>NC_067139.1:13107828-14420731 GCF_903995435.1 Acomys russatus
AATGTGGCTTTTTTTTGTTTATTTTCTGTGTATGAGAGTTTGCCTCAGACTGTGTCTAAGCACCATATAAATGCAGTTCCCATGAAGGGCAGAAAAGGGCATCAGATCCCTGGGAACTGAAGTTACAAATGCTTTGGAGCTACAACGTGGGTGCAGGGAACCACACCTGGGTCTTTGGAAGAACAGTCAGGGCCCTTAAACTGCTGCGACCTCTTTCCAGCCCGAGCTGATGGTCTTGGAAACTCTAGAACATAGTCTTCAAAGTCCAGCTTTATGGGTGAATTCTTGATAATAAACCATCTTTTGATTTAGTCCACAGTGTGTCAAATACTTCAAATGCAACAATTAGAAGCTGGGGAGATGGCTCAGTGGTTAGGATCACTTGCTGCCCTTGTAGAGGACCTAGATTTGATTATAGAATCCACATGATAGCTTACAAACTATCTGTAACACCAGTCCCAGGGAACCAATACTATCTTCTAACCTCCTCAGACATACATGTAGGCAATCACCCATAAACATGAAATAAATGATAAATAACAATTTTTAATGCTGTAGCATGCAATAGCACTCAAAAGTCCTTTTGATGATTATGAGACTGCTTTTAAGAAACTTGCTTGTAAAGTTCAAGTTTTTATGCAAGAGGCCTAGCACCTGTCCACCAGACTGTCATCACAAGGGCATCAACAACATTTGCCTGTGACTCTCATTTCTACACTTTCGTAGTCACTTCTTATATTTATAGCCTTTTCCAAAATGGGATAACTCTGATTATGTTTCTGATTAGCAAATTATAGCTACTTTCCAGTTCTGTCTCTCTTGGTTTTCCCAGAGACCATCTTGATTAGCATTTAGGAACTCTGTTATCTTTCTAAACAGTTATTTATAGAAAATTATTTTTGAGTGGTACTCACAGCAAAGCATCTTTACTCTGTCGGAGAGTTACTGAATTTTACATGCTTTATTTTATCCAAATTATTAGAGTCGGCATTCTCAGTATGCCCACAGACTAAGAACATTGTGTAGATGTCTTTAAACCTCTCTTTGCTTAAATATTGACTACTGATAGACTTTGGCGTGGGGGTAGTCATTATTTCACAGTTTTATGACTAATGGTGAGCCTACCAAGTTCCAATAGATGGTTCCAAACCCCTGATGACACAGATGGCTTAGTGAAAGTTGATGAGTTATAAAACAAAACACAAAAGCATGAACGTGGGAAAGGATCTCACAGGACAAAGAGGAAGGTAGATATCTGTTGGAGGTAGATAGGAAAGGGTGGGAGTGAGAGTTACCAGGATGCATTATATACATGTATGAAATTGCCAAATAACAGATTAGAATTTTTAAAGGATTTAATATGGGACCAGGATACTCAGAACTTTGAACTGGACCATGACAAATGAGACTCCAACCAAATAAGAAGTGAGATGTAACCTGTGTGAGATACAACATTTTTTTTCCCTTAGAATGAGTAGTTCTAGAATGTACAGAGGTGTGTGTGTGTGTGTGTGTGTGTGTGTGTGTGTGTGTGTGTGTGTGTGTGTGTGTGTGTGAGAGATGAGCATAGAAAGGATAATAGGAGGATGGGTGAGAAAAGATAGGGCAGGGTAAACGGTGTGAATACATTTACCATATAATACCTACATGTACAAAAACTGAAATATTTTTTATAAACAACGAGATACAAAAGAAAATACTTTTGCAAAGATAAAGCTTAGAGAAACCAGTCTCCATCGGCCAGCACTGCCCTTGCAGGGTGAAGACTGGATAAATACAGGAAAGCAAATAACTGATGCACATGAGATTGCTTCTGGAACTCAGCAAGCATGTGTGGGGCTCGGCCTGCTCTCTCCTTCGGTAGCATTGTGAAGACAGAAGATAAGATGCTGAGTCTCTACAGAACAGCTGTGAGCAACAACCCAGGAGACAGCACAGCATGAAGAAGACAGTAAGCATAGTACTCATTAATTCTGAAGCAACCCGATTTTTAGGACAGGAGCAGAAGCCTTGATCTACCTGCCTCATAATGAAATATTGTTAAAAAGGAACATTCCAAGTAATTTCTGCTTCAAACCTCTTAAAAAGATGCAGGTCAAGTCTTGCAATGAGAGATTGATGGATAGGATGTACTGATGATGATCTCTGGTACTCAATAACTAAGGCTATGTATTTCATGGACATGATCATAGATGTTGACATTTCCCTCTAGATTCATAGACTATTCCAGGAAATACTGACCCAGACTTCTAAGAATCCTTCTAGGAAGCTGGAATGCTCAGCCTGTAGCCTAACAGTATTTTAGAAAGCTAGCCTTGGTGGTTTTACAAGAAAAAAAAATGCATTCGATGTGGTTAAAACTAAAATAAGATAAATGGGCATAAGAATAAAGCACAGACTCTTGAAGGAGCCATGAGCTGCAATGACAAGATATAGAAATAACTCGTTTCTTCTGCTTTTAGCTTCTTAAGTCAGGGTCCCACTGTAGTTCAAGCTCGAGCTACCATCAAATGTGTGATCCTCTTGTCTCAGCTTACCCAGGGCTGAGATTATAGGTAGGTGCTATGAAGCATGGCTCCAAAAATGAATTTTAATTTGGATGCTTTTAATGGGACTCTCCTTAACATGGAAACAGATTTAGGTTACAGTGAGAGGACTTGTCTCAAAAACAAGCAGAGTGGCTTGGATTTCAATATTTTCCAGGAAAACAGAGATAACAACACGTATGAAAGGGAAGTAAATTCTTAGGGATTTAGGAAGGGTAATACTTCTCATAATGTCTATCACCCCTTAGCTACCTAAAAAGTGCAAGAACAAGTTTATTTTAAAATTACATTTCTTTATTAATTATTCCTTAAGAGTTTCTTCTTCCCTTCTAGCTTTCCCATAAACATCCTCATGTTCTACATGTACAGTAAACAGAGGCATAAAAAAGACGGACTAAGCTGAACACAGTAACGCATGCCTGTAATCCCACCACTTGGGGAGAGTCAGCGACAGATCAATATTTACTGTCTTTCAAGAAGTATATTACAGAAAATATGCTGTGTGCTCATGTATGTTTTCACATAATAGAGAGCCAGATCTTTTGTTTGGTATATAACATGACTTCCAGCACGTTACTCAATGGTGATTTGTTTAGCACAGTTCATGCTGGGAAATCAATAACTAATACTGATTGTGACCAACAGCAGTTGGTCACAAAAGGGGCATCTATATGGTTGACTTCATGATTTGTTCCTTTCAAAATGTTCTACAGTTAAAATTGGGAGCATACGGTCCTTCAGCAAGAGCCCTGGACTCACTGTGCTGAGTACCAAGGCGGCAAGGATGATAAAACTTGCTTCTATCTCCTGCCTCACATATGATAGGGAGAGAGTGAGAAGAATAAAACTAAGAAGAAAATCATCAAGAACAGGTTAAAAAAAGTAAATACAGATATGAGTGTGCAGGAGATTGGACTAAGGGGAAGGTGAAGGCCATACAGGCTGAGAGGTGATGGTACGTGCCTTAATGGGGAGCAAGAAAGTAGGGCTGATGTTAAAGACAGTACTTTTCCCCACTCCACCATATATACCCAGTAACTAGCACAATACATGGCACTCAATGAAAACGTCATAAACATGCAAAGTAAATGACTGTAATCTGAAGACTAAAGGCACAAGGGACAATGAGGTTCAAGGGAGAAGACTCTTCAGAAACACACTTGCCTCACAGGCAAGAGAACCTGTGGTAGGTACCCAGAATGTAGAAAAAAGTGCCAGGCCTCATGGCAGCCACTTGTAGTTGGTGAGTTCCAGACCAATAAGAGTACCTGTCACAAAGGAAGCAGATGGCATTCTGGCCTCCACATGCATGCCCACACATGTGCACATACACACACATTTTCAAAAATAAAAACAAGGAACTGCTATGTCACAGGAAAAGGAAAGCAAACTAAGAAAATGTAAAGCATCCTTAAGATGACCAAGAAAAGAACACCCAGGAGTGTTGTAGTTTATTTATATGTCTGAATGCGGAGTTAAGGACGACCTGCTGGGGATCACAGGAGGAAGACATACAACCTCCTTGGGAGCAGCCATTCGGCCTCGTGGTCCTCATCATCCTTAGGAAGAAGGTTTCCATTCAATGAATAAGTAATTACTGACAGTTGGCAGATAAGACATAAGACGACACAGAAAATTGGTTAATTATGCTGTCAGCTGGTCACCTGGACTCCGAGGGCCACACAAAAGAAAGGAAGGCAGCAGCGAGAGCCTGTGGGTGGCTCGGTGGCATGCACCCGGGTAAACAAACACATGGGCTTGCTAATCTCTGCTTTGTATTCTACGGATGACTTTCTCGTGTCTGACACCATTCAAATCTAAAAACAAAAATCCCTCTCAAATCCCAAATAACGGTCACTGAACAATGGAAAATGGAAGGTGTTTTATTAACTCTCCCTCAGCGAAAAGCTGAGAACTGGCTTTCCAGTGACTCGGGCCACGCAATGGGTTACGGATGCTGAGTTCAGGTGGTTTTTGAATTCACATCATATCTGATAAATCACAGTATGCTCACTTGTCCTATTAAAACTGTATTCTACCTTACCAGGTCTGAATAATTTGTATAAAATTGATTGCTACAGTTCTCACTAGAAGCTCTAATTGCATCCCTGGTATAACTTAAAGTGATAAGCTTATCTTAATTAGTAGCATGAGGCAGAAATGCTTTTGAAAGCCTTGGAGAATTAACCTGCATTTCTAAACAGAGTCCTCAGGGGTGGGGATAGAGAGTCCTGTTGAATACATGAGCCAATGTTAATTTATCAGAACTACAAAAGAAAATAATCACATAGCAAGAGAGACCAAAGAACACAGCTAACACACCCTCTCTCTGTTCAAGCGGTTTTCAGTTCTCATCGTGGGATCACACACAATGAGTCTAGGGTCAAGACTTCAGTGGCAACCTCAGAAAATGTCTTTCTTTTTCATGATCACACGCACTTGTGTGTGTGTGTGTGTGTGTGTGTGTGTGTGTGTGTGTGTGTGTGAGAGAGAGAGAGAGAGAGAGACAGAGACAGAGACAGAGACAGAGACAGAGAGAGACAGAGAGAGACAGAGAGAGAGACAGAGAGACAGAGAGAGAGAGAAAGAGAGAGAGAGAGAGAGAGAGAAAGAGAGAGAGACAGAGAGACAGAGAGAGAGAGAGAGAAGACAACTTCAGGAGTCATTCCTCAGGCATTGTCGACCTCCAACCTCCTTTAAGACAGGGTCTTTCATTAGCCTGGAGTCACCAAGCCGGATTGACTGGATGCACAGTAAGCCCCTGTTGAACTGAGTATCTCCACCTCCCAGCACAGATTACAAGCTGGAACCTCTAAGCCTGGGGTTTTTCCATGGTGGGGAATGCCGTTTAGAGCTACAGGCTTGGGAAGCAATGACTTTACCAACTGAGCCACCTCTCCAGACTCATGATACTCACTAACCACAGATTGCCATGGTGAGACTTCGCGGACAGAGGTTAGAGAGTACATATGGTCTTGGTGAGGGTATTAGCTATTGTATGAGTCTCCTTGACACCTAGTAACCCTATAGGTTCTCAAACTAGTGCTCTTCCCAGGCCGAAGTTCAGTTGATCCTGTCTCCCACACTCAGCTCCAGCTTTTTAAGACCTTTGTCTGGCCCAGCTGTGTTTAGATGCTTGAACAAAACTCCAAGAGAATGATGCTCTCTATGAGACAGGTTAAGCCCTACATATAGTTTCCGCATTGTCACTCTGATCATATGATGATAGTGGCAACTGTGACACAGGTTCTTACCTGTGACAGCCACTAGCTAGTACACCAGGACATGGGAAAACTAAAATTTCCATCAATTCCCTTAAATCTGTGTTAAGACAATAACAAAAGACTACTAGATATGCAGGGACAAAGATGGAGCCGAGTTCGAGGAGATCTCCCACCAAAGACTGGCCTTATTGGACACCCATCGCATGGGAGAGAACCGGTCCTGACACTATTAATGTTACCTTGCTAGGCATCACCCAGCAGTTGATGGAAACAGAGGCAGAGACTCACAGCCAAACATTAGACAGAGCTCGGGGAATCACACGGAAGAGTTGGAGGAATGATTGAGGGAACCAGAGGAGTTGAGGACTTGACAAGACTTACAGAGTCAACTAGCCTAAGCCCATGGGGCCTCACAGAGACTGAACCACCAAGCAAAGAGCATGAAATGGACTAGACCTAAGGCCCCTGCATAGACAGCAGATGCACAGCTTAATCTTTATGTGGGTCCCCAACAACTGGAGTGGGGGCCCTTCCTGACTCTGATGCCTCCCTTTAGATCCCATTCTTCTAACTGGGCTGCCTTGTCTAGCCTCGGTGGGAAAGGATGCACTTAGTTCTGCAGCAACTTAATGTGCTGGGAAAGATCGGTACCCAAAGGGGGGACCTCCCCATTCTCTGATGACAAAGAGAGGGTAGAGTGGGTGGTGGTTGGGATGCACGATGGGGGGCTGGGAGGAGTAGAGGGGGAACCACAATAAGGATGTAAAGCGAATAAATAAATTTTTAAAAAGAAATTAAAAAAGACTATGCATTAAATGATTATTGCAAATACCCTAAAGACACATTAAGGATTTTCTAATATAATGTTGCAGACTGAGAAGTCCTTTAAAAGACACTATGCAGCTTAACATCTCTTTCCAAGTCTCCAAAAAGAAAATTACTACATGGGCATTTTCAAATCAAAAATGGCATAACTATACTCCCAGAAATGTTAAGTAGATGCTATTTCTGGAGAACCAGATTCCCAAACATGGCCTTGGAGGAGGCCCGTGGTTTCTTATAAGCCAGGACCAATTGGAGAGTAATTGCCTTTCTATAATGCAATCTGGAATTTCTTATTTGAAAACGAGCATGGTTCAAAAATAAAATTAGAGAGCAGTTTTGTGTAGGAGTTAGAGCTAATATAATGTGTTTATCAGTGTTGCCCAACAGCAAACCAACAGGAAGGCATGAACATTCTTGGTGCTTTATTGTGGAAGTCTGATGTTCTATCTAGCTTACTTCATATAAAGTAAAAGTAAGCAGGAGAGATTATATAGGAGCATCCTCATGTTAGTTCAAAAGCGAGCCTGTAAGCATCAGCACTGTTCTTTTATAAAGCCTCAGAGTTCTGTTTTAAAGAGGTACGAGATTCTGTGCACTGGAAGGGTATGGAGGCAAACTCACGAGATGGCTGAGCAACCTTATAGTTTGTAGGGCGTTTCAGGGAAATACTGGTGTATGTCATACCTATGGGGCCGATTTACATAAGCAAATTATCTATACCTTGACTGTCACATAAATATATGTATGCTGCTAGATGTAATTTTCTGTTATCTAAAACCTTCATCTCCAAGCTTAAGTAAAAACTCTCAGCATGAATATATAGAATACACACACACACACACACACACACACACACACACACACACACACACACACACACACACACACTAGCCTTGTAAAAATATAGCCAGGAAAAATTCCAGTTTAATTAGCAGGTATTTCAAAGCTAGTGACCTCAAATCTGTTTAACCAGATTCTCCTAAGAAGGAAGGCTCTCATATTACTTCACTTGCTTTTTGTTTTGCTGCTGTGACAGCCACATACTGATGGCATCTTCAGGTCACAAATCCTGTATTTCTATCATAGCAGCTTTAGGCTTATTTTATAGGTTAATGTGCTAAGGGAGAACTGCAAAAAAAAAAAAAACCCTTCAATTATTACCAGACAACCTAGGTAACACTGCCGGTAGCTTCGATGCCCATAAAACACAGTGATAGCAACCTCTGCTCTAATAACAACAAAGACTCTTCAAGCTCCTTATAGATGTATTAATCACCCCTAGGAATGTCACAGCTTGCTTTTAACGACGATAATGTATGTTACTGGGATTACACGACTCAACACAGAATTGCTAAAGAAAGAGAGGGCAGAACTTATGATTAAGCTGTTGAAATCACAATCTGCTGAGGCAGTGGTCAAACTAGAGGAACCATTAGAGGCTCATAATTAGCATCAATCAAGGTGACACTGTTGTTAACATGTTTGTTACTTTAAATACACTGATCAAATGCTTTGGCAATGGGATGGGAAGGTTGGTAGGCAGGTGGGCATAAGGAATCATCCTTAGGAAAGGAGAAAGTGTTCTTGATAATAAAGGAACCCAAACAGGAAGGTCTGAAGCATACGAGCTTGAGCAGGAACTACTACAGGACTGTAGGCCTCCTGCACATGCAGTGTCAGTGAGGTTCTCTCAGGAGACATTAATATATGATCTTGTCGCCTACTAATGCATTGGGATGCATTCATAGCTACCTTGGGATTCCTGCCAGAGGATGCAGGTTGGACAGTGAACATGTAGTTATATATTCTCTCTGTGAGACCCATGGGGATAGTGGATGAAAACTTAACTCAGAGAAATGTAAGCTTCGGGATACTGTCCTAACCACAAATAAATAGCCAAACATGCCTGCCTAGCATTAACCTGTTTCCTAGAATCCTTTTACTTATACACATGGAGATGAGAGATGAAGAGAGAGTAAAACTAGATGTTATTTACATAATTACAATTACGCTGTCAACGCCATCTAATTGCATCTGTACTCTGCTTCATACCACATAGACTCTGATGTGCTGTCAGCATTATTGCTCATGTAAGTATCTTTGTCTTAACAAGACACTGCTCAGGTCTTTTCTACCCTTTGAGTCCATATGGCTTATATCTTAATGATGGCAATTTTCAAAAAGGATCCCTTCTCAAAGAGTTTCCAGCTATTCAACGTTCACTAGCTGAGTTCTTGAGGTGATAGTCTTGGACCATACAGAAACTGGAAGGTTTTGTTCTGATAGCAAAACTGGCTTGCACGTGACTCAGTGTCAGGTGCAGACTTTGCAGGGCACCCCCAAGGGCACTTCTTCCCCTTCACAGAACGGGATGTTGGTGGCAAACATTCTTGTTATGAAGGCAATTGTGAGCCCCACAAACATTTGTTTCTGATGTTAGGCTTTATTTATAGCTTTCTACATTTGGTGTACCCACTTTCAGGTCTTAGAAAAGAGATTGTCTTTTTCCCCCTGACATAAACTCTTTCTTCGTTATAAAGAAAAGTTTGAGTGTGTCAATCAAAACCAGTAAGAAGTTTAAGGAAATTCCCCCACTGCTTTTCCCACTCATTGAAGGGAAGAGTGAAAACAGGATGAGTGGTAGGAACAGCTGGAAAAAGCAAATTACTCAGAGTACAATGACCACAATCTACCGAAGGAGTGGCAGGGCACTCAAATTCTGTTCCGTTTTTATTTCCACCATCAAGGAACAAAGATGTTCCTTGCAGAGGCAAAATAATGGTGTAAAAACATCACATTGGCCAAAAGTCAGTTTTGTTCTTTGACTTTCACACTAGTGATAGACGTGAACTCTTCAGGCCCCTAAGAACAGAAGCCCAAGGGGAGAAGAGATGGCTCGGTGGTCAAGAGCAGTGCCAGAGAACGTAAACCTTGTTCCCAGCCAGCGTCCATTTGGAGGGGCTCACTACTGTCTCTAACTCCAGTTCCAGGGAATTCCACCCCCTCTTCTGGTCTGTAGGAGCCCCTACACAGAATGGCATAAATAAACACATACACATAAATAAAATAAAAATAAAAATAAACCAAAGAACAGGAGACCATTTCATCTGAATTAGAGGCTATACCATGGTGGTTTTCACATATGACCTTTTTACATCAACACTGTGAGTCAGGTAGTTCTTTCCACCTCAAAGATGAAATGATGGACTGAACAAGTGGTCCTTCCAGTGAGTGCCCGAATGCGACTTCTACCTGACCACTCGGCACCTTCTCTTAAATTATCCTGATCCAAACTTGTTTGTAAGTAAATGTTCCATCAAGGAGGGAAATTAAATCATAGATAAAGATTCCACACGGAAAAGGTTCCATTTGAAGAATAATTTTGCCAAAAGACAATTTCTCCTAAAGCATGACAGATGAGCATGGGCCATGGTAGAATCTAAGTCCCATGTCACCCTGACTTGCATAGGGACTGCTCATCTGACTGCTCCAAGCCAAGATTGTGTTTTCCACTCTAAGGAGCTCTTTGATTCTCACAGATGCACAATTATTGGGGGGAGGATATGAACTACTACATGAGGCTGACCTTACCACATAGGGAAAAACAGTCAGCCAGACATACAATGTCCACTAATAATGAGTCAGGGACAGACTCTCCAGTATCAAAGGCCTTTATGTTGATTCTTAACAAAGGAGTTTGGTGTAAACACAGTTTCAGGGCTAGGAAATGATGCAGTCACTTCCTCATCAGAGAACACAAGTTTGCCAAAATCTGATGTGTCTACAATTCTTTTTTTAAATAACATAAGTTAGAGAAATTTTATCACTAAATATTACTTTTTAGGGCCAATGAAGAACTAGTTAAAGGCTATGCCATTCAAGCAGAGTATATTGATTAATGAATAGTTAATATCTACTTAATACTATCCATTTGCATCAAAAATAAAAATGTCAACAATGGCAAGAACAAAGTAGAAACGAAAGAATCAGAGAAAAAATAATCACATGTGAAACATAAATATATAAAAAGAATCAGAAACCCTTCCTAGCATTGCCTCTAGGAAGCCCTCACTCCAAGCATATGATTCCTGCCTGTCCTGTACTCTCATTCACAGAGTGTTCACAGGTCTTTTACCTCTTTGTCCTAGAAATGTGTCATGTTACACAGTTTCAGTCCTTAGTTGGCTACAAGCAACAACCCATGTGAACTACAGGGACTTTTCTAATTATTAAACACTGGTAAAGATACTTTTCAATATTTCTTGTACCATGTAATCATTATTTGTAGAAAAAAAATGTGTTGTGAAGCCCAAGGATATAGAATTAGTATACAAAAAAGTTAATCAGATTTATTATCAGGAAAAATATTCTCCCAATCTAGTAACACATACCCTGATAAATGACCCCCTCTGTGTTTGTATGTATCTGATACATATATATATGTTATATATGTATATATGTGTGTGTTTCTGTGTGTGTAGATGTGTGCACATGTGTATGAGCCTAGAGGTCAACATCACATGCCCTCCTTCATTGCTTTTTACCTTATTTTTTGAGATAGGGTTTCTTATTGAACCTGGACTTTGATTGCTCACGTTTAGGCCACCAATGTGTTCCAGAGATCTGCATGTATCCACCGTTCAACCCTGGGATTAAAGACTCACACTATGGACTCTGACTTTTAGGTAGATGTACATGATGGGAAGTCAGATACTAGTGACTGTGAAGTAGTACCTCACCAATAGGGCCATCTTCCAAGTACTCCCAGAAATCATTTTAAATGGTGTACATGCTCAAGTAACTTCTGTCATTTTTCTAACATCATGGGTCAGTGGATGTAACTTATTTGAACATTTGGGGGAAAAAGTTATGTCTGTGTCCAGTAATGACCAAAATAAAGTGCACAATACAAAGGCTAGCCATTGCCGGAACACAAAAATATGGGATTATTCATTGTATAACCATTTGTTGTTGATAATTAGTGGATATGGCCTAGAACAGTGGTTCTCAACCTTCTTAATGCTGTGACCCTTTAATACAGTTCCTCATGTTGTTGTGGTCCCCAACCATAAAATGATTTTGTTACCTCATAACTATAATTTTGCTACTATTATAAATCATAATATAAATATCTGATATGCAACCCCAAAGGGGTTGTGACCCACAGGTTGTGAACCAACTTCTATCTTGGCTAGAAGAACTCCAACTGCCAAAACTCCAATCATGCAGGCATAAAAAGATCTGCAGAACAATTTAAAATGCAAATGTACAGTATTCTAGTGGTAGTTTAGTCTGATTTTGAAAATAAACATTGTATAAAAGACCAATATACTCTCAACACCCTAAAAGAAATCTTTTAGATAGTAAATTGTATGACAGATCAGGATTATGGATGGCCCAGTGTAGCAAGGAAGGAAAAAATTCTTAAGCAAAATGAAAAAATTTTTGTGATATGCATCATTCAAAGAAGCACACATATTGAGTTATCTACAACCCTGGCTAATTACAAAACACACTAACAATAGACAATGCTATTTAAGATAATCTAACAGATCTTTTTTCACGACTCTACCTCCTATTTTAGCTCAATTATACTTAATGTTGTAAATAAAAAGCTCACATTGAAAGGTAACATATAGTCATGCAAACATACAAAAAGGAAAATCTCTAAATATAATATTACAGCCTATTTCTCAACTATAACAACATCCATCTATCTAAGATCTCAATTATAGGCATGTATTAATTGCTAATTTTGCATAAAACTGGATCTGATAAAGCAGCAAAGATATACATCCTAGTCCTTTAAGGATTTTAGGTCAAAACTACAACCTATAACCCCTGCAGTGTTAATGCTGAATAAGTAGCCAAAGAGACAAGATGTTCCCTACTGTTGTGCTATGTACTGATACCCGTAAGTGGTTAGAAATTGCCTTTCAGAGTACATCCCCTTTATATTCTTTATATCTTGATTGTTTTTAAAAAAATTTTTTTGTCAGCTATCTGGACAAATCCACTGTACAGCAAACAAGAGTGCATCATTTCTAACTGAACAATGATACAAATCCTTTGGAACTCATAACTATCGATGCCGACATAGAACAATAACCTTGAATTTCTACAACCCTGTTCTACTTTTGCTTCTGTCTGTGTTTTCTGTAGTATGGGCAAGTGCTTTGAATAAGTTTCCTAAAAAGCCGGGCATGGTGGCACACACCTTTAATCCCAGTACTGGAGGCAGGAGGATCGCTGTGAGTTTGAGGACAGCCTGGTCTACAAAATGAGTCTAGGACAGGCAAAGCTACACAGGGAAACCCTGTCTCAAAAACCAAACAAAAGAAAACAAAAAGAATGTTTCCCGTTGGTTATTGTCTTTATTTCATCTAATTGAACTCATATCCTACCACCTGGACAGGTTGACAGGACACTCACACTACCCTATCTAGGGCTCAGGAAACATAGAAGAAGTGCAAATAGAAAACAGGGAAATGGGCTGTAAAATCTCTACTTTCAGGACACAATCCCACAGCAGCTCTGGGTGCCTGCTATGAACCTGCACAAGACTGGGCTTTCCAACACTCAGTCATGGACTGGGGGGCGGGGGACTGGTGGGGCTGAATTCTTAGCTATGGGGATTTGGGGGAAGGGAAAGTCATTGTCTTTATTGCGAGCCAACCAAGCTCTAGTGAATAATTCCAAACCCATAGTAACACAGATGGCCCTGGATAAAATCAATGGTTCATAAAACAAAAAGACATGAATGCGTGAAATGGGCCCATAGGGAGAAGGAAGAATGAAAGGTCTGAAAAGGACATAAGAGAGCATGGGGGAGGGCAAGAAAAATAAAAATATGCTAGATACATGGATGGATTTCTCAAAGAGTAAATTTGATCAATAAGAAGAGTTTTGACTGAGGAAATTGGAAGAATAAATTGTATACGAAAGAAGAAGATGATATCTTTATTTTAAATACATCTTGATAAACTTTTAAAGCAATGTTTCTTTAAGTTGTGAAAACAATGCGCAAGAGGAGCTAACAATCATAGCTGACTCGTCACAGACAGAGTACACATGTGGCTTCCAGAGGCAAACAAGATGAGGCCTGATGCAAAGGCATTGGTGGTAATTCCTAAACATGGGAGGAAGATCTGAGCTCTGGGCTGTTCTTTCTTCTTCTCCTCAGCTACCTGCTCTTGAACAGGGCTGCCGTTTTTTTTTCGACCTGAAACACAAATATAATGGTGCTGGTGTTACTTTGCTGTGTTGCAGTGATGAGAAAGGAGAAGGTGCAGTGAGCAGTGTGTGTACCATAAAATGTCACAAATACATAAGTTATAAATGAGAGCACTATACATATGTAAGTTATAAGCAAACAGGAAGCCAGACTAGTGTGGTTGATTTGAAATGTCCTCATTATAAAACAGATGTGCAAGAAGTGTTTAATTATTTTTCCCATCATATAATTGACTTCATGTTGCTCAAAACTCTTCATTCTCATGTGGCGGTAAAAATACAAAATGAAGTAAAAACTGTGTGCTTGCTTCTTGTAACTCAGGGTTGACAGGGAGTCGTAAACCTGGAGTTAATTGCAGGTATACTTTTGGTTTAAAAGCCATTCTCTCCCTCCTCACCTCCCTGGGAGACGTGATGCTCTCCTGGCACCTTCTCAAGAGGAAGTGTATGCAGCACTGTGGTGAGGAGAGAAGCATCTGGTACTGTCACTGCCCATCCTGGGTGGGCAGCTGCAGTTGGAGCAAGACTCAGCTCATCTTGCCTTTGACAGTGGTTTGTGCCTTCACAGTATGTTTAGACCTTGTCTGCACAGATCCTCTCAACAGAAGGACTTGAAAACTGCTTCTTCATGCATCCCTTTCAGATGACTATACTACCTCACCTCACTTCTTACCAACAGTTGAAAGTGGCACCCTGTATTCTCTGCCTCAGCATTCTCTTGGTTTTGCCACTGAGGCCCTGCCTACAGTATATGCACATCTTCCTTATATCCTCATTTGATCCTCTCTCATTCCAACATAACGTCTGGGTTGACTGAGACATGAACAACTGGGGAGAGGTGAAGAGCGTGCACTTTCTTTTTCTTTTATTGAAACTAGAATCTTCTCTGAAACAATACATGCCGACTAGACTGCACTTTCCCCTCCTTTCACTCCTCCCAGTGCCTAACACCCTCTCCCCAGAGCCACTCCACCTCCATATTCATTCAGAAAGGAGGAGACCTCAAGGAGACAACACCTAGATACAATAAAATAGGCAAACCTCCTCATATTGAGGCTGGGTGAGGCAACCCAATTGGAGAAAAAGAGACTCAAAAGCAGGCAAAAGAGTCAGGGACATGCCCACTTCCACAAAACCACCAAGCTAACAGCCATGTCATAGTGGCAGAGAGTAGGCTTTTCTTACAAGTCCCCTTTTGGCATTCATGGCCTCTACCAAGGTGCTTCAGAGAGCCATTAAAAGTATTTCTGCCAAGTTCCATAGTGGACAAAAGGGACAGCCTCTTCTTCCTGGGTATTTTTCCTCAACCTTCACCCTAGCTTAGATCCAGAGTGCTCCCTAAAGGACTACACATTAAAAGATCCCCAAGATTTCTTCTCTAGCTTGTTCTGTATTTTTATGTATGCGGGTAGTCTGCCTTATATCTGTACAACACATGCGCACTTAGTGCCTTTGAAGGCCAGAAGAAAGCGTCATAGCCATGGAACTGCAGTTATGGATGGCTATGAGCTGCCATATGAGTGGTGGGGATTGAGCCTGTGTCCTTTGGTAGAGCATCAAGTGCTTTTAACTGCTGAACCACCTCTCAGGCCTCTAACTATCCTCTTTTCAGGAGGAGTTGATTTAAGTCTATGTGTGTATGCGAGCATGTGTTTGTATGTATGAGCACATGCTTGCAGGGTACAACGCCCACAGAGGCCGAAAGAGGGCATCAGACACTCTAGATATGGAATTCCAGGTGGCTGTGTGCTGCCTGACATGGATGCTACAAACCCGAGTCAGGTCCTTTGAAAGAACAGCAAGAGAGCATCACATCTGAGCCATGTCTCCGGCCCTTAAATCTGTTCATAAGAACTTCTCAGTAAGAACACGTTTACTCTAAAATGTTGGTTGTACCTACACTATTCTTCAAGCAACAGATGCTAGTTCGTCCAGCCCCAAGGGTTCTGCTGTACACAGCAAGATTTGTAGAAAAAAAAGTTTAAAAGCATTATGAAATATTTCAGATCTATTTTTCTTACATAAGTTAAACACTACAGGACTACAGAAGGTTTGAAGGAGGAAGTATTTCTCTGGATCATTGGTTCTCAACCTTCCTAATGCTGCAACCTTTTAATACAGTTCCTCATTTTGTGGGGACCCCCAACCATACAATCATTTTTGTTGATATATCATAATTGTAGTTTGCTACTCTTTTTTGAGTCATAATGTAATTATTTTTGGAGACATAGGCTTGGCAAAGGGATTGAAATGCACAGGTTGAGGACCACTGCTCTAGAGACTAACAATTATATGGAATAGATTGATTAACCTAGAACATGAAAAAAGTAGAGGCTCAAAGATAATAAGCTATCTTCACCATTAAACACAACCCCCTCAGAGGTAACAACAAAATTAAAATTCAACAATTTGCATTGTTACTTCAGAGTTCTTCTCACTGGCAATGTACAAGCTTTCTAACAATGTCTGTGAATTCCTGTCTTTACCCAAGCTTACTCAAACACACAGGCACTCACATGAAGATGAGGCAAGAGAACCCACCAGCATTACATTTTCTCATTCAATGCCTCTGCTGTTCAACTAACATGTACTGAATACTTCCACTGTTCTGTTACAACAAATACTGCATCAGGGATTAGAGATCTAACTGTATATATTTTAATTAAATCACAACACAGTGGCAAGACAGGCAAATACAAATATACCTGGGCAAGCCCAGAGTAAGATTCTAAATACCGTGGACACTCGCGGTGCCCAAGCCACTTTTGTTATGGTTCATTTGTTATTAAGGATTCTCTAGGTAGGAGTTTGATGACATATATAGAGATATGAAGAAAGCAGTATCAGCAGAAAACCTCATTACAATGCAACTGCAGATCTAAAAGGAAAGTGCACAGGACACAGAAGTCCTGAGAGCTAACCTTTTCCATATCTAGTTCAAATATTAACATGGTCTCCTTTGTCAATCATCCTCATGCACGAGGACCTCTTATGAAGAAGACGGAGTCAGTCCTGGTCTGCATTCCACAGCAGTATTAAAGAAATCATGTGTTCACATTATAAACTCATAATCTGTGCATTATTTTGTTGTCGTTTGAGACATGATCTCAGTATGCAGCCCCAGCTGGCCTAGACTCACTGTATAGACCAGACTGGCTTCAAACTCACAGAAATCGGTGGCCTCTGCCTCTGCCTCTGAGTGCTGTGATTAAAGGCATGTACCACCATGCTAGCTCACCCTGTTCAATATTTAATAAAATTATTTTCAGGGAGGAAAAAAAGAAATCATGTGTTCATTACATCAGCATTAATTTATTGCATTAAAGATCCACTGAAATGAGATATCCAAAACTGAATTGTAAATGCCATGTGCTGTGTATGTTCTATAGGCCTTTGTGCATGCACACACACACACACACACACACACACACACACACACTTCATTTACAATATTCATTCTATTAGGTGAAAGATGAAGTGTCCACTGAAACGACACATCTCCTTTTTTATTCTATAAACTCTCTTTCTCACCCTCCTCTTACATATACACAGCTTTAAGGAATAAAACTGGTAAACTGCATCAAAATACTTTTCTCAAATACAAGACTTTCTAGCTAAAAAGTAACTATATCACTCTAAGTACCAAATGTGGTATAGGAGAAATTAGCATTAATATTTCAACCCTACAAGTTCTGGATCTAAATACCTTTCTTGAAACATGAAATTCTCTCATTTAAAAGTCGAACTTCATAGGCTGCTGCATCACTTAAACTATTAATTCTAATTAAAAAGAAAAATACAATTATTCCCCTAATACCAACATAGCTTAGAAATATTTTAGTAAAGGAAATAAAAACCCACAGACATTTTTCCTCTTGGGGAGCATAGGCATTTATATAACCCACCATGGAATTATATATATGCTAATTACATGCTAATGTAAACATGAAAAAAATGTTATATGGAAATTGCAAGCTGAACCAAAAACATGCAAATGGAAAAAAAAAAAAGCCTACTTGAAAACAATGTCGGCCATCTTGCTTATTCATGTGTAAACATCCCATATGCTCAAGATTTTGACACCTCTATTCATCTTGGGGTTTGGATCAGCTATAAATATGTAACCTTTAACTGTGTGATTGATTTGTCAGAAATTCTGGAACCCTTTGTATATGAGTCCATCTTCACACACATACAGACACTTTCATGGTTCCCCAATTTGAGTGGTAACTTACCCCAGGAAATTCCGAAGCCCTCAACAAAGACTGTGTGTCATCCGACTCATTTGTTCAGCTGCTCACACTCAAAACTGTTTTTTGCAGTAGAGATCACATTTTTAATCTTTCTTTGTTTGCAGCCATGTCCTCAAATGTGCTTAAAATGAGCGCTCTGTAAATTCTGTGGCACTGGGGAGATGGCTGCACTGGTTAAGTGCCTACTGAGGTCAGGTCCCCAACACCTACATATGAGCCCAGCTACAGCAGCCCATGTAACTCCAGAACCAGCACATAGGAGGGACCGAGACCGGCAGATGTGGGGAGCTTTCTGGCCTGTTATCCTCGCTGTGTTGATGTGAGTTCAATGAGACTTCATCTCACAAACACAAGGTGAGGAACAGCCAAAGGAGAGCGCAGGAGAACTCCGGCCTTCACAAGTGCACACACAAACACATGCGTATATACGTAAACACAAACACACTTACACACCCTCACTCACACTCCTTCTGTGCCTGGAAGAGGTCAGAGGGAGGCTGCATCCTCCCATTCATATCCTGACACCTGCAAGCAAACATCTCTAGGTAAAATATCAGGGGAACAGGCCATGCAGTGTATTCAATGGCACAAGTTCCAGCCTTTCCTCCATGATTCCGTGCCCTCTGGCAATGAACTGCGTCTGAATCTGGCAAACACATGGCAAAACTGAGGCCAAGTACGGCCAGTAAACATGGCCAAGATCTTTCATGTGACCCCGTATCATAGCCAACCCACAGTTCCAAATGGCAATTCCATTTCCAAATGAAACCATCGCTTTCCCAGTATGTACTAGTATTTGACATGTAGGTATAAACAAACGCAACTCATCTGCTTGAGGTTGAAACCGACACATGTCGAAAAAATAACACATGAGAGCTGCCAAAGTGGCTCAGCAAGCCAAGGTGTTTGCCACCAAGTTTAATGATGCTGGTTCAATTCCTAGGATCCACATGGTGGAAGGAGGGAACCAATTCCTACAAGATATCCTCTGACCTCCCCACATACACCATGGCATGCACACATACAAACTACAAATGTAACAGGAAAACATAAAGGATAACTAGTGCAGCTTTATCACTAGTGATAGTGGACCTCTAACACAAAGTGGATAGAATGGAAGAGGGCCTGCAAAGACAGTCTCACTTGCACACGCAGGGATGCTGATGTTTAAGGAAAGACAGGATGCTCCAATGGCTTTCACTGGGGAAAGACTAGAGAGGTGGCTGAGAGGTTAAGAGTGCTTGCTGCTCTTCCAAAGGACTCAAATTGGGTTCCCAGTCCCAACATTAGGTAGCTCACACTTATCTGTAACTTCAGCACGAGGAGATCTGACATCTTCCTCTTCTGGATTTCATGGGCACACACATACTGCACAAAGCACCCACCTGAGCGTGTGCACTCTCTCTCTCTCTCTCTCTCTCTCTCTCTCTCTCTCTCTCTCTCTCTCTCTCTCTCTCTCTCTCTCTCTCTCTCTCAAAAGATGTTGATGACAAACTTAGATGTGTGTATATGTTACTAAGTATATTTTACCACACATTTGCTGTCTGGAAGCCTCTACGAGAGGCAATGCTGATACAGACACTGACACTCACATGGTCCTTACTTCCCATCAGACCATGTAATGGACCTAGAAATGTCCGGAGGAAGCTGGAAATACTTGCTGGCTAGAGTTTCAATCCACTTCTTCAGCCTCTCGTTTTCAAGCCATTTTCTGTCCCATCAAGATAAAGATGGGCTGACTGAGTGGTGTCTGTTACAAGTTTTACATTAGAGTGACAGTTGCTTCTTGCAGCATCACCAAACAGCTATAATCTGACACATGTGTACCAACACACATCAGCAAACATGAAGCAACTTTTTCCTAGCTGGCACAGCCACAAAAAAAAATCTACATTCAGAATGTGAGATTCAGAGATGCATCTGTAAGTATAATGTGTTTTAACCCACACAAAAAAATGAATAAGTTCTGTATCTGTTAAAATACCATATGCAACAAATAAGGCACAACTATTGTACTTTCAGGAAACTTCCATAAATCACATTAGAGATACACTGATAAGCTTCCTTAGGCCAACTTCCTTATTTGATTTTCTAATATTGATAAACTTTTCTCATTCTACCATATTCTTTCTTCATCATGTCTTATAAATAAACTCAAACTACTTTTATCCTTAAAACACACCCCTGGAGCGCATCTGATTTTAAACTGTACAAACATGGGGCCAAATGGTGGGAATGCCAGCATCCATTTTGAAAACGAGGCACCAGAGACTCAGAGAGATGCTCAATGGTTAAAAGCATGTATTGCTTTGCAGAGGACCTATAACTAGTCGGGCAAGTCACAGTGCCTCCAATTCAACATCTCTGACCTCTATGGGCATCTGCTCTCAAATGTATATACCTCACAGACACACATACATATAATTAAAAATAAAACAACTAGATCATGTCTTTTAAAAAATTAAATAACAAACTTAGGCATCAGTGTAACACCTATCTGTATTTTCAGGACTGGGGAAGCAGAGCTATGTAGATGCCTGAAGATCACTGTGCAGCCCCAAGGCTGAAGGAGTGAACTCCAGATAGTGAGAGAACCTATCTCAAAAAAGGTGGAGCGTGATCAAGGAAGACATCTGACATCAACCTTTGGCACACACACACACACACACACACACACACACACACACACACACACACACACACATATATATATATATATATGCATATAATCACTTGAACAAGTGCACACGTACATATACACATACATATTGCATGTGCATGCACAGACATATACTTTTTCAGCTTCATAGCATTCCTACTTGATGTACCAATTTTCTTTGTATTCAAACATTTAAGGGCAAGTTAAGACCTTTTTGATTGATGCATCGTCTTTACACTCATTTCTGTATCTGTGTATCAAATGGATTCAGATTGCAATTGGGATAATTCTAGTGGAACTACTTACTACTAAAGTCACAGGTAATTTTCTAAATCCAACAGACATCTTTTATGGCTGACCTGGTTCAGTGACTCTCTGAAATGCGATCTTGATCACATGGTCTATTTTTCTAAAACCACATACTCCTGTCGGCATTTCCATCAATATCAGAAGAGCCCATTATTGGCTTTGCCTCCATCCTTCCAACATCCTCACTCTCCTGCCCCTGTAGTACTGCACATGGTTAGGAACAATTCGGGCAAGACTCTCTGGGCTCAAAACTCAGAATTCTATCTAAGGGTTTGAGATTTGGCCCATTCCTTTCCTGTCTCTGTACTTAGTCTCCAGTCTGATAATTGGGAATCACACTAGTGCTGGTTACTTGTTTCCTTGGTAATGGAATTAAGGACAGAATTCTCTGCTATAAAGATTAATTGGGCACATGCTGAGTTTGAGGTCTTAAAAATGAGACTGTGTCATAGATTCTGCTCTATCTACACCTATATATCCTGGTCCACGATTTATTCTTAACCCTTTCCTAAGGTATAGAAAAAATGTAAAGCTTGTTACAGATGCAGTACATTTTCAGTGCCCTGAAAGGAAAAAACAAACAAACAAGTTAAAGGTTCTACCCATAGGGCAAAGATTACAGGGGCAGGGCTGTAATCCTTTCCTCCATAGTTCTTTCTTTCTCTCATATTCACACAGGAAAGGAACTCTTTATTTGACACAGATCTTGCCATGTAGCTCAGCCTGGCCTTGAGCTCACAATTTTCCTTTCTGAGCCTCTCCAGTGATAAAGTTTCAGGTGCACAACACTGTGTTGCCCCTTGTTCTTTTTAGAAAGTGATTTTTAAGTTGGCAGACAAAGCAATAGATTTTTTTATGGTATTTCTATGTGTTTCGGTCGTCACATTTGTTGGTTTGGGTTTTTTGTTGTTGTTTTGTTTTGTTTTTCATCTCATTTCCCCACTGCCTTTCTCCATTTTCTTGATGGTGCCCTTCTCCCTTTCTGCTTTTATGACAGGCACATTCTATTACCCTTTCTGGTCCCCTCTCTTGCACGTAAGATTTCTTCTTCTCAACACACACACACACACACACACACACACACACGCCACATATAATTGAAAAGTTGGTACTTCTGAGTCTGGCTTATTTCACGTCATATAACCGTCTCCCAATTACATTCATCTCTGTAAAAGTCATGTTTTTTTAACACCATGTCTTTTTAAACCATTAATCCATTGATGAAAACCCACACTAGTTTGATTTCATGGCTATGGCAAACAGTGCAGCAATAAATACTGATGCACAGGTCTCACACATCCTGCCTAGGTTGAGTGAAGCCACCACGCTCTTGTCTGGATCACAGGGTTTTCCTCCTACTTTTGCTCATCCAGACTTGGCTTTGGTAAACATTTTGGTGGAAACCTCCTTCACCAGAGTGCTTATGCACATGGTTCTGCCAGGGCACGGCAGGCCCATCGTCAACCCCTGGAGGCGGCAGCTGTTGCCTGCCTCCTCTACCTGAGAAGTAGGCGTCTGGTTCCTTCTTTGAAGCTTCTGCTCTCTTATGGGCTCAAAAAAGTCTAGTACTCCCAAATTTTCCGCCATTTCATTTCCTAAAAGATTTTTTTAAAAACCCATAACCTTTTATATATGTATGAGTGTTTTATCTGTTTGTTTTTCTGTGCATAACATGTAAAGAGTAACTTAGGAGGCCAGGAGAAAGCACTGAATCCCCTGAAACTGGAGTTGTATGCTGCCCTTTGGGTTCTGAGAATCCAACTCAAGTGTTCTACAAGAGCAGACAGTGTTCTGAACCAATGGACCATCTCTCCATCTCCCCTGGAACCAACATTATTTTTGTAAAGATAAACACTGATGTTTTGTTTTATTTTTATCGTTGGTGGTGGTGGAGTGAGTTTTTTGTTGTTGTTCTAGTTTTCTTTTTCTTTCTTTTTTATTTTGGTTTTTCAAGACAGGGTTTCTCTGTGTAACAGACCCCTGGATATCCTAGACTTGCTTTGTAGACCAGGCTGGCCTTGAACTCACAGAGATCCAAGTGTCTCTGCCACCCAAGTGCTAGGATTACAGGCACCCACTACCACCAAGAACAGCCAAGGCTACACGGAGAAAGCCTTTCTTGAAAAACCAAAAATAAAAAATAAAATAATTGATTTTTCTAGCTTTCTATATCCAACATAAAAAAAAAGAGAAGAAAAGAAAAGAAAACCTAAAACAAAACCAAACAAACAAAAAACCTGACCTTTTCATCAATGTGTCATGGATGAAGGAACATTTCCTCGGATGCTGGGGTGGTTATGTAGTTATAGGAGGGGACAATGAGCCATTCCAGGTGCGTACAAGCCTTCAAGAGGGAACATTGAGTGGGCGCCTCTGAAAGGAATCAAGATGAATGGTCAATATCACATGATAGAGTTTGTCATCATGAGTCAGTACAGGAGCATGGACTTCTCTGTGAGGTGCCCATGCAAGTGGCCTGAGCTTGATTAAATACTAACACTAAACATTGAGAATAAAACAAAACAAAACACAAAACAGGACTTCTGTATAGGTGGATGGAGGGAATGGAACAATCTCTTTGGAACCTGGGATGGAAGGTCCTTTTAAACACCCTTTGAGATTTATACCCTAGATGTTTATGTTTATATTCTTACACACAGATGACACCATGCCTGTAATTCTGCTGCTGAGGAGGCAGAGAGACAGGTAGATCGATGTAAGTTCAAAAACAGCCAGTCTACACAGTGAATTCCAGGCTAACCAGAGCTACAGATAGTTAGGCACTCTTTCAAAAACTATTGTGGGATTTAAAAAAATTCTGGTGAAAATCTGTTCCTAATAGCTTTATTACAATGATTTATAATGATCAAATACTGAATCGTGTTCACGTCCATCTGTGGGAGAATAAGCAGACAAAATGCACTTGATGCAAACTAAAGAAAAAGTAAAATCACTGTAATGGAGCAACATTATAAAATGTCCTTTAAAAAAAAGAATCCTTTGTTCCAATCACCCTGAAACAATGGGAACAGTGTTGTCCCTGGAAGGGCAAAAAAGACAGGAGTGAAATGTCTTTCTTTGGGAAGAGACTGTTCTATATGTGAGGGAGGTGCAGGTGGTAAAATGTTCACAATTTCCTGTCTGTAAATCTGTAAATTATATTCAATTAAAAAGCTAAATAGGAGGTTGGGAAGAAGATGGAGTCAGAAACATGTATAGTACTCAAGAAAGGGGACCTGAGTTTGGACCGCTAGCACTCACATGCAAAAAAGGGCACAGGGCTTCACACCCATAACCCGAGTGCTAAGGAGGCAGGGACAGTGTCCCTTAAGTTTGGTGGCCAGGCTAGTCTAATCTAATCAGGGAGCTCCAGGGTCAACAAAAGACCTTGCCTCAAAAAGTAAGTGGCGCGCACTTAAGGACAACAGACGATGTTGACCTTTGATCTCTACATATACACGCACATGTGCACCCATATAAGTGTGTACTCACATGAATAAAGCAAAATGTAAAAATACAGTCACATGCACGCCTATAAGAACATCCTACATAACAAGAGAATTTCATGTCTCCCTTGACGAGATTCTGCTCTAGTCTTTAGAGGACTTGTTATGGTTTGACGTTTTCCTATATGTCTCCATTGCCTGCATTGTCTGCTGGGACACAAGCTTTCTGAGCTGGTGAGATGGCACAGTGGGCAGAGGTTATGTGAACCCGAAGATCTGAGTTCCATTCTCAGACCCCACAAAGGAATTACCTATCCTCCATGCATGTGAGAGTTTACACACACGCACACACAGACACACAGACACACACACATACACAGACACACACACACACACACACACACACACACACACACACACACACACACACCTCCCTGCTACAGCCAGCATCACCATCAATAACAACAACAATAAGATAATGAATAAATAAATAACAATTATTTAAAGAATCGAAGCTTCTTGAAGCCATGCATGGTTCCCAGTTTGCCTTTGTGTGTCCAGCAGTAACTAATATGAATAAGAGGACGTGGCTGAAAGCCCTGCATGCTGAGCTTTGACTTGTTTCTTCGGTGACTTGGATTTCTTCACCACTTTCCTAATGAGGATTTTTTAAAACCCTGAGAGCTAAAACACGGATAAAATGCTTTATAATCCATAAGCAGGCTATAATCCCAAGGATGATTAAACTAAAAACATTAGCTGTTTATAGAGGACGTTCAATGTAAGACTGTTAATATTTTCTGTAGAAGCGCGCATTGTATCTAAACTTTCTTTGAAGATCAGTCTCCAAAGGAAAGAACAAGACTGAGCAAAGAAGCCAGCATGGGGCAAAGCAGAGCTACTCTCTTACTGAGAGGTCAGGGAGGTTGCTTCTCTCCTCAAGTTCACCACATCCCTTCACCCTGTGGCTAGTGGGAGTTGGCTTCCTAGGATCAGAGTGATCCAGCAATCCCAGGGAGACAGCTGCTAGTCAAGCCATCACAGGTTATACCTGACTAGACCCTGGCCACACTTCAAGCTGAAATTCTGCTAGCAGGCCCCATGTTAAAGTGCACAAATAGATACTAGGGCTGAGGCACAGATGTTTAGGCTATCTTGAACACACCATTAACAAGTCCCTTCCCCTTTCTAAGATTCCCTTAAAAGAGAGAAGAGATGAGTGGGTTTCAAGAAGGCCACAGGTATAGCAAGAAGATTCAAAGAAGAAGTGGGGAGAGGGGCTATGCTTTGGTTACCTGTCAAATTTCTAAACCAGTAAACAAGTAAACAGTTAAACTAAAATAAGACAAATGTACACACATTATTTCACCTGTGGATACAAGCACAAATAAAATTTACATCTTTTAACTTATGGAAGAAAATTGAAACAAGGTTTGAAAAACGATCTAAGAAAGTGTGGGAAAAGTGGAAATCCATTTGATAGTTTAGGAATTACTCAGAATGTAGGTAAGTTACCTTCTAAGACTCTGTTATAGTCTAGAATTTAGAAGTCATATGTGTGTGTATATTAATTTAATCTGTGCAATAAAATCAAATATAATACCTTTGATTACAATAACCCTGTGCTACTCAAATCATTTGGAGCATTGTAATTAATCGTGTATTTTAAAAAGGAACCTGATCCTTAGAACTTAAGAAATATCAACACCTTGAAACAGCATAACCATATTAAATACCAGCACAATGGCATGTTAAGTAAACGGTGGCAGTGGTGTTGCAGTGACTTGACCTCCTTTGGCTATTCCCTTAGACATTTGTAGTTACATTTTGTCTACATAAACTCTCCTTAGTTCTTAATCAAAATTGAGACTGAGTGCCACTGAGTAACTAATACAAATCTGCCAAGATTCAAAGTGAAGGAAAATGAACAAACGGAAGCAGCAACATCTCAGCCTCCAAACTGGCCCCCCGTTTGCCTTCTGTTCACGGTCACTGTCAGCGCTTACCCTCCATTACAGAGACTCACCCAGACTCATCTGTTTACTCCAATCTGGATGCCATCTAAAACGAAGTGTCACCTGCCAAGCGGAAAATTGAAGCACACATATAAAATAAATAAATTTTAAAAGCTGTGCAGCAAAAGCAAAATAATACTTTTGACAGATACTCTTTCCCCTTCAAGAAACACTAATAATCCCATGAGCGGCCGTTGAATGCTATGGTCACATAGCAATCGCATTTGTTATAGCCAGGGTGTTATCAATAGTCCATTCAACTGCGGAATGCATTTAAGAATTCCAGAATATGAAAATGTCCAAGGACTTAAACAAGAACACAGACCACAGCACTGTCTGTCTACACATCTATTTTTGTTTCCCAGTGCGATTTCATGTACAAAACCCTCGAGGAAGTGAGTTACACTTGAGGAAAAGGAAAGTACCCACATGCCGGTGGCATTTCCCCAGCTGTGCAGCTCTGACGTTGGCGAAGAGCTGACTCTGGGGTCCTGAAGATGTAGCTCACAATGAAGTGGCAAGAACATTTCCCACTAAGCTATTTTTATAGACTCTCTCGGAGCCTCCACATAAAAGACAGTCATCACTATTAACTACTCACAATGACCAATCGCTGGCCTGGCTCTGCATTAATTCAGACTGGCGGTTTAAATGCCAAATGCAGTGATGAAACCCACAAGCTGAGAGGACGAACTGACAGTCCCTGACAGCTCATGCCTGGGCCAAGCTCTGAACCACAAAACAGGGCAAAACTCCCATCTGCTGTCCATCTGCCACCTTGCCCCTATCAAGAAAGGTTATACCACGAGCTGCAGACAGATGGGCTTTGCAAAGATCTATTAGGAGGGGGAAAGACAGTCTGAGATGATTAGAAAAATGATCTTTGGTTCAACACAGAAATCCCAAGAGTAATGAAAATTATATACAATCTCAAGGCCTTTTAATTGTATAAAACAGATATCGCCTGCTTTGCCATGTAAAAGTACTCTGCACAATGAGTATCTATGGTCTGCCCACAGACTTAAGACGACTTAAGAACGAGTGTGTGAGCATGTGGCTGCTCTCTTCATTTGCAGTTGTTTTTCTCAGTGACACGTCAGCGAATTTTTAACAATGTTATTAAACGAATAAAACAGAAATCCTTTGTAAGTTTCTTGCAGTGTGCATTTTCATCATGATCCTGTTCTATATAAACAGGAAATCAGGATAAGTCAGCTCATGTATTAAACAAAAGCCTTATGACATAAAGGGAACTGCAGACTTTTTAGCTAAAGCAAAGCATGTGTTTTGTTCCCATAGCAAGGAAAAAAACAAACAAACAACAACAAAAATCTTTCACAAGGCAAACCCATATTCAAGACAAAAGGCATATACTTGGTACAATCAACATACCACTTGGTACATTCTGTACCCACTGGACCAGGCAATGTGCTGGATGTTGGGGAGAGGAAGAGGAACACATACCTACGCTTTGTCTTTGAAGTGACTCAGTTCATGGGAAGACGGGCATGTCAAACACTTATGAACAGTCAAGAAAGGATCTGGGAGCCTGGGACTAACTCTGTAGTTGAAATGATCACCTCAAACTGTTTGTAAAAAGCACAAAATTTGCATGTGAGGTATATTTTAATGATCTCATATTTAATACATTTCAAGTTTATGTTTTTACAGCTTATGTTGAACAATCAAGTATGGATTTTCTACATTTAGAAGACGGACAAATAATCTCTCAAAAATATTAGAATTTGGGGCTGGAGAGCTGTCACAGCAGTAAAGAGTGCTTGCTTTTCATACAGAGGACCTAGGTTGGGGTTCCAGAACCCAAATTGGATAGCTTACAACAGCCTGTAACTTCAACACCAAGAACTCCAATCTTCTTTTTTGTCTGCCATGGGCACCTGCAGACACATGGTGCACATGCACATGTGTGTGTGCGTGCGTGCACACACACACACAGTAATAAAAATTAATAATAACAACAGTTAAAACTGCATTAGAATTGGTTGTGGTAACTTTTATATGCTAGAACACCTTTTATGTAGCATGTCTGTGTTCATGTTGGTGTACATGAACATGTGTACAAGTGCACCTGAAAGCAGGAGGTCAATGTTGGATGACTTCCTCAGTCACTCCCCATCATATCTTCTCACACAGAGCCTGCTGCTCATCAATTCAACTAAGATGGACTCCAGTAAACTACAGAGATTCATTTAGTAGTCTTCCCAGTCCCAGGACACACTCTGAATACCAAAATAGCTTCACGGGTTGGCATGAAGCAGAAATAGAATTGATAAGTTTTTTAAAAATTTTTTTATTAATTTATTCACATTACATCTCGATTGTTAGCCCTTCCCCTGTTTCCTCCCATTCTTCCCTCCCTCCCATTTCTCCCCTTCTCCCCTCCCTATGTCCGTGACCGAGGGAGACCTCCTCCCCCTATATATGCTCTTAGAATATCGAGTCTCTTCTTGGTAACTAGCTATCCTTCCTCTGAGTGCCACCAGGTCTCCCCATCTGGGGGACATGGTCAGAAAAGGGGCACCAGAGTTCGTGTGAGAGTCAGATCTCACTCTCCACTCAACGGTGGAGAATATCCTGTTCGTCGGCTAGGTCTTGGTAGGGGTTCGAAGCTTACTGCCTATATTCTCCTTGGCTGGTGCCATAGTTTGAGGAGGACCCCAGGATCCAGATCTGCCTGTCATAAAGTTCTTCTTGTAGTAATGTAATTTATAATTAATTTACCCAATATAAAAAATAAGAACTGGGCATTGTGGCACGTGCCTTTGATCCTAGCACCTGAGAGGCAAAGGCTGTTGGATCTCTCAGTTTAATGACAGCATGGTTTACTAAGTGATTTCCAGGACAGCCAGCAAGCGTTACATAGAGAAAACCCAGTTTCCAAAAACCAAAACAAATGAAAAAATAAATAAAAATAAGAAAGAAACATCTCCACAATAGACAAAAGATTGGGGTACAGCAATTCTCAGGGTTTTTCTTCACAATAACCTCAAAATGAAATGCTCAGTAAGAAAAAACCACATGAGACCTATTGGCTCGACTGCACGCTCCATAGTGGTGGAAGGAAAAAGATCTATAGCACAAAGATGTGGCTCAGAGATGCTGCAGAAAGAACATCCAGAGTGAATCCATGCATACAAACTTTCAGAACAGGATGCTTGACTCGCCAATCAGAACAGCTCTGGCAGATGAAGGTCAGTGAAAGGAGAAGAATGAAGGAGACCTTCCAAGGGCAATGTAAATTGTTTCACCTCTTGAACTGGGCTATACATGTGAATAATGTATACATATGAGAAAGCCATTAAATTGTGATACTTGTGCATTTCCCTAAGTGCAAATTATATGTTGATTTCAAAAAGATAACACTCTGAGTATGCTGTGATAGAATTGATCAGTTTTTTTTTTTTTTTAACTCAAAACCGTAACAAAACATCTAACAAAACGGTGCAACGTTTTACAAATGATTTCAGAAAATTGCTATTTTCATACCCATAATTTCAAGGGTCAAACAAGAATAATCAGTGTTTGGAAAGTACCCATGAGGCAATTCTTTCATCAGAGCTGTAATGTGCTCCTTATCTAAGCCATATTTAAGCAACTTAATCTAGTTCAAGGTCAGAGGGTATCTGCAGTCTATGGGAACTCTCAATCTTAGGCTTTATCTCACAGCATACATCCTTCATTTCTTAAAGAACAATTTAACTTCATTGTTACATCGAATGACCGTGCTGCCCCCACTCTTCATTTCCTTGAGAATCACTGGTCACTACCTCTTCCCAGATGCAGAAAGGCAAAGTTAACACCAGCCTCCGATTATTCTGAAGGAAGAAAAGCACTATGCCACTTTCAAGGCTTACAGCATTCAGATATAGGAATTTATCTGTTAGTTTTCTGTCTTATCATTATTTAAACCCAATTGCATAAGGATGTTGTCAGTGACTAAACATGTATTTAGTAAAAAGTGACATTGTCATTAATGTTAGTTTTTAAGTTAGTTTTTTTTCTCAACTAAAACTTATATTTTAAATCACCGCAGTCTCTGGGGGTTAGCTAAACATTGCAACAACAGCAATTTCATCAATGAACAGCTTGATTCTGATGCCTTCTGGTATTTCATATAGAATCGGTTTTCTTTTTTTTTTTTTTTTTTTTTTTTTTTTTTTTTTTTATTAAGTGAAAGGCCAGAGTTGTAGAGCAAAAGCGCAAGCAAGAGAGCTTGCCAAGCGTTAGGAAAGCCCTGGGTTCGCTACCCAGAACTGCAAAGACAAACAGCGTTCAGAAGGGAAGGATGACAGGCCAGCATTTTCCAAGTGAGGCATGTCGTCAGAATGTGAATTCTAAAGTAAAAACGGCACCACGGATGCTGCCTTCAACTCTGTGCACGTGATGTGTGTGTAAAATAAACATGATTTGCAATAACTTTGGCCCTTCTCTGTACAATCTGGTCATGCAGAGAAAACGCCCTCTGTCACGATGACCTGCTTAGTTCTGGAAAACAGATTATAGACCTTGATCTGTAGGCAAGCAATACGCTTATGGTATGACTTCAGACTGTAAGCTTCCTACAGTTCATGTCTCCCAAAGATTAGAACTGAAAGCTCTAAGGGGAGGGTTTCTGTGTTTTTCCATAGCTTCAGAAGGTGGTGTGCAGGCCCCAGGAGGGGTAAACCCCAAATGCTGCAACACCAACCTGCCAGGCAAGAAGTGCCATGGTTCAAGAGTGGCATGACCGTTACAGGAGTAGCCACTACTTCCTGGCAATATGTTCTAGTCATCTGGCTCCTTAATATTCTCTGGCTCATTCTGTCTTCACCTCTGTCTAGTCTCTTCAACCTCTCTCTGTAAAACTGACTCGTCTCTCTTTTTACAATGTTCCTAAATAGCCTCCCTTTCTTGTGTTGGTCTCATAAGTGGTGGATGTATCCTATTCTGTCAAATTTTTCTTGGATTTGTCATTTTTTCTGCCACTCAATTAGATGCTTTTAAACATGGGTGCTTCTTTATACAAACTAAATTTACCTTCATTGTTTGAGATGCAAGGTGTGTGCCACCATGGGTGGACCTAAGCTTTACTTTGCCTGAAACTTGCTCTATACCAGCCTGGCCTTAAACTCAGAGATCGGCTTGCCCCTGTCTCCTGACATTAAAGGTACATGCCACCACCACCCAGTGTGTCTGCACTCCAGGCAGATTACACAGACCTAGAAAGTCTTTGGATGTGATCTCTTGCCAGAGTAGCCATATTCTGAATTAAAATTCCTCTACAGTAGCAGTCAAGCAACAAATAAGTAAGTAAGTAAGTAAATCTGTCCTCACCAGCAAGACGTAAAGGTGAAGAGGCATAAAGCAATAGGTCTTCTGTTGGATCTCTGGGTATCTGGGGAAATTGTCTCCTGCCCTGGGAAAGGGCTTTCCCTGATTAGCTAATCTCTCCAAGAAAAAGCTGAGTCTCTTAGCTGATTCCAGATTCAGTCAAGATGACGAACAAGATTATCACATTCGCTCATGAGCCATTTGCTTGTTTCTAGACGTCTACTCACACTCCCTCTCACAACAGCAAAGAAAGGAACTCATCCTAGATGTCAGTCAAGAGACAAATGCATAATGAAGATGTACATTTACAAAATGGAATTGTATTCAACCGTAAATAAAAGTGGAATTAGGAAATTTGAAGAAAGTGGGTTGAACATGGAAAACACATTAAATGAAAACTTGGGCTCAGAGCGTCAAGTACAGTACTGCAGGTTTGATCTTTTACACAGTTTAAAGGGAACTTTGTGACAAGGCTTGGCTTCATCTTCATGGAACTCTGTCACCTTAAGCAAAGCTTCTCCCCAAGACATTGATGAGAGGGTGTTTGATCGTCTTTTGAACTCCAGCTTTGATATTTGCCTCATATTAATCTTCATGCTAAAGAGGAAGGCAAGATCAAAAGATGGCAAGTGATAGTTAAGGGAGCTGTATAAAGTCATGATCAGTAAAGGCTTGACCGTGATGGACTACAGCGCCCGTCCATGAGCATCCAAACCCCACATTCTCACTAGACTCCTCTGCTTCCTAAGCCAGACCCCTGATGGCTTACCACAAGACTCAGGCACACCATCCACAAACTCACACACTTCCTGAATATGCAAGACCAAAATGATAGATACATGCTCTCTAAAATGTGGTTAGTTTTGTATGTAAAGTTCCTGATGCATACAGCGGGCAGATGGCCAGCCTATAAAAGTACCTGCTATGCAAGCATAAGGCCTTGGGAGTGGCTCACCAGCACCAATACAGAAAAGGGATGCAGGAGCACACATCTGTAATCTCAGCACCAAGGAAGCAGACACAGAATGGATACCTAGAGCTTACTGGCTGGCCAGCCATCCCACTTAGTGAGCTCCAGGCTCTAGAACATACAGTTTCAAGTATGTGCGCGCCCGCGCGCGTGTGTGTGTGTGTGTGTCTGTGTGTGTGTGTGTGTGTGTGTGTGTGTGTGTGTGTGTGTGTGTGTGTGTGTGTGTGTGTGTGTGTTCTGGAGATTGGTCTATATTACCACATTTCACAGTTTGTTTTTTGTAATGGTTAACTCACATCCCTTTTATAATGCCAGGGTTTGTTTACTTTTATCTTGATGGACGCTGAAGGTCATTTCTACTTAGAGATACTCAAAGTGCAAGTGCTATGAGCATTCCCAGACACGTTTCTGTGCACACCTTAAGCATTTATTTTTCATTGCAAAACAACATGAAGTAAAGCTTTCAGTCTGGAGATAGATACTGGAGTTTCATCTATAGTCATCTTGCCAACATACACTCTCACGCGGAAGGTACGAGACATTGGACGTTTATCTTACTCTCTGGTTAGTCTTTCTAAATGACCAAACATACTGCAGTGGGGTTTCCCATCACGGTTTAACATGCATCCTCGGAGACTGGTGGCCTTGGGGACTTTTCTCATGTGCTCACCAGCCATTTCTGTATCTCCCATTGGGAAGTATCTGATGAAGCTTTTGCCCATTTTTAATTGAGTTGTTCTACTATTGAGCAATAGAACTAATTTATATATTATGGACACTAAATCTTACCAAATACACAGATGGTTGATTTCTTAGCAATGTAGTATTCATTAATTCAAGTTTTCAATGTGTTACATCTCATTTACCAGTATTGTGAATTTTGCTCCCTGTGGACTAACAACCTTTTGACTATCTCCAAAACCACAAAGATCATATCTCATATTTCTTTCTGAAAACTTTAAAAAGTTAGGTTTTATTTTTAGGTTTGTAACATATTTCAAATTAAATTTTGTGAGTGGTATAAGGTAGGGACTGGCATTCCATTTATCCTAGACCATGTCATAAAGCATTCTCCCTTGACAGTTCAGGGTCTACTTCGCGTTCTCGTCTCTAGTCAAGAGTCAGTTTAGGTTCTCACAGCTTCCTCAGAAGTCTGCAAGTCACACAGTGTAAGTCCCCCAACTCTGTGCCTTCTCAAGGTTACTCTGAAATCCTAGCACCTTCTACATTGCCTTGTGAACTTTACAGCTATGTTAATAGAACGAAAAAACAAACAAACAAAAACCTGGTAGAGCTTCAGCTGGGATTACCTTGACTCTATAGATGAATCTATACATAACTGACAATTCAATCTAAACAGCATCTCTTTCTGTACATTAAGATCATTTTAATAACTGAAGGCAACGTTTTATAGCATTTTATGTGGAAGTTTTTTCATGTGTTTTGTTAAAGTTATTTTTAGATATTTTTGTTTTGCCATGGAAATTTATCATTTTTCTACCTCTTTTGTACGAGCATGTAAAGCTACATTTTATTTACGTGCCAACAGTATAACCTACAGTCTTGTTCAGTTTATTGGACCCTATGTTTTATAAACTCATTAGAATAATTTACACTTTTAAACATGCCACCTACAAAAGCTTTACTGTTCTCCTTCCAGTTGGTATTTTTACTTACCTTACTTCTTTTACTGCATTTGCTGTGATCTCTAAGAAATACATTTAAAGGAGCAGAGAATAGACATCATTGCCAGGATGAGTTTTAGGAAGAACATACACATGATGCCAAGTTTCTCAGTTTCACTTTAATCTAAAGATCTCTGCTCTTTCTACTTGTTTCATAGTTTAGTATAAAATAATGCACTAAATGATTACATAATTCAGTTGGTAAAGATCTGCTGAGTGTGCACAAAGCTCTAGGATCAATCCTCAGTACAGCAAAGACCAGGTATGGTCCAGCACTTGGGAGGGGAAGGCTAAATAACCATTAGTTCAAGGTTGTCCATAATTACAGAGGGAGTTTTAAGCTTGCCTGAACTACATGAGATGTGGACTCAAAAATATTTTTGTTAATAGTTTTTATATGTTGTTTAAATCATATTTTTCCTAATGTATGAAATGTTTGATAAATGTCACTGATAAAATTTCAATTCCAGCCTGACTGTGACACATTTTCACATTCATCTCGCTGCATTGCTTTTATGGTATTTTGTTAGAATGTCTACTTTTTGAAATGTTCTCATTCTTTGTTGTATGTCTGAATTATGACTGCTTTATAAAAAGTATGTCTTCTTACTTTATTTTCTGAGAGATTTTTCCCATACAATCACTGTCATCTCTTTTTCAATTATTGATAGAATTCATCAGGCTAGCCAGAAAGGTCATGGCTATTTTCTAAAGGAAACCAGGTTTGCAATACTTTGACACAATTAAAAATAAACAACAAATAAAAAAATTAAAATGATTTGTGCATTAATGGATATTACCAACAGAGTAAAAGGACAGAATGAGAAAAAAAGTAGTTGCATATCTCAACCCAGGAAAAGTCATTTATAGAACACACACACACACACACACACACACACACACACACACACACACACCACGCACTACAACTTCAAAACAAAAATGACTTATAAATGACTAAACATAGACTTTCTGTGAAATACATAAATGCCTACAAAATATAAAATATCATTTTTAATATGTTGGCTTAATGTCTCTGGCTACTGAAGAAATGCAAATAAAATCCTCAATGCAATATCTTCTTATATCTACCTCCAGTGGCTGTTTTAACAACTACTGGAAAGGATATAGAGGAATGGGAATTGTAATCCAGGCTGGAAGGAGTGTTAAAATGATGGAAGTAATATGAAGACATCCCAAAGAGACATAAGAAAGAGATCCCAGAATTATCATAGAATCCAAGGATTCCACTGAGGTAGGGCAGTAGGGAGATGTGCCTGATACAAGTGGAGACAGAGGCCACAGCAGATACTTGTACCACACAGTAACAGGAACACTTCTCACAATAAGCAGAGGGAGAAGTAACTCAGCTTACCACTGGAGAATGAATGGATAAACAAGAAGTGATATGTGGGCACGCCCATGGCTATCTTTTACCAATCACTGTGTCCCAGGCACTATGAAAAGATTTACACTATGTCTCCTACTGACAACAACACCACGTGTCAGAAATTGGCATGAAATCATTCATATACTCAAGCACTAAGATATCAAGTATAAATACCAAGTTCAGCTTTCAAGCTTTTGCTACCAATTACTGTTATGGTAACATATATAGTAGGCAAGTATCACTTGAGAAATCATTGGAATAAAAGGACCTTCAAAAATAAATAAGTGTCCTCTCTCAGCGGAGCGGGTAGTTTTCTAAAATTACAAAGGTCAAGTCAATTGTTAGTTAATAAATTGATTGATTAATTTGAAACAGGGTCTCTCACTATGTAGCCCTGGCTAGTTTAAAACTAAGTAGATCAGGATGGCTTCCAACTCACAGAAATTTGCCTGCATTGCTCCCAAGTACTGAGATGAAAGGTATGCACCTCCACAACCAGGGAAGCTCAATTTTAGATATACCGTTAACTTAATTCTTTAAAAGGCCTCTTACCAGACAATGCAGTAAGGTACATTTACTATGAACCACAGATCCAAATGCTGACTCATCTTTGTTTCAACATTTTACTTATGCAATGTATTTGCCTAGAGTTTATAAGTATACTAATAAGTCATTGAATGTACGCATTCCTTCACCTGTGCTGTGTTATCATATACGGACTTGAGAGGGTTATTTATAATAATTGAGATGGTCCTGTCAATTAAGAAATAAAAGAACACTATAAAGAAAATCACATTTGTGCTTCATGAACTGCCAAAATAATATCTCAGTTTGATTTGATCTGAGGCTGAAAACAAACACCATAGGCCTTTGCTTTCTTTATGGGTCCCTGGTAATCCCAAAGAGGCAGCTCATAATTATCTCTCAAGATGAGAGGTTTTGTTGTGTAATTGCTTTAGACCATGAGTCAAAAAACAAAACAAAACAAAAAAATCAAACAACAATGTCATCAGGCTTACAGGCAAACTGTTTGTGCATTGATCTAGCTGCATGTGAGCCCTACGTGAGAATGGTGGGCACAGGGCTCTGATGCCAATATGATTGCTAATTTAGTTCCTGCTTTTGAACTTGCCAGTTCAAACTCACTGTCCAGTTTGTCTTGTAAGAAGTCAACTCCATTCACCCATGTTCCTCACTTATCTTAAACATGTCAATTAAGAGAGCTCCAACTTTCTCAGGATACAGGGCTTGGGAAAAAAAACTTAGGCTGATGGCACTCAGTTTCGACAGTGTATCTGGCTGTTTATAGTTGTCCATTCTTTCCATAAACCTAACTGCTATCACTGTGTGTAAAGTCCCTAACACTCGCAGAGATGGAAGACTTCACAAAACAAGAATGCTTTTCCTTGGAGTTTATACATGCCATTTGGTCTTGGTTTTCTTTCAGCAAGGGTTTGTCTACTTACATTAGAAGACTTTTCCTGGAGAGTCACAGCACGAGAATGTCTCCCATGCTGTCAAGAAAGAGTTCTATTTTTGTTCCTTGGAAGAAAGATATAATATGATGGGCCAACTCTCAAGTGGGTGGGGAGCCATTAGCTCACATATGGCTCGAGAGAGGTCACTAAGACAAAAAGCCCTCTGAGCAGGACACTACCCTAGCATGCTTGCTTAAAACAATGTCCAAGAAACCAGCTGGGCATGGAGCTTTACTGGGCAGAATTAACATTAATATTTTATACCTACACAACCCAGTTTCAGGGATCTATTGGTTCTTTGCTTGCACAAACACAGGAAACTCTTAGACTAAAAGGGAAATCAGAGCCCAGAGGGTCAGAGGCAGGATTGATGCCAAAAATAAAAAGTTTGGAGCTAGTTTGGTGGGAGAGCCAAGAACAGTCCAAAATGAGCATCGTTGAGGCTCCCTGAGAGTCTCCATATGCTTGAAATTCTCATCACTAACATGAACGTGTCTGTGGCCAAGATTCAATTCTGAACTATCGACTGTGTATTAGAGCATATATCCTGCTATATAATATTTCCATTACTCTATTGATTTATTCTCTATGTATTTCTTACCCAGTCTAACATTGGCTTTGGGCTTTGTTTTTCTTACAAATAATTTCTATTCAAGATAAGTCTAATATTAGAAAAAAATCTACTTTTTAGAACTGTTATAAGTGCTCTGGTATATGTCATTTTCCACAAGAATTCACTAAAAGACTTCATGCTCCTTCAAATTTGTAATGTGTTTAATAGTAACTGAGTTGTTAAGACACTTTCTCGTATCTATTCCTTATACACACAAGACACTTAGTGTACAAGTTAAGGGAAGAAGCCATGAGTCAGGCAGCTTCAGCTGAAATCCAGCTTCACTATTTATTAGCTGTATGGCCCTGGGCAAATGACCCAACCATGAATGAAGAAAAGAGCAATCCCCTTCATACATCGTGAGAGTGAAATGAGTTTCCCATAAGGCACTTCGACCAGTGGCTACCCAGAGGACGTGATAGCTGATAGTCTTGCTTCTGTTATAGCATGGGACTGTAAATAGGAGCAATTTGTTTTCCCATTTCATTGAATTCAAGTGTTATGTCTGTAGAAACACCATATAAACAAGCTGTGCCTCCTAAACTGGCATTGGCCAAGCTGCCTCCTTAAAGAAGTTGATGTCACTTGGCTTATGAGCAAATGCAGGAACTAAGACAGGCATCCACAGACCTACAAAGACTGAGAAAGGGAACAGCAACTGCTTCTTCATTACACTCACTATTTAAAATGCTTCGCTGTGCTTCAAAATGATTGAGCAAGGGTCTCAATGATACACCTCAATGGTATACCCGTGCCTGATCCCCTTATGAGATCGGTTATATCTATAAAGTCTATAGTTACACAGATTTTACCAGCTGTTATGAGTCACTACTTTTTATCAGATTCTCAGAATTGCTCAGAATTTGTGGTCCAATGACTGAACAGGTTTTTGTTTGTGGTCCTCCTATGGCCCAACTTCCAAATTTTATCTTATCACACACCTACAAAAATTCATCATTCAAATGTGTTCACGGCTGCAATTTTTAGTTTCCTTTCTTGCATAAATTCCAGGTCATTTGCCTAGCAGAAAGGATGAGAGCCAAGAAAATGTACTTATTCATATCTGGTGCAGAAGGAGCACCATCATCAAGCTGCAGTGGGGTTTAAAGTGTTACCAGCTCTGCATGGTTCATTCGGAAAAGAACTCTGCTTGCAGGGAGAGAAGGTATGACTCATGTCACTCTGAGTTAATTTAAATGATTGACATCATTGCTGAGTTGGGGGTGGAGAACAGTAAGGGCTATCCAGCAACTTGATTTTGCCATTTTATATTTGTAGCTTTCCTTTTTAAGTGTGTGTGTGTGTGTGTGTGTGTGTGTGTGTGTGTGTGTGTGTGTGTGTGTGTGTGTGTGTGTGTGTAAACCTATGTGCCACACACAATGGACATACAGAAGTCTAGGGTGATCTTGCGGGAGATGGTTTTCTCCTTCCATGGTGTGGGTCCTTGGGCTCTAACTCAGGTCACCAGGCTTGGTAGTAAACACCGTAACAACTGACATTAGCATTTACTAGCAACCAGTTATCTAGTAAGCAAATGAGATATTCAAATGGAGAAAGTAGGTGAAGGGTAGCATTGGTTTTTCAAAGGAATTAAAAAATTAGTCACAGACACCTGTTCTTAGATGGTAGGGAATGGAAGTGCAGCTTTGTTTGTTATTGTTTTTAAATAATATAATTGTAGTATCTCTCCCTTCCCTTTCCTACCTCCAAACTCTCTCATATAAGACTTAAAACTTGAATTGGAGAGCAGAGGCCATTTGTTTATAGCCTTGAAATTTTTTTCATAAATGTTAGTTTCTGTGTCTTGTTTAGAAGTCGTTGTGATGCAGAACATCAGACTACATCTAGAGACTTCAGATCCCTTCACGGGGCTTCATAAGCCTCCATTGAGTTTATTTTCCACAGCATTCAATTTTGAAAACATCCCATAAAAATATACAGAATTTGACAATTTCATTCAAAGAGCAAAACTGGTGGCTCTCCTTCCTATATCTAAGTTTCTGTACTAAAATTTGTCTTTGGGCTGAAATGCAACTATCTGTTTTGGATTAAGGAAACACAGGTAGAAACACTATGCCATATACAATTACATAACATTGACACTTAGCTTTTAACCACTAAAACCTTTATTTCTTGCATGAACTAATCTAGAACATTATGACTGCATATGACTGGAGCTGTTAAAGTAGGTTTTAGAATTAGAAACTATAATGCAGGCCTGGAGAGATGGCTTAGAGGTTAAAAGTGCTGGATGCTGCTGCAGAAGACTCTGGTTTGATTCCCAGAATGTCAGCGCATAATCATTTGTAACTCTAGTTCCAGGAGACTTGGCATCCTCTTCCGTCCTCCACAGGCACTAGGCATGAATATGGTGGACATATATGTATGTGAAACAACCATATACAGAAGATAAAATGAAAAATAATAATAGTAAAGAACCTAGGGTGCAGTCAGCAAGTACTCCATTGTTGAGCAGTGGTATTGGCCATAACTATATTTATATTTTTATTGTACTTATATTTTAAATTTAATAGACTAAAAAGTAGCTGCCTTTGTTTCATCAGGTAAAACCAACTATAGCTCCCAAGTCACCATTAAACACCATGTTGATGGTCAGAACCCAAAGTGAAACCTTTGTCTTTGGTATAATGATACCGTCACTTAGAGCACCAGGTAGCAGGTGTCACATGACATGGACAGTAGGAAGACTGGAGACAAAGTCAAATCAATTTGACTTTATAAATAAAAGTAGAAAACTTTGTTCATATATAATATAGATGTACTATATATCTACCTGTCATCCATCCATCTATCTATCTATCTATCTATCTATCTATCATCATCTCTCTATCATTTATTATCTCTATCTTCTATCACTATTTATCTATCTATCTACCTGTCTATCTATCTTTCATCAGATTTATTTGATTAAAACAGTAACATCTTCCCAAACTTTGTATGATTATGTCTCTGGGCTATGTGACGTCTCCCATCTCAGAATCCATAGGTCAGTGTTGAGAAGTTACCTGACAGCTTTCTTCCTTATCGATGACAGTAAATGACAGTGAATTCTTCCCTCGTTGTTAAACTAGGTCAAATGAGAAGGAGCAGCTGAATTTTATCCCATGGCAAAGAAAAACTTTCTTTGCTCCAGAAAGCATGTGACCAGATAGAGGAGGGGTAGATGAAGAGACAAGCTGGTTCTGGGATGGCACCTCCTAGTCAGAACTCTTAGGTGAGTTCTGTCTCATGCCTGGCTGTGTCTGCTCTGTCTGAAACCTTGCTATCTTCATCTTTATCATGTTAATGCTGCCCATGTCTACATTGTATTTACCTTGGCTGCCTTTAATAATGAAGAGTAGGCAAGACACAGGCCAAAAGCCCATCCAAGAATGCCTGCTTTTTCACTACAGGAGCTGACCACATTTCTGATGTGTGATGAGGCAAGTCTTCATTTTACTAAACCACATTCCCTAATTCTTTATTTTTAAATTTTAGTTTATATGCTTTGTCTCAATGTCTACCTATGCACTGTGTTCATGCCAGGTGCCCATGGAGACCAGAAAGGATGCCATACCCTCTGGAACTAGGATTACCAATGGTTGTGAGTCTCCGTGTGGGTGCTTGCAATTGAAGTTGGGTCCTCTGTAAGAACTGCCAATGCTCTTAACCTCTGACCTATCTCTCCAGCCCCAGGTTCTCTAATTCTTATTTTCCTAAATTCTTCTATTTTAAAATATTTTTTTGAAATTCAAAATGTTCAAATCTGTGGTGATAACATCTCAAAAAAAATTTTTTTTTCCAAATTATGTTCTAAGGAGTCTTAGATACAAAGATGCTTCTGGTGCCCTGGAAGACAAAGGCAAGAGAAGGGAAGGGCAGAATCTCTGGACTTCTATAAAGGAACAACTTCAGAAAGGCCCATGTCTATATAATAAAGATATTTATGGTTCTTATCAGAAAAAAAATCTTATGTTCAAACTCTGAAAAACTGTGGTCTATGACATTTTAAAGTCTGAAATATCCTCCTTCCTTTCCTATTCTAGCTGGACAATTGGTTGTTACCAAGAATCTATATGGTTATATTGATGAGCAAGTGCATAAATATAGGTCAGAAGGAAGGGAGAGAGAATGGTTCAGCAGGTATTTATCTTCATTTGTCTGTTATTAGCATATATTTTTAAACCATTTGAATATATGTATATATATTTATGACTTGTTAGGGGTCACATCTTGCTCATGATTTCCCATTTCATACACAGTTTTTTTTTTAAACCAATAACTGTTTATGTACTTTGGAAGCCAAGCCGGCTTCTAGATGCTAATACTTTTGTGCCTAAAGAAAAAGAATAAAGAGCAAAGTGAAATGTGCAGTGTGTCATTAATATATACACATCATTATGAGTACAGTGCTAAAGAGCAGAGGAGGTAGCCATCTTATAGGCACTATGCAAGAGATACAAGGAGGTGAGGCTGGGAACTTAGAAGCCTTCTACGTAAGGCACTGGTTCTCAAACTTTGTAATGCTTTGAAACTTTAATACAGTCTCTCATGTTGTGGAGATCTGAAACCCTAAAATTATTTTGTTGCTACTCTATAACTGTAATTTTGCTACTGTTGTCTGATATGAGACTCCTGCTGGGGTCACGACCCACTGATCTAGGGACAGCAGTAAGGGCAAAGGCTTGGAAGAAACATTAACTTGCCTTATTAGTGGAACAGCCAGGAGCATGGGGCACAGGGTAAGAAGGTGAGAAACTGATTGCCATGATGGTGGGATCATGGAGAGAACCACTCTTTCATTTTCTTGTTTTAAAAAATGATTTTGTGTGTGTTTGTGTGTGTGTGTGTGTGTGTGTGTGTGTTGCATGCATATATGCACACACATGCTTGTGACTGCCCACGGAAGCACAAAGAGTCCGTGCCGTGCTCAGCTCACTTTATCTATTCTTATATAGGCCAGGACTCAAACTTAGGGAATGGTGACTCCCAGGGTGGTCTGGGTCCTACCAGCTCAATTAATACAATCATGTTAATCAACGAATGGCACGCATGCCACAGGCTATCATGATCTAAAGAAACCTTAACTGAGAATCTCTTCCTAATTGATTCTAGGTTATGTCAGAATGACAACAAAAACTACTCATAACAGCACTTGGAAAGATGACTCAGAAGTTAAGAGCTGCTCTTCCAGAGGATATGGACTTGATTTCCAGCATCCACATGGAGTGCCTTAACATCTCTAACTCCATTCCAAGTGACTTGATACTGGCTCTGGCCTCCTAGGTCATTAGCCACACACAATGTATAGCCATCCATGAAGGCAACACACACACACACACACACACACACACACACACACACACACAAACACACACTAAAAATCTTAAACATTTTTGAAAAGCTAGCCATTACAGAAGAATATTACTGTTAATTGTTTGAACTACAGCATCTACAGACATCTACAGACACGCTGATATTGTGACGCACAGTAGACAGCATCGGGAATACAATGTTCATACGTTATCAGCAACTAAATTCTCTACAATTTTACTTCTATGTCCTGTATGGGCATCAAAGTGGTGGAAGCAGAATGGTTAGGAGATAGGACCTACTGGATGTGTTGTTCTTCTGTTTTCTTCCTTCCTTCCTTCCTTCCTTCCTTCCTTCCTTCCTTCCTTCCTTCCTCCTTTCTTTCTTTAAACTTTTAGTGGTACTTGGGATAATATAAAACTACACCTATTTTTCGTCCGAGGAAAGTTGTTTTCTTATTTTGACAAACAAAGACTTGTCTTAATCACTGCTCTGGCCCTTGTGAAGACGATTTTAAAGCAAGGCCATCCCCTGTGCTTGGTCTCTTCTGCATGTATCAGCTCACTATTTCACATCTCCATCACGCTGTGACAAGACTAAGGAGGCTCCATCACCACACCAGCCCTGTGCTCACTGACTGAACTTTCCAGCCACTGGAATCATGAGACAACAAACCTCTTTATAATTTATGTACCCACCTCAGGTATTTTTTTTTGGCAATAACAAAAATGAACTCATAATAAGTACAAATCTAAAATCTGGAGAAAAGTTTTATATAAATGAATTCATCTTAGTTAACAAGAAAAACTGTCTTCAGCTTGAGATACCATATCACAAGTTCGATGTGATTAATTTCCAACAATGTTTCTAAACAGTTCAGTCTGTTCACTGAATTTGAACATAAACTCCTGAAAGTAGTAATTGTATGCTTCTTGCCTTTCTGTATAGTCCCTGTTCAGCACTCACTGGTAGGGATACCAAGCTAGATGCCTAGTGAGCAACTGAGAAGGTCTTCCAAAGTGGTCACACTGTAAAACTGAAGAGGAACTTCAGATGGATCTCCTAATAGACATAGGAAAGTTTGATTTCATACTATAAACATTACGTCACTGTTGTAATATATGCCAATCATGCACCAAGAAGGAAGGGAGGTAGGAGAGAACCAATTTCTTAGGGACTACTAAATAATTTAGTCAGTAAAATTCTTGCCATTTGTGTGAGGACATGAGTTTGAGCCCCAGACCATTGTGGAAAAGGCAGGTGTAGGTTGCACATTTGTAATACCAGTGCTGGGGAAATGGAGCCAGAAAGATCCCTGGGACTAACTGGCCAGTCTGTCAGTGAACCTAGCCAGTTGGTGAGTTCTAGGTTCAGTGAGAGACTATCTTGCAGAAACAACACGGATGGCTACTGAGGAAGGGCACCATTTGCCCTCCCCACTCATGACCACACAATACTCACATAAACATGTAGTCACACATACATCTATCCCCACCCCCCAAATACAGACATGAAAGAATAAACTTTCCGAAATAAAAGCCTTGAGATACTTGAAATGTTAATGACAAGACCAGAAGACAAATCCAAACTCTCTGAATACAAACTTTCTGAATAAAGATAGCAACACAGAAAATTAAGGAGAGAAGAGAAGCAGAATTGAGTGACAGAACTAGCTCAGTGGCCGGGCGTGGTGGCGCACGCCTTTAATCCCAGCACTCGGGAGGCAGAGGCAGGTGGATCGCTGTGAGTTCGAGGCCAGCCTGGTCTACAAAGTGAGTCCAGGATGGCCAAGGTTACACAGAGAAACCCTGTCTCGAAAAACCAAAAAAAAAAAAAAAAAAAAAAAAAAGAACTAGCTCAGTGTTTGTCTACAGAAATATCACAAAGATAGAGCATGAGCTGGCCACAGTGGCACACAACTGTAGTCCTCAGGCTTAGACAGTGTTGGGAGGAGGACTATCCTTGGTTACACAGTGTAGGGAGGAGGGATAGCCTCCATTCCGCATTGATTTTGAGCCAACTTGAACTAGAAGAGAAGAACCTAAACAGCCAACCCTTGACACTATTAACAGTATGCTGCTCTACTTGCAAATAGGAACCTAGCAAAGCTGTCCTCTGAGAGGCTCACCCAGCAGCAGATTGAAACAGATGCTGAGACTCACAGCCAAACACTGGGTGGAGTGCAGGGAGACTTGTGGAAGACAAGAAGGGAAGGCTAGAAGGGAGGGGACAGGAGCTTCCACAAGACCAACAGTGACAACTAAGCAAGGCCCAGGGGAGCTTGTAGAGACTGAAGCACCAACCAGGGGTCATTTATGGACTGTACCTAGGCCCTCTACACAGATGTAGCCAATAGGCAGCTCAGGCTTCATGTGGGTTCACTAGAAAGGGGAGTAGGGCTGTCTCAGACATGGACTCTGTTGTCCATTTTTCAATTACTCCCTGTAGGCAGGGCTATCTTGCCAGGCCACAGGGGAAGAGGAGGAACTCAGTCCTGATGTGACTTAATGCACTCAGGTGGTTGTGGGGGACTCCCCTTTTCTGAGAAATAGGGAAGGAAGGATGAGAAAAGAGGGAAGGAGAGTGGGACCAGGAGGGGGCTACAACCGGGATGTAAAGTAAATAAATAAATAAATAAATCTGAAAAAAAGTCTATCAAAATAATAAAACAAGTTTCCTCTGACCCAAAATAAGTATAGTTTCACATTATCCCAAGTGTCCCTAAAGAACCAAAAATAAATAAATAAATTCTGGAGCTGACATGTAATAGAGGAGGCTGCTCACATTGGGAATCAGAGAGTGAGCACAATGGCATAGGGACAAGGCAGACCCTAGCAAGGCCCACCCCAGTAGCCTGCTTCTTTCCTCAGGTGCTACCTCCTGAGAAAGGATTCAGTATGAACGCATCAGTCTGAGTCCTCACCATCCAGGCACTTCCCAGTAGCACCACCAGCTAGGGATCAGGCCTCAGATGCAAAGGTGCTTGCCTTATAAGCTTCAAGAGCTGAATTTGATCCCCGAAAAAGAAGAACACACAAAAGTGCTCTAAGGAGAGAACCAGTGCCAGGAAGCTGTGCTCTGAACTCCACATTTGTTCTATGGCATGCACAAATACTCCACCCACTTGCTTGTACATACACACACACACACACACACACACACACACACACACACACTACACACACACTCACAACCACAACAACATAATAACTTCAGAAAGTGATCTTGTCACTAAAAATTAGTGTTGAAGATTTGAAACAACAGAGACACTTGTAGGAGTTACTGCTAGGATCATGACTCTTTTGTTTGTATTTGACTCAAAGCTATGATGTAAGCAATTGTTAATTAAGAATCAAGAAAAGAACCACACACTAAGAATTAGCAGCTTAGACAAGGGGCTTCTAGAAAAACACAGGAAACACCACTTGGGGACAAACTGCATAAGAGACAAAATTTGTCATTTAATTTACAAGCAGATAAGATAATTTCTTCCTTATAGAGTTTCCCACAAGTAATTTCTGAGGCTCGTGAAAACCCTTGGACTACAAGTTCTCTTTGAGAGTGGCTATGCTCTCAACATGTTCTTTCTCCTTTCACTTTACAAGGAGACCAAAGGATGCAATGACAGTGCCAGAGGACCTCGTGGGGATGCTGGCCTCGGTATAAAGTGCACAGCTCTCACACTCACTTGGTCAACTCTAATAAGAGGCAGTGACCAACTCCAGTGCTTTGCTAATGTCTTTATTGGTCACTGTAGAATGGTTTTCTCATACTTATGAAGGACTTTTCTTCCCCAGGTAAGTGGCTTCTGTTGGGGGGAAAGTCATTTTCCAACTAAAACTGAAGTAGAAAGGTAAACACCTTTGACATCATTTTGAAAATGGACAAATAGCTCTAAAAGTTAAACAAGCAGGCTGTGTCAGTGGAGGAGAGCCATGATTCTCATCCTTTGACTACTTCGGTGGCTTTATCTCCTCATGGCATTTTAATGACATTAACTATAGGACACAGCACAGGCACAAAATGCAAACACATTACACACCTCTTCATAGTTAGAGCAAGCAGTGCACAGTAGGACTGTACTTGTTAGCTGGTTTCCTACGGATGTTTCGTGAACTCCATCAACACAGAATAATAAGTTTACAAAGGATGGGGAAAAAAGTGGGGGGAGGAAGTTTCCAGGTGGAATTTGTGTAAGGAAAGCACAAATAAAATCTGAAAACGCCAGACGGGTTTTAGTATTTACTGAGTGCTTGCCCTTCTGAGGATTCTGAGCGTTTCTAAAAACATTCAAGAGAAAACAACAAAACCCAAATAAAAGCTGGGTTTTTCCTCTGAGAGATAAAGGTTATTGTAAACAGGGCTGGAGAGGATGGAAGAACTAGCTGAACTGAAAAGTGCCTAGGATGCACTCACATTAAAGAAAACATGTGGTCACTTTCAGAATGGTCTCAGCATGGCCCTGTGTCTTCCAGAGAAACAAGTAGCTCAGGGGTGGGAGGTGGCCCTAGCTGCCAGGTTGGGAGGTGAGAGCCAAGCCTGGGAACTCCCCTGGAGCACTGTGCTTTGGTTACACTTCCTACCAGCAAGCAGACAGGAAGCATCGGCTGACAAAGAGGCAGGCAGAGGCCAAGGCTAGAGCAGACAGTGCTTCTGGGGACTGACTTTGAAAGAACGGAAACCCGTGTGGGAATTGCTTTATTATTCAGCTGAAAGCTTCAGGTGGCTTCACATTAAAGGAATATTGTCAGCCATGTCCCTGGGCTCTATGCTCCCCACCCACCCTCTCCAATTCTGCTCTTCTTTTTCTGTTTAAGTTTTACAAGCCCTGTGACAAGCAACGGAAATTCCCTAAATATAAATTAAGCATTGTGTACTCTCAAGATATTCTGGTTGGCACTCAACCAGAAGTTTGGTATTAAAGTCTGTCAGATGGTTCTTTGGGACTAAGTTCACATGGGTGTGCAGTACGTGTATGTACCTTTCCTTTATTCCCTTCACTCCTAGGCTGTGTACAGACTCCCCACCATGTCCACCATCATGAATGCACACATCCCTGCTTCATGGCACAGGGCACCAGGCCTCCCAGACTACACCTCTACAGAGACAGCAGTGCTCAGTCTCAGAACAGGCCAGGCAATGGCATGTGAACTTTGGGACAGAATAGTTGGGTTCACTTCCTGCTTATCTGACTCAATGAATCTGGACCAGGAGGTCTTTCCTCAGCACACTGTTCACCAGCCTGGTCATCTTCCAAGTGTGTTCCTACTAATTTAGTCAGGGAAGGATGGAAACGGAAGGGATACTCTGACAGTGACAACTGAGAAGTACTGTTTATGACTCCCGTGCACATCTCACCACCTCAGGCCCCTCACAGCCATGGTTGGCCTTGATGGAAAATGTGCACCTCCAATAAGCATCTTTAATGAGGGCTATCAATACATCAGTGATCATCTTCAATGGCCCCAGGAATGTACAATGACATAAAGGAAGAGCCTCAGCTTCTTTCCTAAGGGTCTCACTCTGTCACCCAGGCTGTCCTAGAACTTAATAGGTAGCCCGGGCTCGCATCCAACTTGCTGTGAGTGACCCTCCTTGCATCAGCTTCCTAAAGGTTGGAATTATAGGCATGAGCCACCCACACCTAGGCCTGGGCCCCATACTAATCAATTTACTCATTGTCATGACAAAGTATATGTAAGCAGCCACGTATAGAAAGAACGGCTTATTTAAATTCATAGTTTGAGTATAGAGTCCTTGGTGGCAGCAATGGCATAGTGGCAGGGCCTTGAGGCAGCTGGTCACACTGTACCCATCGTCAGGAAAGAGAGAGGTGAATGTGGCTGCTCATCTCATCCTCTCCTGTTTCCTCAGCCCATGGAATAGTACAGCAACATTCAGGTAGATCCTGTATGCTCTGTTAAACCTTTCAGCATCTTTGCTACCTAACACTCAGATTTAACTGGGTAAGTTTAAGAAATCTCATTCTGCTATAAAAAAATGATGACAGCTAAGGCTAGTGATATAGAGATGCAGCTCCAACTGACTTGGGTTTCATGGAGCTGAGGCTGAGGCAGGAGGATTATGGGTTGGCAGCTAGCCTGGTATAAAGCAAGACCTTATCTCAAAAAGAAGAAAACGGAGAAGGGGGAGAAATAGTAAATGAGTGAAAACATCACCTATGTTCTTTCTATGGCATAATGAAGGGTGTTCAGTTTCTAGTAAGCTTGTTAACACGTGAAGACAAATGTCATTACTTGTGATTTAAAGCAGACCAAGTGAATTTTCAGAGATTTCCTACCCCTTACAGTGAATGGAAATTTTCTCCCAGTAAGCAGTTAGGGTCATTTCAATATGAACAAACCTCTCTCTACCTAGTACATGCAGAATAGCAAAAAGATGTCTTTTTAAATCTCCATTTCCCAAGAAATAGTGTGAAAACTGTGTTCTCTTAGGGAGAAACCGAGCGCCAAATGGGGGAAGAGGCAGAAGAGGGGCCTATTTTCTCTGGCTCCAAACTGCTTTTCCTAGCATTCCTTCTCTGGTCATCAACCCTGCCCTACACCCTGAACTTACAAAAGGAGAAGAGTGCAGGAAATTTATTGGAAGGAGACTTAGGAGGCTTTCCATAATGTTAGATGTGGCTTGCTGCTTACTAGATACACGGAGAGACTTAAATAAAAAATCCATGCCAACAGTATTTGTAGGAGAGACCAGCTGCTCTTATTTATTCCAGCAGACAGAACTGAGTGTTATTACCCAAGCTCAGTGAGCTACTTTGGCAACAACCGCACTGGTTTGAATCATTTTAGATCCCAGAGAAGAGTGCTAAAAAAAAAAAATAAATAAAATAAAATAAAAGTTTATCCTAAGAAACCAAAACTTTATCCAAAAGTTGTCAAACCTGACCAAAATACATATATGTCACCATAAAGCAGATTCAGTTTCTAAATTGCTTTCCCCTTGTCTCCATGCCTGGGTCTCTGTCTTTAGTAGTTGACTCTATCCCAAGGAACAGGCTGGAGGGGGAAGGTCTCAGTCTAGCAGTTCACAGATGCTGACATGTAGATGAGCTCAGAGCCTCCTAGAAAATCTTCATCTACAGCCATCTCATGTGGAAGGGTTTGGTGCACTATTCTCCTTTTTAGTTTTTAGTTAATATTGATGAGAAACTGTTGAACGATGAGGAAGCAATGCTCAGGAAAAACTGGTGTTTACTTATTGAGAGGGATTACTGCATGAATAGCAGCTACAAAGATAACTAATGTTAACGAGTACTTTATGAGCACTAGGTTCAGAGCCAATGGATGAAACATCTCATTTAAACCTGCAAGCCACTGTAATGAGTGAGTGCAGTGACTTCCTTCCAAAGATTTTCAATATGGAAACTAGAGAGAAACAGGGATTTCACAATCAAAAGACCTGACCAGAGAACCTCAGCCAGGCGGTGATGGTCAACCTCAAGAGTACCAGGTCAAGGGAAAAGTGTGTGCATGAGCATGATATCTATAAAACGCCACTTCTACATTATGATAGGCAGATTTGGGCCCAGGGGTCCCGCTCAAACTAAGGCACCAGCCAAGGACAATACAGGCAGTAAACTTTAAACCCCTTCCCAGATCTAGCCAATGGTCAGAACATTCTCCACAGTTGAGTGGAGAGTGGGATATGACTTTCTCATGTACTCTGGTGCCTCATATTTGACCATGTCCCCTGGAGGGGGAGACCAGGTGGCACTCAGAGGAAGGACAGCAGGTTGCCAAGAAGAGACTTGATACCCTATGAGCATATACAGGGGGAGGTAATCCCCCTCAGAAACAGTCATAGGGGAGGGGAATAAGGGGAAAATGGGAGGGAGGGAAGAATGGGAGGATACAAGGGATGGGATAACCATTGAGATGTAACAAGTATAAATTAATAAAAAACAAAACAAAAAAAATTATTCTAGACTAAAAAAGAAAAAAAAAATGCCACTTCTAATATGAACTCCGAGACTGTAACGAGACCTACATAAACTCAAATCAGACAAAATCCTGGCACAGAGAAGAGGAAGTGGACATAAAGTCCCACCCCAACCAAAAAGTGATTTGTAGTTGAAAGCTCCTTAGAGAAGGGAAATCAGTTTTCTTCAGTGGAATGATAATGTCTACATCAACAACACTTCAGGGCAGGCCCCATGCTTGCGGGTAGTAGCTAACACAAACTGTATTTCATATTTTTTGCATGTTTTTAAGAGAGAAAAGGAACATGAAGTTGAGTAGGTTAGGTTATGGGGGAGGTCTGGGATAAACTGGGAGAGGGCAAAGAATAAAACTAAAATAGATTGTATGACATTCTCAAGAATAAATAAAAACATAATTGAAAACCAACAGAAAAATGGTGCTTGTCCCTGTACTCATCCTTGGGTAAGTTTATATCCCAGTCCAACCATACGAAAAATAGCAGGGAAATCTCGCAATAAGAATAGTCTGTGAAATACCTGCCAAAGTCTCCTCAGAATCACTGAGTTCATCCCAAACAAGGGAGGGTAACCATCTTCATGGAAGAGCCTGAGGTGACAGCAGCTACCATGTGCTACTCAGATTCAAATCCTGAAAACTGACAAAAGACACTGCAGATAGAGCAGGGAAATCAAAATTAAGTATAGAGTTTAGCTAACAGGAACATGTCACAGTGGGTTCCTACGCTTGACAAGCATACATAGGAAAGAACACCTGGTGAGAGGTTAATAGGTACACACCTCCTACTGTTATCACTCTTCTCTCAGTTCGTTAAAAAAATAATGTACAAATCCCTCTGAGGTTGATGTTTCTATCAATAGTCTATAGATGGGGGGGGGGGAAGCAGGTTGATAACTTCTTTTTTTCAAAACAGAGTTTCTCTGTGTAGTCCTTGCTACCTTGGAACTTGTATACCCAGCTGGCCTCAAACTTGGAGATCTGCCTGACTCTGCCTCTTCTTTCCAAGTACTGGGGTTATGCTGCAGTGAAAGGTAGACAACATCACACCCAGCTATGTTTAAATAATTTCTTAAAATCATAAGCCAGATGCAGAACTTGGTTCACATTAAAGAACCATGGAACAACTGAGATAATGCCTTGCTAAGATTTTTGTTTTTGTTTTAATAAAAACCATTTTATATCAGATGCATGAAGCTGAAGATTTGACCTTTTTTATTACCCTCATAATTTTAGCAATGCTTTTAGCCATAGGGCTATAACATTACTCTCCAAATATTTTATCTTTATTTCCACTACAAATCTCAATAACTAAGAATGCTACTATCAAGAAAACAACACAAGATGTAGGGGTCAAGGGAGGAGGCTATTATAAACTGTGGATGAGAATGGAACCTAGTCTGACTAAAATAATCAGCATGGAAGCTGGCCCTGCCTAGAGGTGGCCTGAGTGCAAGGGGGATGCCATCCCCTTACCCCTTGCCATCTGAGGCAATAAGGACACCTGACCTGTCATGAGAATGAGTGGGCTGACCCACCCCTCACCAGCTACAGCACTCAGGAGAGCAGGCCATGTGCCTTGACTGGGCAGCATAGTAGAGTTAGCCCTGGTCAAGATGGCACGGTCAAGCTAACTGTTCATCTGATGTGAGTGGTTATGCATCCTACCACCACCACCTGCCATAGTTGGGAAAGCTGATCTGGGGTCAAGGGAGCAGGAGAGCTAGCCCTGTCCTGTCATTAGCATTGTGGAGAGTGGGCCCTGCACCTCACCTGGGCAGCACAGTAGAGCTGGCCCTGAGAGTGAAGGAATGGGTGAGTATGAATGAGTACAGGATAGACAATTCCCTCACAGGGTGTAGCACTTGGGACAATGGGCCCTGAACTTTGACTGGGTAGCACAGTGGAGCTGACTTTGGCAGCATGGGTGCAGGTTAGCCAGCCCCCAGGGTATGAGAGCAGGAGAGCTGACACTGCCCCTTGTTGATGGCAACATTGGGTACTGGAGAGCTTCCCCTGGTGGTGCAGATAAGGGAAAGCTGATGTGCTGGTTAGCTCTGCTACCACCCAGGCCCAGGTCAAAATCTGAATTGGCCCACTTCAAAATCTATATCATCTTCGGGCAGTTAGTACGTGTGAAAGGGCCAGTCCTTCTGATTCAAACCTTCAGGATCTCCATGACATGGGGTAACAACAGGATAACCAGGAGGAGTCCCAATGAGCATCCAAGACTGATGGTGTCACAGAAGCCAGAGATCTTGAAGCAGACCAATGATTCATTGCAATGAACATTTGCAAGTGAAGATGTGTGGAGAGAGGGATGTACTGTGGGGTACACTGTGACATACTACAGCTTCCATGATGACATGTTTTCTATGCTTTATTTTGTTGTTGTCATTGTTGTTGTTGTTGTTGTTGGTGTGTGTGTGTGTGTGTGTGTGTGTGTGTGTGTTATTTTGGGAGTAAGGTTGTAAGGAGGAAGGGTGGGACTGGGATGCATGATGTGAAACTAACAAAGAATCAAAAATGTTTTTAAAACGATAAAACAAGGAATCAATATGGAGGTTCTTATGCAACTAAACAAAAAAATAGAACTACCATATGACACAGCAACATATCCTCTGGGTATATAACCAAAGAACTCTATGTGAGCATACCACAGAGACACAGAACGTGAACATGAATGTTTATTGCAACTGTAGTCACAATAACTAAGTTGCTTGAACAGCTTAGATTCTGTCAACAAATAAATGAATAATGGAAATGTTTCTATATACAAGTGAGTTATGTCACATAGAAAAACAGAATGCATTATTGTCATTTGTAGGAAAATGAATGGGACTGGAGATTTTCATATTCGATGAAATAAGCTCAATTCAAAAAAATAAATATTACATGGGTTTTTTTTTAACTTAAAGTAGAAAGGGTGCTATTTAGAAAAAGAAAAGGCATCACTGGGAGAAAGAAGGGTGGGCAGAAAATGAAATAACTATGAGAAAGATGAAAATATAAGATACACATGTATGGAAATTTAAAAATGAAATTTATTATTTTTTTCAATTATTATATGCTTTATAATTAAAGAGCTAGATATATATTATATATTATAAAAAAAGAAAATCTGAAATGTAAAAAAATAAAATACTTTGGAAAACAGTTTTGAAGTTTCTTAATAAGGAGGAAAAGGGGGCACAAGGACACTTTACTAAGTTATGGATTTGCTAATAACCACAGGTGATAACTACAAATATGACAGAGGTCTGTCTGGGGATGCAGTTCAGTTGGCAGAGTGACTGCCTAGTGTGCATAGTGATGCTGTGTAAACTTTCCAACACCAAGTAAATTGGGAGGGGTGGGCATATGTGTAATCTCAGCCTTCAGATGGAGGAGGCAAGAAGATCAGCCATTCAAGGACATGCTCAGTTATACAGTGAGTTCAAAGGCAGCTGCCCCCCTCCTCTGTCTTCTGATTAAAAAAAAAAAACACTACATAGTTTAGTGCTGGGGGGCTGGAGCCACTGGGTATCAGGAAAACTGGGCTACAAGTTTGCAGCTGTCCAGGAGGCAATGACCAGACTGACATAAGGGAAATAAAAAAACTGTACTTCTGGAGGTCTGAGATGTCTCCGGCCAGCTGTGGCTACTGCCAAAACCTGAAGCATGCTAACTGCCCTGTAAAATATACATTCTTACAGAGCTATCTTCTGAGCCAGTTTCCCACCGTGGGAAGGAGCCTCTCTGGGGAAACTCCAGCCTCCTCCCAGGAAGGCTCAAGTCGTCCAAGATATATTCTGTGTTTCCTTGGCACTTGCCAAAATCAGACAGTAGGATTCAACAACCCCTTCTAAATACTGTACTTAATACATTGTTCCCTGTGAGACTATAGAGTGGAAGTGGTCCAGCAAGTCAGAGAGCAGGCTGCTTCTGTGTGTGATTAGATTAGCCTGCCTGAAGACACATTGTTCTCCAGTCTGTTCTACTCACACATTTTCTTCTTTAGATTTGAAGGGCAAGCAGTTGCTTGAATTAGTGATGTTGACACCCCTGCCACATCTCAAGAACAGCAAAGACTCTTTTCCTCTGTGTTTACATTTCAGATTGTCTTGAGGCGATTACTCAATGGCACCATGTCTGTGTTAACTGGAGAGGAGGCTAGGAAAAGGCTGATGTGAAGACCAGTTTTCCCACGAAATCACAGCAGAGCTGCAGGAGTGGACACAGGCTCAATCTCCAGATTCACTGGGGGATGAAAACGGAACCCAACCCAGAATCTAGTCCCCACCCACCACCAATGAGAAAGAGAGAAGCCAAGTTCAAGCAGCTGTACTCATCGAATCTAAAACATACACTGGAGAAGGAGAGAGGGAGGGAGAGAGACAGAGACAGAGAGACAGAGGAGAGGGGAGAGAGAGAGGGGAGAGAGACAGAGACAGAGAGAGACAGAGAGAGAGAGAGAGAGAGAGAGAGAGAGAGAGAGAGAGGAGGGACAGAGAGAGAGAGGGAGGGAGGAAGGGAGGGATGAGGAGAGAGAAAGAGACAGAGGGAGGAAGGAAGGGAGGAGAGAGAGAGAGAGAGAGGAAAAAGAGGGAGAGGGAGAGAGACCCAAAGAGAGAGAGACAGAAGACAGAGAGAGAGAGAGAGAGAGAGACAGAGAGAAAGAGAGTGAGAGACAGAGAGACAGAGAGAGAGAACTTTGCAAACTTGAACTGACCCACAGCAAACGCTTCTTTTCAAGAATTTTTGCTATTTTTGTAACTGAACTTATGAAAAAAGGGCTTAGTTTTGGAGCCCTGGGTGACTTAGGCTGGAATTTTAAACTCTCAGTCTCACACAGCACATGAAGCTGTTGTGGTAAGAAGTCATTACTAAGGTTCATTTCCAAGATCATTTAGGAAACAGAGTCAGGACATCAGAAGTGTGTCACGTGGGTGGCCTCATGGGAGCTCAGAGAAGCACTTGGATTGCTACTCAGCCATCTCCACGTCAGCTTGAACCTTTCCTTCCTGTGCTGTCATGAAACAATCAGAACCCCGGAGTCCTATTTATGTCCAGTCTCACCCTTGCAGATGGGTACACAGTGGATTCATCACAGTAATCTCCAGCCTTCAGTTCTTGTAGGGACTCCCAACAGGACACCTGTTGAACATTAAATTGAGATTGAGTTTCAAAGCTCAAAGCCCACGAAATAAGGCAAGGTCAGCTTTGAAAGCTCTTGAAGATCAACTTTTAAGAGTTCTTCAAAGTTTTCATTAACAGTGTCAGGTCTACCCCAATAGTTTCCATATTTGCTGTTCGCTTTCCAGACAACTGAAATTGTCGACCACCAACATCACAGAAAATGTTTAACTGAGTGAGACAGGGCAGAGTGCATAAGACACTCCAGAGAAAAGAGAAAACAAAATGATCATGCTAAACCTTCCCCCTTATAGGACTGTGTTATTATCTTATCAGCACTGGTAGACCTCTGTGATAAAAGCCTGTATGATAAAATTGATTCAACAATGTGCAGGGGAAGAGCACAGCTGATGGGGCCCTTGGCCATCAACAGACAAACAAATGTCTGCTGAATTTATCAATCAACATCTAATAACATCTTCTCCTAAGGCATTATGTTAAAAAACAAAAGAAGAGGGAGGGAGGGAGGGAGGGAGGGAAGGAGGGAGGGAGGGAGGAAAGAAAGAAGGGAAGAAGTGGGGGGAAAGGCTCTTTCTCAAGACTGGATGAATACTCTTAGGTAACAGGAAGGGAACATACTGATAATAGACTAGTTCTATGCTGGCACTTTCCTAAATTTAGTGCACAGTTACTGAATGATTACTATGACATCGTTAGGAACATAGAGGGAAAATAAAGTCAAATCACCTTGCAATAGCAACCTGCAGGTTTATATACAGCCTCCCAAATATTTCCTAGTGCCAGCACATACACAAACTCATGGCACATAGGATGTACTGGGTTCAGGAAAACACAACATGGCTGACAATATGGATCAGTGGGCGGAGGCGCTTGGACTTGTGTTCAATACCTGGAACCCACATAGTAGAAGGAGAAAGCCAATTCCTGCAAGTTGTTCTCTCTGGCCTCCAAGTAAGTACTTCAAGAATGTGTATACACACGTACACATAAGATAAGTGAACAAGTGATTAAATGTAAGAAGAAAACAGAACAGAACCCCATGAAATGCATGCCATGTAAACACTGCGTTTGGTATTTCATTATACACTATTGCTAAAATGTATGTGATCAATCTGGCACTTCTTAGACACTTCTACCAAAAACCATCAGAAATATCGTCCTGATAGAACGATTTTGTAGTTAAGTCTCTTGTACTTGTTACCACAGTATTGGGATGACTGTGTCTTGAAACTGAGTGGCAGGATTATGGATACGTATATACCACAGCGTTTCATTTTACGTATTAGAAAATTATCTCTAGATATTGCACATTTCTCTCAACAGTATGTCTCCCCCTCTCATACAATGACCTTGAGTTTGTTCTGTATGCCAAACTTAGCCAGTTGATAGTTCAAAGGGTGACTGTGGGCATATTTTAATACAAATCACATGCCTAAAAGTTTAAAAGGAGGTGTTGTGACCGAGAGCATGCGCAGTAACATTGGAAACTAACAACTTTGCAAAAGGTGTGGCACGTATTGAGGCTGACATTTTAGTCTTTTACTTTTTATTAAGACATCACAAAACCTTTGCAGAAATTTCCATAAACCAGTATATACAAGGCTACTGTCACCTGGATTAGGCCAGGCTGCTGTCACCTGTATTACATATGTGTTTATTCCATTTTTTGACTTTTTTTGTTCCATTTTTTTAAAAAAGCACCTTCATCATGCCATTATTTTGGATATTCACTATCTCTCTTTACCACACAGCTCATAGAAGTTGGTCTTTAAACCAGGATTATAGTTACATGTTCGCATACACACCTGTATATTTAAGTATAATCAATACGTAAGCATATATACATATGCACACATGAATATAATCACAGGTCCATATACATAAGCATTTGGCATGTGCTGATGCTTATGTAAGCATACATAGTTTTTGACTTTGCTTCTTTTGTTTTGTCATACTGAGGAATGAATTTAAGGTCTCAGACAAGTTTGGCACAAGTTTGGCAAGTGTGATACCATTGAACAACAGTCCTAGAAATGGATTGAACTAGAAATGATCATAATGAGTGAGTTAACCCAGAAGCAGAAAGACTCTAGCCCAAGGGACATGTCCCATGAAAGTCTTCACCTACCAGTAAAGTGGAATAGATGTGAGGACATCCTATTGGGACTATAGGTGAGAGAAGTATGGGAGAATGGGGAAATAGAAGGATCCAGAGGGTCTTAGAAAACTACAAGTAGAACATTATGATGGGCAGATCTGGGCCCAGGGGTTCTGCACAAACTATGGCACAAACCAAGGACAATATGTGCAGTAAACATTGAACCCCTACCCAGATATAGCCAAGGAACAGGTCATTCTCTACAGATGAGTAGAAAGTGTGGACTGACTTTCACATGAACTCTGGTGCCCCATATTTGGCCACATCCCCTTGATGGGGAGGCCCGGCGGCATTCAGGGGAAGGATAGCAGGCTACCAAGAAGAGACTTGATATCCCATGAGCATATACAGGGTGAGGAGATCCCCCTCAATCACAGTCATAGGGGAGGGGAATGGGGTGAAAGTGGGAGGGAGGAATGGGAGGATCGAAGGGATGGGATAACAATTGAGATGTAATATGAATGAATTAATAAATAAAAAACAACAACAGTCCTAGCTCTTTTGGTATTTTGCTTTTGTGTTTGGTTTTTGTTATTGTTTTTTGTTTTGGTTTTGCTTTTCATTTTGAGCCAAGGTCTCAGACAGTTACTTAGGCTGACCAAAAACTTGGTCTCCCTTCCTCAGGCTGGCAAGCATAAACACACAGAATTTTTAAAAATATATTTTATTAATTTATTCACATTACATTTTATTTGTTATCCTATCCTTTGTATCCTCCCATTCCTCCCTCTCTCCCATTTTCCCCTTACTCCCCTTCCCTATGACTGTGTATGAGGGGGAGCTCTTCCCCTGTATATGCTCATAGGGTGTTAAGTCTCTTCTTGGTAGCCTGTTGTCCTTCCTCTGAGTGCCACCAGACCGCCTCATCCAAGGGAGGTTGTCAAATATGTGGCACCAGAGTTCGAACACACAGAATTTTTTTAACTTTGTATTTCCCTCATTTGTCTCAGTAAACCAGCTTATATATTTTCTTGTTTAAGAGTTTGGAAGGGGTCATTCCAGAAGGCATTCTCACATCAAAGTACCACAGAAGAAAAATAATATTTCTTTCAAAAGTCTGCTTTATAAATCTAAATGAAAGTCGAAATGGCAGAGGAGGCTATTTCAAGAGCATGGGTCTGACTCATTGTGTCCCAGAAGAAGAGCAGACTCCGCGGGGCTCTGCCGGGTGCAGCAGCCACAGTCTACACACCATCTCAACTGCCATTTGTGGGCACAGTGCCGGGACACGAGTCACTCTTGTGTGCCTGCCTCACTCACGCACCTGCTTCAACGGTGTGAGCTCAGCCTGTGGGTTTCCCTTGATTGATGTTGGTATAACTGCTTTGCACTCTGTGGGTGAAGGGAAGTGGGCTCTGCTTAAAGCAGTTTGTGGTACCTCACACTTCCCACTTCCACTTGGTATCACATGGAGGAGAGAGGGAGGGGGGAAGAGAGGGGGGGCATACACCTATCAGCTCTCCTCACCCTCGCTGAAGGACTGAGAAACATTGGACCCTAAAATAAAAGCAAACAAACAGGGAGGCTTTGAAAATCAGGAAACAAGAAGCCTGCAAAGGAAGCATTGGCCACTTTCACTCTGAAACCACCCCGTGAGTGAGACACACGTGTACACGAACACATAACACTCACTACAACAACCACTGAGTAGGCCACTGATTTCACTGTTTCCAGCCTTTCCTGGAGACTTTGCTTTGCTCTTGACTAAATATATTTGCCCAAACTACAAGAATATTTATGGAATCATTGGGGCTCTGAAAGAGAGGAAGTGTCTATTGGAGCATACTGTAATGGCTTTTAGCAAACACAAAGGCCAGGCCGCAGTGACACCAAGTGTGTAACTTTTTACCTTTTCATAAATTACTTTTATTTTCAAAACAAATTTATGCATCAGCAAGAGTAGAGCCCCCTAGGTGGTGTCCATGGAACCCACTCAAAGCAGCTGAGTCTGCTGCTGAGATTCCCAGAGGAATGAATGATCCCAGAAACTCAGGGTGGCTTTCCTGGCTCCATCTGGGCTCCCTTTCACTTCCATGTTCCTCTGCTGGGGGATTTTAGGCCATAATCATGATTTTAGAAAAAAGAAAAGAAGAGGGAGGAGGAAAAGGATGAGGAAGAGAAGGAAGAGGAGGAGGAGGCAGAAGAAGAGGAAGAGGAGGAGCCAACAAGAGCAATGACAACAGAAATAAAGCAGGAAATATCTGCATATGCTATCAAAGCAGAAGCCAAAATGTACTGCCTGGGTTCAGTTCAGTGTGAAAATGGGCATTTCTTAGCAACAGAAATAAAATATGACCATTTCAAAGAACTAATCTAAATGATTCCTTAGATTGAAATGTGCCACGGTAGCATTGGTGGTCCAGACAAAAGGCTTACAAAGCACAGAGGCTTGTCCTCCCCAGCCTCTTTACTCTCAAATTATCTTTCTTTTATTACTGGGCTCCTGAGCTCAGGAACAATATGAGGCAGACATAGAAATAGGAAGAGAAGGTACTCAAGCAATTCCTACATCCAGATCCTGGCTAGACCCAGCAGTAAGGACCACGGCCTCTCTCCAGCCATGCATAATTTCTAGTTGTCTTTGTTTAAAACCAATGCTATTTTTTTTTCTCCTATCCCATCCTACATTCTGAGGCTTTCTCTCATTCAGTTTCAAAAGCATGATTAGCTACTACAAAATCTGGTTTGGTTTTTGAACTCTGCAACAGAGCAATTGACAAGTAACTTTTATCCTTTTAATTTTTCCCACTGGTATTGAGGTCTCGCTACTCTGCTTTCTCTTAGAGAGTATTTCACCGAAACACACCTTCAAAATACAAGAATGAAATACAGCGCTGGTATCTTTCCCCATTTTGTAACAACTGAATACATTCCACGGAGAGATCCTCTTCTACAGGCAACTCATCCTTTCAGGAAGAGCTGGAGAGATGGCACAGGGCTGAGAAGTACTGGCTGCTCCTCCAGCTGACCCCAGTCCAATCCTCAGCACCTACAGGGTACTGTCTGTAACTCCAGTCCCAGAGGATCCAATGCCATCTCCTGGCCTTGGCAGGCACTGCATACACATTGTGCATAATAGACACAAGCATTCAGGCATTCAGATTGTTGTCTTAGAATATATTCAATATTTTATCTCACCTAATATTACTCCTCCCAGCAATCACATGAACAAGTGCATTCCGATTACACAGGAAGAAACCAAATACGAACAGTAAGAAACTCCTTGAAATAAAGATGGCTCACGGCAAGGCTCAGCTCAAATCTGACTCTTCCCAACGGCAACCCTTTATTCCTCTCCTGTGGGAATCCATCTTGGAAAACAACATGAAAAGGTGTAATGAAAAGCCCCTCGCCCTACCCACCGGGACAGGTGTGGAGTGGCTGTCACTCAACCTCAGCCTACAGTGACGATGGGAAGTTGTAGTGATAGCAAAGTCAAGATAGCACACCAACTTTTATGTACACACACACACACACACACACACACACACACGCGCGCGCGCGCGCGCGCACACACACAGACACACACCTACTGAAGAGGAATATACAACACATTTTAAGGGTGGCCTGTGCTCTCTGGGCAGCCAGATTGTGTTATCTCCCTGGCTCACCTACTTCTCATTTACTGTAACCCACCAAAACTTCATACTGACGAGAGTGCCAAAGACCATTGTTGAATTTATATTCACGTAACATATGCTTCGTACATCAAAACTCTCCTTAAAGAAACAGATGGCTGCAGTGGATGAGAGCACCTCACATTTCAACAAAATCACTTATCTGATCACATTTTAGTGCCTGCAAATGAACAATAAAATAGCAGTACGGCTCCTTAGCGGTCTGGTCTACAGCACGCATGGCAGTTCATGAAATCAATTAATCATGTCTCTCCCAGATCCACAAACCAGTGAACACTTAAAAAAAAAAAAAAAAAAAAAAAAAAAAAAAAAAAAAAAAAGTAGACCACAAAAGCACCTGTAGGAGGAAACAGTAAACCTGTAGCTTTTCTGCTCTCCCTTTCTCCTTCAAGTTGGATGACTTGGCAGCTCTGGGGTTCCTCCTAGAGGATTGGGGACTCATTCTGCCAGCTCCAACTGTTCAAACCTCAGCCCAATCTGTTCCATAGAGTTGGCTGTGAGGTGACAACAGGGTGACCATTCATCTTCATTTGTTGCAAAGATCATTAACCGTAAGATAGAGAAAGAGGGAGACAGAGACAGAGGGTTTTTTTTTTTCATTTTTATTTTTATTTTTAAAATAATTTACCCAGATTACATCCCGATTGTTATCCCTCACTTGTATCTTCACGTTCCCGGCCCCCTCCCTTTTTCACCCTATTCCCCTCCCCTGTGACAGAAGGGTACCTCCTCCCGCACCATATGATCACAGCCTTAAAGAGAGAGTGCCCTAGAGTCCCAGGGTAAGAGTTCAAATTGGAAAGATGCTGTTATCCAGGAACCTGGACCTTTCTCCATCCAGAGAGGGAGGAAGCAACAAGGGCAGGGGGAACGGACGGACAGAAAGCAGCCGCCAGAGCACATCTGGCCAGCGAATACGTTCATGTGGAGAGAATAGAGGGCAAAAAAGAAATGTGGAATAAACACAAGTGCCTTTCACATGAAGTCTTAGCATGACAGGGTTCTAGTTGTCTCCCAGCGCAAACAGCCCACACCAGAGATACAAGGAAACTCGGAGAGTAAGCGGGAGCCGAGTAGAAGGATTTGAACCATATCTGAGAAGCGTGGCAAATTCTCGACAGTTCTGAGCACTGCTAGGGACAGGGAAGCTGGTGCAACCTGTGTTTAAGTCGTGCAGCTGACCTTTCATTCACAAAAATGGCTAAATTATGGTGTGATGTGTTTCCTCACCCCAGCCATGCACTTGGCTATTTTAAATCTTAAAATGAGTCACATTTAAATCTTGTCTTCCAAACAACCTTTTCCCACTAAAACACCAAGACTGGGAAAATAACCCTCCATCAGTGTCCCCTTCACAGAAAGTCCTGACTGTTCTATAAACAGCTGGGGAATCTTTAGTCGGGATGACAGCAAAGTCAATACTTGTTCTAGGTGACTCTGACTGATGTAGAATTCAAATTCCAGCCAGTAGTGAACACAGGCATTTGCCTGGCAGATTCCAGCTCTTCAGAAGCCCCTCCCCTGGAGACGATGCAGGCATTAGCCAAAGACAACACTTCCTTTCCTCATTTGCACTGGTCTTTGCCTTCTCATCCTTTCTGGATGACACACCCTGAAGTTACTATCTCACAGTTAGAGTCCAGGGTGCTAAGTGACATTCTCCAGAACACAAGGCACCATCCCCAACATGAAGTGATTCAGTTTCAAATGTCCATGGTGCTGAGGCAGAGAGTTAGATGTTGCAGGAATAAAACTCTCCTTAAATAAGAAAGGAAAAAGAAAAAGAAAAAAGAAAATAAACCTCTGATGGTTTGTGTACATGTGTGTGTATGTACTTGTGAGCATGTGTCGGGGATTGTGTATACAAATTTGTGTCGAGGTCAGAGCGTGGCTCTGGGTGTCTTTCTCTACAGCTGTCCACTTATTTCTTGAGACAGAATCTCTCGCTCAGCCTGGAGCTCATACATTCATCTGCACTGGCAAGCCAGGGCGCCTCAGGGATCCAGCCGTCTCTGCCTCCCCAGCACCAGCGTCTGGCCCTTGTTTTGATGGGTTCTGGGGCCTGTGAACTGAGATCCTCATGCTTTCATGACAAGCATCTTGTCAACTGAGCCATCTCGTCCGCCCAGTCTATGGTTTTACAGCCATGGAACCAACGGAGCTTCTAACTAGTATCTGTGAGTATCTAGGTACTTTTCCTGTCACTGACTAAACAAACCTTGGATGCCAACAAGTAGGAAGAAAATTTCATTTTGGCTCCAGGTTTCAGAGGGCTCAGCCCACGCCTGCTTAGTTCCACACCTCTGAAAGAACATTACAGCCTTGGAAACATATATTCATGAACAGTTTTCATTCTCATTCCTTATAGAAAGTGAAAAGATGGTGACGGGAAAGAGCAAGACACCCTCAAAGAAGACCCTTCCTCAGTGACCTCACCCCCTCAAGTTTCCAGATTCTCTCCAAATAGTGTCATCATCTGAAGATCTGACAATAGCCTTTAACACATGTGCTGAGGGAGGGGGTGTTTCATATTTAAATCACAGCATCCTGCTGCTGTTAGTACATCTTCTCTTCACATTTCACATAAATGAGAAGAGGACAGCAACAGACAGAAGTTTAAAATGGGATCACTATGCAGCCCGGTATCCCATCAAGGGCTTGGCTCTGCCCCGAGGCTCCTGTGGGTGATGAATTGCCAAAATATCCCCAAAGGAAAGATAAATAATGGAGTCTTTAATGAATCACCAAAAGGGTGCTTTGAAGTATATGAACCCAAAAGAAGTTAATGTGGAATTTATTAGTGTGTGTGTGTGTGTGTGTGTATGTGTGTGTGTGTGTGTGTGTGTGTGTGTGTGTTTCTATGTGCTTTTTGATGTATGAACACGTAAAGGCTACAGGTTAACATCAGTGTCATCCTCAACCAGTCTCTACAATTTTGTTTTGTCTTATTTTGAAACAGGGTGTCTAGGTGAACTTGGAGCTCACCAATTGGCTAGGATGGCTGGCCAGTGAGCTCTAGTGATCTGCCTGCTCCATCTCTGGAGTTTATATCTATTCCTTAACCTGGCCATCTGTCATGCAGACACACCCACACCAGCACCCACACCCACATCCACACCCACATACAAACACCAGAGCAGACGTGTCAAAGTCAATTGACTCTAGTTAAAAAGACTCTGTGTAAGTTTTACATTGGCTTAAAATAAAAGAAACTCACCTGCGAGACACAGAGGAAGGACCTGGAGGTTTAACTCTTTCCTAAAATCAGAGCGCCAACCCCGGAACCACACCTGGAGATTAATTAGCAGCTCTTTGATGTCTCATCTGTCCTCAGCACAGAGCGCAGTGGGGTGGAGTCATCATAACATTTACACTGCTTGGTGAAAAATAATTTGCCATGAGGTAACTTAGTGTAAGCTCAGGTCATGTCCCAGTCTTGCCAAACAAATGGAGCCGCGGCCAAAGATCCCTTCCTGTAGCTGCTGTTTTCACAATGATGGGTCTGCTCACATACTTGACTCTCAGCTGCCCTTGATCCTCACTCAGTTCCTGTGCTGTCCGTGTGTGTGTGTGTGTGTGTGTGTGTGTGTGTGTGTGTGTGTGTGTGTGTGTACATGGCAGCCTACAGGAAGGACTCCATGCACAAGCTCTTATATTTCTCTGGATTCCTCTTGGTAGTCACACTTGGACTCAAGAGCTTCTGGGAAGAAGAAAGAAGGTGCTGTCTAGACTAGGACAGAGATGTGACGCCCCTGCATGTAGAGAACATGTCCTGCCTGTAAGAAGAAACAGCTGTGCTATCCAGCTCAAGTTCCATGCAGCTGCTGTTCTGTGGAAGATTTCAACTTTACATCATCCACAAAGTACAAAGGGCTCTGTTCACCATATGCTCATGATATTGAGGTTCTGAGAGCAGACAGGGGGCACTGGGGACAGGCTGGGGTGTGTCCTCAGAGCAGAAGAAACTATCTCAGAAGAGACTTTGAACATACGCTTTCTAAACGTTCTTTCTTAGTTTGTGAACTTGTTGAATTGCAGTTTAATGAACAGCGGGGACTGCTGCTCCTTAGTCTCCCGTGTTCCCAATACTGCTTCCCTAAGGCACAGAGAGGCTTAGCAGCCTGATGCAGAGAATAACACATGGATTGGCCACTTCTGCTCTCTAAAAGGTCCCAAACTATGAGCAAGACAACAGTATCATTTGTATTAAAACTGGAAAAATTATGGGAACTTCTTCAAGACGATACACTTGTATCCACAGAAATGCATTAAAAAACCCAGATCTTGCCAGGTGCAGGCCCCAAAAGAAAACACACAGAGATCAACAATGTTTCGTAAAGTGCACTGAGGCCATTCTCAGACCGGGTCAGAAATCTAGAAACTTTGAAAGTAGTCAGTGTTGTAACGGTGAACAGAACTCTCACCCTGCATGTAATATATTCAAACCCCAAAGACTGCTTCGCTGAAAGCACTCACCTTAGATTACAGAGGGTTGGGGTAAAAAGGAGACATGGATGAATCGAAAAGGCAGCAGGCAAGCACCAGGGGGAAATGAGGTGCCCAAGTCCACAGCCACAGCCTCGCAGCTCGTTTTGTATAATGACGAACCTTTTGAGCACTGATTTGACTCACACTCACGGCACTAAATTCGCTCATTATGTAACATGACAGTGCTTCTTAGGTTTAGTGAATAAATTATAAAAGTTTAAATCACTGAACGGATTCTAGAACCAGGCTGTTTCTGTATGCTAAGAATAATGTGCTTTCTCCTCAGGTGAATAACCTTAGGATAAATAAGAAGTTAATCATAATATCTCTAAATCATCATCTAGAATTGGAACACTGTGAACAGTGTGTTCCGCAGTACCTGTGTGTATTTATTTATGGTATCATACTTACATAATGTTTACACCGCACTCTTTTATCTTGCATAATCATGTTTGTATGACTATCTAATTTGGTAAGCAAAGTTAGGAATTAAAATTGAATTGTTAAGTAGGGCTGAAAGAGATGGCTCAGTGGTTAAGAGCATGTACTGTGCTTCCAGAAGACCCAAGTCTGAGTCCCAGCATCCACATCTGGCAATAACTCCAGCTCCAGGGGAATCTGACACTTCTGGACTCTGTAGGCACCTGCACTCACATGCACAAACACAGACACAGACAGAGAAACACACACACACACACACACACACACACACACACACACACACACACACCTTAATTATACTAGCCAGTGCTGGGACATTATTCTGAGTACTTTTTCCTCAATAAATATATGTGCACTAAAATTTTGTGAATCTCTTAAAGCTTTAAGTAAATTTGGGACAGGGAAGATGGTTAAGTGATTAAAAATTAAGAATGCTTGCTACCCAAGCATGAAGACTTGAGTTCAAATCCTCAGCATGTATATAAAAAGCTAGACACACATACACACGCACGCGCGCACACACATACACACCTGTAACCCTAGTGCTACATGGAGCAGAAACAGGAAGATCACTGTGGCTTGCTGACTGCTAGGCTAGCTCCAAGTTCACTGAAACACCTTGTCTCAAGGAACTAAAGCAGAGAATAACAGAGCAGGGTATCTAACATTCTGCTCTGGCCTCTGTAAACACAGAAGTATCTGCACTCACATATTCTGATACACCACACACACACACACACACACACACACACACACTCGTGTATATAAGCACACCACACACATGCAAAAATACATGAAAATATAAGTAAGCTCTACCCAGTTGATCACTGTCAGTTACAGACCTCATTGCAGCTGACGATATCTGTGATTAACAATGGGAAAATCATTTCCCTTGAGATCATGGAAAATTCAACTGAATTCAATTATGCAACATAATTGAAGAAGCAGTAAGTCAAAACATATACTATGCCCTTCATACAGAGCCATCTGCAAAGTTTCTCACAGACACAAACTATTTAACATCTTGTCACAGGCAGCTTTAAGACTCTCCTGGGAGAGTTAGTTAAATGTGAGTATTTTGCTGCCCCAGCAAAAACTCCAAATTAGTACATTTCAGGTATTAAGCCAAAAAGTTCTCACAATGGGCTGCCATGTTTATGGCAAAGATAGTTCATCCAAAAGAAAAAGAAAGAAAGAAGCTGTGATTGATAGGTTTTTAGACAACAAAGAAAGGTTCAAATGCAACACCATAGGTATAGAATTTCCTAGAAAAAGACCAAGAAATGGCATCAGAAAATAGTTCAGGAGAATGTAGTATTTTAATGTTATATAAAGGAGTTTGTATTTCTGATCAGAAATAAACAGCTTCATATAAATCAATGCAAGGACCAGGACCATAAATTACAGGTGTGAACTGTAGCCTTTGTAACCTACTCACTTGATATTTCTTTTAACTCAGTTCTCCCATCTTTCCCAACATTTGGTTTTTTTGTTTTTTTGTTTTTTGTTTTTTTTTTAATCATGAGTGATTCAAGTTGCAGGCCAACAGGACTCTGGGATACCTCTGTACACAGACACAAAAGTCTCTCCCTTTCTCCTCACATTCAGGGTCCTTACACCCGGCTAAAACTATGAATGCCCTGAGGATCCCCAAAGGACTTCAACAGACACTTCCAAATGACCAAACCGCTAAAAGCCTCTCCTACCCGCAAACTATGTCTCCAGTTATATTTTACAACTACAGTCCTGACGACAATGTACACTACTTATAATTAATGAAAATGCATAAGCATTTAAAATAGATAGACATTCTTGAAAATAAGTCCCAAGTCAATGGAAGTCAAAACAGTATTCAAGGAGCCACGGCTATTAACTCAGCAGGCTGAGAAGCACTGCAAAGTGGAGATGAAGCCAACATTTGTAGTCTTCAGTCCCCACTAAGTTCATAACTTTGGCAAGTGATTTATTCTGTTCTGCCTGGGTCTCTTCATATATGGAGCCATGAGGGTACCTGCTTTGTTGAGCCATGTACATTAATAAGTGTGCAGGCAGAGTGCCCACACCATATCTGTAGGTGACAGGAAATGCTGTTATACCATCATCCCCATATGCTGTAGCTTTTGATTACATAGCTAAGACAATCTTGAAGATGAGAAATGCTTCTCTGTGAGCGTGTCTCTGCCAGAAGTCAATGCACTGGGTGTCTAGAAGGCAATATCAAAACATGATCCAAGTAGGGAGATGGCTCCATGGCTAAAGTACTTGCCACTCAAGCTTGGCCACCTGAGTTTGAATTCCTTAGAATCCACATAAAGCTAGATGTGGGAGTGCCAGTCTGTAATCCCAAAACTCTTGAGATGAAATGGGGGGGGGGCAGGGACAGGAAAATGTCTGGAAGCCCATGGTCTGGTGGCACAGTATACTCCAGAATCAAAGATAAGCAAGAAACTGTGCTTCAGACAATATGGTAGGTGTGGATCCATCTCTAAGGTTGTTCTCTGACCTTCACGTATGTGCTGTGGGATGTGTGCACCTGTGCTCCCACCCTTAAACAGACACACACAACAAACAATAAATAACTATGTAAATACAAAAGTAAAACATCATCCTAGAACATATATGCTCCTTGGGGCTACATTCCAGCAAACTCACTGACAAAAGGGGAAAAAAAAATCCTTAGATGACAATGACATACTCAACATAGGAACTATCAATTGTTTCCTCTCCTAATTGCATGGCTGACTGTCAAGGATGGTTCCCTCTGGCTCACCAGCATCACCAGAGTATTAGATCATCTATCGCTAACTTGGAACAAAACCCAAAATCTGAAGCACAGCTTCTAGAAAACATGCATCACGTTCACATTGTCATAACGTGAAGAGTCAGTGTGGAACCATCTCTAAAGTGGCTTTTATTGTCTATTCATGTAAGATACGAAATCACAGATGGGCTGTACAATGGAAATTACACTCACCATGTTTCAGTAGCTTTCCTATACCTTGCAAGTAAACATAAAGGCAATTTTTTGGATCACATGTGCCAGAGACACAACATGATACTTATTAGCATATGCTTTGAGCCAGCCAACCTGCCACTCAGTCTACTTCCATATTTACCCGATAGATTTAGTCACACCACAATCACCATTACAGTGTATACTTTTGGTAAGCCTTCTACATATGAGAATGTATAATATACAGATAAACCATGTTATCTTTAACTACGAGTTCCTCTCACTGCCTATCAAAATCTGAGTTAGTTATGATTTGTTTCTGTTTTCCAGGAGTTTCCTGTTATTTTCTCTCCCTGCTGAGAGAAAAAAAAATATGAAAGAAACCGAAGCAACTTTTCATTTCTGAAATAAGAAAATGTGTATCAAGCATTCCCAATGGAAAAGTTCCCTATTTCATGAAACCAAGAGTGCGTGCTGCAGTAAGTGTATGAAGCCAAGAAGGAGCAGGCAGTTACCATGAAACTCTACAGATTAAAACACACCGGGGCACTCGGTGTTAAGTTAGCTGCAAAGAGAGCAACAGCTATCTCTTTCCCATATGTTTGAATTAGCATATAAAGAGAAATAAAGGCATAACATGGTGCCTGTTGTTTTTTTTCACTATGGAAACAGTATATAGAATCTGATAACAGTGACTCACCTCTTAGATATGTCTGGAAGATTAAATGAGACAAAGAATACAATGGTCTTATCTTGATTTGCTGTGAACAAAATATCTGATGGACATTCAAGAGAGAAGTGATTTATTTTGGCCCACAGTTTCAAAAGGCTTCATTCATGGTTTCTGGGCCCCACCGTGGTGGTAGACATGGGAGACTTTTTGGTAGACAAAAAGCTCAGAGAAAAGGGATGGCAGTCCTGGCCAGCCAGACCAGCCTACTTGGCGAATTACAGGCCAGTAAGAGAGCATATCTCAAACAATATAAACAAATACAAAAGGTGCACTGCAAAGATTAGCCCCCAAGTTTACCCTCAAGTCAACATGCAGATACACACAAACACAGACAGACAGACACTACCAAAGACAGACTGACAGACAGACACAATCACACACACACACACACACACACATACACACACACACACACACACACACACACACACACACACACACACGAAGGTAAGGGGAAGAGAAGGGAGAGCAGATTAATTTTTAAGATTGAAACTTGATACAGCTTTAAAATACCACTCCCCAAATGTGAGCCTTGGTTGTGACATTAGTTATTAGTGTGATCCCTAGACCAGGATAAAATATAGAAACTGTGGCTTATGTCAATTTGAAGTTAAAAAAAAAAAAAAAAAAAAAAAAAAAAGACAGCCTAGATCACCCACCACAACCAGAAACTATGAATGCCTAAGGATCTGGATAACATAAAGTAAAAAAAGAAGGCTTTTATGTGATGCTATATGTAAGCTAACATAAAAAATGATTGACTCCAGAACTGCTGTCTGTATTGGAAAGGTACACATGGTTATAAACAGCATCATTCAGCTGGTTCCCCACCAATGAAAAGCTTCTACATTTAATGGCTCCCTGGATGGTTCATCAGAACCAACTTTTGGCCTGCAAATGTTTATCATAAAACAAGAACAAAATCTGGCTCATTGTTCATCTATCTGAGGAATAGACCTCCACTTAAGTCTATCTAAAAGAACATTTCTACCTTCCAACTATAGCTGTGCTGGCTTTCAAAGCACGTGGGTACATTATACTGAAAAGATGCCAGAAGATCCCAACAAAAGCTCCTGTTATAACAGAAGCATCTGAACACTCATTGTTTTTGCAAGACAGACTTTGGGAGGTCAGAAATTAAAATCCTCCATCAGAGAAGGCCTAGAATATTCTGACTAGACAATTCCATTTCTAGAGCCTCCAGATATTATTCTAAAGCAATACCTGATCATGAACCAAGTTGATCTCACAGTTACATAGATTCAAAGATCCAGGAAAAGATCTAATACCAAATCTGCCTCACTACAAATCATTAGTTGACTACATGAGCCAGGTGGCCTTGACTTCTCTCATCCACTGGGTGGGGCAGACTACTCAGTGTTGAAAAATTAGTTGTGTTTGAATACCGGTATTTTAAGAGGAATGGTCAGTCTTGAATAACAAACACATGAATAATATAAGATTCAAATACTGTTACATCTAATAAAACAGATGTCTAACATACACACAGAATCATAATATGCAGCGATGGTCTTGATGAATTACTCCAAGTTCTGATTTGCAAAAAAGGATATGAGATCTACCTACATTAAATTCTTCTAGCGCATTTATAATTCTACCTTGCAGCAACGACCAAATCTGTGAACTTATTTGTGACTAAAATTCCCATTATGTCATCGGAACAAAGCTTGCTCTTACCTCACAACATTGTGTCACTATATAATCCAACTTGTCTTTGGACTCACAATCTTCCTGCCTCGGTCTCCCAAGAGCTAGGATTACAGGTGTGTTATCACTACTAGTTTTCAAATGGACTTTCACACATCTACCACTTTGATGTAGATATCCAATTCCTTCCTTCCTGGTTAGATGTTGATAATGTGTCTTTAGAATCTATTAAGGATTCTAATGGCAAATGCATTCAGGGCAAGGCAGCCTAACACAGAGAAGGCATTAGCTATTGTATTAGAGCACGCTGCTGGGAGAAACCAAGACTATGACACTACAGGTGTGACTGACTGAGAAAATGACTCTTTGGTGTGGCTCTGAGCACAGAGAAACTGATAGACCATGGGATGCTCAACTCACTCTTTCATGAACGATTGGGGGGGGGGTGAGGAAAAACAGCCACAAAAAGCAAAATATAAAACCCTCAAATGACAGACAGCATGACTTAAAATGGGAGAATAAGGAGAAACAACTGAGGGAATGTCCTTCCCCAACTTCCAGCCAGAGGGGAAAGTGCAGCAGCTTAAAACAGAACCTGGCAAAGGCGCTTAGCCCTCTATATTAAAAGAAATTCTCCCCCTTCCATTTTTTTCACTACATTTCCAAATTTCTGTTTTCCGAGTGTGTGACTGTTAGGAAGGCTAGCAGTGAAGAGGAAGAAGATGATATCTCCCACAGCTTACTAGGATGGAGTCTGGACTATGAAATTACCAGAAAGGATAAAGAAAAACCAAAACCCTCACTGAATGAGTTTTCCAGGTCAAAGTAAGGTTAATATTTCCCAACTGACCACCATGACCGAAAAGGGCTGAGCAAGTAGGATATGGTTATGGATTTTGCTTTCATTGATTTTTGCTTTACCAATAGCAATTTGGGGGCCTTGCAGCAATTATAGTTGATGGAGGTCAGACAATGAAGATTGTGGGTTTCCAGCCTACTCTTGATAACTTAGAAGTGATGATGTCAAATATTTACTCGGACCACTAATCCGATATACTTCCTCCTCTTGTCTATTTAATATCAGGTGACAGAAAGTATCCCACAGATGACAACTGTCACACATCACAGATCATTTGATGCCACAACCTCAAAAAGCAGGGATAACTTCATCATGTGGGGTTGGGGAGTGAACCAAAAAAACATTTCAAATATTCCCCAGGGCATAGCAGAAGAACATAGATTCAAGTCCAACATTCCTGACGTCAAGAACTCTATGTCCTGTCCACCCCCTTAAGAAACTGTCTTATCATTCTTATCAGCCCTTAATCCTTCATTTCTATAAAGATCAGAGAGGCGCTTGAATGTGGAGTCTTTGAATAATTTACCCTCTTGACTCTTTATACACTAAACCATGATAGGGATAGTAGAGTTGGCTTTATAATAGCTTTTGGATCTCCAGAATGGGAAGGCTGCTAGAAATGAACACAAATGTGGGCCAGCTGAGGATGTGTCCTAGAACACACAGCACTTACCTTGTAGAGTGGACTAGGCTTTGGGTTCAATCCTCAGCATTACTGGCTTAACATATTTTTTTAGAAAACACTGGAGGTGCTAACGTTTTATCTGTCTCTGCTCTAGAATCAAAAGGGCCAAACCATCAGAGGAAAGTAGATGCTACCTTGCAACTAAATTATCAGAGCATAACTCCCTGCACAGTACAAAGAGAATGTACATACCAACTGCTGTGTGTGCGAGGAAGGGCAGGAGAGCTCATGGATGCAGCTAATACTTTAGTTTAGGAATTGAAGAAATATTTTCGAAAGAATGGTTTTAAATTCAAATTACTAGCATTCTTTATTCTCCCAAGGGGAAAATATCTGTAATTGGGTGGTGGAGGTAAAACATGCCTTTAATCCCAGCACTCAGGAGGCAGAGACAAGCAAGTCTCTGTGAGTTTGAGGCCATCCTGGTCTTGAGAGTGAGTTCTAGGAGAGCCAGAGCTACACAGAGAAACCCTGTCTCGAAACCACCCCCAACCCACACCCAAAATTTATGTGTCACTGGGACATGGGAGGGAGGGGCCAAGGGCCTTTCTGAATAGGCACTAACTGCCAGTGAGGCTGGTACGAAGTGACCCTTTGACTGTGCAATTCAGAAGCCTGGCCTCCTGTTTTCAGATTTAAAGAAAAGATGGGGAGACAAAACCATCTGAATGTTTGTGGGCTTATTCTCCCCACAACCAACAACCTTACTTAAACTCCCAACTTTTAAACTGCTAAGGCCATGGAAACATTAATAATGGCCTTCCTTCATAAAACCTCGACTTCTCTCCCACTTGGACTTCTGACCAATTTATTTACTTTAACGCCAGCAGCAGCATCTGGCTCAGTTCCTCAGGAGGAACTCTGAATCTTTACTCAACAGCTTGGACCAAATAACACCAGAACCTACAGGAACCTTCAGATCTTCACACCCTTTTGTGCATCTAAGCCAATTATATAACTCATTTTTTTTTCTTTAATTTCATAGGGATTTTGGTTGCTATGGGGAAAGATTGTACTCTGGCAGTTCAATCTCTTGGCTATTACTGGTCTTCTAACACACACACACACACACACACACACACACACACACACACACGGGGTGGGCAGGGAGGGAGAAAGAGACAGACAGAGAGAAAACATATAAGCTTGCAGCTTGTGGTGCTACACACACAAAATACACATAAAGAGCTTTCCAAAGAGGTTAAGCAAGCATTAAGCAATCAATGAATTGATGTATTGCTTTGTAGCTGGTAGAACTAAACAAAGCCGCTTTTGCCAACAAAACAGCATTTTCAGCTGAAATGATAATAATAGCAATTAATGTTTCCTCAGAATTTAATATTTGTCAGACACTAAGGACTAAATGCCTTCCATGAACAATTTTACTCGTGAATATAAATGTGTCATTGCAATTTTGCAGAATAGAGTGAGGGTACTGGAGGCTGAGTAACTAACTAACATGGTGTTGACTAACAATGGAGCCAAGACTGAAACCCAGGGTGACAATTTTGCTGCTTGGGGGGGGGGGGGGGGGGGTCTCTTCCAGTGAATGCCTGACCACACTGGTGTCAAGCCCTGCTATTTCTGCTTTGGTTATTGATCTGTTGAAGAAACTCAAAATATCACTCAACACATTTTGAAAAATTGAGCAAAACCTAAAATATCTGGGTGTTAAAATGCATACGGCTACAGGCGCCATCCATCAAAATGATCTCTCACTGCCTCCAGAAAAAAAAGTGTGTGTTATACACAATGGAAATTCATTCAATGGTAAAAAAAAAAATGGTACAATTATGAAATTTACTGAAAAATGAATAGATACAGACAATTGTCTTCAGTGAGGTAACCTAGGTCCACAGAGACAAATGCCACCTGGTCTCCCTTGTGTATGGATCCTAATTATAGATTTTTGGAGACATATGTTTAGCATTGAGTACCGGTAAAGGACATAAAGACAGAAAGGAGCTACTATAGAGAGGAGTGATGATAAAATTCATCAGATATGGAATGGCAAGGGGCATAACAGAAATAGAAAGGGCTAAGCAGGGAGGGAGTCGGGAGGATATGGAAGAGGGAATAACTAAAGAAAGATTAAGAAGCCATATAGAAAAAAACCACTGTTCTACAAGGTTATTAAACATATAATCTGAAAACAGACTGGAGAGATGGCTCAGTGGTGCAGTTCACTCAACGCTCTTGCTGGGGACTTATGTCCCAGCCCAGTACTCACATCAAGCAGCACACACCTACCTGTCTGTAACTCAGGCCCAGGAAAATGGATGCTCTCTTTTCACTTCTGTAGGCTCCTGCGTACATGTGTTCCACACATACACACTCAGGCAGGCACACACACACACCCCGTGCAGTACAAATAATCTAAAATGAAAATAATTTGAGTGGTGGATAAGGCTCCTCCTGGAAGCTATGGGTTGTTAAACAAAATTCCCAGTGCCATGTGTGGGACACCTCTCTACAAGCTGTTGGCCACTGAGATCCCAAAATAACACAAGGTATTGCCATGGTACTGTTGTTAGCTGAAACTTGATGGTAAGACTCTATTGCTGAACACACCCCATATGCAGAGAAAACAAGCTGGAGCTGAGTTAGAAGCTTCTTCCCAATAGCTAGTCTTCACGGTGCCAGAGGGAGTTATGCAGACTGCCAAGAGAAAAATCCTTGAGAGTTTTGCCCAGTTGTCAATCTTAACAGCTACAATAATGACCTGACAGGTGAGATGTGCCCTCTGATGCAATAGTGGTGTGACTGTTATGAGGACATAACAAACATGACAGGGGTCCCCTTCCCCTGTTGTATTTGAGGCCTGTTTTATAGGGGGAGAATTCATGTCTCCTTCTGTAAATCTGGTCAGAAGCCCATGGCTGGGGAGGTCATGGACCATACCATTGTTTTGACTAAATGGTCTTTTGTCAAATTTCCCTCTAAATATCATTTTTTATAGCCATAAACTAGTATTTCTCTTAACCTTAGTCAGAGAAGCGTTTTACTACAGCAGACAGTGGCTAATAGAGAGACGTATAATTGTTCAAAGGGACAAGAATAAGTAGTGATGTAATATTCATTACTGAATGAGATAGCTCTCATCTCCTCCAAGGTTCAGGGAACATCATAGAAGAGGAGGATGAAAATAATGTAAGGGCCAGAGAATGGGGAAACGTGCTGCAAAAAGATGTTTTCCAGATATAATACATCTCATGAACTTACTGCTGCTGTGGTTACCTGCGTAAGACACACACAAGACTGAAAATGCCAACATTTCATCACGGACAGGAAAGGGGCCCAGAAGTCCACATCACTCCACAAGGCACTACTAGGCAAGAGAGTGTCATTTAATTCTACTGTATAGCCACTGATAAGTTGCCCCTGTTCCTGGGAATTGTGTCTTAGCCACATTCAGGCAAGAAATTCTACCTAAATTCAATGGTCCACGAACAGAGACATGAAGGAGGGGAACATGGGAGGAAGGTGAGGGCAAAGCAAGGAATCAGACATGAAAATGAGTAAAAATGACTATATAATTGTATGGAAGTGTCAAAAAGGAAATGTGTGTGTATTATATTCAAATCCTGCATGGTCTTTCCCGGTGTTCTTAGTCTTTATTTTCTAATTTAACTCTAAACGTTTACCCTTTTGCTTTTCAATATTCAATCAACAGTATTGGTTAACATACAATTTTATTATATGTTATTTATTTGTGTGTGTGTGTGTGTGTGTGCGCGTGCGTGTGTATGTGTGTGTATGTGCATGTGCGTGTGTGTGTCCCCTGTCCCCATAGTGTACATGTGGCGCTAAGAGGACAACTTGAAGGAGACTGTTCACTCTGCACCATTCGAGTCCCAGAGATTGAACTTGTTTGGTGTCAAGTGCTTTTCCCTGCTAAGATATCATGCAGCACAGGCATCCATTTTGAGTTTTAGGAGATTTTTGAGTTGTAGAGTAATGAGAGCTACTGTTTTGTTTTCCTCTATTTTCATCATTGTTGTTTCTTTGGTTTTTCAGACAAACTTTCATGTAGCCTACACTAGTCTTCCAACTCAGTATGTGGCAGAGGATGGCCTTGAACTTCTGACCCTCCAACCTCTGTGTTCTGAGTGCTAGGATTTCATGCATATGGCATCATATAATGGTGTTTTCTACATTTGACCATTCTTTGTCTCTCTCTCCGTTAGGCAATAATTGAGATTGGTGGGATTTTTATATCCCTAATTGACTCCTCTTGGAATAAGAAAGTATATAGAATTCTACCCCCCCCCAAATTTATGTCAATAATATGATATTTTAAAATGATAGAGAAAAGACTAGAAGGTATCAATCAGAGCCCTTACCCAGGCTGGCAATAGCTATCATCTGATCATTTACAATGTCAACATATACTAGTAGAGACTCCTGAAGGCTTAGACTCCCACAGTCTCCCTATCTACCTTGACTCTATTATCAACAGAGAAAGGTGCACAATGTCGCATCCTCAGCCCCTGCCTCCTTATCAGACCAGCATGTTTCGCCTTCTCATTGGTGCCTTCAAGATTTGCTAAGACCCTGGCTCTGGATACCTGACCTAGTTTGACCTTGTCTTCCAGTGTATCACTCATCTCCTGGAAAGGAACACATTTCCCAGCCTCTTCCACATCAGCACTAAGAAAGGAAATTGCAGGCTCTGCGTGGTAAGTGACCTAGACAGCGCAGAAGGGAGGGAGGTAAGATGAGGGGTGAAGAGCACAATGAGAAACTTTCACCCTGCCAAACTCCCATCCCTCTTTGGCCTGTGGGAGATGCCAGAAAAGAAAGCCAAGAGGAGGTGGGAGGATAAGTGGAAACAGCTCCTCCTCTTCCCTGGCACTTCCTGGCTGGGTGTCTGTAAACATCTCTCTAGCACTCCCCCACACAGGGAGTCTGGGGAGATGCACAGACTTGCTTGACTGTGTGAGCCATGCCATCTATATGAGAGGCCTCTATAACTCCGAGAAAAGATGGGCAAATGTGGTGAGCAGGTAGGGACAGGGTAGATAGCGTGCAGCCCAAAAGATGACCTTTCCAGCAACAGTCAGGGCTGTCTTGAGACAGCTTCTGTAATAAATTGGACAAGAAAGAAAACCAAAACGTTCTTTTCCTTTCCTTCTCTCACCGTCACACATCCACGTCTCTCCCTTGGTGCTGTAAAAGAGGAACAAGGTGGTATGCCTGGTGGGAGAGCGATTTTCAGAAGAGAGGGCAGCTCTGCCTGGAGCCAGAGTGAAAAGCAGACACATTTGGGATGGTGAAATCCCAACCCATAGTCTTGTGGCCAGAGCAGAGCCTGTAAGTAAATGTGAACTTGCCAATGGCTCTCCTTGCATGAGCCAAAAGTCAATGTTTGACAGACTGGGATCTATGCCAAACTCCAGCTCAGTAGCCTCCCACAGGGGACAACTTCAAAGAAATGAGATTTAGTGAAACAGTCTGTCTCTGCTGCCAGAGGCCTGGGCTCACAGGTCAGACTCTGAGCTTGTCTTCTGGGCTCCCAACACTCCATGCTCAGTTCCTCCCCAGGTGTTCAACACCATTATTTAATGTTTTATTGATCTGCCCTGTCCACTAGGCAGAGGTAAGAGCTGACCTCTTGTAGACATTACATCCTCAGGACCAAATAAGCGAGCTCTGGTTTTTCCAATACAATGGCTACTAGACACGTTGGTCTTTGAGCACTTGACATGCAGCCAGTCCAAACTGATGGACTTAGGATGGGAATATATCTTAAGTTTAAAATGCATGGTGGATTTAAAAAGGTACTTAAGAAAAATAAAGTAAAATTTTTCTTTATTTATTTCTATTAATTAAATATTGAAATTATACTGTACATGTTAGAGTAAATAAAATATACCATTAAGATGGGTGGCTCTGTTTCTTTTCTTTCTAAAATCACCCACGTGGCTTGTATTATATTTACTTTGGACTGCATTGTTCTGAGCATGTTGTAAGTGCAGATGGATGGATGGATAAATATAAAAGGGAAAAAGGACCTTATAAGTTGACCTAAGATCAGCATTAATATTTTTATATCCACATGGAGTGAGTGGATCAAAATGGTTGAAAATAAATGAAGCATAGCTGTTTTTGGAAGAAATTTTTGTATCTGGAACTACATTTCACTCTGAGTCATTTGCTGAGAGAAAATGCTTACGGTTCTTAATCAGAACTCCTAAAGCATGAGAGAGTGGCAGGAAGTTAGCCAGGCCACACAGTGCAGGCCAGACTCAGCCTTCAGTCCTGTGGTAAGGATTTAGAAGAACACAAGACAAAGATAGCACTGTAAGGGATTATCAGAAAGGAGGAAAGGAAAGAAGGAAGAAAGAACAAAAGGAAGGAGGGAGGGAGGGAGGGAAGGAACAAACCCCACTCTGCCAAGGTCATTCTCATTCTACATATAAAAGTTCCCATTATCTTATTGCTTTCAATACATTTGTTAGAATTATTTTAAATTTATAACCTTCTACCAACATCTAAAGATTAATTCATAGCAATCTTCTCTAGACCTTTTTCAAAACTTAAAGAGAAAGGACGGATACTTCCAAACTCAGTGTCTAAGTGTTACCCTGATATCAAAGACAGACAGAGAGGCTATGGATAGAAATAGGATAGAAATATAGATAGAAGTAGAATAGAAAACTATAGCCAATGTCTCTAACCTAAATAGGATATGCCCATCAAGTGACAAAAAATATAAAAATACCAAATAGACTGGACCAGAGAAGGCCCCCTCAGCACATATAATCAAAACACTAATAAAAGAAGGAGGAGGAGAGAAAGGAGGAAAAGAAAGGAAAGGGAGGGATGAAGGAAGAGAGAGAAAGAAAGAAAGAAACAAACAAACAAAGAAAATTAAAAGCTGAAAGAGAAAAACTACCAAGTAACATTAAGGCAGACCTATAAGAAAAAGACCTGACTTCTCAATGAAGACCGAAAGCCAGAAGAGCCTGGAAAGACGTTCTACAGACACTAAGAGAGCAATGATGGCAGCCCTGACTATGATAAACTGGCAAAACTTTTAATCACAATAGATTGAGAAAATACCACATTCTACGATAAAACTAAATTTAAGCAAAAATCTTTCTATAAATCCAGCCCCAGAGAAGGCACTAGAAGGAAAACCTAAAGAGGTTAACCACCACACCAAGAAAACACAAGGAATAAATAATCCCTGACCACCTCAAAGGGGAGCGCGCGCACACACGTGCACACACACACACACACACACACACACACACACACACCCCAAAACGGCAAAATAATAAGAATCAATAAACATAGCTCATTGAAATCTCTTAATATCTCAACAAGGGTTTCAATGCCCTAATTAAAAAACACAGACTAGCAGAATGAATGTGAAAACAGAATCCAGAGGAGAGATATCATCTCAGGGTAAGAGGATGGGAGAAGATAATCCAAGCATGTGAACCTAAGAAGCCAGCTGGTGCAGCCATTTTAATATCTGACATAACAGATTTCAAACCAAAACTAATCAGAAGAGACAAGGAAGGCTATTACATACTCATCAGAGGAAAAATCCACCAACAGGACACTGCAATTCTTAACATCTATGCAACAAACAAAAGGGCACCCAAGTTCGTAAAGGAAACTACTACAATTTAAATCGCATACTGACCCTCACACAGTGATAGTGGGAGACTTCACTATCCCACTCTTGCCAATAGACATGTGGGAAGAGCTAACTGAAGTTATACGTTTAATTTATGTAACAAATATAAACCATTTCACTAAAACAGAAAAGAATATACCTTCTTCACAACACCTCATGGAACTTTTTCCAAAACTGATCATATACAACAGAAAGCAAATTTCAATACATACAAGAAAACTGAAATAGCCCCTGCATCCAATATGACCACAAAGAATTAAAGCTGGATATCAACAACAGAAAACTTACAAACTCATGGAAACTGAATAACTCACTACTGAATGAAAATGGGTCAAAACAGAAATAAAGAATTAACTAAAAACTTTCTAAATTTGATAGATGAATACACAACACACTTAAACTTATGGGATACAATGAAGGTGATTCTAAGAGATACTTCATAACACTGAGGACCTACATAAATTTTTTAAAAATTAAAAAATTGGAGAGATCTCATTCGAGGAACCTAACAGCACAACTGAAAGTTCTAGAAGAAAAAAAGGAGAGATCACACTCAAAACAACTGGATGACAAGAAATAATCAAATTTAGGATAAAATCAATAAAATGGAAACAAACAAAAAGTACCAATAATCAATAAAACAGAGAGTTGGTTCCTTGAAAAAATTAATAAAATTGACAAACCTTTAGCCAAATTAACTAAAGAATAGAGAAAAATATCCAAATTAACAAAATTAGAGAAGAAAATGAGAACATTGCAACAGAGACAGGAAGTCCAGAGAATCATAGGATGTACATTAAAAAGCTGGAACCCACCAAATTGGAAAATCTAAAGGAAATGGATGATTTTCTTGATACACACTACTTAGTAGAATTAAATCAAGATCAGATAAGCAATTAAACAGATGTATAACTCCTACAGAAATAGAGCCAGTTAAAAAAAAAGGTCTCCCAACAAAAAAGAAACCAGGGCCAGGTGGTTTTAATGCAGAATTCTGTTTGAAAGTCTATTTTATTAGATACTAGAATGGCTACTACCAGTCTTTCAAAGAAAAGTCAACGCCAATACTCCTCAAATCACTCCACAAAGTAGAAACAGAAGGAACAATAAATACCCAGTTGATTTTACAAAGTCACAGCTACCCAGATACCCAAACCACATAAAGACCAACAAAGAAAGAGAAGTACAGACCAATTTTCCTTGAGAGATGAATAGATAAAGAAAACATGGTACATTTACACAGCCAAATATCATTCAGCCATTAAAAAAATAAACTAATGAAATTTGCAGGTAAATGGATAGAACTAAAAATGATCATCTTATGTGAAGTAAATCAGACCCGGAAGGACAGTTAGCATTTGTACCTGCTTACATGTCTAGATTAGCTTGTAAGTCAGTGATAACTAAAGGATAATCTGTAGAACCACATGGGTTAGGGATAGAATAAGGGACTTGGGAGGGGGAGGGGGTCTGATACATGTCCTTAGGAAAGGGAAATAGAATAGATAGGGATGGGTAGGTGGGAGATGGAATGGGAAGATCCAGTTGGGAGGTGGAGGGGAGAGGAAGGGGATACAGGGAGAGGCAAGTAAACTAAGGGCCATTTGAAGGGTAGTATGGAAACCTTAAACAGTAAAAGCTTATGAAAAGATATACATACATAAAGGCAATCAAAATAATGTCAGCAAATAATGAGTAGACAGAGCCCTAACTGACCATATCTTGTCATGAAATGAAGCTTCCAGTCCCAGGATATAATCGAGTTATTGGACAAAGGGGTTCCGTGGGAATAATCAAACAACCCAGTCTATAGCAAAGTCTATAGATTGGTCTCCACAACTCAGGGCCAGGCCCCACTGCTGAGGACAACATCTACATAACTAATTAACCATGGAGAAGTCGAGCTGGTGCCAACATAGAGCCTGCATTCCTACATCCTAACATGTTTGGTACAGGAACACAGACTTAAAACTCTTAGGAGAAAACCTAGCCAAACGTCTGTGATACTGAACTTGGCAAGGATATTTTGGACATGGCACCAAAGGTACAGGCACTAGCAACAACAAATATAGACAAACTGTACTTCATGAAAAAAAAAAAAGATTAAAACATTCCTCATCAAAGAGCAATAATAAAAGTGTAAAATGCTAACCCAAGGAAAAGCAGAAACATTTACAAACCGTGGGTCTGAAAAAGTGTTAATGTTCAGATTATCAATTTAGAACAACTAAAATTCAACAGAACAAAGCAATTTGAATAAAAATAGTCAAAGTATGCAAGGAGTGGTGACGCGTGCCTTTAATCCCAGCACTTGGAAGGCAGAGGCAGGTGGATCTCTGAGTTCAAGGCTAGCTTGGACTGCAGAGTGAGTTCTGGGACAGCCAGGGCAACACAGGGAATCCTCGTCTCAAAAAAAAAAAAAAAAAAAGAAAAGAAAAGAAAATGAAGTATCTAATGATTTTTTTTTTTTTTTTTTTTTTTTGGTAAAACCACACAGGTAAGCACATGTGCACACATATACAGATTGCTATTACAGAGGACTCAGGTTCCAGTCTCAGCTCCTACACTGAGCTGCTCACAGTTGTCTGTAATTCACACATGATAAAACACCATCTTCTGGCCTCTGTGGGCTGCTGCACACAAAATATCTTTATATTTTATAGCAATCAATAGCATGGCCCGTGTAACTATAAGAGGAGGAGAGGAAGAAAAGGAAGACTTGGGGGAGGAGCAGATGCACGGGAAGAGGAAACATTGCCAGAAGGCAAAGTGGGCCTCAGCTGGTCAGAATCAGAATTCTCACACACACACACACACACACACACACACACACACACACCCCTCCACAACTTCGGAGAATGTGAGGAAGGGCCACGCCTGCTTCTGTCTGAACTAGTATCAGGGGTGACAATTTCCCTCCTGAGAAGAGTACAACCTCCTTATTTTACAGCATGAACCTTCAGTGAGATTCATAAAACTGACCAAGTGGATATATTGAGACAGGAGAAGGCGTATGCATATTCCACTCTTCAAACATTTGTTCTCCTAGCTCACCACCCACTACTAAAGCCTCATCCTTCCCCCCATAAGCAAAGTCAGGACAATGAAAACTATTTGGATGAGAAGAGTATTCCTTCAGGTAAATGGTATTTCTGAAGTGATCTAGCGTAATAGAAACCGTACAGGATACGTAGCAGTACTGCATTTGACACTAAACTTTATGACTATTGACACAGAGTCTTTTTCTATAAACAATTATGTAAGAATCCTAAATTTAATAAAGTAAAATAACTTGTTTAAGGGCATGGGGAAGTGATATTTTTAACCTAGGTGAGAGTCCACTTTGTCAACTGAGGCTGATGAAAATGGAGGAGCGTTTACAAATGAGCGGAAACGGAAGTCGAGGGAGATGAACACAGGCAGGCCCTCCTACTAAGACTCTGCTGAGAGACATCAAGGTACCCAACAAACCACCTAGGATACCTGAGCCTCATCGCATGAGGGCGAATGGAATGTCCTGTGAAGGCGCTTGTATTCTCTTTAAAATAATCCTAACAAGCTAACCTTAGAAACAAAAATCAAGGGCTGGGAATATGGATCAGTGGTTGAGCATTTGCCTAGTAAGTGAGAGACAGGCCCTGTGTTCAACCCCCTGTGGCAAACAAACAAGTACAAATCCAAAGAATAGGAGCCAAGGCATGAAGAAGAAATTACACTTGGGAAAGGTTAAAAATCTTATTTCTTATCATCTCTTGTTTTTTAAATCTAGAAAGTGAGTAACACAAGCCAAAAAAATAAAATAAAATAAAAACTGAGGGAAACTGGAAGCTTTCATATTTTTATCTTCATTTTTGTCTTCATCCACATTAGCTTTACTGAATGTGTCTGCCTTCTAAAATATTATAGATGATGGAGAGCAAAGCCAGCGTCTGAGACAGATCATCAGATCATTCGGTTCTTAATAGACAGCTGTGGCTAATGTGTGCCTCAGCCCACACTGCAATCCTGAAGCGCACACCCTGGCGCTGAGGTTATTAGGCAACTCAGTGAAATGGGACAGAAAACCCCCCAAGGAGCCAGAGCACCGGAATCTGCTAGACTCATTTCCACGCTCACCCGGGAACCCAGAAAATCACTTTCAGATGCAACCCAGGACCAATGCTGCCTGCCAGGAGAAGCTCGGATGTACATAGACTTCCCCAGCAACCTCCGTTCTGCCCCTCATAGCTACAAGTCTTTTTTTTTTTTTTTTTTTTTTTTTTTTCCCCTCCTCCTTCTGGAAATTCACAGACGTCTTCACGTCATAGCAAAGCTTTATCCCAAGGCTGCTCACTGCCTCTCTCTCTCTCTCTCTCTCTCTCTCTCTCTCTCTCTCTCTCTCTCTCTCTCTCTCTCTCTCTCTCTCTCTCTCTCTCTCCATTAAGCGCCTGGAAAACATAAGAAGGGGAAACAAAGGGCAAATGCCAGTCTGTGACCTCTGTCTGGATTTAGCCAAGCGTGATGTGTGAATCAGGTGTGTGGAATGGAAGTTGCCATGGCAACGAGACTGCCAGCCAGGCGAGAGGTCTTTCTACCAGGGTAATAGAAACAATGAGGCCACCTGAGGGACCTCAGCAAAGAGGGAGGCAAGCCAAGTTCAGGGTTATCCAGTGACTGGGAGGACATGGGTCTGCATGGGGTCCTCCCACACCACTACCTCTGGATTCTCTCCTATCAGCACCTACCCTGCCCCATCACGGCCCTTCGCAGGTAGAAGTATCTCTCAACGAAGTTGCTGGAAAGTGAACTGTAGAAAGGGCTGGGGAATGTGTTTAAGACACAGCTAAGCCCCTCGACAAGGTGGACCACTTTGACCCGTTCTGATACTGGGTGCTTACTTGACAGAAGTGGTCTGTCTTCTGGAAGCTTCTTTGCCTTACCTTTTAGTGTATTTTTGATTTGTAAACTCAAACCATCAGGAAAGGATCCTGGGCTACATTTTGTATTTCAGGAATTTAAATTTCTACACTGACTTTTCGTTAATAGACACTACAATTATTCAAAACTTATTTAAAAAAAAAAAAAAGTCAAAAAGAAAGGGGGAAAAAAAGCAGTCAGTTTGCTTTTTAAGTCCCTGAGCTGGCAGAAAGGAAAAGAACCTACAATTTTAATGAAATCAAAGCTTGCCTGAGCTCATGTGGATGCCCGCCCGAGCTCATGTGGATGCCCAACCGGTCTGTGTTGAGCTGAGTTTCTGAGATGTGAAACAGGTCAGCAGCAGGCTGTATCTGGAAGGAAACTGGAAGACAGCAAATTCCACTTCCCCTCGGCCCACTGTTTTTAGCTCAGCTCTGAAAAGGGTTTCAATTCCCTCACGGCATCATTCCACAGGCTAAAGAAAAGTTCCTCCCGCAACTTCAGTGAAAGGCCCTGCTTCAGCCGACTGTGACAAGCCCGGCAGTGATCAGACTGTCCTTCCCAGTGCACCAGTGGAATGTGTCTCACCACACCTGACCGGCACCCAGAGGCCACCCCTGCCTTTCAGACAGTTCCTTCTGATGCCCTGAGAAGTACTCACCCCAAGAGTCGTTTACTGCACCAACTACCCCTGTGTAGCTTCAGCTACTACATACAGTTCACAGTGGCACTGCACAGTCCATGCAAATTCAGTACATTTTAGTTGCTGTAATACAGGAGAACACCTTATCAGCTTGAGATATGTTCAAATATCCCAGGTGATACTGAACCATGCAGAGTATTAAACCCTGTTACACACCGTGCTGTTCCTATATGTATATTCCCATGACAAAATCTAACTTGTGAATTAGTATAGTAAGAGATTAACAATAATTACAGAGAAATTACAACAAACACTACATTTTATTTCAAAATATCACTTACGGGAATGTCTGCCTCTCTCCTTTCCTTGCTTCAGTTCCCTCCTCCTCCTCTCATCTCAAAGTATCTTAATTCATCACAGCATAACAATAATATTTTCAGATCATGGTTGACTACACAAGATGGAAAACTCAGAGCTCCAAGGAAGCTTACTCTTATTCTTGCTCGCCTTTACTTGCTGATTCCCACATTTAGCATATAATCATTTCTCGATATTTCAATTCAGACATTATTCCTTTTAGGAAGTCTATCTCTCCAAATAAATAAATAAATAAATAAATGAATAAATAAAAATGAAAGAAAGAAAGAAAGAAAAACAAATTAACTTTCTTGTCCTTCCAAACTGTCCATTACTCTCTGGTATGTCTGGGAGAGTGTTTCCAGATGTTTAACTGACACAAAAGGATTTACCCTGAATGTAGTCAGGAAGGTGCCATTAGGTGGGGCCCCAGATCAAATAAAATGGAAAAAAAGAGGAATGTACCTGAATACTTGTCAGTGCCACAGACCAAGCTGCTCCCACTGTCTTGCCTTTCCCACCCACCATATTGAATGCTTTTCTCTAACCATGAGTGAACACAAAGCCTCTTCCCTTAACTTTAACTTTAATCAACCTTGAGAAAAATAACCCAAGACATAACTTCCTCTGACTCCCATTCAACTAGAGTAAGCTGGAGCTTTGTCTAAGCTTATTTCAACTTTGGGACTAGCAGACAATAGCAGCCAATGAAGATGTACAAAAAGTAAGGGATGAACGAATGAGCACATAGCAGTGAAGAGAACCTTCTGCGTCTCTGAGTCTCAACTTCAGAAGAGTTACTTCAGCTCCGAGAACTTGCGGTCCCTCGTTTGAAATTGGTGAAGCACCTGCCAGGATTAAGAGCCATCAAACAGGATCTTGTGTGGGAAATGCTCTGTGGAAATTTTAGTATATCTCCAAATTAGGTACTTCCCAGTATGAGGCTAAGAAGGAAAAGAAAGGGACCTGTACATGGCTAAACAAACAACAGTAGTCACAGAATAACTGAGTCACGGGATCCATGAAAAGTTCTAGAAATGAATGGTAGGTTTCTACACACAGCACAGACTGACTCTGTTTAGAGAAATGTGATGTTTTCTCTGGTCTATTTTGAACCTAGAAATCATTGGCTACAGCTTCTCATTTATAACCTCCAATAAATGTGACTACAAATTGAGTATGTCAATGAGAAAATGCTTGGGACTGAGAATGGTTCAGAGTGCCATTATTCAGATTTTCCAGTATATGAAATCAAAAAATTAAAAAAAAAAATAGAGCATAGTGTCATCACCTTAGAAGGTTTATATTTCAGGACATTTGTGGTTTCAAGATGTTTGGATAAAGTGTGGAATCTGGAAGACAGAATGGTACTGGGCCATTGACTCTTCTCACAATGACAGCTCAGTGTTCTATATGGGCACTTATCTATATACTGTCATGCACTAGAATCCATAATAGACCCTGCACTGATAAATCCATTCTTAATTATTTTTCTTCTGACCTAATGTGATCCTCTCATCACGCTACAATCACTTTCCTCTCTTCCCTCATTTACCTTGTTGTGAGGCCTAATTCCTAACTGCAGGGAGGACCTCCCACAATCATTGGAGTCAAATCTGGAGGGCTGGAACAGGGGCAAATCTGGGTTATAAAACACAGGATTTGGTACAGAAGGTCAAAGCCAAGAATTATATTAAGAGTAGGAAAATAACACCAAGACAGCAGCCAAGAAAACAAAGCTGTGTGAGAAAATTTGGCTTCCTGTTCAGTTTATGATGGTGGTGTATTCTTTTGGATATCAAGTGACCCCCCCCCCCGCCCCTCAAAGCCTCAAATGCTGATGGCCTCCAGCTGACAGTGCTATTAGGAGGTGATCAAGCCTTGAGAAAAGAAGGCCAGATGGGAGGAAGGTCCACCACAGGGGTATGATCTTAAGGAGAAGAAAGATTGGTACCCAAGCTCCACCCTACCTCTCTGTTTCTTGACCATCATAATGTAAAGAGGTTTCCTCTGCCCCGTGCTCCCCACCATGAGATAAAAGGGCAAATGGCCATGGATGAAGATCTCTATAACAACCCGGGCACAATGGTGCATGCTTATAATCCCAGCACATGGGGAGGCAGAGGCAGGGGATCTCTGTGAGTTCAAGGCTAGTCTGACCTACAAAGCAAGTCCTGGACAGCCAAGGCTACCCAGAGAAAGCCTGTCTTGAAAAACCAAAACCAAACAAACAATCCCAAATCTCTACCACTGTGCCAAAGTAAATCTTTCTTCCTCTGAGGTCAATCTTCCTAGGTGTTCTGTCACAGTGGTTAAATATTAACTCAAATGGCTTCAGCTTCAAGATTCTGTGATGGATGAACATATGACTTTGGTTAAGAGGACCCATAACATGTATTAACATGGGGAAAAATATGAAAGGTGGCTCCTAGCAAGAACACTCCCAGTGATCCTCTTGTCGGCTTAGAGAGCCGTAGAAGAAATGGGAACACGGTGCAACAGTAAAGGGTACAACTAGAGTGATGAGCAGGTTTTCTTTCTAAATTTGATAGATGAATACACAACACACTCAAACTTACGGGATACAATGAAGGTGATTCTAAGAGATACTTCATAACACTGAGGACCTACATAAATTTTTTAAAAATTAAAAAATTGGAGAGATAGCAAGAATATAGAAGACCAAGATAAAATGACCAGGTCAGGATGGTGCCAGCTATGAATTTGGAAAGGTAGGTTGGGAAAAGCCTCAGAACAGGGGACAAATGTCAATACAGGAAAGGAAAAAGAAAGCTTTGAAGGCTGTGTTAGCAGGTGGAAATTAGAGAAGATTTAAAAAAAAAAAAAAAAACCTCAAAGAAAACTAAGGTTGCAAACCATTTATTAGTAGATACTTAACATTTAAATGCATATGCAACAAGGAGTTAAAATTAATACAAAGCCATAAATCAATGAAGCCATCATTAATCTCCAGTAGACAAACAGAGAAGGGGCTTGCAGAAAACTTACAGTAGCCAATAAAATGTCCAAGTGCCCAATAAAACATAAGAATATAAATTTCAACCAAATAAAAAGAATGACTAAAAACAAAACAAAGCACTAGAAAAGTATTCTTTTTGTCAAATTAGGTAGTGAGTGTGCACCTATGTGTGTATTCATCTGCATAAACCGAGATGCAGTCGTGAAGGTCAGAGAACAACCTCAAGTGTCAATCCTTGACTTCCACCTTCTCCCTCTCCCTCCCCGTGTGTGTGTGTGTGTGTGTGTGTGTGTGTGTGTGTGTGTGTGTGTGTGTGTGTGTACGTGCACACATATGCACACAATATACATCACATATACTACTGCCCCCCTCTTAGAAACCATTGCTAAAAGAAAAGACACCCAAAATTCTATCTAGATCATAAGGCTACACAGGCTTTTGTTTGTTTGTTTTTTACATTTTCCAAGTTTTTTATAACAGGCATGAATCACCATATAGTTAAAAGTCACCCTAGAGTGGCAGGTGTGACATAAGCCTGCTATCCCTGTTCTCTAGAGGCAGAGGCTGAGGATCATGTGTGCCCAGGCATTCATAGCCAGCCTGGGAAATTTACCCAGATCTTATCTTTTCTTAAGAGATAATTACTTATATGTTGATGGTTGATCTTGATTCCCCACTTGATGAGAGCTGGACCAACTGAGAGAACTAAGAGATGAGCATCAGAGAAGGTCACTAAGGGCATTTCCAGAAACGCTTACCTGAAGAGGGAGGACCCATGCTGAATGTGGACCGCTCCACTCATTCCATGAGCCAGGTCCCAAACTGAATATAAAGGAGAAGTGAGCTAAGCACCCATCATCATTTGTTGAGTCCTAACTGCAGATGCAATGGGACCACTTGCCTCATTCAAAAACCCTTCCAACTATGAGACGTAATAAAACTTGTTGCTGCAAGATAAAAAAGAAAAAACACCCCCATACACTCAAACTATTTTAGTTGATAAGCAAAATTAATATTTAGATACAGCCATCCATAGCAAATGAAAGGAATCCATAGTCTCAGCTCCCCACCCTGCAACCATACATGATACCAAAAATGATGTAGAGGGAGCTGGGGATGTAGCTCAGTGACAGAGCACCTTCCTAGAGTGTGCCCTGAGTTTATTTCTCACTATTGAATACATTTGTGCATGGGTCATTCATATAGACAAGATTGTCTTTCCACAACAAATTTCTTTCAGGAAGTCTTTCATTGTTGTTTTCTCCAGAGAAAGCAGTTATAATAAGTGCAAGTCTCAACATTATTTTGAGTTTTAGTCTTTCAAGGGAACCTGAATCATCAGCTCTGGACAACTATAGACCATACAGGCACATTCTTCCTCTCCATGCCCTCCCCCAGACTCCATGTGGTTCTGTGCCTCCAGCTAGCTTGCATCTGGCTGCCTTCTTTTATAGTGCACAGGCTTGCCTCTGAAACACCGCCTTCAGACCAAGATGGCAGCATCGCCTTTGATTTCTCTGCTGCTTTGTTCAGCTTGCACAACAGCATCCTCAGTTCAAAGGCAACTTAAAGGTTTCAGACACACAGCTCCGTGTCAGATGCGCGTCCAGGGTATTTACAAGCACCACAGGAAACAACTGCATGTGTGGTATCACCAAAGAGTAAACCAGTGTGTCAGAAGTCGGTATGATACTCATTTCAGATGTCACGTGACACTCTCTTCGTTCCACAAACAGTCCAAGCTGGGACCAAGGCAGGAAGCTGAAGCTGGCAACAGCCCACGACTGCAAAGGGGGGAAATAAGTGGTGGCAAGTTGAAATGAAAGAGAGAAGCTTGACATTTTTCTATCACCAAACCAGGCAATTAAAACATTAAATGTGAAATCTGAGGCACTGTAAATTTCCTAATATGGTATAACTGCTGAGTTTCCAAAATGATGTTTTCTCATCTTTCAACATAGCAAAGAACATGCCAAAACCCCAAGGAAACATTTCCATTTTGAAAACAAACAAACCACACATATCCACATTCTATTAATAGTGTTGTCTTGCCCTAAAGACCCTGCATCCTCAGTCAAAATCCCACCATAGTTTACACAAGTCTTAATATTATTGAAAACTCCCATCCAAAATCAACTGGACATATGTACGTACACTGGGTGGGACTGAGGCAAAAGTAATGGAACCCTTTCTGTGTTTTCTTTACTGCAGACTCGATGTAATGTTTCTTACACCTAAGGACTCTGCAAGCAGGCTCTACAGCTGCAGAAGTACTTCTTCAAAGATGAAGGTTGGCAACGGATCCTTAGCTACAAGCCAATACCACAAAACTGAGAGGAACTAGGAGACAGTGTGCAGGCTTAGAACAGAAAAGCCAGTAGACGGTGTCAGATGAGCAAAGGAGATAAAAGATGGCAACTTTAAACCACATGCCCCTGCCTCTGCCACCAGGAAGGGGAGAGGGGAAGGCCAACCCATAATATTTCATGTCAGGGGACAGGAAAATGATGAAATGTCATAGTCTCCTCCCTGAGGTCTAACACTTATACCCTGTACTCCTGTGCTGGGCATGGAGTCTGAGGCTGGGGTAAGCATAGTAGAGCACACAGAGCATGGATTCTGACCCCAACATAAAAATTTAAATAAAAAAAAAAACTACATTAAAGAATAAAAGCATTCGTTCAACACTAAAACTGATTCACCACAAAGATTCCCAAAGCCTGCATGGAGACCCTGAATCATGAATCCTGAACTCCACGATGTCTCCAAAGGGGCAAGAGGAGGCCCAGTTTGATCTAGTCGCATCCCCATACACTTGGACTATTTGCTGAGCAATGAGAGTGTCATGTGACATACAAAATGAGAATCATACTAACTTCTGACACACTGGTTTACTCTTTGATAATACCACACATGCAAGACGTGAAATGAAATATAATTAAAAAGAAAGAAAAGGTAGTGTGGCCACAGGTGTCCCTTTTAAGCTCAGAATTCACATTCTGTCCCAGCTCTTCCCTGATGCTACTACTTGAACTCATGAAGTGAATTCACTTGTTCCTGTTGCTTTCTGTTAACAAACACTGCTTTGCAGGCTCTCTTCTGGCCTTCATACAATTCTGAATGCACTTTATTTAACTCAACAATAAACAGTAGCCATTGGTTCTGCTAAGAGGCGCACTTTAATGAGTGGGGAAATGGTGGCACAATTTGTAATTCCAGCTTCAGTGGTCTGACTCTAAAGGCCGGTCTGAAGGGCTAGGATGCCTCATGCCTCATGATCAATGGCTGGCTTTTCAGTGAGATGGACATAAGGCACCCAGCGCTGAGCCTGGCATTTAGCAGGGGCTGAATAATTCATTTCCCTACTCCTACTTCTTCCTGCTCTGCTCTCTCTCCCCACACTGTGAGAGGCAGGAGGGAAGACTCTCTCTCTCTCTCTCTCTCTCTCTCTCTCTCTCTCTCTCTCTCTCTCTCTCTCTCTCTCTCTCTCATACACACACACACACACACACACACACAGAGAGAGAGAGAGAGAGAGGAGGGGTAAGAAAGGCAGCTGTGTCAATCTGCAAGGGCTGTGAAGCTGTAGGGCAGGCTGCAAAATGAGTCTGTCTGTGTCCCCTGAGGCCTGGAACAAGAGCTGGAATTTCAGCAGGATGTTCAGTGTCTCCACCGACATGGCCTCTGTTTGTTTGACTCAACATTCAAGACACAACTAACTCAGACAAAACTGAGTGAGCTAGAAGGAACTACGTATGCCTGTGTCAAATGAACACCATACATACACATGCAGACAACACATCTAAAACTTAAATCATGCCTACCGCAGAGGAAAATCATCTACTTTTTCCAGAGCCTACCACTGCCTAGAAATTGGCAGAGTTCCTGTACCAGGCTGCAGCTTGCTTTCAGACAGTCCAGAGACTGCTGGGAGCTACAAGACAGAGTCTCTTTTGAAAATTATTAAGAACAAATTAGGCTCAGGGGCCCAGGGGAGCTGTGTTGTAAAACATGAGAAAAATTTGTTTTCCATCTCTTTGGTTGCATTTCCATGGACTAATTGCATGAAAAGGGAAGATGGGGACTATTTTTGTAACCTGGTCAAAATCTAGACTATCACTGAGGAAAGTGCAAATGTTATCAATTAAGCAGTTTCATTAGTCAGGCAAGCACTGACTGCACAAAATATGGGACTCAGAATCAGTGGGTTTTCCTGTGCACAGATTAGTGCCTGTTGCTTAGAAGATGCTTTCGCACAGGGTGTCAGGTAGGAACGCTGCCCAGCACACCATCATTTACTCCTTAGCTAATAAAAACCTTACTTTTTTTTTCTTTTTGCTAAACCAAGAATAATATCTTATTACCTGAAAAATATATTATCATAGATGAGCCTCCAATTGTCATCCTGACCTCAAGAACTCATTAACTTGGTTGAAAAGTCATTAAAAGGGAAAGCTGAGCTACAAGCTCAGCCTGCCAGATCTCACAAAACTCTAGGATTTCGATGCATGTCGGGAAAAAAAGCAACAGCTATAAACTGCTGTTCCGCACAAGCCTGGTGCATGACATATTGCAGAGACTCACAGAGAGTCCAGGTGCACGCACCATGAATCCAGTTCTTTATATGTTTTAATTGCTTTGTAGTACAATCGAGGGACATAAGTGGAGGAGGCCTCTTCATAAAATGTTCATTAGAAATGGCTGGTTTTTTTTTTTTTAAACCTGAGAAACAAAATGGCGTCTTCCAACTTGTTCAACCGTGTAGTCTCCAATTGACATTAGATGGGAGACACATTCAGGCCTATGGCTCAGCCCATGGGACATAAAGAGGGAATGCACAATATAGAAAGAAATGCAGCTTGCATGGAAACAGGACGAGGAATTTTCTCAGGTTGGGTGGACCTGGGGAAAGCAGCACTTACTATATAAGCCATGGCCTGTGGCCCGGAATGGTTTGTCATCATCTCTTAGGCCAACCACAATTCACTTAGAATGAGAGGCGGCAAGCTGGTGAAACACATGCCCACCCACACCCCCAGCCATGAGAAGATGTAAGCCTCAAAAAAGAACTTCAAACAGCAAGCTGGAAAAGACAATAGCTCCCACCTCCAGACAGTGAGACATCACATTAGCCTAGGGATGGAGGCCACCCATGCTCAGAGTAGATAAGTGGGAACATTCTCTGTGTGGCCAATGGGAGACCTGCAGCCCCAGCTGCTCACAGAAGCACTGGGTGGCCTCTCTTCCAGCAGCTCCAAATGGTTTCAGGGCTAAAGCCTCCTCTGCTGGGTGGTACCCTTAAAAGCAGAGAATGGGGGAAAGTGCTCACAGAATGCTGCTCCCACCCCCACCCCATTTAGGTGCAACCATCCCTAGGCAGTAGGAAACCATCCAGAGGTCTCAGAGATGACTCCACTAAAGCAGCTGGGCCTGCCTATTTGCCATGCCACAGTAGTAAGAGTCTGGGCCGCTCAGATTGCAAAGCTGCAGAGACTCCCTGTTCCTAGGCTTCTGGGAGCAGGAACATAATTATTGCCACTTGGTGAGAGGGAGAGGCATTACAAATTCAGAAGAAAGCAGTCTTGCCCACACTACACAAAGGCCCTGCAAGCACTCTCTATAAAAGGCAAGACAGAGACTTCACATTAGTGACGCTAGCAGCATAAACGGGTAAATCTATATTAACTAATATCTAAATGCATTTTTGTCTTAAAAATGGGCTGGGCAGGGGTTTGAAGAAGTCCATGGAAGTGACGGTGTCTGCTCTCCCTCAGGCCACTGTCATTTGCAAAGAAACTGGCCAAATGAAAGGCTCATTTCACTTACTCGACGGTATCTGAAATTCATTTGCAGGGTGTTTTCTACATTCCCTCACCTGTGTGAGTGGCATGTTGAGGGGTGTTGGTGTGGTTTTGTTTTTCTGAGATGCTGTTTTTCTGGGTAGTTCAGACTGGCTCCATACTTAAGGCCCGCCAGCTCCCCAAGGCTGAGATCACTGGTGTATACCACCCTGCCTGATACGTTTCATACTGTCTCTTACATTTCACACTATTTCAGATGGCTCGTTTTAAAGCTTTCTTGTCTAAAGTTAATGCACACATGGCATGCTGGACAGATAAGCAAGCTCTACATTATAAGACATGCACATAAGCCTGAATTTCATATACTTGCATACAGTCCTCAGAAGAACCAAGCAACCTCTCATATGATTCAACCTGACATAAGTTATTTTTAGAACATACATTTTTCTTTATATATGTTCACATATATAAAAAGCATATGTATTTATGAGTATATGTGCAATAAATGAGAAGGAATCTCAGGGGAAACACAGTAGATAGAAAAATTAGTATTAGGATTAGAGTTTGAAGCCAGTGTGGGCTGCAGAGATGGCTCAGCAGGGGGTGGTCTTACCACCAATGTTGGTGACCTTAGCTTCATCCCTGGGCCCTACATGCTGTAAGGAGAGAAGGGACTGCTGAAAATTGTTCTGTGACTTCCAAATGAGAGCCAGGGCATATACTTACATGTAAGTGTACGTGCACAAAATAAATAAAATGTAATAATTTTCTTAAAGAAAAATGAACGTTAGACCTGCAGAACTGGGCACAGCAATAAAAATTCATGCCAACCCAAAATGGACAGCGGTATGAAAATTAAGTTTAAGTCATCTGACATCAGGATCTCTGGAGTGGAGGTTGAAAGGCTCAGCTTGTCTTGATTTGCTGAGGAGCCTTCATCAAGTCAGGCTTCGCCTCTGCTGTAACATCTGCAAAATGGAGATAACACTTCCTGCCACCTACCTCAGAGAACCGTGAGAAGATTAGATACCGAAAGAAAATCCTCAAAGCCTTTTGAGTTTCTCATAAATATGAGACATGCAATGTAATAAAATACCAGCTCTCTCTACAAGCGCCTGAAAGACCTGCAGCTGCAGAAACAGGAAACACATGCCAGCCAGCTATGCAGCAGAGCATACCGCTGGAGGCACAGCACTGGCCATCAGGGAGGGACAGGCAACTCTGTCCCCAGCTCGTAGGGACCATATGGGGAAGAAAACTCGGAAATTCTCGTCTATTCAGACAAAACAAAACACGTAGGGACTGGGGGGAAGGGGGAGGAAAGAAAAACAAGCCTGTTTCAACATACTACCCAAAACCCTCAGAGATGAAATTCCTACTTCTTGCTTAATCGTAGATGGAGGAGAATGCACGTGGCATTACCCTGGTAACGCTTCTGGCTTAGAAAAAAAAAATCCCTTTAAAAAGAAAGGTGGTACTCTGGGGCCTGGGGTGGGAGTACTGTTGCTTATCTCTTTGCTGCAGCCAAATCCTGAGAAGAAGCAAGCTAAGGAAAACCAGGTTTAAGATGAGCTTGGTTGGTTCAGGAGATGCAGTCCTAGCTATGCCCTGGGGGAGGGGAAAGGAGTAAAGACTCTAGGTACATTCCTTAGCTGTCTGGGAGAACTGGTAAGGCAAGAGGAGGGAGAAAAAAACAGACAAACAGAAAAAAGTGGGGGAGAGGAAGGGCCTGCCTGTCTCTCCTGAGACATTCTGCCACGGGCCACTCCCTCCACACAGGTTTCCGTCCCTAAATGCCCCACATCCTCCATAAGTTTAGGCCAAGTCTTTAAACACATGAGCCTGGGGCAAAGAAACATATTATAGCCAAACCACTACAAAGGGGAAGGGTAACACCCACGCCCACACACAGTGAAAAGACATAAAGTATAGAAGACAGTTCTGTTTAATCAATCTATATTGGAAACAAACGCTATAGTTGCTGTGCTCAGCTTACCTGTGGGTCTATAGAAATTAGAAAGAAGATGGTAAACGCGTGTGTGCATGTGCGTGTGTGTGTGCATGTGCGTGTGTGTCTTAAGATATTCAAAATTACCAAAACCTTACATTTTGATCAATTAATTAAGAACATTATGGAGTAACACTATAGAAAAGAAATTATTAGGAGCAATGTGACTGGCTAAGATAAAAACAATAAATAATACCCAACCTTGTTTGCATTAAACTTGAAGCCCAGCAAAGGCTCTGACAAACTAAAATATTAACACAATCTGGTAAGATTTTGAGACAAGCATAAACAGAAAGCTGGGGGTGAACAGAGAGAATTAGTCTTGACTCTGCCTAGAAAGGGAGCAGGGCTAAGAAAAACATCAGAGCATCGGAAGCTTACAAAGCAGCACTAGTACCACCAAGAAAAGGCAATTCCACATGTCATCATATGTGGAATTTTACTAAAGACCTAGTTAAATGAAGCAATGTGGCCAATCAGGGAAGCTTTCATTGCAAGGTCCTTGTAAGAAATGGAATACCACATAAGATTTTTTTAAAAGGAGACTTGAAACACACATACACACACACACACACACACACACACACACACACACACACAGAGAGAGAGAGAGAGAGAGAGAGAGAGAGAGAGAGAGAGAGAGAGAGAGAGAGAGAGAGAACCCAAGTGTAATATAAAAATAAATCACTGGTGACTCTGGGGCAATCCCTCAGCTTACAATGCCATACTTTGCCCTCTTAAGTCAGTCTTTCTTTGCTCCTGGAAGCTCTGTTCATGGCCAATGCTGAGTCCTGAGTAGGCATGCCTTACTCTTTGGCTTCTCTAGCTCTATTCCCAACTCATCTCTGACTACAGAATGGTTTTTACAATGTGGTCCCCTCCAATCTGATGTTTGTCTCATGCCAGGGGCATTGCCACCTTCCCACAGCCTCCCATCTCTTCCAGTATCACAAGACGGATAGGAGAGTGCTGAACTATAACCGCAGTATGGCAGCAGCACAGAAAAGACCTGGGTCTGAATAGCAGTGAGAACAAAAGAGACCCACAAAAGCTCAAAGGTTATCATGGGCCCCCAAACTTAGAGATCACTTTATTTACAGTGTTCATTGGCTAGAAGAAGAAGTGATGGTAGAGATGGGAAAGATTTGTAAGACTCCATCTCCACAAAGCCAGCTCAAGTTCTGCCCCAGGGCTAGATCATCAAATCAGAGCCGCTAATAGGGAATATTCTAGAAACAAGTTAGACAGGGCATGGAATGCTAAGAAAGGACGGCACATGCTTTTAGACAACAAGTAAACAAACATGATTAGACTATTTCACAAGGATGGATGCAGTAAGGGGTACCAATCACAGAAGATGAGTCAGCCAACTGAGATGAACAAGTCAGTGAAGGGAATATAATAAGGGAATGGAAACATGGAGCTGGATTAGAGAAATGTTTGAAGGACACAGTAAATTGTGAATGGGGAATGAACAACTGATCGGACCTGAGACAGGAGATACCTGATGCCAATACTCCTTGAAATACCAAGCTCAGATGAAGGGGGCACAGTAGAACAGGCAGAATGAGTTTGCCTCTGACTATAATGATTATAATGTGTAGGCAGGAATGACAGCTACAGTGTGTTGGGGATCTGAAATTCTGCAGAGTGTGGTAAATGTTTAAATGTTGAACAACTCATTTGCCATGTATTCTCTCATCATCTTCCTTCTCGTGCATCTCTAAGAAAGGGACCTAAAATTTTAATTGCTTCAAAACACAACATTTTAGCTATATTTAAATTACACTTAACCATCCAGATATTAAAAAAAAAAAAATTCACATCTCTTCAACCTTCCAACAAATGGACTGGAAATTTCTAAGTTGATGGAACACTTTCCTAACATGTACAAAGGCCAGGGTTTGAATCTCAATACGGCATAAACTATACATGGTTAAATGTACAATCATAGCATTTGGGAGATGAAAGGAGGAAGTCAGCAGGTCAAAGTCATCCCAGCTGAAAGGTAAAGACCAGCCTGGGGACATGAGAACCTATCTCTCAAAGAAATAAAATAAACATATTTTAGAAAAGAAAAGGAAAGAACATTTCAGAGCAAGGGGTGGATCTTACCATCCAGCATGTTCATTTTTCTTCAGTTCAGTTTGAGGACATCTTAATGCATTTGATCAATAAAAACAGCCATCTGTGGACTGGGAACAGGCAGCCAGTATTCAGTGGTGAGCCCAGGAAATGACGTGGCAGTGAAGAAGGCAGCACCTGAAAAAGGACAGCAAGTTAGATGTGACTGAGGCAGCAATCACAGACCCCTAAAGAAGACAATAAAAGCAGTGTGCTCAAAAGCCCAGATCACTTGGATTCCAGAATCAGAGAGGAATTATTAAAGACACACGATAATCATTTTCGGAAGATCACTCCAAACCCTATAACAATTAATCATGTCACTCATAAGTGGATTTAAATTTTGTCTGGACTTACCTGAATGGCATTTCTAAAGAATTTAAGTAAGCAGGGATGACATAACTTGGCCTCGGCCTTCCAGGGGATGTTTTGCCTGGATTATGCCCTCAGGTAGTTACAGAATGCACAGGTGAGAGTTCAGTCATCACACAAGACAAGAAAAGAGAGACAGAGAGTAAAATGTCATAAGTCTTTAGCTGGAAATATGGGTACAAGGGTGCGGGAGATGTTTGAGTTGGGGATTAATGAGCAGGTGGGAGCTATCATGCAGGAACATGAAGGGGATTCTAAAGGGTTAAAATAAAATAAGGATGAATGGATGTGAGGGAAGGAAGGGGGTGGGGAAGAAGACAGGAAGTAAGAAAGGGGGAGAGCAAGAGGAATGGAGGGGAAGGTAAGGAAAGAGGAAATGTCAAAAGAAGAAAAGAAGGAAAGGGAAGAGAATGAAACAAGAAGGACAGGTTAATTTTGGAAGGAAGTTTCCTGAAGGTCTTTCACCTTGAGGCAATGATGGCATAACCCAGCAAAATGCCCCCTGCAAGGCTGAGGGCAAGTGTAAGCAGTTAGACCAACGATGGGTTAGAAGTTATTAATCCAGATAAAGTGGAAAAAGTAAGACAGTAAGCTTGGAGAACTCATTTAGAGAAAGAATTCTGGGGCTAGGGCCTAAAGGGGTTCAGGGATTTCTTGACCATACATCATTGCTTTTTGACGTTACTGACATACTATCAGGAATTTTACAAACTGAAGAACTTGGACACGCTTCAGAGGTGAGATTAGATTTACACACGGATGATAGTTCTTAACAAATGCCAAAGACAAACATCTAGCTGTCAAAAGCCATTTCAACATATCCAACTGTCCATTTCAAGGTCACTCAAATAGTTCTGTAGAATCTGATGATGCACCAAAATTCTGTTTAACTACTAGGCTAGTTTTAATGACTTAACATAATGTCCAAGAGAAAGACAAAATAAAAAATAAAAGGGCTTAATGGGTCTGCAAAATCTGAGGTTTTTTTCCTTCTCGATGACAACAGTAACAACAAGGACAGCATCCACGCTCATAGTAGATCAGAACCCTACACATGACAGGTCTGTATGTCAAAGTGCCTTACAAGGTTTTTGAAACTAGGAAAGTAACCTAAGTTATCTCTTCAGTGGTCTTCAAGCTTTTAATAGATAAGAAGCATTTCTAAGACCACACAGACAGACACCCAGGCTGGAGCTTGGCAACAATTGATGTTAAGTGACATGCATCCCCCGTAAACATCTGAAAACACTTAGCAATTGTGTCCTATATGACAACTGAAGATGAACAATTATTAGACCCATATCAGAAACAAAAGATTAGAGTGCCCTTCTTATTCCCTATACTACTCTCCAGGTAACTGATCAATCAGAATCACAAAAAGAAAAACAAAACAAACCAAAACAAAACAAAACACTGAAATGACTTTTTAAAGAAATACAATCCCAAAATAGTGGTTTAATGTTTATCACACAAATTTATTTGCTAATAATAATCTCAACATTTAATCCTTTTAGTTTAATACACATTAAATACGCAGTCCTGTTTTAAGCTCTTAAATATTCACACACACACACAGGCACACACACACACACATCAATATCATCACTGATTTTATCTTACAAAAGATAAAGCAAGGCTAGCTGAAGTCATCTAAGGGCCCACTCTCAGAACATGGCAGAGCCAGGACTTGGATCCAAGCAGTATGACAGTATGACTGCAGTGTCTCACACTCAATCTGCTGCTATCCATATTGGTTCTCAAATACATGTTCCAACACACCACTTATTTTTTTAAAGTAAACTATTGTTAAATACAGTAAACACTGTCTATGACATAAGTGTTTTTTAATTATTTTGAAAATCTCCAAGAGGACCAGACAGAAACAAACCCAAAGAGAAGAGCAACACGCATGACTTTGAGGATTGCTTAAAGAGAGATTCCATTTGGAAATAAATCTTGACCATGTAGGGTGACCAAGGAAAGAGAATGAGCATACTAAAAGAAAGGCTGGGTTAGGCCACTCCTGAATAACTCAGCTTTTAAATGATTCCCCTGAAACTCATGATTATCTACTTAAAAATGTGGACTAAATGCATAATTATTTCCATGAATTAGGGATTTAAATGAGAGTTTATCATCCTAATTTTTTCTCTCATTCCCCCTAATTTTTCTCTAAATCTACATTTTAAGGAATTACAGGAGAAATCTGTCACATGGACTTTGGCAAGTATGACACCATTTTTTTTGTTTTGTTTTGTTTTTGTTTTTCAAGACAGGGTTTCTTTGTGTAGCCTTGGCTGTCCTGAACTAACTTTGTAGACCAGGCTGGCCTCAAACTCACAGTGATCTGCCTATCTTTGCCTCCCACATGCTGGGATTAAAGGCGTGTACCATCACTGCCCAGTGTATGACACCATTTTTAAGAAACAGTTTGATATTTGACAGTTTACAAGTTAACAGCTAAGTAGGACTGTTGAGGACTTTTCCCTCTAGTGGTTGGCATAACATCTTCCAGTAATATGATAAATCCATGTCATATGGCCAATGTATCTTTAGCAGTAGGGTCTTACCTTCAAGTTTTGGTGGACAACCAAGAGCAAAGGCAATAGACTGCACTGTTTTTTGAGTTTTATCTGGGACACCTATGACCAATAAATTGAAAGGAAACATCCCACACTAGCACTGGGCTTCTTATGTGTCAACCTATGACTTCTGGGATGATCATAACTGTCTGAATAGGTTAAAGCAAATTAAACTTTTATGAGGATAAATATTCCCAATGGCTCTTAAACATCCTTAGAGTTATTTATTCTTACCCCAACCTCCTACTTTGTCATCCCTCTCCACACTTAAAGGGTATGGAATGGCAAAATATGTCCATATGTGCAATAGTGGTATAAATATTATAGGGGTAACCAACTACCTTCTGATTTGAATTTAAGGCCCATTCCATAGCAAAAAGCAAATACATGATATAGGAAATCTGGCCAAGAACTCATAGTTGGGGAGCTCACAAGCCCCAGAAATAAACCTATTATTTTGCTAAAAGGATATGGCATCAAGCTCCACTCTAAAACTTGTATCTCTCTCTACCCATAGGCTAATACAGCTCTAAGACCTCATCAGAGAACTTTCTTTTTGTAGTAGATGATTGACTCGGAAACTTACAACTAAATGCAGAGAATAAGTGACTGTGAAATGATCAGCCACAAATGGAGCATGTCTATCACATCATCTCCCCAAAGGGGAGGGACCATCAAGGAAGAAGGGACAGAAAGACTTTAGGAAGCAGAGGTTAGGAAGAACTCGAATATTGTCTCCAGACATGGAAGGACCCATGCGTCATGAACTAACAATAGCTGTGGTTGCCTGCATAAGATGAAGTCAGACAACAATCTAACATGGAGTGGGAAGGCGTTCATGAGCCTCGACACCTGCTGTGGAGCGGTGAACAGTTGATGCCTTCCGGAGGAGGGAGAGTCAGATTTCTATAAGGGTAGTTTGACCATGTTCCAGGAGATGAGCCCACACCCAAAAGGATACGGACAGTAGAAATTGGAGTTGACAAATTATTAAATTTAAAACAAAAGAGAACATAGGGTTGAGGCAGGTAGGAAGGTAAAGGTGGATCTGGGAAAAGTTAGGGGTAAATATGATTTTAAAATTATTTTAAAAATTCTCAAAGAATTAATAAACAATTTTTAAGTTAATACAGGCAGATATTATACATACTAAATTTCAGGTAAAGCATAGTTGATCCCTCTCCCAAAATAAATTTTAACCAATATTTTTAATTGTCTTACCTATATTTGTAAAGAATGAATTAGAACTATAGGATTGATAATTAATGATCAGTTCATTGACTTCCTGATTTGCCTAGAATTTCTCTAGATCTTTTTTTTTTTTTTTTTTTTTTTTTTTTGGTTAGCCAATTTTAACTAAGATATATTTCTTTGACTCTCATTTCAAGATGTAGAGAAGGAAATGATCTTAGACATAGACATGGAAAAATAGTGAAGGCAATTGAGCATCAACCAAAACAGCCTTATTTTCCACCTAATTTCTTTCAAATGTGGTGAGAGGAAGACATAATTTTTAGGTTCAAACGCCTATGGTCCTTTGATGATTCAAAAGTAGACCACATAAAATAGAAGTATTAGACATACCACATGGTTCTACCCAAACAAACTGTCAAAATGAACTTTCAAGAGCAGGATACTAACAATTCAAAGCCTTGTGCACATCTACCAAAGTAGTAGGGCCCTTCCCACCATACCATATCTTTATGGGCTACACCAGGTTCTGCTAAACCCTTCCTTCAGTACTATGGAATGATTGAGAATGCTGCTGGAAATGTGGGTGGTTGTGGAATCCGCTCTCTGTTGCCACACACCACTGATAGTAACAGTCCCTCAAATAATCATTATTAAGATAGACAATGCAGGTATAAATGTGGGTAAAGTCTAAACATTTAGAAAAGGAATGAAGAGAGGGTAATAATAGGTGATGAGGAAGTCAAAAGGACAGGGGTCATAAAATAATATATAAATCTGTAATCTGTATTTCCCCCTAATTTCAACTTATAATTGTAGGTTGGTTTCTTTTCTTCTTCTTCTTCTTCTTCTTCTTCTTCTTCTTCTTCTTCTTCTTCTTCTTCTTCTTCTTCTTCCTCCTCCTCCTCCTCCTCCTCCTCCTCCTCCTCCTCCTCTTACTCCCTGTAGCAGATCTGTGAATTCAACTATTTTTGTATTGTAATAACAAGAACCATGTTTGCATTCCAAAGTAACCCAGTAAGTGTTGGGGCATTGAGGAAGTGGTCATGAAGATTGAGCTTGCTTTTTAATGCCATTGCCATTGTCAATAGAAATTAGTGGCCACTGAATAAACTTGTCACAGTGACCTATTTAGAAAAAGTGATTGAAAAAAACAATATTTTTGTTCTGAGGGAAGGTACTGTAACCTCAGTTGTCACCATTTTATCATCTGTTACAACTATATTAAATCATCCTATTATAGTGTTGTTTAATATTTATACTGTATTGCTATACATAAAATATAGTTTTAACAAAGTGGGCACTATACTAATATAGTTGATCAAGGGAACAAGGAAAGAAATCTCAATATCAATTAATAAAAACCAGGCCAATAGCTTTGCCTAGTTTTTCGTTGGTTGGTTTTCTTTGACTTAGTTCCTATCAACAACTCTGAGATGACATAAATGTTTTAGACTCCTCTGTTTTAAGGCTGCACAGACCTAGACCTATGGAGACACAAAACCGGAGGCAGGCTTTAAGTGATGAAAAACATCCCTTAACCCATGCCTTCTTCCACTTGTTGCCTTCTTCCAAAATGTTGCTTCCTGCCTTCCCCTACACAGCACATTTTGAGCTTATATTCTCTAATTACCAACACAGAGACAGCTAGCAAGCTGGGAGCTGTTTCTGTGTAATCTGAGATTGAAAATGTTCCATGTTATAGTGAGAGAAATAGTACAAACTGACACCAGGCATAAAGGTGGTTCACGTGTAGGGGAAAAAAAAACCCTCACCCATATACATATCATAATTCATTTCATTTGAATTAAAAACAATGACAATGAAAACAATAATTTAACAGTGTGAGCTGGGAATGTGGTTCAATTGCTGGAGTGCTTGACCAGGATTTATCAAGCCCTGAGCTTTGATCCAAAGCACAGAATAAAATTGGGCATGGTGGTAAATGCCTGCAATCCCAGCAATCTGGAGATAAAAGCTGGAAGATCAAAACTTCAAGGTCATCTTTAGTTAAACTATGACTTCAAGGCCAGTCTAGGCCACAAGAAGTCTTGTCTCAAAGAGTGAAAAACCAAATTAGCAGTCAGACTCCACACTGTGCTTAACGAAAGTCAAAAGCATACATTCCTCTTCCGGGTCTCATGTACACTGCAGATTTTACATCATAGTATCCCTTATCCAGAAAATCTTGCCTCTAGTCAGGCTCGCCTCCTCTGTGTTTAAACAACATGCATTCCACTGTTTCCTGTATTTCTCCCATTCTTGAATCAGTACCCTTCACCATTTTATTAGGTTTCATCCCTCAGCATTTGAAAGACAAGCTCCCTTTCCTGTGAGACTTCCACATAAAGACAACCTTTCTTTCCCTTGAATATGTACTCCACATAAAACCATGGCAGCAAGGGCATAGAGAGGGTCACAGGGCCCCACTCCAAGTTCCAGTGTAAAATCTATTCCCTTCTGCTCCCCACCCCCATCTTCAAGTAATGCTGGGAGACTGGAGGCGCTACAGGATACAGGACATAGGAGGTTGACAGAAGGTGGTGGGACTCTTTATCCATGACAGGTTGAAATTCTGTAGTGATGCATCAGCTTTGGAGCCATCCTTGTGGATGGGAGTTATCTCTTCCCTATGCTTTGTAAGAAAGAACACTAAAACAAATGCAAACCAAACAGGCTTGTGCAGGGACTCGTCGTCCTGATTCTCTGTTGTTAAGTAACAACTTTTTAAACTATGGGCTGTGATCTCAGTCAGGATCACATAGGCAAATGTGAGAGTCGTGAAAAGTCTGGTAATAGTAAAAGTTTTCTGAATATGCAACAGCCAAAAATGAATTTAGAATCCAATGCATGGTGCATTACATGACTTCACTGTAGTCTCTGCTCTGAATACACAAACATTCACTCTGCACTGTGCGCACCACACACAACAAAGCTACCTGAGACAGCTTAGCTCAGATTCCAAACAGTCGCACATTATGAACTGCAGTGTTTTAACTGGGCATACTAAGCTTCCTACTCTTGTTGAAATGAAATGGTTGAATGATAAAAATTTAAAAAGAAAACCAAAGACTGTCGATATCTTTATACTGTCACTTCTCGGCATGTAAGTACCAAATTAGTAATTCTTTGGATTTGACAATGTAAGAACATTTGATTTTAAAGATTGAAGTTTGAGAGTTGTGAGTGACAGCTCAGTAAAGAGCGCACACTGCTCTCCCAGAGGACCCAAGTTCAATTCCCAGCACATACACCAGGCAGCTCATAACTGCCTGTAACTCCAGTTCCAGGGGAACCAACACCTCTAGCATCCAAGGGCAAGGAATTTACATATACACATAATTGAATATAAAATAAATTTTTTAAATTTGATATTTGTGATACCCACTTCAGTTTTATAAAATCATTCAACAACTTCTGAATTCAGATTAGAATAGAATTTCCAACAATTTGTGAAAATTAGCATTACATATTTATGTGTAAAGCATTAGGTATTGATAAATACAAAATTAAGAATCATCCAACTTAGGAAAATATTGAAGATGCTTATCCCCAGTATCAAGTGTTCAGCCAAACTTTAATTATTTTTTAAATGATAATGATTACAACAATGATGTATATGGATATTTTGTCTACATGCACCACATGTGTGTCCTCAGAGACCAAAAGAGAAAGGAACTGAAATTACAGATGGTTGTGAGTCACCATGTCAGTGCTGAGAACTGAGCCCAGCTCCTCTAGAAGAGCAGCAAGTACTCTTACTTAAGCACTGAGCCATCTCTCCAGCCCAAGGCTTAAGTTTTTATACAAAAATTTTTTTAAAAAGCATAGACATCTCAGTAAATGAAAAAACGTTTTTATCTTTGATGAATGGTAAAGTTTTATGTATAGCAAAGAATAATTTCAAGATAAAATTCTTTGTAATTTATTATTAATATATGTTTGACTTGTGTGTTAGAGGCACTAACCACAGGTCAGAGCTGACCCTCTCACTGTGCATCTATTTTATATTCCTATATACATGGAGGTCACATTCCTTTTTCACATAGAAAAAGATGACAGTGAAAATGTTTAAAAGGTCTGACTGAAGTCTATACATCTTTTCTTCCAACTAACAATGAACTGAGGGGCCTGGCAGAAAGCATTCTCTAAGGCCTTGGCTTTGATACCTAAAACATCATTTTGCTCCAGCATAACATATCCCATATCTACATGTCGATGAATTGGGAAGTCTGCGCTCCAGTGACCCAAAGGGTGTGTGAATGTTCTGCCTGGGTTTCAGTGGGAAATTAGAAGCTGACAACTAGAATGACTGGAGAACTGGGAACGCTTTTATTTTCTTAAAAAAATCTTCTGGCCCACTTTGCAATCTAAATATGATCAGCTCAGCTCTCCAAATGGATCCTCCTCAAATGGATCCCTTGGGAATAAGGACATATGCAAGAATGGAGTAGGTGACATGCTCAACCCTTAAAAAAACAAAAACAGGAGTCTTGGATTTTCGTGTTGTGCAATCGCAGGGTCCATGCCTTCTGTATGCCTACCACTGCAGTGTCAGAGGGTTTATATGAGCATAGCACAAGACTCATTTTATTCACCCTCCAGCATATTCATATGGTTCCTCCCCTTTAAGAAGGAACCTGGTGACACTACACAAGCAAAACATGGCAGCCACTATAGGAAATAGTTCTCTGTGGAAAAAACAAGTTCAGACCTAGCAGCATCCAATACTGGTGAAAAATCACAGGTGAGAAAGTCGTATCACACTCTCCACTCAACTGTGGAGAATATTCTGACCATTGGCTAGATTTGACCATGTCCCCTGGAGGGGGAGACCTGGTGGCACTCAGAGGAAGGACAGCAAGTAGCCAAGAAGAGACTTGATACCCTATGAGAATATACAGGGGGACGTAATCCCCCTCAGGAACAGTCATAGGGGAGGGGAATAATGGGAAAATGGGGGTGGGGGGGGAGGAATGGGAGGATACAAGGGATGGGATAAACATTGAGATGTAACAAGAATAAATTAATAAAAAAAAATAATAATAAAAAAAAGCATAAAAAAAAAATCACAGGTGACTGAAAGTGCACACATCCAAACAGAATTCTAGACCTAAAAGTAAATAGACTATATACAGAGACAGAAGATGGAACGATTTACAAATATGATATCTAACAAAATGATTAGATTTGATACCTGGATAGAATGTGATATGAATTTACCAGCCAAGCAGTTTGCTACATAATTCCAAAACTTGAATTACCATTAAGGAGCACAGATCCAGGAGCGTCCAAATTTGTTCTTGCAAAACATTTGAGAAAACCGATAAAAACTCTTGAACAAGCTGCCCAGGTTCAAATGCCCTGCCTTTGTGGAGGATGTGCCTTGTTACTTGCCAATGCCCTCTCCAGAGCTCGCTAGGTTTCCTCACTTGACAGTGAGGATAAAGTGATAGCCATTCAGTGGGGATGGTGGAAATTCGGCAGATAATACCCAGAAGCTCTTTAAACATAGCAGAGAGCAGGAGCGCCTGGGTCCTTAGTGATGCTGATGCTTCTCTGTGATCTGAGAGACTAATCCTGAATGCTGTACCTGCAACTCAAAATTACCTTCACTGCTCTCACTTTAATGCTATTTTGTGGCATTGCATGGATTTCTCATTGAAAGGGAACCTGAGAAGACTTGAGGGATGCATTCATGATAAGTAAATGCTAGCAGGTCCTAAATCCCATCTGTCTCCTGCAGGGAAGTGAAATGACAAGCAATAGCTATCACTGGGAAATCCAGTAAACAATCTAATTTTTGATTTTCATACTGACATATCTGTGGAGCTCATGGACAGGTGCGACATTGTCGTCTACTTGGCGTACATTCTCCATATTTTAATGTGCACACGCTTTAACACAAGATACGTTTTAACACAAAATACAGAGGTCACAATTTGGACATGAAATGCATTAGGTTTTCCTCTACTTCCCAGGTCAAAAAAGAAAGAAACCACATAATAAATGCAAGTTTTAAAATTCTTAGTTCAGGCTTCATAGAAAAAAGATTTTAAAAAACCACTTTTTATCTTATTACACATTTTTTAAAAACTCTCCTAAAATAACGCATTGTAAAAGTTATTTCATTGTCAAATAAATGTAAATTAATTCAACAAAAGGTGTCATTTAAGGAAAGATCTGAAACTCAACACTACTTTCTTCCATCCCTTATTATGTGGTCTTTCTTTCCAGTCTCCTTCTTAATCCTTTACGACTCTTACTCAGCATCTCTTTCTTGCCCATTTTTATGTGTCTTCTAAAATTTCTTTTATCACTTTCATTAGGCAAATCTAATCTGGTGGTAGTTCACTCAGCATGTTAAAGCTTAGGCCTCTTAATCACTTAGTGGGGAAAAAAAGAAAAAAAATAAAATCACAAAATACACAAGTCACTCTACCTCCTTTGTTTTGGTCCTTTAGGAAGGGTTGGGATTTTGTTGACAGTAATGTAAAATGGAAATGACAGTATGGAGTGCAAATTTAATCCAACTTCTACTCAGTGTGGTGAAGTCACTACTGTCCACAGGAGCCTTGGTTCCTTCATCTTCCACTGTGTTGGTGATGGAGATCTGTTGAGCTTGCCTTATTACTGACTCTAATTTTCATAATGAATCACTTTATAAATATAATTATTTCTTATAGAAAAGACCTTAAATCTTGTTGGATGGTTCTTCCATTGGTTCATAACCTACTCTAGGAGCAAGCCATATAGACCACTTTGTGAAGTAGATCAAGTGTGACGTAGGGCAAGGGTGGCATTTCTGAAATTACTTTCTTTTTATTTATCCAAACCATCTACAGGACACCTGTTTCTTCATCCTCAAGTACCCAATTCTTTCTTCTTTGTCTCCTTCTATCCACCTCTCCTCCATGATTTCCCATGACAATCTTCATTGTGACTAGGCATTCTATGCCACAGACCAGACCACTATTTCCTAAATTCTAATATCTACTAAGGTTTACTCATTATGATAAATATTTAATCATTATGTATTTAAGATATGTATAACACAATATGTAATTAACCAAACATATTATAATTACTATGGTTTACATATGACCTGGCTGTGGTCCCCAAGGGTCTGTGTGTCAAGAGTGTAGTCCTCAATGATTTATAGTAAAAGGTGTCAAGACCTTTATATGTGGGGCGAAGTGTGAGGCCACGAGAGCAGAGCCTCTCTAGCCCTCTCTAACTTCTGTCTCTCCAAGTAATCTCTCTTGCATATCACTATGACTTCCTCACCAAAGCCAATGTTAAGTCTTTGAACCCCTCGGAACTACAAACTAGATAAACCTTGTCTTTACAAAGCACTCAGCTTCAAGTATTTCATTACAGCAATAGAAGGGAGACATTCATACAGCATTGACTTATATTACACACACCCATTACTATATTTATATGTCCAAAATCCCCCAAGGAGACCAAAATTCACAGCTCAAACATCTTACATCCAGTGGAATAGCATTTGTATGTAAATTATGTCCACCCTCCTGTATACCTTCTCCCATCTCTAGATTACTAATAATACGTAGCACAATGTAAGGGCTACGTGGGTCATTGTCAAACTTAAGAAAAAATGGCAGATAAAGAAGTCTTCACAAGTTCAGTGCAAACATAATTTTTCTCTGTGTTTTCTGACCTACCGCTGGTTGAATGCCAACATTAACTAAGCCTGTGAATATGGAAAGGTAACCAAGTTTATAATGTTTTCAAAATGCATGCAAATATAACTAGGAATAAACTGCTTAAGTGTGGAATGACAATACAACTACAGAATGAGAATTTATATGAAAAAATCCTATGAAAGCTGTAAAGCTGATACAACTTAATGCTACCTGAATGGGACAGGTGAGGTTTTTCTACAGCTGATCTGTCCCTGGCAGAGTGAATACGGCACAAACTCACAGCCAGGATTCTTTGTTAACTAGGCTGGCATGAACATAAATCACAAAATGATGATGCCTACACACGTCTCTTTGGCTTGATTAACACACTCATTGACAGGCCAATCGTTAGCCAGAAGGAAAAAAAAAAAAAAAAAAAAGACTATGACATAGAGATAAGCAGACATGTGAACACAGGGGCTGAAATGTGATGGTGTGGACATGATTATGAAACTCTAATTACAACAACTGAGAATATGTCTGAAAACAAGAAGCTAACACATTCTAGTTGACAAGTGATTGGATGTTCTGCAAGAAAGAAAAACAGTGCCCAGGCCATGCGCCAGATGCACGCCTTCCTCCTCTCTGGCAGACCAGCCACCACCAGCAGAAGCCATACATTATGCCCATATATACAGCATAGCCCTCTCCGAGAGCCACAGCTTACCTTCCAAGACCATTCATCACTTAAATGGAAATTCCTAGAAAACCCACAGAATCTTTTATCCAAAGACCAAGTTTCTAGTTATAAAATCCTACATCCTACTGGAAAATGGGGAGAAAGAAAAGGAGAGACAGAGAAAGGGAGGGAGGAAAAGCCAGACAACTTGACTGTGATGGGGTCAGGGAGGGCTGGGGAGGTGGAGAATGAGGTAAACCATGAAAGAAGAGTTAAAATGAGGTTTATTTAAAGGCAGAGTTTTCTGAGAGATTGCCTAATTCCAACTGCTCAGTGAGAAACTGGGTACTCCACATAGTTTTCATTTCTCATGCGGTAGCAATTTGGTTACGAATGCCATCCTCACAGCAAATAAATACTTACAGATGCTCTAAATCAGTCTACACAGACAAATGTGCATACACATGTCTACACTCAAGGCCTCTGTGACACAGAGGGGCCCCAAATGAGGTCAGGTCAAAAGCTTGACTCTGAAGTAGTAACTTGTCGCTACTCCTCTGGGGAGAGGCTCACACAAGGTACTAAAGGCAGAAGTGACCCCGGGATGACAAATTTGTCTTCTATCATCTGTCACTGCTGCTTCCCAGTCCCCGAAGGCAGAAAACTGCACTGGATCTGAAAGCAGAATAGAGATAAGTCTGGCCCTCGGAGGATGCTCACAATTGCACTCAAAATGTTTTAACCTCAGGCCAACATGAAACAAGCCATATTCTCAACGAACTTGACTTGCCCCTGTTTCTGGACATCTACAGTGTAAGATTGATTCTGCACCTCTGTACCTTTCTAGAAAACTAAAGTGCAACAGAATAATGATAATAAATGATAGCACTGACAAAAGTTAGCGGCTAGGTATTGTGCCAGGCACAGGAGACACAAATTCTACCCAGGTTTTTTCTGCGAACTTCACAACAATGAGCTATAGACTATTAAAGAAGTGATAGCATTGTCTACCGAATTTTAAATATTTACACAAGGCCACTCCTATGTGTTTAAACATTAAAGCTGGAATCCTGAAAATGTCATCAACATGTTTTGACACAGGAAGGCACAGTATGACATTAGCCATTTATTCATTTGTAACTAACTTATAAAATATTAAAATACAAAAGTCATCACTCACAGCACAGCTAAGAATAAAAATTGTCTTTTAAAATGCTTTGTCGAGGACTGAAGAAATGCCTCAAAGGTTAAGCGCACTGGCTGTTCTTGCAGAGGGAGGGTGGGGCATTCGAGTCACAAGACCCACATGGAGGCTCCCAACCATCTGCAATGCTAGTGTCAGGGAACTGAATATCCTCTTCTGACCTTGCAGTCACCAGGTATATATGTGGTACGCAGACATATATTCAGGCAAAACACCATACACATAAAATTAATAAAATAAAATACAGGGGTGGGAAAATAGCTCAGCTGGTACATCAGGAGCTTTACAAGCACCATACCTGAGTTAACAGTATCCATGTTAAATAAATAAATAAGTAAATAAATAATAAGCTGGGCATGGTGGCACACACCTACAATCCCAACATTTGGGGAGGCAGAAGTAGGCGGATCCCTTAGAGTTCCAGGCCAGCCTGGTCTGGTCTTGAACAACAAACACAAACAAACAAAAAATAAAATAAATTTAACAAATAATTAATTAATTAAATGAAAAGGAAATGAGTATGGTGGTAAATGCTTATAATCTCAATGCTGGGGAGGTAGAGACAGGTAAGATAAAGGTCAAGGATAGGTCCTGTCTCAAGAAAGGCAACCGGCTTTCTGGAAGATAACACCCAGGGCTGTCCTCCAGTCTTACACATACACAAACACCTGGATTCAGACAGACATGCATGCACGCACACACGCAACTAGGTGCATGAAGAGTTTTGCATAGTTTTAATGCCTACTGAGTCACAGAGAATGGTTTAGTGGCTCAATGTACAGTCTTACATTTGGAATTAAAATAATAAAAGTGTCTAAAACCATAATTTAACATAGCTACATTTGTGATAGTTAAGTTGATTTAAACTGTATTAGTTTGCTAGGGCTGGTTTCTATCGCCATGATAAAACACCATGACCAAAGAAACACGGGGAGGAAATGGTTTATTTCATCTTATAAATTTCAGGACATGTTTCCATTATCTAAGAAAGTAAGGGAAGGAACTCAAGGCAGGAACCTAGAGGCAGGAACTGATGCAGAGACTACAGCGAAATACTGCTTACTAGCTTCCTTCCTGTTGTTTGCTTAGCCTACTTTCTTTCTTTTTCTTTTTCTTTTTTGTCTTCCAGAATTTACAGAAAGAAAGTATGGTTAACAGAATAAAAGACAGTTGCAGATTATTTAAATTTATATATATGGACCATTGGTAATATATATGTATGTATTAGTATGTATTGGGAATACATATATATTACCAATGGCATATATTATATAAGTACATATTAATGTATGTATAATACACTATGAAATTGACCAAAAAAAAAAAAAAAAAAAAGCTAATCAGAACAGCCTGCTGTAGGAAAATGGCCCACACCAGGTAGCTTTAAAAAAGACAAAACAAAACAAAAAAACCAGAAATATTTGGTTTCAAAGTTCAGAAGGCTGGATATCTGAGATCATGGTATGAGTCCATGGTATGGACTTCAGACTTTCTTCTGAAGTCACACCACTTTGGACACAGCCATCTCCTAATTGCCCCTTCCCATGGCTATCACTCTAATCACTCAGCCCATAAGTTGGACTCTCTCCTTGCAAGGACATTTGTCATTATGGCGTAAGGCTTCATAATGATGTACTTACCTTAAAGGTTTTATGATAACTTAATCATATTCATAGTGAGATGTGCTTAAGATGTGAGACTTACATACAGAGATTTTAGAAGATCACAATTCAATCCATAACAGTCATCAATAGGACACAGCAATGTAAAGAAATACACAGTCACAGAACCTCTACAGCTCCACACAGATCAGTCTCCCCTCGCAGGGACAATCACTCCTCTGGTCTTTAACTTGCATTTCTTTTCTGTTTGTCTGTTCTGAGACTGGGTCTCACACTGCACCTCATACCATCCTAGAACTCCCTATGTGGCTGAGGTTAGTCTTGAACTCTTAGCATTCTTCTTGCCTCAGACTCTCAAATGCTTGAATGACAGGTGTGCATCAATCAATATACCCCGGCTTATCTTACATACCTCGATAATGTTACGAAATATATTTGTATGAGTTTAAAGTCTTACTTTTTCCCCTGAGAAAAATCATTAAGAACAATGAATTTCCTTCTAAAAGAGAGCCCAGGCTCTCTCTCCCACAAATTTTGCTATATTGGCTGTACATTATCATAATTCCGAAATGCATTCTAATTTCCCTTCTGGTTTCTTCTTCTTTGACCTGTGGGTTATCTGGAAGCGTGTTGTTTACTTTCTAAATGTTAGGGATTTTCTTCGTGGCTTTCTGTTATTAACTTCTAATTTAATTGTGCTATTGTCAGAGAAAACACTGTGTATGGTTTCAATTTGTTTAAAATTACAAAGACATGGTTAATGGCTAAGCATATGGTTTTACATTTGGAATTAAAATAATAAACGTGATAATGACATAATTTAGCCCAGCCACATTCAAGATATCAGTCACTTGTAGGAGTACCTGAGTGAGGAAAGGCAAATTAAAAAAAAAACAATTTTAATTAGGTGCGATTCTCATGGGAAGATGAATAAACAGCTTATTTTTAGAGACATGAGTATTCTTTTCGCACCAAGAGTCGACTAAAGGACAATGAAATAAATATACTCATATATTAAGATTTACATTAGTTTTCTAAAAAAAAAAAAGCAAATGCTAATCACTTACTTTACCTCTGGAAACAGCAAAAGATCAAGAAAGAAGTTTAAAACTTAAGCTGTGGGAAATCGAACAGGACTGATAGTTCTTGTCTTTAAAAAGAAATGACCAGCAAAAGAGACTGTCTAGACACAAGATTTATTATGTAAAAGGTTATATACAATAAAAATATAGACCATTTTGCCCAAACATTTCCTAATACATCACAAGAGAAACAAGCATAAAAACCTACTTCTCTATTCCTAAAATGGGCTATAAGCTGAAAGTACTGAAAAACTTGAGCAAAATAAATACTCAGCGCTGACTATCTTACTTTAGGGAGAAACCATTGAGCTAAGCATATTTCTTTCCAGTGCTATTTAAACACAGGATTCTGAGGTAAACCTTATTTAGATGAGTTTCTAGTCAAGGATTTGACCTACATAATATAATTTGTGTAAATCAAAAGCCAAGCAATATCCTTGAAGGAAGGGGCTAAAAATGGTTTAAAATTTTTCAGCTTGGGGATAAACATGCACTAAAGAAATATAAATTTTCGCAAATACTTGGCACCAAACAGCTCAGTGGAGAGGACGTTAAAGGTCTAACTTTTTAACTTTTAAAGTGCATTTCCGTAAGTACCATGGAAGCTGTACGCTCTAGTTTCAGCCACCATCATCACAAGGCTTCAGGAGTTAGGAATCACCTTTTTACATAAGATTCATTGGACCCAACCCCTAGGTCTACTGCCTGCTAACTTACAGGCTATGGCAAGGTGGGAACAGAGGGTGCCGGCTTGGTAGCGTTCCTACTGGTTCAAGGGCTATGTTGACAACCCTTCCCAAATTTCCCTTCCCAAAGATGTTTTTGAGGCAGGCACAGTGGCTCATGTCTATAATCCCAGCACTCAAGAAGCTAAAGCAGGAGGATTGCTGAGAGTAAGAGGCCAGTTTGGGCTATAGGTTTGAGACTGATTCTAGCAACCAAAGATTCTTTTGGACTTTCTTACAAAAATCCTGAACCCAAGCCAGCAAGCAACCTCAACCGCCAGGCCTGCAACTGTACCTTTTTTTTTTTTTTTTTTTTTAAGGCATGATATTAGATTTTCTTATGCATTTCCCTATTAAACTGGTTTAAGTGCCAAACCAAGGCTTGAGAAACAGAGCACACTGTATCTAAGGCATTTTATAGCATCTGGCATTGGGATCAGTGTTGTAATGAAAAGACAAAGGTAGCTTGAAGCTCTTTGTGCTGGAAAGGTGTTTTTCTTTTCTTTCTATTTAGGGTGTAATGCTGGGAATGGGACACCCAGCCTGCTGCACACCAGGCAAGCACTCTACCACAGAGCTACATATGCTCAGACCTCCAGAAGGTAATTCTTACAGAAAAAAAAGAGGCAACGCCTTCTGTTACTACAGACCATGAAATATTACCACAATTTTTATTTTCATAAAACTAAGTTTTAGAGTTGGCCTGAAGGAATGAGCCCTCCTTTGTGACCAGTTCCTGACAAATGATAGAGAAATGGCTTTCCTTCAGGAGCACCACCCTTAACAGTGGAAGCTACCAGGCTTTGATTGATATCTACTTAGGGGAAAGGTGCGTCAACCTATTTGTGACAACCATGGCAAAGTCTTCCAGCAATGAAAAAAGGAGGTTCTTTGCTTCACAGGGAAATCTCCTCTGATCTGAAGTGTGTAATGTATTCCAGCACACCAGTTGGCTTATGATCACACACAGCCCGAGGAAAGTGATCCTCACTGCAGGCGCACAAGTCAGAGGGCATTCAAGTGTCTCACCTCACTCTAACTCACCCCGTGACAGGATGTGAAGAGCCTGGAGTCTGCACCAAGAGATCTAAGTTCAAATCACAGAGGATGCTTGAGACCCAATTTTCTCATTGCAAACCCTACCTTACACAATAATTATGTTACATATGATTAATATGTCAAATCCAACACAGGGCAAAGTAGTTCTGATTTTACTAAATAGATATTTGTATTAGTATTACAATAAAATATTAAGAAATAATTTCAAATCTCAAAATATTTTTTCATGTTAATGTTAAACTAAACAAAGTAAAAACTCCATATAAAGGCCTTTGGGCTTATTTTATTTTTGCTGCTCATTTGCTTTGCTTTTGGTTTTGGTTTAGACAGGATCTCATTACGTAACTCTGGCTAGCCTAGAACTCACTATGTAGGAGAGACTGATTTCAAATAGGCTTTGGGCTTTTTAACCCCAAATCGACCTCAATTTCTAGCTATCCCCTAACCTGTGTGTGTGTGTGTGTGTGTGTGTGTGTGTGTGTGTGTGTGTGTGTGTGTATGTGTGTGTGTGTATGTCTGCCTGCAAGCTCTCATATAGCTGCTGGCCTTAGTGACTTTATGTAATTAAAGGTGACCTTGAACTTCTGATCTTGCTACCACCTCGTAAGTGCTGCTAATATATGTGTGCATCTCCATGCCTGCTTAATGAGATTTGAGGCAAAACCCAAAGCTTTGTCCATTTGAAACAAGCATTCTATAAACTGAATTACATTTCCAGCCCCCAAATATCTGTTTAAATGTATATTTTCCAACAATGAAACATTATATAACTTTGTCAGCCATAAGATAAAATACTACAATACCTTTAATACAATACTGGCTTTTTATGGTGTTGGTTTTGTTTTCATACAATAGCTGAAAGCAACACTATATTTTTTAAATTCATCAACCACATATCCAAACAAATTTCTATGGCCTTCTCAACATGATGTCTTTAGCCACAGAATGTTACAGTGGCAAACACAGCTCATGCTGTGTTCACAGCATTCTCAGCAAAAATGAGAAAGACCATCAAAATGCACTATGGATGCTACCTGGACGTGGTGTCCCATATTTGACCACCTCTCCTTGGTGCGGAGGCCTGATGGCACTCAAAGAAAGAATAAGCAGGCTACCAAAATGAAACTTGATAGCCTATAGCCATATAGTTAGGGAGGAGGTCTCCCTCAGTCTTAGACCTAGGGGAGGGGAATAGGGGGAAAATGGGAGGGAGGGAGGAACGGGAGGATACAAGTGATAGGATAACAACTGAGTTATAATCTGAATAAACTAATAAATTAAAATTATTTTTAAAAAGGGATTGCTCAGCCAGGTGTGGTGGCGCACACCTGTAATCCCAGCACTTGGGAGGCAGAGGCAGGTGGATTGCTGTGAGTTTGAGACCAGCCTGGTCTACAAAGTGAGTTCCAACAGCCATGCCTACACAAAGAGAAACCTTGTCTTGAAAAGAAAAAAGAAAAGGAAAAGGGGATTTTTCCTGACTGTCCTTTGTTGTAAATCCTGGTGGAAAAACAGAGTTGGTACTAAAAGACCAAAGATGAGGAGAATAAAGTTCTTACTTTCAAAACTAGGAGAGAAACATAAGAGGGGCGCATCCCATCCCACACTACGCCAGTGCTTTGACTGTCAATCCTGGACAAGATGGTTGGCAGAGTGTTAAAAGAATAGGCTGTGACAACTTAGAAAAGCAAGTGTCAGTCTTGCTAGATAGCGTTGGTTCCGTGGGGACAGAACAAACCTCATTTCCTTCATTGACAAGGCTAGCAGCCTGACAGATGGAGGAATTATAGTGGACATTATATATTCGTGCTTAAGTGGGGAAACAGACAATGGCCCTCCTGACAACTTAAAGCTCTCGGCGTAAAGGCATGTGCTGAATATGTGGGCCATGTGTTAGGCTAATAAGCAGGTGATCCTGGGTGCTGTCACCATCCAGTCAGTGTCAGCCTATGGAAGGTCTCAGAGGCTGGGTCTTTTCCTCCTTCCTTCTGCACAAAGGATGGATATTTATTATATCATATACTGTCACATGAACACTAGTGGTTATCTGGGAATCCGTTCCCCTTCCCTATATGCTTGCTCAGACAGGGATCTTCACAACAACTAAGCAAAACTGTAAGAACATTTTATTTCCCTCAAATATGTTTTTGTATTGACTTTTTCTTAACTTTTATTGAATGTCTATGATTTACACATCGTGCACCAAAATCCCTCTCCTCCCTCCTCCCCCTCCGAGTAAAATAAAATAAACAGACAAACAAAAAATCTTGTAACAGAAGCTGTAGTGTATCATGCAGTATAGCCTTTTGTCCACATATGTTTACTTTCAAATGTTCATTGCTACGAGTCATGGGTCTGGTTTGAGGCCTACACTATTGTTACCAGATCCTCACTGGGACTGCTGTCAGATATCCCGTTTTTGCTGTGTGTCAAGCAGATTCTATATTTTGAATCTACAGGTCTGGCCCCTTTATGTGTTCCAGTAGGTCATTCATGGGGTATATGTTGGGGTGAGGTTCACTTAGAGCCCTGGATCAGGGCCTACTCTCCTGTCCTCAGGGCAGGGCCTGCTCTCCCGCTCCCATGCCATCATGGAAGGGCCTGCTCTCCTGCTCCTGTGTCCACAGGGCAGGGCCGGCTCACCTGCTCTTGTGTCCTCAGGGCATTGTATTGATATTTTATGTGCATGTGTATGAGTGCCTAAGTGCCATGGTGCACATGTGGAGGCTGGAGGAAGACAATTCTCTTCTGTGGGGTCTGGAGATCTTGAGGTTTCACCTCCACAGTAAATGCCTTTTCCTGAAGAGCCACATTGATGGCCCTTTATTTCCCATTTAAAACAAAACAAAACAAAAAACTGAGACTTGCTGCAGAAAAATGACTCATTGGATGTCACAAAGCCTCAAACCAGCAGAGCTGTTACTGAACCTCAACTCTTCTGTCTCTACATTTCAGCCCATCGTAGTATAGGACAAACTACAGACACATAGGTAACAAGGACAAAAAAAGTAAGAGACATCCATTACCTGAGAAATAACTTGAGCCAGGGGCCCAGGGTGCCCATAAAGAAATCATTTCATCCACCGATGTCTTAGAACATACAACTCACTATGATTTATGAGATGATCTAGCTGAACCAAGCTGCACTATAGATTCAGAACAAAGAGAATGATCACTCTCCTTTCCCACTACTGGTCACAGGCCATCTGTGTAAAGAGACCCGGATGTGCTAGTGAAGGCCCTTTCACACACCAGTGGTCCATGATCATGGTGCAGGGCTAAATGGTTTGGGAAATGTACATTGAAAGTCAGTACTCAACGCTGTCCGTGAAACCACTGGCCACGAGAACAGATCTCCGGCTCCTGGAATACAGAATTCGAGTTCTCATTCAATACTCACTGATAATCACTGATGAACTGCGGGGAAGTTCCCAGTCACTACAAATGATCCCGGCTGCTTGTTTCCCTTCAGGCTCCCAAGTAACAGAGGAAGGCACTGTGATGGATATGGCCTTGTTTGAAATTCAATATGGACACCCCAAAGACATTCCTGACCTGAAGAACTGTACATGATGGAGCCGCCCCAGGCTTCCATCACACTGGGGGCCTTCATTACTTATTTCTTGTGATGATGTGAATGAGAACAGCTGTCATAGGCTCATATGTTTGAATACTCGGTTGTAAAAGTATCTTTTATTCTCCTGGATCAATTGTTGTCTGGGAGGCTTACTGCCTCCTTCTGCTAACTTAGGCCTAGTGCTGGAAGCTTCTAGCCTCCATACAATTTAACCTAGGCCTAGAATGTTTTCAGCCTCTGAAACTTACTGCTTAATAAGCTCACCTTTTGTTGTCTTATTGACCCTCTAGGCTGGCTGGCTCAGCTGTTCTGGCTCCAACTCCTCTCTCAGCTGATTTATTCAACCTGGCTTCTCTCTTGGCCACTGAGTTGTTCTCCTTGGCCTCAAACTAACTCAACAATCTGCTTTAATCTTCTGGCTTCTTCTCATCTTCTGGCTCGTTCCATCTCTCTCTGCAATCCATCTCTCTTACTGTCTTCAACTTCTCCTCTCTCTGTAAAACTGCCTTAGGTAGCTTCCCTTTCCTCTCTCTTCTTGTGAGAGTTGGGTGTATCTCATTCTGTCAAATCTTTTCTGATTTGTCACCTTTTCTGCCATGCAATTAGACATCACTTTCAAACATGGGTGCTTTCTTCTACAAAGTAACTTCACCTTCCTTTGGGACTAAAGGCATGTACTACCACACCTGAACCTAAGCCTTTCTTTATCTGATACTCAATATCAGACTGGCCTTGAACTTAGATCTGTTTGCCTCTGTCTCCTGAATTAAAGGTGTGCTTGTGTGCTTGTATTCCAGCTGGATCATGCAGACATGAAAGATCTTTGGATGTAATCTCTTCCTAGAATAACCATGTTCAGAATTAACATTCCTCTAGACTTGGTCCCCAGTTGGTGGGACTGTTTGTGAAGGATTAGGATATTACCTTGTTGAAGAAGCTGTGTCACTGAGGGTGGGCTGTGAGGTTTCAAAAGACTATTAGTCCCAGTATGTCACCCCGCACCCCAACAAGATGTTAGTACTCTGAAACCATAAGCCAAATTAGGAGCCTTCTTTTATAAGTTGCCTTGGTCATGGCATTTTAACACAGTACCAGGAAAAGAACTGACAGCCTTCCTGATAAAGTCCCAACATTCATTATATGTCCTCTTTCTCCCCTAAGCACCCTGAGCTAAACCTGGAATCTGGTGCTACAGAAGGTGGGAGAATCCTGGAGGCCCCATACATCCACAGCTTGAACATTCCAGGAGGGGTCTTTTCCTTGGTCTCATACTGACCAGGTGCCACCAGGCTTGGAGCTGGAAGATGGGAGACAAGAAATACTCCATCCAAGCCAACCAAATGGAAGGTAATGGCAGCCTACCAAAACAGCAAAACAGGGAAAGGGTCTCCAAATAGCATGGGAAATCCATATTTAAGCATATGTTCCACTTCCTATGCCAATAATATCTAAGCTTGCAGAAGTGCGCATGCCCTCTGGCATTCAAACAGGATAATCTTGGTTTGACTTTTATGTCAAGATTCCTTTCCTCCAACTACTTCACAGCTACTGACGTTCTCCCCTTCAGCATCTCATCTTCAGAACGTCTGTAAAAGACACGTTCTATGTCAGATGTCATCTTTGGCTTTTCTCGTTTTAAATCATCTCCTCATCTCTTATTTCTGACTCTTCTCACTAGCTCTCTGGTTCCCAGCTTCTTTGAGGGACATCAAAAGCAAAACTCATTAGGTAAACAGGCTGTCACTGAGGGGGCTGTGGGGAGGAGCTAACTGACATCAACACTACCCATTTGGGGAGTCAAGGGTTTGTGGTATTTTTCCATGAGCTGCTATCTGACAGCAGCTCCTGGAACAACAGTTCAAACACCTCCTGCTGGTGGCACTGCTGCGGCCAGGGCTCTATGCACGGGAAGCACCAGGCGATGCATGTGCTGCCAGCACAAACCTGCTCATTAACTAAACTCTCAAAGAGCACACCAGACGAGCCACAGCCTTCTTCCCTTCGCTATTATATGAATGCATTTCAGACCTTGAGTTTAGGGCCGGTATTACTTTGTTTAATGGGGGGAGGGGACTGGAAGCTGGGTTTTGCCTACCAAGGCAACATCACGTCCAGACAGCAACTCAAGGGCAATGTGAGAAGGATTTTCTGACTATGTCATCAAACAGGAAACCTCATAGAGGCTCTGGGATTGATGTACTTTCCACTGGAACCAAGAGCGGGCAGGATGTAGTTGCTAGAAGGAAGCGACGGAAGGGAAATGTTGAGAGACATGGAGGTGGTGTCTTTCAAAGCACACTTAGAGAAATAGCTCTCAAGTGTTCACACCCTCAAGTCACTAAGCAAATAAAGATTTTACAACTTCAGCTAAATGTGGTAACAATGAGCAAGCGCAGGAGCAGTGGGTATCAGCACACCCCACAAAGAGTTCTCTAAGCCATGGCACCATTCTTGCTCCAGATGGCATAGAAAATAATTTATAAATGACAAAAGTTCAATGAGTGGATGGCAGCTGTTCAGCTCCAGCTCTCTGGCCACCCACTTTGGTAGAAGTGAGAGCTCTCAGTCAACTCCTGCATCTCAGAGGGCCTTCAAACAGCATCGGAACATGTGTACAATATGTTCTCAGAAAGGAGCTGGCCAAATATGAAAGATTAGGAAATCAAGTGGAATAAAAATAGAAATGCATACTGTTTTCTCCCAAATCCACAATACAAAGGGGGGACTCAGAACAAAGGACTTTACATGTGTTTTAAACCAAACTTTTTACATTGTCTTCCTATTTTATTTTTTACCTCCTTCCTGAATATTCACTGCTAAGAGAGGTATCTAGAACCCCAGCAGTGTTATTTTAAGAACAGATAATCAATATTTGCTGATCTTCCTGTCTACTTAGTCAAATAAACCTATAATCATTGATATTATAAAAGTGTCTCTGCCTGATATTCATCAAATGCATCTTTGAAACATAAAGACTCTCCCATTTTCATTTCCGTTCTGAACTTCCAAGTTATTATTATTTTTTAATTACCACTTTGGGCTGGAATGTAGCTGAGTTGGTGGAGTAATTGCCTATCATACATGAAACCTTGGATTCAATCCCCAGTATCACATAAACCTAGCCTGGTGGTACACATCAGCAAGTCCCACACTCTTGAGATGGAGGCAAGAGAATTAGGAGGTCAAGGTCATCCTTGGGCATACAGCGGAGCTGGAGGTCAGCCTGGTCTACGTGAATCTCTGTCTCAAGAGAAGAATAATTACTCTAAAAATTTACTAATAATCCCGCCTCTCGTGCTACCTTTCCTTGAGAAAAGTAGCTCAGTTGCTATCCAAGTCTTAGGGAATCATTTACACAAAGACAGAATTAAATAGAGATGACTGTATTAATTAAAGTTGCCAAAATATTTTAAAAACACACTGGCCTATATAACAAATGTAATTTAAACAATTTCCCAACTTTGGAAAAGCCAACTACAAGCATGGCAACTGGAGCAGATGAGGCTATAATTTAAAGAGTTAAAAGTTTTAGGATAGCAAATATCACTGATGTCCATCTGCCAGACTGACTCTCTGACACCCATTTTGATTGAGTACCAAAGCTTTCTAGTTCTAGTCCAAGCAGGGTTGCTTCAGATGGAATGCAGAAAGATGTTAAACAGGAGCCTAAGACTGCATCCCTGGAGGCATGCCCCCACCCACTCTCTGCCGCTTTCATCTTTTCCATAAATAGACCTCAAAGGAAGGCTGCTGAGGCTCTGGGAGGTGATGTGTTTATCATATGCCCAGAGTCTCCTAAAAAGCAAAAAGGCTTGCTGGCACTGAAATCCCAGCACTCCAGAGGCTGATGTAGGAAAATTATGAGTTCGAGCCCAGCCTGTACTACATAGTGAGCTACAGACCAGCTAAGATAGCTGTAACAAAAAACAACAACAACAAAAAAAAAAAACCAAAAAAGATTTTCCTTTGTTCCTTTTTGGGACAGGTCTCTCTCTTCTTGTGGCTACTTTTAACACTCCAAGCTAATGACCCACATGCTTCCAGAACATTTTCTTGTTCTGCCATATTGCTCTAAGACTAATGAGACTATAGAAAAAAGCCACTCTGGTCAGCCTGTTGTTGGTTCCAGGAATGTTATGGGTCATCGGGCTTGTGTAGCAAGCTCTTTACCCACTGAGCTGTCTCCTCAGCTCTACTCTAATGTTTGTTTCTGTTTTCATAAAACATTTTTTTAAAAAAATAACCAGCAATAGTGGAAAGCAAAACCATCCTCATCCTCCATATTCGCAAGGTCACGGATGTCCTTTTAATGCCTTGAAGCTAACTGCCTAGTTTGTAATTTTCTTTTAACCATAGCTTTGCTTGTTTAGCAAGGAATGAAAAAAAGAAGAAACAGAATCGACAAACAGGGCAAATAGTGTAGGCTTGGAGGCATGCAGATCAAGAGGAGCATAAACCATCTTGCACAGTGTCTCAGCATATACATCCTCTAACTTTCTACTTGTTACTAATGATGACAAATCAGCAATGCAGATTAGAGGAATGATTTTTTTTTTTTTTTTTTTTTAAGGAAGCATAGGCATTTGGTCATGTACCCAGAGCCTCAGAGCAGATATAAAAATCTGGAAAGCTTAAAACTTATGCTAAAGATACTATGAGGATTAAATTTCTTACCAAAGAAACTGTATTTACTGTGAAAAAAAATCTCCAGTTAAACAAATTATTCCAAACTTGGGACTGAATACATTCAATAATGCTTCCAGAAAACACTGAGCCATTGTCTCCATTCTCTGCCTTAAGGAACTTAGACAGACAGCCACCAGACAGGCAGCTGAGCGCCCCATGGCTTTTAAGGGTGATTTTCTGTAGTACCATGCCCAGACTACAAAGAGACTTTACACAGCAACTCTGTAACTCAAGATGCCCTGAGTTACTGGGCATTCTGTACTAAATTAGTGTGAGCCTGTGGCTGCTGCTTACCCGATTCACTTGCCAAAGATGCAACCAAGGAAAGCAAGGGTTCTGAGACTATATGCAACAAAATGGTAACTGGCTGGAATACAGACTCAGAAGCAATAGAAAATGGTAGTGGCTACAGGATTGCATATTCTCGAGAGATGATAGCTCCCTCCCAGAGCTTCCAAAGTATGGAATGCATAGCAGGTCTTCTTATAGCCATAGGTTCTGACTCCCAACTGTGAAAATTTCATGTATAATGCTTTAAGACAAATAAATAGATCCGATTATTAAAAACAGACCATCAAAATTAAACCAATCATCACTGTCCATCACAGCCTTCTGTAGCAGGAGATATGGTGCATATCTCAGCTTCTCCTCCTGACCTTCCCAAACACGTGGCTGGTAGACATTTGCAATGGGACTCTGATAATTGAGGGCCTGAATCTTCACTCTCTTGCTGATGCATTTCATTTCAAATTTAAACAGTAATATGCCACTGGTGACTACCATATTGGACACAAAGGAACTAGAAATCTTAATCAGAATGTTTTTTAAATCACCATTAAAGGCTGAAGCACTTGCATAGCACTGATCCATGGCACCATCCCAAATCAGCAGTGAACCCTAGTGGGTCACAATAATATTAAAATCAAAGACGCAAAAACAAAATTGGAATTAAAATTCTAACAGACCAAACATACGGTGGGCCCTCAACACTGTAAATGCAGATACTATGAAATGCACCATTGGTTCGTGTTTCAACACTTCTTCCAGCCTACCTAGAGGAAGTGAGTCATAGCTAAGGCCAGCTCCACCTGAACTTCCTGTAACCTGGTCAACAAAGATGCAAATAACAGCCTTACGTTCCCGCCATCACACGTGCCAGCCACTGTGCACTCATCCATGCCTTCCTGCCATGTGGACTGTGCCTCCGCAAACTGTGAGCTCAAATAAATCCACCCCACCTCTCCTAAGCTGCTTCTTTCAGCTTCATCACAGAGATAAGTAACAGCTGATGAATAGCAGGTGACATTAGGATCTTAAGAAAGCAAAGTAAAATTTGTTCTGAGAGTGGGAATTGGGCTGCTCTGTATTTAGGGAGGAAAAACCGCACTTGAAAAACTCTTCATTCCACTCAGTTGGCACTGTCTGGCCTTAATTTTAAGAATGAGATGGTAGAAAGCACTCAACAATTTGCATTCTTGTACCTTGATAGACATAACAGTGAGATGACTCTGTCAGGTGTAAACAGTGTTTTCGCACTTCCTACCAATGTGTGCCTTCGTTATTATTCAACATTTAATTAAGTCACAACACCAGAAAACATCTGGTAGTAAACCTCAGCACATGCATTGTACGCCATGAATGATGGAGTGTCGGAGCCCATAGCGATAGTTCAGAAAGGGTGGTTTTGATAGAAGCAAATGAAGAATTAAGGGACAAACAGGCACAACTGAATGTAGTGCCCCAGCTCTGCTTCCTTTGTATGACCATACAAAGGTTAAATCTTGCTAAAGCTTAGTTAACTTCTCTAAAAGGTGGGACTAATCAAACTGGCCCCACGCCAAATCAACCACAGATGCAGTGTTCTGCATACAGAAAGCGAACAATAAATATGCTCTTTCCTGCCCCTGTTACCATAAGATTGCCTTTAGTAAGAACAAGCAATAGAAGTTGGAAGCAATCACCATCTGACTGTTACCGCATGTGACTCTATACAGTTAGGCCCTGTCCTCAAATCCAATCTATAAAAACTTCTTTATCACAGAGAATGAGAGGGACCCTTTGATCAGCCTCGTGTGTTCATGAACACCAAAACAGGGCTTTCTGGAACAATCACACTAGTAGTCATTCCAGTGCCTAGAAACAGGCTGTTTCCAGTTCCTTACACACTGTCAGACATTAGCTTTGCTTTGTAAGAGATTAACGAAACAAGAGGCACCTTGAAATACAAAGTTCTTAACACAAACAAACAATAACGAAGGACACAACAGCTACAAAGGCCTTAGAGACCACCTAATCTAAAGCCTACTTTTGTTCTTTGAAGCTTCACTGCTGACAGAACAACATCATCTGCTCTAAATTTCTTAGAATTCTATTCTGAGGCTCTCCCTGTCTTAGGACATTGCATCAAAAGCTGACTTCAATATTTACTTTACTCTGATCTCAGTAGTTCTGTGACCCTCTTGCTTGCTGAATATGCTACTGAGTGAAATAATAAAATTAGAGCAAATTATGATGTATATACACAAAAAAAATGCACAACAAGCATAGTCTCTTATTACAACATTTAGATTTGGGCATTATTTAAGATTTAAGTAAGTGGTCCAGGTCAGTAATTTGAACTCATAAAAAAAATAGAAACTTTTGTAAAAAAAGTAAGTGCATGTGTATGTATGTATGTATACACATAGAGAGAGAGAGAGAGAGAGAGAGAGAGAGAGAGAGAGAGAGAGAGAGATGGGGGATATAAAAGGATACATACTCTGAAGGCTTAAAATTTAATTTAAACACTGAGTTTTTATTGCTCCACTTTCTCAGCAAATTATTCAGAAATTATATTCCCTTCCCTCCTCTCTTGCACTCAGTAGAAATCTAAAGCTGCATTTGACCTGCCCTGAGGCCAATATTTCTCCCACAGGCTGATTCCTTAAAAAACAGCACAGAAGAAAGACGAGCTGCCCAAACCCAACAGCTTACTCCTATTGCATATATGTGTAATACTATAAATGTATATGTAAAAAAAATATTTAATAAAAAAGATGGAGAAAATAAATATAATTAAAGAAAAATATGGAAAACTGCTGGCTAAAACACACTTCAGATATTATCAATATGTTAGTTTCTATTTCTCAAAGCTTCTAATCACCTGAGCCAACTGAATTGGCTGCCCCTTCATCTCAGGGGAGAAAATTAAAAATAGTTTCACACAATGAATAATTGTGGTGTGCGCTGGTAATGCATGTGTGTCTGAACCTTGACTCTTCTCACCTCTTCTTTGGTGAAAGGCTCCCAAGTGCTCAGGTTACATCAGCAGCCTTGTTCTCCTTTGCTGAGATCTTACCCTGAATTTTCAGGTGTTATGGGTCATTATAAGTGTCAGCCCAAAGACTCAAGTCTTATCATCAGAATTCTATAACTGGTAGCTGAATGCAGTAGGTTTCTATTTATCTGTGTAAAGTAAGTGTTTCATGCCCCGAGGCTCGTGACTGGGAAAATCAGGTGAGATAATGGAGACAAACTATCCCCTAAACAGTATGAAAACCGAAGTCCATAAAACTGGCCAATAGCATCCAATGTGCTATAATGGACAACACAATGGATTTATAATTTTTCTACTTGTCTTTCTGGTTGCTTGGGTTGAATTCCACTTATGCAGTTTAGGCAGTCCTTATAGCTCAGCATACCATGTAGCTAGAATTACTGATGTCATTGGCCTGTGAGACGGCTCAGAAAAATGTACTTGTAGTCAAGCCTGAAGACCCAAGTTTGATTTTCAAAAGGACAATCAAAGGAGCGATCTGACTGCTACAAGATGTCCTCAAACCTAAACACACACACACACACACACAGTGACACAACACACACACACAGAGTGACACACAACACACACACACAACACACAGACACACAGAGTGACACAACACACACACACACACACACACACACACACACACACACACAGAGTGAATGAGTGAATGGATATAGGAATGAAGAATTACTCGTGTCTACTATTTTACCTGATTTAATATTTTGCTTGGAAAAACAATAAAACAAAATTTCTTTCCTTATGGTATTCTCGAATGTAGTGGGTTGGGAACAACACGCAACCCTAGAGATAGGAAGACAAACAGCCAGAGAGGAACACAGCATAAGACAAAGACTCCAGGGGAATGGTATGTTCTAAGAGCAACAGCGGAGAAACTACAAACTAAACTAGGAAAGGCAGTAGGGGTCATCCTAGACCTGCACGCATAAGTAGAAAAGACAGCAACAGTAGAGTCATAGTTGTATGAAACATGCACTTTGGCCAGAGCAGAGGATTCATTTGGGAACTGTGGCTGGTAACACAACACTGATCATCTGTGACAAGTTAAAAATTCTACACTAAAAAAAAAAAAAAAAAAGCCCAGTTGTTTGTTTGTTTGTTTGTTTGTTTGCTTTTTCACAGAGGCTGGGGCAGCACTGAGAGCTTTCTCAGTATCCCAGTGATGTAGAAAGATTCAGACAGAGTAGTAAAGTCAATAGATGGCAGCCCAAAGTAGTGTGAAAGGAGAGCTCGCAGAAATATAAAGTCAGTCTAGCTTGCAGCATAGGCTGACTTTGTGTGCTGTTTACACCATGGTTTAGTGCATATATTTGAAATGCGAAACTAAAGCAAGTGTTACTTTTTGTTCACTGAGTGGGAAAACTGGTGATGTGACCGAGTGGGTCTTCCATTATTTCTCAGCTGAGTGAGAAGGCGTGCCCATAAGAGACAGACTGGGAAGACACAGAAATAGGTATGGCGCTTAGCAAAGCTGAGTCAATGCACACACAAAACAGGAATGTCCTAAAGCAAGATGACAAACAAGAGAGTTTGGGTCACAACTATGAATGGTGAACGGTGAGGCACAAATGGGGACTGGGAATCTGACTGAAGGAAAGTAAAAGACAAGAATGGAATGGGTACTTAAAAAGTGACAGAGAAAGTTCTTCCTAATCTAACAACAATGACAACAAATTGCTCTGTATGGAGATGCTAACAAGTTCTTCACAATAGCCCCTGCAGCATGAAGCAGAGCCTGCTATAACCATAATAACTAGTAACAGCTACTCTTTTCCTCACTGTGACCAAAAAACAAAACAACTCAAGGAAAGAAGAATTTAATTTTGGCTCACAGTTTGCAGGCAAATGTAGAGGAAATTTAATTCAGAACACACCTGCTCTGGCAAGAGATCAGATCCAAAGACCTTCGAGGTCTATGTGATCTGGCTGCAACACAGACACCTTTAATCCAAGGAGACAGAGGCAAGCAGATCTCTGAGTTCAGGGTCAGCCTGATATAGAGCAAATTTGGGGTAAAGAAAAGCTTAGGTCCAGGCATGGTGGTATACACCTTTAATCTTAGCACTCTGGAAAAAAAGGCATACAGATCTCTGAGTTCTGTTCAGGCACGTTGATTGAGTTGGTGAGTTGAGAGGCAGTGCAGTGGTGCTGAGTTTGTGGCAGTTCAGTTCATGAAATTCAGAGGCAGTTTTATTGGGAGAGTTTTATAGACACACTGAAGAAAGAACAAGATAGACACAGGTGAAGAGAGAAGGGGCCAGAAAATTAGAAGAGATTGCTAGAGTTAGTAGGAGGTCAAGCAGAGTAATTCAGTGAAAAGCTGAGAGAAGCCAGATTGAGTCAGTCAGCTTGGAGAGGAGTTTGAGCCAGAGCAGCTGAGTTGAACCAGCCAATCAGAGTTCAGGAAGAACTAGAAAGGGTGAGCTTATTCAGCATTAGTCTCAGAGGCTCAAAACATTCTATGCTTAGATTGTATGGAGGCTAGAAGCTTCTAGGACTAGGCTTACATTAGCAGATGGAGGCAGTAAGCCTCCGAGAAAGCAATTACCTTAGAAAAATAAAAGATACTTTTACAGCATACAGTCATCACAATATTGGTGACACAGTGGCCAGGACTCCATCCTTGGTGCTAGAAACCCAAGGCATAGATTGTTACATCTGTGTGGATCATACACAAAGGCAGGATAGGAAGTAGGATCAAGCTATAAACCTGAAATTGTATACACTCTACCTAGCAACCTACTTCTTGGAGAATGGACTCACTTCCTAAGGGTTCCACAGTCTGCTAAAACAGCACCACCAACTGGTGAGCAAGTGTTCTAACACATAAGCCTATGGGGCACATTTTACACTCTAATCATACCAGTATTTATCTTCCCCTTAGTTAAATCTTCGTCATTACAAGATTCCTCTCCTGGTTTCTTGCTGCGAGTGCTATAAATGCTGAATTGTCCAAGGACTTGCTGCCCTTATGGATGAAAGCTGAGTTCCAACTCTAAAGCCTTAGGAAGATAGCTGAGGCTCTTTCATTCACTTCAGACTGTAGCCTCAAAGATCGTAGGCATAGTCACTGAACTTAGAAAGCTTACATTCTAGTGCAGCCATGGGGAAAATGACACATTTTAAGTTAAGTCAAAGAAATAGAGGGATGAGCAGGGCAAATATATCCAGATGGAATACTGAATAATGAGTATGTAAGACTGGACAGACTGTATTTGATTATGTAATTGGGGAATGTAAAATCCAGGGTAGAATTCTTTTTAACAGTTCCCAGGACCAATAACAAAAGAAAGATGGCCAAATTCTGGAAAATAAAGAAACCAACATGGAACACACTCAAGGGGGATGCAATTTGAGTTGAGCACCCATTGCTCCTAGATGCTATGCTGACCTCTCACACTCACTTTGCCCTTTACTCTCAGAGGAATTCTTCAAGTTGTTTGGTCCTGCCTAAACCTGACAAAAAGGAAAACAAAGGCAGGTTCATAAGAATTAAAGGCTAGTTCTCAACTTGTTACAGTCTGGAGGCCATGGAAGGTGGCCCTCTGGGCATGCCTATGGGGGATTATCTTGATTGCCACTAACTGATATGAGAAGCCCCTCCCACTGTGCACAGACCATTCCCTGGGTAGGAAATCCCAAACTACGCAACTGAAGAAAGGAAACGGGCCAGCATAGACATTCATTGTTCTCTACTAAATATGGATATAATGTGCCTGGATGCTTCAAGCTCCTGATACCCTAACTTGCCACCACAATGGAGTATACTTTGAAATCTATGCCAAAATAAGCCCCTTTCCCCTTAAGTTTGTTGTCAGTGTATTTTATCACAGTAACAGGAAACGAAATGCAGTATCACCCAAGTCGGTCTAAATGATAATAATAGAGCCCAGGAATGTATTGAGCAGGAGTATAGAAAGAAAAAAATAGACTACAGGCTGTTGTAATGACTAACATGGCCTGCACTGTGAGACAGTAGCAGATGATGTATGCCTGTAATCCCAGTACTCCAGAAGTAGAGGCAGGAGAATCAGAAGTTCAAGGCCAGCCTAGGCAACTGAAGCTTCTTCTCAAAGAAAGAAACAAGCAAGCAAACACACAAAAGAGGTCAGGAGCAGAAGAAGGGGAAAATATAAGAAGCCCACACAAACTAGCAAACAACACCTAGGGCTTAGACTCTGGGAGAACTTAGCATTCTAAATCTAGAAATGTACTGCGGTGAACAACTAAAAGATTAGGAACCCAAAGATGCTCCAGCTTTGAGCCTTAGACAGTAGATGTGTTAGCTGATGAGACAGTGCATGGAACATCTGGGTAAAGAAACCAAAACAGGTACGTAGAAATATAAACTTAAGTTTATAAAAATGAAGAAGATGCTTGAGCCATATGATGATGGTGGGAAGGATTCCTCGGCCTTGGGTCGGCTGGGCAATCCTTCTGTGTCATCCTATAGGGAAGTGATACCCATGTTCACTATTGGTGCATATGGGTATCTTCCTGACATTCAGGAAACACAAAAAGCTTCTTCTACTGCTGCTGCAAAAAGCACAGAATTGCAGGCACAAGGAAGTAAACACACACACACACACACACACACACACACACACACACATTGTTTTAACTTAATAGCCCTTCTACACAGACATACTCTAAATGACAAGCAAAATGCCACGTTATTTAGATTCATATGCACAGTGTTAAAATGCTGTGAAATCATGCAGGCTTTGACTGTCTGATGTTATTCAATTGATGTCATTAAAACAGAAGAATTAGTCTTATAATTATTCCCTTATGGGTTTGACAGTCTGCCTAAAAAAAGAAAGAGTATTCATCTCTGTCCCAAATTACCTTATCTGGGGGGAAACTAGGTGGGTTAAAGACAGCAAAATCTGTGTTTCAACAAGCCCATGGGAAGAAAAAGGATTGTGTATCAATAAGGACGGGCCACCTTCAGGTGACTCCGAGCTGGCTCCCGTCAGACTCTGTAAGCTGGCAACTCCTCTGTGAGGAAGAATGAGGACAGACAGGTCCTTTCTTTCCATGTGGGGTGGGTTGACCATGCTCAGCATTCTGAAACATTATCAGCATGCTCACATGTGATCCGTAAACCCCACTGTGTACCTGTTGTAACATCTCCAGCAAGTGCAGCTAGACTGTAGAAACATAACTGCTGAAAATGACTCCAAATTCTGGCTCTTGTGCTGGGAGGATGGTCCAACCATATTCTGGTTGCAAAGTGGAAAGAACAGGCCACTTCAGAGTCAGGTGGCCAAGCTCCACCCTACTGAGTAAAAAAACCCAAAATCAGGCCACAAAAATCCCACCAATCCCTGAGCTCACCCCAAAATCAGGCCAAAAAATCCCACCAATCCCAGGACATCCTGGAAAACTCCACACCCAAGAAACTCTATATATACCCTGCCTCCCACTCAGTTCTTTGCTGTTTCTCTCCTGAGCAGAGAGAGCCACAACCCTGTGTTTTTCCCAATGAGTCACTTGTGTGAGGTTTGTTGTGTGGTGTGACTTGGTGGTATTCTTTGGCTCCTGACTGCCAGGATACCTTTCCCCTCAGAGCTACAATGCTTACACCTAGGTGTGGATCTCCACAACCCATAGAACAAGTCAGGAGTGGTGGGCTCTGTATTCAGAGGCAATAGGATCTTAGACTATGTTGGCCAGCCATTCTAGCTTAATTAGCAGTCCCCCATTCACTGAGAGACTTTGCCTCAAAAAATAAGAAGACACCCAGTGTTGAACTCTGGCTTCCACATACAGAAGTACATACAACCAAACAACACACTGAACCTCTCTCTCTTCTCTCTCTCTGTCTCTCTGTCTCTGTCTCTGTCTCTCTCTCTCTCTCTCTCACACACACACACACACACACACACACACACACACACACACACACACACAAACACCAAAAAGCCCCTGATGAGAGTCCTTTTCCTTTCTATCTGCGACTTTGGAAGGTTATTTTCTGTATGATCCTCAGAGAGGACAGAATCTAATTTAATAGGAATAAAAAGCAAACTTTAGTATTAATTACTGGGCTGAGGCCACACATTAAAGGCCAAGCTGTTAGAGAGAAAAGGTGACTGGGGCATGGCTTGTTGGTAAAAGCCATTGATTGGAAATAGAAAAGCATATTTCAATCCAAGAGTCTCTTATAATCTAACAGAATATTTTTGTTTGCTTGTTTTTTGAAACACGGTTTCTCTGTGTAGCTTTGGCTATCCTGTACTCCCTTTGTAGATCAAGCTGTCCTCAAACTCACAGAGATCCACCTGCCTCTGCCTACCTGAGTGCTGGAATTATAAATCTGCACCACCACACCCAGCTTCTAGCAGAATTATTCTCTTCTATAAATTTCCCTTAAATATATTTCAAATTTTTCCACTGAAAACATCGTGATAGAAAAACATCATGAACATGAAAGAGGAAAAAGGCAAAGGGACACATCAGAGAAACAAAAGCAGCCACCACACTCAAAAGACAGGCCACCTATGGGAAATGAAACTTGTTCCTACCTACCCACCAAATGCAATGTGCTCCAAAGGCTAAAGCAATAAATAAACAATGTAACCAGAAAGTCAGGGCTTATAGGTACATCTATAAAAGAAGAACAGGGATTTCTTATTTTTATAGAACAAAGTAAAATACCAATGGATTGAATGACATCAAAATTGAAGAGTTCTTTTCAATAAACAACACAATGGGGGTGGAGAGATGGCTCAGTTGGTAAAGCCACTTGGGTTCAAGTCCCCAGAACTTATATAAAAGCAGGACACTCTGTAAAACCCAGCAGCACTCCTAGAGGGGAGACAGGAGGCACTGACAGGAGAATCCACAGCTAGCCAGGCATTCACAGTTAAAAACAGAGAACCTGCCTCAAACATGGTAGAAGGAATGATATCTGAAGTTATCCTTTGACCTTGACCTGCAAACCTTGGCAGGAACACACACACAGAGAGAGAGAGAGAGAGAAAGAGAGAGAGAGAGAGAGAGAGAGAGAGAGAGAGAGAGAGAGAGAGAGAGAGAGAGAGAGAGAGAGAGAGAGAGAGAAGAGAGAGAGTTATCTGTGTTCACAGAGAAGAGCCAGAAGAAGAAATGCTTGCCATATGGAAGAGTCGTGCAAGGCCTCCCGGAGTATACAAAAGGTACCTATGCATAAATAAAAAAAAATATTAAATTAAGGGAAATTTATAGAAGAGAATAATTTTCAAATGAAATATACAAAGATGTAAACATTCATCAATAATCAAAGCAAAATTGAACAAATACATTCATATTAGAAAGAGGGGAATAGGAAGCCGGATGAGGCCCTGTGCTGCAGGAGGGAGATATGTAAAACCCATGCTGGTGGGGTCTCCTACTGGGGAGAAGGGGTCTGAAGTGCTTTATAAAATCACATTGACAACATGTACCCATGTGTCTGTGCACCCTATGATACGGTAAATGTATTAGTTTAGATCCGAAGTACCCTCCTGTGGTGTTTTCCAGTAAGGTATGTGCCTAAGCTTTCTCATAGTAGTCATATTTGCAGGAGGATGACATCGAGGCAATGTGACTCTCGACCCTGGGGGAGAAGATGAATAAAATGTGGGCCATACTATAAGCAGTTGAATGAAACAGATTTGATGTATACACAATAAAGAGCAACTGAAGATGTAATGCCCAGGGGAAGAGTTACAAAGAAATAAATGGGATCCATAACTCATATAAATTAAAAATGCAACTACAACAAAGCAACAATGTTTTTCATAATGTGCCCACTGATGAGTGTGGACACTTTGACTAAAGCCTGAGCGAAGATGGCAGGGGTACATACCAACAAGGAGACACACACAAGCAAGCGGAGGCCTATGAAAATATGGATATACACATGTATGCACATAGGGTCAGCAAATGAAATTTTTACAAGACAACACACTCACTCCAATCAAATCTAAGGCAGCCTGTTTCTATGTTCTTTTCTTTTATTTCCTATTTTATTCTTAGCGTTGATCTCTGGCAAGTACAGTGATTACAGGTTACAACTTTCCACCGTAAAGCCCTGAGGCAGACACTTAGGAGAGGTTTATAGGGTGCCCTGGAACAGTTATGAGTGTCATATATTCATCACCACCTGAGGGTCACAAACATGAGATCATGAGCTGACAGCAGGCAGACCAGAAAAGATGCCTTTCCTTGGTTGCCTGCTCCAAAGTGTCATATCTCTCTCTCTCTCTCTCTCTCTCTCTCTCTCTCTCTCTCTCTCTCTCTCTCTCTCTCTCTCTCTCTCTCTCTCTCTCTCTCTCTCTCTCTCTGTCTCTCTCTCTCTCTCTGTCTCTCTCTCTCTGTCTCTCTCTCTCTCTCTTCTCTGTGTGTGTGTGTGTGTATGTGTGTGTGTGTGTACTGCTCTGGCACTGACTGCACTTCCGGAAAGTGAACTTTTCACCCCAACTTCAGGCCTAACTTGATTGAGGCCAAAATGAAAGTAGGAAGCAATATACCACTCTCGAATGCATACAGGAATATCTTGAAACAGAAGAACGTCTCAAAGTGCCTTAAGCACAGCAAAGTAAGCTGAGAACTGTGAAGAGCAGCCTTTATCTTAAGAATAGGAAGCTGGAAAATAAATAAGGATATGTGTGAAAAGATGTAGGCTGATTTCAAGAGATTAGCAAGCTGAGGGGGCAAGAGGTATGGGTAGACAGCACAGAGGGTCAGCGTGGCACTCAGTAGTTTTTTATTCAATACACACACACAAAAATAAAGTACACTGAAATTTCTATCCTCAAATAACCGATGAGGGCACCGTTATCCCTTTACTAAAGTATATTTATATTTACTGCTGTAAAAACTAAAGACACATTTAGTTTTTACAGCAGTAAAGCAACAAACAAACAACAACAAAAAACAGTAAAAACAGCAATCAGACCATAAGGTGCACCCTAATTCCCGCCCACACACACTTTTTTTCGGGGGAAGTGCGTCTTATAGTCTGAAAAATACGGTAAAAAGCCATGGTGTTCTGCTCACACTGCATGGCTCTCTGAGGTCCCCAAGGCCACAGTGAGTAGTATTGTCACACCACAGCACAGTGACTGAAGTTTGGATCTGGAATGTCCTTCAGAGGCGTATGTAGTAAGAGCTTGGTCAGGTTTGTGTGTAACAATTGAGAGGTGCTGGAACCTTTAAAAGATGGGGCCTACAAGAAGTAAGTTCATTGGAAGGCATCCCCTTGAAGGGGATACTGGGATACCCTCCCCCAAATTACCTACCCACCTTATCTTTATTTGCTTCCTGGCTATCATGACGTTAAAAAGGCCTCTTCTACCACACTTTCCCACCATGATACACTTTCCTGCTGCTCAAAGCAGCAAAGGTAACTGTCCTTGAAGTGAGACCACGGAGACTATGAGCCAATGTAAATGTTTTCTCCTTATGCGCTGATTGTCTCAGACACACCATCATAGCACGGAAAGGTGACCGATACATGTCCTTATAAACTAGAGGACAGATTTTGTGTAGGGTTCCTTAACAACCAATGGCATGAACATAGATTTTACAGTGAGCATCTACCAGGAATGTAATTCACACTACACTTGTGAAACAGAATGGTTAACTGTTTAAAATGGGGCTGATGAGATGACTTAGCAGGCAAAGGTGCTTAATGCCGAGCCTGGTAACCTGAGTTTGATCTCTGAGATCCACATAGTGGAAGGAGAGCACCAGCCCCTGCAAGTAAGCACATTTGCATGCACACACACCAAATATATGAACAAAAGTAATACAAAGAGAGAAAGAATTAACTTTAACTAAAGTTAGTAGGTCCTACGGCGTCCATATCAAACAAGGCACCTAGAAGAGATCAAACAAAGGAATGGCTTTGGGTCTACCAGACAGGAAGGAGGGTGGAGAAGAGGTGGCTGCTCAGGACAAACAGAGTTAGGATGGTGATATGGGTATCCTCGCAGCATTGTTCTAGCACATATGCTTGTGACTGGATGAGAGGTGACAGCACAGTACTCAGTACATGTTCAAGATTCTGATGTGAACAATGAGCGAACAGCAAGCCTCAAACAACCATTTCCTGAGAAGGCTCCCTTCCTGTGGCTTCTCATGGTTATAGTATTCCTTTCACAGATGAAGGACTGGTCCTCCATGATGCCGAGCGAGGTCCTCAGGATGACATGGGGCCAGAGCTAGCATTAATCCAGAGGCTATATGACTCCACAGTGTCTTTCAGTGAGTATGCTGATTCCCAAAAAGCAGACTCAGTTGTGCACATGAACTAAGAAGAACTGCAGGCCCATAATCCCAGCACTTGAGAGGTGGAGACAGAACAATCAGATGTTCAAAGTAAGCTCTGCTACACATCAAGTTGGAGACCAGCACTGTCCACATGAGGTCCTGTCTCAAAAATAAAGTGAACAAAAAGCACTAGAAAAAGGGAGAGGGAAGGAATGGAGGCCATTCTCAACAAGTACAAAGCCCTGGCCTCAAGCCCCAGCATTCATTGGCTTAATGTAGCCAATCATGATAGCACAAACTTACGATTACCAATCAAGAGGCATAAACATAAGAATCTCAAATTTGAAAGAAACTTGGGCTACATAATTGATACATCCATCAATCAGTACAAACATATGTAAATTAAAAAGTAAAAATGAGACCAAGTTAGGCCTCAGCAGAGTAAATTAATGACATCATCACCCTGCTTTTGATTATTGTACAAAGGACATTATAGATGATGTTTGTTGCATGTGAACATTCATACCTATAATGCCAGCCTCCAGGGGTTGGAGACAGGAGAATTGCTGCAAGTTCAAGGTCATTCTGTTCTATACAGTAAGTCCCAGGCCTGCCTGGAGGACATGTGGGAACACTTCAAACTATTAAAGGAGGGAGGGAAAAGACAGTCTAGGGGAAAGCAGCGTGAGTGAAGGGGTAGAGTACATGAAATAGATACTCTTTATACCTACTTAAAACCTACATGACTTGAAAAGGGGATTATTTTCTCAAATAATAGAAATGAACTTTTAGGAAGGTTATGACATGTTTTTTTTGTTTGACAGGTATATGCATGACTGTGTGTATATGTGGGCGTGTGTATTTGCATGCATGCATGTGTACATTTAAAAAATAATTCTCCGTGCCTTGAATGGTCTAAATACCACAAGAAAAATAATACTGGTCCCTTGCTACTCCCACTCAATATCAACAGACATAGATTCACTGTGTATCATACTGTATTTTCTACATGAAGTTACATGTTCATATTTTCTTCTTATTTTCTACCATATTTGTATATAAAACAAAAAATATATAACTGCCAGTCCTATCTAAACTCAAGATGAATAGAATAAAGTACATAGTTGACTTGAATGAATATTTCATCAGAAAATTCTCATATTTACTGTGAGGTTATTGAGCTATTTTTCCAAAGCACTGAAAGAGAATAATTTTAAAACTGCTACCATTTGATCAATGCCATGTGCCATTAAATTTATTTATATCAAAACACTATATAAGGAAAAGTAATATATCTATTTTATATATGAAGAAAGATGTATTCTTAAGGATGAATTTAACAAGATGTCACAACTCCGCCACACTTTGCCGCTGTGTTAAAAGCACCCATAGCCTTCCTTACCAGCCAGACCATAATGGTAACATAGCCATTCTAAGCATCTTTGCACATTAATTTTTTTTCAGTATTCATTCCTGGCTCCTATTTAAAGATAAAGCTTGTTACCAAAGCTGAGGAAAAATCTTAGAGGAATGAAAGAAATGCAAGCGGAATTCCAGGCAGCAACACAGGCGTGCTCAAGTGCGGAACGTGCGAAGAACATCTGCCAAGCTCATCTTGGCCCTGCCTGATACTATCTCACTGATCTGAGTCCAACTTCCATTTGTTTTTCTCCATCTTTCCCTCCCTGACGTCTTCTCTGTTCCAGAAGCATGTAAAATTCAGTGGATAGGGACTGGGGAAACCTCCGAGGAGACACTGAAAACACTGTGGAGGAAGAGAAGTGCTCTCTAATCTAACCATAGCTTTATTCCAAGTAGAAAAAAATTCTAAGATAAACCTTTACAGGATTACAAAAAAAAAAAAAAAATCAAAACAAAACACACAGAAAAAAGTATCCAAATATTGATCAGAAGATCAAATATTTGAGGTAAAAAATCACTCAAGAGAACTAACTTAAATATGTCATTGAGCCCATATTTATACACAGAACATTTTATTTCAGCATGAGTTGACTCTGAAGTTGGATGTACTTTCTAATTCAATGCTATATTCTAGGTCCTTAATTATGTTTGATTAAGGGTCCAGCTTTGTTCTGCAGTACCAGTCAGTCCCTATCTGCTCAACTCTGACGCTAATGAGCCTATCTCCTAAGGCTTTAACAACACTGACTGCACTCAGCTTTAGTCCTCAAGCCCACACACTTCATTCATGACACTGACCTTGACTCCCCTCCATATCTGAAAACTTTTCAGTCTAGTGTGTATAGAAGTGTAAAGGAGAGTGCTCAATCAGTCTTGCTTTTGAAAGTCAACTAGGATGGTATGGGTGTTCATCATCAGGCGAGCACATAAGGAGAGTGTAGAATATACACCCGATGAGGTTTAATTCAGACAGAAATATATGTTATTTGCAGAAGCAATGGATGGAATTATAGATTCTCATATGAAAAACACTAAGCCAGACATGGAAAGACAAACACTACACACTTCAATTCTGTGGAGCCCTAGTTTCACATGTACATGCACATGTACACACCTAGACACATCTGTACACATGGCATGAAACTAGAAAGCAGGCTTATTTGGGGAAGAGAAGGAAGGGGTTGGGATGTGGGAGAAAGAGAAAGGTGGAGGTAGTATGGAGTGAATATAGTCAGAACACGTGACAGAATTCATCAAACTCATCATTACGAAGCCCATCACTTTGCACGGCAACTCTACACCAATGAAATGAAAAAAAAATTAAACAAAGTAATGATGGTTACTGGATTTTTCACCCAGGCTTTTTTCCCAACATCTGGTGAAGTTAGATGCAATACTATCTTGGCACAGCAGCAGAGAGGATATAATTTCCTAGAAGTCAAACACACAGGGTAAACGTTCTGTGTCCAATCCCTAACAAGGAAGTATCGCCTGAAGAAGGGGTCAGAAAAATGGTGTTGTTCTGCTGCTCCAGGGCTCAAGTGAAAATGGAGTCTACGAAGATTGATCCTACAAGTTCCCCTAACATCTAAAGAGGAAAGACAGACAGAGAGAGAGAGAGAGAGAGAGAGAGAGAGAGAGAGAGAGAGAGAGAGGCAGACAGACAAACCGACAGACAGAGACAGACAGACCGACAGACAGACAGACAGACCAAAATAACTGTGTGAGGCATTGTGTTAATGTGGGAGATGCCACAGGAAATATTTTAGTACCCTCTTCAACATGTTCACACCCCGGTAGAGAAGATAAAGTTAGCAGACAATTATAATTCAGTGCTATGAGAGACGTCACAAGAATAAACACAGGGTGTAGGAAAGCATATAGTAGGGCAGAGCTTCCCAGAGGAAGTGACCTCCAAGGCACATGCAACTCTGCAACCACTAGGGTGGCTATAACAATGACAGACAGCAACACCTGCTGGAAGGTCAGAGAAAAAGTTGAGCCCTCATACATGATCAGAGAGAAAAGGAGCTGGTAAGACCTTAGAGAGATGGTTGTACATAGCTGGGGCGACAGGCCAATCGATAAAGTACTTGCTTTCAAGTATGAGAACCTGAATTTAATCCACAGAATGCACGCCAAAAGCTGAGTGTAGTGGCACACGTTTGTAATCCCAAGCCTGGGAAAGCAGGAACAAGCAGATGCCTGTGGCTCCTTGGCCAGCTAGCCAGCTTAGCTTAATCCAGTGTTCTCAACCTGCGGGACCCCTTCGGCAAACTTCTATCTCCAAAAATATTTACATTGCTATTCTTATGGTGGCAAAATTAGAGTTATGAAGTAGCAAAAATAATAATAATTTGATGGTTGGGGTCATCAAATCATGAGGAACTATATTAAAGGGTTACAACATTAAGAAGGTTGAGAGCCACTGAAAGAGACCCTGTCTTGAAAACAAGGTCAATAGCACCTGAGAAAGACACCCAAGGATGACTTCCACACATGCATGCACACCCACATACACGATGAAGAAAATGGTTTGACAGCATCTCAAACCACTTAACGCAGAATCACTCTATCACCTAGCAAGCTGACACTCAAGGACACACAAAACATGCACACGAATGTTCACAGCGGTGTATTCCAAATGCTTTAAAAGTGGGGGTACTTCAAGTGCTCCTTAAATGATAAATGGACTCCAAAAATTCAAACTAAAAAAAAAAAAAAAACAGTATCACTCAAAAATGTCTCATCCACTCAGTAAGCAAATACCAGCAATGCTACAACAGACAGACAGAAAGAAACTTGGAAAGTCACATGCTGCCTAACACCAGGCACACAAAGTCACATATCGTCTGATTCCTACTTAAGTGAAATGTCTAAAGTAGACACATTCTAGACTGGTGACTTTAGACACTGGAGAAAGATGGGCAAGAAGTATGAGCATTAGTGAATATATCATTTCTTTGGGGATTTCTAATGATCTTCCTAGAATCTCTGTAAATATTTTGAGACCTGCTGAACTAGAAGCTTTAAAAGTATAAGGAAACTGAGTTGAGCTTATTTAGCATGAACAGGGCCCTGGCTTCAACACCAAGCACCACTTAAGAAAGATAAAATTGTAAGGCATATGAATTTTCTCCTAAATTAAAAATCATGAAAGGGAAAAAGTTTAGCAAAGAAAAACCACAGTTAACAGGAAAGGAAGAAAGAAAAATATCCAGGCTAGTAGATAATAAAGAGAAAGAGAGGGCTAGGAAGGTGGCTTAGCAGGTAAAGGCACTTGGCAAGCCAGAGGACCTGAGTTTGATTCTCCAGGACCCACAAGGTGGAAGAAAAGAACAGAATCCTTCAAGTTTTCTTTTGACCTCCACATGCACACAGTGTCACATGCAAATCTACACATACATGCATACATACATACATACATACATACGTACATACATACATGCATACAAAAACAATTATAATGATTTTATTTTTATTTAAAGAGAAAAAGAGGAAGGAGATGGGGGTGTCAAAGCATGGGAAGATAGGACCTGAGATGTAGCTAGCTTGTCAGTGATGACAAGGAGGTCTGGCCACCTCTGCCATGAAAGGGGAGGGTGAGGGAGAGCTCAGCTGTGTAGGCTGTTATTCTGGCTGGCTAAGTGACCTGTCAGAGAAGGGTAGACAGCCCAAGCTGAATGCAGGAAGTTAAGAACAACCCCAGGGAAGAAAAAGAGAGAAGAAAAATGGAAAATAAAACTCACTGGGAAATCCCTTACATCCACCCTTTACAGAAATATTTTCCATGTCAAAAGCTACAAAACAACTTACTTGGGCACAAATTGAAAAGAGGTGACTGAGAAGGGACCTCCGCCCATTTAGTCCCTTGGACCCTTGAATTCTTAGGTGGTGAGCAAATCCAGATTCATTTCCTGTTGCTTTTTAAAGCAATATTTACATTTTTCAGGGATTTTCTACAGTTCATCAGTTATTTCAGTCCTGCAATGGGGTGCCTCTTAGTGTCTTCTCCTTCTATCTTAATACTGCAAGCACTGTGAACATCATAGGTAGATATGAAGACACTTATTATGAAGATTTCAACAATATTAAAGACAAACAGTTCCCTACATTTATTGCAACATATGCTTCACCCTCTTCTTTTAAACTTGTGTTTCATAATAATTTTTTAATCCACATTAAGAAACCAGAATTCTGGGCTGGGGGTGTAGTTGGTGGTGTACACTGTCTGCTTACCAACCAGGTGACACCCAGCACTGTACATGTGCACCCAAAATAACTCTATTCAGTGGACTGTACACCTCAAGCACACACATTTTTTTTCAAGCTTCATAAACTAGTAACACATATTTCAATAAAGCTTTTACCTTCAGCTAGTCACACCAATATAGAGTCTGAGGCTGAAGATATCAAAACATCCACACCTTCAGCTAGAGCATAGCAAATAGTGGCAGGCTCCCTAGATGGTTCCAACAGTTTTATTTAAAAAACAAAACAAAAACAAAAACAGCAGCTCTATTATTTCCTGGGGCTGGGGGGGGGGGGGGGGACAAAAATCTCAGAATTACTACTGAATCGTATAGATAACAGAAGTGTCCCATTTCCATGCACTAACCTTCTGCAGTGTTGGTCAGTATTGTGGGTGATCTTTAGTGTGCATATGTGCACATCCGTGGCTGGATGAGTGTGTGCACACACATGCACATGCAGCACTTCTCAAACACCTCTATACTTTCAGGCAGATGGTCTTGGGTGAGTCCTCCATGGGTGAGAAGCCAAGAGTACACCAGAACTTTGAAATGTGATTTCCACAAATCAGACATTAGCTCCTATTTATAAGCCTTATATGGAATGGATACCTTTCACCTGTAACTTCATTTATTTCTTATCCCCGTGCCCCATCTATAACCCCAGCAGTTAGAAGGCTGAGGTAGGACTACAAGTTCAAGGCCAACCTAGGCCACATCACCAAACCTCTAAAATGAAAAAACAAAATGTAACAGGTAATAAATGATGGAGTAGGGATATGTTTGTACCCTGGGATTCTAGATCACTGTGTGTGTGTCTTGACATCACTTGTATCACTGAATATGTGAGTGACTCTTGAAACCAAAGGGGTATGAAGAATCCTAAGTGGTTTATTCTCATTCTATGGTACATCTCAAAATATGTAAACGTATCCCCAGATTTAGAATGCTATCTAGCCATGGTTATGTAGTGTATGGAGACGGAATCCTGGAGAGTAAACACAGGAGTTTAGGCAGCATGCCAATTACTGGGTACTTGTTTGGTTGTCTCAGAACTCTCCCGTGCCAGAGCCTCTGATGCCTGAGTGTCCAGAACCATGGGCACAATGCGTGCTGATTGAAGGAGCTCTGGCCAGCTTCAACATGGCGAGCATGGCTCTGCCAGGCCTTGCCCTTCTCCCACGTTCCCTCTGCCTTGCTAAAAACCATTAGATTCCTAAAGCTAGCCACTCCTTATTGGCCACTTACTCCTCCTGAGGCTGACTACCAAGGTCCAGCTATCAAAGTACTGGAGTCCAGAAATCAAAAGCCCTCTTTGGCTCACCTAATCAACATGCCCAATTAAAATTAAACACCTCATTCTAACATGAGGTATCCCCTTTCACCTTTATAAACTGTCATTTTCCTGTGGGCCATATCTGTCTCCTCTTTACTCGGAGGCAGAACTTTGCCCACAGACTCCCACCAAATACCCCTTCACCCTCTTCCTTGCTTCTTTTCTCCCCCCTCCCTTCCCTTTCTCCCTCTTTCTCTATCTCCTGTCTTTGTCCCCTATTCCTGCCCTCTGTCCCTCTAGGGCAAATAAATGCCCTCTATGCTGAGAACTTGGCCTTGGGGTATCTTGAGCCAACTCTGAGATTCTTTACACTGATGATTAAAAAACTATGCATTACTAAAAAAGGAAAATACATATTCCAAATATTCTTCTTTCTACTTAGTCTTTCATGGCTCATTCATGTAGGCTATAGTTGACACCCACTGCCAACTGGTGTCTCCTTTCATTTTGTACTTTGTTAGGGCTCATATATCCTTGCCAACTCAGCATTTATTACAATGACAGAGAATTCAATTTGCCCCTGCATATCTTCCTAAGAAAGGAGCAGAGAATAAATTAATAAAAATGCATAATGCTTAACACTCTATAAAAGTAAAATGTGACATGCTGTTGACTTGACTGGAAGGCCCCTGGGGACAGAAGAGACTGAAAACTCAGAAGCACGATGATGGCATACCAGTGACACCCTCCCCTCCAAAAAAATCTTACAGAAACTCAGACTAAACACTTTTTGGGTCTAGACCTCTACAGGTAAGCTTTAAAACACAGGTGAAAGAGATGAAGAAGACAACAGAAGAATGGCCGCTCGCACCACTACTCTGGCAGAACTGATGTTATGAAGACCGCCGTGATCTAGAAAGCTGCCTGTGGAGTGATGCAGTCACCAAGCCACTCTCCACAAAACTGGAGAAGCAACACTGAGTTTCATTGTTGAGGACCCGCAGGAGACACTGAGGCAATCCTGAGCAAAATGAGCAGCATTCTAGGTACTCACCACCTGAGGTCAAGCTTTACTGTACAACACAGTAACAGCACAGATGTGGAGACTACTGGGGCAGAGCAGAGAACCCAGAGATGCCCCTATGTATCTACAGCCATCTGATTTTTGGAAAAGGTATTTTAAAAAACAAAACAAAACATTACACCAAAAAAAGAAAGTGTCTTCAGGAAATGTTCCTGGAAGGCGCAGATACATGTGTGAAGAATGGGAGGGTCTGTCGCTCTCATCTTGTACAGAAATGAATTCAAAATGCATGAAAGACCTTAATGTGTAACTTAAAACCCCAAAACTCTTGGAGGAAAACACCTCAAGATATGGAGAAAGACAAGAGGCTTATGAAAAGGAACCCCCATGACTCGGGAAATAGTTCTGATAAAAAATATCACATGGAACCACAAAGGTGCAGTATAGGAAAGGAATCAAAAAATTACCTCAATATAGAGACTGCCCATAGACTGAGAACTTAGTTAACTATCCAGGTGTGACAGAGGATTCATGTTTAGAATATACAAAGAAAGCTCTAAACAAAAAATTCTAACTAGTAAGAAAGCAAATTGTCAATAAATAGACGAATAAAAAACATTCAGTATCCTTAGCCATCAAGGAAATGCAAATGAAATTTATACCTAGATTCCATCTCAACTTATGCTGTCCTGAACTCAGTGACATCTCCTTGCCTCTGCCTCTGAGTGCTGGGATTAAAGGCATGAACCATCATATCTAGGCTCTCAGAGTCATTGCCATTAATGCCAATCCTCTAAGCTACCCTTACAAGTAGTAGAAATGAGGATGGCTTGAAGTCTCTTATAACCATTGCTGTGACTGCATGCTTATCAGTCTGAAACTCTACCCCATAGATGTGCTGGTATCTGGAGGTGGGAGTTTGGGAAGTGATTAAGCCACAAAGGTTCTGCCTTCATGAATGGAACTAGTGCCAAGGGCCTCCCTCCTTCCTTGACAACCATGTCAGATACATGAAGCTGGCAGTCTACAAGCCATGGTAATATCTCTACCAGATGTAGACCATGTCATGCCCTCGTCTTAGACTTCTGGGCTCTAAATGACTCAGATATACAGGTTTCTTGTCCTTAGCCTAGGGCACTTTGTCATAGATTCCTGAACTGACTCCAACCTAAACAGGAGCTCACTGCATATTAGCAAGGAACACTTAGACATCATTTAAGCCTCTGTTCTTTTGAACTGCACCTCACATAATTACTGAGGGGAAACCCCAGTTTCTACCTCCCACAAACATCATGACCCAACCAACACCCTAGCTACCAACTAGAACTCCAAATCTCTAGCCAATTCTCATGCCCCTCCTCTAACCCCCAACAAACTCCCAAGGTCCCACCAAAACCCCATTACAGGATATCGATGATAGTTAATTTAGTCAAACATCATGATGTAAGAGGTGAATTTTATCATATAAAATATCATATTTTGATATTTTGCCCTGTAGGAGCTAATTAAGAATGAAGTTTCTAAGTAGGAGAGAGAGAGAGAGAGAGAGAGAGAGAGAGAGAGAGAGAGAGAGAGAGAGAGAGAACACAACAATTTGTGGAAAAGGGGACAACTGGTAAAAAAGAAAAAAATTTTAAGACTTAATGGTAACCTGGTAACCAAGCCATGTATGCATGCGTGCAAGTGCACGTGTGCCTGTGCCTCTGTCTGTCTATTATTCAATGAAATACCAGGTGCACTCTGGTTTTCTCCTTAAAAAGAAAGCTATTGTTACTCATGAGCTTTGGTCTAGCTTGTCAAGCCAGAGTGAAAATCTCAAGAAGAAAGAAGGAGGAGGAGGAGGAGCAGGAGGAGGAAGAAGGGGAAGAAAAAGAAGGAAGAAGAAGAAGAAGAAGAAGAAGAAGAAGAAGAAGAAGAAGAAGAAGAAGAAGAAGAAGAAGAAAGAAGAAGGAGAAGGAGAAGAAGAAGAAGAGCTTTGCATGATTCATGTGTCTTACCCACATGAGCTAGATCAGTGTACAAGGGGTGGGAGTGGGGAAGAGATAAGGCACCCAAAGGAGTTTAGAAGGAAGCAACCTCCAGGGAAATCTATGCCTTCTTGACTCATGCAGCCCACCCTCATCCACCCCCACCCTGAACCCTGAGGCCTGGTATGCTGTGAGAAACCAAATGACCTCTGCTGTTCTCTCTATTAATGGCTAAACATCACCATTAAATTAACTCTTCAGAAACAAATGTCTTCTATAAGTTTCTAAAGATGTCTCCATTTGTTCCCCCAAACTAAGAAACAAATACACACACAAACAGAGAGAGAGAGAGAGAGAGAGAGAGAGAGAGAGAGAGAGAGAGCACCATCACCACCCCATCATTTTACTCCATTCAGAGACCCTCTGGTTTTATATAATCTAAAGGCACAAAGCCTGTAGAGCAAAAATAGTTGGGTTATTTTGAAAGAATGCATCAAATATTAGCTGGGAATTGGTTCTAAACAGGGTCACTTAAGCCTCCATGGGAAGAATTCACAGGGACTTGGAATTAAAATTGCATGAAGCAAAAAAAAAAAAAAAAAAAAAAAAAAAAAAAATTGAGGACAAGAAAATGATGACTGATGGATTTAGTGCTATTATCTCTGAGAATACGAAGGGCAGTCAGGCTTTGGAGAGGGCAAAATTACATATGTGACCTTGAGAACACATCCAGACTGAGAAGTTGGCTTGGTGTGGCTTCCTGCAGGGGAGGAAGTGGACAGGCTGTGTTCTTTGGGTCCAGATAGACAAGAAAGAGTCAGATAAGCAGTTTTGGTGGCTTTTGAGCTACATCTCCATAACGAATAAAACATCACGTACCGTCTTTGGTAGCTGAGGTTAGAAACCAAGAAAAGAGTCTAGCAGATTCTGTCACCTTAGGATAGGATATTGAAAATAGAACATTGAATATAGCCCTGTTCAGTTCAGCCTTTGTCTTTATGGCCTGGAACAGCATACTGAACAGATAACTCACTGGCAACCTCCCAAAAACCCTACCTCATGCTAATTGAAAGGCTCTTGGACTCCAGGGACCTAATTGTTGCAAGCATGGACTCTACACTTCTACCTCCTGGACGGTGGATTTGCTAAGAGATCTCATTAGATGAGTTAGGCCGTTCATGCCAGGAAAACTTTACTAAATTTAAAAATTACTGGTGAGTCCAATGAGCCTGCGTTCATTAGATTTATATCAAGCAATACTAGCTCTTAGAAATGTTTAATAATTTTAACTCCTTAAAAAATAATGCATTAGGGGTCTGGAGAGATAGTTCAATGGTTAAGAGCACTGGTTACTCTTTCGGAAAACTACAGTTTGATTCCCAGCACCCCTATGTCAGGGCACAACCAACTATAACTCCAGTTCCAGGGGGATTTGTTGCCCTCTTCTGGCCTCCATGGGTACTGAATGGAAGTGGTACAAAGACACACATTCAGGGGGAAAAAACACACCCACACATACAAAAAAAATTAAATCATTTTTAAAGTATCACCCACTATAAACTAAACTAATATTTTATAATATTTTGCAAACATAACAATAATTAGATTTTCTCAAAACATTTGTAGCAAGAATGGCATTGTTTTCTATTAGTGAGGAAAAAAATGCCTGGCTTAATAGAAGACAGCTGGAATTTCCTACTGGCTGCTATTAATGTGGCACCATATCTAGATCAGCAGAAGTGTATAAAGGAAATCCATTCTCCTGGTGATACAAAGTTGCAAAATGAGAAATCAGGCAAAGGCATTTTGAGATATCTGTGGCTATTCTTTGATATTATACTAACACTGAAAATTTGGTGGTGTCTGAGGAATTGGAGCATCCATTAAGCAGAGGCTCTTCCTCCCTCAGACAGACATTCATCTTCCCAGTGCTTGTATTTGATCTTTGACCCACATATAAAAAAAAAATTGGCTTATATCAACCACATTCACAAACTACGGAATCACTGACTCTACAACAGTTCTCAGTGCAAGCAGGGGGACAGACTAGGACAGACAGACATCAGCTGCTCATCTGCATCTTCACACATCAGCTGGTAAGCCTTGCCATGGTCAGTATCAGGTCCCCAGTGCCAGCACAGTCCACTGTCTGTACCCTTTTAAAACTCCAGAATTATCTGAATGGCTTTTGTTTGTATCTGAATCGCAGTGACTACTCCAGTGGCAGCCATGACTAATGTGTGCCACACTGAAAGAAAAGGAATATAAAACTCCTCAAGGAATCATAGCAGATGAGAAAAAGAAATAGATGAATCAACTTCACTAAAAACCATCGAGGTCACAAGCATGTCTTCAGTGAAAACCCGATGCCCTTTTGGAAGTTCCAGTTTCAAAATCAAAGTGTGGCTTGAATTGACTAAAGCACAGAAAGCACTGAAGGCGGACTCATTATTGCTGTCATCAGGTGGTGGTAGTAACCAAACCTGAGATATAATTTGAGAAGAAATTAAGTGAGTCTCCTCCAAATGCACTGAGGATCCAAACTCTGCGACCACTGGCAAGGACAGATACTCAAATATAGTCACTTGCTATCAAAAATGTCCATGCATGCATGTGAGAGGGACAAGAGGGGCATGCACATGGGAGCAGGCCAGGGAGGAGCTCGTCTCTCTGTCAGGGTGGCAGAGATGGAGCCTCCTGCTCTTCTTGTGATTATGGCAGGGAAGTCAGGGCAAGCTTTTGCAAGTTTCAAAAGTTCTGAGCACACGCAGTGGATGCTATGATTTTTTTTTTCCTAGAGCTGCTTGGAGTGTTTGGCTCCTTGATGGTCTGAAGTTACTGTGGGATAGAATTGATTATCTGTTCCAAATGGCTTATGCTGCAGGACTATAAAAAAAATTGCAGGTGGCCTTGGTGACAAGGGACCTATCTGTCATCCTGAACTATAGACGTATTTTTTTTTGTAGCATAATCCCAAATCGCTCACTAAGTTTAGTCATTCATCCATGAAATCTAAAATTCGCAGTCTACCTAAGGGAGAAGCGGGGGATTTAGACTAAAAGTCCAGTCTCTGGACTCCTAGCAACATCACATTTCAAAGCTAGATGGAAGGGAAAAGCTAAACTCCCTTAAGCCCCACCATCTTAGGGAACGGCTGGTGTCCACCTTCATTCAACTGATAACCGAGGGAGCTATAAATCCCAGGGATTGGGGAAAGCTACTTAAACTCTTTCATAGCTTTAATTTATGACTGGCCAAGAACTAATAAATACTACGGTAAATATTTATTTTTCTTCAACAGTGTGCTTGTCACCAAGTTGCAGATAGAATCAATTCCATACTGGTCCCCGGAGCTTAAAAAATTAGGCACATGTTAACACTGCTGCATTAGCAGAGATAGCCAAATGACACACAGTAGCCAGAGTACAGACCTCCCTCTAGAACCTGATAAAAATGCCACCCCGGGGTCTGTGACTTCCCACCACACAATGAGCCTCTGGGGAGGGCTGCCTACTGGCTAATGACCACATAGTCGTAATTTGTAGTGCTTCACGTTAGATTCTAGATGGTTTTCATTGTCCTTTCTTCCCTAATATAAAACCTCTCCATCCACAACTAAATTAATGTATTTTTGCTGCCGCTCTGTCCCACAGCTCTGCTTCTCAACTCCATAGTGGTTGCAATCCAGCTTTTCTGCTCTGCTTTCCCAAACAAGCGGTCGGTCCCATTCCACCCTACAAAGTAGCTGAGTCCCTGCTTAAAGGGATTTCTCTCTATCCTCCACTTCCATTGCCCAGTGTTTTGGGTATTTAAGAGTTCAACAGAACCTTTATTAAGCCGAACCATTGTCAATCAGGTACTTAAGCACATAGCACTAAAATCAATTGCCAAAAGAAATGAAAATTTCTGGTGGGAAATAGAAAAACGGCGACATGTTTTGTTGATGTAACTTTCCTCCATTTTCACCTCAAAATATATTGCTGTGCAGTTGACCATTAACCTGGGAGTTAAATATACTAAAATCCACACTGTGTGTGTGTGTGTGTGTGTGTGTGTGTGTGTGTGTGTGTCTGTGTCTATGCATGCAATTTTATGGAGGCTAAGTGACAGCCTAGGTCCTCAGGCACTCCACCTTAATTTTTGAGAGAGGTTTCTCTCTCAGGCCTGGAACTTACCAACTAGGGCTAGAATGGCTGGCCAGTGGGGCCTGGCACCCCTCCTGCCTCTGCCCTCCAACACTGGGATTGTATGTAAGCAGCTCCACAGCCAGTTCTTTTCATGTCCAGGAGTTGAAATCAGTCTTCGGGCTTGCAAGACAATCCCTTTGCTGACTGAGCCATCTCTGACATAAATTTTAAGAGAAAGGGGAAGAGCATCGCTTGATACCAACAACCAATGACAGCTGTCTCCTATTCTGTCACTTTGGACTGCAGTCACTTATACTTATCTCTGACACGACACCCACCCATGAGTTCTCATTTTATTCACTCACATTCAGCATGCAATATGTGATAGATGCATTGGACAGGAGCAACAGAAGACTAAAGAAACTGGAGTCTGTGTGGCCTAAAAGATCAATGCCATACTTAGTTTTTACATTATAAAATAAAAATCTTTTCAAAAGAGAAGTAAAGTAGGAGGGGTGGAGGGCAAAGGATAAAGAAAGAAGAAATCACAAAGTCCTAAGCCAGCATTTAAAAGGAACCTGGAACAGAATGAAGGGGCACGGAGGTGGGTATAGCAAGTCCCAGCCAAGAGCAAGAAATGCCTGTCTAAGCCAGGAGGTGCACGCTTTAAATTCCAGCACTTGGAAGGCAGAGGCAGGTGGATCTCTGAGTTCGAGGCCAGCCTGGTCTACAAAGTGAGTTACAAGACAACCAAACCTACACACACAGAAAAACACCTGTCTCCGGACCAAAAATAAATAAATAAATAAATAAATAAATAAATAAATAAATAAATAAATGTTTGACTATTGAGTCAGGCAAGCAGGAAGGAGCGGTTAGCATGCCTGTCCTAGCTGGATATGTCCATCTTTACTGTTCATGTCTCCACAGCCATCAAATCTTGACGTTTCCCACTCTGAAATCTCAAGTCTGCCCACCTTTTCTCCTCCCGCTGGCTCTGTTCCAGTGAATGGGTTTATTATGTACTGTGTCCTACGGGAGTAACCCCCACCATTCCCTGTCTTCCTCGCTCTCCATCCCCAGTGGTACTACCCGCCCGTCTAGGCAGCACTCGCCTGCATGTTCTGGCCTCTAAAAATTGTACTGTTCTGAGCCGGTTATCATCAAGTAAAAACCTAAAACGCAGGCTTGATGGGCTACGTTGTTCTCAGGCAACGTGATGATTCACCACTCTGCTCCATTAAGGACAAGGCTTTATTGCCGGACGAATAGACAAGATTATAAAAGAGAGACCATTAGAGGAACTATCTCACGGGGCTTTAAAAAAAAAAGCCAGTAAGGATGTAACCACAGGCTTGGTGCAATGCTGGCACTTAGTCAGCCATCCACATAGACGAGGCGGGACAGGAGGAAGAGGGTATGCTAGCTACTTCTACTTTTAGGTTGTTTTTCAATACTGTGCTGTCTTCTCTTCCTCTCTCCTGAAAGCCCAGTTTGTGGACACTGTCCTCTAGGCATGACACAGCTATTGCCCTCTCTATCTGTCTGCGGCTGAGATTACAGGCAGCTGACTTGCACAAGATTAGACCTACTGTGGTCTATTGTGGAGGGGGTGGGGGGTGGGGGGGAGCTCCATGAGGCCTCTGCCCTCCCAAATGCAATCAGTTACCATTTGCTGGAGGACAGGGCCAAGAGGCCTCGCCTCGCAAGAACACAGAGACAGTTAAGGCCCTATCCCTCTGTCTAAGGCTATATAAGACATTAATGATAGCTGAAGAAGCAGCATTTTCTTCCATAGTGTACTGCTATAAATGGCCCATATAGTTCTGTAAGCAACCCCTCACCTAGGCTCCTGTAAATAGCCCCAGTTAAGCTCACTGGGTCTCCAAATTGGACTGAAGTGGAATAACATCTTTGATTTCTTGTTGTTACCTTATATGGAATAAGAAGTTTATTGTTTATGTATCCCAGAAAACATCCAATCATGTTGAGCTTACCTTAACTCCCTCCTGGAAGGAGGGCTCACTGCTAATGCTCTGTACTCCTTATTGACCTGGAAAGAAATTAGGTCTTTTTCTAATATAAAGGGTGAGTCGTCTTTCCTCAGTAATCATCTCCTTCCTTCTTTTATAACTAGCTGGTCACCAAAACTCCTAATCTAAATTCTGACCTTCCAGACACTGCCTGCTCTTTACACCCATTTCTCCAGGTACTCGTCTCTCTGTCTAGAGATAAATTAACACAGACACAATTTATTCACTAAGTAAAACCACAGATAAGTCACCTGGAGAATTTAATTGAAGTGTTTGACATCAGCTGTCTGTTGTAAAGCTTAAATACAACCATAGGAGCAAAATATACAAGCTATGTCTCAAGCACGAATACATGAGGTGGTTTTATTACGACTACAGAACAAATTTCCATAGAGATTCATCAAGAATTTTGAATAACCTAAGTGACAACCAGGGTGACCAACAGTGTGTCATTTCAAGTTATTAGGAAGTGGCATGAGGGACCAGAGCATGGCTGAGGAGTCTGGATTTTTGAAGTCCTTTAATTTCTGTTCCTATAAAGTAAATGAGAGTACATCAGACCAGCCTTCCCACCAGAGACTAAACTGACCAAGAAAGAAAACAATTGATAAAATAGCCTCTGCTTGCAGGCATTGGAGGATGGCCAGGCTCCTTGACTGGAAGGGTCAATACAGAGGAGAGACATTTGACCTGTCTTTAACTGACTTGATGATTCCACTGCAGACAGTGGGAAACACTCAAGGACTGAATAGGGCTTATTCCAGTCTCACAAAGCTACACAGGCAAAAACTAAGAGTTCATGGCCTTCCAAGGGAAACAAGTCCTGGTAACAACCCAAGCTTTCAGCTGCATCCCCAAGAGCCTAAGCTAGAAATTGACTAGGGCTCCGGAAATTTGAAGGGCATCTTGGGGACAGTTTAACCCCTGCCTGGATCAAAGTACCCCTCTACAGAGGAAAGTAGCATCAGCCACAGCTAAATATTATCTCTGTGTTTTTAATAAATAATCCCCAGTAGTCATGAGAATTAACTATGCTTACAAAAATAAGAATGAGCCAAAAATCCAAAGAAGTCAGAAGCAGACCCATAGGGAATTAAGACATAGTAGCTCATAAAGGGGAACATTTAGAGTTACTGTGACTAATACGTTTCCTAATTAAACAGCAAACTACAAATAATGTAGTATAAGGTGATCAAAGACATATTCTATGATTTGAAATATAATCACTGGTAGGAAGATACTCCAAAGATGAGGACCACAGACTATCATGTACAGATGAGATGAAAGTAAGGCAGATGATACTGCATAAGAAAATATCAATCAAAAATTAAAGCATAGAGAGAAAAAGAAGAAATGACTAGTGGAACACTGTTTCTTTTCATTATTACATTGTGTGTGTGTGGTATATGTGTGTTTATATGTAATGAATGTATGAGGGTGTGCATGTGTGTACATGTGTGTAAAACACACACCATAATGAATATCTGGAGGTCAGAGGGTAGCTTGCAGGAGTCAGTACTCTCCTCCCACTGCTTGGGCCCCAGAGACTGAACTCAGGTTGTCAGACAGTCAATACCATTAGCAACTGTGCAGTCTCACCAGTGCTGAAACAGTTTCAATCAGGGAAAAGGGATCCCAGAGCAGAGGATGGAAGGAAAACAATCTCTGAGAAGATCATGGCAAACAGTTTACCAAAACCAATGGAGAAAATCAGGCCAGATCCAAACAGCGCCAAACATCTTGAGTATGATAGAAACATGGAAATTCATACCTAGAATCTCAGAACAACTGCCAGGAAACAAAGGCGAAAGAAATCTTAAAACTGTGGAAAAAGATGAAGCTGGGCATGGTGGTATACACCTTTCATTGCACTCAGAAGGCAGAATCAGGTGAATCTCTTGAGTTTAAGGCCAGCCTGGTGGACAAAGCTCTTTCTAGAACAGCCAGGGCTACATAGAGAAATGCTGTCTTGAGAAAAAACAAAACAAAACAATACACTGTGGGAAAATAAAAGACAAGATAGTCAAGATACCCATGCAGAGTATTTGTGGAAAAGTCTATTTCTGAATAATAGTAAGACCAGCAGTCTCTCTAAGGACGCATATCAACCAGGATACTTATTATTAGAAATAAATACTTTTAAAGAGCTAAAAGAATGGTCAGAACATTCTCCACAGTTGAGTGGAGAGTGGGATATGACTTTCTCACATACTCTGGTGCCTCACATTTGACCATGTCCCCTGGAGGGGGAGACCTGGTGGCACTCAGAGGAAGGACAGCAGGTTGCCAAGAAGACACTTGATACCCTATGAGCATATACAGGGGGAGGTAATCCCCCTCAGGAACAGTCATAGAGGAGGGGAATAATGGGAAAATGGGGGAGGGGGAAGAATGGGAGGATACAAGGGATGGGATAAACATTGAGATGTAACAAGAATAAATTAATAAAAAAGAAAGAAAGAAAGAAAGAAAGAAAGAAAGAAAGAAAGAAAGAAAGAAAAGAAAAAAGGTCCAAAAATATCCCTTAAAACTAAAAGGCAAATTAAAGACTTTAAATACAGTCAGAAAGCCCTTACTACCAGAATGTCTGAAGAAATTGTGAATGGGAAGAAAATAATGCCAGATGAAAGCTTGTACTGAGTGCAAAGATGGTCTACAGGAAAACACTAACCAGCTATGTGTCTTACAAAGGGTTACGATCCAGATAAAGGAACTCAACACGTGGGCCAGAGGAAGGCTTCGGTTGGTAAAGGTCCCTGACACCAAGCCTAAAGACCTGAGATCATTTTCAGTATATCCTCATGGTAGAAGGAGAGAATCTATTTCTACAACTTGTCCTCTGACCACTAATGCTCATCACGTCACATGCACCACAGTACAAACACCATTCATTCATGTAAGCACACACGCACACATACACACACACACACACCCATGCAAACACACTAATAATGAATAGCATTAAAATTTTTAAATCTGTCTTTATTCAAACCCCATTTTAATTTCTTTCAAGACACATTTATTTAATTATTATGTGCTGATGTTTTCCTGACCTCCCAAGGGAGAATGCTGGACCTAGGACCAGAGGAATATCTTAACCAATGTCTACGCACAGCACATGCTGTCCGGTTATCTTCCCTGCTGCATACAACTGAGCTCTGCCCTCTTACTGAGTGCCCAGGATTGTCGTTTACTTAGTTGGATGCTTTAAAACCTCATCCAGACTCCAAAATGTCTATGCTGCATCCTCTCCTTATGTCACAGAGCTCAAGGGGCCACACATTAAAGGCTTTGAATAAATACCCACAGAGTTAAACTTTTGTAGGAGGGAACAATAATCTCAACTTGCACGATTCACTTTGATAAACAGAAACAGAAAACCTTCCAAGTTTCAAAAACAAAATCCATAATCATTTAGGTTGGGGAGGTCTAACCTATTATGAAATAAAACAGTTTAATGAAATCTTAAGACAGTTGAAATAATGCTCTTTAGATTGAACCTCACTCTTGATGGTCAGAAAAGACTGGGAACATGAGAGGCCATCCCTCCACCCACAGAAACTAGTGTTGCCTGTGCAGGTTGGAAAGAGCCCAAGTAAGGCTGGAGAGATGCCTCAGAGGTTGAGGGCACCGACTGCTCCTCCAGAGGTCCTGAGTTCAATTCCCGGCAACCACATGGTGACTTACAACCATCTATAAAGTGATCTGATGCCCTCTTCTGGCATGCAGGTGTACATGCAGGCAGAGCATTGTATACATAATAATAAATAAACAATAGATTAAAAAAAAAAAAAAGCTCAAGTATCTTCTCAATATCACCATGGGAGCCTCATCTCTAGCCTAAGGTATGTGGCTCTGAACAGAAAAACTCACACTAGTAGAATACAAGTCCTTCCTTTCAATACAAGCTTGGACATGATGTTACTTTTACCTACAGGCCTGTCACTTAATTCCCAGCTAGTTTTAAATTTCCTCTACTTTTAACCATTAACCCTTGCCTTCCAGCTTCTGGGATTTTAACAAGAGGATATTATTTGAAAGTCACATTACATCTCAAAATCCAGTTTAGAAAATCATTTGGTCTCTCTCTCTCTCTCTCTCTCTCTCTCTCTCTCTCTCTCTCTCTCTCAATGTGTGGACCTACATTCATGTATGTGCGCATGTATGTATAAGGATGCACAAAGACATGTGTGCATATCACTGTGCATGCAAGAGGTCATCACTATTGCCTTCTTTTGTCATTCTGCACATTAGGTTTTGAGGCAGGTTCTTTAATAAAATGAGCTAACTGGCTTGGCTAGACTAGCTGACAAGTGGGGCTCATGGATCCTCCTGTCTGTGCCTCACCCCCCACCCCCAGCACAGGGACTACAGGTCACCATAGCAGCCTTTCCTGTTTTCATGTAGGTGATAAGGATCCAAATTCAGGTCTCATCTTCATACAGGAAGGACTTTCTTGGCTGAGCCAAGCATTCTTTGACGTTGTGTTGTGCACGCAACTGCAATGCTCTTCATCCAATGCATTCAACAAATGTTTATTTAGAAAAAAAAAAAAGTTGAACAAAGAAAGGCTGGTTCTATCTACTGAAAACATATTATGCAAATAAGCATGCAAATAGGGAAACTGTAGCTGTGGTAACTACTGTAAGGAGAAGCACCTGGCGAGTGAGCAGGTGTGATACAGTGGATTTGATCTTGGGCCTGAAGAGTGAGGCTCTCCTGACAAAGAAGTAACGCAGCATCTGGTTTTTGTCAGATGGGGCCAGGTAAAAACCACATGTGATGTTTTCCAGGCAGGTAGATAAGGAGCAGCAAAGACTAACAGGGGGGGGCGGGGCCTGAAAGGGCACTGGTGAACAATTGGGGTCAACGGTGAACAAGAGTGGGAGCTGATGAAAGCTGGCTCCGTGAACACCATGCTCGCTCACAAGGGTGAGATCCTGAATTCTGGTTCCCAGAACGAAGCCACAGGATGTGGGCCACGGTGGTGTAGGCCCATAATCACAGTGTTCCTCTAGTGACATGGGCAACAAAGGTAAAAAAAAAAAAATAGTTGAAGTTTGTGGGCCAGCTCCTGTGGCCTATGCAGCAGCAGGATACCAGAAGAAACCCTGCCTCAAACAGGGTAGAAAATGAAAACCAACACGAGAGATTATCCTCTGACTTCCAGACCCATTGTGGCTCACCTGTGCTCATACAAATATACTCACTCAGAGACAGACAGACAGACAGACACACACACAGACACACACACACACACACACACACACACAGGCGGGGCAGGGGGGTCAGATAGACAGACAGAGAAATGTTTAAAAAGAATGTGCAAAGGCTCTGGAGTACTAGGGAGTTAGTAAGAGAATCCAAAGGAAGTTCACTTCTCCTCTGTTTACAGACTTCTTCTCTCTCCTCACATATTTCTCAAATGTGACATCCTCTGTAGAGCTGCTGTCCCCTCTCCAACTGCACTGCAAACTGATATCCCGAATACCATTATGACATTTCTTCTCCGCGTCTGTTAGCACTTAGCTCACTGTATGGCAATTATCTGTTTATCCATCTGTCTCCCTCACCAGCCTGAGACTCAATCCTCAGAGGGCAGGAGGGACACAGCATTATCTTTGTAACTCTCGGTATGCAGTGCTAAGCATGTTTAAAGCACTCCCTGTTTGTGAATGAATGAATCTGGACATTCCAAGCCCATCTCTCTGCATACCCAGGCATAAGCATTACGCCTCACAAATGTGCTTACCTACTATGAGAGTTGCCTACATTTTTTTTAAAGACTCAGCTGTATAGTAATAACTTTTTAAGAAAGCCCTTTCTCCGGCTTGCCCTTAATGAATCATAAGGTGTTATTTACTGCGGCCTCGGAACCATCTGCACAGACACTGTTAACACAATGCAATTCATTTTATAAATATCACACAATTATCTAATTTTTAAAAGGCTCTGGCTGCTTTGAAAGGTGTTATTTTGGAAACAAGTCCTGGCCCATCCTAGGGAAATTCCCAAACCAGCATTGTAATTGCTAAGTATATCCACAGAAGCCCTGAGAGGCCGGACAGGAAGTATAAATCCCTAAGCTTTTGTGGATATTCTGAGCACTGCCAGCAGAGCACAAAGAGAGGTCACACGCACCCCTGTCCCACCTGTGGTCACCTGCCCTGTCTGTACTCCAGGTGATGATTCCAGAACTCCAGAAAGCCTAAACTCAGTTTCCCACCCTAGTAACAGCAGCCCCACCAGCGACCCCAACCCCACGCCTGCTCCCCCTCCCCACTGCTCCAAGGTGCTTGCCAGCCTGTGTTTGTCCAACAGTTGCAAGAAGGAATAGGAACAGGGACCTGCCTGTCCATTGGCCATTTTTTGCTGAGGCTTCCAAGTGGAATTAGCAGCCCATGGGTTTTCCTTACAGGGTGCCAGCAACCTGGTACTGACTCTCCCCCACCCTCCCTTCTGGGATCCGAAAAACAATACAATCAAGATTAGGGTATTCCTGGAGCAACCTGACCCTCCAGCTCTCTGGCTATTTGATACTTGGCTGTTAGACAGGGCCCTGCCCCTCCCAGGTCTATCTTTGCCTGCCATCTTTAGAGGATTACGGGGGAAGGGCTGGCAGTGGTCTGTAGTAATTTAACCCAGGCCTCCTCGAGCTATTTATGAACAGATGTGAGCTAACATTCCCATACAGGCGGGCGGGCAGAGTCCTGAAATCCTGGGCAAAGGCAGTGTCCCTCCCTGAAAAGTGTGCTGAGCCTGACTTCCTTTGCCTATCTCAGCTGCAGAGGGGCAGGATGTGGCCTGCCTGGGAAAAGAACCCTCAGCAGCCCAGTCCTGAGGCTGCTTCCCTTTGATCTCGTGTGTGTGTGTGTGTGTGTGTGTGTGTGTGTGTGTGTGTGTGTGAGAGAGAGAGAGAGAGAGAGAGAGAGAGAGAGAGAGAGAGACAGAGACAGAGAGAGAGACAGAGAGAATCTGACATACATGAGACTTGGTACTTCATTACAGACTTCCTGTCTTTATCTCTAATAATTATAAAACCCTTGGGAAGAAGAAAAGGGTGCTATGAAATAGCACAGGAAAGGGTAGACACCACCAAGGAAGGCAGGGCCAGGGTCTGAGAAAGGGGGATGAGGGTGTAGTGACCATCTGCTCTGTGAGATACCAACACTGCTGTGTGCCTGCATTTGAGCTTCACAAAACCATGTGGCTGCACTGACCTTGCCATCAGGACGGAAGCTGCCTGTCTTCCTGGTGTTCCTCCAGTCCAATGGGCCAGCGGGTATGAGAGAACCCTGAAGTGGGTGAGGTCAAACTGCGATGGCATGGTCTCCCCATCACCATTGTCTGGGCTGTGGCCCACAGACCATCCTCAGGGGCTTTAAACACACTTCCTGAAGAAAAAGACATCACTAGTGTTAGAGTCTGTTACTGCTACCATAAAAAAAGAAAAAAGAAAAGAAAAAGAAAAAAAGAACAGAAAAAAAAAACATACACCTTAGATTGAGTACTTTATAAATAAGGAAATTGATTCTTTACAGTCATGGAGGCAAGCCCAAGATCAAAGAGCCATTGAACAGACGCCTGTCTGGGTTCACGAGCCTTCAACTTCATCCTACAAGAGCTCATGTTCCATAGGACCGGGCACTCAGTAAAACAACAGTGCTTCAGCAGCAATGTGAAGTGCTCACCTGTGCATCCAGCCCACAGACACAAACTCCAGCAAAGGGTATGGGAGACTCTGCCAAACCCTAGTCTCTACATGGCAGGCATCAGAAACATTACACGCTGACAATTCCTCTTTCTCAGAGGAGAGGCTTGAGAGAGAACCCAGCTGGCAGAGTGCTTTGCTGTACAAGCATGAGGGCCTGAGGTTGATCTCCAACATCCAGAAGAGGAAGGAAAACCAGGCACTGAGGGTGGGTGAACCACAGGACTGAGGAAGTGGAGACCGGAGGCTCCATGGAGCCTGTTGGCTAGCCAGCCTAGAGGAATCAGTGAGACCTTGTCTCAAAAAATAAGATCCAAAGCAATTGAGAAAGACACCCAATGTCAACCTTTGGCACACACACACGCACACGCACACACACACACACACACACACACACACACACACACTGGGGGTGAAGGTGAACTATTAGTTTCTAAGTGAAACTATATACATATTGTGACCTAACGTTTTAAAATCTAGAGTAGAACATACTATAATTCCATTACTAGTAAAATGAGGCAGGAGGATTGCCATGAGTTCATGACTAGTGTGGGGTTTATAGTGAGGCCATGCCTACACATATTTATGAATATATAGTCATCCCTACATATGTTATATGGATATCTATAATATATATAATGTATATCATAAATACACAGAGAGGGGCAGGGCAGAGAGAGAGAGAGAGAGAGAGAGAGAGAGAGAGAGAGAGAGAGAGAGAGAGAGAGAGAGAGAGAGAAGGTGTTGAAGGCTTTTAACTGTACTCGTTTCTGTGCAGGTGAGATAGGTGGCAAGTGTAGTGTTTCGGGCTCTGTGAGCCAGACTGTGTTCTGACGACTCAGCTGTGTTCTATAGTCCATAAACAGCTAAAGACATAGAGGGACCTGTTCATGTTTCAATATGCCTCTTGTTTACAAAAATAGAAACTAGACACAGTTCTTGAGTCTGCCAACATTACCAGGAATACTGCATGTGGAGGACTCCTTAAATCCTTTGTGAGCCACCGTTTTGTGTGCTATCTCCATAGCTGAGTGAAAATCAACAAAGCTGCCCCAGGGTTGGGGTTCAGCAAAGGAGCACACAGAACAATGGTCTTCTGTGTTTAGAACCATTCCTCGTCACAGTTTGAAGATTTTTCCACCATCTGTGGAAATCTATGCTTTACAAAATCTCATGAAAATGCACGAAGATGTGAGGAAGGCAAAAAGTTTGAAGATACACAGTGGAAGAAGCCAAGGAAAGGTAACTCGCCTAAGGGAAATCAAAGCAACGATGCTAACCTCTTCCCACACACAGCTAAGCTGCTCATCTGCTCCAGCCAAACTCATGTATCCTAGGGAGCACCAAGTTGTGTCACAGACATAAAACTATCTCCCCAGAGCTAGGGAGAGGGCTGAGAGCATCTGCTGCTCTTACAGAGAACCCGAGTGCAGCTCCCAGCACCCACACAGGACAGCTCACAGTTGCCTGGAACTCTAGCACTAGAAGATAAATACCCTCTTCTGGCCACCTCTGGCACCTACACCTCCCCCCTCCCCTTCCTTTTCCACCTCTCTTCCTCCCCGCCCTCCCTCTCTCACACATACAAACACACAATAAAAACAAATGTTTAAAAAATAAATAAAACCAGCAGGTGGTAGCCTTTAATCCCAGCACTCAGGAGGCAGAGACAAGCAGATTTCTGAGTTCCAGGACAGCTAGAGCTATACAGAGAAACCCTCTCTTGAAGAAAGGAAGAAAGAAAGAAAGAAAGAAAGAAAGAAAGAAAGAAAGAAAGAAAGAAAGAAAGGGAGGGAAGGAAGCCATTTAATACCAAGAATATATCCAGAATAAAATGGGTACAACAAAATTTTGTGGGTCATCCAGAAAAACACTTTAAAGCAAAACAACAACTACAACAACACTTGTCAGCAGTCACAAAGCTAGGGTATAATGGATTACAAGGGCCACATGACTATAAGCCACTAGTTCTATGTAGAGGAACAAAGATGTATTTCCAGGCCCAACTTCATGCCCAGTGACTGTGTGTCTGTGTTAAGGATCCATTTATGTATGCTTGAGCATATGTGTGTGTGTGTGTGTGTGTGTGTGTGAGACAGAGAGAGAGAGAGAGACAGAGAGAGAGAGAGAGAGAGAGAGAGAGAGAAGTATTTGTGGAATAAAAGAATGCAGAATCAATGCACCATAGAAGACACATAAGGCAGGCAATTTTGTGGGCTAAGTCACTCTTTATTCAGAAGGAATATTCTATGTAGAACTACCGAATTGTGTATTTAGTTCTTCAGAACCTACAAGCAACTGTTGAACTAATGTGAGTGGCCTAAAGGAGGGGAATTACCACTCCAGGCACTAAGTCTACGCTCAGGAATTATTCATGCACGGCGAGAACCCATCTGGAACATCAATGAAGTCTTTATGGTGAAGACAACTCACAGAGGACCAGGTCTAAGTGTGCTAAGGTCTCTGCCTGGGGTTTCCCAGAACCTGGGAAATGGAAGCCTGATTTCTCAGAGGGCTTGTGGCTTCTTTCACATCTTCTCCACCCACTCATCTATCACCTTGTGATTTGGCAGTATGCAACACAACCTCTCAGCAGCACGGGGTAGAACAAAGCATGCCTTGACTATTTCTGCCTGTCGCCTTGTTTTCCCCTCTGACCACAGGGCAGGACAGGTGCATTCAGGAGACACTGGTGTGTAGAGAGGACCCACATAAGCATTACAGCGTCTGAAGTACCTCATCCTGCGACCCAGCTGAAGGTCAAATGGGAACAGCCTGCCTTCCTCCCACAGGTGCTGGCCCCTCAAAAGGAATGCAGACTTTGAGCTCCATTGATGTTTTCAAAATACTGCTTTCTCTTTGAACTAGCATGGAATGTGTAACTTTACCCACAGACTGTACAACTTTCCAGCAGTCCGGTTTCTACAATACAACTCATTTCAACTATTTTTTTAAAAAGCCCTTTAAGAATCCATTATAAAGATTCAGAAAATAAACTGCCTTCATCTTCTGCTTAGAAAAGTCATAGGTAATTATGGCCATATGTGCATGTCCATGCATATAGACTTTTAGTTTTTCAAGAATGACAACCTCCATTAAAAGGGTCAGGTTATTCGGCAGCCCTTTCTCTTCCTCCTCTCTGAAATTCCAGAACCTGACCCATACAAGGCCAGATGTAAATAAGGGTTGAAGGCTCTATATCCAAGTTAATCCATGCTTTAAATAAAAAAAGGTTGTTTAATTGCAAAAATGATGAAAATGTTGTCCATTACTTTACAGCCAAGTGAAATAAAATGAAGCTAATAATTATAGAAAAAGTAAAATACTTTAAATACATGAAGTTTAAAAGTAGATATTTTAGATATACTTTCTTGGTTCTCTGAAACAGAACCCTTAGAATTATTATTAACAGTAAGTTAACAACAATGTTGAGATGTTGCAAAGGAACCTGAGCATAAGTACTTTTCATTTACTTCAGATACACATGATTTTACATGGTGAAATGCATATATACACACAGGGCCACACTCATTGACACACACATACACAGATATACAAATATAAACACACACACAAAGATATGCATACATACAAACATATAGACACATATGCACAGAGACACAGGCATAGGCACATACATATAGACATATACACAGTGACACACAGAGAAGCAAGCATAGACACACATACATAAATACACACATACAGAAAGACTGAAGACATACAGACACTGATATATAGACAGACACACACACACAGAGAGAAAAAGTGTGCATGTGCTCCAACACACACACACACACACACACACACACACACACACACACACACACCTTCCTTCACAGAACTGAAATGTCAAACTCAAAATAAATTCAAAACATTTACAAAATAAATTGAGACATCTAAAGGGGATTTCCCACAATTAAATTTGCAGTACTATCAACAAAATCAGTTTATTTTAGGACAAGCTGCCCAATATATAAATTCCCCTTTGCCTTTGAAATGCTTTTACCAGATAAGATAGCTTCTGTTTGATCTACTATTTTCAGAACTTGCTCTGGGGTCTGAATACACCCAGTGGAGTGACTTGAGAATTCCTACCCAGCTTTCAAATGTGCTTCTTCTGTCTGTTTGTATTTAGTAATTTCCTGTCAAACAACCTCACATAATTAACTTTCCTTGCTCCAACCTACTTTTTCTCCCTACCCCTACTTCCTGAGGACGGTAATAAAATGCTGATTACAGAAGACTGCTATTTGCTCCCCCTCCCAGCCCCTCCTAGTCCCCTCTCTGACTCCCTTTGTGGGAGCACTGGCTCAGGTTGCAGGGAGATTCTGATCAAGGAAAGGCTTGGACCAGGAAAAGCCAACAAAGAGTCTGGGGCCATTTGTGATCGTCCACACATACCGGACAGCCCTCCCTGTCACAGATGGAAGACTGCAAAGTCGCAATAGAAAGAGGAGAGAAAGAAAACAGACATCCCAGCCAACCTCTACATCAAGCCAGCACACTGGGAACGTCCAACAAAGGCTCCACACTGTTCTCCAAATGCTCCCAGAGCCACTAAGGAACTCAATTTGCACCTTGATTTGTCTTTAACTAGTTTACAGGAGTTACGTAGGGCTAGTGGGCATTTTATTGGACAGCACAGCTTGACAGCCATCTGCCAGTTTACAGGACATAAAAAGAATAAAAGAACACCATGTCATTAGCAAACCTTAAAAAGGGGGAAATTCACAGCAGACTTTCTTCAGCAGAAGAGCCGAAAGAGAAAAGTGGAGGAAGGTGGATGGAACCTTTAATCAATGTCTAAAAGACATATTAACTAGCTGCAAGGAGGTGTTAGTTGGATCCATAATAAAAGAAAGATGCAAAGAAAAATCTCAACAGGGTCAGGGATTTGAAAACTGTGCATCTGTGCTGATATTAAGGGATTACCTCTATGTGTGAAAAATATAATGATATTTTTGAGTGTCTAAGAGCAGACATTATATTCTTAAGATAAATGGTGAAATATTTCAGGATGAATGCCATGACGTCTCGGTTTTGTTTGTAAGCAGAAGAGGAGCGTGTAGTGTGCACACGAAACTTGATGTGCAATTAATTGGTTATGGCTGTATGGAAAGCACATGAAGATACCCTCTTACTATATGATTCAGAGTACATAGCATTGGAAGTTTATCTTCTCAATGAGTGGCTTGTTTGAAGAACAGTTCCTTAAACCATAATACAGACTTGTAAATATATGTGCAGTGGTAGCTCTGAATTTATGTTGTTGTTGTTTTGGTTTGGTTTTGGTTTTGGTTTTCGAGATAGGGTTTCTCTATGTAGCCTTGGCTGTCTTGGACTTTGTAGACCAGGCTGGCCTGTAACTCACAGAGATCCACTTGCCTCTGCCTCCCTGAATGCTGGGATTAAAGGCATGAGCCACCAAGCCTGCTGGGCTGGTTGCACTGCATTTTATTTGTAGATTAATTCAAATTTTAGCACTATTTGCAGATGTAAAATTTACCAGGGGGGAATTGTAAACATGGTATATAGTACATAGTTTAGCCATTAAAAAAGAACAAATTAAGCACCAGCTAAATAGCTCAGTGGTTAAGAATGTTTGCTGCTTTTCCATAAGACTGGTTCCCAGCCCTGTGTAGAGGCTCACAATCTCCTAAAGTTCCAGGGAATTCAATCTTCTTTTCTGACTTCTATGGGCTCTTCCTGCACACATGTGGGTGGAATAAACTCACACAGAAGATCACACACGCACAGGAAGGAAGGAAGGAAGGAAGGAAGAAAGAAAGGAAGGAAGGAAGGAAGGAAAATAGTTATCTTTAAAAAACTATAAACTAAGCTTATAAATATGCTACAATTACTATCAAATGGGTATAAAAATAAGTAGAGATTTGTATTGCACAAATAACACTAGTTACTTTGTAGAAAGTATGTGTATGCATAATTTAACAGATACAGCTCCATGAATTTAGAGAACATTGTACTAAAACTCTTAACTAATAATATAAATTAATAAACAGGAGTAATGATAGTTATAATGATAAAAATAATGATCAAGAGCCAGAAACAAAAATGTCTAAACTGTCAGCATCAGTGTAAATTGTCTACACAATAAATGCACATAATCTAGATTTTAATAGAATTAATTGGAAGTTAATTAGGTTAAGTACATTAAAAATTCAAAATCATTGAGTACATTAAAATTTTAAATAATTCAAGATATATAATAGGAGGGCTAGGCCATGCCTATCATCCTCGTACTTAGAAGGCTGAGGCAGAAGGACTGCCATGAGTTTAAAGCCAGTCTGAAGTACATAATAGTTATAAATCCACTTGGGCTGCAATGTATTGGGTATTGGGTATTGGCTCAAATACTAAAAAATATAGTAGAGAAAAAAATAACTTACTAACAACAGAAACTCACAGTAAAGACTTTCAGAAATTCAACAAAAGGTTATAAAATTATTGTTAAAAATAAAGAAAAACAGTATGTAGATCCTTGTGTTTACAAATGGATAGATTTTAAAAAGACAACAACAAAAAAAACCTCAACATTCCTCAAAGTAACCTAAAAAGTAAACTCAATGCTAATAAGCACAATATTCTGTTAAGTTAGGTATGGTAGCACATGTTTATAATCTTGGGAAACATTGGGAAAAGTTTCAAAAGTTCAATGGTAGCCCCAACTACATATTGAGTTCAAGGCCAGCCTACCTCAAAAGTAAAATAAAACAACATATAATATATTATTTAGACAATATAATAAGTCAATTTTAAGATGAGTATACCATGCTGGACATGGTATGTCCACCTTTAATCCTAACACTTAGGAGGCAGAGGCAGGCAGATCTCTGTGAGTTCAAGGCCAGCCTGGTTTGCAAAGCTCGTTCCTAGGACAGCCAGGGCTCTTAAAGAAACCCTATCTCAAAAAGAAAAAACAACAACAACAAAAACAAGTATACTAAAAAAAAAAAACACAAGAACACCTAAGAACATTCTGAAGAATAGCCTTCTGGGAAAGCTATGACAAGGAAGGAGACTCCTTGTGTGAAGTCACAGCCTCTAGGACCAGAAACTATAATGCAAACAGAATCATGCTCCAAGTAGGGTCATGAGCAGTTAGGTATGAAAATACTCTTCTCAGGGGAAGTAAAGGCAGAAAGAGTATGCATTTGAAGCCAAGCTAGGCTATGAAACAGACTCATGAGTGTATGAAAATGAAGGATATCAAAAGTGTGCCACATGCTGACAAAATGGGTCAGTGGGTCAAACATGCTTACCACACAACGCCAACCCTCTGAGTTCATCCCCAGAACACACATAAAGCAAATCGGGTACCATAAGTCCAGTCTTCAATGCTGGCTCCAGGACCCCTAGAGTGAAGCAGGAGATGGACACTAGAATATAGCCCTACACAGCTACAGAAACCACAGAGACACTGCCTCAAAAACAGAGTGGAAGGAGAGAACCAAATCTTCAGACCTCACACTCACACCCATGCTTACAGAGATAGAAAGACAACAAACAGACAGCATTAAAAAAAAAAAAAAACTGCCTCAAAGTCTGATGTAGAGTGTCTGAGAACACAAAATGAATACACATATTCAGGCATGAGAATGCAGGAACCATAGAGTCATGTGGGAATGTTCAACAGGAAGAATGAATTTTGTGGCATTCAGAAAGGCGATGACAGTCACAGTTACAACCTACAGACACAGTTCCAAATGATGATAGTTGGCAGGGGTGCATGACACAAAAATGACCGCGAAGTCCCGGTGAGATGGACCCAGGAAAAGCAAACAGCCTGTAGTAGTCAAGACTATAACAAAGACAAGGGAGGGAAGTGAGACTACATTTCAATTAAGAGCTGGTGAGGAGACATCCCCTACCTCCTCCTTGCGGTGTTAAGACACTGAGCTAAAATATACACTAATGGCCCTGACCACCGAACCAGATGGGCTATGCAAGTTCATACTTGTCTTCATGAGCTACATGATTAGGTGACACTGTTGTAAGCATCTAGGGCCCTGAACTAAAAGCTACATGCACAGGTAAAGGCTGCATCACAGTAAAACCTAGGCCCCAAGTACATCTGGGCTCTGCACTTACCATGATCTCAAATATGTTACTTAGTGTGTTTGTGCCTTGGCATCCCCCAGGAATGAAATGTGATGATAACAGCGCCTCCCTCCCAGGACTAATGTGAACATTTAAAATTTTAATATGTGAAAAGCACTTATAAAAGTGCTCAGAAAGCCCAGGACACTCAACACACTGGGGCTCTTATTATTACTACTTTCTCACTGAGTGCCTCTGGGCCCAAGTCCTTGCAATCCCTGAGCCTCAGCTTCCTTCTTTCAAAAACATAATATTCCTGTCTTCATAACATGCTGGATGGTTTGTGGGAGAAAATAAAAGGAAAAATGGCTTCGTAAATTGCCAGTGTTGTAGCTAGAGCAGTTATAGAACGGAGTTCCACTGTATTTCAAAGAATCTGTGAGCTCTTTTCTTGTGGAAATTGATATTTTTTATCTCCCTAGGCTGCTGAGAACCTCACATAGCAATTGTTAGCACAAAATTAGCCACTCTCACTTCATACAAAGTAATTAAAGGAAAGTTCTTTGGAAATCTAGCACATGAATCAGCTGGGTACAGTAGATGGATGGCCAACCATTAAAGATGTCTAAGCAACTTGTTAAGCTTTAGCAAAAATATGAGCGCACATGTGCCAACTTACAGAGAGAAAAGCCCTCGGCCCTTCAGAGCATTGTGTGCTGTGTCTTTCATCTCATTTTTCATCATTATTTTTTAAATGTAGCCATCTTTGTCAACTCTTTATTCTTTCCTGCAAGCTCATCTTGGGATATGAGAAAATATGATGCACTAATGCTTATTGGTAAGGGAGGCTAGCTAGAAGTTTTCAAAAGCAAAATTACAGGATACAAATATATAAAAGGGAAATGGATGGTTCTACAGTCAGTTTCCTGAAATAAAACCTCCTTGGCCTCTTAGTCTACTTTCAAAGCTGACTAGTGGCTTGTTTTAAGAGGCTACTTTGTACATTAGACAGACTGCCCCGTTTTTCTATTGGTATTTAAAACAGGGTCTCATTTGTAACCCATTCTGGCCTGGAACTCTTGACAATCCTCCTGTCTCAGCTTTCTGAGTACTGAGATTTCAGACAGGAACCACCACACCAGCTCAAACCCAACCATATGCTGCCCACAACCTTCCTCAGCTCTCGTTCACTATAAGGAACTATAAGCTCTCTCTACTGCCTTAGTCAGGAATTCTATTGCTTCAGTGGAAGACCATGACCAAAAAGCAAACTGAGGAGGAGAGGGTTTATTCAGTTTACACTTCTACATTGCTGCTCATCATCAAACAGGGCAGAAACCTGGAGGCAGGAGCTGATGCAGAAGCCATGGAGGATGCTGCTTATTGGCTTGTTTCCCCTGACTCACTCAGCCTGCTTTCTTCATGCTCCCCCCGCCCCCGCCAGCCCTCCACCCCCTGGCACCACCACCCCGAGACAAGGTTTCTCTGTGTAGCCTTGGCTGTCCTGGACTCACTTTGTGACCAGGCTGCCCTTGGACACACAGTGATATGCCTACCTCTGTCTCCTGAGTGCCGGGATTAAAGGTGAGCACCACCATGCCTTGCTGAGCCTGCTTTCTTATAGAGCTCAGGACTGCCAGCCCCGGGATGGCACCACCCACAATCAGCTAAGCCCTCCCTCATTGAGCACTAATTGAGAAAATGTCTTACAGATGGATCTCATGGAGGTATTTCTTCAACTGTGACTCCTTCCTCTCAGATGAGTCTAGTTTGTGTCAAGCTGACACAAAACCAGCCAGTACATTACATTGGCCAAACAAGAGAGAGAGAGAGAGAGAGAGAGAGAGAGTTTGTGTCAAGCTGACACAAAACCAGCCAGTACATTACATTGGCCAAACGAGAGAGAGAGAGAGAGAGAGAGAGAGAGAGAGAGAGAGAGAGAGAGAGAGAGAGAGAGAGGTGTGACTTGGCTAATTTATCTAGATTCAGACAGAACTGATAAAGTTCTAAAAGGAAGAAGAGATAAGCGAGAGCTGGAAGTGAGGGCTGAAAATCACTTCCGAGTCTTAAAAAAAAAATTGCTTTATGAATGGTGAGAAGCAAATCACAGCACATGAGCTATGGAGCAATGCTCTAGTATCTGGCCCTGCTGCTCACTTGTTGATCTATGGAGACATGACATGAATGTCAAATTCGTTAGATGCCACGTAAAAGTGGTACTGCTGTGTAGTTTTGGTCTGATAGGTATGAACTGGTGTCCCTACTGAAATCTTACATGACAAGGCAGGCACACAACTACACAAGCATTCAGAGTATGCTCTTGACCTGTGATGCCCTAGCACAGTGGTTCTCAACCGTCCTAATGTTGTGACCCTTTACTACAGATCCTCATGTTGCGGTGACCCCCCAACCATCAAATTATTTTCATTGCTACTATGTAACTGCAATTTTGCTACTGGTATGAATCATAATGTAAGTATCTGTGTTTTCCAAAGATCTTAGACCACCCCTGTGAAACAGCCATTGGATACCAAAGGGGTGGAGACCCATTGGTTGAAAAACACTACCCTAACAGGTGTACCCAACTTGCAGCCTGAAAGCCACATATGCTCAAGAACACATATGAATGCAGCCCAACACAAAATCGTAAACTTACTTAAACCATATTTTTACTTTAAAAAAAAAAATGGTAGTTTAATGACATGGTTCTCAAGTGCCAACTTTAAAATGACAATGTTGTGTCACAATGTCAAAATGTTGGCCACCCTTGCAAAGGCAATTAAGAAAGAATGCTAAGACACTACTTATGGTGAAACCTTACATTCTATTTTTGTATCCATCTATAACAACAAGCTTTACTTCCCAGCATACATGAACCCAATTCCAGACTGACAAAAAGTCTAACTGTGAGAGATAAAACCATAAAGCTTCAAGAAAAATAACATAGGAGACACACCCTATCACTTGGAGATTAAAAAAATAAAATAAAATCATACGTAGAATACAAATGACAGACGGTGATAGAAAAAGCTGATGAACCAGACTAGTGAATACTGACACCTGTTCATCAAAAGGCACTGCTACAAGACAAAAATTGAGGCAGAAAGTGGGTGAAGGGAACCCACACAACACAAAGCTGCCATTTCAAGAACAACACAGAACTCTCAGAAGTAAAAAAAGAAAATGGCTCATCTAAACAGGAGACGAAAACATCTGTGGGACACATGAAGCATAAGGGTACCCATCATGGGGTGCCCAGGAAAATGTCCCCATCATGGTGAGCCGGGAAAATGTCCCCACAGGCTCATGTGTGTAACACTGGGTCTGTGGCTAGTGGCCCTGTGTTAGGAGGGTTATAGAACCTTTAGAAGCTCTGACCTCATTGGCAGAAGTAGATCACTAGAGGTGGTGAGGCCCTGAGGGTTTATTGAATAAGATTTGTTCTTTAAATGCACATGTGTGCATGTGTGCAGGTGTCTGTGTGGGCCAGAAGAGGGCATCAGAGTCCCTGGAGCTGTAATTACAGGCAGTTATGAGCCACTGGGTTCCACCGAGCACTGTGAACTGAGCTCCTGTCCTCTGAAAGAATGGGAACACTTTTAACCACTGAGCCATCTCTCCAGCACAGGATGGGGTATTACAGCACAGCAAGGCCTCCTGTTTGCTCTCTCCTTCAGGGACCACTGGGGTGTAAGGAGCTGCAGCCACAAGCTCCTGGAATCAGGGACTCTACCATACCTTCCTGCTCATAACAGACTATGTCTCCTCCAACTGTGAGCCCATGGAAACCTCTCTTTCCTAAAAAAGGAAGGTGTAATTACATTCACATGCAGAGACTTATACAAACATCTTCATGGCACAGGCAAAACCTGAAATTAGCCAGTGGCCACCGACACCCTGCATAAGGATCTGAACTCATCATTAGATTGTAGGCGATGTAATCCTCATGTTTTTGACACTGCAATGAACACATAATAAGCACATTTTAAAGCAAGGAGGATTCTTTCTTGGCTTATGGCTTGAGCCCGTCATTGAGAGGAGACACTACTTTGGGTCTGAGGCAAGGCAGTAGGAAAGTTACCCAACTTACAAGAACACAGAGTAAGAAGGAAGAGGTCAGCATGAGACATTGTACCCAAGACATGCCAGCTGCCCTGTTTCCTCCCGCTAGGCCCCACCTCCTCACATTCCTAGCCCTTCCACATGCTGTCAAATTATGAATCCATCAACTGGCTAATCCATTTGTGAAGTGAGAACCCTTAAGGTGCAGTAACTCTCAGATCTACTGTTTGGCAGGCAAGTTCCCAGTACAGGAGCCTACAAAGGACAATTCATGTTCCAATCACATCATTTGACAACGAAAATTAAAATGGTAACATCTTGAATTTGGCAAACATGATGTTCAGTCCAGAAGGGAAAAACAGGACAGACTCAAAAAATATTAACATAAAGATACTGTTTGTATTCTTGACAGTTGAGTGGAGAGTGGGGACTGACTTTCACACGAACTCTGGTGCCTCATATTTGGCCACGTTCCCCGGATGCGGAGGCCTGGTGGCACTCAGAGAAAGGATAGCAGGCTACCAAGAAGAGACTTGATACCCTATGAGTATATACAGGGGGAGGAGGTCCCCCTCAGTCACAGTCATAGGGAAGGGGAGCAAGGGGAAAATGAGAGGGAGGGAGGAATGGGAGGATACAAGGGAGGGAATAGCAATTGAGATGTAATATGAATAAATTAATAAAAAAGATATTGTTTGTGTATAGTTCAAACTTCCCAACGGAAATCTTGAGGATACTCTCTGAAGCCCCAAGAACGCCCTAAGCCCTCACTAAATGAGAAAATTAAGCATGGATCAAACATCTCCATTTAATGTTAAATTTTAAGGAAAAGAAGTGCTTTGTTTACTTGACTCTAGTAGACTCTATAGTTTTATATCAAGGTGTGACAGCCTTGCCACAGTATGACAGGCAGAATTATCTGCAATATTGAAGCAGTATTGTCAGATGGCAGAAGAACGTGAATCACAGCATAAAGCTCGCCAGTGAAATACTACAAGGCATTAAAAAAGGACACTAGTGAAAATCCAATGATCTATCCAAAGCTACTCCTAAGATTAAAAGAACGACTAAAAACAGACCAGAGAAAAATATAGTAAAACATTGCAAGTATTCGGATAGCTGGAAGGTCGGGGGACACAAGCATGTTAGTTTTGTCATTGCATGTAACAAACACTTGAGATAAAGCAATTCGAAAAAGAAGGAAAGAACCTTTTGGCTCAGTTTCCTAGACTTCAGTCCAGCAAGCTGGTTTGAGGGCTTAAGGACCGCAGCAAGGCAGCATATCATAGTGGGGTGCCCATGGTGGGGAAAGCACCTCATCACATGGCAGCCAAGAAATGAAAGGGCAGGAGGGGCTGGGGTTGCAACGTAGCCACCAAAGCTAAGCTCATTCCATGATCATAGGTTCCTCCTTTCAATAGGTTCCTCCTCCTCTTAAGGGATCAACCACGTCCCAGCAGCAGCACGTGCTAGGAATCACATGTTCAACAGATGGCCCTTTGAGGTAACTTACTCAAGCAGTAGGGTGATTTCCTCTTCCTCTATATTTCTATAGAATGTTTTGATCTGTCATCCCTGCATCTGGGAAGATGAGACGAAAATGCCCAGTCTGATCCTATTAACAAGAAACGCACAGACCACACACAACAGCTTTTTGCACAGAGTGATATTCACTGACCTACCTGCATGTAATTATGTTTTCAAAGTTCTCATCTTTTACAAAGCCCAACTTTGTTCATCAAAGGCAGACAAATGTAAGATACCAAGGACCCGGGTCAGGAGTCCCAACTTGTGTATATGTCATGTAGGGCGCACAAAACAACCCTGGGTGTCATTCCTTACGTGCTACCCACTGATTTTGATACAGAGCCTCTCATTGGCTTGGAACTCACCAAATGGGCTAGAGTGGTTGGCTATCATGGCTCAGATAGCCTCCTATCTCTACTTCCTGAGGACTAGGCTTACCACAGACATGGCCTTTTTTTTTTAAAGCATGGGTTTTGGGATTAAAACCCATTTCCCCAGGCCAGGAATACAGTTTAAATTGTCCTAGCTCAAGAACTAAAGAGGAAAAGAGTCCACATTCTTCAGCTGGTGACACTGGAACTGAGGAGAGACAAGTGAAACCATTCAAGGTGGGGGAGGGGGCGGGGGGAGCCTGGTATTTAGGTTAGAATTACAGGAGAAGACCACTATCCAAACACAAGACTCTATGCCACAGTCTAGTGGCTCTAAAAGAATATGAAACCTATTTCCATTTCATGCAGCCGAGAATCTTGTTTACCAGACACATGATACAATTAAAGCCAAATGAAAAGATGGCCATGAACTATGCATTTATAATAAGTACCAGGACCCGTCTTTTTTCTAGACTCTAACGAATCAAGGGATTGAAACCTGGAACCTATGTGTAATTGGATTCCCTAGCTAACAGGATTCTAAGGGAAGGTTCTTTCATAGAGGGGTGCTTACAGGAAACCAAACATGGTGTGACGCATGTGCTTTTGATGCTGACAGCTACTGCACAGTCTTAACACATAGGCATCTACAGGAAAACAAAGAACTGCATCCTCCTGTAGCTGCTGATGGCCCAGCACTGAGCACAGGAGCATGCATTCTGGGAAACCAATCTGCCTCTGCCATTCATACGTCCCTCCTGTGTTTTAGTTCTCTGCATTCCATCCCTTTCTCTTATACATAAAAGGGCCCTGGTCCTTTAAATGACCCATGACTCAAGACCCAGTGCATGCTCTCTGCTTTGGTTCCCTTTCAAAACCAGGTAAACTGTGCCTAGTTTTCTAATTCCTGAGCATCTATGATAAGTTTCCTCTCTGTTAATTGCCAAGAATGTAAATCATGGGACCTGAAGAAATACAGTTTTTGTCCCAAACATGAAGTGCACACGTCCCTGGAAATAGGAATAGTAGATTAAGGATAGAGTGATGGTCCCTGGGTAGAAGGTAATTCTATAATATCTGGAGAATTGGGGGCTGGAGAGATGGCTCAGAGGTTAAGGGGACTAACTGCTCCTCCACAGGTCCTGAGTTCAATTCCCAGCAACCACATGGTGGCTCACAACCATCTATAATGTGATCTGATGCCCTCTTCTGGCCTGCAGGTGTATATGAAGGCAGAGCACTGTATATATAATAATAAATTTTAAAAAAATATCTAGAGGATTGCTCTGAAGTAAGTCTACCTAAACTGTCACTGTGTGTGTGTGTGTGTGTGTGTGAGAGAGAGAGAGAGAGAGAGAGAGAGAGAGAGAGAGAGAGAGAGAGAGAAGAGAGAAGGAAGGAGGTGGGGGGAAGGGAGGAGAGGAGAGACATATGTCATGTGCCTCCTTATAGATGTCCCCATTTTGTGTGTGTGTGTGTGTGTGTGTGTGTGTGTGTGTGTGTGTGTGTAATCTACCTATATTTCATAATCCAGAATGCCTGAGACCAAGTAGAGCTCATGATCAGTGTAAAAATGACAATGGTCCCCATGACTAACTGATTTAGAGTAGAAGGAAGCAGCTGTCCCCTGTGATCACTTAGCACAGGTCAGACTCTGGTTTCTGGGTCAGATGTGATAAACATGCTTTACTCATCTCTCCATTAGAAAGAACTACCAAGGCTAAACAGAAGAAAGAGCATTGCTATTGGGAAACTCTGAGATGTGAGTCACAAATCAGGGAAAGCCAAGAAAGCCAAACCACAAGCAAACTAGCTGCAGAGGCCTCTGGGTAGACCTAATCTATCTGGACAGGAGTAAGGAGGGAGTGGAGAAGCTGGACAGGGGTGAGGGTGGGGAGTGGAGAAGCTGGACAGGGGTGAGGATGTGGAGAATGGCACAGAGATAATTGTAAGTTCTTTAGCTCTGGCCCGTGGAACTCAGAAGGAGTCTGCTAACATTGTGGATAGTGGATATTCCTACCTCAGTTACTTCTTTCCCTTTTTGTCTGTCTCTCACTGCACTTGACTCTGAAAACACACACACACACACCAGAAGACAAGCTACAGACCTAACTATATGCTATTTATAGGAAGCTGATTCCAAACATACTTATATGAATAGGTTGCTTAAAGAGAGACACTACAAACACACACACACACACACACACACACACACACACACACACACACACAAACAGAAAAATGATCCAGATAGAAAAATAGCAAAAAGAATAAACAGGCATTTCTACGGAAGACATACGCAGGGAGTGAAAAAGCACCTGTAAGCATTATGAGCCATCAGCAAGATGTGAATGAAAACCACGATATGATATTGCAATATACCTATCAAAACAGTTAAAACACAGTAAAAGGCCCTACAAAATAAGCAACACACTGGGTCACGTGTACACTGCAGATGATTTCGCTACTCTGGAAGACAGTGTTGATGTTTCTCATGAAACTAGACATCCAGAAAGTATTCAGCAATGACACTGAACAAGTTATCAAAACATACAAGTTGGTTGAGTCTACAACATGGAAGAAAAGGTCAACTTAAAAAGTCACATGCTGTATAACACTACCTTACCTACATTACATATCAGGAAGGAAAAAACACAAAAATGAAAAATCAGTTATCACCAGGAGCTGGGTTTCGGGTGGAGGGAGGGGGGGAAGGGACATGGTCATAAAAGGCCAAGATAAGAAATATGAGCACTATGGGATGAACTGGACCTCAATGGTGGAAGCAGACATACAAGCCTATCTGTATGATAAATAAACCAAATGTATACAAATATACATGATACACACAGAGAGACACAGAGACAGAGTCCTGCAAGGTTGGGAATATTTGAATAAGATTGTGATTTGTTAGTTTATTAACACTATGACCTGGTCTGCTATTATGCTGGTTTGTATAACACTACCACCAGATACGGTTAGGCAGTGAACCCGCATAACTCCCTGTACTGCTTGTGCATTTACATGTGAAATCTACAACTGCCTTGACATACGAAGATTATTTTTACGTAAAAAAATAAAATTAAAATGAATAGCTGTGTTGCTATTAGACAAAGTAGACTTCAGAACAAATGAAATCACCATAGTTAAATAGAAATATCAAATAGTCAAAAAATCATTAAGAATAGAGAGATCATAAATATACATGCACCTTATACAGTTTAAAATACATGAAGAAAATTCACTTTCAAAACTAGCAACCAGGTCTGCAGCTATAAGCAAAACAGGAAACCAGGAAGGTGAGTAGAGAACTGTGAAAATAACCAGCTGGAACGAGTTGGCATGTACATTCCGGCCAACACCAGCAAAAGGCATTATTCTCTTATAGTAAAAGAAATATTCAACAGAACAGGTCATAACTGTGATCACAAAAAAAAAAAAAAAAAAATAGCAGCAAACCACCTCAACAAAATATCTATTCTCAGGTTATAGGATTACAATTAAACTAGACGCCATCAACAAGGAATCTACAAAAGGTTAGAAATTAAAAATCAACATGTAAGTCTCATTGTGTCCTACAAGAGTGCTTTTTAATCAGATTACTTCTACTTAGCTTATCCATCCATCATCTTACAATCTACTGTTTTTCTAAATGTTAAATGTTGTATTTATTTTTTAAATATTTTTATTAATCCTTTGAGAACTTCATGCAAATGGTCCTGTCTATACAAATACCATGACATGAGAGCATACACATACATACGTAAACACCAGCACACACAAAGTACATAAATATGATTTAATTTTTTAATAAGTGAAGATAAAGGTTTAGAAGTCACGGATTTACAGCTTTTGCTAAAGTCCAGGGGATAAAAGAAACCAAATGCTGGAGATATATCTTTATTTTTATTTTATTACAAGAAATGCTCCCTTAGTAAGCACTGAGTGGAAACTAATTTATCATTTAACTCTAAAGTATCTATCATCTCAAACAGTCTGCAGAACACCTTTCCTACAGAATTACCAGGAAAGCTAATAGCTAGCCAGTGTTCCATTGCCCATCATGAACTCCATTTCTGGAGGGGAAAAGTGATTAAATAAGCCTGCCTGCTGCCCTGCCCATCCTACACAGGGTTCCAACACCTGCTAAGCTGAGCCCCACAATGGCAGGCACCCCTAATCAAAATCATGGCACATCATCCTGTTTACAACCTACATTTTTTTTTAATCATTGTATGTGTGTATCTGTGTCTGTCTGTCTATCTATGTATCAGTGTATGTGTGTATGTGTGCTTGCATCTGTCCATTAACTCTTCCTGGAGCAGATCATTCCAAGATAAAACACAGAATCAATTATATTCGTTTTTAATAGTGAGAAGGCAAATGAGAAATCAAAACCAGAGAAAGGGGGAAGCAATACAAGGACCCTGGGGAGAACTCCTTCCTATCTGGAGTTCCCTCTAGGGCACCCAAGTGCACGCAGCTAAGTCCTAAGTGTGCAAAGCAACTGGCAGGAGCCTGTGGTAGGAGGGGGGAGCACAGGGACTCTGCCAAAGTCTTGTTCCTCAAGAGCCAATTGTGATGTAAGAAGGCGCCAGGCCAAAGCTGCAGAAAACTGAGCATTTAGCCACTGCTAGAACCCAGAAGAGCCAACAGCACCAAACATGTGAAATTGTAAACAGACGGAGTATACTTCTTAACCAAAATATTCTATGGCAAAAGGTTGTGAAATATTCCAAGGGGCCAGGAGAGCAAAAGAAGTGTGTCTGGGAGCACCAAGGGCCTGACCTGACCTGAGCTGCTCCGCCTCATTCACTCATTAAGCAAAGTGGTCCTGATAGTGCCGCTTTCCCGCAAGATCAATGTTGTCAAGAAGAAAAACAACACCTGGAGACGGCTCCCCTCCCCTAACATGCAATTCTAAATAAAATGCTTGATTATCGTTAAAGAAATCTTGAGACACACAGAACTCTGAACTGCTGGGTCTGGTTTGGCCTGTCTTCCAGGGGCTGAGCGAAGGCTGCAGATAGGGCTCTCTGACTTGCCCTAAAGGTTTTCCAGGCCGTGGTCTAATAAAGATGATTGAAATGCATAGCACGGCAACACACACTTTCTTGGAAGGAAGTAACCATGAGGACAATAGCTCACTCATCAGAAACAGCCAGACATACCTATAGGGTATGCAACATAAGCCAAAATTGTCTGCTTTGAAAGGGAAAAATAACTCAAGAGATCTACGGAGAAAAGAAGAAGAAAGAAAGAAAAACAAAAAAAAAAAAAAACAAGAAACGCTAGCAACATTCCCAGATGATGTCATATCAGCTGCCAGTTCCAGGTCAACTACAGAGCAACAGGAAATGAGAACAGAAGACAAACAGGACCCAGCCTGGGCTTATGGTGCCCACCCCAGACAGACCTACACTCTTAGTAAAAACACACAGAAATAACACCTGCTTCTCTGGATAGTAAGATAGTCATTACATACCCAGTTCTGTCAGTTCAAAATCTAGTTCCCATAAATACATGGAAATGCTCCACTGCAAAGTAGTCCGTGGTCCAGAGGGTGCAGGACAACACTCTTTAAGTGTGTTCTTTTTTCTTAATGTAATATTTCTATTAATTCTTTTAAAATTGCTTACAAGGCATTTTAACCGTATCTATCCCCAGCCCCTCCCTAAAGGTTTCCTAGATCCAGGTCACCACACTACCCACCCTCGATTTTGTGTCCTCTTTTTCTCACATAGGAATCCACTGAGTCTCCCTTGTGCTGCCCGTATACACATGGATATGGGGGCATCACTGGAGCACGGGATGTAAACCAGAAAACCGGTCATCCTTCTCCAAAAAGTCTTCTGTTGTTAAGAGCATCTCAGGGGTAGATGCTCGGGAGCCACTCCCTCTTCCGTGGTGGAATGTTGTCTAGTTTAATCTTGTGCAGGCAGCTAGAGCAGGTGTGAGTGCATGGGTGCCATAGTCCTGTCCTGTCCAGAAGACACTGTTTTAATCCCTGTCTCTGGCTCTTAGCTCCTTCTGCCCTCTCTTCAGACAAGGTCTGAGACCTCAGAGGTGGAAGTGATAATAGACATCCCATTTGTAGCTGAGTATTCCACTGACGTTACTAGTGGTGAGTTTCTTCCTTAAACACTATCTGCTTGTTACATAAAGAAATGTCTGTAGTGATAGCTCACAGCTGCACTCATTTATAAGTGTAGGGACACTAACCTAGAGGGAAGTCGCATGCCATGCCCCTTTAGTAGTGACAACAGTAATAGATTCACCGCAACGGCGGCTTCTCAGCTCCCCAGTCATGGGTTCTTGGCCAGATTTATAGAACCCATCATGCATTACTTTCTACAGAGGAGACCTTCAAACCACTCAGAAAGTGGTTACTTACCTCCATAACATTCGGGCCACTATAACACCCTTGAGCATAGCTTCCCAAACTAGTCACTAATGTAGTTCACAGGCTTCACAGCTAGGCAAGGCCATTGAAGGTTTTTGGTTTTTTGTTTGTTTGTTTGTTTGTTTGTTGTTTTTTTAAGCACTTTCCAGTACTATGACAGCTAGCCTGCAGAGAGAAGACTTCCTGATGAGTTAGAACACCATTTCTTCATGTCCTATAACCAAGTGCATGATTCTCCAACAACTATCAAGTTCTGGTGAGCAAGCTATAAATCAATGGCAATATCTTTTATTATTTTCAGTCTTTGAGACAACTCTAACTAATCTGGAAAGGAAATATCCTACACCTGGCATTGGGCTTTTTATTTGGCAACCCACGGCTTCTTGGAGGAGTTATACCTGAATAGGGTTAACTCCATTAAACGTGTGTGTGTGTGTGTGTGTGTGTGTGTGTGTGTGTGTGTGTGTGTGTGTGTTGTTAAACAAAATGTGTCCATACGGTTTGTTCAATATATTTAGTAAAAAGAGAGGGGAAGGGGCAATTCAGTGGAGAGACTGCATGGAGGGTAGAAATAACTTTAAGTACTTTCAAAATGAACAAAAAGGAATCCTACCTAAGCCTGCCACTTCCTCACTGCCATCTCCATCCTAAATAGTTTACAATGAGGCAACAACTAGGCTTCAGCCAGAACAAAGCAGCAATCAAAACAAGTATAACCAATAACAAAAGGCAGACATTTGATTACAAAGCATTTGAAGATCAGGGAACTGGAGGGTTTTTGGTTTTGTTTTGTTGTTTTGTTTTGTTTTTTGCTTTGATACACAGTCTTGATCCGACCAATGAATGTGTGGCTATCCACATAGATGCCTGGTATAGTTTAAGGAAGTGGAAGTTGCCATCACCATCACCACTATCGTCTTCCACACGAAGGATAAAGGCTACAGAGTCTTCCTTCCTTGGGAAATTGCTGATGTGTCTGAGTTTGTCCTCAGCCTTCCTTAAACAATCACCATGTAATAAACACCCTTTCAATAAAAGAAGGCAAAGAGGAAGTAGAGGCTCCTTCAGACTTCCTAAGGCCCCAGTGAGAAAGGATGGAGCAAATTAATGCCTGGTCAAGTGTTTTTATCTTTCCATGGGAGAAAGATACTCACAACTACAAGAATGGGCTATCAAAAAGAATGCAGCCTCTTGATTATTTCCAAATTCCGTGTCTGATATGATAACAAATACCGTTTTATTCTCTAGAGCCATGGAGGGGGTGGGGTGTCAGTGATAACAAAGGTGCTATTATCTCTGGCAACACTTTCCTGGGTCCTGTTAATGATCACACTTGCAGTCACCTAATGCCCCAGGTTCTCACATCCCTGAACAAATATGACCTGGTAGCAAATATTAGTATCTCCAACTTTGCATTCCAGAGAAGTCAAGAAACTTATCAGAAAGGTTAACTCTCAGTAAATAAGACCAAAACCAGCCAGAAAGAGACAGACAGACAGACAGACAGACAAAATAATCCCCCTAGTCCCAAGATTTCTCAGTATCATCAGAATGCCTGGGTCTCCAGAGCTCGTCCAATGAGCTGCCCAACAATGAGAACATGCCCGTACACATAGGCAGTCACTGCAATCCAATCCTCTTTGCAGTGATGAATTGGATTAGTTAAAAACTCTAAGAACAAACTCCTAAAAGGGATATCTGGGTCAGAGATTTCTTAACCTAGGCTTGCTAAGTATAGAAGATACATGATTACCTGTGAAATATAGTTCTTAAATTGATGCATATTAAAAGCAGCCTAAAGATAAAATCCAAGGCTTTCCCAAAAATCTCAGGATCCATACCACCTTCCCCACTACAAATACCTGACAACAACCAGTGGCCCTCAATTCTTCCTGGGTACTAGAAAAGACTCGAGGGAAATATATATATTTATTTCCAGGGGCTAGAGAGATAAGCGAGTGTTTGAGGACACTGGTTGTTCTTCCAGAGAACTTGGATTAAGTTCTCAGCACCCAATCGTTACTCACAACAAAGTATAACTCCAGCCCATGGGACCTGACACCTTCTTCTGGCCTGGAAGAGCACTAGGCACATACATGGTACACAGGCATACTTCCAGGCAAAACACCCAAAATAAACACACACACACACACACACACACACACACACACACACACACACACACACACACGGCCACACCTAGGCTAACTAAACTAGTAATCAGGACAGATTCATTCATGTTCACTCACTCTTAAATACATTTTCAGATGGGCTATATTGCTCAAGCTAGACTCAAAATCCTAACAGGTATTTCTCTTGGCCCTAGTGAGAACTAAAAGCACCTGCCAGCACACTGACCTTAAATGGAGCAGCAGCACAAGGCCCTTAAGCAAATATAATAGAAAGCTAGATTTAATAAACACAGCAGCTGAGTTTGAGGCCAGCTTAGTCTACAAAGTGAGTCCAGGACAGCCAAGGATATACAGAGAAACCCTGTCTTGAAAAACCAAAAGAAACAAACAAAAAAAAATCCCCCCTCAAAAAAAAAGGAGGAGGAGGAGGAGGAGGGAGAGGGGGAGGAGGAAAAGAAGAAGAAGAAGAAGAAGAAGAAGAAGAAGAAGAAGAAGAAGAAGAAGAAGAAGAAGAAGAAGAAGAAGAGAAAAGGGAAAAGGAAGGATGGACAGAAGGACACGAGACAGAGAGAGAGAGAGAGAGAGAGAGAGAGAGAGAGCAGCTTCAAACAAACTTTAAACTTAAAAAAAGTTAGATACTAAGAATACTAGACAGAATAAGAAGAGCCACCAGATCAGATAGGGGTGTGGATCAATGGTAGAATACTTGCCTATCATGTATGAGGCCCTGGGTTCAATCCCTGGCGCTGCCAAAGCAAAACATGAAAACACAAAAAATAAAAATTTTTAAGAGCTGGAGAGATGGCTCGGTGGTTAAGAGGACTGTCTGCTCTTCTAGAGGTCCTGAGTTCAATTCTCAGCAACCACCTGGTGGCTCACAACCATCTATAATGAGACCTGGTGCCCTCTTCTGGCCTGCATGTAGATGGAGCACTGTATACATAATTTAAAAAAAAAAAAAAAAAAAAAAAAGAGCCACCGGGTAATGGTAGCACATGCCTTTAATACCAGCACTGGAGAGGGAGAGGAAAGTGGATCTCTGAGTTTGAGGCCAGCATGGTCTACAGAGCATGTTTGGGGATGTTCAGGGCTACACAGAGAAATCCTGTCTCAAAAACACAAAACAAAGAATAAAAGAAACCAGTGCTAGGCTTACAGCCTCATGGTAATCTGCTTGCCCAGCATATATAAGGCCCCCAGGATCCATCCCAGATAAAAAAAGGGAGGGAGAAGGGGAGGGAAAGAAAAGACCCAGAGCATCCAAGAGCATACTAAAAACAAAGCCCCAATTCAGTTGCTTTACTTTTTTGTAATCACATTTTTATTTAGCAAAATCATAAAATCCAGTCAGCAATCTTCTTTCCCCTCATCCCTTTAAAATTTCATCATACTTTATAACTTATTGGCAAAAATTAACCTGTATCTGTGTAGATTCTAGTTAATATAGCAAATGAAAAAATTACAGGGAAAAGAATAACAGAAGAGCCATATTCAGAGAATGCACACAGCGAGGAGCAGATTGTGAAATTTTACAGTGAGAACTGGTTGACCTTTCCACAAACAGCAGAAGCTCCTGATTATCAACAATATTTGTTACACCTCTCCATATAGCTATCCCATTACATTTTTGATTATCAAAACGAACTAGCACATGATTGCCACCACAAAGGGGTGTCAACAGCCAAGGTGTCTCTTTGCTTCAGGGAAGGATTTGTCTCAAACCAGGAAGGGTGAGCCCTCTAACAGTGGATCAAATAACATGTATTTATCTGAACCAAAAGATTTTTAAAATGTATTGAGTTGAAAAAGAAGAAAGGCAAAAGAGGGGAATGGCTTTTTCCTTGTTGGATTTCACAATTAGTTTACATCCAGACCCAGCCGGTTTTCCCAGCAGCCTTCCAGTAGCTGAGAAACTTACTACTGATCTCTTCATGAATAAGTCCCCATGAGATGTCAGCTGAACCATGGGGCCATGTATGGCAGAGTTCAGGAGCAATTTCCCTCTGCTCCACTGAAGGAGTCAGGGAGAGGGGAAATAACTCATTTCATGGCCAGGGGTTTGGGCAGAGAAGTAGTACAGCCAGTTAACACTAAAGGGTTGTGACAGGCCAACAACTGCTTTAAGTCCTTTTCTATACTGATCTGTCTCCAAAACTTCTCATAGAGCTCAGGACAACCTCTTAGGAAGAGGAAAGACTGATGGATGAAAAGACTAGCATTCCTGAACAACAGAGCTCCAAAGAACATGGCTATTTCCAACAGCGGGAACCTGAGCATTGGAACAAAGCCCCACCCATTTCATCAAGCAATGGCTTGTTCTCCTGTCCTGTGTTGGCTCTCTATTATGTCTGCAAGAGAAAGTGCTCTCTAGTTGCTGACCTGGAGATAGAATGTATCAGTTGAACTAAATGAGTGGCCAAAGACGAAGCCAGTATCAAGGAAAGAGCACAGTTTTTCTACTTAGCCTTATGTCTCACTTTCTGTTTTGTGAAGCATTCACTTTATGAAGACAGGAAGTCATGTCTGTTCACTGCTATTGCCAATAAGTTGAGGATAATGCTTAGGGAAAAAAAGTAGTCAAGAATATGTCTTGAATTTGTGACACATAAGAGATACCAAGTAACAACAAAGCAGTGTGCTAGGTCCTACAGGCATCTTTCTGTTTACTAGCGAATAGCCCTCAGTCTCATCACTGGTATGTGTGGGCATGATTTATCCAGTCTGAGGCCTTTCTGCTAAGGTTTTCCATATCTTATATTAATTTTTCTAAAAACATAATTGCATGTACACCATAAAACCTGGCATGGTGGTACACACCTTGGAAGTCCTATCCTATATGCAGTACTGTCTTGAATCCTGGGCCAGAAGGTCCCTATGCTGAGAGGGCCCTACCCACAGGCAACAGTTCTATGTGCTAAGAGCACACATATGCCAGAAGATCTATATCATCTTCAGGATCAGATCCCTGGTACTAGAACCTCAAAATTCTCAACTCCGCCAGCCTGACTAAACTTACAAATTAGGCTATTAAGATTTTCCCTTGGGCATACAGGCCACAGAGACCCATCCTCAATAGACAACCCATTGAGGCAGAATCCCAGAACTCAGGGGGGCAACACAGGAGGACTGTCATGAATTTGACACCACTCTGGACTCCATAGTAAGTTTGAGGCCAACCTGGGATCAAGAATGAAACCCTGTCTCAAATTCAAATAAAACAAATAAACCCACACACCATGGGGTAGGGTATAGATCCCTCAGGAACTTGAAGAATCACCCCTTCTTCTGTCCACATCAGCTGGTAGTTAGGGCATTCTTATGAGTCTGAAACCTCAGAATTCAAAGTTGGCTTTCAAGTTCCATGTAAAGGTACAGCTCTGTACCTAACAGGATTTTCTCGCATACTTTATTTGGCAGTTCTTTAGTTTATCAATTTTCCATCATTTAGATGTATGTATCTAGGTCTCAATTTACATTCTGGCTTTGGGTAACACATATATTAGGGGTAGGGCTGCCTGACAGGGACACTGAGTTTCAGGGCAGCTAAGCAACCTGCCTGATGGCCCTGGGTTCACAAACTGAAAAATCCAGACCACAAATCAGCATGAGGAAACCTCTCCCTCGGCATTACAATTTTACAGTGCATGTGTTTGTGTTCTTTGTTGTGTTCCCTCCCTCCCTCCCTCCTTTCCTCCCACCCCATCCCCACCCTGCCACCATATATATGATTACAGCAGCCCCAAGGGTCCCAAGAGGACCTCAGGGCCCCTGATCTCAGTAACAGCTTGTGCTTTCTCACCACCAGAGCAACCATGGCAGCCTGTCAATCTCCAGGGTGGCTCTGCGTGTGCACACTTGCAGGTACCTGCCCTGAAGACAGAGCCTCTGCAATGGGGAAGCAAGTGGAGGCACATTGCCTCAAGAACTCACAAGACGAAGCCTGAGGCCTCTCAATGTATATCTTTACAGCTTTAAACCCAGAAGTGCATTAGCGTTCCTGCCAAACAGGCTGCACGGCAGTTTTGAAAGATCACATATAATACCTTGCCTAAGACCTGTACTTACAGGGACCCTTTCATCCAAGACATTTAACGTACTTTACAAGCTCAGAGCTATTCATCCCAGTGCTCCAGGGAGGTATGCAGCTGGCCAGGGTTATATTCACTGATGAAGAAACTGAGGCAGGCTGACAGAATAAGTGCCGTTCTTCAAAAAGGTTTGCTTCTTGCAAATGAATAGCTCTAAACACCCCCCAAGCCCCAAAGCCATGCCAGCTGAGAAAGAAAGAAAGAAAGAAAGAAAGAAAGAAAGAAAGAAAATTTGTATAATTTTTATAGAAATTAAATAGTACACTACAGAAATCTATACCCTAGTTCTTTCAACCAGAGAGGTCATGAAAAGAAATTATGAGTACTCCACTGAAAATGGTTTATCAGATGCTATTGCCTTTCAAGATGCAAATTCCACAACCACAAAGTCCAAGACAGGAATTTCAGAGTTTTTACAAACCCAAATGGAGTCAGGCTTTTACACCTTTGGCCAAAAGCACTTAGCAAAGCTGATTAGCATACTTTCTCTGGACAAGAGGGAATCAACACCAAGCCCTGGAGAGTGGGTTCTTAGGCTTTTAGCAGAAGGTAAATGGCCCAGAGGAAGTCAGTCTAAAGGGATTGGGGGAACTCACTCTTAGGGGACATGAGCAGTTGCAGGCAGAGTGGGGGTGCTGCTAGGGTCTGCTGTTACCTTAACACCCTAAGAACAGCAAGTGTGCATGAAGTACTTATATCTGTTGTCACAGCAACTAGCACTTTGCACCTGCTGACCTCTGACCTGCCTGCTTATTAAGTCACATACAATGAAACTGAGGTTCAGGGAAATTAACAGAAGAGGCTAGAGATGGGTCCAGTTGTGAAGTGCTTACCTTTGTATGCGAGACTCTGGGTTGTATCCTCAGTATATCGAAGTTGAAAGAAAAAAAAAATGATTTGTTTTTGGTTTTGTTTTTAGTTTATCTCACAGTATAGTACAGAGACTGGCTCAGACTCTTGGCAAACTTTCTGCTTCAACCTACCAAGGCCTGAGATGATGTGTATAGGCCATCCTGGCCAACATAAAGACTTCCTAATGGTAAAATATGTGATTTTAAAGGAAGAAAAATTAGTAGACGTGCTCTCAGAAACCTTACAGTGGAGCTAGAAGATATTCAATCAACAAACCAAACTGCAACTACCAGAAAGGTTTGTTTGTTTGTTTGTTTGTTTGTTTATCTATTTATTTATTTATTTTGGTAATTAAATTTTTTCTACAGCATTCATATCCAGAGGTGAAGATGAAGAGTTCAATGTTATCTTCAGTTACATTCTGAGTTTGAGGTCAGCCTGGGCTGCTCAAAAAATAAAATAGAATTTTAAGAGATGGGCATAGTGGAACACACCTTCATCTTAGTTCTTGAGAGGCTAAGGCAGGTCAATCTACTATGTGGGATTAAGAAAGAAAGAAAGAAAGAAAGAAAGAAAGAAAGAAAGAAAGAAAGAAAGAAAGAAAGAAAGGGAAAGAATTATCACAAAGGAAGGTACAGAGTCCCTTGGCAATGCTCCAGACACCTAGCTAAGACTAAGAGTCAATGAGGACAGGGGGTTGCAGACAGGAATCTACCACAGAACTCCACCTTGCTGCCAATGGTCTACCATGATGCAGACGTTTCTAAGGCGGATCTCTGAATGTTGAGCTGTCTTTCCTCACCAGAGAGCATCTGAACATAAGGGAAGAAGTGCTAACGGTAATTCTAGCCTGATAGGTGGACAGAAGAAGACCTGGCTATTAACGATTAACTTCTTTTTCAATTATAGGCCTCTTAACTCCCCACCAAGTTTCATTTCAGTCTCCCTGAGATGAGACTCTGCACCTGGGTCACTACAGAGTCAGGGGACCCTGAAACCGTATACTGATTGATCTCACTTCATCAATGACATCAGAACCCTTCCATTTGTAATGACCACAGGCACAAGTACTAGCCTTTTACTTTAACTGATTTCAATTTCAAAGGAGTCCATCAAGGTCAATTTTACTTGCTAACAATTTTACAAGACATGGAGCTGAGGGCTAAAGAAACTTTCAGAACTCACATCCACTAAAGAACACTGAGCTCATCTTCCCGCACACATACAAAACCCAAGTGCAGTTTAAGCCCCTGGCCATTTCCTGCTTCCCTAGAGGCCTGCATTCTTCCCTCTGGTTTCACAGGCCACCAGCATGAACAAATATCATGGGCTCCCCAGGAGATGATGAACAGAGCTGGCCATAGCTCACAATGGCCGCTTTTCAATCATCACAAACTCTTCCGCAGTCTCCTCTTCCCACCTGACCACGACCTGTCAGAAGCCAGCGCCAAAAGTGCTAATATCTAGTGTATAGGTGCTTCGTTACCACTTCATACACTCAGAGTGGCACGTGTGCTCGGACAAACCTCTTTTCATGAGGTTGTGCTCTTACTTATTAATGCAAATCAATTCTCTTGTATCCAACATGATCACTGGAGAATTAGCCATGTAATTTTTAGCACACTCCTCTTGGAGTCATCCTCCCTCGAGTAACACACTTCCAAGTTTGGTTTGCATAAAAACAAATCAAAGCAAAACTCCATTCAATTGTGAACTCCTGTAGACAAGAACTAGCAGGGAGCGTATTACCAAGTTCAGCCGCTACTAAGCATGCAGCGTACTGTCCCTGTGAGTGGTCTAGTTCTCTTCCAACACTGAGACTGCACATGCGTCCCTTTACTTGTCTGACCCTCAACCCCCTGTGCATACAACAGGTTAGTAGCACAAGATAACGCTGAAAAGATTTGTTCTGCTCTTGGAATGCTATAAGGGGTACAATAAGCTCTCAATAATTCTAGTTTTTGTGAACATCAGTATCATATAAACATACTTAACATATGCATGTGTGTGTATGAATGAATGAATGAATTGGATTGAATAAATGAATTGAATTGGATGGATGGATGGATGGATGGATGATATAGACGATTTCTGTGGTACCCAGACAAATTCAAACTCCTGGGCTCAAGTAATCTCATCACAGCTGCTCTACTAGTAGAACCAGGCCCTAAGTAGAAAGAGCCTTTAGAGTCATGATGAATATACAACTGTTCCTCCACTCTACCCCCACCTTCGGAGGAGGGGATGCTACAGGCAGCCTGACAATAGCCAGATCTCACTGGTTACATATTAACCAAGCTCCACATTCTTACCCAGAAGAAAAAAAATGATACCTGACACGTAGCCTGAGTCACATGACCCCTGCTTCCAAACCTCTGTCACAAAGCATAGGTCACATATTAACCAAGCCTGCTTCGCTATAGTGCAGCACCCTGCCTCAGGGGCTATCCTGTGCTGCCCATCGCCCGCCAGCTTTGATAAAACTCTTTCCTGAAGGACGGTTCCTTTCAGCACCTCTCTATAATTCTTCTTCTCCGTTCCCTCCCCAAACCTAACACTCATCAACTACTTTGTGCTTTGATTATAAAAGGCATTTGGTATGGCAATCTATCTTTGATGCTTCAGATTCAAACATAGCGTCACAGAAGAATGCTGTCCCCCAAATACACAGATAATCCCAAAAAAAAGACGTATGGAAACAATACCACTGGGCCTCCAGACCTGTTGAGACACATTCAACAGTATGCGTGATCACAGAAAAGGCCTAAACCACAGTGGCAGTTACTGCCCTCCCCCAAAAGCCTCCAATTTGAAATTATCAGTTCAAAAAGAAAGATTCACAATGCTCATTGTTAGAAACAGAAGTCTCAGTTTCACATTAGCACAGTGACAGCCACTCAGCAAGGCCGCTCTTCTATAAATAGGGTAAGCCAGAACTCAACCCAGGCTGGAGACACTGGGGCAAGAACCTCTTCTCTTGATCTGTATTCAAACACAGGTAATAACTGTGTCTTTTCCCATTGGCTGGGATCTGACTTCACAGTCTTTCAAAATTGGCTCGTGTTTTAAAAAAGAATCATCACAAAGAAAAGGAAGGAAAGAGAGGAGGGCTGTGGGCCACTTAAGGCTCTAAAGTTCAGAGAATGGAGGGGGGGGGGGCTTTGTGTAAACAAAGGTTTCACCAGGTAAAGGAGAATTAAAACATTTACATAAAGGGTTTACAAGGTGGAGGAGATTTGAATTTCATGACAGAGAAAGAAGTTGTACAGCATTCCCCAGAAAAAAATACTTAAAGCTTCCCTTCTAAGCAGTCCTGAGCAGTCACAGGGCACACACAGACCTGACCTGAGAGCCATTCCTTCCACCCTGATAAACGACTCCAGAGGGATCATGGCAGCATGCCTTTGGTGTGGTTGACATCCCAACATAAATCCAACAGCAGACTGTGTGACCTCATCCTGGGACCTGAGCCAGAGTTTTCTCCTGAGATCTCTGAAGTTATCAGATCTGGAAAGCATTTCCCTTGCTTTCTCTTTTAGCCCCCCACCTCCTACCACCACCACCAACCACACTTTTTTTTTTTTTTTTAAATAACTCAACCAACAAAAGGCAGCACTGGCCACAGGAGGCAAGGAGGTAAAAATCAGAAATTGTCCACACTCCATTGCCCTAAATTGAATGCCAATGAATGAATATGCATTGTTCCTCGGGTTCAATAGAAAGTAAACGGCTACTCTTGGAAAATACTTCACCAGGCTTTTAATCTTTTCCTTTTGTCTTACATGAAATCCCAAGTCTTGAGGGATATTCCTTGCTCTACCTCATATTTTCTTTTACATCCTATTCCCCCGCCATCAGCCACAGCACAGCCAGCACTGGGTACATGTGGTACCCTGCCACAGATGGCTGGATGCCCATTACCTCCCAGAACCTAGTTTCTGCATCTTTCTAAAGAACTTGAGCTCTACTACCTCTTGCCGCCCACATCCTCAGGAGGTCATTAGTCTAGAGGCACTTGAGTGCAGCGTGAAACACAGAATCCTGAGAGTTAGATGCCCACCGAGCAAAGGAAAGCTCTCAGAAACCAGAGCTGTGAAGCAGGGAACTCGTAGGTTTAAAAACAAAACAGTCAACGCAACAGTTCCATACAACGGTGAGATGCCTCTCTCACTCTCAAGTGGAAGCCCAAACTGTGACTGCCCTGTGATGGTTAAGTGTCCAACTGCCAACTTGACAGACTGGAGAGTCACCTGGGAGACAAGCAGCCTGTGAGGGCCGTCATGATGGCGTTAACTGAGATGGGAAGATCTGCTTCACTGTGGGCACCACATCCCCTGGCTGTGCCCCGTCCCCCTCCCCCACCCCCGGGCTGCAGTGGAGAAGGGGAGCTGATCAGCGGCAGCATTCATCACTGCCTGCCTCTTTATTGTAAGTGGGCTTGCGAGCAGCTGCGGCTAACGCCCGCTGTTTTCACTTCCCTGCTAAGATAGACTATGCCCTTGAACCACGAGCCAGAATAAGCCCTTTCTCTCTTAAGTTGCTTTGCTCTCAAAGTAGTTTACTGCAGACAGGGTAAGAAAGAAGGCAATCCCCAGTGCCAAAGGGAAAGAGCTGGCCAGGAGCCAGGGGATGTGAGAAAGGCTGACACAATCACCCACCATTCATACAGTGTGCCTGTGTTTCCACTGTGTCTAGAATGGGAGGGTTGGGCACAAAGGTGGGGGCGGGGTGTCAGGAACCGGGCAATTTATTAGCTGCTATAAAGCATAAGCAATCAATAAACTATATTTCAACTAAATTCTACGTCTTTCCACTGGTTCTCTTTAGGAGAGAACAGGCTGATGCCAAAATTGTTCCGCTCCGCTCACCACTCCTCGTTTAGCCCACATCTCATGTGTCCAAGCACAAATTGAAAAGCACAGAGCAGCAGAGGGAGGCCACCATCACAACCGCACAGCACTGAGGAATCCAATCAGTTAATGTTTCAGGATCTGCCCATCAAACACTGACAGGTAGCAATCAATGTAAGAAGTTACTTGGCAAAATTGGATTTTTTCCGCTTTGAATCTGAGACTCAAGACGGCAATGCCAGGCTTGCCTGGAACAGTTCCAGCTTCTTATTTCATCTTCAGCTTTGTGCATTGGTTTTGTTTCTAAAAGACAACAGCACAGGGCTTTGCTGCTGGATATTAAGTACAGTTGGGTTTTTTCTATTGCACCCATCATGGCCATCTATTTTCATGTCCACCCCTTTCTTTTCTTTTCCGATTTAAATCCTCTCTCCCCATGGTGGGCTTATATGCTCAGTTAATATACATACAAATGTCCTGACAGGCAGATGGGTGAGTACTATCTCTCCATGGCCTCGCTTCTCAGTGAAAAGGTATCCAAAGCAGCATGGCCCCAGCCCCTGCAGTGCTATCACAGTCCCCTACAAGGGCGCCCGTCTGACTCAGCCTGGAGTACCTCAGGTCAATTATTCAGGACAACGGATAATGCCTGGCAATACAACCAAGCAAGTATTCCGGTGTTCTCCTTCTTAATGCACACATTGCATAAACCCAGAAAAATTACAACCAGCAGCAAAAGCAAACTCATTAAATCTTTTCTGAAAACTCAGCACTGTAGTCACAGTCTGTCCTCCCACCCACCCCCATCCAAACAGGACTGTGATATAAGGAAGCATCTGCTCCAGGAGTTTGAACCCTCACATTGAGGATGTCCTAGGCTGCAGGTCTTACCACTTTTGTGTATTACTCTCATGGACACAGTAACCCCCAAAACTTAATGCTTATTTAAGAAATATTTACTTCTCCACAGTTATGTGGAGAGTGGGGACTGACTCTGACATGAACTCTGGTGCTCCATATTTGACCACCTCCTTGGTGGGGAGGCCTGATGGCACTCAAAGAAAGAATAAGCAGGCTACCAAGATGAGACTTGATAGCCTATGACCATATAGTGGGGGAGGAGGTCCCCCTCAGTCTTAGACCCAAGGGAGGGAAATAGGGTGAAAGCAGGAGGGAGGGAGGAATGGGAGGATACAAGTGATGGGATAACAATTGAGATGTAATCTGAATAAATTAATAAAATTAAATTTTAAAAGAAAGAAAAGAAAAAAGAAATATTTACAACAGTGCATGGCTCTCCTTTAATTCTTTCAAAATAAAGAAGAGGAGGGCCAGCCTGGCTGGTAAAGCTCTTTCTGCACAAGCCTCTCAATCCTGGAACCTGTGGTGGAAGAAGTAGAGAAATGACGCCCCAAAATTGCCCTTTGACTTTCCTGGACCTGTCTCACAAGGTAGGACATATGCGTGCATGTACACACACACACACACACACACACACACACACACACACACACACACACACAAACCTAACTAGGTAAAAACTGTAAAATGAAAAGACTCTACACTTGGTGGTGCATGCTTGCAATCCAAGCACTCACTTACAAGGAGGAAGATCAGGAGTACAGGTCATCCTTAACGACACCAGAGTTGGGGGGCCAGCCTGGGTTTCATGAGATATTGACAAGGATGGTAATGACAACAACAATAACAAGGCAAGGTAAGGTAAGTATTGTGATGGTTCTAATTTTATAATTAAAAAAAATGAGACAGAGGCGTTAAATAATTTGCCTAAGACCGCACTGCTTGAAAGAGGCCTACGCAAGGCCTGAACCATCCTATAGCATCATGCTGATAGTAGTGCTAGCTTCTGTGATTTCAATTTGTATAGATATATAAAAGTTGTCACTTACGTATTATGTGTCCTAGGAGCCACCTTATTAAGGCTCACAGGACTCTAATATAAAAGAGAATAGCTAAAGAAATAAGTGGATGCACACCTGGAGACTCCTTTGCCTATAATCTCCTCCTTGCACCAAGGCCAGGAACAGGTCAAGGGAAGGCTGCTTCAGAATTATGGACGGTTAAGGATCAGGAGCAGTTGGTCTGCTCATCCACCTGCTTTCAGTTAGCTGAAGAGATCACATCTCCTGAGCACAGTGCATACCAGGGTGTGGGCAGGCGGTGTCAAGGCCATCAATATTTACATCTCGTGAACCTGGAGGTCAGTTCAAAAGGGCACCAGAAATTTATGGGGCAGTTGTAAGTCATGGGGGGCAGATGGAAGAGAAGGAAGAGCAAGGAACTCTCTACCCCAGTCTTCACACTCTCTCTAGTACAAGGAGTTGCTGTCAGCTTCTAGGGCATCGCAAAGTGAAAAGTCAACTTGATATTTTTAACATATATATATATATATATATATATATATATATATATATATATATATATATATATATTAAAACTCAGTGTTCAGTAATCTAATGTTATCAATGAGGATCATTTGGAAGACTCCCACAAATGAGAAGAGGGGGAGGTGGCTGCTTTGGTAATGCCAGGGTGCAGGGGTGAAGGGGAATACTTTTGATGACAATCCCAGGGTGCGTAGACACTTTAAACGTCTTTAAATTCTTGCAGTAAATGCTGCAGCTAGGATTTAATGTTAAAAATGAAGCACAAAACCTACACCTAGCACAACAGGTTAGGAAACAAGTCCCCTTGAACACTGTGAAATGCTCTCCTGTATTTCCTTGCTTGCAATAAAACACACACACACACACACACACACACACACACACACACACACACACACCTGGCAAAAGCCTTTTTTCAAAGCCAGCTAAATCCTTTAGGCTAAGTACACACAGGACAGACAGTCTGGAGTCCTTCCTTTAGTACTGGAGATGCAACCCAGGGCTTCGGGGATGTTTAATGGAAGATCTACCACTGAGCTGACCCTTAGCCCAGAACAGAAAATTCCCACTTGGCCCCACCCCTACCCCTCCTTTAGCAACTCAAAACTGGAGCAAGTATATAAAGAGGAAAAGGAAAGACTGGGAGAAACAGAGGACAGGAGGGGTAAGTCCATCCCGCACTGAATGCTTGCTAGGTCTTCCCTCCTAACTCGTTAATTCTCTTGGTCTTTGTCAATAGATGCTTTGTTCTGCGATTCAGCAACCGAGTTTTCCCTTTTGCTCCAACAGCATAAAAATCTTGAGAAATAAAAAGTGTCAAGGAGGGCTAGGAATGTTGCTAGGTTAAAAGAATGCCTCATTCACACTTGAAATTCTGGGTTCGATCCCCAGGGAATTAGGACAGTTGGGACACTGTAGTAATCTCAGTACTTGAAGACAAAGGCTGGTTATCCTTGGCTACTTAAGGAGTTGGGGCCAGCCTGGGCTATATAACATCCTGTTATATAGAGGAAGAGAGAAAGGATGGGAGGTATGCAGTTAAACAGTGTTCACATACCTTTTTGTTTTTGTTTTTGTTTTTTTTGTTTGTTTGTTTGTTTTTCGAGACAGGGTCTCTCTATGTAGCCTTGGCCATCCTGGACTCACTTTGTAGACCAAGCTGGCCTCGAACTCACAGCGATTCGCCTGCCTCTGCCTCCCGAGTGCTGGGATTAAGTGTTCACATACTTTAAAAGGATGGACATACTACTAATCTTCCAACAGACGTCTCCTTGGAGGTCCAGGGGTTAGAAATGGGAAAGTAGGAAGACTTTTCTGCTTGTAATTAAGAGGTACTCCCAGGCAGGGTCCCAAGTAGTGGCCTCCTCACTGAAACCTGAGTTTTCCTCTCCCTGTTTTGACGAGGCTTGTCTTGAGGAAGAGCATGCCGTGTTATAAGTTATCCCATAACTCACTCTCTTCAGTGACTCTGTGCAACAGGAGGTAAATCCTGGGGAAATGCATGTGTAGCCCTTAATCACACACAGGCTTGCCCTGTAAGGCAGTAAATCACAGCTGGTCACTGGATGGCCATCACTCATTCACACCTGAAAGAGAGCACAGGACACACAGGTGCTTAGAAACACCAGGCCCAAAGAAAAGGATGCCTTAGCTCAGAGCTAACTAAGAGCCTTTAACACAGTTCCTCAATTGTGGTGACTCCAAACCATGTTATTTTTGTTGCTCTTTCTTCCTTCCTTCCTTCTTTCCTTCCTTCCTTTCTTGTTTTCTACTGTTTTGTTTTAAGACAGGGTTTCTCTGTGTAGCCTTGGCTGTCCTGGACTCACTTTGTAGACCAGGCTGGCTTTGAACTCACAGCAACCAGCCTTTCTCTGCCTCCCTGAGGTCTGGGATTACAGGCGTGCGCCACCACGCCCGGTTTGTTGCTATTTCTTAACTGTAATTTTCTTAATTGTTATTTCTTACTATTAGGAGTCATAATGTAAATATCTGTGTCTTCCGATGGTCTTAGGAGACCCCTGGGAAGGGCTTGTTAGGTGCGCACCTGAGATATTTGTCCCAGGTTTGAAACCTAACAAAAGAGGTCAGCCGTTCTACCCCCAACGGAGGGAGTCTCCGCCCACGGGCTGAGAACTGCTGCCTTAGCCACATCTATGCTATTGCTCATGCTTCAGACAGCATCTTCCCGAACAAGGGTCCTCAGCCATGAGAGAGGCAAACCAAATGCATACAGCACGTTAACCCACATGGGCATGCCTTAAATGAATGTAGCTGCCGGGAGGGTTAGGCCAGCTTTCCTCATCAAGTCTGTGGAGGAAAGACATAAAGGATACCTTAACAGTTTGCAAGGAGGAGGTCGAGAGTCAAAACTCACCACCAACCTTGACTAGAAACACCTGAGGCTGCTGTGTTTGTCAGGACCATGTACCAACACAGTCTCCACAGTGTAGGTGGAAAGAAAAAGAGTCCTTCGCCAGCCTAAGTTTCTAAGTTTTCTGATTAAAGGATGTAAACACCTTTGTTAATGTCAGATTTATATGTTTGGGTCAATCTCTCACTTGGCCCAGAACTGATCTTGTTCTGGGGGGGGGGGGTCTTTATCAAAACTGTGTTCTTTGTACTTTTAAGCACAGTTGAAAATGCCACAGCTTTCAGTGATAAGAACATAGCCTGCCCCCTTTTGCCAGAAGAATACCCCAAACTAGGAGGGCAGGTGATAAAAAGCATCTGCCTCGGGTTCTGCTCAGCCTCATTATCAGCACAGCTCTTCCCAACAGTTTTATCACTGGGCAGTTGGCTTATACCAGTAGGATAACCAGCACAATGATCTCGACACTGAGGAGTGGACCCTCAGGAGCGGTCCACTCAGAGAGGCCCACACTCCAACAAGATTGTACAACTAACGCTCAGACTAGAGAAAGAAATGATACCTTTCTCTTTTAGGGAAAAGGTGAGGGGAACTTAGGAAAAAAGGGGTGGTACTACGGAAGTCTCTCAGTTGCTTTTCAACAAGCTGACCAGATCAACTTCAGGGCCTATAATGGCAGAGAACAGAGATCTGAAAAAACAATGACAGAAAACATCTTTGACACATCTTTTGATATCTGCAACCGCACATTGAAGATAAAACTCTTTTAAATAATATCCATTGTGGTACATTTAATAGAATAATAAAATTAAAATATCCTTTTAATAAAAGGATGCGCTACCATCCTTTAAATTTTTTTAAATGATCACTCACTTTAAAAAGCTTTCTAATAAGATTGTCTGTCCTACAATGTAAAGCCAAGAGCTCACTGACACCATAGAAATGAACTGTGGTCAGTTTAACTTGCAACACAAGACACCCCTACGCAGACCACAAAGCCAAGGCCTTGGACTTTATCGATGTGTGGAGGAAACACGCTAAGAACAATATCAGACTGCAGAGATAGCACATACCTCGCTGAACAATACCATAGTTTTATAAAATGGATATAACTCCTCTTAACAAAGGAATGCATCTCCGTGAACACACCACCCACGCAGCCTAGGCTCCACAGGTGACTTCAGCTACACCTGTGGTGTGAGTGACTATTTGGATGACAGGTTTTTTAAAATCTTAAATCACACGTGGGCTGTTTTGCCTTCAGTGTTGACACTGTGCAAGTGGAAAGAAACCAGTCTTGGTAAACATTGCCCCAGCCACCACGGAGATCAAGAAAATGTTGATCCTAGACCCAAAGAACAAGGCAATGCCCACCACAGTGTCTGTCAGATGTGCAGCATCTGGAGCCTAGTAGCACCCTATGCCTGCTCTGCATTCCCGAATCACTGGACTGTGAAGGCCAGTGAGACGCCTTTAGCTAAAAATGGAGGTCGACAGCTGCATGTCAGACTGTGAAATGATCTTTTCAAAATCGCAAGGGATCATGCTACCTAAAACAGCTAACAGGACAGCCTCCTCCTCCTCCTCCTCCTCCTCTTCCTTCGTTCACTCCTCCTCTTTCTCTTCCTCCTCTTCCACCCTTCCTCTTCCTCCTCCCTGTCCTCCTTTTAATGAAATACCAGAAAACCACATTCAAGGTCAGAAAACATTCCCTTGGCCACCTGAACCCTTCTGCCATATTTGGTCTTCAAAATTAAAAGGCAGGGAGCTAAAAGTAGTAGTTAAATGATAGATTGCTATTTGAAAACAGGAAATCAGTGCAGGGCATAGACCAAAGTGAAGACAACTCATTTAATGGCATTTAAAGAGGTGTCTCTCATTAAATATTGATTTACATATAGAACAAAAACCAAATTACAAACGTTAATGGATGACTCGTGTCTTAGATATCCTTCCAGTCATTCCTATGTGCAAGATAGTTGAGAAACTGGGACGCCCGCTCAGAATAAGGTTAAGAAATAACTGACCATGGCAAAAATAGTCAAGTGTCTAAAAGAGACATACAGCAAGGAGTGCAGTCAGCAAAATGTCACCAAATTACACCCTTCAATCTGCCTTGCCTTTAAAATGCATGCCTCTCAGATACACATGCAGCCAACACATAGCGCAGCCAGGAAGAAAACACTCCACAGCCAAAATGACAGCCTAGGAGCTTGTGGCATTTATAAATGATGGCTTGAGATTTGGGTTTCATCTTTCTGTCTAAATAAAATAGCAATGGAAATGATCTCCTGACACATGGAATCACACACAAAAGGGCTTGATTAGCCAGGCATCAAGTCTGAAATCCCCACACTGTGGATGCTGAGGCAGGAGGATTGCCGCAAGTTTGAGCCCAGCCTGAGAGGCTCAGCAAGAGCCAGGCTAGACACAATTACAAAGTGAAGCCTTATGTTAAAAGTTTTAGAAGAGATTTATAAACAAAGTGACTCACCAATTTATTTTGATCCAAAAAAGCAAGAGGACCAACTAAGTTCAAAGTCGCTTCTACCAGCCAATGGTTGTCCACAGGGAAACAGGAAGCTGCTTTTATTGATTTATGAGGAAATGGCTCATTCCCATATTAAATTCTTTACTGAACTGCAAACCACATATGCTCAGTTTCAATTAGAATGTAGAAATCCTCCAACACAAATGTTTACTTGGTCGGCTTTTGGAGGCAGGGTCTCACTATGGATTCCAGCATGGCCTGGGACTCTAACTATCCAGGCTGGCCTCAAACCCTGAGTCCTCCTCGGGCCTCCCATGTGCTTGGATTAAGGTCATATACAACCACACCCAAACTTTAATGTGAAACTTTTTAAGAAGTTTGGGGAGAGAGACAGGTAAGAAGAAAACCCTAACAGCTGCCAAAACCAAATTGGTATTATGACAGAAAGAAAGACTATTTTTTGCTGAGATTTATATTAAATTCAAACTGAAAATCAGACGCAACCTGTTTATACCTGAGGTACCAATATGAACATTATTTACCCATTAGAGCAGTCTTTGTGGAAGACTATTATAGATTATAAATGGAAGTTTTATGCCAATGTTGTATGCATGCGTATGTTTCTTTCACCACTAATGTGAATGATTTGGGAATTATATGAAGAATAAATAGCTCTGTGCCTCCCTCTGATTGGTTTTTAAATGTTCTATTTGTTGAGAAGTTAAAAGAAATAATTTGTTAGCACTAACATGTCTCCACCTAGGGCAGCAACAGACTCAAAGCGGAAGAGGGGCAGTCCCTGGCTGCAGGACTGAGCCTGCAGCTGCCTGCTCCTTCGGCACACTTGGCTCATAAAAGCTTGCTGATACATTTGGCCTGTTCATCTAATTTGTCGATTTCCTGGGCTTGACACCAATAAGAAGGCCAAACATTTGTTGCTGTCCATTTGTTGAGTCACAACAACTCAAGGCTTCAATGCCACAGTGAAAGAACCTGGCCAGCTGGGAGGAGACAGAAAGGACTTCGCAGAACAGACATCACCAAGCCTTCTCTTGCTTTTTCTGCTGGAAACCAGTCAAAACGGAAGCATTGCTTTCTAATCATCCTAATGAGCTAGTTTTGTATCTTCTCTGCTTAGAAAAGCAGTCTTTGCTTCTGGCATGTTTCAATAAATAAATGTTTGCAATTGTAACCGAAAAAGCAGGTGCTTCTGATAATTTAGACCAACAATGAAGGTCAAGTTTAACCAAGTGATTATTTAATGCGCACTTTTAGGGTAAATTTGACATAAATGAAATGGCAAATATCAACTAAAAATAAAACAAAAGCTCCAAGTTCTTGAAACACCACCAGAAATAGTTGAGTCTTCTAAGATAGCTGGCACTCAAATGTTTTGTGTGTGTGTGTGTGTGTGTGTGTGTGTGTGTGTGTGTGTGTGTGTAAGGTGCCTCAGCCTGATTATCTTCATATACGAACACAAAGGTCTAGGAAATTATAATAAAAACCACACCATTCTCGTTTTATTATCAATCAGGAAGATACAAAGCTATATCTTCTCGTCTTGTTACAGATAAGTATTTTAATTACATATTGACCTCATTTATATCTAGAGATAAAAGAGAATAACAGACTTAAGGAATTGATAAATTACTTTTTTTTTTTTTTTTTTGGACAAACAGGGTGTGATATAAGATATGTGATTCCAGGACTTAAGGGGTAGAGCCAGGAGGAGCGGGGATTCAAAGTCATATTTAGCTACATAGTAAACTTTAAAACAGCCTGCGTTATATAAGAGTTATGTAGAACCCTGTCTTAAATAAATAGATAAGTAAATGGAATTCTTATTTATGTGTTGTGGCAGTGGTTCTCAACCTTTCTAATGCTGCGACCCTCCCCAATCTTAAAATTATTTCATTGCTACTCCATAACTGTAATTTTGCTTCTGTTATAAATTATTATGTAAATATCTAATCTGAACAATATCTGATATAAGTCGAAGGGGTTGTAACCCATATATTGAGAACCACTGTGTTACAGACTATAGTGTCTTGAAGCATTGCTTTACACTGAAAATTTTATTCCAACTAACATGATTGGTGCGGGGAGGAGGGGTTTGGGGTAGGGGTCCTGAACACATTTGCTTACATTAAGCAAATGTCTGCCAACTTTCAGACTTAGCAACTGGCCTAGCAAGCCTAAATAAATGCTAGATCAGTAAGCAGTTGAACTAAACACACAAATAGAACTCCCAGCCACAAAGTTGGTAACATTATCAGACCACAACCAATTGCCAAGCTCATTCATTCCAGAGAGCCATGGGGCCTCTTTGCCTTTCCAGCTGAAGAGAACCACAGCCTGGGAGATTGTGTCCTGTCCTCTCGCACTGGAGAGCCTGAAGCCAGGACCCTCTACACCAGTTCATGAAAATACAACTTGACTCATGAGCATCCCCATCAGCCCTCATATTTAAGGAAAAAATTATGAGGTTGAATAAAAGAAGAATCGCATCATTAAAACTATCCAAATTACTGGGACTGCCATAATATTACTCTCTAAACAGCTCCCTAAAATATCTCAGGAGCACCCCAAATAATTTCTTCCTGGGCTGTTTGTCAGAGGACCCAAGGTCCCATCGTCACTTGATGTCTTGAGGATCAATCCCTCTGATGGAATGAATGCCTATGTATTACATCCTTTGCATACACCTGCTTCAGATAAGGGTCTAGTTAGCACCTGAGCTCTCTCCAACAGTTAGGTCATCTGAACAGGCGAACTGTGGTAGAGAAGGCAGAAATGTTCTACTTATGGGAATGAAGCCGACCACCAATGTAGATTAGGCAATAAGACGACTAAGAAAAGAGAAAGAAGCCCAGGAACAACTAGAAGAATAGCAAAAGTCAGTCTGTTTCTAAGTAGAAAATACCAAGACTTGGCTGCCAAAAATAAACATAAATCTTTAGTGTGTGTGTGTGTGTGTGTGTGTGTGTGTATGTGTGTGTGTGTGTGTGTGTGTGTGTGTTGGTGGTGGTGTTTTATGCATATGCGCACATGTGTGCATATGCTGTTGTTTTGTGGGGCTTCATTTATTGTTGTGTGTTTTGTGCATGTATGAATTCCCTTGTGAGGGACTGTTTATTGTTGTTGGCATAGGTGTGTTCGTATTTTGAAATTTTTGTTTGTTTTTAAATCCTTGAGATAGTGTCTTGCTATGTACCACAAGCTGCCCTGGTACTCCCTACGTAGCCCACATTGATCTCAAATTTGTAGCCATCTTTATGCTTCTAGAGTCATCAAGTTACAGGTGTGTGCCACATGCTGTACACTTCTAAAGCTTCGTGTTTTGGGATTCATTAAATGTCAAGGATAAGAAGTTTTGTTTTTTTTTTTTTTGTTTTTTGTTTTTTAAAAAAAACTTTAAGTAGGGCAGGTGTAGTCTCATTCATCAAAAACATTAACATTATGGAAAGTGCCACTCCACTGACCTGAGAGGTATTCGGTCAAGGTATTTGGACAACAGAGAGAGGGGAGTCCTGTCTCTTGAGTTCCAGTCTTATCTTCAAGTTCTAGGACTCACCATTTCTCAGAAGTTATTATTCAAAACACACATTTCTGTTTAGGTGCTAGACCAAAATTTAAAAGCTTATAGAAATATAACATCACTGGACTTTTGAGGAGAGTGACACCCAGTCCCACAGGAAGATAAGGTTGGGTGTAAGGCTTCCATCTTATTCCATGTCCTAATAGAGTTTAACGTCCTAATACTAAAGTGGCAGACATATGGACAAGGGTCATCAGAACCCTACACAAGCTCCAACAAAGAGGCCTATATGATGTTCTGTGTTCAGTAGTCAGGCCAACTCTATCAGAAGCCCCCAGTTCTCAATTTCAGTCTGGACAGCTACCATTTTTTTCCCAAAAAAATAACAGAGAAATCTGATGAGGTTACATTTCAGGGGTCCCGCAGGCAGCAAAGTATCTTTTACATGACTTTAGTGGGTTTTAACTTTTTCTTCATCTGATGCTGCATTTAAAGGAACCCAAGAACTAGGTTTTTAAAACGTTCAAAAGTGTTTAGATGGTAACTAGGGAAGGCGGTCTGAAAATGGCAGAAGACCTGTCCTCAAAAATCAAATGATGGGGTGGATCAGAAAATGTGCACCCAGCTGGGCCTGGGAGATTTGCTGTAAATACTGAACAGCTGCTTTCTTAAAACCATTGTAATCATAAAGTCCAGCTTCTTTAAGCTTTTTCCCTCCTTTCTCCCTTCTTTTGTTCCTTCTTATTTAATCCAAAAAAAGAATACTATATGTTGCACCCAGTTCTTCAAAGAGTTGATTCAAAATTAATCTGCTAAAGAAAAACTTAAGCAGACTCAGTTGGTAAATTCTTAAGATGGAGGGGGAATGCTGAATTTACTGTGCACTCTTGAGGTACCAAACTGTCTGCAGGTTGAGCTCTTCGGGGTCTGAAGAAACCCTTGAAACATAGTTGATCAAACTCCTGGGTTGACACTCCATAGGTGAAGAACTTCACTCTCTTAAGACTGCCCGCTTAAGTACAGCTTCTTCCCCAAGAGGAACAGAAACAGCCATGTTTTAAAAGATTGAAGAAGGCCAAGGCAAGACAATGCTGTGCTTTTCTCACCATTTCATAGTGGGCAAAGAATTGGCAATTAAACAAGGCAAAGGCTGGAAACAACAGGGCATCACCAGGGGAGGGGCCAGCTGCAGAGCCCAAGCTTCGCAGTGACTCACAGGAGGACCTTTGCGCAATGCTCGTCACCTGTCTACACCCTGCCCCGAGTCTTTCGTTGCCATTCCTCTTTATAAAGTAGGCAGTGATGATGGGACATCACTCATGATAACAACAATCACCAGTATGTAGAAGAAACCCAAGTAGATAAATAAAATGAGGATACTATGCTAAGATGAATAAGCCAGCCACTAAGACATGTTGTGGTTCAAATCCACAGGAAGTAGTAAAGTACTCAAACACAGACACAGAAGGACAATGGTGGTTAATGAGAGGAAGAGGAAGGGGCTTGTGAATTGTTGTCTAGTTGTGTTCACAATTCCTGTATTCTGAGACTGGGTATGCAAAAACACAAATGTACTTTGCACTACTGAATTCTATAATTAAGATAATACATTTTGTATTTAGTGTCATAAAACCCTAACACTCAGGAAGCCAAGGAAAGAAAATTTCTGTTGAGTCCAAGGTCAGCCTGGACTACATAATGAGTTGAGTTCCAGGGCAGCTTGAGCTACAGAATGAGGCCACAGAAAAAAGGAGGAGGAGGAGGAGGGGAGAGAAAGAGAGAGAGAGAGAGAGAGAGAGAGAGAGAGAGAGAGAGAGAGAGAGAGAAGAGAAGAGAAGAGAAGAGAAGAGAAGAGAAGGGAAGGAGGGAGAAAGGTGGGGAAGGAAGGAAAAAAATCTCTTCATGGGCTAGGGAAAGATACAGACAGAGGAGAATCAACTCTAACAAATTTTGCTCAAAATTACCATAATGATATTTAATACTGTGAATGTTAATAGAAAAATATTTTTACAATCTCTCCTTTCTCTCCTCTCTCTCTCTCTCTCTCTCTCTCTCTCTCTCTCTCTCTCTCTCTCTCTCACACACACACACACAAACACACACACACACACACACACACACACACACACACACACACACAGTAACTGCTCTTTTAAATTATCCTTAAACACTCACTGTAGCAGATAATGATCTAAGAAGAATCTACTCCATATGGTGGTGTTGACTCATTTGACTCCCTCAAGTAACTTAGGCTACTAGTATCAGCCATCTTCTGTTTGAGAAACAAGGAAATGAAGGCCCGGGATGATTGGAGGACCTCCAGAGGACGTACAATTAGAAACTGGCCATTTGTTCCGTAGCTCCGCCCACTCCGTCTCCCAAAGAATTTTATACTGGATGTCTTCCTTCCTGTCTTCCTGCCAACCCCTCCCTGCAAACACACTTCCCCCTCCCAGGACCCTAAAGGTTCCTAGACGTCACCAATGAATTGGGTGTCCCTATGTCTCAGTTTGCTGAGCTTATCTGTCCCTCTCTGGGGCAGGTGACAGGGCTGATCCATGTTTTCCTTCTGGAAATTATCTCTTCCCTCCATTTTCCAGACACCGTTTTCCCCTGATAACCCTTCTGTTTGTCTACTCCTTCCTACTGCATTCTTAAGGTACTTATCATTTTGCTCAATTTGCACCCCAACAATGGCTGACCCAAGAAGTGAAGTCAGACTTACTTTAGATGTATTTCAGATGTTTAAAGAGTTGCTCTGAAAGCCAGGCGTGGTGGCGCAGGCCTTTAATCCTGGCACTTGGGAGGCAGAGGCAGGCGGATCTCTGTGAGTTTGAGGATACCCTGGTTTACAAAGCCAGTCCAGGACAGAAGTACTACAAGAGAAACCCTGTCTCGAAAAACAAAGAACAATAAACAAACAAACAAAGAATTGTTTTGAAGTCTATAGTTGATAGGAAGTAAAGCCTTCTAGATGCAGGTTCGCTGGAGCTGTGTCTTCCGGGAGGGCTCTCATAGCCTAATACAGTACTTGGCTCATAGTAAACATCAATGGCCTTGTTAAGTTTACTCTTAATGTAACTAACTCCTCCAGCTTGGAGTTATTTTTCCTAACATGGTCCTCCAGATCCTATTGGGAAACTTCCAAACTATTCAACTGTCACACTCAATCCAACACCAGTTAAGGGTCATCCGTTGGCTACAGACAGTGGCTGAAACAGCAGGTGCATGTCTTCCTGTTGCTTACTGCGCTATCCCAAGTCCACAGAGGATCTCCTTGCTTGATGAGAACCAGCACTATTTTGTAGGAATCCACACAAGACACTATCACTCTCCTGGTGTTAAATCTTAATGAACAATTCTGCTCGAAGAGTATCTCACCCCAATATGAAAGCACAAGATGAGAACAGAACAGTCCAATGTGTGGGAAGCTGAAGCTACCGCCCTCGCTACGATGCCAGGCGACTTGCAATTCTGCTCCTGGTAAACAAGTCCTTACTTGGGTTGTGGCCCCGCTTTGCTCTGACGTATGCATCCCGCCTTGTCGGGAACCAATTGGAGCTACCAACGTAAGAGCTGCTGATTGGGTGAGGCAGAGGATATAAGAGGGGCGCTGGGGTACAGAGGAAGCTTGCTGAAAATTCCTGAATAAACCACCTGGAGAAGAACGCTCAGATCGTGTTCTTATTTTCCGCTGGTCGGAAGGGTCGCGGCACCAATGACCTCCTGTTTTCTGATTCAATTAGCAGCAAGTCATACATTGCCTTGGTTTGTTTTTTTCAAGATTTACCCCACCCTACAGGAAAACTCTAATTTAAAAAAAAAAAAAAACCACCCATGAAGCTGGCTCCACATCTTCATTTTCCATTCAACCCTCTTTTGAAGAGAGCATCCTCAAGTCTACTTCTGATCTCTGACCTTGTAGATGTTCCCTATTAGAGCTAGTCTCAGCATAATGGGATGTTAATAGGCTGTTATGATTTACTCTACAAAAATCAATGGTGTAGATCCTACTGGGGAAATAAGCCACTTTGGTGGGCTCAGCTACATGAAGAGCATTAAGTATCATCTGGTTCTCTGGAAATGAAAATGTATGCTGTACAATTCTGAGCTCTCTTGAGCTGAATTTATTTTTACTTGGATGTTGAGTCCAATCTGACCCCCCCCCCCTCGCCTTGCTTTAAATAGCTGGAAAAATAAGGAAACAAAACTTGATCACCTTGAAATCTGGAAAACATCTAAAATATTACATAATAATGAAAAAAATAACATTTCAGTAATGTCTGGTGGTAAGTGGGCTGTGTATCTGGGGAGAAAGCTGACTGGCACAAAATAGAACTATGCTTTGTTTTGTTGTTGTTGTTGTTTTGGTTTGGTTTGGTTTGGTTTTGGAAAGTCTAGGAGCAAGAAAACAAACCTATATAATCCTAATTCACTGGTAGATCAAAATAAAATATTAAAAGGAACATAGTGGAATTTAATTCAAGTTTTGATTTAAAAAAATTACTTTTCATTGACTGAAAGGTCACTCTTTGATAGGAGAAGGATGCTAGTATGTGAGGTTGACCCAGGAATGGATTGAATTTAAGGATAGAACAGATGTTTTTTAAAGATCATCTGGCTTTGAAAGAATGAGAGAAGAAAGGAAGGCCTTTCTAAACTTCTGTGGGTCACAGAAAACATTCTCTTTTTATTCCAAAGTTGTCTTGGCTGGATCTTATAGTTAAAGATAAAAGTCTTTCCATAGATTTCACACATTCAGATTCCACACATCTGAAAAATTACTATAACAAGCCAGGAGATTCTACTTTCAGAGAGACAAGAATTCAAAAGGACAAATATCACGGGAGCAGGTGGCAGGTGGTTGGACAGACCTGAAGATATCATAGAGGGACTGTGGCAATTGCTGAAGGGGTGTTTCCTGTACAGTGATAATGAAAGAACTAGTTGGCCCTCTTTGTCAGTTCTTCTTATAATTTTTCAGTTTTCTTGTTTTGTTTTGTTTTGTTTTGTTTTGTTTTGTTTTTCGAGACAGGGTTTCTCTGTGTAGCCTTGGCTGTCCTGGACCCGCTTTGTAGACCAGGCTGGCCTCGAACTCACAGCGATCCACCTGCCTCTGCCTCCTGAGTGCTGGGATTAAAGGCGTGTGCCACCACGCCTGGCTCAATTTTTCAGTTTTCTACAATGAGTTTTCTTCAAGGAACTAGGCATTCCCACATCCTGTTATCTGAACTCTTTCCTTAGGGAGAAACAAACAAACATCTTGCCTGTTTTCATGGAGCAGAACACAGACAAAAGATTGAAGTGCATTTTCACTGAAGTCCAACTCATAGGACCAGTAAGTTTACTGTGGTTCCTCATTTAGCTTGAGTGACAAATTACTTACAAGAGCGCAGATGACCCCATGACAGCACACTACGAGAATGCCTCATCCCAGCATGGATGGAGTCTCCTCCTCAGTTGCCCACCAGAGTCTATATACTGCAGCACCTCTGTAGCACCTCCACATGAGGAGGCTGTGTTTAATTAAGGCAGAATTGCTTAGTACTGCCCATGAGATGCAGGAAGAAGGGGGCAGAATCTCAGATAGGATTAAATGACACCCTCCCAGCTCTTCTTTAAGGGAATACTCCCAGTCGACAGGTCCAGTCTTTGGGTCTCACCAAGGAGTCAGAGCTGCTCTGATAAAAGTGATGGCTGCTGTGCTCAGAGCATAGCCCTCTAAACCATCTCCCTACTCTAGAGGAAGAACACATTGTACCAAACATCACTATCACCTTCACTCTGGGGAAGCCACTGCCCTTTCCCAGGTTCCTGGACACACTTAAAATTTTCCTAGTCCACATGCTACAGAATTATCACTGTCTCTTTGTTCTTCTTCCCACCTATAGAACAATAAGAACTTGAAGCTCATTAATTTTTAGTTACTAATATTTCTAAGTGCCATCTAACATACATAAAATACAACAAGGTCTTTGCAATCATTGATTTCAGAAAAACCCATAGTGTACCTTTTACTAGCCAGTCCCTGGTCCAGGCACTAGGGTTACAGCTTTGAACAAAACATATAAATACACCAACCTTTACTGAACATTTCGAAAGATGTCCAAACAGAAAGATGAATGATCATCAAAGAGCCAACAATTTTTCCTATTGGTTGATTTGAAATTTCACCTAAATAGGGCAAAAATAAGACATGCACACAGCCAACTTTTACATATTTCTTCTAACGTGGTAAAAGTTAAGGCCAAGCCTGGTTTGCAAGAGTTCTAGAACTACCAGCTGACTTACAGTATCTCTTTATCAATGATCAAAAGATAGGAGGCATGACCTATACTTCTCTATCTCAGTACTATTAAATCCCATAATAATGTACCTTTGGGAGCAGAGAGTAGAAAGCCAAGGTGAAAGAGGTGGTGCATGCCTTTAATATCAGCACTAAGAAGACAGAGGCAGGAAGATCTCTAAAGGTCCTGGTCTACAAAGTGAGTCTAGGACAGCCGGGGATGCACAAAGAAACCCTGTCTCCAAAAACCAAACAACAAAAGTAAAAAGCCATCTTGAGGCTGTTTAACCAAAATCAGCCTCTACACCCATCAATACTAATAACTGATACCTGTGTAACATTTGTACCCTCCCATCACATGGGAAATAGATAAGGATTTCTCACAATCTGCTCTCTATAGACATGTAAGTAAAGGCCCATAGTGTTTATGTTACTTGTGTCATTTTGCTCAATTGGTAAGTTGCAAATCCAAACTTAACTTTAGAATTATAAGTGCCAATACCAACACTAACGTTCATTATAATTGCATTATATCATCTATAAGAGATATAATGAAAAAAATGAAGGTAAAGCCAAGAATTCTTGTAATCTGAGCACTCAGGCAGTTGAAGCAGGAGGATCAGGAGTTCAAAGTCATCATCAGCTATCTAGCAAGTTTGAGGCCAACCTGAGCTACATGGAACCCTATCATCATCGTCATCAGCATCATCAGCAGCAGCAGCAGCAGCAACAACAACAACAACAACACCATCAATAAACAGAAATCTCAAATCTAGTATGATTCCTTCCGGTGCTGTATGCCTCACCCACTCCACAACTCAGACATCCAGAGGAAGATGAACCAGATACTAACATTGAACAGTATTTCTACAGCAGTCAGATATCAAAACTTGCAGTTTATCCATAAACAGTCTCTGTAGCTAATTTATACATTTCTGGATTACATAAGACGATTGTTTTCTCTTGCTATGTGGACAATGATAGTAAGCCTTGTTCTCCAAGCTTCCTGAGGTACTGTATGGGTCATATTCCCCATGGACCAAGCCTCATCACCCTTCCCTCTTTGTGGCAAGGCACCCAGCAATTACACGATGCATGAATGGATGGCAATGATACAATGCCAGCAACTGTGAAAACTGGTTTAAGAGTGTGCATGATATTTTCTGCTCTTCCGCCACAGTCTTCTACTAATTAGACTCTGAGCCATCTAAAGGCAGAGACGCTCTCTCTTCCTGTATAAATCATGTTCAGGAGCCCAGATGGTGTCATGCTCATGTGGCATGTGTGTTGTCTCAATATTTGCTCATTGATTTGTTGCTCAAATACCACTACTGAGTTGTGTTTGTCTGGCAAATCATGCAATTTTAATAATTAGTGTCTGAGGTAGGGAAAATGCCTTTAAAAAAGACTAGGGGTGAATATGTAGGACTGACATGTAAGACTGGTCCACAGGAAGTATACTAGATAAAAATACATTTTCATAGCAGACAAATAAAATGAAAAGGTGTGTTGATAAATCTCCAAGAACAACACCAACTGTATTGTTGTCTCTATAGACAAACTATCTGAAGGACACATGTCGGACTGAAGAAATGCTCTATGGTTAAGAGCCCTTGTGCTCTTACAGAGAACTAGACTTCAGTTTTCAGCAACCACACTGAGTGGCTCACAATTGCCTGTAATTTCAGCTTCAGGGGATCAGATGTATAATTCTAGCTTCCACAGGTACCATGCACACACTGCATATACCCACAGAGAGACACATAGTTGGAGGATGGGCACTTGCCAAGTAATCAAAGTGGCTTAGACACCATGGTAGCCAGTGGAATCACCTGTTACCTCAAAATACAGAACAAACTGCTTGCTCTATGCAAGTAAAAAGACCCATTCTCAGCTTTAAAATCCCTACATTTTCTTTTTTGTTTTCTAATTATTATTTTATTTCTTTTATTACAAATACAGTATTTTCTATACAGTATATCCTGACTATGGTTTCCTCTTCTTTTACTCCTCCCAGTTCCTCCTCACCCCTCCTCCCTTCTGGGTCCACTCTCTTTCTGTCTCTCATTACAAAAGAACAGGCTTCTAAGAGATAACAACCAAACATGACAAAACACAATAAAATGAAGCAAAAATAATCCCTACATTTTATAAATTTTCTGACAAAAGCAAGTGCACTAAAAGCTATCAGGCCATGATACTGAATGAGGCATTTTGATAAATCAAATCTCTAATTCATTCAAGATTCATCAGAAAACCACTCATGATGCAAGTCTTCAGATTGGGGCGGGGCAGGGAATGAGTCAGAGAATCTGAGAGTGTGCAGGAACAGTACAATCTATCCAGTTAGCCCGCCCACCTCCTGTGGTTATCGCTGACACTGTCAGGGGAGCACCAGCTAGTCCGCATTCTTATACATGGATCTATTTAGCCTTTATTTGAAGGGGAGGAATTTTCATGGAGTCATGTTTCCAATCATTATCTTTAATATACAGAGCTTCAGACAATCAGAACCATAGGGTGTTGGACATAATGTACATACGCCCCAGGAAAGAGCACCACAAAATGTAAAAGCTTTACACATAATACTGTCATATGTGACTTTGTCCTCTAAGGAGCAAGACTAATCACTGTAACTTCTGAGCTCTAGTTATTTGGGGTTATTTTTATATTTCAATGAGTTCAAGCATGCACAGCCAAAGAAGATGATATTCATAATGATGTTCAGGCCAAATTGAAAATTCTTCTGGGTTATCAATATCATGATTAGTGTCTTCAGACAAATGAATCCTTAATTTAATTGAACCAAGTGTGATTCTCATTTTAATGACACTGTCCAAGGCCAAAAAAAAAAAAAAAAAAAGATTTGCATTGTCTTATTCAATAGAATAGATTAAGGGTTCAAAATGGAGGCATATGGGAGTTGCTATTGTTTTGGTTTTGTTTTTACTAATTTCATTGCACCTTAAATGTACTAGGCATAAATTCACCCAAAATAAAATCTCACCATCATCCCTCCATGAATCTATCATTCCAAACTGTCAGCAATCACCGTAGATTTTACTTTGCCTGGAACTTAAGTTTTTTGAAAGTTAACTTTCCAAGACAATTTCCCTAAGGACACTTATAAAAGCATGTGTGCTTGTAGCCAGTTACCATACAAATATGTGATGTGTCGTCTGTATCCTCAGAGAGCTTACAGTCCTGTGAGGATGCAGTCATAGAGATACAGGACAGCAAACACTTCAGATGGGGAGGCCTTCGGTACCCAGGTGACACTCAACTGAATGGAATCGAGGTGAGCAGAGAGTGAGCACAGGGGCCCAGGGCAGCAAAGCTATGTTACCTTATAGCCATTAAAGCAGGGTCTGTGAGTAGTGTGTGGGCAGCACCAGGAATGCCCCAGCTGAGGATACAGAGACCAGGCTCTTCAGTGCTGAGTACAGTAGGAGTCCAGTGAGGGAAAGGCTTGGAATTGCTTTTGAGATTCATCCTCCTAAAGTTTTTAAGGATTTATATGCATGTCTGGTGTTCACAGAGTCCAGAAGAGGAATCGCGGGCAGCTGTGAGCCACTCTGTGTGGCTGTTCGGAAGTGAACCCCGGTCCTCTGGAAGAGCACTAGTCACTCTTAACTGCTGACCCACTTCTCTAGCCTCATCCCCCTAATGCCATGACCACACTCAGGGTGCATTAATGAACGTTGGCAAATGTTGAGGCTTTAACTCATAGAGAGTGTTAATCCAGGGCTGGCTAGATAGTTCAGCAGGCAAAAGGACTTTGCTAACAAGCCAGACAACCTGAGGTCAATCCCTGGGACACACATGGTCAAAGGAGAGATCCCAGCAAGTTGTCCTCTGACCTCCAGGCAAGTCTTGTGGCATGTGCCCAGCTTTCCTCTCCATTCCAAAATACAATAAATAATGCAATGTACATTTTTTTTTGTTAATTTAGAAAGTATTAATCCAACGGAAATTCCAGTATTAACAGACCCTGACTGTTAGGTCTGAATTTTGTCACTAACTCTGCTGTAGTTTGGATGTGGTCTGTCTCCCCCAAAGCTTCTTACTCCAGTCCTTCCAATGGTGATATGCAAAGGCAGTAAGATGAGTCTGGAAAGATGGCTCAGCAGTTAAGAATGCTTATTACTCTTCTAGAAGATCTGAATTTGGTTCCCAGCACCCACATGGCAGCTCAAAACCACCTTTAACTCCAGTTCCTGAGGACCTGATGCCCTCTTCTGACCTCCAAAGGTTCCTGGGTGTACATGGAGAAGAACTGGGTACTCAGGCACACATGTACATATGAAGTTAAATTAAATTTTTAAAGAAGAAGAAGAGGAAGAGGAGGAGGAAAGAGAAGAAAGAGCAGGAGAAGAAGAAGAAGAAGAAGAAGAAGAAGAAGAAGAAGAAGAAGAAGAAGAAAAAGAAGAAGAAGAAGAAGAAGAAGAAGAAGAGAGGTGGTGATACTTGTAGGAGGAAGGCTGGGCCTAGTGGAAGGTGACTAGGTCATGTCAAGCGCCTACAGGCACTAATATTCTTGGAGAGGATTAGTTCCCAAAGGAGTGTGTTGCTATAAAAAAAGAGAACTGGGCCCTCCCTGTTCTCTTGCCCCATATATCACTGAGTGATGATTGACATCTGTTCTCTCCTCTGTCTCTCTCTTTTTCTCCTCCTTTCATCCTTAATATCTGTATCCCCCAAGACTCTGCCAGCAAGAGGTCCATCACCAGTACTGGCAAGATGACTCAGGAGATATGAAGTCCCTCACCAGTGCTGTCAGGATAACTCAGCAGATAACAGGTCCACCACCAGTGCTGGCTAGATGACTCAAGATATGAAGTCCATCACCAGTGTTGTCAAGAGGACTCAAACAGATAAGAAGTGCATCACCAGTGCTGGCAAGATGACACAGCAGATATGAGGTCCACGACCAGTGCTGGCCAGATGACTCAGCAGATAAAAGTGCTTGTTACTAAGCCTGACAAAACCTGAGTTTGGTCCCAAAACTCAGAGGGTAGAAGGAGAGAAAGGCTGTCTGCAAACCATCCTATGACTTTCATGTGCATAGTATAGCATGCGCCTACACACATGAATGTACACACATACACACAGAGCTGGGGAGGAAGGAGGAAGAGAGAGATTTTTTTTTTTAAGTTAATAAAACTTAAAAGGCCATCATCACCAGATGCAGTCTCTGGACCTTGTACTAGAACTATGAGGCAAATTTAACCTCTTTTCTTTGACAAATACCACACAGACTGTGGTATTCAACAGAAGATAAACCAAGATGAATTTTCTTTCATTTGAATCCCTTCCCTAATATTTATGCCAAAATATTTAACAGAAGCCCCGAGGCGGGGGGGGGGGGTGCTCACAAAGAGAAGGCTTCGGTCAAGGCCACATGTGTTAGTCTGGCCATGTAGTTGCAACTTTTATGATGCCCTCTTTCAGAAGGGTACGTCCTCACAAACTTCCGGTGAGCTCTGTCTAGAAGTGGTGAGGACAGGACAGGACTCTCAGGCTGTTATGACAGAATCAGCAAACAGCACAGAGCAGATTCCACATGAAAAAACCACCAAGGGCAAAAGTGGCTCAACTTCTTTGAGACCCAGTAGTTAGAGGAAAGTCTTTTTTAAACCCAATGGAAAAGGCCCACATAGAAGCAGGCACCAGTATAATTACCGCACCGCACCACTGAGCTTGCTTGCCAAGCCAGCTTGATGTGGCCTCTTGACCAGGTTTCATCCTTGGCCTCATTACATGGTCATCTCTGGGAGCCCCGCCCCCTCCGCTCCCACTTTTAAATGGACTGGCAGATGCTCACTTATGTGCTTCAAACCCCAGCTATCTATGCTATAGTTTGTTTTGGCACTGAGTTCAAATGAGGGAGCATCTGTGGACCGGACCAGGGCCTCACAAAATCCCTCTGCTGGGTTACTGTCAAGGGCTTAGTCCTGCCTTCCCAAAGACCACTGAATTCTCCTAATCAACATACTTACCAAGTGTGCTCTGGACACAATCAACTGCTAATGTTTATTATCCATATTCTCCTGGCAAATGCTGCTCATTTGCTGGAGAAGGGAGGAACATGTGTGTGCTTCTGGTTCTGTTCGCAGATCTCTGCCCTTTCTTTCAGATAATCTTATTCAATTTGGTGGCCTCGTCACCAGTTATGTGTCCACCTCAGGGTACATTCTCCAAGGTTGCCCTAGATAGCCAATAGCCCCCAGGACCTGTGGACACTTCAGGTGCATGTTGCCTCAGGCTGAATTTCTCATCACCTTCCCTCCACTGTGTTTCATCACCTATCGGATGCTGGGGCCCCACACTTGGAGTCATCCTTGCCTTCCCTCTCTCCATTTGAGCTCATATCTAATTGATACTATCATGCCTGGCCTCCACTTTCAGACAGGAAGAGACAACCCTTCTATCATACTGATGTGTACCCTCAGGTACCCTCTCAAGACTCCTAGCAAGCCATGTTGTATTTAGTGTGTAACTCCCTCCTAAGCGAGGTCAGAAAGATTCCCTCCCTCTGGGAGGAATCTCCTTCTAGGTCATGTTCCTTTATTCCAATTTCAAAAGCACTGCACTGAGGGCAACAGGATCTGTGTGTTTACATCACCAGGAAGAAAAGAAATCTATATTCCCTTAATGAAATTACTGGAAACCTTTGTCAGGTCAGATCCTTAAAAAAGATGCTCACGTTTCACAACTGCAGTTCCTCCGAGGAAAATAAAGCAGCGAGCTATTTTACCCAGTAATCCAAAAACAAGTGGCCAAGTCAGGAACCAGGTGCAGTGACAAATACCAACCTAGATAGAGACATAAAAACCAATGGAGAGAGAAACCTGGAGGAAAAAAGGAAGAATCCAGGCAGGGGACAGGAGAGATGGCATGGGTTAAGAGCACTTGCTGCTCTTAGAGAGGATTGGAATTCAGATGCCAGCACCCACTCACATCAGGAATTCACAACTGCTTGTAACACCTGGTCAAGAGTATCTAACGCCCCCTTTCGGCCTCATGAGGCACTGCACTCACAAGCTCAAACCCACAAAAGGACATACGATTAAAAGTAAAATGAGACCTCAAACAAAAAACAATTCAGAAGCCAGGAGGGTCCACCATGGCTTCCTCGATTACAGGCACTCACACTAATGTCCTATTGCACATCATGACTTCTTCAGAATGACTCCACCTGCTGAATTACAGCTGAGGGGGAGAGGCCTGTGCATTTTTCCTCTAACTTGGAGAAATGCAATGAAAGCTGAATTTTCAAAGAATAAAACTGCTAATTAGGAAGCTGGGGGCTCACAGTTTCCAATGGCTGAATGTTAATGAGGTCCTTTTCTTTCCCATCTTTGGGGAACACAGTCATCATTTCCATTACTGACCCCACACAAGGAGTGTTGACTATGTCAGCTCTCAGGGTATCATCAACAGCTCAGAAACTAATGCTAGGCCAGAAGGACTGAGGCCACGTGTGCTGCCTTCTGGAATAAAATTCGTTTCACCCCTGAGTTAAGTTGATTACTCAAACTCTGAGAACTCCTCCCTGCCCCCACCTCCAGCCCACTCACATTTTCCTTACACTAAAAGGCTCTGGGAAAACAAGCAGGGCATTATACTTGGCTCCTTGGAATGAGATCAGTTCTAGTTTCAAATTCCCTTGTGGAACAACCCCAAGGCCATAAGACCCTGTAAAAGTCCCAGATGCCTAACAGCTCAGGAAGGCCTAACTGTGACAATAAAGCATTACTTAAGTAATGGGGGAGGGACACCCCCTAACTGGTCTTGGAGACATTAAGCAGGAGCAGGTCCACAAACAACCCAGGCTCAGTCTGGCCTGTTCCCTGGAGGTGGAAGCCAGAGTCCAGGACGTATTGAAGGGCTGGGCAGTCATTTTCTGCACCTGGCACCATCTGTGGACACCCAGGCCTGCTGGCAGAGCAAGCTATGCAGACCATTACTAATGTGGTGGGGTCAGTGGGTTGGACCTGCAACAGGATGCCTATACATTTCAAAGACCTTCCCTCCACGCCAGCTCATCAATCTTGGTTGGAAAATAAGCATTTTTATTTTTAATTTCACTTTTTTTTTATTAAAAAAAAAAACTCACTTTTAAAGATCTTGAGAACTGTACATGATCAAGGTGTCAACACCGGATGTAGCCATGGATGTTCAGGGCATGTAGCTAACATGTGGCTCCTTTGCCAAAAGTCAGTAGCAAGACCAAGAGGACACCTTTCATCAGACAACATGAGCCTTTAAGGTAGACACACCAGGGTTGGATATGAGGCTCCGTTGGCAGAGTACAAAGCCCTGGGTGCAACCCCAGCACGACATAAAACTATAATCCCACAACAAAGTACGTGGAGGCAAGAGGAGCAGAAGTTCACAGCCATCTTCTCACTAGCCAGTGTGCCACCTTGGATGCATGAAATCCTAATTAATTAATTAATCAATTAACAACTCTAGGAAAGGGCATCATGGAAAAAGGTTCAAAGTCATCAGGTGGCCCTCTGAGCTGTGTCTCTAAGAGAACAGCCAAGGCCTTCTCCTAGGGTCGACCATGTGCCTCTGGGCAGCAATGGCACAAGAGAAACTGTGTCTACTTCACGGTTCATCCATTAACTCTGCCACTCACTATCAACTGCCTATCAAGTGTTTCCAACATGTCTGCTGTTTGACAAGAGCTTGATACTCTCCCAAACTTCTTTTATTGAAGAGGAGTCAAGGGTCTGAGCTGAGTACAAATCCATATGTAGGCTAGCTACAGCCAAGAGGCAAGAGCCAAGAGGACAGGATCATGCGAACCCCACCTTCCCAGTTTGTAGCAAACACTGCCTAATTAGTCTCGGTGAAGTAATAAAAACTTTTAAACTATTTAGCTAATTATTTAAATACAATTTTTTGTTTGTTTGTTTGAGGATGGTCTCATAGCCAAGTATTATAATCATTCCTTTGTAAAATAGCCCATTGTAGTTTTCATGTCACACAGTGACTCAAACCCATATAGTCAAAACTCTAAGCCATGAAACAAAGGCATGACTACACACTCCAGAGAAACTGGATCTTTTGTTTACAATAAATAAGGCTTTAAAGAAATTTTGCGATAAGTGACTTCATTCCCTTACTCTTGCTTAACTATCAGTTTTCCCACTTAAAACTTTAACAGGGCTGAAATCAAGGTAAGGAGGTGGGAGGCAGAGAAATTCGTAAGCTAAAAGATAATTTAGAACGTCTCTAAGCAAGATCACCTTCCTTGTAAAAACTACATGTTTGCCAAGTGGGCTGAGGGATCGTGGGCCTGGCATCGCTATTTGGCATCACTGGAGAAGTAGGTTTGCTTAAGTTCCTATAGAGTACTTTATCCTTCCAGTTCTTTCAGCCTCAGGGCGACTGCGTCTAACTCCAGGCTGACCTGGCTCCTACCACATTTGCTCTTTCCTAGCTCAAGCTCTTCCGTGAGCCGCCGCTCACTCATCGTCTTCTAAAAATAACTCATTCAATCATTTAGATCCTTAGATGATTCCATATCAAAGAAACACTGCTGCCTCCACAGCAGACATCTCCTCAGCCTTGAAGCATCCCATCTGGATATCACTAGAAAAATAAGCACAGACAGCAAACAGGACCGTTCCAAAGGCAGTCCTCTAGCTGGGAATGGATGTGCACGCCTGCCCTCCCACTCTGGAGGGCATGGGGGGGGGGCAGGCAGATAGATCAGCAGTTCAAGGTCTTCCTCAAGCCTAGGCTACTAAGGGACCCTTCCCAAAAGGCCAAAAGTAATAAATTAACTAAACTGTAATCATCTACTGAGCTTTACAAACTCATCTTGGGTACTAAGGTATATACTGCAGGAGTTCTCGTCCCACCTAACTGGGAGAAAAACCAACCTCTCACTTCTGAGTGGCTTGTTGGGGTATTTCAGAAATACCATTTTATCAGGCCTGAATTCACACATGAGGTTTTTAGTGAAAAGCTTTTGTGACTCCCCTATTTGTCTCCTCCTCATTGTCCTAGTCACAGGGAACTCCTTTACTTAACAGAGACTGCCTGCCCCTCTGCCTAGCATGCAACTTGATTTCTCTCTGTCTGGTTCAGCTGAGAGATAAGAATCTAAACAGAGGCTTTTTATAGTGTTTCACCTGTAACGTGTCTGAACCACTAACTGACAAATTCATACTGGGCAGGTATCCAAGACATGGAAATAGCCATGCAGGCCTGTGCTTTTTATTTTATTACTTTTAATTGGGTGTATGTGTGTCTATGTGTGGCGTGTGCACGTGAGCGCAGAGGCCAGAAGAAGGCATCAGATCTCATAAAGCTGGAGTTACAGGCAGTTGAGAGCTAGCCAACATGAGTGCTGGGACTCAAAGTCAGGAGTAAAAGCCCTCAGTCTCTGTGCCATCTCTCTAGCCTCAGAACGGTGCTACTAACAGCAATCCCACTGTAGAAGCAGCTAGCATACTGCCCAGGATGTAAGACGCCTACCTCTCAGAATGATAAATCCTTGAGAAGTGTGAAAATACCATGCCCAAGGCAAAAAGGTACCAAAATAACAAAAACATGACTTTAGGACTCATAGGGCAGAAAAAAAATCTATACAACCAAGTTCAAGTGGAGATACACAGAAACCTCATTCACAAGAAGCCCAACCATTTCCAATGAGAAAACAGAGGCCGTGGCCATGCAAGATGGAAGTCTCTCCTGCTAAGCATCTGTCTCATGATTTTCAAAGGCCACAGAGATCTTGAGATTTGCCTAACTCTTTTAAAAAGTCTAAGCATTTACTTAGACTTCATCACCCTTTTACTGAAAGTTAGACTTTAAGAGTTAATTCCTTGTTGGTTATTACTAAGCATGAATATTAAAGCATGAATTTGGGGAAGACTTATAACTTAGGGTTGTTGTAAATTGAGCATGTTCAAGGTCTTAAGCTTGATTCCTACAATCAGAGATAGACAGACACAGACTTTTAATGAGGAAAGAAAAAAATCTCATTTATGAAAATACACACGATGTATATATCCCACACACAGAATAAATGTATGCAGAAATAAAAGTTTTTTTGTTTTGTTTTTGTTTTCTCTTTGGTATCTTATTTCCCTGACCATAGAGTCTATCTATACTATAGAGATTTTAAAGGAATACCCGTACAGGGCCCTTAGAACCCTAATCCAGGGGAGGGGGGGGAACACCTCATCATATGCTCTATGTACTGTGTAAGAAGATAAGAATCTGCTCTCTTAATGTCTTGTGCTAATAGGTAGAAACACTACCAATTCCTTACTAGATAGGTTTCCTTAAAGAAGAGTCACGTGCAAGAGATAGTGACAAAGCTCTGATTATCTTCTCTTGTTTACGAGAGAAAGGGGGAGGAAGATGCTGAGAACTAAAGCTCTCAGAAACACTTGGGCTTCTGATGTAATGTCCATGTATTAAGAACCTCATACAACTGATCAAAGGAACCAAAATGGGTCACTTCTCGGTCTTAGAAGCATTAGTATGCATGTCTTTGACAAAATGGAATGAATTGCCTAGGCTCAGATTCAGGTGAGGAACTGGATTTTCTGGTGCAGAAAACACACAGAGGGTCAAATTTCTTAAATATTTTAATATATTGGTTTTCAATATAGTTACTGTAACATGGTTTTATGGGATCATCAAATAATCCCTAGAAAACCAACTATGAGCCCACAAAAGAAGGAATTTGAGATAAGAAATTACAATAAAGAAACTCTTACAACATTTTGGGGAAACTGAGATCTAGAAAGGATAGCACCATAATAAGAACAAAGCTTGTCATGGAAACCGAAACAAAACCAAGCAGGGACCTTGCTCAGTACTGGGCAGGTACATGCAGAATGCCATACTAACTAAATGATTTATTTAGAAGGTCTGGCTTCCAACACACCATCTAGAAACTACCAAAATACCACTGGGGGAATCCAAAGTGATGATATTAGGGCTGGTTCAGAGCTTGCATTTGTGCAGCTGCATAGTACCATGCATGACAATACAACTAAGTTGCTGAGACATCATCTCTGCCCTGTAAAAAACTTTCTTTTCCAGATGGCCCATCTATTTTTGCAAGCATAGAAGCAATTTGATAAACAGAGCAGCAAAGATATGTGTGTGTGTGTGTGTGTGTGTGTGTGTGTGTGTGCGCGCGCGTGTGCGCAAGATAGACCAGTAAAGCCAGGCGGTGGTGGTGCATGCCTTTAATCCTCCCTCGGGAGGCAGAGGCAGGTGTATCACTGTGAGTTCAAGGCCAGCCTGGTCTACAAAACAAGTCCAGGACAGCTAATGCTACACAGAGAAACCCTGTCTCGAAAAAAAAAAACAAAACATCAACAACAACAAAAGATAGACCAATGAAGAGAGAACAGACAGACAGACAGACAAAGACAGCAAGCCACAAGTCAACCTCAGGTGTCACTCTCCTGGAACACTCCACCTTGTCTGGGAGTCAAGATCTCCCACAGGGACCTGGAACTCTCTGAATAGACTAGCCTGACTAGCCAGCAAGCCACAAGGGTCCTCCTGTCTCCATCTCCCTAGTACTGGGAGAACAGTTGTGGCAACCATGCTTGGCTTTCTCCTGTGTGCATGCAGGGGAGTGGACACAGATCCTCACACTTACATGGCAAGCACATTTACAGGCTAAGTGATCATCCTAGTCCCATGACTGACTCTTTAAGGATGGTTCAGGATCATATTATATCAGAACCTGTATTAACCATTCTAGGCCTTGCCCTCTCCCCATTGCTGTTGCTAGACAAATGGTAGATTTTGCAGCTTCATCTGGCTACTTTAAGTCTCACTTTTAAACTCAAAGAATGTCAGCATTCTAGCTTTAAAAAAATGAAAGCAATGCTGGGAACCAAGCAATGGGTCTTCCTTTTCACAGAAGACACCCAAACACAGTTGAGCGACGTATTCAAAGGCACACCATTAAACACCCATCAATCAGTTCTACCAGCCAAACTGAAATACACAGACTAAGCAAATATACCTTATGTTTTCTGTTAATCTATACAGTAAAGCACTATAAATAGCCCACGGTCCTTTCTTTAAATCTCTGAATTCATACATTTTAAATTTTAAGTATTGCACTCATTTAATGGGATAGTTAAATGGAGTGTTTTTATAATGACCTTTCAAAGCTAAGCACATGTTGAGACTCACTGGACCACCCAAGTTAAAAACCCAGTTATTCCATTTAATGTTTATTTGGTTTGTTTCTAAATGTGTATTTAAGTGGCAAAGTCATAAAGGGAAGAATTAATGATAATCAATACCAGATCTTCAACCATCTAGCTCTTCATGGGATTGTAGTATTTAGTGAACTTAGCCAGAAAACATCCTAAAATGAGAAAACTACAGAGTACTTTAAAAGCAGGTCTCCAGCCATATGCTGGATTCTGAAACCAGTATTAGCAAAAGACCAGGACACTCTCAGATCCCTAGAAACATACTCACAAAAATGAGGCAAGAGGGGGTGTGTGGGACTGTGCAGATCTTAGAAGTATGGGGGCAGCAACTCTGACGCCAGAAAAGAACATACTTTGTGCCTTTCTGATATCCTCAAAACTACGTGTCACCACTCCAGATTCTAAAATGAAGTGTAGATAAACTTCAAAAGGTTCAGAAACAAAGTGTGCATTTACACACCTAAGCTACAGATGGTTCACATTCCTAAAGAATGTTCCTCATTTCTCCTCATTGAAACAATTTCTTAAACAGGGATTAGGTTTCAGGACTAAGGTAAAGAAACTTTTTCCCCCCAAATTTCATATATGCTTGAAGTAATTAATATTATAATGTATTTAAGGAAAAAAAAAAAAGGAGCTAACAGCCTAGGGCAGAAAGAGGAGGAAGATGCTGGGGTGGGGGTGGGGCACAGCGGGTGTTTTACAGAGAAGGAACAGGCTGCCACTGCTTGAGGAAGTTCGCCCCTCAGCCTCTATGCTCTTCAGCCACACCAGGCCTTGGGCAAAAGGGGGGAACTGTGGCAAAGAGTTTACAATTCTTCTTGCCCATATCTCTTCCAGGCAATAAAACCAAGTGAGCACTGAGGCCTGCCCAGCAGGAACTATAAGGCATGTCCGAGGCTGTGAAGAAAAAGAGGAAATAGGAAATAACCCAATTCCTAAAGTCAAAAGGCTTCAGGCAGCCCAACTCAGGCCAGCCACGCAAAACTCTTTAGCGAACCAGACTCAAGTACTGAAAAGCAAGGCCAAAGTACTTGGCATGACCCTGTGTAAAGCAAGGCGTGCTTCCAAGAAATGGCACATCACTTCTTTATGAACAGCCAGGGTACAACAGAAGGGCCAGACTGACATGAGGGAATCTGACATACTTCCCTCAGGGAAGCAGTTGCCAGAACTTCACTTCAGATGCCTCCGCCCCACTAACTGCCTTGACATACTCTGTTCTAGATTAAGTGAGATTCAGGGTACTTGGAAAGGGATCTCAACCCACCACTGGAAACTCCTGATTTTCTAGGCAGGGAGATTACATAGGGCTGGAATCCATTTACTTGTAATGGTGACCGAAATTACTGAAAGCCCCTTACCACATTATATAACTACGGGATTGGCGTTCAGTCTCAAATTGATAAAATACATCAACCTGTCAAACCATAAAGCAGGAGTGGCCATAACTTTAATCAGAGCCAGCCCAAAGAAGAGAAGTTCTAGTTCAGAGAAAAAGCAAATGAATCCACTGAGGATTTAGTAGTTTTTCAATTCTCATTCTCATCCCCTACCCACCCCCTCACCCCCCCCCCCCCGTCTATATGTGTCCCAGCATTCTCATATATGAATGCATGCATATGTCTGAGTATTTGTGTGGAAACCTGAGCCCAACCTTGGGTATGGTTCCTCAAGCACCATTCTCGTGGTTGTGGTGAGACAGGGTCTCTCGCGGGCAGGGACCTTGCTGAAGAAGCTAGCCCAGCCAGTGAGCACCAGGGATCCTCTTGTCTCAGCCTTTCTGGCACTGGGATTACAGCACTCAGCTGGAGCTTGGGTTCCAGGAACTAAACTCAGTTCCTCATGCTCAGAAGACAGGCACCTTACCCACTGAGCTGTCTTTCTGGCTCCTGTGCAGTTTTTATTTTTATTTTTATTTATTTATTTGTTTGTTTGTTTGTTTATTTATTTATAGAAGCTGCCTGGCCTGAAAATCACTTTGTAGACCAGGGCCATATTCTTAAAAAAAGAACAACCTTCTCTGAGTCGACATGAAGCCCTCCCTCAGGGGCTCAAACAGGACCAACTTAGACCTGTAGGCTTTCCCACACATACCACTGGGCTATAGCCCTTCAGTTCCTGCCTCCAAAGGGGGAGAGACTTCAAACAAGCTGGAGCAGAGAACCATGCACAGAGATGCAACAGCAAAGCCAACTCTGGGTGGTAATGATATCCCCCTTAGGCACTCTATTCTCAGGCCACAAGGGATGATGATTTACCGCGTGCTATGGAAGCAGGTTTGGGACTGACATGATGAGATAATTCAGCTGGAGCAACAATCCCCATCTGCATGGGGATTCTGAAGTCCCGTGGCCCCCACAGATCTCCAGATAACCAGGGGAAGCTGTGTGGCATTCCTGGAGGGCACTGGGCTGAATCGCAAAGCCCTGGATTTCTGTGCTGCTTTTGCCGGCTCGTCCCCCTAGAAAGAGCAAATCGCACTCTCCCAGGGACTAAGGCTCCTCATCTGTAAAATAAAGAGCAGATGCTCGCCTCTCTTCTAGTACAGAGTTCTCACTAACATGGAAAGAAACTTAATGCTATTTCTATGCTCCACACACTCCCATGTGCCAGGGGAGCCTCCTCGATATTTGAGCCAATACATGCAGGGGCTTCTAAGATTTGCCACAGTGGTGTTAACTGTGCAAATATGTGAATAGCACTACTTTTATAACCACACCAAAATATCAACTCAATAAGGCAAAACGGGGGGAAAGCCAGGCATGCAGTACTGGGCCTGTCCAAGATCGGGCCTGTCAATAGCCAACCCAGGAGGCTCTTGGTGCCCTTCCCCTCCCTGCTTAACCATTGGCAGGGAAGAAGGGAGGATTGCCTTAGGTCATGTATATGAAATGTCGAGCACATCAAGCTCCAAAGCATAGTTCCAAAGTCATGGGACCCAGACAGTACTGGTTACAATCAGAGGGTCGCAAAACAAAAAGGCATACATGTAAGAAAAGAAGGAAGAAGGAGACAAAAGAGGGTGAAATAAGAGTAAACAAAATGCACTGTATACGTGTGTGAAACTGGCAAAAACAACAACAACAACAAAACCCAAACAAATTCAATCATCTTTTTCATTAAAAAGGCTATGCATGGTGGCTCACCCATGGAGCAGTAATCCCAATACTCTTGAGGCTGAGGCAGGAGGATTAGATGTTGAGGCCAGTATAGACTTTATAGCTAGACTCTGGAGAAAGAGACAGAAATAGAAACACACACACACACACACACACACACACGCACGCACGCACGCGCGCACGCACGCACGCACATACACTCATACTTACAGTTGGTAAAGTGGCTAAGGATAGATGGAGCTCAGTGGTAGTGATAGACAGATACTGTGCCTCTATCTTGCTTAAATTCTTGGTTTAGTCCCTAGTAAACACCCCTCCCCCCAAAGAAATCACAATTATTTAGCTGAACATGGCAGCTCATATCTGCAGTCCCAGAACTGAGGAGACTAAGAAAGAGATTACTGCAAATTCCAGGTCAATTTGGACTACATAGTAAATTCTAGCCTCGGCTACAGTGTCATTAAAAAACAAAACAAACAAAAAAAAAGTGCATGCCTATAATCCCTCAGCTCTTAGGAAAGGATTAAGTAGGGAGATCTGAAGTTCAAGATCAATCTCAGCTAAATGGGGAGTTTGAGGCTCGCCTTGGACACTTGTGAGGCCCCTCTCTGCTCTGTGCCAAGTGTCATCGGCCAAGTCTCACACTACAGTAGGAAGAGCACTACACAGTCATGCAGAAACTGCTACAGGTGCAACAAAGTTGCACCACAGCTTTTCTCCTCCAGCTGCTCCGGCTGGCAGAGAGCTCCCAGCAAGACAGCTTTATTCCATCTGGCAAGCCGCTTGGTTGAGCCCCATTCCACTGCGGTGTAGGTACCCGAGTGTGCGCCGTGCTCATACCTCCCTCACAGGTTCCTGTCGCTTAAGGGCAAGGAATAAGTCCATCTTTATACTGGGGATGGCATTTAATGAGGTGACTCACTGCCTGTTAAGCAATAAAAACATCAGTCTGCACAGAGCCTAAGGTGCGGCCTGATGCTGTTCCAGCCCTGCCTTGCAGTCCTTTAATCGCTTGAGTGGGTGGGAGCTGTCCTAGGATGCCCTCCCTCTATGCCTCCTCGCCCTCTTTTTCCTTTATCTCATTCTGCCCATGCTTGGGTTTGAACTTCCACTCAGAATGATGCACAAATAAATACAGGTCTTCCCTCTGCCATCCTACCTCACACCCAACGGCCATCACTCTACCCCAAAGGTGCAGTCTCACCTGCCCAGGGATAGTCTACAGAAAGCCACTGCAATATTTTTTTTTCGAGTCCTACCTCTGTACAATTTAAATCTAACTAGTCTCTTCAACTGCAAAGGAAGTGGGCAGTTGGCCAAGATAAGATCACAGCATAGCAATCTGGGCACAGATATCTTAAGCTCTGTGCGGAGGGTATCTGGATTTTATCAAAACTCAGAAAATGCACTTAGCAGAAAATTGAGTTTCAGTCTGGAGAACCACTTGGTCCTGCAAAAGACAATTACCATGAGAGCCTGCACACAAGTGTTACCTTCTGCTTGCTTTAGTGTCTAGACCCAAAGCAACTTCCACTACTATCCTATCAGCTTCAAAGATTAACTACCCCACAGCTACTTTGTGTCCGTGAAACTGATTGCTAGCAGCGTTCCCTAGGATTGATCTGCTCCCAAAACTTAAAAGTGGCCAGGAAATCTCAAGCCCTGAGATTTAACAAGTTTGTATGGCATGCCTCAACCACCAACTCTTTCACTCAAATCATAATCCCCTTTTACAATCTCAACGGGGGAGGGGGGAGGATTATATGCACGATAAACCCCTAGGGTGCTGAAACATGAAATCCTGCATCCACTTCCCAATTCCTTCACCAACTCTCAGGAAAACATTAAGAGAAATGTTTTGTATCCGTTTATCCCTTTGTGAAGTAGCTTTTTATGAAGCTGTGTTGACTTGCTTTGGTAGGATGTCTCGAGTCTTCCTTTAAGCAAATAAAAAGTAGGGAGTCTCTTTCAACTCAATAGTTAAGTACACATCTTGGTATTATTTTGTCTGTCTTTTATGTGTCTCAGGAGCTGCCTTATAATAGAAATCCCATTCTTAAAGGGAAAATATTCTCTTTTGTGTACAAAAAAGGCCACGTGATTATCACAAACCATCCACTTACCCAAAACTCTAGCAGCTCGGCAAATCTTTTCATCTAATTCAGGATCCATGTTGCCCACAATGTGAGCAGGTCTACAAGCCTAATGCTGATAAAATTCCCAGATGCTGGTCTCTTACCTGAACCGCTTCTAGCTTGATGTGGATAGAAGCTGAATCTTCAATGTCATCGTGACATGGAGAAGAGGATCCATGAATATGTCGAGTGTTATCATCTCAGCCGACAGTTAGCAGGAATGGTTTGACTTTACTCTCCTTGGAGTGGCTGCAGTGGTTTGAATAGGATGCCCGACCCCACCCCCCCAATAAACTCATGCGTTCCAATGCTTGGCCCTTGGGGAGTAGCACAAGGTGTGACCTTGTTGGAATAGGTGTGGTCTTGTTAGAGGAAGTGTGTCACTGTGGGGGCGGGCTTTGAGGTCTTCTATGCTCAAGCTCTGCCCAGAGTGGGCCTGTCTTCTTTCTGGCTGTCTGTAGAGCAACAAGTAGAACTCCCAGCTCCTTCTCCAGCACCATGTCTGCCTGCACGCTTGCCACCACCATGGTGATAAAAGACTAAACCTCTGAAACTGTAAGCCAGCCCCAATTATGATGTCTCTTCAGAGCAATGGAAACCCTAGCTAAGACAGTGGCCAAACTGTTATTTTTAAACTCCTTTCCTATCTTGAATGACACCTTGGGTAGATTGCAGAATGGGGCAGGGGATGGGATGAGGGTGGGGGGAGTGGTGGTATTTTTAGTGATTGTACTCTAGGCCAATTTCAAATTCATTCTCAAATCCTACTCTGGCTTTGCATAAGCCTTGACTTGGCACCTAACTAGTAAGGCGTGGGTTCTATTTCCTCTTGTTCACCATTCCCCTCCTCCACTTAGGAAACTGTTAAGGTGAGAAAAGTGATTGTCTCCCTTTGCTATCTCCTATGATAGCTTCTCTGGCTAAGCCACTAGGTCTTCTAATGCGCCAGATGGCCCTACAGGAGTTGCTCCATGTATAGCTTCTCTGATGGAAGAGCTGCCCATTACCAATAGTACAGGCAACACAGCTCACGCCCACCACCACCCGTAGCACCACTGTACACTGAGTGAACTTGTTTGTCCTTGTTAACCTAAACTTAGGACATAAAAGCTGTTCCATTCAAAGTCTCAAAGTCTCTCCTCATGTCTTTCCTTTGTGTTCAGTTTCCTGCTTTCCAACCCAGATATAGGTTGGCAGGTCTCCCTGAGCAGGCCACCAACCAAGAAGGTCAGTGCTAAGCTTGCTTTCTTTCATACATCCCATTCTTGTGGGTGAGTCTGAAAAATTACTTCTGATTTTCTATATGAAACTCTGTGATGAGCCTTTCCCATTTCCTGCCTTTCCCAGGCATCCTTTACAGATAGCAAAGCCTGGGATGGCCGCAAGAGAGGGTCACCTGTGGCACATCTGCCAGATTTCCTTTTTTCTCTCTAAGTTCTACAGGGAAAATTACCAAATGCCCATGGTTGCTCGTATAAGCTGAGGATGTTTCTCATGCCTTCTCTTGGATCTGGAACCATGAGCATCTGTTATAAGATAACAGACAGAGTCTAAACCACAACAAACTCAACACTATAGATTAGACAGCTTATCTAGACATGGGAGAAACAGTATGGAACACTGGGAAATGAGTCTCATACAATTAAAAAAAAAATTCTCAGGATTATACAAAATACAACACAACCCCCAAGTCTACCTATTATCTACCCGCACCAGATCTTTTGTATCCTTAACTTTGTAACTGTTCATATGCCTATGAGACATTAAGATGTTTCTACCTAGCTGTTAAACTGCAGTTCGAAATTTCTACTCTGATATGAGGTATGTACCCATCCAACTCAGTCATAAGACAAGGTTTACTTCCAATAACTTAAAACTGGTATTCCAGGCTGTTTAGGATAATCTAGTAATACAAGCTAATTCTTACTTGATCAAATCACGGTCATGTCAATTATTAGTCTATTTTTATCGCAAGACTATATCCTAGGTTTAACAGATAGATGTGATTCTATAGCTAGATAAGGTAAAATAGTTAGATAAGGTCTTCAAAAGCCTCAGAGAACTACAGAACATGACAGTTAGAGATTCTGTGGCAACAAGACAGGTTAATTCCTGGCTACACCCATCCTACTTCAAAGAAGATGATGAGCATCAAAGAACCTCCTTATGGAGATGGCTTCAAGTGTGGCAAACCAGCCACTGGACAAAATGTCCTCGTTTCTGCCACAGACAGAATTCTGACTGAAATGGCCAAGCTTGGACGCAGGCAGAATTCACAGCCCAACTCTGCCAAGACAGGGTAAGCAAGTCTTCAATAGTTCCTGCCTTGCAAATATGTCTGTCAGATATATTGGGCCAGAAGGCTGAAGATGATGCTCCAGCAGTATAGAGAGTTTTGGGTGACTGTCCAGGCAGTAAGCTGTCTCTGTCATTTTTTCATTTTGGAAGCTTTCTGGTTCACTCAGGTAATTAAGCTTTATTTCTTCTCAAGTCTCTGATGGGGTTGAAGACCAAATAGTTTAGTCTTACAATTAAGCTTACCTGTTTAAGGATTAAGATGTTTTTAGGTCTAGATAGACGTTTTAAGTTAATAGAGATGAGATATGATAGGTATTGATTTACATTCAGAATTTTAGACTCACTGAGATAGGAAGAATATTTTCTTCAAGGTTGCCAAATACAAATAGCCAAATCACTAGGAATGTAACATTTGTATAATTCCTGGTTGTTTCATGGTTCTTTCTGCTGTATGTAGTTTATTTATGTGTAATAATATAAATGTATATATTAAAAAAGAAATATAATAAAAAATTATAAATTTGAAAAAAAATTTGAGGGCAATAGCTCAGTTGGTAGGGAGACTGACTAGCCTGTGCATAAAATATGAGTCTGATCCCCCAGAACTACAGCCCCCAAGCTGAATTTCTGTTGTCTTTTTTATTTCTGGTTTAGACACTACAGCTTTTGCTACTATATTTCATAAAGTTTCACTAGTAAGCTTCCGTTTCTGTTATTTATAAGGATTATTTGGGGGCTGAGGAGAGAGCTCCAATGGTAAAGTGCCTGCTATGTAGGCATAAAGACTTGAGTTCTGAACCCACCGCCCAAGGAAAAGCCAGATGCAGTGGTATATCCTTAGCACTGGGGAAACAGGCAGGAGGATCCCTGGAGCTCAGACGCAGGAGGATCCCTGGAGGTTGCTGGCTACTCAATCTGACTAAACTGGTGAGTCCAAGTGCAGAGAATAAGGTTAAGAGCCATAAAGGACACACACACACACACACACACACACACACACACACACATATGTGCACATATACAAACATAGGCATACACCATATAAAAACATACACGTGCACACACACACAATGTAGGCATATACCATCCAAACACATACAAAAAATTTTTTTTTCTTTTTGAGAGAGGGTTTCTCTATGTTATCTTGGCTGTCCTGGACTGGCTTTGTACACCAGGCTGGCCTAGAACTCACAGCGATCCACCTGCCTCTGCCTCCCTAATGCTGGGATTAAAGGCATGTGCTACCACACCTGGCTCACACAAAATTATTTCAACCAACCACATTCTATACTGTTGTGAACTGTAAAATCCAACATTACCTTAAAGAAACAAACCTTTAGGTTGAAATAACTTTAAAGTAATGACTATTCCTTAACTACTTTAATAATGTTTAGTTTACTCAACGGGCTTTTTGCCAAAAAGAGAGTAAAGTCCATATGTTCATTTGTGAGTTTCCCAAATCCATCCTTATGTTACCCTGTCTGTATAAGCACCTCACCTAGCTAAGACAAGCACATTTGTCTCTCTTTTAAAGAGGCAAGCATTTCTTTCAGATCAAAGAACTGAAAAGCACCCTGAAATGCAGTAGATTAGCTGGATAGGAGGAGAAGCACGATGGGGAACTTTTTCTTCATCTCAAGATCAGAAGAGAGAGATGGAGCAGGGAGAGGGAAAGAGGGGAGAAGAGAAGAGAAAACAGGGAGAGGAGGGGGGATGGAGGGAGAGAGGGAGGGAGGAAGGGAGAGAGAGAGGGAGGGAGGGAGGGAGAGAGAGAGGGAGAGAGGGAAGGAGAGACAGAGAGGGAGAGAGAGACAGAGGGGGGAGAGAGTGAGGGAGGGAAGGAGAGAGAGAGGGAGAGAGGGAGGGTGGGAGGAAGAGAGGGGGGAGAGGGAAAGAGGGAAGCTGAATTGCTCAAGCAGAAGCTGAAGAAATGGCAATGTCACTCTGTGGACATGAGGGTTCCCAAAAGAGCTCCTATTTCCCGTTAGCTACACAGTGGATTCCAGGAGCTGCTCCCTTAATTTCCCAGGATTCTAACAGTGTGGTATTTTTAGCTACACCCAACAACTATTTCTATTTCTTCAAATCACTGAACCAAATCATTTGGAAGATGATAGCAGCATCGCAGTGCCATGGTCATTTTTGGAATACCAATACATGAGCACGTTTCTCTCACCTTATCCCTGGTTTAGGAATGCTGAGAGAAAATTTAGGAGATTCGGTAACTTACTGGAAGTCTCAAAGCTAAAAAGATCACCTTTGAGACACAAATCAGAGTCTCTCACTCTCGGCCCTGTGTCATCTTCACCCCAATGGGTTAACTCTCCTACGATGCTGAGCACATTGCATTGGACAGACAGGTACTCATTTTTTTAACTTGTGAGGTTCTTATGTATACCTTATCCTCTCTGATTTCCCAAGTGGGCCCCGAGGTAAGATAAGATATGTTACCTGTATTAAAGATGAGGAAATTGAAGCTTAAAATAGCTTACTTGTCAAAGGCCTTCCAACTAGAAAATAGTAGACACCGGAAGCCAGACTTCTGACTTTGACTTCTCCTCCAAGTTGGCAGGCTCCTCCACTGCCCAGCAATTTCACCCTCCATAGCTCCAGTTCTTATCCTTTAGTTAAGGGCCCAGTGAAACTAATTGGAGGTAAGATGAGTAAGACAAGGCCTTGACTCCTAAGTGTTTGTGAAGCTGAAAACCCCTGGAAAGGACCCGCCTTGCCTGCTTTGCCCACAGGCAGCACAGGAACTAAGAAGATGGGAAGAAGCACCAAAAAGCACCTGAGTCCCTTGCTTTAGGGCCCAACAGTAGAGTATGATACATCTCTGAAAGCAAAACTAAGGGGCTGAACCGTCCAGCAAGAGAAGTGAAGCAGATAGAGGGAGCCCTGCAATTTGAAAGCATGTGTCCTCCAAACATGTGTGCAAAAACCCAACTTCAAAAGGGAAAGAGTGCTTGGCTAATGGGCTCCTTGAGGAGCCCAGGAGGTCATGAGGGCTCCACATTCACCAGTGAGAGCCATGTGTGCATAATCAAGCTTTGGAAAGCTGCCTCATTGTTCTATCTGTTCTTCCATCGAGAGTCCAGCATCCCATCACTCATGAGCCTTCTACCCTCCACTTGAAGAAGGCAAGAGCAACAGCACACCACTCCAGTCTTCTTTTTTAAGAATTTGGTTTTGAGCTGGGCAGTGGTGGCACACATGCCTTTAATCCCAGCACTGGGGCGGGGGGGGGGGGGCCTGAGGCAGGCAGATCAATGTGAGTTCGAGGCCAGCCTGGTCTACAAAGCTAGTCCAGGACAGCCAAGGCTACACAGAGAAACTCTGTCTTGAAAAAAAAAAAAAAAAAAAGAATTTGGTTTTAGTATGAAAGTGTGTGTCTGTGTGTGGGCATGTGCATGTGCATGTGCATGCCTCTGGAATCCAAAAGGGGGGGGTGGATATATGCCCAGGAACAGGAAACAGGAATTATAAGTCATTGAGAGCCACCCTGTGTGGTTGCTGGAAACTGAACTCTCTGGAAGAGCAGCAAGTGCTGAGCCATTTCTCCAACGCCCCAAATGCCATTTTTAAAAATAGTGAGACTAGACACTGAGTCTTCTAGTACCTTAGTCCTGGACTCTCAGGGTCCAATGGTGAAGGATTTCTGTGGATTATAAATTGAGTTATTTTTAATAATTCCATCATTCCAGCAGTAGAAACAGACTAAGACAGAGAATTTCTCAGACACTTCTCAATATCTCAAAGGAAGCTACCATGTGTAGCTATGAGATAAAGACTGACAGTGTGGAGATCTTGATATTTCCATCAGTCTGAATAGGCAAGAGATTCTGACAGGCTGGTCACAAGTGGCAGAAGACTGAGACTTACTAATACAATGACACGCCACTGCATGACAGCCTTGACCTCAAAGGTGCTTCTTCAGCCACCTCTGGCCAACAGTCTTCATGTGTTGAGTTCACTCTTTCTTTTATATAGGTGGGATACAGGCATAGAGATCATTTAATTTATGGCTTTAGAAAGAAAGCAGCAGTCAAGCCATTATAACTCGAACTGCCTTGAAAGGCAGCCTACATTCAGACTACAGAAAATTGAAAACATCTAGATCATGACTTGCCACCCCAAGGTACTGCAGATATTTTTAGACCCAAAAGCACAGCACCGCCTCTTAGGTTCTGCCACTAATGTCATGCTTGGGAACAAGTCTCTAGCAATGGTCCTCTGGGAGACACTACAGATCCAAATTGTAATGCATCCACAAGGAGAGGATAACACATTGACAGAGGGTATGTATTTGAGGACTTTTGTTTTTTGTGTTACTCAAGATCAAACTCAGGGCCATGAACAAGCTGGGCAAATGATCTATCACATGCTACACTCACATCCACTAAACAATATTTTATATTTTGCACAGCAAACGTGGACAATGAACAATGACCATGAACTACCTGGCTGTGTGCCACTGTGAAACAGCTATTATGATGCCCATCCCTCCATATAAGGAAAACAAAGCTCCAGAAAACTGAATGATTTGTTCAGCATTGGGCAAATAAACATTCAACCCTGACATCTCAACTAGACTACCAACTCAAACAGATGCCTCAGGAAGTCCCTACACTGAGGCAGGCAATCTTCTCCCATTATACTCAACACTTCAAAGGACAATAACTTTTGAAAATGGCATGGTGTTTCAGTTTCAACAGAATATGAATAAAGAAAAAAAGTTTAAATGTATGGTTCAAGTTATATTTAGAAGGAAATGAAGGACCAAAAGCCAGATTATAGGTGAATTTAAGGAGTAATTAATAACAGCCTTCAATCACATAACAAGAATGTCTTCGTTTCAATCTCTACTGCTGTGATAAAGTATTCTGCGAAAATCTACTTAAGGGAAAGAGTTTTACTTCCTCTCACAGTGCAAGAGTACAGTCCATCTTACAGGGGGAAGTTGCAAAGGCAGGAGCTTGATCGAGCTGTTCACATCACATCCACAATCAGGGAGAGAGACCAATGAGCGGGTGCACAGGTCACTCTGTTTTTATATAGTCCTGGATCCCAGTCGAAGAATGATGCCACCCAGGGTGGGCAAATCTTCCCACCTCAATTATGCAATCAAGATACTCTTCCAGAGGCATTGTCAAACCTTCTAGTTCCTCAAATCAACAGTTGACACAAATAATCACAGAGTTATATAACTAGCTGTTCTCAGCCTTGGAGACAACTTACAAGTTTTGTATCACAAGTTTGGAAAGGTATAGCCATGGGTTGGTTGGTTTGTTTACGGGCAGGGTGTTTGAGACAGGGTCACTCATAGCCCAGGCTACCCTCAAATTCACTAAGTAACTAAGGATGGCATTACTTCCTCCTGTCTCCACTTCCCAAATGCTGGGACGACAGGTGTGTACTAACATACCCAGCTATGCTGTAGAACTGCAATTTGGCAATGTGGCAAACTAAATGACCTGTAAAATAAGAGTATTATCTATATCCACCCATGATGAGTCTGAATTCAGAGGTCTACCAGATGACTGGGAAGCTTCTCCTATACAATCTTCCACTATTGTTCAAAAACCACCAGGGAAATAGGAAAGGCTTTGAGCTCCTGACAGTGGATCAATCAATGAAACTAGCCTATTGTACTATTGACATATACGTGACAATTTTACCTGGAAATTGTCTAAAATACCCCTTAGAACTATACTTGTAGTATATAGTGTTATATACCCTTTTCTAGTGACCTAAAAACTTTCTTTTTCTTATGATTGCTCTTATTCAGGTTAATATTAGGAAACTACTGGGAGAAATATAGTATCTTTAGATACCCATTCTAATATCAATTTGACTTGCAAATTAAGATGTTCAATTCATTTCATATACATCCCACACTAAGTACAAGGCCCAAGTATTAAAGCCTGTCCCCAGCCTTTATTAATTGCCTTGTGTTAATGTCCTTTTAAAGTCTATTTGTCATATGCAAAGCTTGAGGCTAAAGAAACAACAATCCTGTACAGGATTTGTGCTCTCACAGTACCAAAGTCAGGACAGTTATATTGGGGGGTAAGGACCCAGTCCTCTGTCCAGACACTTTTCTATACTTGACTGTAAACAAATGGGCTTCAGATGAAAACAGACAGAAGTTACGTCAGATGGCGCCCAAGCACACAGTGCCTGTGAGGAGTAATACCGATGGTCAACTTGACGGGGATCTAGAATCATGTTGGAGACAAATCTCTGAGCATCCCTGGAAGTGAGTTTCTAGCTTAGTTTGACTAACATAGATAGACCTGCCCTAACTCTGGAGACACCAACCATGGGCTGGAGTTCTCACATTGCATAAAGAAGAAGAAAATTAGATAAAAAGAAGAGGATGGGGCACTCATGCTTTCTGCTTCTTGACTACAGGCATAAGGTGGCCAGCCATGCACCTGATCCCACCACCACACTTTCCTCACCATGATGGCCTCTATCCCCTCAAACTGTAAGGATAAATAGAACCTTTGCTTCCTTAAGTTGCTTTTGTTGTGCACTTGTGCTATTGCAGTAAGGGGAGTGATTAACAGTTTTTGGTCAGGAGTGGTAGAAAAACATGGTATGAAGAGAATTAGCAGAAATCCTGCAGAATTAAATACATGAGCATCAGTGAGTTTCACAGATATGCATGGCCCCTCTATTTCCTAACACACTTGGGCAACACATGGATTAACGCTGCATCAATCAGGAGAGCAGCAGAGACCATGTATAAGGAGGCACTGTATGAGGATGCACTGTACAAGGATGCACTGTACAAAAGATGCACTGTACGAGGATGCACTGTACAAAGGATGCACTGTACAAAGGATGCACTGTACGAGGATGCACTGTACAAAGGATGCACTGTATGAGGATGCACTGTACAAAGGATGCACTGTACAAAGGATGCACTGTACGAGGATGCACTGTACAAAGGATGCACTGTACAAAGGATGCACTGTACGAGGATGCACTGTACAAAGGATGCGCTGTACGAGGATGCAGTGTACAAAGGATGCACTGTACGAGAATGCACTGTACAAAGGATACACTGTATGAGGATGCACTGTATGAGGATGCACTGTACAAAGGATGCACTGTACAAAGGATGCACTGTACAAGGATGCACTGTACAAAGGATGCACTGTACGAGGATGCACTGTACAAAGGATGCACTGTATGAGAATGCACTGTACAAGGATGCTTCAGGGATTTAGGAACTGCTCTGTGGATAGTCATCTTGACTGCCAGCTTGAGAGAATTTGGAATCACTCGGCACATAAAACTCTGGGACATGTTTGTGACGTGTTTTAAGAGAGGTTTGACAGGTCGGAAATCCAGCCTATATGCAGGCAGCAGCATTCCATGGGCTGGGGTGCCAGATAATATAGAAAAGAAAAGGCAAAACCCCAGCACTCATCTCTCTCTGCTTCCTGATTGCGGATGCCACGTGACCAGCCATCTCACATTCATGCTACCCCAGCTCCCCTGCCATGTGGACTATACCTTCAAACCAACGGCCAAAATAAGCCTTCCAACTTAAACAGCTATTGTCAGGTACTTTATCAAAGCAACAAGAAAAGTAGCTATTAACTACTATTGTTCACGTTGCACATTAAAAATAAATAAAAAATAAAAATGGGGGAATTGAGGGTAAACAGTGAGTACTCAATAAAACTATTGAAACAATCTGAATAGGGCCAACCTTCTGTGAAGTGATTGCAACACCACAAATCCAAAGACAGGCTCTGGTTATAACCCCATTCAAGACTAGAGCGCTGGAGGAGACGCACGAGAATTGCAATAATGCCTTAGGGCTATCAAGGGGACATTCACAGGACCGAAGTCTCAGAAATGTGGCAGATTTGCAAAGCTTGAGGTTTTGGTCCCTGAACCACTGTCAGAAAATAAGTCACTTGTACTGACAGTGAAGAATTGGCAAGGGGAAAAAGGAGGCCGCCAATCCCAGAGACAGACCTCTGCCTGTGTGGCACCACGATTCCCTCTCCCCGGCTCATTGTCCTTTGCTATTGTTTTTTTTTTTTTCCCCTTTTTCTTTCTTTTATTTTTATTTTTTGTTGTTGTTGTTTTTTGTTAATTACAGAAGAAACAATAGCTAGCTCCACAGAAGCTATTTTCACAAGGCAAATGTCAAGTGAGGACTGTCAGGACTTGGACAAAATTAAAAGTGATGGAGGGAAAAACAGTTCACACCATCTAACTGCTCCAGGCCTTGGTAGGGGCCGGGGAGGGGGGGTTAGGAGGGAGGGGGCGGGGGACTGGGGGATACCCTTGTGTGGATGCACATTATCTATTACTGTCAGTGCCAGCAGCAGGAATCCCAGACTGAGTGAATGCCACCTCATGTTTTTCATGTTGTCATGTATAGCATCAAAAAGTGTGAGGCAGAGGGATGTGTCTCTGTGTGTGTACACACGTGCACGTGTGTGTGTGTGTGTCTGTGTCTGTGTGTGTGTAAGAGCATCCATGGAGGCCAGAGGTCAGCATTGGTGTCCCACTCAATCACTCTCTTTATTGAGATGCTCTCTCCCTGTCAATCTGATGCTGATTCAGCTAGACTCACTGGCCGGTGAGTTGCAAGGATCTGCCTGTTTCTGCTTCCCACTGGATTTACTGAGCCATGCCACCACACCAGCTTTTGTGCGTGTGCTGAGAACTGAACTCTCGTCCTCGTGTTTGTGTGAAAAGTACTTTACAAACAAGTCTTTTTCCTGGCCCCTAGGTACTCACCATGTCAGCGATGTTGTTTTCCATGCTGTAAGTGCATGCTCCCCAGAGCTCCCTGGAGAGTCTGGGACTGCAGGAAGGTGGGTGAGAAACTCCCTTCCTCTTTTCCTAGTCACTGATAAATACTTCTGTCCAGCCTCCTGGTGGTTGAACTGTTGGGCTTCCCCCTCCCCAAGCACTCACAGCCCAATTTATGAAAATCAGCAGTGAGTTGATAGCAAGAAAAGAAGCTCCAGGTGTGAGTGAAAGAAAGCTCTCCACAATTAGCATTTTCCCTTTGAAATATCATCATATCCCTGAAATATTGTAACTCAAGTGCCCTTAATTTCCCGCAGAATCTTATTTTGCAGTGTGAACAAGATCCTCCAGCACAGGGAAGAGTCATCTCATAGGAAAAAGAGGAGTAAGTTGGAGGGCTCGATGTAAGCACTTGTCTTAAAACCCTGGCTCTCAGACACAGACTTGGATATAAATATGACTCTAAGTTCAACAGTCCAGGCTCACACGTACAGTGAGGCATGAGAGATGAGCATAGAGCCCCACCCAGCTCTGCCAGAAACACTCTAAGAGCCGCTGCTAATAAGCAGGTGTCTTTGAATAAAGTACCACTTCTAGTTTAGTCAGAACCCTAGATCTCAAAATCAGAATGTGTGTGTGTGAGTATGCATGCACGTGTGTGTGTGTGTTGTGGTATCTGTGTGCATATGTATATGTATGTTGCGGTATCTGTGTGCATGTGTGTATTTGTGCGTTGTAGTATCTGTGTGCATTGTAGTATCTGTGTGCATGTGTGTATTTGTGTATTGTAGTATCTGTGTGCATGTGTGTGTGTTGTGATATCTGTGTGCATGTGTGTCTGTGTTGTAGTAGCTATTTGCATGTGTGTGTTGTAGTATCTGTGTGCATGTTTGTATTATAGTATCTGTGTGTGTGTGTGTGTGTGTGTGTGTGTGTGTGTGTGGTATCTGTGTGCATGTGTGTGTGCATGTGTGTGCTGTAGTATCTGTGTGCAGAACTCTCACTGAAACTGGTGTTTACCATTTTCAGGCTATGCTGATGGCCAGCAAGCCCCAGAGATCTACCCCTGTCTCCAACATTACTTTTTCTATGGAGTGAGATGTGTTTACGTAACCTTGGTACAAACTTCAGATTAATGCAAGATTGAAAGAGGAGCACCTTAAATTATTCCTTATAAATAGGAAAACTACAGGAATGAGTACAGCACGGTAATGAAGAGTGAGGCTGACACTGTGATGAAATGTCAGCTGCTCCCCTCCAATGCTTCCTAAATGAGGCTCATGCCCTGGCTAGGAAATAACAGAGTGAGCACTTGCTGGGCATTCCTCACCTTTCTGTTTGGCACTTCCCATAACCCAGCAATACGCTTTATTGCCATCAATAAACAAGGAGCTCAGGTTCACCTGAAAAACCTCCATGTCTAAGGTCAACTGTGACAAACAAAACAGCACAGCACGAGGGTCAAAAACATCACAATCACCATCCCATAGATCCAGGGCATGGAACCAATAAGAGGCCATAAGTGGATCTAAGAAAATAGTTTCCAATTCTGCCTTCTCACCATGACATTCATAAAGGCATATTTCTTCGTCTCCAAGAATGATGATGATGAAGATGATGACTATAAAAATGATGATGATAATAATGCCACTGACATGAATGAGGATTAAAATGGTACTTTCTAGGGGTTAAATGACAATATTTGTTAGATGATGATACGATGATATGACATTAAAATTGAGGGACCGGGCATGGTGGCGCACGCCTTTAATCCCAGCACTCGGGAGGCAGAGACAGGCGGATTGCTGTGAGTTCGAGGCCAGCCTGGTCTACAAAGTGAGTCCAGGATGGCCAAGGCTACACAGAGAAACCCTGTCTCGAAAAACCCAAAACAAAAAAAAAACAAAAAAAAAACCAAAAAAAAATTGAGGAACTGTGGGCACAATTTGGAAAGACCGTTTGTAGAAACAAGCATGATCTTTGTCTCAGAACAGGGAAATATAAAGTGACCCTCCACTTCACTCACTGAAGACAGAGATGTGCAAAAACATGAACATGAACAGAGGTGGACAATCCAAGGCTGAGGCTGACGGGCAGCTGGCTCTCAGAAAGGAGATTGCACATCTATGGTGTCAGACAGGATACTGCTCAGGAATGCATCAATGAGGGGACTGCTGACACAGGCTGGCAATTTCGCTGAGTACCAGCAAGCCACAGAAAACGGAAAGGAGGGTTCGGGACATTCTTCTCATTTTACCCGCGTAAAATACCCCAGTGTGATCAAAGAAAAGAAGTCCTCAAGACGAAGAGCCCATAAGCAAAGTGAGTAAGAAGATGAACAGGAGCAATAGCACGGGCGCCGCAAGCAGATGGGAGGGAAGATGGCTAACACCGGTGGCGCCTTATCAGCATCTAGACTCACCTAGGAAAGAAATCTGCGCAAGTTTCTCGATGACATATCTGAAGTTAAAAAAATAAAAAAAAAGCTACCATCAGTGTGGCAGCCATCATTCCGCGGGAAGAGCTACCTGACTCCAAGGCGTCTCATTCACTCTCTCCTTCTCAATTGTGGCTGCAGTGCAGCCACCTTGCCCCTGCCATGAAGGGTTACACTTCTGAGCCAAAATAAGCCCCTCCCTCGGCTTCACAGGGATTCTGTCACAGCAACAGATCAGTGATGCCACAGTCATGAACTCTAAATGAGCAGGAAGCAAAACAGCCATCCACAGGTTTTCAGGTTCTCTCAACCTGCGGTCCAGGCTAGTTCTATAGAAATCCAAGAATCCCAGGCCACACCTTCTCTAGTAACCCAAAATCTGCCTGTTAACAGCTCCCCAGATGCTTCCTATTAGCTTTAAAAGGCTCTCATTGAGTTCAGTCTTCTTTGCTTTTAAACATGTATCCATTTTCATGTTCCAGGAATTCCAAATTCAAAGAAAAGAACAGCAAGAGGGATTTTACTCACCATATGTTAGAGCCAAGTTAGAAGATATCTGCAAAGGAGACACAAATGCCACAAATTAAGAAATAGAGCTGGACTTGCTTTAACATGTGTCTATTGGATTGACATTAAAAGCAATCATTTCATTATAGGTTTTATATCTTTGATTCTATTTAAATTGTACAATGGCATACATGTTTATAATTTTTATTGCATATATGAACATTGAAAAGTAACCAAAGTGGCCAATTGGTTTTTACACTCTAACTTGTGAGTCTACGGTTTATTTTATTCATGTGGATAGATAGATGCATACATACATACACAGAGATAGACAGACAGAAGGACAGACAGACAGACAGACAGACAGACAGACAGACAGACTTGTTTGTGCAAGTACCCACAGAACCCAGAGGGGCATCGATCCCTTGGACCTGGAGTTACTACATTTGTGAACTTCCTAATATAGGTGGTGGGATCCAGACTACAAACCTTTGGTACAGCAGTTATCTCTCTTAACCACTAAGCCCGAAACTGTGAGTTTAAAAAATTGGCATCAAGAGTTTTTCCTTTCTGTCAGGACTGGTGGGCACACCTGTACTCCCAGTCACCAGGGAGTGGACACAGGAGGACCAGGGGTTCAAGGCTAGCCTCTACTACATAGAGACTTCAAAGCTACCCTGGGCTACATGAGACCATGTCGCAAGAATTTTCTTTCTTTCTTTCTTTCTTTCCTTCTTTCTTTCTTCCTCTTCTTCTTCTTCTTCTTCTTCTTCTTCTTCTTCTTCTTTTTCTTCCTCTTCCTCTTCTTCTTCCTCCTCCTCCTCCTCCCCTTCTTCTACTTTTCCTTTTTTGGTTGTTTGAAATAGGGTTTCTTCAGTGTAATCCTGGCTGTCCTGGAACTCACTCTATATATAGACCATGTTGGCCTTGAACTCCTGCCTCTGAGTACTGAGATTAAAGGCATGCACCACTACTCCCAGATTATCCTTTTGTAATTTCTTCATTTTGACTATGTGAAAATGTCCATGAAGTTTACTATTATAATCTCTCTTAGTACATCACCACAGTGGTATGAAAGCCATTCACAGGACTTCGTCATGGCCACCACCATGCAAGAGAGAATTCTTTGTCTTATAAAGTGGCACATCTGAACATATTCATATTAAGACTACATTCTCTCGCCCCAGCTCCAAGACAACCTCAAACCTGGTTTTATAACTGTTCATTTGCCTGTTCTGGATTTTTCCTAACAAGGGAATCACGTGGTATTTGTGCTTCTTGTACAGTGCATTTCACAGGACACCATGCATATGAAATAGACGTTTCTGCCTTTATTAAGATGGAATAATATTCCACCACGTGTGTATATGATAATTCATTTATCCATTCATCACTTAATAGAATTCAAGTTGTTTTTCCCTTACTGACTTGTTTTTAAGCTCATTCATTCATTTACTTACTTACTTACTTACTTACTTGTTTGCTTATTTTGGTTTTTCAAGGCAGTGTTTCCCAGTATATCCCCGGATGTCCTAGAACTAACTCTGTAAACCAGAGTGGATTGCTTATTTATTTTAGAGGAAGAATCTAACAGAGCCAAGGCCGGACTGGAACTGGAACTGAGGGTGACAGTGAACTTCTGATCTTCCTGATTCCACCTCCTGCGTGCTGGACTTTCATGGCTGTGCCAGGACACTTGATCTGTGTAGTGCTAGGGACTAATTCCAGGGTACTGTACAAGCCACGCAAGCACTTCATCAATGGAACAACATACCCATTCCCACCCCCACCCCCCTCAATTCCTACCCCACAACTTTTTGAAAAGCTATCTCACCAAGATGGTGGGAATTTTCATTTTAGAAACAAATACAAACATGGAAACATGAATAGAAGTGAACTAACTACAGGAGCAGAGAAGATGAGTGTAACCATACATATGAAAAGTACAAATACAATGGCGCCTTCCAAAATAACCTAGATTTCTTCCCAGTGCAGCTGAACACTCCCTCATTTAAAAAAATAAAAAATTCCACCACTCAATACCAGGCAGGGAAAAGAATAAAGAGAGGGCTCTGTGCATTATTAGTGAAGGCACCAAATTACAGACTTTTTTTTTTTTTTAAGCAAACCAATTTTATTACTTTCAACCTATGAGAAGGTAACGAACTGCCAAAGGAGCCCTTAGGCTCATATTTTAATGAACACAGGAGGATCGTATATAATTACCATATCAAGTGCTCCTATGGAAATGGAGGCTTCTGAAGTACTTAAGGACACTTACACACAGTTTACACTGAGGATTTTTAACACCCAACCACCAGCTCCGCCAGGACGATATTACCTAGCTATTAATTTGCAGCTCTGGAGAAAGGCTTGCTGAGAGAAGAGCATATTTAGGCCAACATTGGGAATTAACGAATTTTATTATATTCTAATTTACAATGAAATTCTACAGTCTCAACAAATTGATGAGGAAAACTAAAAACCTCTGAGGGAAAGACTGAGCAGATTATGATGTGTGAGTTTTCTGGGTGTAGATAATCATAAGTTTATTTGCGTGTCACAAAACTAGTAGGAGAAAAAAAAAAAGAAAATATTTTCCATGACCCAATATAAGCTTATGGGAAATGCAAAAGTCACAACATGACTAAATTCAGTGTCATAAGAAAGGGTGATCAAAGACAAAGGCAAGCTACACAATAGAGTTATCAAAACGAACAAACAAACAATAGAGAACCCAAAGAGAGACACTGTTCCATGCTGGAAGGCTGTCTACTCTTCACTTCCAGTGCTTACCTTCAAAGGTACAATAAGAAAGAAATGTCTGCAGATGACTCACCAAATGATCGCAGAGAAGCAAGTCATCCTTTCCCTTTCATTTGTTCTCCCTGAACATTTCTAAACTGACAACTGCTAAAATTCATCAAGACCATTACTTCCCACCTGGGTTTGGCATCCTTCAAAGAGAGGGGAAGCATTCTTTTTATGCCTCATGAATATTCAGCAGAGATGCAAACCAGCCAGCAGTGAAAATAAGCGCAGTGATCTCTGGGAAGCTGCAGCTCTGCCTTATGGGTTTGGCCATTTTGCATCTTAAGAAGTCAATCTGGGGGTTGGTGCCTGAATGCCTTTAATCCTGGCACTCAGGAGGCAGAGGCAGGTGGATCACTGTGAGTTCGAGACCAGCCTGGTCCATAAAGCGTGTCCAGGAGAGCCAAGAATACACAGAGAAACCCTATCCCAAAAAAACAAGATAAAACAAGAAGTCTGTGACATTGTAACAGTGTTGACTAGGGAACAGGTGAAGTTCACAATTGTTTAAAACTCATCTGTTCTCATATCCTATGGTTCCATTTCTAAAGCTATGAGGAGTCAAAGCGCTTGGTTTTCAAGCAGCTTAGTTTCCATAGCCATGGCAGCTTTGGTATTCTCAGAGGATGCTGGAGTCTGAGGAGAAAGATCAATGTATGGCTATGGAGTATAGGGAGCGTATGTGGCCAGGGGGAAAAGATGAAGCAAGAGCTAACAAATTGCTCTTTGTTAGCTTTTATTCCCCATTTTTGGTTATTAGAAGCCAAAAATAATGCATACCAATGTTCTCAGAGACACCGATTATTCTAGTTAATGAAATAAGTAGTAAATACCTTTTAATTAATCGAAGACCCATTAGTAACCAGTACCTATGATTCTCTCACAGGATTGGAGTCACTTCTGACAGTTGTCACCCACCTTCAGAGGCCTTATTCTCCATAGGAAATGATACTGAGCACCTACCTCTGAGCACAGTCCTTCCTGCCTTAGAGTCACTGCCTCCCAACTTCTTTCAAATCCGAGTAGAAGATACAACATCCTTATGATTGTCAACATTTGATGGGGAAAGTGTTGGCTACACCATGAACTCTAGGTGTCTTGACCTAGCCAGCAAATGCATTAGGGAGAAACCCAGCCCTGGGCAAAAGGAACGTCTGCCTGCTTCACCTGAGCTATGATGTTTTCTCATCCTACAGTCTTTCCAGGTTCTCATCATCCTGATTAACACTCCTTTTTTTTTTTTTTTTTTTTTTTTTTACTCCTGAAAAAACACTAGCTCCCCTCTATACCAATTTAGATATCCTCTCCCCTTGGAGGCCTCTTCACAGCCAGATGTTACCCAGGCCTCTTTGGGGTTCTTTGGGAAATTGTGCTGCGTCCCCCATATACTGAGCAGTGGTAGAGATTTCTCTTCTGCCCCAGAGGGAATCTTATTTTGCACACTTCTGTCACAACATAGGATACAGCACACTGTGCTCAATAAATGATTGACCCTCACTTTTCCACACGAGTCCTCTGCTCTGTGCTGGCAAAGCCCTGACACCTCCTTAGTTCATGCCCACCCTGAATCACCTCCTAAAGCTCAGAAACCCTCTCCTTGTCCTCGTCAGCATTTCCAGTCCACTGCCAGTGCTATACCTTCCTTGCTATACACAGAGGATGTTAGGGAAAGCAGACGGATGCTTTCATAAATTATATTTTTGAGAGTTTACAATGTAGCTTACAAGGAACAACTAGCATTCCCATTTCTATAGCAAAATACGCAACCAAAGGCAACTTAAGTCAAGAAAGGTTTATTTTGGCCTACAGTTCAAGGAGGCAGCTGGTCACATTGCATCTGAAGTCACATAAAGAGTGAACAGGACATAGACTTAGATGATCAAACCTCAAGGCCAAATTCCAGTGACCCCCTTCCTCCAGTGAGGTTCTACTTCCTAAAGGTTCTATTGCCTTCCCAAACAGAGCCAGACAGCCCATGCGAGCAAGAGTCCAAGCACACATGCCTGTGGAAGCATTTCGCACTCAAACACTACAATTCAGGCTCAAACCGCTCTAGTTCCGACAGCAAAGCCCACCTGTTCTTGCTTTCCAACTGATGGGATTCCGCATTTACTTCTAGTGTGGATCTAGAACTTTCTGTTATGACCTGCTGAAGTCCTGAGGGGGTAAATGAGTCCATACTTAGACATCGTTCCTTGATTCTCATTTATTTGCTCAACTAGAACATTCTGAACATCTTTCCAAGGGTGCTTATGGGGGGAACTGCCCACCAATGATTTGATCTCCATGTCCTTCCTCAAAGCAAGGTTCCTAAAGCCTACATAATCACATACCATTCGGATTCAGGACTCAGTGGGAGGCAACACACATTTTTAGCTCATAAGTGGAGATCAAGGCTATATGTAGTCAAAGTGTAGAGATTATATACTAAATATAGACCAAGGAGAATCTATGTGGTATAATTATGGATTTCTAAGTTTTGATCTCCTAGCCACAAGAAGTGAGGAATCTATTCAGAGCAGGAGCTTCCTTAGCAAATGGTCTGCATTCCCCCCTCCCACCTGAATCACTACTTTTCCTTTAAATAGATTGCGTTCTGCCTGAGACAATTCTCAATTCTTATCATTTCTCTCCATGTTTTTCTATTAAGGATGTCTATTTGGCTATATGTATATTTTTCTCCCACAAATGGTGCCTCCAATGGAGGCAGTATTGGTGTTTCCCAAACATCCAAAGCTTTAAATGTGACGTGTCTGTACACCTGGCACCTGAGTTAGTTCTCAACAGCCCTCAGCAATGGAAACCAAAGAAAACTGCAAAAGGCAGGTTCATTTTCTTTTCTTCTTTTGGAGGAGCAGTTTCAGACACTGAAAAGTACAACTTAATGGGGGAGGGGTTCTCAAACCCATCGGGATCCTGTTGGCCTGAGCAGGAGGAAAAGAGGTCTGTAAACTCCAGCCCCATCCGACAGGGAGCACTTGATGAGAAGGCCCTAATGCAACATCCGGCTTTTGTTCGTGTCTATAAGCATCCTTTAGGAAAAAAGGGATCCCGAGTACATGGGGAGGAAGCTGCTAAACTCTGATTTCTAATTAGTTCCTTCACATCACTGGAGGAAAAGGAAAATGGGTCCAGCTACTGTTTCCTTAGACTTTGGTACTGCTTTATCTGAGGATGAGGCGTGAACACAGCCTCCTAAGAGCTGTGTAGTGTACTGAGGTTCAAAAGTTCAGCAATATCTGGACAAAGGGTAGCCCTCTCCTTGGGAAGGGACAGTCTGGAGACTGCAGATGGGGCTGTGGGAATTGAATCCTGCTCCACCCACACCCACCATCTGCAAAAGCTTGGGACTTTGCAAAGGCTCTGACCTTCAGGCCCAGAGTCTTTACTCAAACTGCACCTGCCTGGGATTAGGTTTCCTGCCACTGAATGATGGCTTCTTTCATTTAGTCTACAAACAGCTGTCACATGATCAAGTGGGAGCCAGGCACAGAGAGCCAGACAGCCCCTTGCAAAACAGCCGAGCGGGACAACGATTTGGGTGATTCATCTTCAAACCCCTATTCCTGAAATGCTTTTGTGTGTGGCTATCACTTCTTGTTTCAGCTCACAGATAATTACAGCCTGCCAGAGCTCTAACCTGAAAAAGAGACCCTCCCCATGACTCATTAGAGTGCCTACGGATGAATGAAACTCATTGTCTCCCCCTTTTCCCTTTGACCCCAGAGATTGCTAAATCTATGGTTTCTAACCTTGTGAAAACGAGGGGAAACTTGAAAGGGAATCCAGCGGCTCCCTGGAACACGAGCCATGGCTGCATCGCTGAGATCGGCTGCACCTGCTGGCGGGACATTTTGCTAATTCAAGTGATGTGCCTGCACGGTGTGGAAAACAACCCCGGACAGCCATTTCATCAGCGAGTGAAGAGACTCCCGAAGACATTTCACTGAAGCCATGGCTCACCCGAGGATGGTGGGGGCTCACAAGACATTTGGTTATATATTATGAGATTGAGCCCAACAGTCTTAGGCATACAGAGAAGTGCATTATTATGGTCACTCACAAGCAAAGTGAAATATGACAGAAAAGCCAAGTCCATCTATTCAAGCAAATTCTATAACTAAAAGACAGTTCTGTATTCAACCGAAAGAACTGTAGCTATACACAAGTCTTCCTAGTGGTTCATGGAAACAGTTATAAATATAAAGGTGGAACCAGTAGGGATGAAGGACTATCCCAAACCTTCAGACATCTGAACTCAGTTCAGCATTCAGAGAAATGCCAGTAGCTTCCCCCCTGACACCATCACTCGCAAGTAACCAGAATACTATTGGGGTTTTTCCATACTCCACGGGACATGACACAAGTGTGTTCCTCCTACTCAGACATGTACTTGTGAGTTAATATACCAGGATCAGCACTCACTAGGTGCAAAGACAGACTGACTGATACCACCCAGGTACCAGAGTTAGAGAAAGAAAATTAGGATTTAAGAAATTAATGTCAAAGGGCGAGGGAGATGGCTCAGTCGGTAAAGTGCTTGATGTGTCCACATGAAGACCTGATTTTGGATTGCCGGGCACCTATATACAATACCAAGCACAGAAGTATGCTACTGCTGTAATCCCATTGCTGGGGAAGGAGAAACAATAAGAAACCTGTCATTTGGTGATGAGGAAGCTTAGCCAAATCATAGTGTTTCAGGTTTAGTGAGAGACTATAAAATAAATAAATAAATACATACATACATACATACATACATACATACATACATACATACATACATACATAAATACATAAATAAATAAAATGAAGATTGATAAAGACACCCATGTCTACATTTGGCCCACACACGTACACACTAATATGCATATGTGCATATCACACACACACACACATACCCTCACACACACACACACACACACACACACACACACACACACACACACACATATTTTTTTTAAAGACACCTTCCATTATCCATCCCTTGTTTTAAATCCTGAAAGTGCCCACGTTGGCTCTCGGCACACTCAGGCCTGGCAAGGCTGACAGGAAGGAATTCCTACCCTCCGAATTAGCACTTAGTGTCTGCAAATGTCAACTGTGGTGCCCAGGTGTTACAGAGCTTCTGCCTTCCTCTTAAGCAACAAGACGAGACAGACTGAATGCCTGTGGGTGATTACAGCAGTGCGCAAGTGAAGGCCAAAATGACAGAGCACATGAGAAATATAATAATTCTTTCAAAATGTCCTAACTGAAGTGCCTCCTTTTAGATGACAAAATGGATTTCATACATTTCAGTTTTTTTTTAAAGGGGGGGGGGTGTGGAGAGGGGGAACAGGCAGATCAGTTTATTTTCTGAGCCCAGCATTAATGACAAGATGACATCACCAGCAGCCAATCAGAAAGCTCTCTAGTGTCTGGTGTTCTAACACCATTTCATATTTATGGATAAGCACCAGAAGGGTGTCAACCCAGAGCTGTGTTCCCCTCCCTACTCACTTCTAAATAAAGTGCATGCTTTCATTCAGCAGCCAAATTGAAAAGTTTTTTTTTTTTTTAAGGGGATGGAGAAGGGAGGCTCAGAGAGGCTCTTCCTCCTCCTCACAGACTGTTTTCTGACAATGCTGAGCACTAAGTAAGTACAGGGCTGGGAGCCATTCCGGGAGAATGGCTAGGCCCTGTCTCACCTACTGCTGTCTGCAAGGCTTCCAATGCCCTTCAGAGCATCTGCACAGTTCTTCACCAACAGCCTAAGTTTCATTGGCAAAGCTCTAAGCACTGAAGAAAGGGAGGGAGCTACGCACAAAAGAAGAGCCTGGAGACACCTTACATAAGACATGGATGGTACTGACCACTGGATTTTAAATTATTATCTGGTTCCCACTACATTTCCTAACCTCTGAAGTAGGTTAGAAGAAAAGTTAACCCTGTCCTAGTTAATCCCAAGTCAGGTCCAGACTGACAGCATAGTAAGTAGCTCAACCTATCATTCCACCAGATCTGTGAAGACCAGGGTTTATCTGTGAACCCAGGGAGCAGGGCAATCCAACACAACCTTCAGATGCCTGATGGTGGCTAACCCCTAAACTGGAGCCCACTGGGTGGGGGATGGGGGTGGCAAGAGCATGTCTATTCAAAGTAACAATCGATGTCAACAGAAGTGGAGAATGCATTTCAGATCCCCAGACCGCATGAGAAAAGGGGTTTAAGCGTAGCATCCACGAAAACTCTTGCTCAAAGTCACTTTCCATCCTTCGCTCATATTCCCCTGAACCCCAGGGTGTTTGTCCGCATCCCCAAACAGCTGAGGTCATATCAGAGTTTCAGATCAAGCTCAAAAGTTAGAATTATGACAAGTAATAAAGACACTTGGCCACACAGCACAGGTGGCAGGATTTGGTCTGCTGGCCCACCGCCAGGGCTGATGGAGCTTGAGGTGGTGTTCTCTTCCCACAGCCTGAATGATGCATAAGGAGAAAAAGCTAATAATCTACTAAGAGCAAATTTAACTACTCCAAGCTCCCAGTACTCTGCCACTGACCAGTCTACTCCACACCTACCTTGATGCCAGAAGCATCCAAATGAAATGACTGTAGCCTGGCTCTTTTCATAATTAATCTGTTTCAAAGGTAAAAACTGATAAGTAGATTCAAAGCAGGAGTAGAAGAAGGCTCTTCACTGTTTGTGAGTTCTAAATAATTCATTAAGAAAATCTAATTTCTCTCATATCCACTCTGGCAAACCAGAGGGTAAGAGCCCCCTGCCACATTTCAGAGTTTCTACACAAGCCATGCATGCTGCAACCCCATACAAACCTAAAGGTTCACCATACAACAAAGAGATGCTTGGGTGTAAAGAAGAAAAGACTCTGACCAGTGACCTCTAAATCCTTGGGTCATCAGGGACAAAAGTGGGGGAGGGCGATTATTGTTGTGCCTCTTAAGACAATTCATTTTAACAAGGCACAGTGGGGGACAGGCTCTTCCTGACCCACGTGCTGCAAGCAATGGGGGCTGTCATTTTGAAAGTTATAAAAATTCACATCAAAGACAAAATAAAAAGCCAGACATGAAAATCAACTGCACACTCAACAAAAAGGAACAAATTAAAATGCAGTATGCTGAAATCATAAATCCAAAAATAAATATGTAGACAAGAGCTTGGAAAAGCCAATCTTCCCAATACGCTTTCCCAATGCAAACGGAACCTTTTCCAAAAGCTACCTATTAGAAGGCCTTGTTATTACTCGGCTAATCTCAGCGCTCCGTGCTAGCTGGCAGAAGGGGAAACTAATTTGGATCATCCAAAAATCATTTACATTTGGTTTTAGTTGCGTTATACGGGGGTGGTAAGTTGGCTACACATTTCCCTCCCTAATTAAGTTGAGTTTAGAATAATTTTGAATTTTATATTCCCTCAGCACAAGCCAACTAAGAACTGCAGACAAAGGCTGGCTGGCAAGGGAAGAAAGCCAACCATGGATTTCATTTTTTTTTTTTTTTTAATTGTCATAGATAAGTTATTCACACACAGCTAATCATGGTGACAGAATTAGCCGTAGCCCAGGGTATAAGGGCTGTAGGCATCCAGTGACATCCAGTACACGCAAGGGAGGGGTGACCAGATTTGGCCAAGTGTGATATGGATAAGTGGAGGACCCTAAGTCAAAAAGATCTGCTTTTCTCATTAGCACCCCCTTTCTCCAGATCCCACACGCATATCCTCATCCTTGCCCTAGTCTACCAAAGAGAGTATGTTGTATGCCAATTCTGATTCCAGACACCATGGGCTTACCACATCAAAATCAAAAACGCTGCTAGAATCCCTGCCTAGTGATTGACTAGGCACAGGTACCCCAGGGCTCGCATGACTTATAAAGCACTGACACATGCCACTGTCTGTGTTTATGTGCTCAGGGATGTGCTTGCTTTGCTGCCTCTATTATGCCTTGGTCCTACTGTGCAGTTGGTATATAAGTATATAGTGATTTTCTACTTTTTTTTTTTTAGTCTCATGTAACCTTTATCTTTTCGCTGTTTTCCTTCTCTCTCTCTCTCTCTCTCTCATCATTTGTGCTCTTATTCTTTATTTGTTTATGTGTATGAGTGGGCTGTGCATATTAGTGGGCACACTCATGCCTGTTCCCCATGGAGATCAGAAGAAGGCATTACTAGAATGCCTGAGCTAGTTGTGAACCACCATGTAAATTCTGGGAATCAAACTCAGATCCTCTCCAAGAGTACCAAGTGTTCTTAATCTCTGTGCCATTCCTCCAGCCCTTTTCTTTTTTTTTTAAGACGGGGTCTCATGTAGCCCAGGCTAGCCTTGAAGTTGCTCTGTTTGGGAGGATGATGCTGAACTCCTAACTTTCCTGCTACTGCTTCCCAAGTGCTATGATTATAAGGATACAGCACTATGGCCAGCTTCCTGCTTCATTTTCTTGCTATGTGATCTGTGTGAGAAATGCATAAACACTATTCTGAAACTCATGATAAATTAATTGATTGATTGATTGATTGATTGACTGATTGATTTGGAGGACATTTATGTGACCATAAAGGGACTTCTCAAAACATGAGACCACCATCATTAGCTACAACTATAGGCCTCCCTCAGTGTTCCCATCCCAGCCCCAAATTGAGGAATTTCTTGTAGCCACCACCATTAGAAAACTAATTCAGTTTGAGACAAATACATGGATTAGTCAAATATGTATGCTATCTTTGTTATTCATTTGATGAATACAAGAAAAATAGTTAAAACTTAAAAAAAAAAAAGTTTAATGTAAAAGACATTCCTTTGGATACTCAGCTATGCAATTGTGTTGGGAGGGTGAGAATATTAGAGATACACACTTAAATTTGACTTTTATTTATTTATTTATCTATTTATCTATTTATTTATTTTCCGCAGGCAGCAGATCACATGACCGTCATAACTCCTAGGAAAGTTAAGCTATAGATTTAACTGTAAGGATAGAGAAAAACCAATGTTACAGAATTGGGGAGGGGGATACAACTACCCCATCACCTTCTATTTCTGAGCCACTTCCCCTAGTTTGCCAAGAGGCCACTCTATCATTGTCCCTCAGACAAACAATGGGACTGGATCCATTTGCAAAGAGAATGAGCTTCACCCAGCATCCAGCATCCTGTCCCCCCAAACAGGAAGTGAGTCACAGAGCAGAGGAAGTACCCTATCATTTCAAAGGAAAAAGACACAGAACTTCAGTCGACTTCTTACTCTGAAACAATACACTCCACACTAAAGCTATCTTTTCTGTTTATAATGACCTGTGTCATTGTTATAAACATTTAATCTAAACGCTTTTCCTGTCCTGCAATTTGATTTGATTTTCAGGTAAACAAGGTCTCCTAATGGGAGTAGCAGATTCCTAGTCATATTTTCTCTGTGGCATTCCCAGTCAACAATCCTTATCAGCAGGTTATCAATGCAGTAAAGATTAGAGGAGGGTGTGGTTAAATCAACTTAATGAGCCATGCTTTTCACACACAGATAGGGAAAAACAAGGGAGTGAATAGAATGTTATTCATCCTTGAAAAAGAAGATCCTGTGGTTTGCAACAATGTAGATGAACTCGATCATGCTACACTAAGTGGATGAACCAGGCACAGGAAACATGCTACATGATCCCATTTTTATGAGGACTTAGAAACAACCAAACCCACAGAATCAGACAGCAGAACCTGAGTACCAGAATAGTGCTGGGAGGAGATGCAAAGAGGCCAGACAAAGGATGCACGATCTGTCTCCTTCTATGGGATGCAGAGATGCTAAAACAAAACAAACAAACAAAGAGGAGTCTTTAGTTAATACTGTAGGGAATAAAATCTGGAAAACTAGGGCCTGCAGTTAATATTCTAGTGTTTCAAAAAGGTAGAGATAAATACCTGCACGACAAAAGAAACAGTTCTTTTTTTAAGACAAAAAGCAAAAGACATTTCAGAAGTAACTTTAGAAGTGATGGATAAGGTTGCCTTCACTCATTGGCACCAATTCAAGAACAACACAGATACATTCATGCTTAGCTTCATGCTAAGATCATGTGTCTTTAGGGTGCATGGCAGTAGACAACAGTCAATGGATTCATCATACCATATACAAGTAGATACAGTATACTTAAGTACAACTTTTATAAGTCAATCATGGCTTAATAAAATGGTAAAATTGAGTACAAAAAAAGACTAGGTGTGCAATGATAAAGGTAAGTTGTCAATATGAGTCCTTTTGGTTTCCTTTTTTTTTTTCCAGATCTAGTGCTGGGAATCTCCTGAAATGTACCTTTAGGTTCCAAAGTTCAATGACATAAATCTTTGTTTCTCTGTTTTCTAGGCTCTTCAGTTCACATTTACCTAACCCTACATAAACTAGCTAATTTAGAAAGATAGAATATGAATTGTATAGTAGAAGAAGAAGAAGAGGAGGAGGAGGAGGGGGAGGAGGGGGGTGGAAGAGGAGGAGGAGGCAGAGGAGGAGGATGGAGGAAAAGAGCTGCAGCTCAATTAGGTAGAGTACCTGCCTAGCATGCCCAAAGCCCAGATCTTCGGCAGCTGTGTACCTGCCATCCTGTCACTCCAGAAGAAGAAGAAGGGCATCAGAAGTTCAAAGTCTAGACTGAGCAAATGGTTCAGTGGGAAAAGTGCTTGTTGTGCAAGTATGAAGATCCAAGTTCAAGTCCCCAGAATCCAAGTACAGCTGAGAGCTACAGCATGCACCTCTAATCTAGGTGCCCATAAGACAAGAGTGGAAGTGCAGACATGAGAATGCCTCAAAGGTCATGGACCAGGCAACCCAGCATACAAAGCAGCTAACAGCAGCAAAAGGATCCTGGCCCAAACAAACAAGGTGGAAAAAGAATCAGCAGCCAGAGTCTCCTCTGACATCTACATACATGCTGTGACACGCAAGGGAACCACACTCAGACAGGAACATATACATGTGTACACCTACATACAAGAAATTCAAAGTTATTTTTGGCTAAACAGGGAGTTTCAAGATCAGCCTGAGCTACAGGATAAGTGATCTAATGAATGAAAAATAGATGATTGATGATAGATAGACAGACAGACAGATAAAAATGTGCTGAAAACCATTCTTACCCCAAGCATGTAATCTTGACAGTCATCCCCTTCAAGAATCTGGGAGGCCAGCCATAGTGTTCATTCACTTAACTGCTCTATATGTGTCAATGCTTAAAATTATCTACTGTTTTGTGAGGGAGGAGGGGAAGTAGCGCATATCTCCCCAGCTTACAAACTGCCCCATAGGAAATGAGCGGCTGAAGCTGGCAGTGGTGGCATACGCCTTTAATCCCAGCACTCAGGAGGCAGAGGCAGGCAGATCTCCGAGTCTGAGTGCCAGGACATCCAAGGCGACAAAGAGAAACCTTTTCTCAAACAAACAAACAAAAACAAAACCAGGAATGAAAGAAAGGAAGAGGAGGGAGGGGGGAGAAGAGAGGAAGGAAAAGAAAGAGAAAAAGAGAATGAGCAGCTGAATGTATGAAATACAGTTCTTCCAATCACTTGCCTATCCTAATAGTATGAAAACGCAAAGGCAAGCTCACAGCTGCAATGAAAGGAGCTCGCATCCTATCAGCAATGCTTTGCTACCCTTGGTCATGGTGTGGACTGTAATGTCTCACACAGCTTGTGTGTGCTGAAAACTCAACGACTGGATGCTGCTGCTCCTAGTACATTCAGGGAATGTTACTCAGGGAAAGATGCTGCTGTAGACCACTGGGGGCGTGGGGTGCTCAGAGTGTCCTTGGCCATGCCTTCTTTCTTTTCTTGTCCTTCTTCTGCTTCTCCTTTCCTTCCCCCCTCCATGCCCCTCTCTTTTTCCTAGCTGCCATGATTACCAACATGAAACCACAACTGCAAAATCCCATACCATAACTGCTTCATGCACAAAATTATTGAAAATGTTACTTAAAATATTTTTGGTTATATGACCTAAGGCCCATATTGGAGAGGAAGCAAATTTAGTTTTCAAACTTGAGTCCATCCCTAAAATATCTCATTATGCTTAGGAAAACATTGCAAACATGGAGCCAGTAAGATGACTCAGTAGGCACGGTGCTGGCTGCCAAGCATGATGACCTGAGTTCAATCAACAGGGTTCTGTTGGTAGAAGGACAAAATCAACTCATACACATTTGAATGCCTACACATGCACAAAACAAATAAACAAATAAGTAAGTAAAAACACTCCCACCATGATGTTTGGCTTGCTATGGGTCCAAAGCAATGCAGCCAGTGACTACAGAGTGCAACTATCAGCCAAAATCAGTTTTTCCTCCTTCTAACCTATTTCAAGTATTTTATCGCAGCCATGGAATACTAACACATACCCTGAATATATTGACACTCTTCTTCTTCAAAAAAAATTTATTTATTCATTATTATGTATACAGTGTTCTATCTCTATGTACACCTGCAGGACAGAAGAGGGCATCAGATCACATTATAGGCAGTTGTAAGCCACCATGTGGTTGTGGGAATTGAACTCAGAACCTTTGGAAGAGCAGGCAACACTCTTTTATTTTTTAATTGTTTCTTTCTTTTTTTTTTCCTTTTTTTATTATTAATTTATTCATATTACATCTCAGTTGTTAGCCCGTCCCTTGTATCCTCCCATTCCTCCCTCCTTCCTGCTTTCCCCCCTATTCCCCTCCCCTATGTCTGTGACTGAGGGGGACCTCCTCCCCCTGTATATGCTCATAGGGTATCGAGTCTCTTCTTGGTGACCTATTATCCTTCCTCTGAGTGCCACCAGGCGTCCCCATCCAAGGGACATGGTCAAATATGGGGCACCAGAGTTTGTGTGAAAGTCAGATCTCCTTCTCCACTTAACGGTGGAGAATGTCCTGTCCATCAGCTAGTCTGGGTAGGGGTTCAAAGTTTACTGCCTATATTTTACTTGGCTGGTGCCATAGTTTGAGGAGGACCCCAGGGCCCAGACCCGGCAGGCAGCACTCTTAACCTCTAAGCCATCTCTCCAGCCCTTGACCCTCTTCTTAAAGTCAGGACTGCATTTTGAATACTAAGGGGAAACCCAGACTAAAAAACAGATTGAGGCCAATCAATGACATGTTCTCACAGGCCTGAGCAGTATGCCTTGAACAACCATGCTGAAGGAAATGGGTGGTTAGAACACAGAGAGTATCTTCCAGCTAGCTAGACCCCATGGACTGGAATCAGAAGGAGACCTACATTTTTATAATCCAGGAATTCTTAGAAATGTTGTGGCCTGAACAAGGCAACTTGGTATGTGATTAGTGCATTGCTGACATACCTTCAGCCAGATTGTAAACACACAAAAGGCATATGTCTATGTTTATATCAATATCTAAATAGCATGAGTTGGCATTCCTTATCCAAAGGGACAAGAACCAGAAGTCTTCCTAATTTTGGAATATCTAAATATACACAGTCACATCTTAGGGAGAGGACCAACACGCAAACACTAAACAAATTTATTTTTCACAGACATTTTATATGTGCACCCTATAGACCATTTTATGCAAACATATTTAATAATTTTGTACATGAAACAAAGATTCATGGCATGGAATTTTCCACTATTGGCTTCATAGTGGTGCTGAACCTGTTTAGACTTTGTGGTATTTCAAGTCTTAGATTTTCAGGTTAACAATCCAACATGTATGTGTCAAATCAGTACCCACAAATTTGAGTCTTTCCAACTCAGATAGTGTAATGTATAAGTGCTAAAACTGAGCTACAGTATTTTCCAGCACATAAGATGACTTTTTAACCCCACAAAATCCATGCCAAAATCAGGAGTCATCTTATACACTAGGTATTTACCTACGCTTGCTTCCCCTTGCTTCATATATCTGGCGCATATAGTAGTGGGGGGGCGGTGCTGAGGCCGATTCCTGCTCTGTGCAGGGAGTATGAAGAAGGGAGAAGCAAGCTACACACATCTTCCTGTACCTCGAGGAGGAGAACATGAGGGTGAATTGGTTCTCCACCAGAACCCGCCCATTTGAATTGGAGGGCTATGCATCTTCAGGTTGAGTGTGGCACGTGCCTTAAAGGGGCCATGTAGGCTGGCCCTGGCTGTCTGCCAGCATTTAATGAAGTGTTTCACTGTCCTCACCCTGCCTGCAAATAGACACATGCCCGAGTCTGCTGCACAGGGTGTGCATTGAAAGAGGGGGTCGTCTTATACAGCAAGTATATTCCAAACTTTATATTTTAACTGGAAAAGCTGGGGGTCATCTTATATGTCAGAAAATACGGTAGTCACTTGCTACTTGGTAGATTCTCTATGAGGAGTTACAGAGCCTGTGTTATTTGGACCTATGTTAGGATGAAATTAAGCTTCACTTCCAACTTGATTAGATTTATGATCACAATGGAAACACACTTCTGGGTGTGTCTGTGTAAGCAACTCATGACAAGTTTAACTCAGCAAGGAAGACTCAACCTTAAGTTGGACTGCAGTACTCCATGGGCTCAGATTCTGCCTGGAGGAAAGATGGAGAGCTGAGCCCCAGTATTTATCACTCTGTGTTCATGTGACAGCTACCTCATGTCCCTGCCACCTTTCCCTCCATGTGGACTTTATTCTCAAACTGTGAGACAAGTTGTGTTTGTCAGGAGTTTTTGTCACAGCCATGAGACAAATAACTAATACAAGAAGAAAGGAGAAGGGATAATACACACAGAAGATGTGGTAATGATTAATATTAAAGTAATGAGCGTTGAAGAAGAAAAGGGAAGAAGAAAATGGAAACATGGAAAAGAATGACTAAGAGGGACAGATACTGTCCTCACAATGCAGCTTGCTTTCCATTTGCCCGTGGACTAAGTAATTTGGGGGACATAGAAATGGGGTGCTTAAGAAGCCAGAGCCATGGATTCATCCATTCATGCATCATGCTGTTTCTATTTCAGGCTATAAATTTCGTGCTCAACTCTAATACAATCCTGCATTTGCTCCCTACTAGTGGTGATGGAGGACTGAGCCAGAGCATGGGGAAGTATGCGCAGAAACTCATCATCTTTACAGCAAGGGGAAAAATAGCTTTGGCATCTGCCTTCCCTGCCAGTGCTCTCCTTCAGGAACAACTTCGCAAGGGAATGAAATCGTGCTGTTAAGTCAAGATCGAGCCCGCTGTGAGGCAGAACCCGCAGCTACCACACTTCCTCCAGGCACATGTCATTTTCTCCTGTTGGAAAGTAGAAGGAGAGAGATGTTGGGCTTTTTAAAATCTGCAAATTTCCATGAAGTTTATTATCATGGGCCCCAAATATATCCCTTTACCCACAAGTGATTCAGGCAGACAAGCCTTAAAAAGTATCCTAAACTCAGGAAGAAAATATTTTCTCATGTTTAAACAGACACACTTGAAAATTAAATGTCACTCACATCCATTCTCCACACCCCACCCCAAACTCCTGGATTGGGTTCTATTACAGTCCAGCAACCCTGGAGTATTAAGTAAACCAAGCAGCTTGATTCCGCTCAATGATAATCACTAGCTTTGCTTCTTTATTAGTGATTTTATAGAGAAACTACTTTTGTAATGAAAAAGTTTGCTTCGGGCTCAATTCTTGCATACCAAACTTCAGCTTGTGGTGAAACTCAGCAGTCTTGGTATGAACCCTTGAATGTTGGGAATAGAGTGACGGAAAGGCTGACACATCAGCCACAGCTGGCGCTGGGGGAAAAAAAAAACCTTTCAAATGTTCACCCCTCCCCTATGAAGTCAATCCTAGAGCCTAGAATTTTGTGATTTTTCAAGCATAAAAGCAAAACTCCCCAGCAGTGAAAACCATGGTACCAGCTGGAAAGGTTGACCTCGAACTGAAGACATTTGGTGTTGACTAAAAAAAAAAAATGCATGTTGAAAAAGAACTTGCCAGGTTTGTTACTGGATTATCAGAAAAAGGAAAGAAATAAAAAGTTCACATAAGGAAAAGCCTCACTTCTCCTAACAGTGAAGAGAAAGAGGACACAGAGAAAGAAGCCGTGGAGTCTGGCAGATAGAGGTAAACGGCTGGACAAAGATGATCTGTTTGTGTTGAAGTCTACGTAAGATCTCTACGTTCACACGGAATGAATGAGAAGGAAGTCACTATAGAAAAAACAACTATGAGACAACAGCAAACTCTCACTGAAGATACCTAGCCCTTGGTAAAGACTGGTAGATGTGAAATCTTTGGGGAAAAGACAGCAAATCCAAGCAAAGAAGCAGCTCATTTGGGTCTTCATGTCAATAGACCTTATCAATGCCATTTCTAGAAACTGCCTGGCTTTGTAGAGTGGTACCTGCTGTAGAGCATTGCGGGCTCCTCTGCTATTCCATAAGCCATGTCATTAGTCACCTTCAGATGCACTCCCTGACCCAGCACTGGAATGAGCAGCAGAGAAGATGCCCACTATCTTTCACCAGGCCTACAGTTTCTCACGCTGCACCCAATTAAGCTTATGCAGCAAAGACATATAACCACTTTCCTTTTATGTGAATTTCCCAAGGCAACTTTTCTTTAGCAAAACCTAAAGTAGGCCCTTGGTAGTTTGGGAGTAAAATTGCTTAGAAATAGGGTTCTAAAAAAAAATCCCAAGGAGACACACACACACACACACACACACACACACACACACACACACACACACACGGAGAGAGAAAGAGAAATTTTTTTTCACCTACATACATATAGATATGCATATATATATATATATATATATATATATATGTATTCCATAGATAGATAGAACCTTATTTGTGTGTATTTATAACATACAGTATGTATATATTTATATACATACCCACACTTTAATAAAAATTTTGTATTGTGCCTCATACAATCCTAATTTATTCAAGGCAGGCAGACATCCAATTACAATAATTGACATGATTTTTCTATCTTATGATGCTGAAAAAGCAGTTTATTAAAATTCAGTAGGAAAGCTACTTCTGGGTTTTTTTTTTTTTTTCAGTATTTTTTTCCTAGGCTAGTATTAGGTGGTCTAATCTTTCCTTGTGACGCTGGGCAGCAACAGTTGAGCCACAGGTCCCAGTAGACCAGGCAGTCATAAAGTGATACAATGAGCACTCAGCAGTGTATCTAGACATGCTATTCAATACACTAGATATACTGAGGGAATTGGAGACCTACAATATAAATACCTAAATCTTCCAGAAGAAGATTAGTAGTTCCCAAGCTAAAACTAGAACCAGCACTTTTAGAGTATTTTCTAAACCAGCTATGGTGGCTATAGCAGGAGGATTAAAAGTCTGAGGCCAACCTGGTCTACCTTGTAAGTTCCAGGTCAGCCTGGATACCTAAAAGTTAATTTACTGATAAAATAGCTCACCTTGACACTTCCACTCACTTCTAAGCTATCACAAAAATCTACTCAACATCTACTTTGTTTATTAATTTTACTTCTTGTACCCACTACAGCACTAGGCAAAAAGTACACTGTGCATCCATGTTTATTTCTACACTATTTAGCCATAAAGAAAAACAAAATCATGATTTTTTTTTAGAAGAACAGATAGAACTAAGGATCACCATGTTAAGCACAATAAGCCAGACTCAGAAACGCAACATCACGTGAGCGAATGTCTCATATGGAACCTTAGATTGATATTTTTTTTTTTTAATTAGCTTCCCATTTTGGAAGAAGGGAACAAGCAGAAAGAAGTATAAAATGGGCTAATGGATGCCAGGTGGTGGTGGTGCATGCCCTTAACCTCAGAACTCAGAAGACAGAAGCAGGTGGATCTCTGAGTTCTAGGCTAGCCTGGTCTACAGCCAAAGGTACATAGAAAAACCCTGTCTCAGAAAACAAAGAAAAGGCCAGGCATGGTGGCGCACCCCTTTAATCCCAGCACTCGGGAGGCAGAGGCAGGCGGATTGATGTGAGTTTGAGGACAGCCTGGTCTACAAAGCAAGTCCAGGACAGCCAAGATAACATAGAGAAACCTTGTCTTGAAAAACCAAAACCAAAGAAAACAGAGAGAGAGAGAGAGAGAAAAGAAGAAGAAGGAGGAGGAGGAAAGAAACAAAAAAAAAAGGGGGGGGGGTTGGTGGGCGAATACAACCAAAGCACATCATATACATGTATAAAATGTCCTAATACTTTTTTAAAATTTTGCAATAAATACATGTTAATTTTTTTTAAGTATGGAGAAGGCTGGGGACATAGCTCAGTAATAGAGTGCCTGCCTAGAGCCCTACACTTAAACCTCAGTACTGAAAAAGGGAAAAAAAAATCTCATGGAAGGGGCTGGAGAGTTGGCTCAGTGGTTAAGAGCACTGTCTGCTCTTCCAAAGGTCCCAGGTTCAATTCCCAGCACCCATGTGGCAGCTCACAACTGTCTGTAACTCCAAGATCTGACACCCTCACACTGATGCACATAAATTTAAAAATTAAATAAAACTATTTAAAAAAAAAATCTCATGGAAGAAAAAAAAAAAACTTGTTGTAAAATGAATACATATTAAATGCACAAATGAATCGCTTCTATAGAAATACAAACAAAGAAACAAAGGACTACTATACATCTGTGAATAAGACATTCCCCAGTGCTCTACCTACTTTCCCTCCCACACACTGACTTTCTTTCTAAAGCCTTGTACATGGATTTTCTCTGTAATTCAAAAAAAAAAAGAAAAAAGAAAAAAATGCTGCTTCCTCTAGGCACACACTTTCCCTTGAGGGCCACAGAAACAACACAGCACTCACCTTGTTTTGCTACTGATGCCCTGCATACAACATTGGCTCGCAGTGACCAGCACTGCCCAGCTCTCCCCTGTTTTGGAAGCTAGCACAACAGCACATAACTGGAGGCTCAATAAGCATGTTTGTGTATTTAATAAATTCTGTCTCCATATATTTTATCCTACTCTTGATGCTTTCAGTAAAGATGGCAAAGGGGGTGTAACGGCCTAAATGGCCGGTGCTGGTATATTCTCATGGTTCCATTGGCTAAAAATGCCACCATCTTTTCCCATTCCTCATTAAGCAATACACCTGTGTTCTTTCTGCTCCCTTAAACATGCTCTTAGCTGTGGGGGAGCTGAGAGAGGCATGTGCAGAGTAAGGCCACTTCCTGTGAGAGACTACTCTCAGGCATCAGGTAAGGAGCAACACTGCAAAGGGGCACTGTCCTGACTGTGGGAAAAGAACTGTGTACACAAAGCTGCTCAACCGCAGGGCTGGAAGAGAATCAAAGCAAGCCAAAGATTAATTAATGGTGAAGATTTCCCGGCCAGGATCCATGTCAGAGGTCAAGCTCTAAAACCACTGCTAAGGACGGCAAGTCCATCCCAGAGACACAGAGCTGGAAATGTTAGAATTCTTCACATAATCCTCCATATTAGTCAGTCTTCCAAGGGCCCCTCTCCTCTCTTCTCTCTTCTCTCTTCTCTCCTCTCTCCTCTCTCCTCTCTCTCTCTCTCTCTCTCTCTCTCTCTCTCTCTCTCTCTCTCTCTCTCTCTCTCCTTCCCTCCCCCCACCTCGCTCTCTCTCATACACACATACACAACTGAACTCCAAGCCCTGATAAAGCCACATGCTTTCCATTCTCTGCTGCTTAAACTCTCCTCCCTTCTATAAATTGAATTAATGAGGAGTTTTCTAAAAGCATACATTCTCTTAAAGGCTCTGTTATTTTGAAGTTAATGGCTTTGACAAGGAGCCAGGCCAAACAGTCCCAAGCAGCAATAACTCTTACAACAGCTCCAGAACTTACCCTCAAATGTCACTGAGTCCCTGTGCTGATCTTTCCTCCCTCCCGTAACATTTTATAGAGAACTCAAAGGCATCAAAGGAACCAGCTAAGGACACAGTGATTGAGAGCCATGTTCAATTTCAACGTTATGATTTTGCCTTTTCCTTCCTACAACACACTCTAAGCCAAAAACACAATCACAAATGCTGTGTCTCACAAATCAAGAGAGCAAAATACATCATAAAAAGAAAGGAGAGGGACATTTTCTCATGTTTATCCAATTCTCAGCACACACATTTGTCATGTATGATAGGCTAATGAATTTTTATATTTTTAAACATTTTATCATCATCATCATTAGTGTATGTGTGCATGTGTGTGTCTCGATGTGTGTGTGTCTGTGTTGTGGTGTGTGTGTGTGTGGTGTGTGTATGTGTCTGTGGGGTGTGTGTGTGTGTGTGTGTGTGTGTGTGTGTGTGTATGTATGTGTGTATGTATGTATGTATGTACGTACAAGTGCAGGAGCATGACCCTGCATGGCACAGAGTGCACGGCAAGGTCAGAGGAGAACTTCTGGAGGAGGGGTTCTCTCCTACAGGAGTTATCAAGTTTGGGCAGCAAACGCATTCAGGGGCCATCTCTATGACCCACCTTAAAAGTTTTTTTTACATGACAAGCAAGTGGACATCACACAGCAATGCCCCACAAAGGCAACTGCTTCAAGTCACCTTCCTAAAACTAACACACAGTGAGATGATGAGCAATACAATGGAAAGATACTAAGAGAACTGCAGAAAACACAGTGAGAATTCTATCTCTAAAGAACATTAGTGCTCAAAAACTATCCCTGCATACACGACCTCATTTCCACATACACAGTAAAATAAACACAATAAACTTTTTCGGTTCTTTAAGCCTAAAATGGGGGAGGGGGAAAATACCTGTTTATAAATGTTCATCTCTCCTGAAAATGTAATTTAAAATAACATTTTCTAGATAATATGATGCAAATCTCTGTATCTGCAAAATGTTCTAGAAAACAAGGCTGATAGACAGAAGTTTAATATGCATACTCAAAAACACAGCAGAAACAGAAAAGAGAAAAACACAAGCAAAAGAAAGTTTCAGAGCTAGAGACTCACAGGGTTTGGTCAGTCAGTCACAGTGCACAAGCATAACGTGAGTATAAGAAACCATACTTGATTTCCCAAGCATACACGTGAAAAGGCTTAGCATGGTGACACACTTGTGACCCTAGCAGTGCTTGGAAGACTTAAGAAAGCAGCATGTATACTGTTTTGTTTAGTCCATATGCTTTTTCCCCCATATGATAATTCTAGAATTCTATTTCTGAAGAACGTAAAAGCATTTCTACATACATTACGTCATTTGTTCCCATTAACAGACCATATAAGAGGCATATCGACTTTTCAGATGAGAACATTGAAGCTGAGGAATATTTGATGACAGTCCAAGTCTAGTTTCTACTACTATAACAAATACCCAAGGTTGGGTAATGTATTTTAAAAAGAGATTTTTCCTTAGCTCTCAGCTTAGAAAAGCAGAATATCAGGTAGCTACAATCGTCTGGCCCCAGTGGGTGGCCTTGGTGAGACACTTGGCATAGCAATGACAAGAGCAGATGGAGAAAACATGTGATGAGATATGAAGTCACAAAATCAAGGATCATGACTGCTTTTTTTTTTTTTTCATAAAACTTATTTTCACACAAATTCATTCCGAGAGACCAGCATACTCAATGGCCTGATTTCCTCAAGTAAACCCTATTCTTACAGGTTCTACCACCTCCCAACACTCACACCGGATACCACACTTCTAACACGCCAACTGTCTGGGAACCCTCCAAACCCGTATCACACTATACTAGTTGGCACAACATATAGATCCTGACTTCTGGGTAATAGCCTGTACATGTATGCTACCTTCCAATTATTAAGAATAAACTGAATGAGGATTTTCAATTAAAATTGAAAAGTTTGTCCACCAAGTTAGAAATATCACATGTAAATCTGAACAGGGAACTAGGTCGAGAACTTGCTTTGACATTGGCCACAAATAGAGGGCTAGAAAGATTGTTCAGTGGGAAAGAGTATACGCTACTTTTGCAGAGCACCCAGGCTTAGTTCCCAGCATCCATATTGGAGTGCTCATAACTACTGTAACTCCAGTTCCACAGGATTCGATGTTGTCTTCTGGCCTCCATGGAACCTGCATGTATGTGATGTGCATGCATATCCTCAACCACATACAACATAACACACACACATGAAATAAAAACAAAAAAATGTAAAATATTTTAAGATCAGTATAAATACAATTGAATATGTTTTCATTTATAATTGCCTTTTGACTGTGACTTTGCTTCTACCCAACATTATAAAGATTTGTCTGGTCCATGGGAGAAGGATGACTCTGACCCTGGATTTGTGATGCTGCTGGCTGTCACTGAAAGCATCCTTAGCAGAGCACAGCATGTTTCTTACCAATCCATGTCCTCGTAAGGTAGCAAAGCCCAGCATCCCACAATAGGAAAGGTTCTGCCATGTTTAACATGAACTCATCTGCTTCTAGGGTAACGCATGTGCACCCCATTAGGATCAAAATACAAGCAGCCAAATGATAGGAAGTTTCAAGCATCCACATTAACCGTGTATGTCTGTCCCAGCAGCTGTTACTTATTCAATCAAGATGTCTCTTTGGCACTGGCAAGATGGCTCAGTAGGAAAAGAAACTTGCCAGGCAAGCGTGATTTCCTGAGTTCAATCCATAGTGCCCGTGTAGAGATGATGGAAAAAAGAACTGACCCCATCAGTTCATCTCTGACTGGCACATGTGCCCCAACATTCATCATACACACAAAAGAATTCTAATAAATAAATATATTCCTAAACAAACAAAAAAAAAAACATAAATCTTTTTGGCCAGTGTTAGTTAAGCCATGCCTTTCAAAAGTCTGAAATCCAGACGTAAGAGCCAAAGTCAAAAGTTCTGAAGCTGGGGCATTTTTTACAAACCACTTAGGTATTTTCTAGTGCTATCACGGTTCCAACAAATGTCCACCAGTTTACTGCCATTCTGTGCAGGGGCTAGAACCCCATATGTGGTCCCCAGCATCCCAGTTACCTTTTGGTACATCATCTATGAAGCCTCTACAACCTGGCACCCTCTCCAGCCCAGAAACAGACAAACAAACTACTAAGCAGCAAAGATGAAAATATCACGGGCTTTTTTTCTGCCTCTTAACTGTTCTAGGTGGCTATTTATCTTGATTTATGGGGACTGAAAGACTTCTTACACTTGACTCTGCTGTTGTCACACTGCCAAGACAGAAGGACCGAGATTCTGTTCCCACTTCCAAGGGAAACAACACCATGGGTTTAGCATCTGGATGGGATTATCCACATGAGCAAACCAAGAAAATCTGACTTCCACACTGCTGCATGGAATGCTACAATGCTGAGTAAGGAAGATCCTTCTGGCAAACAGTGGTAACCGGAAACAATGTGAGAAAGCCAGCAGCCCTGCTTTATCACCTTTGAAAGAGCCTTTCCATGTGTCAGCACTAGGGGAGGGAACCTCATTTTGCCAAGAACTTACTGGCCACCAAGAACTTAGATAGAGGCTGAACCAACACCGTCTGATGTAACTCTTCTTCCCACAAGCCTTCAGATGAGGAAGAACAATCACTGGTTTCAACCCAGGATACAAAGATTCACATGCTAAAAGCATCTGCAAGAAGTTATGGCAAGCCTCTGATACAGAAATTTCACAAATCTCTCCTAAATGTATGACTTCCTTTAGCCTCATCCTCACATATGCCGACATGAGGACAAGAACCACCGGCCCATTACCGAACCCAGTTTGTATGCGAGTCGTGCGACCTCAAACAGGGTTGTCATGCTCTCGGGTTCATAATGCAATTCTGAATTCATCTATCTATTATACCACTTCATCCAGACTGGATGAAGAAAATGTGGTATGGAAACACAATGGAATTTCGTTCATCCCTAAGTAAAAATAAAATGGTGGCATTTCCTAGAAGATAAATGGAGCTGGGATTCATTGTGCTAAGTGAAATAAGCCAGACACAGAAAGATGAATATCGTATTTTCCCTTGTGTGTAGATGCTACATTAAAATGTATATAGATGCATGCATCTACAGGACACAAAAGTAGAAAGGGGATCACAAGATGGGAGGGAGAGAACGAGAAGGGTAGGGGACGGGGAGGAAGGGAAGCAGGGGATGGGGAGGAAGGGAAGCGAGAAGGGGTAATGGGGTCCATAAGACACGAAAGCAGAAGGGAGAAGATTTGGGAAAGAGAGAAGGAACTAGCAAGTAGGGGAAGTTGGAGGCACAGGAGCAAAGCATAGTGATATATTTTGGAAATGCCACAATGAAATCACTACTTGGTAAGCTAACTCAAAATTTTAATTAAAAAAAGAACAATGTAGGGGCTGGAGAGATGGCTCAGAGGTTAAGAGCACTGGCTGCTCTTCCAGAGTTCAATTCCCATCAACCACATGGTGGCTCACAGCGATCCATAATGAGATCTAGTGTCATCTTCTGGTGTGCAGGCATACATGTAGGCAGAACCCTGTATATGTAATAAATAAATAAATCTTTTTTTTAAAAGGATCAATATAAAGCACACAGGAGAATAACTACTAAAATACTTTAAATAACCACACGTTTGTGATATAGCAATACGAAGGATTGCTTTAACACATTATGTAACCAGAAAAATAATCACAACTATACTTTCAAAGTCATAATGTATAACCAGGAAATCAACAAACTAAAAATCACAGGCTGCAGTATAAATAAAGTTTTACTGAAACACACAAATGTTTCATCTACTATAGTGATTGAGTAAAGTACTTGGCCAACAACTTTTCATGACCTAGCCACCTGTCTGTGTCAAAGTCAATTCATTCCCCCTGGGGATATGACTCAGTTGCAAAGTATTTGCCTCATGTGCACAACACCTGGATAAAACTCTTTGCACCACTACCACCAACAAAAGAAAAGAGAAGAAAAGTTTGATTCCCCATTCTGTGCTTTGGCTTCTAATCTCCCAAAGACCAGTAATGGTGAAGGGCAAGAACCCATGCAGGTGCACAAGTGCAATCGTCCTCCCTAACTGCATGCTGGGAAACTGACCAACAGAGCTCCCAACACACTTGGCTATAGATGAAGCAATGGAAGTTGAGCATACTAGCCTTCTTTCCTGACTCAAACAAACCCATGAAGTATCTTTTCCCACTTTCTTCACAGGTGTTCAGTGAAAAATATTGTTTTTAAAAAAACACCGCTCCATTTTTCTATAATTAGCTATAATCTCCAGAATTTCTTAGTGGAAAAGTTAAGCTTGTATCCTTGGGACTAGCAATGGAGCTTGTCTGGTAGTGTTTTCCTGAAATGAACACAATTGGGGTTCTAGCTCCAGCCCCAGTGCAAAGAAAGAAAAAAAAAAAAAAAAAAAAAAAAAAGAAACCAAAACCAAAAGGTATGTCTTCACTCCTGCCTCAAGAGGATCTCCCTTTAGAGGATCCTTGGTTCACACAATAAAAACCCAGAACCCTTACAAAGACCCCCTCCTTTCATCATTATCATCAATTTTGATGCCAAGAATTCCCTTTTGGAACCCATAGCAGTGCTTCTACTAGCACTATCTCCTATGCCCCACCAACCACAGCCTTACAGAGGGCACTTCCACATCATCAAATCATATTCAATAAGCTCCTGATATCACAAAACACTGAAATGTCAGCCTCAGCCCACACTGGGCATTAGAAGCATGTGGTCTGCTCATCCGGGTAATAGGCACCAGAGGCATGACCTTGCTGAGCTCATAGAATTCCTCACTGGTACCTGTCCTCACTCATGTGTACATCAGCCTACTAAACCCTAGTGGAAAGAAGCTGCCCCTGCTACAGAGCAGGCACATACGGAAATGAGTTTACAGGGTCTCTTTAGCTTCTACAAACTGCATTAAGAAACTGGATTCAAGCCAAGTCACACCTGGAATCCCATTGACCTGAAAGTAGACACAAACGCAGGAGGATAACCATGAGTTTCAGATTAGAATGGGCTACATAGCAAGACTCTGCCAAAGGAGAACAAAAAGGAAGTAAAAAAACAAGGAAGGAAAGAAGAAAGGAGGCAGGGGAACAGAGAGAGAGAGAGTATATATAGGGGGGGGGGGCAAGGAAAAACCCAGAAAAAGTCTTTCTAGATCCTTGTATTTTCTGGTCCTTTCTTTTCCATTAACATCATGCCATAACCTAGAAAAAGAGAGATCCAAGTGATACCTTCGGAAAGCCAGTACTGACTCAGGAATACTTGTGTGGTTCTGAAACTTCAGCAGGCCTGAGAAAAACCTGAAAGGTGCTTGTTAGAGATTTCAAAACTTCCCCCAGAGGTCTCTGACTCAGCAAGTCTACAGTGGGAGCCAAGGATTAACAATTTGGTCAAGAGCCATACGTGATGAGGTACTGGTGGTCCCAGGACCACACCTCGAGAAAGCCCAGAAGAGAGCCCAGTGCAGAGAAAGAGCCAAGAGGGAGGTGAGCCAGGCCTTTGGAATTCTCAAGTGGCTTAGCAGTGTTTACAGTCTAGCCCATTGCTCCAAGTGTAATGCCTGCTAAGTTAAAAATTCACCAAACAGCCACAGGCAAAGAGAAGGCTCACATGAAAGCCCTGATAACACTAATGATGGTAATGGGATTTCTTAAACAGGGCACTGTGTGGACCTAGGTACCTCCTTTTAAGATGTTTGCAGGCCCTGACTTTTTGCTCTCTCTCTCTGGTAGTGTAGGAGGTTGTCATCTCTGCTTTCCTTGGAAACAGTCCTTCTTATTGCCCATGAACACTGTCTCTCTTTACATCTCTCCTTGTATAACTTACATTTGCTGCCAGGCATCTAGGTGCACGGCTGGATTCACTGCGCTTGGTGGGCAGAGATAAAGCAACTGACGGCAAGATTTGGGCCTGCAAGGGCTACAGAGTGGGCTGGAAGCTAGCCTGGGCAATGCAACTCAGTGAGAGTTTGTCTCAAAGACAGAAAGAAAGAAATAACGGGCAACGAATGTAGTTCAGTGGGTGCAGCGCTTGCCTCAGCACACATGAAGTTCCGGACTTGATCCCTGGAACTGCATACGCCATGTGTGCTGCTGCAACCTACAATCCCTGTACTTGGGAGGCATCAAAAATAGGGTCAAACTTCAAGGCCATCCTTGGCTGCATAACATGTCCAAAGTCAGCCTAGGCAACACGAGTCCCTGCCTTTAAATATCTTTTAATAAATAATAACATTTGGTTCATTGGGTGCCGCAATTTTATATTTTAACTACCACACATGGGTTTTGTGGTGACATTTACACAAGCACAACATAGGAAAATGGAAAATGGAAAAAGGAGAATACAGAATCAAACAACACATGCACACACAACTGCACGTACACTAACACACATGGGCAGCGTAACAGGCTAACAGTAAAATTAGAGGGAGAAATCTGAAGAAGGGCCTTACAAGATTTCAATAAGAACTGAAGTGCATGGAGCATCAAAATAGTTTCAGCGATGTAAAGGTATTACTTAATCGACTACTAGTGTCCCATTAAACATTTATAAAGCCAGCCACTTAGTGAAGGGCTGTCAAACACAGGGGCAACAGCCCACTCTCCAAATCCCCAACTCTCCTCACTAAGTCAGGAGAATTCCCTCCACAATCCAAGCTAGCTGAAGGAGCCCGGGCTGTTTCCTAACATGTGGCTGAAGTACTTTCTACGTTAAGTGCTTTGAGCATAAAGCCCGTACTCTAAACGCGCATAAACATTTAGGCAGCTTCATAAGTAACTAACTCCCCTGCAAGGTCAGACCAATCCACATTCACACAAAATAAACATTCTCAACCATGGGCTAGAAACTGTGCCAACATTTACTTGATAACGTGACATTCATTTACCTTTCTTTTCTCCCAAAATAACATCATTTAGGAGTTTTTTCCCCCCTGTGACAGGAGATAGCAGCGTTACTAAGGACATAGGAAGATAAGCAAGGGGGCAGAGATACGGAGTTTGGAATCTGAAGAAAACTGTGGCCAAGGGAGCCTCGCCACCAGGCTCAATGGTTCCCTCATTTCCACCGTCGGCATTGACTATGCAATTTATCAAATGCCTGTGTATCTGCCGGGCACAGTTCTTGTCTGTACAGACAGTCAATATCCTTGCCAGACAATGCTTATGTTCCAGCAGAAAAGCCAACAGTAAGCCAGTCGGCAAACAAACACTCGCGATCAGACAGTGTCAAGTCTAGGAAGGAAACCGAAGTGGGGGAAAGAGGAGACAGGGGATAAAACATCTGGGAGCCAAAATTGGCATTTTTAAATAGAATGGTCAGAAAAAAATGTCTCTGGACACTTTAGGTTGGATGTAGCAATAAGTCCTGCAATGGGGTGGCACCTACTCTGCATCCCAGCTATATCTATGCATCCATCAGTGTAAGAAACAGTCACTCACTAATACCTAAGTGAGTTAGTGAACATCATAGAAAGCTTAAGAGAGGGAGAGAGGCACAGGCATGAAGCCAACCGAGTGCCAGAATGTCAAGCAAACCGGAAAGGGCCATGGGAGCACAGACAGACAACATGCCCTTCATCTGCCCCAGTATGACAGACATGCAATGGATCTGAGGAAGCATACTTTTTAATGTATCTTTTTCATTTTATTTAATTTGTTTAACATGTATGGGTGTTTAGCCTATGTACTATGTTTGTGCAGCTTCTGCAGAGGGGAGAAAAGAGTGGGGAGGGAGAGAGTGGGGGGATCCCTATTACAGTGAGCCACCGTTGGATGTTGGGGATGGAACCTTGGTTCTCTGGAAGAACTACAAGTATCCTTATCACTGAGCCATCACTGCAGGCCCAGAAGCACATTTTGTTAAAGCTGTCTCATCTGGGAGCTGGAGAGATGGCTCAGCGCTTAGGAGCATGCACTGCTCTTTTGTTGGGGCCAAGTTTGGTGCTTTACACTTATGTTCAGTGGCTGACAACTGCCTGGAACTCCTGCTCCAGGGAATCAGTGTCCTCTTCTGACATCCACACTCATGTGTGCAAATCCACTCTCAAACTCACACATATTCATAATTTAAAAGATTTAAAAAAAAAAAAAAAAAGGCCAGACATGTTGCAGGTGCCTTTAATCCAAGCACTGGAGAGGCAGAGGCAGGAGAATCTCTTGAGATCTAGATTCTATTGAGATCTTGTCATCCATAAATTCAATAAAATAAAAAAGAAATAAAAAAATATTTTTAAAAGTTACCTTTTCCAAAATAATCCTTGAATATAGTAATTGGGTCATTGGATCATGAAATATAGTAGTTTCTTGGCATAAACAAAGTAAGCATACAAGATTTTACATAAAGATTTATGAACAGAGCCTTCTAGCCTATATGCAGGAGAAGTAAGCATGTGGACTTTATAAAATTCTAGTGACTGACCTGGGGGTGCAGCTCAGAGAACTTACCTCCCTGAGTTCAGGCTTCACGACAGAAAGAAAGAAAGAAAGAAAGAAAGAAAGAAAGAAAGAAAGAAAGAAAGAAAGAAAGAAAGAAGGAAATAAATTTAAAATATCATTTTAAAGCCACTGTCTTATGTTAAAAGACAGGAAGCAACTACTTTAGATGTTTGCGCAGACAGTGAAATAAGCCTTTGACATTTAAAATGAAATAAGCATCTGAAAAAATCTAAAGCTACAGCATAGTCATAATCTATTTCAGATTAAAAGACACAATGAAGTCATCACCTTCTACTAGCTGTGATTAGAGTTTGAGTAGAGCCTCAATCATTTATGCTTTTAATCTGAAACTGGTCCTTAAAAGCTGTAATGAATTAAACAATATACCACCCACAGAATCAATGAAAAACACACTGTAACTAAAAGCATAATGACTCAGTCCACTTCCTTCCTCAGTTTTCCATAATCCATCTGACCCCCTTCCTGTCACCTAATCTAATCACTGGCTCTCTCTCCATTACTTAAGATTCTCCCCCTTATGCTATCTGAAGTCACTGCACTTGTTTCTCCCAGAGTTAAGAGACAATTTTATATATGTCACCATATAAAATCGAATTGTTAAAATGTAAAGTAGACACTGATTGGATTCGTGGCTCTGTATATTCCAAGAATAGGATGGTTCTGGGAGACACGGAGTCTGGAAAGAAAGTCTAAAAAATATTTTAGTGTGTGACACTGTTTAGACACAGCTGGAAATATTCTTAGAGAAAGGCGTGTTGTCAGGCTTGATGAACACAGACTTCTACTTCTACGATTACCTTCAGCCTCACTGCTTCAACCATCTGCAAACAACATAGTGCGTCTCAATTCCAAATTATTTGCATATACAGGACTCTCACCTGCTGACCCTGCTGCCTTGGGACCTCATAATTATCCAAAAATCATAGAAAAACACATTTCCCAAACCAAGTCCTGGGTTAAAGAACTGCAGACATGAAAAGTGGCTTTTGGTTTCATCAAATACTAAATTAGTCATGACCATAAACAACGTATTTTAAAATAAAATCAAGGATACAGATACAGCTCAGTGGCACAGCATTTGCCTAGCACTTGTAAACCTGTGGTTGAATCCCCAGTGTAGAAAAGAAAAATCCTTCCAGCCAGGTGGTGGTGGTGCATGCTTTTAATTTCAGCACTCAGGAGGCAGATGCAGGCATGTCTCTGTGAGTTTGAGGCCAGCCTGGTCTACAGAGCTAGTTCCAGGACAGCCAAGGCTACTCAAAGAAACCCTGTCTAGAAAACAAAACAAAACAAAACAAATAAATCCTTTAAAGAAAACAAAAGCAGCCTTTTCTGTTTGTTGGCACGGAAACTAACTGTCCTGCCCAGTGTACACATCAGAGCCACTATCTACAGGCAGATAGGAAAGAAATTTAATGATGTGGGTAGCATATTAGTGGTTTTATTTTAATCCCTGTTACACATTAGGAGTAGTGTTCAATCTTTGGTCCAAGGTCACACGTAGTAATGCGTTTCCCACAAATACACTCCTTCTGCTTGTACACGGAACCCTAAGGCCACCAGAAAAGGGGATAACCTGGCCCTGGAAAAGACTCATCTTTCAGGCTGGACTGGAACTGCATAAGATGGGAAAAGTCTTAAAGCAACTTATATTTGGCTCTCTGAACTTTGTGCGGTGCCCATAAATATTGCTACACCCAACTGAGACGTTACTCCCAGCTGATGAGTTCCTTTAGCAGCGTCTTACCTACGTAGCTTTCCTACATAGCTTTATGCTTTATGATAAAACATCACAACCAAAAACATCTGGGCAAGAAAAGGGTCCCTTTGGCTTATATATCACAGTTTTCCAAAAAGGGACATCAGGACAGGAACTCAAGGGAGGAACCTGGAGGCAGGAACTTAAGCACAGGACATCCTGGCTTGTTCTACAACCCAGAGCAACCACCTGCCCATGTACAGTGCCGAGCATAGTGGGCGGAGCCCTCCCCTACCAATCAACAAAATGACCCATGGACTCATCTATAAGCTGTCTGATAGAAGCACCTTCTTAATGGACCTTCTCAGATGACTAGCTTGTGTCAAGTGGACAAAATACAAAGCAGCACCCTGCCAATCAAAATGAAAGCCCATCCAAGCTAACAATAATGATTCTACATTATTTGACCCTTCAGCAAACCTACCGTGACCATTTGGTCTCATTCTGCTTCTATTGCAGGCTTTGTTTCTGCGTCTTTTATTCAGGGGGAGGGTCCTGATAACAATAAACATAACAGGGCCTTACGCCTGTGCATAGGCTTAGAGCCTACAAATACATTTTATTACTCCACTTGATCCTTTGGTAACCATAGTGCAAGGCAACATAGAGAGCATTGCCTCAATTTACAAATTACTAAGTGAAGGCGAATAAAGGCTGACTAGTCTGTCTAATGCTAATCCCAAACTCAGTCCTGTGGTCTTAAGCCGCAAGCACATTTTTGCTTTATTATTGGCTCCAAAACATAACATCTAAGGAAATGTTCTGATGCCTACATGCAATCCACTACCCTACATAAGGAGGGAACTACTCTGTCTCTAGACTGATCCTTTCTTATCTTTCTGTGGATAACTCTAGCATACTGCCTCACTTAGAGTGAAAGCATGTGCTGGGCCTGATAAGACACCTCAGTCAGTTAAACGTAGGATGAGGACCCGAGTTCAATGCCAGGACCTATGTAAAGCCCATGTACAGTGGCATGCATTGCCAATCTGAACCCTGGGAAGCCAGAAACTGACAATCCTCAGTCAGTCAACCCAGCTAAATCTCAACCTCCGGGTTCCATCAGAGATGCTACCTCAAGAAGAATGTGACAAGGTAATTGAGAGATGCACTGATAATGAATGACATCGGGTCTCCACAAGGTGCCTACACAATATGCACATGCATACAAACACAGCACACAAATACACACACACACACAAACGCAATGTGTACAGGTGGTTTTAAATTCCAAAGTTGTACAGAGAAAAAGAATAATTTGACCCACAGACCTATTTGAAGATGTTGACATGCATTACAATTACTGTCATGGTACTGGACTGGACCCGAACCAGGCTTGTTGTAGAGAAAAGGGGAAAAAAGAGGAGAAGAAGGAGCAAGAGGGAGCTCAAGTACCTGGCTAGAGACCTGCATCCCTAGAGACCTGCATCCCTAGAGACCTGCATCCCTGGAGACCTGCATCCCTAAAGACCTGCATCCCGCACCACTAAAACCTGACAATGCTTCTTGCCACCTCTTCACTGCCAAACACCACCTCTACCTAGCACATGGCTCAATATATTTATATAACATTCTATCAAGCCACGTGAGAGATTTCTTGGGCTTGTATCTTTTAAACGTTCTTGATAGCCATTTGGAGAATGATTTCTAACAGGGCTTATTTAGCTTTTCCAGTTACAATGCCTTTTCATCTGAGAAATATTTAATTGACCCAGGGTATATAGGAATATAAAACAGGTATAAAAACCAAACATTAAGGTGATAAGGCATAAAGAATACTATATTGTATGATTGTTTTCATTTGCAACAATTTTATAAAGGTTTAAAATAAAAAATTTTAAGACAATATCTATGCAATTTTGCCATTTATTACCAATGAAAGCAAATTTCTATACTAATGAGATGGATATGTTTAACATCCAAAGATATGCTAATTTGATATTTACATGCTGGGGAAAGACAGTAGAAAAATATGAAGCATTTGTCTTTTGTAATTAAACCATTATGTTTCAATAAAAGCAGAAAATGAGGTATGTACAGTAAAAATGTATGTACACTGAATTTATGACATACAACAGAATGGAACCGGAGCTAAGGTGTTTCGGGCTGTATCAGTGGTGTTACCCTGTGCCTCCCCATGGCCAGCAAAAGTGCACATGCTGTGTGCTGAGAATCAGGGCTACACTGAAGTCATGTGACGCAACAGAGGAAAGCACAGCCAGAAATACCCTAGATTTATCACGTGCCCAATCCTTTAAAATTTTGGGGCCATCATGCTTTCAGAAACATTTTACTGATGCCATTTTTTTTTTTTTTTTCTGACCACAGTTTACTTCTTTATCTAATTTGTTTGTCTACACTTTTGCAAAATTTTGTTTCTTGTTTGATTCTTTTTTTCACATTTTAAATTATAACTTACACATATTACACCCCAACTGTTATACCCTTGCTCGTATCTTCCCGTTCCCACCCTCCCCCCATCTTCCACTCTATTCTCCTGCTTTGGACCTTCTTGGGGGGGGGGGGGGAGGAATGGCATTTTCCTCCCTGTTGCCAATTTTTCACAAACCCAAATCAATTACGTTAGCCACAATTTAAGAAGCTTCACTGTATGAAATATATCTTTAAACACAACTTCCTTTTCTAAAATTTCTGTCAGTAAATGAAGAAAAGATTTAATCAGACATTTTATCAAATAGGACTTAGTATGGCAAGTAAGCACAGGAAAATATGTTCACTATTAGCTATCAGGAAAATAGAAACAAAGGCTATAATATAACATTATTTCAGAGAGGTGGGGGGAGGGAGGGAAAACCAAATGCTAGTAAGGCTGCAGAAGACCGATTACAGAAAAGCTAGCTCGTGTGGTGTAATAGGACTCAGATACTCTTGAAAATGGTGTGGTAGGTTCTTGTAAAGCTAAGCACACAATTACCATTCGATCCAGCAATTTCACTCTTGGGCATTCATCCCAGAGAAACAAGAACTTATGTCTACACAAAAAAACCTATATATAAATGTTCATAGATGCTTTATTCACAATAGCCAAGGTTTGGAAGCAGTCCAGAAATCCTTCAACAGGTAGACGGTGACACCAACTATGGGACCTCAAGCCTTGGTCCAGTCCTCTGCAATTAAGAGAATAAACAACCTGGTGGATCTCAAAAAAAGTGAAGAAAATTTTAAAACATAACCAACAAAGAACTATGAGATTCCATAGGCTGGGCATGCTTGTGCATGCCTTTAATCCCAGCACTCAGGAGGCAGAGGCAGGTGGATCTTTGTGGGTTCGAGGCCAGCCTGGTCTACAAAAGGAGTCCAGGACAGCCAAGGATATACAGAGAAAGAGAAACCCTGTCTCAAAAAACAAAGAAGGAGGAGGAGGAGGAGAAGAAAAAGAAGAAGAAGAAGAAGAAGAAGAAGAAGAAGAAGAAGAAGAAGAAGAAGAAGAAGAAAGAGATTCCATTTATGTTTGCAAAGATTTTGGATACAGAGAACCTGTTAGTGTCTGCAGAAGCAGAGAAAGAAAGAAGGTGTAGAAAGCAGGTGGTTGTAGCTGTAACAGTGCAACAGAGGGGAAACCGCTGTGCTTAGAGATTTTAATATATTCACAATGGTGTTAAACATATAATTCTGCAACTATGACTCTACAAAATGACACACACATTCACACACTCACCTTCACTCACACAGGTTAAAGCAGAAATCAGAGGAAGATCAAGAATTGCATCAGTCTTGGGAAATGTCATCATTGAGAGAACCTGAGCAAAAGCTCTACTGTATTATGTCTTACAACTTTACATTTATTGTGATAGCAGTTTAAAAAAAATCAAATGGATAGCAAATATTTGCAAACTTAGCTATTTCAAAACAGTGGGGCAAAAGTATTCACTCCATTAGCCTCGTGAAACTGAGCTTCATTCTAGGAATCCAAGGAGGAGAGAGGAAACCCACTCTCAAAAGATGTCATCTCACCTCTATCGTTAATACATACATTTTTTAAAAAAGAAATTGCTAGCTGTATCTGTCTTCTTAAGTACCATTTGTTTTCCCCACCTGATCAGTTTACCCATGACTGCTACTATCTATATAGCAGCATGAGGGTGACTAATTAAAGTTAACTTTCTGAATGAAAAGAGCCTTAAGCAAGAGGGTTCTTTTTTAACACTCACACGTGCATGACGTTTTAGTAAAGACAAATCCACCCTAAGAAAACAAAACAGATCAGAACATTGGCTGCCTTTGGGACTAGGGAGGCAGGGACTGACACTACCAACATGGGAATGGTGAGCTTCTCCATCCTGACGGGAACCCTGGCTACAAAGCGTGTGTGTGTGTGTGTGTGTGTGTGTGTGTGTGTGTGTGTTTGTCAAAATAAAAGAAATCTACCAGTGAGACTCTGTCCCTCAGCGTGTGGGGATCTCCCCTGTAAAAATATAGACAAAGACTAAATTACTGGCATGGAGACTCTAGGCCTGCGGTAAGATATCATGACTTTAGTTATGTGAAGTCACCAAAGTGAACAGTTAAAATTAACTTAAAATGATCCCATCTCTTTCTGTGCACTCTTCTCAAAGAAAGGAAATTGCAATCGACATGGTTACTATGAATCAAATTCATAAAAAAGTATTATTAAATCAGACTAAATTAAATTAAAACAGATGTAATTAGGGCCCTCTGAAAGTCATTTTGGCTAATACTTTGTTTATATGCAGTATAGATGTAGCAACTACTGACCTCAGGCACTTTTAGCTGTTGCTATATTAATTATTACATGTGGTTTTTATATTCCAGCTCAAGATATCCTCTACAGATCTGTAGCTAATGTTCAGCTGCCAAGGTTACTTGAAATAAGTCTCAGCTCCCACAGGACGGAATGAGTCCTACAGCACCCACATGTCAATAGGGCTGTGCATTCGGCCTATGTAAGAGGTACACGTTTTTGTCCGCTCACTCTTGACTTTACTTGGGATACGTATTTGTTTATTTGGGCAAAACTAAAAGATGGATGGTGAACTGTTCTTACTTGTAATTATACCAGCAGAACCCAACCCTATCCACTTAATAGGCTTCCACTGCAGAGACATGTCTGCTTAATTGGCCAGACAAGTCAAGACGCTCATGGGAGTTACTGCTTGACCCTATGAGCGATTCACACACAAGATAACAACGTTACATATTTCCACTGCCTACTACCCATTTGGGTCCAGGCTTTCTGTGACTATTATACCAGTGGCTGAAGCTCTCTCAGGATGACATAACGGATCACATCCTGCCCTTTCAATGTTCTTTTCATCAAGTTTGCTTCTAGAAATTACCACCACTTTAAATCTTCACCTCATTTCAGTCCTCATCCTAACACTCAAGCCTTACATACTATCATTCATAAAATCCAGCAACCCCTATGATTAAACCTCTGTTCATGAAGAAACACAACTTCAAACTCTTCCCCTAAGGGCTGGGTGTAGTGGCACAAGCCTGTACTCCCAGCACTGTGGGGAAGTGGAGGCAGGAGGATCAGTGAAAGTTCAAGGCCATCCTGGCCGAAGCCCCAAGTTCCAAGTAAACGAGAGTTACAGAGTTAAGACCCTGTTTCAAAAAGAAGAAAGAAAAATAAAGAAAGATGGGGTGGGGGGAGAGGTTGCTTCTCTGTGCACTGATAGGGGGAGGTGCCTCTGAGCAATTTTACCAGTCACTTTCAAATGAAATGTTTGCATAAGGTAACAACTAGGACATCCAGATACCAGCTTGTAATGGCCACCAACCAAAATGAAAACTAAGAGTCCTCTGCCCCTCTAACAGCTCTAGATGTTCTTGTCTGTAGCTATGGTTTTTGACTCGTACCTGTACCTCCCCAGTGGGTAGGAGAGCATTCAGTACCATGAATTATTATTTTTAAGCTCAGCATTTCTTCCGAACTGAAAATAATCCATTAGATCTTTTGCTCCTGAGACTGCAGCGCTTGATATGGCCAGGAGACCAACGAAGTCTGGTGTTTCAAGAAACCCAATCTCTTAATGATGGGTGTTAGGGAGAAAGGGCAGATGCCAGGAACACAGGAGCCAGAGAAGCACACAGCAATTCATGTCTACTGAGCCATCTGAGGTCTGTCTTGAGGTTCATCTCTTTGGTGAATTTACAGGATGAAAAGTCTGATGTCACAACCCTCAGTTAAGCTACTGAATGACCCTAACACAGCACAGTGCACATAAATTCGAGGGAAACCTGAAGCCAGTGTCCACCTAGCCTTGAGAGAGTACATGGTGGCCTTGGGTTGGACAGAGCATGACATGGCGGCTGAGTGGAAAATTCATATTAAAGCAGAGATGTTGCAGAGATGGGACGCTCAGACTTCCTGACTGGAGCACCCTGCCTGCTGATTTTGGTCAAGAACCACAGGTAAGGCATGTTGTTGTCGTCAAAGTAAAGGGACCCATAGTTCAGTCTGAGCCTCTGTCCCTCACTATCTGTCTATCTAGCATCTAGCTGTTTCCTATTCACCCTCATTGCCATCAAGATACTGTAATCTGTCTCCCTAGAGTGTTCTGTCCAAGTGGATGAAAGAATCCCCTATGAGCAATGCATGCAACTCCCACACCCTCCACACTTCCTCATAAAATAGTACACTAGGCATCTAAAGGCACCAGGCCTCTGGGCACACCAAGCCCTACAAAGGGATCTGGCTAAAAGTTGATGATTGATAGTGGCAATAAGATGTAGAGTAAGAAGTTTGTGTGATGGCTCAGTCACTAAAGTACTTGCCACACAAGCCTGAGTGGGTGAGCCAAGAACACCCAGAGTGCATGTGTGTTGTTGACATGGGGAAAGGCTTGTCAAGAACTTCGATGCCACCAGACACGATGGTGGACACCGCTAACCTCAGCACACAGGGAGGTACATGGATTGTTGTGAGTTCCAGGCCAGCCTGGTCTACAAAGCAAGTCCAGGACAGCCAAGGCTACACAGAGAAACCCTGTCTCAAAAAAACAAAAAACAAAAAACAACAAAAACAAAAGCAAAAACACAAAAGAACTTCAATGTCTCAGACCCACAGGAAAGGCAAAGCCTTCCCCAGGTGAGGCTCGTTGGAGAGTTAGAAAAGGCTTCTTCTGCTCCAAGTATTGATGCTGCCAGTGTGTGCAGAAATGATCAAACATAGCTTCCTCCTGGCAAGATGACTGTGGCTTGAGACTGCTCAGCTACAGGATCTCCTACAGAAATTAGCTAAACCAGCCTCCTTGCTCAGCCATAAACCATAAAGCTGCCTCCTCAATTCAGATGTATAAAATAAACACACTGAGTTCATGGTTGCTGTTGCTGCTGGTGGTGTGTCTCCATAAAGACAAGCATGGCTACCAGAGCTGAGCTTTTCTGTACATGAGCCTATGAGACTCTTGTCTCTCCATTCTTACATCAGCCCAGTGAGGTTTCTAGGACTAAGGAACTAGGTTTGGATCTGTAAGCACTCATAGAAAAAGCCAGATGAAACAGCCAACGCCTGTGATCCTTGCTGTGGAGAGGGCATGCGAAAGATCCCTGGGATTCACTAGTCAGCCAGTCTTGAGGAAGCATTGAGCTCCAGATTCAATGAATGGTGGAAAAAGATTGAAAAAAACACCAGATGGAGACATCAGACCTCTCATGTACACATCATACTTAACTCTTACAGGTAGAGTAGGTGGGCGGGGCACCCACTGAATTCATATCCTTCAAGGCTTGGGGATTTGAGCTAGCCTTTGCCAATAATAGCAAATGTACCTTATCTGATGGGAAAGGCAGAATTTGGGCAGAGGAGAAATTTTGTGCAATGGGAACAAAAATGAAAACAAATATGTTGAGTCCAAGACTAATCAAATGAATCAACATGGCTTGAGCAGAAACTTTCAATTGCTGAGGTGACACCAATGGCTGTCATTAAATAAAAAGGAAAATTTTTGAGAAAATTATTCTGTTTTCATAAAATCATAGAATAAAATAATAAAACTGAGGAAAGTATTCCTTGATTCATCAATTCATTGACACTTACTCACCGAGCACTGACTCTGCACAAGGCATTGTTCTAAGGTCCTGGAGAACAGAATCTGGGCAAGCACACAGGATCTTTCTCCCTCAGAGACAAAACAGCCCTCAGATAAAGAGTTGATTCACACAGATTCTAAACATAAACCATGACGTCATTTCAATTCCTTTCTTCAAACCACAAAAGATGTTTTCAGTTCTGTAAGTTAGAAAACTTTATTGGCCAGAGGAGGCTGGAATTTAGGCAGATGAAGGATGTCCTCCCACACTTGAGTCTTTCTAATGTCTTGTGGATGCCAAGATGAGATACTGACTGACTATGCATGGTGAAAATGTGAAGGCCAAAGCCCACTTGGTAGGAAACAAAATAAAGCTATTTCTTGTCTGTACATTTGTAAACCATGACTTTCCTTAAAGAATAAAAATTATATGGACAACAAGGCCAGATAGAAGAAGTGAACCCTCAGGTCTGCCCCCAGCTTCAGGAAGCTTAGTCTTGACATGTATACGTTTGTGTACATGTGTTACTCATGTGGGGGTAGGCTCGTGCGTGTGTGTGTGTGTGTGTGTGTGTGTGTGTGTGTGTGTGTGTGTAAGCCAGAGGACAACTTCTGATGTCATCTTTAGAAACACCACCAATTCTTCTACGATAGAGGGCTCATTGGGCCAGAATGGTTGGACAGAATTCCCTCATAGATGCTTTTGTTTCTGACTCCCCAGAACAAGGTTTATAAGCACACACAGTCACATCTGATGGTTCTTTGTTTTGTTTTGTTTTGTTTTGTTTTGTTTTTGCTTGCTTGTTTTTTAATAGATTTTGGGGATTGAGCTCAGGTACTTATACTCCTGAGTTATCTCCCCAGATCAACTCATTCCATTTTTTAAGACAGGGTAGTATCATGTATCCCAGGCTATCCCTAAACTCACTGTCAAACTAAGGATGTAAAGATGTGATAGTAAACACCTGTAATCCCAGAACTCAGGAAGTGGACATGGGAAGGTCAGAAATGCAAGGTCATCCTCAGCTACATTCTACCTAAAGGCCAACCTAGGCAACATCAAACCTTGTCAGTACAGTCTTATCATTACCCTCTTTGTCGTCATCGTCATCGTCGTCGTCGTCATCATCATCATCATCATCATCATCATCATCATCATCGAAAAGAGGGCTGGAGCCATATCATCATCATCATCATCATCATCATCATCATCATCATCATAGAAAAGAGGGCTGGAGCCATAGCTCAGCAGTTAAGAGCACTGGCTATTCTTCCAGAGTTCCCAAGTTCAATTTCTAGTACCCACATGGTGATTCACAACTTGTCTGCCACTCCAGTTTCAGAGAACCCAACTTCCTTTTCTGCTCTACATGTGGTACACAGATATACGTGCAGAAAAAAACACGCATATATATCAAATAAATTTATCTTAAGATAACAATTAAAACAAATAAAGTACAAAACAAGGAGAGATGAAGGAAGGAAGGAACGAGGAAAGGAGGAAAGGCAGGAATAAAGGTTGGTTGGTTTCGGCCTGAGCACTCTCGCCTCCTCCACAACACTCATGACATCCCTAGATTGCATTTCCTCACAGGAATGACAGTGACAACAGAAGAAAGCTCCTGTGAATCTCAACGTTCCTCCTGCCTTTTGACATTCTATTCCATTTGGAGAGCGTTACAGTCTACACATACAAAGCACTCTAAAATACGGCATTGTTATCTGTATTCTAGAACCCACCTACTGGATGAGGTTGAGCGTGTCCTTCCGGAGAGTGGCTGATAATCCTAGAAACTGACTGACAGAGGCCCTTGAAAGGACAGAACCATGAAGAGAGATGGGAGGTAAGGGTAAATATGGACAAGATATAAAAATGATGGTGCCTGACTTCCAGTGGCTCCACTTCTCAGTTTACAAATGTTTCATACGATGATGATATGATGTTTAGTAAGACGCCATAAAAAGGAAAGGCATTTAGCAGATGTAGAGCTTCAAGCTTGGATCTTGGGCTAGTGACATGCAATGTAGCCTCTTCCCATGCAAGGAACTGGCAGTGAGATGACACTCCCTGGTGGTGCTGTGATCAAGAAAGGAAACCCTACAGTGTGCTGTGGCTGACCTGGGAAGTCTGGTGGGCCACATTTGACTTATAATGCTTTCAGATAGTGGATTTATTCAATCCCATTGAAAACAGAGGATCTCTCTCTCCTCTCTCTCTCTCTCTCTCTCTCTCTCTCTCTCTCTCTCTCTCTCTCTCTCTCTCTCACACACACACACACACACACACACACACAATCACTACCTAGTACTATACTCACTTAATGAGTCTGATGTTCCAGATAATAGGGGGGGTGTTGGGGATATTTCTCAGTGGGAAAAGTGCATGTAACCATGAGGATATGAATTTGGCTCACCAATACCCATTATAAAAATAGCCAGGCTGGTTGGCTCATGCCTATAATCCTCACACTGTGAAGACAGGAGACTCCTGAAAGCTCACTGGACAGACAATCTAACTAGTCAGTAAACTCTGGGTCAGTCTCAAAAAAATGAGTAATTGAGAAAGACATTGGATATGACCTCTGACCCACACATGCATACACCAGATGCACACAATGGTGAGGAGGAGATGGAAGCAGAGATTTCCACCCTAAGAGTCTCTGCCCCAGTATATGTGTGTTTAGGGTTAATGAAAAGGAAGGAAAGGAGTATGCATTCTCATCTGTTTTGCTCCATTTCCTTAAGTGGAAAATGGAGAGACAGATGTGGGGCTAAATGCATCAATGACATGGGCTTTATACCATTAACCCACCCACATGGGTGGTACAACTTCTAGTTCAAATAGTCTCATGATGGAGATACAGGCAGAAACAGGTACCTCTGCACATATGTAAAGTACTGCTTAATCCTTCCAGACAGGAAGTGCTTAAGGCAGCGCATCCAAGAGAAAGGTGCTTTCTAGGCCATATTTTGGAAAGAAACAGCTCAGGAGTTCATAAGCCATATTAATTTGCTATAGTATATTTTATAGACATCTCTGAACAACTAAAACCACATACTGAGAACTGAGATCGCTCCTGCCTAGTTGCAGGTTTTACCTCCAGACATGGGGTTCACAAGAAGCACAGCTTTAGAGGTGACCTGTCGCTTCTTCTGGTGGAGTCACCTCCAAGTAAAAGGCAGGGATGTCTCCGGGGCAATGAAAATGGCAACAGACAACTGAAGGGAATGGAGGAACAAGAAACCAGGAAAAAAAAAAAAAAAAAAGCAGCAGTACAACAGGAGTAAGGGCGAGGGAACTTCTGCCAAACCCAGGAAAAGGAAAAGCTGAGCGCTGGAGCAGAACAGAATGGCAGGGGTGGCTGAGCTGCTGCATCCCACCTGTAATCTACTACTTGGAAGGTCAAGATAGGATTGTCATGAATCCAGGGCCAACCTGGGCTGCACAGTGAGTTCCAGGGTAGCCTACATGGCAAAATGAGACCCTGGCATTATGAACAAAACTGAATCTATTTGCTGGGTACGGCGGTACACATTTAATCACACAGGAGGTAGATGTAAGAGGATCTGGATTTCAAGGCCAGCCTCAAATACATGGTGAGTTCTGGGCCAGTCTGAGCTACCTAAACCCTGTTTCAAAGAAAACTAAAAAAAAAAAGGGGGGGGGGGAGGGGTGGCGCTCACCACATTAAACAAGAGCTGTCCTGTTTTCCTACAACACTGAAAGTCTTGCTGATAAGAAGCTTAAAACAGTAATTCTTGAAGATTTTTCATTCTTTTTTAAGATTTGTCGTGTGTCTGTGTATCAGCGCCTATGTATGCATTCATGCTGTAGGTGTGTGTGTCTTTGTGTGTCTGCATATATATGTCATGTGCATTTGTGTGCCTGTGTCTGTCTATGTATGCATGCCTTGTGTGTCTGTATCTGCATGCTACATGTGTGAATGCCTGCATGCTACATGTGTGTCTGTGTCTCTGTATGTCTGTGTGTGTGCCTGTGTCTGCATGCTACATGTATGTATATTTGCATCTGTGTCTCCATGTCATGTATGTGTATGCAGTGTCCACATGCATTAATCCCCTGGAACAGAAGTAGTGGGCAGTTGTAAGCTGATTGACTTGACTGCTGGAGAGTCGGGGGCCTGACTTGAGTGGACTCTCTAGTTCCTGAGCTTGTACAATTCTCACACTCATCTAATCCATGTCAGAAAATAAAGTAGACTAGACAGAGTCACCCCTTAATATCTCATTATATTTTAATAAAGGTTAGATTTTTTTTTAAGTTGTTTGCTCATTGTAGGAAAACTGAGTGGAAGGAACATGAAAAGAAAACACCTGTAAGTGTTCATGCACTGCACTCAGCTACTGATAATATTCAGGTTCAAATACCATATGTGGTTTGCAGAGATGCTACTGCACGGGCTGGCTCCTGTTTTCAGTCACGCCTTCCCATCTAAATTTAAACGCTGCCTAAAAAGGAAAGCAAGGTTTCAGGGTGGCACATGTCCTCACACACTTTCACTCCCATAACATTATTGATAGAAGACAGGGATGCTGCCCTTGTCTATGCAAAAGGTTTTCTGCATGGAGATGCCATGCAGGCATCAGTAAGTTAGAACCAGTTTGCTTTACTTTGCTTCACTGGATTTGTTCTTCTGAGACTCTTATCTAACTTGTACCACCTCAGGCTCTGTATATGTAGCTAAGGTTGGCCTTCGACTCCTGATCCTCCTGCCCCTACTGTCCAAGTGTTGGGATTACAGGTACACACCACAATGCCAGGCCACAGTGTATCTTTCCTTTTAAGATTTATTTCTTTATTATTATGTATATAATGTTCTGCCTACATGTACACCTGCACACCTGGAGAGGACACCAGATCTCATTGTAGATGGTTGTGAGCCACCATGTGGTTGCTAGGAATTGAACTCAAGACCTTTGGAAGAGCAGTCAATGCTCTTAACCTCTGAGCCATCTCTCCAGTCCCTATAGTGTGTCTTTTAAGGAATACACAACATGCACTGTTAAAATAGCAATGTGTGATAGGAAATTAAAGTTTACTCTGAAATCTTTTTTCTCCCTCTGAAATCTTAATCATTAAGGTGACAACTAGTGGGCTGGAGAGACGGCTCCATTGGTTTAAGTCTTTCCATGCAAACATGAAGATCTGAGGTCAATCCCAGCACACAAGAAAAAAAGCCAGGCCTGATGGCAAGCATCTGTGATCCTGGTGGCAGAGAGAAGGAGATGGAAGGATTCCTGGAACCAGCTGCCCAGTTAGTCCTGCTCAAGCAAAGAGCTCCTGTGCACTGTTCCATTCAATGAGAATGACTATCACAAAATTAAGTGGAGGGACTAAAGCCAGGCGTGGTGACTCATGCCTTTAATCCCAGCACTCAGGAAGCAGACAGACACGGCTACACAGAGAAACCCTGTTTCGGGAAGAGAAAAAAAAAAGTGGAGGGACTGAAGAGCTTGTCCAGTGGCTAAGAGCATGCATTGTTCATACGGAGCACTGAGTTCTGCTCCCAGTACCCATGTCTGGTAGTTCATAAGAGCCCAACTCCAGCTCAAAGAAACCTGACATCAGGGGGCACCCCATTTGCATGTACCAACTCATTCTCATACACGTGCATATATAACGTAAAATAAATAAATATTAATATTAAATCTAAAAGTAGTAATAATTAAAGGTGATTATAATAGAGGAAGACACCGATAATCAATCATTAGTCTTTAAGTGCACCACACACACAACAATGGCAAGAAGTAACCTCTATTACTAATGACCAGTTAGTAAGCAAGGTAGGCTGGACTTGGGAGAACCTGTGTTTAGCATACACAGGGCCATCAGTTCCCCAGAGCCATATTATTAATTTGGCTTTTTTTGTTTTGGTTTGGTTTTTTGTTTTTCAAGACAAGGTTCCTCTGTATAGCCTTGGCTGTTCTAGACTTGCTTTGTAGACCAGGCTGGCCTCGAATTCACTGCAATCTACCTGCTTCTGCCTCCCTAGTGCTGGGATTCAAGGAGTGCACCACCACACCTGGCTAATTTGGCCTCTTTAATTCTCCCCTTCACAAGGTCCCAGACTTTTGTGCCATGCTTTCAATGCTGTTTCATGGTCGCTTTGCTTTCTACAACATGGCTAAGGATGCTTTCGTTAGTAGTTCAAGCAAATACAATCCACAAGTGAGGGTATTAAAAGAAAAAAAAAAAATCAAAGAGGGTAACAGAACCGGTGGCTAGCGTTAGTGAACTTCAGAGACATCTTAATTCACTACTCATAATTGTCCCTGGAAAAATATATTCTCTCATGTTAAGTGGAAGAAGAAATAGAGCTCAGGTTTAAAAGAAGGCAAAGTGCAAGGGTGTGAAGGCAGGAGCAAGAGTTCACAGCAAAGCCAAATTGAAGGGGGAAGGCCAGGCTCACACTTGATGATCTCAGACAAGACAGAGGAAACCCTTCCCTCTGCAACCTTCTCCTTGGTATCTACCCTCAACACCAGATCTAAAGTGAACTGATGCCAGAAGCCTGCATAGATAAAAGGAAACCCCCAGTTACAGTAACCCGTCCTAGAACCCACAGCCTCAGGCCAGACAGCAGCTCCTAGAGCCTTAAGGTCATAGGTAGGGCTGGAACACAAGTATGTACACACACGAGTGCACACGTGCGCAAGCACTCTTGCACATGCGCTGCACACACTTACGTGAAAATAGGTCTGGAAACTAGAATAAACCAATGGCCAGGAAAGAGCCACTTGGCAAACCAGCATCCAAGGATAATTAGCTTCTGGAAATCCTCTAAGCAACAGTTCACACCATAAACCAGCTGTCGCTTACCATCTGCAGGTTCTAAACATTCACACAAACCCGCACGCACGCATGCGTGCCCACTGGTACCCTGGCTCTTAGCTATTTCCTGTTCCCTTCAATCCCCTAAGCATTCTTAGTCAAAAACTAAGTCACAAACTTAGAGGCATTTACAGTGTTTTCACATGGTGGACCCTGTCCAAGATGTTCTGACAGTAACGGAAAAGAGCAAACAAGCCTGCAAGTTCTGGCAGCTGCTCATGGCTTTGAAAAACTGGCTCCCTACCTTCTTCTCACTTGGCTCCTTCAGGTCCACGCCGGTGAACTCTGGCCCTTTACTGGACCAGAACCGATCATTTCTAGAATCAGTGCATCACATTTTATTTAGTCTTTTTGTTTCTCTCCCCCAAGCCTTGAACTATGCCAAAGGGGGGGCGGGGGCAGGGGCAAGGGCGGGGGCAAGGGCGGGGGAAGAAAAAAAGTTGCTGTTTGAAAAAGTATCAGCATGCTTGACTCCTGCCAAAGTTTACAGCATAGTTCTATCCTGAGCAACAGCGAGGATGGACCGTTGTGGGGGAGGGAAACGGAGCCAGGCAGCTGTTTTTTCAATAAACCCCAGTAGAAACCCTCCTACTTCCTGTACTGGCTTCAGGGACTCCAGCAGAGGCGGCAGCCAGAGAGGTCTTTCTCCTCCTCCAAGACTTTATGCCACTGCCTCCCTCGCTGGCTCTGACATTGCCACACAAGTGACCAAGGAGGTCCTTTAGCATCCACCCCGGAGCCCCAAGAGGGCAGCCAGAGGGTTTGTCTCATCTCCTTTGGATGTTTATTCCTGGTGTCCAGGTTCCCAGGAGAGTTTCACCTCCTCCCCCTAACCTTGGTCCTCCCCACACTCCACCCTCCACCCCAGCTCTGGCCAGCATATCCTAGCTCTGAGGCACACCAGGCATTACTGCAAAGGCAGCGAAAAAAGGGAGTACATTTCTCATCCCACACCTTCCAAGAATATGCTGGCCTTCCTCTCCCGCAGCTGTGGTCAACGGTCCCAGGGCTCCCCCAAACCAGCCTTTCCTCACTCAGATACTGTGAGTTCAGTCTCGTCCTGGAGTGGGAAGGGAGGACCGAAACATGAGAAGGCACGAAAGAGCAGCTGCACCCACCCTGGCCAAGCCACTCAGTCAGCCCCAAAGCTCTAATTTGTTAACCTAGAAACCCCCAGGGCATTGCAATCAAAGAGGGCTCCACCAGGCAGCACCTCTGATTACTTTTTTCCTTTCTAGTGGGCAAGCAGAGAAGAGGGAAAATAAGGACAACCGTGTTCAAAACAGAAATACTGCGTAACATTAACTTGGCTCTCATAAGGTCCAGATTACAGACTCAACACCTTCAGGTCTGCCCAAATGGAAAGAGAAAATACAGGGTGCAACTTTGATCCAGCTGCCCAGACACCCTGCCAACCGGAGCATCAGTACAACCCCAAATTGTTCCCCAGTCCCGAGATGGCCTCTCTCTCTCTCTCTCTCTCTCTCTCTCTCTCTCTCTCTCTCTCTCTCTCTCTCTCTCTCTCTCTCTCTCTCTCCCCCCCCCCCCCCACAAAGTTCTTCCTTAGGGTTTTCTAGTTCATATTGGTAAACTGGCTCTTTCATACCCTGGTTTTATTACGGTACAAATGAGTGGGGGATGAATTTCACCCTTGATGTGAAAAGGTCTGGTATAAGCATAGAAGCATGTATAAAGCAATCTGTGCACATGCATGAATTTTTCTTTTAAAAAGTCTCAAATCTTTCTCAAGTGACTGAACAGTAGCCAAAGAAAGAAAATCAATGTGTCACAGTTCTGTTAATGATTGGAAAAATAAAAAGTTCAGGGTTGGGCAGATGGTTCAGCCCATAAAGTCCTTGCTGAGCAAGGGCAAATGTGATGACCTGAGTTTGATCTCCAAAACCCAAATGAAAGACAGGCACAGCTGTGTGCTCCAGAAATCCACAAGCTGGGAAGGTGAAGGTGGGAGGTCCAGCAGCTCCCTAGCTAGCTAGCCTAGCTGAATTGGTGAGCTTCAACTTCCATGAGAAATCCTGTCTCAAAAAAGGAAAGGTGGGGAGCAAGGAATAAAGCTATCAGACATTGACTTCTGTCCTCCAGGCACATGGGCACATGAACATGTGTGTACACACATGCACACACACACACACTCGCACACACAGGAGCGCGCGCATTTGTGTGTGTGTGTGTGTGTGTGTGTGTGTGTGTGTGTGTGTGTGTGTAACAGGCATCTAAAAACTATGCCACCCATTGGCTGGCTTAAATGGGGGATGTGAGTTGGTGCATAACCAAACCTAAGTCACTCCGTATCTCTAAATATAGATTTCACATAGCCTAACACGTGGACTTCCGTAAGTCAAACAAAAAAAGCCTGAATTGTTTTAAAAGGCTTGGGATACTCTAAAAGATGGTCTTCTGTGATTTTAGCCTAGTAAAAATACATGATAGACATAATGAGTGTTGGCATCAAAACGGTATTTCTTAAAAAACATAGTCGCAAACAGATGGTGTGTGACCTAGCTGCATACACTCCTCTGCTTACAACTCTCAGACACACCGGTTCTCCTCATTACGAGAAAAGAAGTTAAGACCCAATGAAGAGAACTCGGAATTCCAAAGTGCCACTGCACTCTAAGCTGGAAATCTAATTTTCCATCTCATTCTTCCTTCTTCATTTCTGGGACTATTTAAGCACAAAACAAGGATAGGACAAGAAAGAATTTAAATATGAGACTTATATAGACTTCACTGCTCAACACTGAAGTGTAGGAGGAGGGTTCGACATCTGAGCCAATGAGTCCATAAAATAGACCATAGCAGGAAAGAAGCTTATTAACCTCTGATTTAATCTTAATGGTAGAAGTTAGCCAAGGTGTGAGAAACAGAAAGTAGATTTACACTAGCTTTCCTGAAGGCCCAGACACCTGAGTTCTTCCTGGTCCCTCTCTTCCTGTTGCGGCCCTGGGTCTGCTTGAGCTTTCCTATGTCCATCACTACTGTGGACATAATTATTTACAGCCAGTCAACTTAATATGAAGTGTGTGTTGTTCTGTTTCACAAACAAACTAGTATCGAAAGCTGATGGCCAAGCATGGGCGTGCGTGCCTGTAGTCCCAGCACTAGGAAAGAAGAGGCAAAAAAATTGCCACAAGTTCCTAGGATACATAGCAAGTTCTAGAATATGTATATGCCACATATGTATATATAATATACATATATGTGTGTCTCATATATATGTGTTTGTATGTGTGTATATAGAGGGGGGAGGGAGGGTATGTGTATATAAATAAAATAAAACCTGTGTCTCTTAATGAGCCCTCAGAACTTTCAGTAGAAGTGATCACAAACATACAATTAAAAACAAAAACAAAACATAAGCCAGGTGTGGTGGTCCACACCTTTAATCCCAGCACTCAGGAGGCAGAGCCAGGTGAGTTTCTCTGAGTTCGAGGACAGCTCCTGGACATCCAAGGCTACATAGAGAAACCCTGTCTTGAAAACCAAAACACACACATAAACACACACACTGACAGCACTTCTGGGTCTTTGAATGGACTTAGAATCACTTAGCTGTCACGTGCTTGGATTTTCCAACAATGGTCATTGCTAAGGTTTAGCCCAAATGTTAGAGATTTGCTCTCTAGGATGTCACTACTGGAAGATCCTATGGACCTTTAATGTTACTATTCTGCTTATTTAAAATGCAGGTCTCCCCTTCCAGGCAAAACTACTTATAGAAACCAATCCAGAGTCCTATAAATCCAAACTACAATAGTCATACAATTCACCAATGAGCAATGTCTTATACAACAACTAGCCGGCCTGCCAAATATCCAGCACTGACTAGAGAAAGACCTAGCGAAGGAGCTAACCAAAGACTGTATTTTATGCACAGTGCATCTCCAAAAATGCTTAGGGAAAGAAAGGCAACAGGAGACATAAAGTTCGGCATGATTACTTAAGAACCAGAAGGCACACACATGTTCCTTTTATGCACTGAGGTTTTGGCTGGCCATGACGCAAGTTTGTTCAGGTGTAGCTTTGTATAGTGTAGGTTCCTGCCCTCTGCTGCCTCGATTTCTGCAGGGAAGAAACTGGACATAGGCATCAATACAGAGCATGCCCAATACAGAGCTTTGCTGTCTCCGCCATAAATTTCAAAAGACATAGATTGTGATGTTGCTTCTTAAAAACTGCATCCAGCCAGACAGTGGTGACACATGACTTTAATGCCAGCACTTGGGAGGCAAAGGCCAGTAGATCTCTGAGTTTGAGACCAGCCTGGTCTACAGAGTTCCAGAAAAGCCAGGGCTACACAGAGAAATCTGTTTTTTAACAAAACAAAACAAACCAAAAACACAAAAACAAAACAAAGTCTAATCACATCATATGCACCATCACCATCCCCATTCCTTCACACATTCTCTCTCCCTCTCTCTCCCTCCCCCCCCCCCTTTCTCTCTTGCCATTCTTACACTACTCTGCTGGGTCAGAATATTCCCTTGATTATTAACATTAAGAAATCCAATTTGATAGCTGGATATGGTGGTGCATGCCTATAATCCCAGCACACAGGAGGCAGAGGCAGGCAGACTTCTGTGAGTTAGAGGCCAAGCTGGTCTACACAGTAAGTTCCAGGACAGCTAGGGCTGTTACACAGGGAAACCCTATCTTGGGGGGGGGGGGGGGAGGAAAGAAAGAAAGAAAGAGAAAAAAAGAAAGGAAGGAAGACAATTTGAAGAGATGGCTCAGTCAGTAAAGTGCTATCTTACAAGTGAAGAGACCAGAGTTTGATCCCCAGAACCCACATTTAAAAGAAAGACAGAAAGCTATACGTGTTGTGTACACACATTGCTAGGAAGGTAGAGACAGGAGGATTCCTGGGTCTTCCCAGCCAGCAAGCATAGGCTGCTTGAACAATTTCAAGCCAGTAAGAGACCTCCCTTAAAAAAACAAAAAACAAAAAACAAAAAAACAAGGTGAACAGCACCTGGGTGAAGGTTCAGTTTTCTTAACCAATATATTTTATTACGAACTTATTAACCGAGTGTACGTCCCTTATAACCCAACTAACTGAAACAATAGGAAAAGGATTAAAGAATAACAAAACCATAAGGATATCAGTCCCAAGGAACTGATTCTCCTGGCGTTGCCAGCGGGATTTCTTCTGCTGGAACCTGGAGTAACCAGAACCCCGAACCTCAGCAGGAGCCTGGAGCCCTGAAGCCCTTCCTCAAACCCTTCTCTGTAGGAGCCTCTTGAAGTGGAGTGATGAACAGCCAAAACTATCCCAAGTCTCCAAAAGACCCACCTCCAGTTTGGGCCTCATTATCTATCTCCTCCCAGAGTCTGTTCGAGGGATCTTTTCAGCTGGCAACAATCAAGCTCCCGCACGGTGTGGTTTGTCTTCTAGTGGATTAACATCACTTGCTCTCACAATACCGTTGTGATCCCACACTTGGGGTCATAACAAAAACAGGTTTATCTCTCCTTCACCTGGGTAACAACATCTGAGGTTGTCCTCAGGCCTCCACAGACACACACATGCACCTGCACATACATGAGCATACACACACATATACATATGTCCAAATTAAAAAGGAAATCCTACCATCCAAATCATCTGTGTATGATAGCGCTTGTGGTGTCTTATTTGGGGAGTTTTAAATTTATGTGCATGATTGTTTTGCCTGCATGCACATATGCGCACCCTGTGTGTGTCTGGTGCCTCAGGAAATCAGAAGAGGGTATCAGATTCCCAGGAAACTGACATTATAGATGATTGTAAGCCACCATGTGGGTGCTGGGATCCAAACTCCCAGCAAATACTCTTAGCCACTGAGCCATCTTTCCAACTCTCTCAAAGCATTTAAAGACTAAATAAGGAAAGCAATCTTCCATTCAATTAAAAAATGCTTACCCTGTTTTTTAAAAAATACAGCTGAGAAATGACAAGTTTTAAATCTCCTGTCATGAGTTTATGGCTACTAACATGGAATGGGATTATTCATAACTGGAATAGAAAACTAAGGAGCAAAACTCCAAGTCCCAAAAAAGCTGGCAGCATCTTCTCCTTAAGAGTCTCCATCAGTCAACATGAGTGGCGGGTGGTACAGCCTCAGCCAGCCTACCAATGACTAAAACTGATGCCAGTTCTAGTGCCTTAGGGTCAGAAAGATGTGTCTCCTGATGCAAAACACAGCGCCAGGTGATCAGAAAGGCAGTTAGTAACCGGAAGTAGAATAATACATGTCAGTGAATACTTTGGAACTTAGTGCCTCAAATGCAGGCTCTTTGGAATGGTCCTCAAATCCTTCATGGAATCGTTTCCATGAACCCACATCCCAGGGATTCCTGAAGACATGGTGGGGAGCATGCTTGACTAGGAAGCTCAAGGGAAGAAAATAAAATGACACGTACAATTGAGGGGGTGGGGTGCACTGGCTTAGAAAGGACGGTACCGGTATAGCACCAAAATGAAAGCTCCACTCCAAAGAGCAAGTCAGGTAGAAAATGCTTTCTTTTTTCACAAGGCAAAGATGATTTCCAAGTTATGGTTTTCCAGAAGGGACGAAGGGAAAGGACATATGTCTAGTATATCTAGTAAATGTAAGTGACACACATGGTGTCCTCAGCATATAGTTACACTGCTTATGTGAACCAGATTATTAAGATATAAACCTGGTGCATCTTAGAACACAGGGTACACTTCTGCATGGAGCCTGGTGCCTAAGGCTTTCCTGTTCCCAGGGGAACATGACCTCCCTCACCCCGGAGTCAGGTGAGGAATGCCACAGCATGCCACATACTAGGGAAGGCAGCTGGGTGTACTGAGCCGTCAGGATACCTGCTCAGAAGGTAAAGAATAAAAAGTGGCCAATTCACAGTTCCTACTTTCAAATCATCTTACAAAAGTATTGTTTGCTTAATACCCATCTGCAAGGACCAAGACACTGCACCATGTTTACATGTTTCATTCCATTTGGTTCCTACAGCAGATCATGGGTTCACTATGCCCATGAGCACCAGTTGTTAAAAGGCTGCTTGAAGCATCAATAAACAAGACTGCACGCCAAGGGCAGCTAGGCTAAGGTGTACATACCAGTCACCACCTTCTCTCGAAGCCATAAATGTACAGTGTTCCAAAACACCATTCCCACTACCAAATTAAGAAAAAGGGGGTGAGCTGGGTTCTCAGGGGACTGGAGGAAAGTATTGGCTGTGTAGTAACAGTGTAAGAAAAGGGTTGGCTTAGTCAGGGTTTCCATGGCTGTGGAGAGAGGCCATGACCACCGCAACCCTTACAAAGGAAAGCATTTCACTGGGGGCTAGCTAAAGTGCAGAGGTTTAGAACAGTGTCATCATGGCAGGAAGCATGGTGCCATGAAGGCAGGCATGATACTGAAGAAGGAGCTGACAGTTCTACATATGGATCCGAAGGCAGTGGGAAGAGAGACACCAGGCCCGGCTTGAACCTCCGAAACCTCAAAGCCTGCCCCCAGGAACACACATCCTCCAACAAGGCTACACTTCCTACAGTGCCACTCACTCCCCATGAGCCCCAGGGAGCCATTTTTACTGAAGCCACCACAATGGTAAAATCGTCAGTGTAAACGAAATGTAAAACTTCTCATTATTATGTACCATACTAGATGCTCAATAAATATGGCATTTCTCCCACCAGAGCCCCAGCCTCCCCCTTTTACCTGCTAGGAACAAGAAATGTTATCAAAGCAAAACCAAACTCCATGGAGAAGTAACATTAATGAAGTAACATTAATGGTCATGAGTACTTCTAAATACACTGAGTCTCTGAAGGGAGATAGTAATTATCAGTTATTCACAGAGAAGAGTTCATGTTTGAAAAACTGTTTTGGCTTTGTTTGATTTGATTTTGTGCTTTGTTGCTTTGCGTTGAGACACAGTGTCTGTGTGTGGCCCAGGCTGGCCTCTAACTCACCGTTACCCTTTTGCCTCAGCCTCCCAAGTGTTTGGATTACATGCCACAATACTCCACCATGTTGCGCAATCTTGTGTTTCAAAAGGCCATTATTAGGGAGCTGGAGAAGGCTAGAGCGATGGTTAAAAACATTTGTTCTTGCAGAGGGCCCAGCACCCACGTGGTGACTCCTAAGTCCAGTTCCAGGAAATCCGAGGCCTTCTTCTGGCCTCTCTGGTCACCAAGCACACATGTGATGTACAGACAGACATGCATGCAGCCAAAGCACTCGTAGGCATGAAGTAAAATAAATCTAAGGAAAAAAAAAAAATAAGGAAGAAGGGCTGGAGAAATGACTCAGTAATTAAGAGCACTGGCTGCTTTTCCAGAGGACCCAGGTTCAAGTCCCAGCACTCACATGGCAGTGCACAACTACCTATAAGTTCAGTTCCTGGGGATCTGACACCCTCTTATAGCCTCTGAAGGCACCAGACATACACATGCTATGCTGACATACATTCTGGCAAGACACTCACACACAAATTCCTTTAAATTGTATTTGTTTTTAATAGAAATAGCCAAACCTGATGGTGGGAGACCATAGTGCCAGCACTTGGAAGACAAAAGCTGGGGTTTTCACAATAGAAGGCCAACATTGACTATACTGAAGTTTGTGACCAGCCTGGGATATATGAAACAACAATCTTAAGAAGCCAAAAGACAGCACGTGGGAGGCAGAGGCAGGTAGGTCTCTGTGAGTCTGAGGACAGCCTGTCTACAGAAACAGTTCCAGTCCAGGACAGCTAGGACTACACAGAAAAAAAATCCTGTCTCAGATAGATAGATAGATAGATAGATAGACAGACAGACAGACAGATAGGCAGATAGATAAAATAAAATAAAATAAAATAAAAAGGGGGGGGGGGGCGAGAAACAGCTACCAGAAAGAAAACATATAATAATTTATAGCTATATATTTAGTATATTGGTGAGTTGGCTTCCATCTAATAATTTCAGACCACAGTTGACCATCTGCACCTGCTGACCCCAAGGAGTGCAACTACTAGAGGCAATGCTGAAACTTACACCATTCTCTTTTCAACCTTACAGAACATCCCAGGCTGTATTTTCTCTCCCAAACTGTATCCCCCACCTAAGTCTTCATGGCCAGAGAACTACACCGGACCCATGCCTCCTCTGCCAGGGTTCCTCTGAATGTCATTTGTAAATTCTGCAGTCAGCCATGGTCTCTCTCACACTGGACTGTGCATAGTTATTGTTACCATAATGTCCCCATCTTTGCATCCTAGCATGTAGGGCTGGAGAGATAGCTAAGCTATCTACTCTTCCAGAGGACCCAGGTTCAATTCCCAGCACTGTTGTCTGTATCTCCAGTTACAGAGAACCAACATCCTCATACTAACTTACATGGAGGCAAAACACCAGTGCACATTAAAAAAGAAAATCACAACACTTAGTTGTGATTTTAACTTTAACTACTGTTCAGTGAGCATCAGTTGCAATGAAATCTTTAGAGCCCACCAAGAGCATACTTGGGAATTAAAACCTTCTATTAAAAAGACTAGAGATATTAAAATGGACCCGCCATGGTTTCATACAGAAGCAGCTGCAAGTGATTTTCAGACCCTTAATCACTTATATTAAACATAATCCCCTTTTCCAATTGCACATGATACTACAAAGTAATAGTATTCAGTTCTGGGTGGTGGTAGCAGAGAAACAGATACACTGGCCAAGGGGACAGAAAGAAATGCCAGCTATTAGTAATGTCATGACACACAGCCAGAAAGGTAAAGGACACACATAAGGAAAAGATCTTTTCTTCAACAATGGTACTAGGAAAAACTGGAAAGCTACATGTCAAGGAATGAAACTGGACTTTTAGTTTGTAGCAGATGTAGATTAACTAGAAATACATTAAAATCTTTAATGAGAGCCCCCAGATTATAAAATTATCAGAAGCAAGGGAAAGTCTTAGGGGCATCTGTCTAGGCAGAGGTTTTTGGAAATATGACATTGGAAGTGTATAAAACTCAGTACTAGGAAGTGGATCTGTGTCACCCCAAAAGGCTTCTGCTATGCAAATGAAATAAGTAAAACAAGAGTCAGCCCAGGAAAATAGAGAAAAGCTCCATAAATCACATATTCAAAAAGTAGTTAATACTTGAAATATAAAAGGAATTCATACAACCTCATACAGTTTTTTTTAAAAAAGTAAAACGTATTTTTCTAAAGAAGGTGCTTAAATGGCCAACAGGAAAATGGAGAGAATACAAAAGCAAAGCACAATCATGTGTGTGCGATAGCACATGGGAGATAGAGGCATGAGGACCAGGAATTTAAAACAATTCTCTGCTACGGAGTGAGCTTGAAGATAGCCTGTCAAAGGGCTAAGAGGCAGCAAGCAGTGGTGTTTATACACTGCAGTAATGTGAGTTACTTGCAGACAAACATACACAAACAAGCCATAACATAACATTCAACCAGATAAAAGGAAAACCCCATCCTCAATGATGATAGGAGTGAGCCTAGAGCACATTATGCCAAGTAAAAGAAGGCAGACACAGGAAAACCTGTATAGTATGAGCTCAGTTATGTGTGTAATCTAAGAGCAAGCTCAAACTCCTGAAGTAGAGAGGTAAATGGTGACGAGAGGAAATGACAGGTGACCCTTCCATGGTGTGAACTTCCCACTGATTAAACACAGTACCATGACTACAGTTCATTATGCAATTCTGTTCACTTAAGATTTATCCCGTGTTCCTTAAGTGCCTCCCTTGCTTCCCACACACATATGAAATGGCAAGTAGGCATTGAAAGGGGTGGACTAATTAATTTGATTATAGTGGCCACTACATGATGTCTGTCAAAACTTCACAAGATATATGTTGAATTACGCAAAAATTTTATTTGCCAATTGTCTTCAAAAAAGCTGAAGTAAAATAAGAAAACGTTTTCATTTTTTAAAAGCATTCCCCTCAAGTAGAAATGGGCATAAGTAATATGCCTGACAAGTTTTTGCTACAAAATTTCTAAGTGTAACTTGCTTCTAGTAAATTCTTTCATGTTTATAAAATGTAAACTTGGAAAAACAAAGATACAAACAACAACAACAACAAAAACTAAAATACTAACCATGGCTTTGTAAATTCCCTTCTCTGTGAACCGTGTTCACCTTTAAAGGTGAAATGAAGGGCACTGTGTTCAAAAGAAACCCTCATCCTAGGTGGCAAGCTGCTAAGCCACTTTGTGACCACCTAGGATAGCACAGCTTCCTGGAACGACGCAGAGAAGTGACCTCAAAAGCTGTTCTTTCCATCTCAGATAATTTGTCTTCTAGGGAATGCTGTCCACAGTGTTTATCCATGAGATCAACAGTAAAGCACCAGGTCAGAAAGGCACAGCCGTCAAAGACACATGGTCTGAACTCAGAGACTTGGGGTCAAGTGCCAGCCTGGCCAATTCCACACTCCTGAGACAAATTAACCTCTCTCTGTCTCACTCTTATCATTTGTAAAATGAAGTCAGAGTGGCATCAAATACATAAAGAGGTCAGAAGGATTCCATGAGCTATTGCACTTTCTAAGGCTTGCCCAGTACCCAGCATATCTCACTCACTGCATACATGGCAACTGGTAGTAAGATCACAGCTTTGACCCGGGTCACGTAACAAGACACCTTCCAACTTGTTATGCCTGAGCTAACTGAAGGAATCATATCATCCAGAATACTATAGAAGATGAATAAAAACACAAAGAATGTGCCCATGGTATGCTTTGTGTCTGCTCTCAGAGAAAGTGGTTACTCCTCTTTCCAAAGGTAAGCCTTAGAGCACACATCACACTTGGCAGGATTTTTGTCAATCCGCAAAGATAATTTTTAGTGGTGGTAAAGGTGGTGAGTGTACCCCCATGTATTTGGAGGCCAGCAGTTGGTGTCTGGTGCCTTCTGTTGCTCTTCTCCTATTTTTTAAGAGACAGGATCTCTCACTGAACCAGGAGGTCACAATTTCAAACAGGCTAGCTGGCCAGTGAGCTGCCAGGGTTCTCTTGCCTCTAGGCCCCAGCGGTAGCACTGCAGATACACACCACCTTCCTGAGTTTGAAAAACAAGTGCTGTGGATCAGAGCTCAGGGCCTGACACACAGTATGCATTTTACCCTCTGAGCCAGCTCCCTGGGCCCACAGAGGATATACATTTTGCAAATCAGTTTATACTTTAATGATTCTGAGTATCATGCTGCAACATTCCTTGTATATGAGAATTCTACACCTGAATTTCTCATGGGTCTTCTGCAGAGTAAGTGAGTGATTTTCTTTAGCCACATGGGTTCTCAAAAGCATCTTTATGGCTGTGTTTAGTTGTCCACAAAGGCTTGAGAGGCATTCACAATGTATACTGGCCGCAGTCACTCAAATAAAATACTTGTTACCAAATTAATATTTTTAAGACATTAAATCAGCATCAAAGAGTGTCCTGGATACTTTTCTATTGCTGGGAAGAGACACAATGACCGTGGCAACTTATGGAAGAGTTTATTCATGGTAGAGAGCGTGGCAGCAGGCAGGTAGCAGGGGCTAGAACAGCAGCTGAGAGCTCACATCCTGAGAGGAGATTTGGAAGCAGAGAGAGGAGACTGGGCCGGCAGGCTGGCATTTTGAAACTCAAAGCCATCCCTAGTGACACACCTCCTCCAACCAGGCCACACCTCCTAATCCTTCTCAAACAGTCCTACCCACTGCAGGCCATGCATTCAAACATATGAAATCTATAGGGGCCTTTCTCATTCAAGCTACCACAAAGAATATCAAGTAATTGAGGAGAGGCATTTCTGTAGATAGGCAGGTCAAAAACAGGGAGAGACCATGGGCACATATTCATTATAAGGTGGGAGGAACCTGTATCCATGCATGGATGAGTGGAAGAAAAAAAAATGTGGTATGTGTTTACCACAAAAGATCTTTCAGCTTTTAAAGAAGACCTCCTGATGTACACGTTTCATAAGGAAGGTCATCATCCTGACAAAAATACACGAAGCACAGAAGAACAAATACTGCATGTCTCAAATAACATGAGTGGACAAACTCAAGGTCAGCAAGGAGAACAGGTTGTTGGGGGCTGGTAGGATGTGGGAATAAAGTCAGCATGTCACACCTGCGGCTTTGGAGTAAGAAGATGAAAGCTGTTCAGGGGATGCAAGTAGTGATGGCTGCATGACACTGTGAGCAAGCTTATGGACAGTAAGACACAACCCACAGCAGGAAGCTTCCTGTCAGGCCTCTTACAGCCTAAGAAATATCGTTGCACCAGTTGGGCTTAGCACTACACACTCAGGATCTCAGCAGCACTTGGGGGGGGGGGGGGGCGGGGGTGGACGCAGAAGGATCAGGAGATCAAGTCAGGAGTACATAATACGCTGTACCAAACACCAAAACAACAACCAAACTTTCGTCTTAGCCCCTGCAAGCTGCACAGAGAAAAAGGAGGAATGGTAGTTATCAGTGACCTTGAACTAGAGAAAGCATCCATGGGGCCAGCGAGATAACTCAGCGGGTAAAGGATCTTGCTGCCAAATCTGATGATTGGAAGCCACAGGCTGGAAAGAGAGAGCTGGTCTCCTGCAGTTGTCCTGTGACCTGCACGTGCGCACAATGACATAAGTGCACCGCCGCCTCCCCATCCGGTCATGAATGGATAAATAAACAATAAAGTTTTTATATAAAAAAAAATTCAATTAGATAATTCTGAGCAAGAAGAAAAATGCTGAGAGACCTGGGACCAATATCTACTTAATTCTCATCTTTAAAAGAATAGAAGGAAAGGAAGGGAGATGGGAAAGATGAGGGGACAGGAACGTCAAGCAGGAAGGAGAAAAGGGAATAAAAAGCTTCTGGTCCTCTCACTTCAGGAGAAAACATTGCACACGCTACTACCAAAAATTAATAGGAAAAACACTCCCGCTGACCGAGATGGGAGCCAGGCCACAGTCACAGGACCCCTGTGCTCTGCTTGGTACCTGCAATGCTCAGAAGAAAAGCAATAGGAAAAAAATCCCAGGGTCCAGCATGTGCCACAGCCTCCAAATGGAACCTGACCTATCCATAATCTTTACTGTCAAGGCAAAGCCTAATAAATTTCAGTAAGATGAATCCCACTAAGATCTCGCATCGCTAGCCTCCAGTGAAAACACTCGATTAGATCACAGGACCCAGCCAGGCTGGCTCTCCACTTCAGCGCCTGCTTCTCAAGCTTTGCTGACAAGACACGACAGGCATAAGGACAGAATTATTTCTCCTCCTCTCTGTCCTTCCCTGCAGCCACATTTACTGGCGTTTTATAGTCTCTTTCCACTGGGCACGCTCACAAGAGGCAGAGGTGAGGCGCTCCGTCATGCTTGCACCCTCATGCCTTCCGTCACACACCTTCAGAGTGCGTTCAGAATACCAGGGACTGCTGCCAGAGCTGACCGGGGATTTCTTTTGAACACTAAATAAAAGCTAACAAGGCAAATTATCTTTGCCTCTCGAAAACCCTAGCTGCACATTGCAAATCCCACTCCAGTGAGGGGTGGAATGGGAGATAATGGTTTCATGAAAGACATTTTTCAGGGGGAATAGAAAATCCTGGTTTTGATTAAGCTGATGTTTTTTCCTATGGCAGGCTACAAACAACCATTTTTGTTTAAAGTGTGTGTGTGTGTGTTAACTATCAAATTTGGAGGTTCTAGGAGCCAACATGATCCCAAAGCAGCCTGTGGGAGGCTTCCACCTCACCTTTAACATAATCTTTCTCTGCTATCAGGTCAGCCCTTGGCATTTATATCTACACCTGATTTACAATGATCCTCAAGAAAAAAGTTTTCACAGATTTGACTTATTTTCCAGATTCATAACCAACATGGCCAATATGGTATTTTGCATTCCTTCTGATTACAGGTTTTGCTGGAATTAGAAACAGGTGGCACGTGATATTCAGGACTGCTGGCAGCAAATCTGCATATCAACAGAAAACAGGAATTTTCTAATCACATAAATCATATACTGTAATCACATGGGAAGACCATTCTTTCCATTTTCCTTAGTAAAAAATGTGTTTTAAAGGGCCAAAAAAAAAAAAAAAAAAAAATCAGATGTGATCAAGGTCAATACAACCTAAATAACCTCTCGTAGGGTGTGGATTTTCCAGAGTGGTTGGGGAAATACATACAGGCATGTTTATTTCCCCAGAAGAAAACAGTTGCCAGAGACCACACAGAGAGGTTTGGTTTGGTTTGTTTGGTTGCAAAGCTGGGGCTAGAACCCAGGCCCTTGTGCAGGCAAAGCAAGCACGTGCAATTGAGGTTTTGACTTCCAATTTGAAACAGTCTTGCTAAGTTGCCCAGGCCGGCCTTGGAACTCACTGTATAGCCTGCTTAGACCTTGACCTTGAGACTCTCCTGTCTCAACCTACTGAATAATGAGGTGACAAGCCTGTCGACTCCAGGCAGATTTCAGACCTCCACGACCAGTTACATATAATTTCTTGAGCTGATTAAACTTCCTCATCTTGGGAAATGAAACTGGGTCTTTATTTCTACCGCATCTGCAATCAGCAGGGAGATGAAAAGGCCATGACATAAACTAAACATTGGTGTCAAAGAAAAAATAAAATAAAATAAAACTTACCTCTAACCTTTTTTTTTTTTTTTTTTTTTTAACTGGAAAAATAAAATGTGTTTTCCACTAAGATTTTTCTTTTTCAAAGCTGTTTCTACTCAAGGCTAGCGGTCTATTTATTTTCAAATGACACACAGGAAACCTCCCAACTGCAACTCAGATTTACATCTGGCTAATCCTGAAAATGTGACTGACCGAATTCATGCTGTTTATTTCTAATGAGTTCTGTGATTTGGGGCTAACACATGTGAGAGATGGCGAATTAACTCCGGAGAGTCAGCAGCAAGCAAGCTCGTAATCATGGAGAATGCGAGTCAATTTCTAATCATGCTTGCCAGAAGCTTGGGGGTGGGAGAGACAGGTGATAAAGCCAAGAATATCAGAACCCCTGTCTCCCTTTCCTTTTTCCTGTAGACTACTTCAACACTCCATCAACAAACACAGCTCAAGTTTTCCTTTCCATAATTTTGGAGATTGAAAGGAAAGCTCTACCCCCACTCCCACCCTGCCCCCGACCCTGGTAGTTGTAGAAAAATGAAAACACTTCACACTGCAAAATGCAGTGTCAGTCTCTGAGAGTACGGTGCCCGGAGCTACGTCCACTTACAATCAGAAAAGGACAGAGCTAAATAAAAAGAAGATGATGTCATGTGCGTGTTACAGAAAGGCACCGTCTAGTCAAGACATCTACAACTAGGAAACCATGATCAAAATCTCCGTACCTAGACAAAGACTGGGCTGAGTGTCACAGAAGGCTGAACACAAGCTCAAAACAAAACAACAAACCAACCCAAAGATAGCACAAGAATCACCCTAGCACCAGGTCCCTTGGGGCGTAAGAACTGAAGCTCTCAGGGCGTTTACTCATCACAGGTAAGGGCCTGCAAGGGCTGTAGGGGTTCAGTTTGTTCTAGCTGAATCTCAAACCAAAAGCCAGCCTTCACCCCAGGTTTCTATCCATGACTGTAGCTGCCCAGGCCCCCAACACAATCCCGTATCTCCTGGAGCCAAGCAAGTGATTCAGATGGCCAGGCAGCAGCAGCTGAGAAACACAACTCTGAAAATCCTCACACATCTTTGATTTCTGTCCCAGAAGATCATGGTCACCAGTTCTGTCCCCAGCTCCCGAATATGCTTCATAAGACGGAAGCAGACTGTGTTTCCATCTCTACAGCTAGAGACTGAAGCTGGCTTGGTACGGATGTCTGAAGGCAGTGGAAGGTTAGAGCCATCCAAATGACACCAAACACACCCTATTATGAATTTAAAGTGCATCTGGACGTGTTGTCATGCTACACACAGTGAAAAATGCAAAACAGGGTGAGCAGAGAGCTTAAAATTTAATAACTGTATACCAGTAGTTTGCTTAACTCCACCATCTTGAGAATCATCTGGAAGGCATGTTACAACAACCCCCAGTCAGAATCTCTGAGTCACTAGCCAGGGGATGGGTCTAATTATCTTCATTTTTTAATTAGCATTTGCATTTCTAGCAGCTCACCTGTGATGTGACAGCTGCTGATCGTTCTGTGGTCAACTGCTTTGGATTTAACTCTGGCAGTGTTTGCACAACCGAACACTAGTTGCCTGCTACATAGGAAAGCCTTAGTTAGGACTGCTACTAAGGTAGGTGGAAGAAATGGTACTTAGGTTTACAAAAACTGTTCCCATTTTTAAGGGACTCATATTGGTGGGGGAGGGGGGACATGGAATTCAAAGCACTGTAGTTAGAATTGGCAAGGACTGAGGTTTGATGATTAAAAAATAAAATGCCAGTCAACAGATATTAGATGAAAAAGTTTATTAAATGAGCATGGGGAAAGAAGGAAAGGGGGAGGAGAGAAACGGAGAGTTAGAGAGAGAAGAAGAAAGAGAGAGGTAAGAGAGAGATAGGAAGAAGAGAGGTGAGAGAGAGCCACAGGGAGGGGTTTGGCCTTTTATAATCCTGGGTAGGGCCATGCCCAGTGGGAGGTAGGCAATGACATCACAGGTAGGCTACTGGGGCAGAATCCTAACATTAAGGAGAGTGATCTGCTTCCTCCAAGGTAACCTTTAGCCTAAAATTAGGGTTTAATGAATGTTAGTTAAGTAATGCATAGTTTGTATCATCATAAGGTACACAAATGAATATATAAAAGTTAAGCTGTTATGATAGAAAAAATAGAAACAAACAAACAAACAGAATAACTGTGAAGAGGAGAGGAAGAAAGGGAAGAGGTTCATCTGAGACTTTGGGACACTAAGATCTTCCATTCCATACGGAAGTCCTCCCCAGTCAGGAAAAGCCCCTTACCTGAGTATGCTGGGTGTGGAGGCCTCTGCAGTCCCCTGAGAGCACTACAAGAGAAAGGGAAACTGAGTCACACAATGGAAAGACACCATAGGATGAGTTTCACACATGTTTCTGTTGAGTGCAAAAGTCCCTGGAGGACCTAACGCTACCCTTGCACTTGACCATTCTAGAACCATTCCAGACACTCACTGCGGAGTACCAACTCTCCAGACTTGGCAGCAAAGCTGGAAGCCTTCAGCAAGGGCAGGCACAGGTCCAGTCCTGCCACTCCTGTCTAAGGGGTGGCCTGCAAGGGCATGTAGCCATCTCTATCCTAGACTTCATGTACTGGTGATGGATTTCTCCAGACTAACGCTCAAAGCTAAGAGGCCTTCACTACACTGGAGTAATTACTAGTCCTGGGATGCTGCAGTGTGTGTGTTGGGAAGGAGGGTGCACATAGTACCATATGTGGTATGTACCCAGTGATATCTTTTCATGTGTATGGGAGTTTGGCCTATATTATGTATGTGTACCACTCACATACCTGATATCCATGGAGACCAGAAGAGAAGAAAGAGTGTGGACCCCTTTGGAACTGAAGTTACTGATAGCTGCAACCTGCCACACAGGTGCTGGAAATTGAACCAGAATCCTCTGGTAGAGCAGCCAGTGCTCTTTACCATTGGAGCCATCGTCTCTCCAGCCCCTACTTCAGTGATTTACGTAGCCTATCTCATTTAGCCTTTGATACGATTTTGTAAAACTAGTGTTGATGGGGATGGGGAGCCGGGTCAGCTGGTGGTACCCGCCATGCAAGCAGGAGAGAACCTGCATTCCATTCCCAACACATAGATAAAAGGTGGGTAAGGCATGGCAGCATGCTCTTGTGATCTGGGTGCTGGGGAGGCAGAGGCAAGGTGATCCCTGGACTTCTTGGCCTGCCAGCTTACACTACTTGGGTGAGTTCCAGGAGACTCAGAGACACCCCCCCAGCCCTACCCCACCCCCCACCCCCCCACCCCCGCCATAAAAACTGAGGTAGCTAGCTAGTGCTGAAACCTGACACCCGATGTTGACCTGTGGCCTACCCAACTTAGCTACAGAAGGTTCTGGAGACCAGAGTGGAGGATGTGCAAAAAGCTGCCCCTGTCACAGAAGTGGCAATGGCACTCACAGATCAAAGCCCCAACCTGGTGACCTCAGAGAAGAACTTCATAACAGCACCATGTGCCAGACCGTGGGTGCCACTCTACCGCTGTTGTCACATCAAAACCCCAGTGAACACTGACTCTAAGACTTAAAAAGAAATGTAAGATTATATCAAAGGTCAAGTTTGTTTTCTATGCCCAGGCTTATCTTTTTCAAACTCTGGCATTTTATGAGCATATGTTTGATTACAAAATAATAACTCAATAGAGTAGAGAACAGAATTAGCTAATAACACTTTGATTCAGGCTTGGATACACTTACAGTCAGCACTGGAGAAGTAGAAGCAGCGGGCTCTAGAGTTCAAGGTACCAAGGGCATTTGAGGCTAGCCTGGGCTATGTGGAACCCTATCTCCAAAAAAAAAAAAAAAAGCAAACAAAAATTCAACTCTATTTAAAAGCTGTATTTGCCTTTCACTGACATCCCCCTTAAACACATGCAGAGTTCATGACACGGCAGGTTTTTCTTGACACAGGAGGGCACTGGGAAGCTCTGTTAGCCTTTACATTTTTTAGTAGCTTCACCATAAAGTACTTATTTTCTAAAAGTCTGCTTCCAAAGAGCACAGTTCTTGGCAATTTGGGCAGATTCAGCTTTTTCAGAGTGGCTTCCTCCCCCCCCACCCCGCCCCAGGAAAAATAATTGCCTAAGGATTAGAAATCTATGGCCTTCCTCCTGGGCCAGGGCCGCGGTGCATCCTCAGTAGGTGAAGGCACTGCAGAAAGCAACTACTAAGATCTCTAGGGCTCGAGGTCATCTCTCTCTGGGTACTGGGCTGCACATAATTGGCAAAACACATTTGTCCTGTGAATCAGGTAGCAAGATACCCGTTTGATAGATCAGCAGTCATATCCAGGACACACCTGCTCTGGCTCCCTCTGGGTTTAAAATAATCCAGCATTATCAGCCTCCCCGATTAAGTACAATTAATAATTCTGAAATGCAGAAAACAAGCTTGGGTAAATAGAATGGTCTGGTCGCTACCGCTACTCACAGCAGAAAATACCAACTGTGCACATGGTAGCAGCTTCCCAACTTCCCACTGACCTTGGGGTGCTAATGAGGCAGCTCTGCAGAGACTGCATGAAAAAGCAGCCTACACTTAGCTGGCCCTAAAGCAGATTCACTCTGCTCCCTCACCACAGCAGGAGGGCTCCACTAATTGGGTTGTACAGGAGATGTGGCCTGAAATGTGCTGTCCTGGAGCACATCTCAGGAGCATACTGGACTACACACATGCACATGCACTGGAATGTATACATGTATGCATGCGTACACGAGTGAGTGTGCACATGCATGCATACACACACATAAGCACATGCACAAACACACATGCTTACAAATACAAGTGCACACTCATACACATTCTCCACACTCACTTTCCTTGCTTTTTTTTTTTTTTTTTAAATTCCCCAAAAACCCAGGTGGACATAATAAATGTAGCTTTTGAAATTAAAGCATATGTGTATATGTGATGAATTTTGAGGGAAAAACGGGTGGAGATGGTTTTTGTAAGCATCAACCTCCCCAATCAGCTTGGTGGTAATGACCACAGACAGAAACAACAAAGGCTTCTGGTGAAAGGAGAGCCTCTAATCACATTAGCTTGCAGCTCTGAAGGAAGATGGTGGCTCCGATTCTCCCTTTATACATAGAAACTTCAAAAAAAAAAAAAAAATCCCTATTTTCTTAGGACATCTTTATGGAGGAAAGCGTGCATGTCTTTGAAGGCTCACACAAAACAAACAAGAGTCTTTACAAGACCTCCCTGACCACCCAGGGAGAATCAAATAGTATTTTTTTTCCTCCAGTAGGCCACCCCAGGATACCGGGAATAAAGAGGAGAGGGAGGAATTCATCAAGTAACCAGGATGTGCTTTTCAAGTGTGGCTATCAGACTGTTTTAATCTAAATATTATGCTGTAGTTTTTCACTAGCAAAGCCCACAAAAGTCTACTGATCCATTTATTGGATAGAAGTTGTTTCTAAATCACAGAAAAACAGGTTAAAATCTAGGAAATGGCAAAGGAGGTATGTGGGGGTGGGGGGAGGAAATGAAGGAGTTTTTCTTTTTCAAATCCTGAGAACAGGGCAGAGGCTTTTAACAGTGCTGATTATCAGAGTGGTGGGGGTGGGGTGGGGGAGGGGCTGGGAGGGGTTCTGAGACCCTTAGTGCAGAACCTCGGATGAACTGTTCACTGGCTTTGCTGATGGAGGCATCAGGGGGCATAGCTGGCACAGCACCACATGGAGAGCTAGGAGCATGCAGAGTGTGTCAGAATCTTAAAAAAGATTTAGAGTAGTACACATCCGTCTCGGTCCATGTCTCTGCACAAACTCTCCATGTAAGCCAAATAAAACCCGGAGAGCGGGCCTTTCTAACCAACTCAGGCTGTCTTCCCTGCCCATTCCCTACAGTGACCATTTGGACGCCCATGCTCCCCATCTCCAAAGTCCCCACAGTTCAAGTAAAGGATGTGTGCACCTGCTTGAGCCAGTTTATTGATGGTCCTGAGTGTGTGTGTGTGTGTGTGTGTGTGTGTGTGTGTGTGTGTGTGTTCATGTGGGTATTGGTGCACAATTGTTTATGCCTCAAATGTCATTCCCAAGAAGCTATCTGCCTTATTTTTGAGATAGAGTCTCTTACTAGACTAAGATTTGCCCATTAATAGACTGAAAGGCCACCCAGCTCCACCTGTCTCTATGCCCTACCCCTTGCCCCCAGACCCCAATCCGTAGTACTGGGATGAAGTGCACAAGCCAAAATGCCCAGCTTTTTACATGGATACTTGGGCTTGGACTAGGATCCTTGTACTGAGTTGGCATTTTACCAACTGAGCCCCATATTGTTGGGGTTGTTTTTTTGTTTTTGTTTTTTTTTTTTTTTTGCTTTGTTTTGGTTTGGTATTATTTTTGTTTTGTTTCGTCTTTTTGAAACAATGTTTATCTGTGTAACAGTCGTGGCTGTCCTGGAACTCACTCTGTGAACCAGGGTGGCCTCCAACTTACAGAGCTTAGACTGCCTCTGCCTCCAGAGTGCTGGTACTAAAGGCATGTGCCACCACCACCCAGAGCATAATGGTCTTTTATTTCTCTGAAACGACCTGCTGACCTTATCTCTCTACTGACTATTTTTATGAAGAGCCAGTGTCTTGCCTCAGTTTCTCAGCTCATAGTGCAGATATGAAAATTAGCAGTGTTCCAGACTGCAAACATTAGGTGAACTAAGGATGCTGATTAACTGACAGTGTTGACAGGTGTCAGTTGACACCAGGAGCAAAGATCTGCTAAAGCTTTTCTTAATTTCTACAATGAGAATACACGCTGAAAAATATTGCAGGATCTTGAGCTAATACGATCCTCTAAATTTCCCAGGCACACAAAAGAGAGAGAGATACTGGCATGGTGATGATTTTGCACGTCTTTAATCCCAGCACTCAGGAGGCAAAGACAGGTGGATCTCCGTGAGTTCAAGGCCAGTCGGGCCAGGTCGACAGAGTGAGTTACAGGACAGTCACTGGCTACCCATGGAGAAAGCCTGTCTTGAAAAACAACAACAATAAAACAAACAAGCAAATAAACAAAATAACAAAGAAAGAATTATCTCAACCACACTATCACACTGTTACTAACAGAAATGTTCCTCGTGTTGAACTTCAGTGGATAGATCGGCAAGTGGAATAAAAGACGGATGAATAGGATGGATGCATACATTAACAATTAGACAAAACAATGAGATATAAAAGCAGACCAATCAGGCAACCAGCTAAATGATCAAGACGCCATCCATCAATCAGAGCCTGGGTGATAAAATACTGGCCTGCTACACAATAGCTACCCCATCCCTCATGCCTTCATATACTAAAAAAAAAAAAAAAAAAAAACAAGGGAAAAGGGGGGGGGGGTACCATTTCTTTTAATTTTTTTAATAAAATCCAGATCAGGAACACCTATCATGTAGAAGAATTTGAAATAATAGTATTCCTTTTCAACTCCAGGATTTCTTCATTTAAAGTCCAGTTGTGTTTAAAGCCTTTTCATTAAAAAAAAAAAAAGGATCCTGTTTTCACCTTGTGACATTTATTCATGCCACAGGTGTGCCTGAGTGACAATGTCACATCCCAACCCCAAGCTCTTCACCCCAGGAAGCATACAGACCATTCCTGTGAAGAGCTCCCAGCTCAATGTCACCTCTTGCTCTTCTCCTCCAGTCTGCCACCTCCATCTGTCCCTACATTTATTCAGCACAGTGCAGCCCCAGCACGGGAACAATGAGCAGAGTTAGAGAAAGGCAGATTGCAAAGCGGTTGGTAGGCAGACGCTTGGAATGGAAGGCTCTGGGTAGGGGGACCCGTTTCCCTCTCCAAGGTGCAGGGATGTCACACATGTTTCAGATGAGAGGGACCTGGAGCATCAGAATTATTTCCTAGGATGTCTCCCTATGGGGCCACAAGACTGGATAGGTCCAGCTTAAGGAAACAGTCCGTCACCTGTGCATTCTGTCATCGAGCCCACAAATGCCCACCTCAGGGACGGAGAGGTGCCTAAGTTGGTAAAGTATCTGCCACACAAACATGAAAGCCCAGGTTGAAATCCCCAGTACCATGTAAAGGGCTGACTGCGGTAGTGCACGCTTGCAATCCTACCCATAAGAAAACAGGTGGATTCCCTGAAGCTACTGGCCAGCCAGTGTACAAGATACCTGAAGCTACTAGCCAGCTAGTGTAACTGGACAGACGAGCTCCAAGTTCATGAAAGACCATGTCTCAAAAAATAAGATGGCGTATGCGTATGGCTGGGAAAGACACCTAGCATTGCCCTCTGGCTCATTGCCCTCTGGCTCTACACACACACACACACACACACACACACACACACACACACACACACACACACACACACGCATCTACATGCCACAAACACACACACTATACATATAATCACATAGAACTCCTACCTCTCTCCACACCTCTTAGAACTATGAACATCACACTAAAAACATGACCTGGGTAGTATGTTGAATAGAAAACGCATGGTGTTAGATGACCACTGGAGGCAGAGGGAAGCTGTGGAAAGCTGATTCACAGCAAGGTCCCTAAGCTGAACTGCCATTGCCACAGCCACAGCCACTGCCACAGTCACAGCCACCACCACAGCCACTGCCACAGCCACAGGGCTGTTCTCATTACTCACAATCTTAGTCACCAGCAGTCCGATTCTGTTCAGAGTCCTTCAAAAGCAAAACAAAAACCACTCACATAACTTTCATTATTACATACTGTTTTAGTTGTTCTATCTTAAGATGTTATGCTTGTTGGTCATTTATGATAGATATACAAAGGGATCAAGAAAGCACAGTTCTTAAAGTATATCACATGTGATGGGGGAGGGGACAGTGCTCCTTTCCCCAGTAAGGAAGGGTCCAGCCTCTTTTTTGTATCAGTCTACAACATGAGCACTTGAGGAGATCATGGACCTTCTCTGTAGCAGACTCCTTCTAGATGGGTGAAAGGATGCTTCTAATAGTCCCTCTGTAGAACTCACCTCTGGTCAGCCCAGCTGAAACAGCATCCCAGCACACCTCTGCCTCCACACTATGCAAAATTTCTTTATACTTACTGTTGCCTGACATTAAATTTTATCTTGTTAGCATTATTCTGCAGTCTCTTTGTCCTAATGTAATATTCGTTAGTGTAGGAATTATCTGTTTTACCTGTGCACTCTCAGGACTCAGGACTGTAACTAATAGAAATAGGTAATTAGTAATTATCCAAAAAGTAACAGATAGGGGCTGCAGAGATGGCCCAGAGGTTAAGAGCACTGTCTGTTCTTCCAGAGGACCCGGGTTCAGTTCCCAGCACACACACATGGCAGCTCACAGCTGTCTGTAACTGCAGTCTCAAGGAATCTGACACTCTGCACATCAATGCACATAAAATTAAATAAATTACTTCCTTTAAAAAGTATCTGGCACTGAGTATGGTGGCGCAAGCCTTTAATCCCAACTCTCAGGAGGCAGAGGCAGGTGGATCTCCGTGAGTTCGATGCCAGCCTGGTCTACAAAGCAAGTCCAGGACAGCCAGGATTACAAGAGAGACCCTGTTGGGGAGGAGAGGGTGGGGAGAGTAACTGACATCCACTTTCTATATCAGAAGCTTATTGGTGTGCCCCCATTGTCACTAAGATGCTAAGGACAATGTTTTGTGTATTCTAATACAACAGGACAGCTGCCTTTGGTTATCTACAAAGGATTGGTTCCAGCACTTTTGTGTGAAAAGTTCCCAAGTCTCTGAGTTTAAAGATGGCATGGCATTTTCACAGAACCCCCACTGCCATCTTCTTCCCTCACTGGACTATGAGGAGTCCCAAACATAGTATAAGCACTAAGTGAATAGCCAATGGCCTCTATTGTTTAGAGCCGACAACAGGAACATCAACCCCACAGATGGTCAAGGCAGACATAAGTCATTTTCTACACTTGGTCGGACCTACGGGCACAGAAGGCAATCTCAATCTGCAACACGTTGATCTTGGCCTCTGTTCTGCTAGCTGAGGTAACTCAGGAGCAGGACCAAGAGAGAGAGGGGGCGGGGGTGTTCTGAAAGGTTTTTAAGGCTGTCACACCCAGCAGTGCAGGCAGGAATGGGGAAGCACAGAAACCACATCAAAGCTAGGGATGACCTATGCATGACGTAACTGTGCAGCTTCAAATGCAAAGGGAAAGACGCTACTTGGGAACAAATGGGCCTAGACTAAAGGCTGCCACCCTGCGTAGAACAGCCAGGCCTATCAGGTGACATACATCTTCTAATTGCGGTCAGAAGGGGAGGCCTCTGCCCCACGTAGTTTAAGACAAAATTAAGTTCACCCTAAGAGAGACTGCACTGACATGGGGATGAAGGCCAGGTCAGAAATGTTCGTGCTGGAAGATCTGTGCAGAGCAGACACACTGGGCAACATGCAGAATAAAAATCTCTCACCAAACAGATTTCTGGGAAGGTAGGAAAAAGGAAAAACATACGTGTAACAAGTGTCTTCGAGTGTTTTCTGTTGCTATGACTCAATACTACAGTCTGGTGAATATATATATATATATATATATATATATATATTCCCCCCCCCCCCCAGGAGCACAGACTAGCACCTGCTGAGGGCCTAGTGTTGCATCAGATAAGGCACAGAGACTGGCATGCCCATGTAGCTGGTAGCTGCAGTCCCTCCTCTTCCTCCTCTAAAGCCACTAAAGCATCATGGGAACTCCACCCTCCAACCTCTGCTAATCCTAATGACATCCGAGGGCCCCACTTCCAAATCCCATTAGCACATGAACTTGGGGATTACAGTTCCATTAAGTAAATTTTTGGGGGTGACAACATGCAAACAGTAAGGAGGGTATTTAAAAGTCATTTTAAGCGTAATATAGTATCTCACCTCTCCTTTCATTTAGCAATGATCTTGTCTGCACAAACTAGAAGGAGGTTAATCACAAACTTAGCAGTGTGTGGTAATGCGACCTCGGCTTTTCACAGATCCGTTTGCAGTGAGTGAGTGAAATTTCAGTTCAGCTGCAAAATCATACCTGAGCTAAAGCTTTACTTGCCAGGCTACTGTAAGGCTTAGTGTGGAGGGGAGTTCCAAGAGAGAAGCTGCATCTTCCACTGATTAACTGACTCCAACTTCAATGAGCAGAAATAGAAATAATGCAGATCTGGACTATAACTACAAAACTGTCTTGGACTACCTTTAGCCCTTCTAGTCCAGGTGCTGCCCATTGCCCACCTCTGTGCTGAATCTACCATCTTGGCTTCGCTGTAAGCCACTTCCTGACATACCTACCATTGTAATTGAAAAGTGTCCTGATTTATGACTTTTTTGTTGTTGTTGTCCTGTAACTCTAGAACCCTCATAAAACTCCTGCCACACTGGATCATGGAATGTGAGGTAACTTGAATATGTATCCCCAGGCCATGGGTACTCACATTTGGTTTTAGATTAAATTTTCTCTCGTCAGCTGGGCGTGGTGGCGCACGCCTTGAATCCCAGCACTCGGAAGGCAGAGGCAGGCAGATTGCTGTGAGTTCGAGGCCAACCTGGTCTACAAAGTGAGTCTAAGACAGCCAAGGCTACACAGAGAAACCTTGTCTCCGGGGGAAAAAAAATTTTTTTTTCTCTCATCTCCTTTTATGATTCTACTCTCACCTTCCCCCCCCCCCCCCCGAACTAAGACATTTTTTTCTCATCCAGAAGACAGTGAATAAATACAGTGTAAATGCTACCAATAAGCAACAATACTGCTTAAGGTTACATTGTTCTGTAGATAGGATATTCTAATTTCAATGATAGTCCATTATTTTTTAAAAGACAATGCACTATGAACATTACAAAATATTTATGTAGCCAGGCATGGTAGTACACAGCTATGATCCCAGCATCTAGGAGATAGAGGCAGGAGGATGAGGAATCCAATGTCATCTTTATCTACATAGCAAATAGTTTGCCAGTCTGAGCTACATGAGACCTTGGCTCAAAAAAAAAAAAAAAAAAAAGTGCCTTTCCCCTCTCTAGGCACCTCCCCGAATGGTTTTCAGTTACAGGAAGGAAAAGAGGGAAATGAGGGCTGTGTAGAAGAAACAGGCTGAGTAATGGAAGGAAGTGAAGGAGCCAAGGGAGCCAAAGGGGGGGAGGGGGGCAGGCAGGGACTGAGCAGGAGATCAAGCAGGCTAGGCGAATTCCGCCACGATGTTTGCACTCTATTCACAGTGAATATCCCAGACCCCTGCAGACCCTGAATGTCTCCTCACAGAGGGCCAGGACACAAATGGCAGATGATGTCAGCCATTTTTTTTCCCCTTTTTCTTAAACCACAGCAGTAGCATCTGCCAGAATATGTCCTCCCATCCATCTATCTTTCCCTTCGGGGTCCAGTAGCTCTCCTCCTATCTATCACAGGGAAGAAATCCCTCTGCTCCCCAGGGCAATTCCCACCCTTCCATTCTTCGTTCAGCAGCAGCAGCAGCAACAACAAAGACGTTTATGAGGGGCCTGTCAACATTTGCCCTCTGTGAGACGCTGTGCCAAGCGGAGCCACGAGACCGAGTTTCGTCTTTAAGGAGCTTCCGAGCAAGATTATTGTTTGGTTTTATAAATTTGACCACCAGAAAGGCTTAGGGTGCGTGCTCTGTAAACAGCAGGTCTGTGGCTCTGGGTACAAAGAACGACATGTATTATAAAAGCCACCATAAATCAGGAGGGGGGAGGGGTGTCCTTTCACACTCCAACACTGTCTGTGGTGAAAGCAGGAAGTGGATTTCTAAGCTTATGGGCCCAGCTCTTTGGAGAAATGCCTTCCATGTTTCCAGTGCACTTAGTACTATTTTGTTTAGTTGGTTGTGCCCCCAACCCTGTGTCCTCTTGTTGAAGACACAGATAATCATCTGAACCACGTGTTACTGACGTGTGTGTGTGTGTGTGTGTGTGTGTGTGTGTGTGTGTGTGTGCACACGCGCGTGTTTATGTCCTGGGATAATTGAGCCACACATCACTTCTTGCAGGACAACGTTCAAGTGCAAAGAATATTAACTGCAAAACAGGAACTAAAGTGGGGTCCAGGGCAGCCTTCCTATTGATGAATAAATATGCAAAGAAGTTAATTTTACCCTGAGATATATCATGATTGTTGTAGTGTAGAAAATGAAAATATCTGAGGCTTTCTTACAGAGAAGCTCAAATGGCAGAAGAGTGTTTGAAATTTTCTGTCTTCCTGAAGATCAGAAAGCCTTGCAGGCTAATCCGTTCTCCCTCAACAAAGGGCATCTGCAAGGCGTCATCCTCTGAAAAGAATCATTCTGACAGACCTAATGTATTCTTTTCAGAAAAGCCTGTTCAGAGGACTCCACAGAAAACGCATCACTGGCCTCGGACACCGCCCATCTAAACAGTCCCAGCCCTTTATAAGTAGGTGAGGCCAAAGCATTTTCAATATATTCCAGATATTATATTGAGCTAGGAAATAAGAACAATAACCCTGAATGGTATATACTTTTCACACTCTCTTGTTCGACCAATATTAGAACTGATATTTGAAAGAGTTGCTATGCTTTCAAAGAACATCTCCCAGGAAAGCCACTTGGAATTCTAATACATCAAAAAAATATCCTTCAGTTGAGAAATTCTAAACTGTATCAGTGATATAATTGAACACAGTTACCCCAATAACAAGAATAATTACAGCATGGCATTATTGTAACAAGGCATCTTTTCTCAGGAACTCAGTGTGTTTGTAAGCATTTTCTCATGCTGGGATAATATGGCAAGAAAATTAGAATATAGGGAATGTTAATAACTTGTCTCAGGTCACTGGTCATCTTGAGTGGTAGATCGAGATGTGAATTCCTGATTCTAGCCCACTGATCTAACACATTAAGTATATAGATTTCAGCTAACAATCTGGAGAATTCTATTTCAAGTTTGCTCCTTTTTTTTTTTTTTTTCCCCTGTTTCCATTGCTGCCTACCCTTCTATTGGTGAAAACGAAGAGTAAATATTTCCACACATGGCCAGAATCCTCCTTCTCCCTATATTCTTATGGCATGAAATTGACAACAACAACAACAACAACAAAAGTCCTTCCTATCCATCCCCAGCATGGGAAGCAAGAAGGTTCTCTGGTACCTATCAAAACATTTAAAGTTCTCTTTTCATCAAATGTATTTTTCCTCAGTCCTTTACATACTCTTGTTTTATATATATATGTGTTTTATGGGAGTGAACACATATACATGGGTGCACATGTGCATGCACACCAGAGGTTGAATTTCTTCCTTAATCTTTTTCCATCTTATTTGTTTGAGATGAAGTCTCTCACTGAGCCTGGAGCATATTTATTTGTCTATGCTGCCTCACCAATGAGCCTGGTGTCTCTTCGTGTCTTTACCTCCCCAGTGCTGGGATTATAGACAAGCGCCACCATGTCTGGCTCTTATATGAGTGCTGAGGATTTGAATTCGGGCCCCCATACTTGCCAGACAAAATATATTCTGAGAGAGAGAAAGAGAGAGAGAGAGAGAGAGAGAGAGAGAGAGAGAGAGAGATTTGTATTAATACACACACCTCTGTTGGGGGGAGGGGCGATGTTATTGGTTTACAAGCAATCCACTAGCCCACTCCTAGGTTGCCCAGCAACCTGATGTCATCACTTGCGGCCGCCAGGTATGTGCCAGATGCACTTCAGCTGCTCAGCTGCACACAAGATATAAAAGGACCAACCCACCACTTTGTCTCTCTCTCTCTCTCTTCTCTCTCTCTGCCTCAGTTTTTGTGCCCCTACCTCAGTTTCTCTACCTCTCCCCTCCTCATTTCATAATAAACATCTTTCCTAATATTAAATATGTTGCAGCAGATTTCTTAACGATAACAGGGTTGTTTGAGGAGGTCAGAAGAGGTTTTCAGATGCTATGAGTTACAGGAATTTGTGACTCACTCAACAAGGGTGCTGGAAACTGGACTCCAGTCCTCTGGGATGGAAGCAACTACTTTTTACCTCTGAATCATCTCTCCATCCCCCTCAATATACCATTTATTTATTTTGTAGTCTGACCTGGAGCTCATTATGCAGACCAGGCTGGTGTCAAACTAATAGAGATCTATCTGTGTCAGCTGTCCCCTCCCAAGTGTTAGGATTAAAGGTATATAGCACCATATCCAACTATATTTTTTATTATTTTTATGTGTGTGAGTATTTTGCTTACATGCGTGTTTGTACATTACTCAAACAGGCCAGAAGAGAGTGTCAAACTTTCCCAGAAATTGGTATTACAGTAGATGATGACCCACCATGCAGGCCAACTAAGTGGTCTGGAAAAGCAACCAGTGCTCTTTATTTGTTTGTTTGTTTGTTGGTTGGTTTGGTTTGGTTTGGTTTGGTTTGGTTGGTTTTTGAGACAGGGTTTCTCTATGTTATCTTGGCCATCCTGGACTCGCTTTGTAGACCCAGGACCTGGAACTCACAGTGATTTGCCTGCCTCTGCTTCCTGAGTGCTGAGATTAAAGGTGTGGGCCACCACGCCCTGCTGTGCTCTTACGTCTTAACCATCTGTCTAGTCTGTCCCCAGCACATTCTTAATGCACAAGGTCTCTTGCCTGTTGCTCTTCTGTATTTTAAGTGTTTCTTCATGCACACTTTCTACTTGCCTTTGTTCCTTAAGACATACCTGATTAATTAAGATATGAACTGCTAAAATAGAACTTTGTGCTCCACTTGGTCCAAAGCTGCCACCCCATCTGTACAGCCAGATAAAATAGCCACACCTTTTTCCTCTTCCTAACCAGAGAGTTCTTACTTATTTGAGCAGGACTAGACATATTACTATGTGGTATTTCATTCATTATGTATTTTTTGATACATGTATTAACTTATATGTTGTAACATGCCACAGCATGCATGGGGAGGTCGGAGAACGATCTGCAGGAGGAAGTTCCCTCCTTCCACTCAGTTCTGGGGATGGGACTCAGGTCTTTAGGGTAAGCAGAGAAGTGAGAAATGTCTTTACCTCCTGAGTCATCTCTCCAGCCTACAAAGAAAGTTTATAGATTTTTGTTTAAATAGGTTTGTTGTTTTTTTGTTTGGTTGGTTGTTGTTGTTGTTGTTTTGGTTTTTTCAGACATGATTTCTCTGTGTAGCCTTGGCTGTCCTAGACTCTTATTGACCAGGCTGGCCTTGAACTCAGAGATTCGTCTAGCTCTGTCTCCCCCAGTACTGGGATTACAGGAGAGCGCTGCCACGCCTGGCTTAAATAGATTTCTTAATCCACATATATCTGACACAGTTTTCCAACAGGTCTCCATTTTGGGGACTGGGGATGTAGATCAGTGGGTAGAGTTTGCCTAGAATGAAACAGGGCCTTGGTTTGATTCCCAGCCCTTCATAAATCAGGCATAACAGCACACACTTATAATCCCAGTACTGTTGAGGTAGAAGCATAGAAGCAGAGTGTCATAATTTCAAGACCTTTAAAGAAAGAAAACAAAAACCTATTATGTTGTCAATAGCAAAGTGTCAATGAGACATCAAAAAACACACTGCAGCTTGGACACACAGAAGAGCTTCCAAAAGTATGTAGTGTCAGTGTGGCAAAGCCATGGCATTAGATGTTATGGTCTACTCTAAAAGGGACAAACCTTACCTGAAGAGGAAGTTTATCTTTCTGTCTGTTTATCCACACAGTCTAAACAGGCAGTTAGTCTGGAAAGCCAAGCACAAATAAACCATTCCAAACAGGTCCGGAGATGGGAGGAGGGTCTTGGAATTTCTCCTCCTATCAGAGTTATTCAGCCCAGACTCTCATCACTCAAGTTGTAAACACTATTAAACAGCACTGCACAGTTTTATTTAAACCAGGGTTTATTTTCAGATTAGACTTTAACATTTAATAAATTTCCCATCAGAATATGGTAAAGAACCAAAGGGTGTTTTTATTTCAAGTACCAAAGTCAAGCTGTGTTAGTGAAAGCAGGCTCTGGCCGTTATTCAGTCTCAAGGAAAGGTCAAGACTCTTGGATTCCCCTAATCCTCTTTTGGAGGCTGGCATTCCTGGGAATTCTGGAAATTTACATATTCTTTCTTGACCACAAAGCTGTCACAGGGTTCTAGCCAAACTCTTGTCACTGGTACCCAGATTCAAGCTGATTTATGTATGTGCCACTGAGTTGAGAATTCACCTCGGAGACACCAGGCTTTGCAGTGGCAACCTTGCCATGGAAATTAGAGCAACCCCTGCCTTTCCTGGAGGTGAGGCCTACTCCTCCCTCACCTCAGCTGCTGCAAGCCTGTAAATTTAAAAATCGACACACGAAGGGAAAGGCAGCTCAGGCCCCTCTGGATTCAATCCATTTTTAAGCATGCTCTCAGAGCTTGGCCACTTTACAGATGTTGGAGGAATGAAATATGAGGACAGAGAAGCAGATCTGTGGAACAAGAGATGCTGAGGAGAAATATTCAGGCAGGATGCATCCTCCAATTTAACCAGACTGTAGAACACACAGCCTCTCTGCCCGATCTGAAAGCGAGCCTGTTAATAGGAACTTGCAATTGAGGCAAGAAAATCTTGCACAGTAAGAGGCAGGCTAAGGGCTTTAAGGCTGTTCTTAATCTGCCTTTATACTCCTTCCGCCTGCCCTGACCAGGCAAGGGCGCATAAGGAAGGGTGAGCTTACATGAAATGTAAATATAATCTTGCTACAAAACCAACTGAATTCTCTCTTCGTGCCTCTATGAACCCAAGTCAAAAGAGAAAGGGATCATTTTGAAGTAACCCCAGAACAAAGACACAGCAGGCCTAGGTCAAGTTTACAAAGGAGATCTTCATCTTCAGGGGCACGGCAACCATCTGGTTCCATAGGGCAAAGCATCGTCAGCTCCAAGCAGGCCTATTCCCATATCAGCCAAGATGCTTGTGTGTCACTAATCCATGAGTTTGCGCAATCCTTGGAGATTTTGATAGTATGGATAGATAGAGTGGGGACAAGAAACACTTGTGTACCTCACACTAATATAAACAAAACCAACAAAACCAATGCTCTACTCTTATCCATACCCACTTCAATAAATAAATAAATAATAAAATCAAAGATGAAACCAGCAAGATGCCTGACAAACCACATTTGAGCCCCAGGACCCCCACAGGTGAAGAGAAAACTGATAAATTGTCCTCTGATCTCTATATGTGTAAGGAAAAAATTTTATTAAATTAGAGAAGTCTAGGGTTTGGGTCAACACTAGTGTTCTTGCCTAGCATGAATGGGGCCCTGAGTTCCCACCCCACCATAACAAAGACTCAACCAATAAAAATATTAAAGAAGACAATTTGAAAGAAATAAAAATAATGGCAGATTAATTTCAAATGATAGAATGGATACTCATAGGTACTCAATAAATTATCATTGAATAAGCAATTGGTTTCTTTAATAACATCAGAATTAACCTTTTTTAAAAAGTAAACATTAACAGCCAGAGTGGTGGCGCACACCTGTAATCCCAGCACTGGAAAGGCAGAGACAGAGGATTTCTGTGAGTTCCAGGCCATCCTGATCTACAAAGCAAGTTCAGGATAGCCAAGACTATGCAGAGAAACCCTGTCTCAAAAGAAAAAAAGAAAGAAAGAAAGAAAGAATGAAAAGGAAAGAGAAAAAGGGGGGTGGGGGGAAGTACACAATAAATTGAAATCTTCTCTCTCCTGCATTAGGAACATGAGAAGGAAAATCAAGCATTACTACATAAGCCTTTCACAAGACCGTAACCCAAAGAAATGAGCAATGGAAACATCTGACGATTCCCAACATTTAGGCCAAGTCACTTCTCAAGTAACTGATGCTGCCATTCTCTGTGCCAGCCCTATGAAATGACTTTGGCTGAGAAAGACAAGAGGCAATCATGTGAGCTCAGAATGGTGATGCCACATGACAACCAGAAGACCACCATAAAGTTCTACAGAGACGGCACACAGGTAGACGTAATAAGAAAAACACTCCCGACCAGCTGCCGTAGCAGGACATAGGACCCACGCCTGCCAATGTTCGACTAAGTAGAAGAAGTTCTCAAATTGCCAGGCTAGGCTTGCCTCTGCCTTTTCATCTTTCCTCCTGTTTGCTGACCACCACGGACTGCAGGCCTGGCTAATGCCTCTCCATTCCTTTCAGGAGCCTTGCTATTGCACAGGTGTGTCCACTGGTGTATCGCTTTACATTTAGAAATAAACCGATCTATTTTGAATTGCTTGGCTACAAATCATGGAAATATTTGAGCTTGGCTGAGTCCTTTATAGTTTTCTCAGGTTCCTCTACTTAAGAGAAATTAAAATTTTATCTTCTCATTGACCCATTTCAATTTTTCTTTTAAGAAAAGGAATCATGCTGTATAAGGTTGCATGGTGCTGTCCAATGCTGTCACACACAAGGATCCCAAATGGACTGGCCATAAAAGGATCAGGCTTGGCCTACAAAGTCTTGAACAAAAAGAGCTCTTCCTCACCCCTTCACCCCCACCAAGATAACCCAAACAGTTAAGAATGACTCTGCGTAGCTCTGGAAGGCTTTATTTCTTAGATTACAAAAGTGACTTGCTTTTTGTAAACAAGATATTAAACACCACATTTCTTTTTCAGGAAAGCATCGTTTAATTTTCCAATCTGTCCATTCTGTTATACCACTTTTCATTTGTTTTACCTTTGAAGCCAAAAATAAAGATATAATATTCTTATCATACTCCATAATGGTGTCTACCTGGATTGGGGGCGGGGAGGAGTTTGAAATATTTGACAAGTACTGGTATAATTTGAAAAAAATAGCATCATATACCATCCTGTGTCACAGACAAAGTTTCAGAGATGGGATACATATGCAGTGTGCGCTATATCATATAACTTAAGTGTATAGCATGGCACACAGTTTAGGTTTCCGTAAGCACACACCGGTGTTTCTACAACAAAAAGCCCTTCTCAAACCATTCCTGCGGCTAAATGATAGAGGATCGTGTGAGGCTCAGCAGTAGTGGAACAGGCCTTTAGAATGTATAATAAAACTCTCTAAAAAAATAAAGGACCACATTTGTGCTAAATCTTACAGAAAAGTAGCCTCAGCACTACTCACAACCAAAGAACAAAGCAGCACACTGTGTCTCGGTGTCCTGTGGGAGGCTGCCTCAGATCTCAGCTAGCCATGTTCTACTCAGAATACTGAGCACAGAGCTGGGATGAGGGTGGGGGTGGGGTGGGGAGGTGGGGGTGGGGTGGGGGGTGGGGTGGGGGGTGGGTAGGCACGCTAAGAATATGAGGATCGATTGGGACCTCCAGGGACTGAATATGCACAAGGAAGAAAGCCAATGGGTGAGAGCAGGTCCTCCTGGCAGACAAGGTCTGGCTGGAGCTGCAAAAGAATTCATTACCCAGCTTCCTCTGCAAGCTGAACCTGCTTAGCACCAGCAGTTCCATTGCCTTACAAAACCACCTTGCCTGCTCTCTACTTACCTACTATTTAAAATGACAAAAACAGAAGAGTGGATTCCATTCCCTCCCCCATCCCACCCCAGTCCCAGCTCTCTACACTATATCTCATTCTTGGGAAGTTTTCTCATTTGAACTAATTTTCAAAATTCACAAGGCGTTCTTCTGCCCAGACTAAAGAACCAAGAATTAAGTCATGCTTCTCCCTCGGGATTTAAAACACTCTGAGCCCCATAGCCCAAAGGAACAATAACAGTAACAAAGAACGCATAGTTCCCTGCCTTTCTACTGCAGGCCCCTAAAGCAATCCTGAGAATAAAAGGGAAATAAATAACCTGTAAGTGGGTGCCTCTGAGTTGGGGTTAGGAGGAAAATGGGCAGATATTATTTCTCTTGTCATCCATCAGACCTGCAGGGCTCTGGACAAGCTGTCCTGGAAGGAGCAAGTGTGTTTCTCTTCAGCAAAGGCACGGGCTACAAACACAATATTTACATTTTGCATATCGCTCCCAGTTTTGCTCTCTTACTGGGCAACAATTTTGAGACACTTGCTTTTCGTTATCAGAACAATAACCGGCCATCTGAACAGCTAAAATGCACTCCTGTGCCAATATTTGATGACTAAATTATGCTGACTTGTTTTACACTAGGCTCCTGCCAGCATTACCAACACCAGTGATTGCTGCTCTATTTTCTTAAACACAGACACACACACACTCGCGTGTGCACAGCTCTAATGATTACCCACCTTTGAGAATTATTCGTTTATTCATTCATTCAATTTACTGACTCACGCACTCATTCTGGGATAGAGTTCCCGAATGCAGCTCTGGCTGGCCTATAATTCTGTATGCTGCAACCTCATCCCCCCCAACTGCAGGATGAAAATCATGAACCACCATGCCCAGGGTGTTTAGTGTTTAAGATTTTTAAATTTGTTTTAATTTGGGGTTATTTGTTCTGTGACAAGGTTTCTCTACACAGGCCTGGCTGCCCTAGAACTGATTATGTAGACCAGACTGGCCTCAAACTCACCTACCTCGGCCTCCTAAATGCTGCGATTAAAAGCATGCTCTACCATGCCCAGCAAATATATATATATATTTTTTAATTTGGAAGTGGAGGTCTGAAGGGGACACTGTAAATCCTGGATTATGAGCCACTGCTGGGGGTGCTGGTACCTGGATCCTCTTTCTCCAAAGCTGTTTTGGCTGCTGCAACATCTCTCCAGCCCCTCGGATTTTCTTTTAAGCCAAGCCCTGTCCTACACTAAACTCTGCTTGATAAATTAGCATCTACTGTAGCTGTCCTGAATCCTCATCTTTGATGGATCAGCTTAAGTTACACTTTATTCCCTGACAGGACCCTTCATCCTGAACACTCCGTTTGTGGAATTCTTAGTGCTACATATCATTTCGTCAGGTCATCTTAAATTCTTCCATATGTAACTTTTTTAAACCATTCTACCTAGTGTGTGTGTGTGTGTGTGTGTGTGTGTGTGTGTGTGTGTGTGTGTGTATGTAGATATGTATAAGGGGGTTTCATGTACACATGTGTGCATGTGTGTAGAGGACATCCTCAGAAAGGCCGCCCACCTCCTTTGAGGTGGGTGGGGACCACCAATTAGGTAAGAATGGCTAGCCATCTCCCCTTCCCCAGCACTAGGATTACAAACATGCGCCACCATGCCTAGCATGTTTATACAGGTTGTGGGGATTGAACTCAGGTACTTACGCTTGCATGGCAAGTACTTCTTCAGTAGCTAAGCTGCACCCTCCCAGCCTTTATCCATAACCTCAATGCTTTCAATATTCAAGAATGCCCTCCCAATTTGCCTGTGGTCCCCTTGTTCTTAGAAGGAGCAAGACTGACTTGCCTCCTGCCCTTCTCTTCTTTACCACATACCAGGCAATCAGCCAAACCTTCTTGAATGAATGGGTGAATAAAACCAATGATCACAAGCCATGGCATTTGAAAATGAGCTTTGGAAGCAGCCACCCATGTGTTAAGGTGATTTCCCCTCAGAGGTTTCAAAGGCTTCTTGAGCAATCCAGCTAATTAAAAGGAGAAGAAAAATGACTTAAATGCTAGAAAAGCAAAAAAAAAAAATCACAAAAGAGCAGCTTCAAGCTGCACTTGGTATGTTTAGAAATACCACTTAATATGATCCAGTCATGAAAATACCCTAGGGTAAGCTTTTGGTCAGAGCTCCATAGCTAGATGTTAATATGGCCCAGGCACATATGGACACATTTTGGTTTTCCTTGGCTTGTATAAAGCTATTGTGTTACAGAGTATTCCAGGATGATGCAGTGAAGTGTTTCTAGGCGAGCCTCAGTAAAGATGCCCTGAGTCCTGCATTGGATGAAAGGCATCTGGGTGGCCAAGAGCTCAGGGAACCACAATAGCCACTCCCCCATAACAATCACCCTTGGCCACAGGCAAGCCTCTCTGTTCACCCATGAATATGCCCCTTTCAAACATTTCATACATGTCCAGGGTGGAAACACACGAGAAGTAACCAGAATACCAGAGTGAGTGAGTCTTTGACTTTGCAGCTGGGCCTGTGAACAGAAGTGCCACCTCCTCCCCTCCCCCAGTAACAGATGGTCAAAGTAATCAAAGCCTGCTGTAATATAAAACCAAAAAAAAAAAAAAATCAACCCAGATACTCTCCAAGAGTCAGAAAGACAGCTAACAGGCCTAAAATTGGGGGAATATTCTGCATGACTAGTTTATTTATTGTGGGGGGAAATACATATTGTCCTAGCTGCTCTCAGAATCTCTCATGGGGAGGGAACTGTCTTCATTTAGGAAAATATCTTTATGAGCTGTTTGAGGGCTAAGGGAGGCAGGAGAGACCACCTTTGCAGGCCTGCCTCTTATAATGGTATGGAAATCTGAGAACAAAGGGAAAAGGATGGAGAGAGAAAAAGAGCAGGCAATTTGCACAGCCATGTCTGGGGATGAAAAATAGCCCCTTAAGACAAGAATAGCAGGGATGTTTACTCTGCCATCTTAAAATATTTTTAGTCCTGGGATTTTCATATTGACAAATGTGGGGCAGAAAATCTCAGCGCCCATAATATGTTCTGTGATTTTGGCTTTTTTATGAAGATTGTGGAAAGGGGCCTTGGGTCTGTGTTTGCGTGTGCTCAGCACTGAGAGCTAGAGGACCAGGAGAAGGGAGAAAAGAGAAGGGGGACACAAAAGGACACGTGGTCATCGGACCCTGGGAAGACAGGGAATCCTTGACATAGGGTGGTAAGATTTTAGACTTTGCAAAAATGTGTGAAATGAAACCTGGGCTAAATCCTGAGAGGCCAAGAGCTACATTCTGAGGCACAGTGTGATAACAAGTTAGATGTGCACACGGACGTGGTACAAAGCGGGGTTGGCTAAACATATGAAGACACGTGTGCCTGTCATAAGTATGAGTGTCGGTATCTTAAAAATAAAGACCCCTTTAGTCTGTGAACCTGCTTTTCACAATCTGCCCCTTCAGAACCTTACAGTGAAAAAAAATCCCAAAGGCCAGATGTGACTTTTCTTTGTGTATGGTCTCAAATCAAGCCAGACCCTAGCCTATTAGGCAGAGATCTATTTTTATAAAGAAACGAGGGCTGATAGCTCAGTGGTAGAGAGCCTGCTTAGCATATACAAATTCTGGGTTTAAGGCCTAGTATTACAAAATATTTTTTAAATTTGGTTATTACCATATTAATAATGTCAGAGGTGTAGTATTTTCATACAACTACAAATTAGTCATAAAGTCTACATATTAGACTGGAACATCTCATGTGATTACAAAATTGTTCCTTATAACCTGTCTTTTTGGGCTGTTCTTTCGGTCCTTGAAGCCGCACTGACTATGCTCAGTATAAACTGCTATTCAGTGTTTAATGGGTGTCACGTGGCTGTTAGTTGGGTAAGCACAGAGCCACAGTTTCCTATATGGCCCATGATCCCAAGTTATATCCCTCACACACTGGAGATGGCAAGGTCTGGGGTTCTTTCTAACGATAGCATCTGCTCACCAACTTGCTTGTTCTGGTTTTAGTGTGGGCTGGTTACTCTCTTGCTAAGATTTGAAATGAATGGAAACATTAATTGAGATTTTTACCAAGAACTAAATTACATACAATGCTTGTGTAAGCCTCAACCAGAGTAAGATACATGTTAACATCTATACTATTAAAATTTCCCTTACGAAAAAGAACTTTTGTTAAATGAGTCAATTATCTGATCCCATTAAATTCAACCACAGCTGATGGTGTCAAAAGCTGGCAGTGTAATGGTTAAAATCTCTACTTCTGTCCTTAATTACGTTTAAATTAATTTTAGCATGCAGACTGAGTGTGCTCACAGAGCTATGGAATAAACCACTGTTCTAAGAACCACTAATTCCTAATTGACGTAGTAGCTTATAATTGTATTTTCATAGTGTTTAGTAAAAACATTCAGCTTGTTAAAAAAAAAATTAAGGGCCCATAATATGAAACTTATGATCAAAGAAATCACTGAGATCTATTTGCAACACATTTTTCCGTTCTGAAAGGGGGAGTGGAAAAACCACTCGTCTCTTACTTGGATAGCACTATGGCAATTTTATTAAAGCTTTGGTATACGCGCAAAGTTTTACAAAGGGGCAAAGCCTGGTCTTCATGACAGCATGCTCCTCCTCAGAAAAGGTGCCCCAGCTATCTCACCAGACAGACTCCTGATCAGAGCACTTTGAAAATGTGTCTTATAGACCTGCACTGTCCGGAACTCACATACATGCAAATGGAAGCTCTCTTAGAAAGCAAAAGAAATAAATTACTTTCCTCAACAAAAATAATAAATGAGAACTGTAGAACACGGTTACATTAAAAATAGTAGCCGTGGGCAGGAAAAGTGATGAGATAGGGAGCGCCTCATTAAAAATTCAGAGGATATTGGAAAAGGCAAATTCAGTTTGCCCACCTTCAGCAGATTTGCTGAAGGACATTTGATGAATATAACATGCAAAAAAGTGGCCTATGAAACTTAGAAGTTGACGTATTCTGGCATCCTCAGTCCAAGAGATAAAATCCACTTACAATAATGTAAGCATTAATGTAGACCACTAAGTACAGATCACTAAAGGAAACAAACTATGGGCGAATCGGGCGTCAGATGCTCAAAGCAGCAATTTCAATGGCCAACATGCCAAATGGCAGGAACCACCTTTCTGTATGCCCCATTCCTGAGTGGTCTGCACAACTCTAAGGCCATCCTAAAACCATCCCATCAACACTGATCATAACCAGAGACCCTGAAAGCTCTTCTCATCTGGCCCTGTGTATCCCAGGTCACCCCTCATCAAAACATCCAAAGCACTCCAGATTCAGACATTTCTCAAATATCAATACGATGCTGTAAATGGTAGACCCCATACTTGTGGAGTGGGAGGAGATCAAAATATATGCACACAGATAGCACTGTAAAAACAAGTTTCAGGACACATGTATAATGTATGTATAAAGTATGAGTGAGCTTCAGGGTTGGGCTTGTGTCCCATCTCTAAGACATCACATAATGTATATGTATGCAAACGTTTCCAAATGTTTCAAAAATCAGAAAACATCAGGGTGTGGAACATCTGTATTCCCCATCCTTGGTTTTCTCTAACATGTACCTGCAATATTTGGCTTTCCTTTGCCCCTGAACACATTGCTCTTTCCCCACTTCTGCATCCCCCAGCCTTCACTAACATGGCAACATCATGTAAAACAGTCTCTCCTGTATGATAGTTGTCCCATTATAGCTTATCCTAAATGGACACAGGTTGAAGAAATACTTGTACTCCAGAAACAAACTCGCATACAGTGGGGCTTCTGTGTGTAGGACACTGAAAACGAAAATTAAGCATGGTCAGGTACGGTGGTACATACCTATAATCCTAGCACTTGGGAGGCTGCAGCAAAAAGATCCTAAATTTGAGGCCTGTCTGGATTATACAGCAAGACAAAAGAGAAAGGGGTGAAGGGAGGCAGGCACTCCACATAGGAAAAAATGTCTGAGGATACTTTTCTTTATACATTGAATTTACAGAAAAATATACCACAAGTCCCTTTGAGGCAGGGTCTCTGGTAGCCCAAGGTCACTGACAACTTTCCACGCAGCTTGAGACGAATTTGTACTTCTGATTCTCCTGCCTCCATGTGCCCAGGATTACAAGCATGCATTACCATACTTGATTTATATGGTGTTAGAGACCGACTAAACTGCACCCCAGGAGGGCACTCTACCAACTGAGCTACAGCCCCAAGGCTGCACCAAGACAGGTCCGCAAACTGCCCCTAGACCAATAGCCAGGACACAGTGAACTGGGCTCAACTGTAATCCCCTCAACTTTCTAGAATGCCTCTCTGGAGAGGTGTGGCCAGGTTCAAAATATTTACTGATATAGGACCCGGCAATGGTGGCACATGCCTTTAATCCCAGCACTCGGGAGACAGAGGCAGGTGGATCACTGTGAGTTCGAGGCCAGCCTGGTCTATAAAGCAAGTCCAGGACAGCCAAGGCTACACAAAGAAACCTTGTCTCGAAAAACCAAAAATAAATAAATAAATAAATAAAATTTAAAAATTTTACTGATGTATTTTGTGGGTGATACATAAAACCTGTTTTGTGTGATCTACCAAAACTCACGATCCAGTCTGAGTCAAGCAAGACTCTTGGGCTCTCCGTGCCTTCTCTTTGGAAGTTAGTCATGGGGATGATGCCTAACATCCATGAAGGTCTTACACATAATTCTGTTATTAAAACACAGGGATGATTGTGGGCTACACTATCTGCATAGAGGGCAGAATGTGACTTCAGGAATCTCAGGCCAAACCTGTATGCTTTTGCTATCAGACAGTCCCAAAGAAAGCATGTCAAACAGTATACAACTGCCACTGAAGTCCCCGCAAGAAAAAGCAAGCACCATCCCGGTGACCTCCCACAACCTCATTTTATAAACTGAAAATTCCTTCTACGCTGAGCTGTTGAAAGCAAGACTTAGGCTGGCTGATAAGGCATTCTCATGAAATTTCAATTACTTAAAAACAAAATGAAACAGAAAAACAAGTGAGCTTTGCTGAAAGTATAGGAAAACTAAAGTGGGAAAGTTGAGCAGCAAGCCTCCCTTCTTTTGAGGCACGAAATAAACCAGGCCAGAGGCTCCAGCCTGGGACTGCCCATGGAACTTCTGATGGGACAATAGGCTTATCATGGCCTGAGTTGCTATCGCAGATGTTCCTATGACATCTTGACAAATTGACAGATTGTCCATCACGTGTCTCACTTCCTCTTCAAAGGCCAGTATCATGTTCAAATATTTGGGACTTTCTAAGATGTTTTTCCAATTGTGTGGGATTTCAAAAAGCACCTTATTAGCAGAGGTGTCAGTCACTGAGTGTGGCTCAGCAGTGCCAGCCCTCACCCCCATGTCCAAACCTATTTTGTCAGAAACACTTCATTCTAGATAGCGGATATACATCTGGCAATTCCAATTTAGAAAGGAATTATCCATTTTTATCCACATGATAAAAAATCACCATTAAAATATTTACAAGGTATTGGACTTCTGCTGTGGGGGAAATAGTAAGTGCAATAAGAGGACTAGGGAGGAGGAAAATCAAGAAAGGATAGAAGGACAAGAGAAATTAGGTTGCAGGTTTTAAGTGCAGCCTTATTGGTAGCTACGTTAAATGATAATGATCCAAGAGTGTCAGTGAAACAGGCAAATCAGAAAACCCCTCAAGGAATATTATACATCGATGAAAAATGAGCACCTGTCGCCTAAAGTGACCTGCTGAAATTTACATTCGTTCTTACAAACTGTCTGCAGAGTGAGCTGGCTTGACGCAAACTTGGCAGGAATGTCAACAGAGCACACATAATACTAGTCCCAGGAGCTTATCAGAAGGGCAATGCAGGGGGCTTAGGAGATAAAGATACTGGGCCACCAAGCCTGATGACAAACTCAATCCTGAAGACCCCAGGGTTAACGAAAGAACCCACCCAGCACTCCCGACACACACACACACACCACATGCAAGTAAATAAATACAATTAAACAAGATACACTGTTTCTACAAGAGAACTATAGGCCAAAGTATGATGTGACCTAAGATGGGCATACAAATATTACAAGTGAAAAATAAACATATTAAACAGTATACATAAAGATATTCAATCACACTAATAATCCAGGGGTACAAGTTTAAACCATGAGAAACTACTTTATGCTTGCCACATGTGAAAAGTAAATAGCCAGGGTGATAAATAATAGGACTATTTCCTCCTTGTCTCAGAGGATTCCTGCTTAGTAAGCCAGCTGGGACCAGACAGGAGAGAATCAACCCACTTTGTGTGCTGCACCACAAGAATGGTCACTCATTTGCAAGGACAAAGGCTACATGTAGCCTGATTCTCTCCAGATCTTAAGATAAAGATTAAGTTTATTTAGGAGGAGAAATAAGCAGGAAAACTATCGGGGTCTTGGGATGGGGAGAGGGGATGGTCAAGAAAGGAAAGACAGGCAGTCACAGGTTGGCTATTAAACCAACTCCTGTGTCATTTCATGAAGGAACTACTCAAGAGCCCCAGGGCCAGCAGCGAGCTCCGGCAGCAGCCCTCAGGCTCAGAAACAGCCAGTAGCACCTGGAAGTCGGTGAGAGGTAGGAGGACCTACGATCCATCCAGAACTCAAACCCAGATGCTCACAGGCTGGAAAGAGATATGTTGTGGCACATTTAGGCGATGTAATACTCCAGGGTAGCCAGAAGGCTACCAAAGTCATCCGTGCACATCACAAAACACATAAGGCTCATCTAACAAAGGCATTGCAAGAAACAGCAGTCACTTAAAATTGTTGAGTATGCAGCATAACCCAACTATTAGGGAGATGTGTATATGGTAAAACCATGAAGGAATACCAAGAAAAGAAAATGAGGAGACATGAGAAATATAATGAGTTGTTGGCTGTCTTCACGGAAGCAATATATTTATTTTAAAAACACATTTTAATGGGGAGGGAAAAGTTAACTGTGGCAAACTGTGGGCGAAACGAGTGGAGATAAAAAGAGAAAAGTGGATGGAGGGTGGACAAGCAGGCAGGGTTTTATTGGCATTTATTTCATAAACCTATGTACACTTTTAGTATGAATTATTTCATTAAAATTGTCAAGGGACTCTGGTTAATGGTGCACACGACTCTAATAAAGGAGACAAATTCTGCTCCCAGCACCCATATGGGGCAGCTTACAACCTCCTCTACCTCCAGCTCCAGGAAACCCTATGCCTTTGGCCTCTTTGGATTCTGCACTCAAATGCACATGCCTACACACACACAAATACACATGACCAAAAAAAAGAATCTTTTTTTAAGAGATAGGGTTTCTCTGTTTAACAGAGCCCTAGCTATTCTGGACTCACCTTGTAGACTAGGCTGGCCTCAAACTTACAGAGTTTGGCCTGCCCCTGCCTCTTGAATGCTGGGATTAAAGGTGTGAGTCACCATCCCCAGCACTAAAAATAATTTTTTAAAAACCTCCCTTAAGAATTAAAAAAGTTGGGCTGGAGAGATGGCTCAGTGGTTAAGAGTGCCGCCTGCTCTTCCAAAGGTCCTGAGTTCAATTCACAGCAACCAAATGGTGGCTCATAACCATCTGCAATGTGATATGGCGCCCTCTTCTGGCTTGCAGGAGTACATGCAAGCAGAGCACTGTATACATGATAATAAATAAATAAATCTTAAAAAAAAAAAGAATTTAAAAAGTTATCAAAGAATTCACATGAATATCTCTGAATGGAAGGATAATGCAATTTATTTTCTGTGATTTTTCTTTTTCTCTTAATTATTTACTTATCTATCTATTTATTTATTTTGAGATAAGGTCTCTTTTTGAAGCCCAGGCTGTACTGGAACTCACAGCGTAGCCCAGGCTGGTCTCAAAATCACTCCAATGACCTTTCTGCCTCAGCCTCCCCAGTGCTGGGATTATAGGCATGCTACCTTGCTCAGTTCTGTGCCCTGTACTTTCCACGGTAAACATACTTTCCTTTTATACTAATGAGACCATTTAAAGCCAAGGGCAGCCCCACAAGACCCCTTTCCTTCCACTCCTACTTCTACCACATGATACACACAGCCAATCTAGAAAAAGTGGGAAATCAAAGTTACCTGATTCCCCATTGTGGTTATTAACTTACAGAGTGGTCCCTGGCTTGCTAATTCAACTACACATTTACATTTGCCCACAGGCATTAGTGGGGGGAAAAGTAGGCCAATTCTAAAATAAATCATCTGGTGGGCAATTAAACACTTGATAAAAGTTGAAGGGAAGGGAAAAAAACCATAATACTACAGGTTAAATCCTATTAAAACAGCCTTCTAATGACTTCCTACCTTCTCATAAGAGACCTGGAGTTGCATTCAGGGTGTATCAAACAGCACTTGAAACTCAAGTATTTATAATAAGAGACTGGGGTGTTTATAATAATCACAATATCAATTTTTATTTTGAAAGGTAAATTGTAAGTGAAAAGGGCAACTTCATCACCTTCCCCACTGCTGAATCTGGAAAGTAAAGCTTCTGAATGCTTGCAATAACCCACCTGTGTGCTCCTCTAATGCCTTGTGAATTTTGTAAAACCATAAAACACTTCCTGCTGCTCTCAGAAGTCATGCGTATCTCGCTGTGGGCTCAGCTGCTGGGTTGTAAACTTATCATCAATAGGATCCTCCCTCTGAACACTAGCAAAGAAAAATGTCCTTCAAGGGCTGCAGAAATCTGCTGAGTCGTGTCCTCTAGAACTGGACTGATGTGTGGCAGCTAAGAAGGGCTGCAGCGATCTACTAGAAGAACTGTGTTTTCACTATGCACTAGTTAGTGTGCCCTCCCTCCTTCGGGACTTCATAATCATTAAGGTTCATGTATTCATAATCTGAGAGGCCAAAGTGAACATGTGTGAGCGCCCCCAAAACATGGGAAACTGTTTGGGGAGAGAGAGTTCCTGCCCAGATACAAGCAACAGACCACGAATGCCCTTTGTGAGCCCAGAAAGCTCTGACTGAAGAGGGTAACTAACTGGAAACTCTCACTCACCTCAACAGCAGTATCTGTCTCCACAGGCTCTTAGCGTTGACCTTTGACCACCCGTTCCATTTCCCCTATTCTTTTAGGGCCACTGTGTATAACTAAGATTGTATAGGAATGTTACAGCCTACATCTCCTATGGGAGAAAATCCCAAGGCCTGACATTGAGTCAGTACACATAATTCATAAGCTGTCTACCTATCTGTTGTGCTGGCTGAGGATCCAATTTCTAAGAACGCCATACCCCACAAAGGCTGGAAGGTGAAGTGTGACCTTTATCACCAACATTACCAGGTATTCTCTCAAAGTAGCAACACTGCATTAAAACTTGGGTGCGTGTATGGCTTTCTGTTTAATAAAAGAGAAATATTTCCTGGTCTCCAAATATGGAAGTCAACTTCCAGGGAGCACTGCACCATCATCCTGTCTCTCAAGCAATGTCAAGCCACCCTCTGTGTTCTGATCTGGAATCTGGCAACTATGGTGAAAAATACCTTTGAAGCATCCACAAGTGATCATTATCCATCAACAGGATAGTGAAAATCAAAATCCCTGGATAGCACGGATTTTTCATTTTTATCTTCCTCACACTCTACTTCTGAACTCCCTTTCCAATTTAAAAAAGAAAGAAAGAAAGAAAGAAAGAAAGAAAGAAAGAAAGAAAGAGAAAGAAAGAAAGAAAAGAAAAGAAAAGAACAGAAAGAAAGAAAAGCTGAAAAAAAAGATTACAACAGAGATTCTGTAAAAATTCACCTTTCCAGAAGAGAAGAAGAAAGAAGAAGAAGAAGAAGAAGAGAAGAGAAGAAGAAGAAAGAAGAAAGAAGAAGAAGAAGAAGGAGAAGGAGAAGGAGAAGGAGAAGGAGAAGGAGAAGGAGAAGAAGAAGAAGAAGGAGAAGGAGAAAAGGTAAGTGCAGGGCGGGCTTAAAGTGAAATCTGTCTTTCAACTGAGAGAAGCGGCTAGGAGACAATAAAAAGCTATAGGCTTAAATGAGGAAAAATCTTTACATCATCATTTACTTTTCCATTTTAATTAAACCTGAATTCCAAATGATGCCGAGTTTATTAACAAGATAATTCTTTGTAAGTCACTGCTGAGCAGGTTCTAGACGGGCTTTATGGTTTGTCAATATCAAATGGTGGAGGGTAATCTAAGAATTTAGTGAGCCAATAAAATGAAAGGCAGTCACAATACACCCACAGTCACTGGAGAACTCCCAGCGGGACCAAGGTTACTTTCAACACTACCAATTAAGGCAAAAGCTGCAGCATTGAATTTTCCATTTGTACCTCAGTTCCCCTGATCCTTCTTTCTACCCGACACATAGCCGTCTGTGTTCAGGCATGCATGTGAGCACCACGTATTTGGAGAGATGGAATTCAGGTCGTTCTTACAACTAGAAAGTGTCTACACCTCACGCACACAGGAGCATATCAGATGGGTGGAATAAATTGTGAATCATTAAGCTTTATTATTTACTTAGGTGCTCCTTGTACTTCAAATAAACGTGTTTACTACAGTTCTGTCCTCAAAGTGGTCTCCAGCTGGAGACTGCAGCCTCTATGAAGACACAATGTATAGAGTGGAGACTCCGTCCTGACAAATGTCCCATTTAGGTCATACTTGCATGAGCGTGTATTCAGGAGTACGTAGATGAAACAAAGTTGGATACACAGCGGATTATATTGAGGGGAAATTCCCAAGAATTTAATGATGAAATATTTGAAAATTCAGGACAACGCAATCCGATATAAAGTATCATTGGGATACTTCATACTCGGGGACCGAAAACACCCAAGAATTCTTCATATTCCTGAATAAAATGTAACCTTTAGGTAGCATATAGCTCTCAGTTTGAGAATAGCCATTCAAGGCACTAGGATAATACTTTATTTTCTCTACCAGCATATTATTTTAATTCAATATTTATGAGAAAAAATGAAAATGAGCCAAGTACATAACTCAGACTTCTAATTCCTTAGTCGGGGAAGCATTTCTGTCAAACAGGAAAACAACACGATTCTCCTTGACAATGACCCTGAAGCTGGCTTCCCTTCTATACACTTGGCCACCGAGAACCATCACTGGATATGTGTATGCTCGTCACACAGCACCAACATTCACTCACTCACACGTAATAGGAGCTAAAGGAAAAAAGAAGTCAGGTGTTATGGCTACGCTTTAAAAACCAAGATAAATAATAAATACACTTAGTCTAAAGCCACCACAGGCCAAAAAAACAAAAAACAAAAACAAAAACAAAAAACGCCAAATGCAGAGGGGCCTTGAAGGTTGAATAAGCCCATTGTCCCTTTTCAAAGAAGAAGGCTGTATTCACATGAAACCAGAGCAAAAAGCGGAATAGAATAAAGCCTGAAAATTCAGAAACCAGTCAGAAGTAGCCGAAACCTACACACATTTTCAGTGGACAGTTTCTGAGCTTGATACTATAATTTGTTTCTAACGCAAAATAAAAACATGAGGACGGTAGAAATGCCTGAGGAAGAGCACTCAACACTCTGCTGTAAGAAGTACTAAGAACAGCACTCTGCTATAAGAAGTACTGTTTGCTTTTTTTAAGTCTCTCCTGACTGTTAAATCCCTTCGTATATTTAAAGGTATAAAGAGCGAGCTAAAGAGGCCAACCTGCTGAGGTTTTTTTTTTATCATTTTTAAGATTTATTTTTTTTATTTATTTAAGATTTTTATTTTATTTACTTATATGTCTGTGTCTGTATGAGTGTATGCTATCTGTGGGGGAAGGGAACTGTCCTCAGAGGCCAAGGAGGGTATTGGATTCCCTGGAACAAGAGTTACAGGTGGCTGTGAAATGTCTGGGTGCAGAAAAATGAAGCTGAGTCCTCTGGAAAACCAGAAGGCATACAACCTCTGAGCCATCTCTCCAGCTCCTAAGCATTATATTTTATGCTCTGATTAAAGATGCAAATCGGGCTGGAGAGATGGCTCAGAAGTTAAGAGCACAGTCTGCTCTTCCAAAAGTCCTAAGTTCCTGAGTTCAAATCTCAGCAAGCGTATGGTGGCTTACAAACATCGATAATGAGATCTGGTAGGCAGGCACACATTCAGGCAGAACATTGTGTACATAATAAATAAATAAACATTAAAACAGTATTTATTTAAAGATGCAAGTCAAAACCAGGCTTGGTGGCACATGCCTTTAATCCCAGCACTTGACACACAGAGGCAGGCAGATCTCCTAGTTCAAGGTCAGTTTGCCCTACAGACTAAGTTCTAGGACAGCCAGGGCTACTAGGAGAAACCTTGTCTCAAAAGACAAAGTGAATCGAATTAGAATAGTATTCATTTGAGCCAGATGTGGTAGTGCACGCCTTTAATCCCAGCACTCGCAAGGCAGACAGAGGCAGGCAGATGGCTGTGAGTTTGAAGCCAACCTGGTCTACAAATTGAGTCCAGGACAGCTAGGGCTACACAGAGAAACCCTGTCTCAACAAACAAAAAACAAAAACAAAACAAAAAGAATAGTATTCACTTATGCATATACTGCCTTGCATAATTTATTAAGCAACTACATATACACTGTCTTATTTACCTCCTGTAAACAACATACCAAGTCCATAATTTATTGTGCTCAACTGGCATTGGGCACTACTCATTCTCTTTGGGGAGTCTCTAGGCAAGCCCTAATAGATCACTGGACCCAACGAAGGAAGGAAAACTTTGCAAAAAGAGGAACAGTACAGTGGGCGGCGAGCCTTGCAGTGCAAAGGCCCTGAGACAGAAACACAGAACACCTGGTCTTGGTGTAACAAAGAGCATTAAGAAGAGCCTTAGGAAATAGGGCAAAGGTGGAGAAGACAGACACAGTCCACACGGCATGACCAGGCATCCTCCAGCACTAACTCTGCATGTCATTAACTTGCTTTTCTTTATTAAGCCAAGATAAAGGGAGACATAAGCAACACACTTGAAATTTTATGAAGAAATTTCAGGCCTATCACCACGGCTCCAGGGCGAGTTTTCAGATATTATACAGAAAATGAACATTCATGTATCTATGCATATGTGTGTGTTCATATGTATGCACCAGTTTACGCCTGCGTGCATGCACGTGTGTGGATGTGGATGCCAAAGACTGACATTGGATGTCTTCAGCAATTGCTTCCACCTTATGTTGCCTTATATTGTTGGCCCAGGGTACCTTTCTGAACCTGGAGTTCACTCATTCAGCCTGACTAGTAGGCCATGGAGCCCCAGGGCTCCTCCCATCTCCTCTTGGCACAGGAATCACAGGTGGACACTGAGCCTGGGTGTTCACCTGGCCATCTCAGGCCTCCCTCCCAGGTCCTCACCACTATATAATAAGCCCTTTCCTAACTAAGCCACACCCTCTGTCCTCCAGCTTGCCTTTTCAGCCTCACAGAGAAATGTTGCTAGGTTCTTCAATTATTCAAATAACATCTGAGGCCAGAGAGACAGTGGGTTGGGCTGAGGAAACAGGTCAGAGCCCTCATGCTGAACTTACTGTGCACTCTTCAGGAAGTCACTTAGGTTACTTAGGAATGTTGGAGCAGCTACTGCCCTTCAAACCTCATGAAACCACTGTGTGCCTTAAATGAACCAAGAGATATGCATGCCCTATATAGTAGGTTATTAATACAGAGCAATTGTCATGGTAATAAGTTATCAGGGCTCCAGGGCAATCTCTTGAATAGTAAGTAGAAATGTCAGAATGCTTCTGTTGTCACTCTTCCTGGTTATTTGTGCCATGACCAGATACCTAACAAAGCAAAGTCAGAGAAGGACTTATTTCTGTAAACATACAGGATGCAAAAGGAGTTTTATCAAACTGAGTGTAGGATAATTCATCTCGTTCCAGCTCTAAACTACTTGAGGGAAACTGATCTTAACCTGGGATGCTATAGTTGCAGAGTCATATGGTTCACAATCTAGAAAACATAAATACATCTGCCAAGTAAATTATACCAACAGGTAAAGCATCATTTTTGGGAAAACACAGACTTTATCCCTTTTACCTCTATATCTCTACAGAATCTAGGTGCTAGTCCTAAAGTCATAAGAGATACGAAAACATGACTGTTAGGCCCAAGAAGATGCTTTGGTAGGTTAGCAGCATTTGCCTAGCAAGTCTGATAGCCTGAGTTCAAAACCTGGAACTGGCTGGGTGGCAGCGGTGGTGGCTAGGGAGGCAGAGGCCGGCAAATCTCTGAGTTTAAGGCCAGCCTGGTTTACAAAGCAAGTTCCAGGACACAGAGAATGCCTGTCTCCAAAAACAAATAAACAAAAAAAGAGCCTGGAACTGGCAGACATAGTGGTGCACATCTCTAATCCCAGTGCTCCTACAGAGAGATGGGAGACAGAAACAGAACAACCAGGAGAAAGCTCTTTGGCCAGCTAGCCTGAAGTTGAGTACTTAGGGTTAGAGACCTTACCTCAATAAGATTTGCAAGGGAAAAACCAACTCCTGAAAGTTGACCTCTAATCTACAGACATTGTGGCACCTGTGTACACACACACACACACACACACACACACACACACACACACACACACACACAAATGCACATGCACTTAATTAAAAATAAAACTGTTGATGGCTGGTTGAATGTATACACAACACACAAATAGTAAAGCACAGAGGATGCAAATCTGAGCAGTCAAGGGTACAATTTACAGAGCACATGATAAGGCATTCTTACTGTTTTGCCGGTGCACTAGCTCAGAGACTAAGAGTTGGGCAGTGGACAGGGTACTGAAGAAAGATGCCATACAAAGAAGAGTGGTATTTAAGGTAGGTTGGCTACTACAATTGGTGTTGTATCAGCCATTAGCTAAACTGTCTCTGAACTTGGATGTTATGAACAACTGAAAAAAACAGAAAGTAAATTATTCTTAAACACTATTTTGGCCCGTATACACAACATCCATAGTGAATAAGGCCAGCTGTTGCTCAGTTGGCTGAGTGCTTGGTCAGATGTGATAGCTCGTACCTGCAATCTCAGCAGGCTGAAGGTGGAGGCAGGGAGGTTATGAGTTCAAACACATCTTCACTACATAGAAAGTTCAAGTACAGCCTGAACTACATGAGGTCTTGTTGTGGGGAGGGTGGCATGAGTGTACGCACAGGAGCACACACGAATATCATAGTCAAGTTCGAAGCTTTCTTTCAGTATTGAACGATCTCACCACAGAACGGGATGGAGTGTTTCTAAACTATCACACACGGTACGTCTTTGCCCTGAGTCTTGAGACACGCTATTCACTTCAATGGCCAACAGTAATACCTGCCACTCAGGCTTCGAAAGGACACTTGAGTTGCCCAAGCTATTCATGCTACGTGTAAAAATGCATCATATTCAGGTAAAAAAAAAAAAAAATCTCCAGTATTTCTATGGCATTCCACAGCCCACCTGAGAACAGTGTTCGACAACTGTCCCAGTCATGCTGTGAGTAAAGCAATTTTGACTGGAAGGCACAGGGGCGTGAATTCCTAGACAGTTCAACCCTCTGCATACAATCCTCTCTCTGCATTCAGTGTGGCTTCCAGCATCAATTTTACTTCACTTGAAGTATTCAGAAGATATTCAGAAATTACAGCAATAAAGCCAGGCAAGGTGGGCAGTTCGTGCCCATAATTTAAGAAGAGCTGACAGAGAATCAAAGACAACCTCAGCCATAGAGCAAGTTCAAGGCCAGTCTGGACCATATGAGATCCTTCTCAAAAGAGAGAAAATAAAGGAGTGGGGGGGGGGGGGGAGGAAGAAGGAAGGTAGGAAGGAGGGAAGGGAATTAAAGGAGAGTTAGGAATAAAAGGAAAGAACTACATAAAGGACAGCAGTTGTAAGACTTACTGAAAGAAGCTAGGCATGGTGGCACACACTTTTAATCCCAGCACTCTGGAGGCAGAGGCAGGTGGATCTCTGTGCATTTGAGGGCAGCCTAATTTCCAAAGCCAGTCCAGTCCAGGACAGCTAGAACTCAAAACAAAACAAACAAAAAAAGACTTACTGCAAGAAAGAGAAACAGTTGCAAGAACGGCTTAGTCTCTTCAGATCTGAATGTGATGAAACCTAATCATCCCTTACACTTTAATTTAGATTAATTGAGCATGTAAATGAATTGAAAGCATACTACGCCAGGGTGAACAAGACTCGGGGTTGGCCTGTCTGATAAGCCTTGGGAGCCTCTATCTTCAAAGCCAGGACACCAAGTGGGCTAAGGCAATGGGCTAAGATGCAGGCAGCTGGATATACATTTGGAGTCTTCCAAGGAAGGGAGCTGGCTGGGGAGAGGAAGACAGCACTAAGTAAGCAATGAATCCTCTCTCCATTTCTACTAGTAAGCCTTCTATATCTAAATCTTGGTGTCTTGCCTTTAAAAGAAAAAACAAAACTAACAACAACAAACCAACAAACTGGGGCTGAGTAGAGAGCTTGCTGTGTAAGAGTAAAGACAAGAGCCGGGTGTGGTGGCGCACGCCTTTAATCCCAGCACTCGGGAGGCAGAGGCAGGCGGATCGCTGTGAGTTCGAGGCCAGCCTGGTCTACAAAGTGAGTCCAGGATGGCCAAGGCTACACAGAGAAACCAAAACAAAAAAAAAAAAAAAAAAAAAGAATAAAGACAAGAGTGTGATCCCCAGAATCCATGTAAAAAAGCCAGGTGTGTAGGGGCTGGAGAGATGGCTCACTGGTTAAGACCATGGCCTGCTCTTCCAGAGGACCCGGGTTCAATTCCCAGCACCCACATGGCAGCTCACAACTGTCTTTAATTCCTGTTCCAAGGGATCTGACACCCTCACATAGATATGCATGCACTCAGAACACCAATGTGCATAAAATAAAAATAAATAAATTATTTTTTTTTTTAAAAAAAGCCAGGTGTGGTAGTTCAGCTTGAGGAAGCTAAGACAGATGGGGCTCTAGGGCTTGCTGGCTTGCTAGTGCTGGCCAGGTAGCCAACTAGCTTAATTATGCTTAATTTTAGAGTAGCAAACCAGAGAGGGAGGAGCTCTGTTTCAAAAATGGTTAACTTCTAGCCTTCATGCACATACATGCACACACATGTGCACCAGCAACACACACAAATTAATTTGTTTAATTAAAAATCACAGATCTTGTATAGTCTTGGCTTAGACTTAACTTCTCATCTAGGTGACCCCAACCTTATATTTATTGTTACACAATGCCTAGCACTCATCACTCTGCAATCTTTTGATGCGTTTTTGTCCTTTTTTACTTTGATCTTCACTTCCTTGTACACGGCACTTCTGTGAACATGTGTGCACATAAAGTCTCATTGGTGATCTAAGTGCAGTCTACAGCCAATCTTACTCTAATGATTTAAAATTAGGTACACCCAACATTAAGCACAAGACCCGTAAGCTACAGAACCATTATTCCTTCTGTGTCTAAATCCCTGTTACTACTGTTTCCAGACCCTAAGTATCCTTAACTTGCCAGGATTTCTTGGCATTAATACGGTTTTATTCTATAAATAGGCCAGCCTCCTTATCTGCAGATCGATAACATCCATGGACAACATCTATGGTCCACTTATTTCAAAAAATAACTTCAGTTCAAATTTATTTGGCTGGTCAGTTGATAGGGGGTGCGGGGGGGGGGGGGGGTGGGATAGGTCATGGGCCTTAGCACTCATGCTCTGAGACACAGTTTCAGACCCATACAATTGCTTTCCACTGGCAGACTACAGGATTGCAGCCCAGGGAATTTAAATGACCGATTTACCCAAGGAAAGAAAGCTTATTTTTAGTGAGGAGGAAAAAAAAAATGATGATTTAATTTATTTTACTGGCTGTGAATCTCCTTTGGAAAGGAGAAGTAGAGTTTGATTAATTAGATTAGCAAATGCAATAAAGTGTTTATTCACTTGGGTGAATCAATGTTTCCCTGGATTTAGCTGAATTTTATTCTAGGTTTTCGAACCTGTCCAGTAGGTAGCAAGATGGAGGCCAAAAAACCCTTCCACACCACGGTGCTTTCAAGTATCTTTTCACATGTTAATTTGATCTTTTTCTGAAACTGCAGGCAGACATATTTCACAGCCCCTCCCCGTCTCCCTCATGGAGGGGGAGGGGCAGCATATGGATGATCTGCACAGATGACAGGAAATTAACCACACCACTCATTACCATTTGCTATGCTTCTGGGTTTTAGCAGGTTTTTCCATTCCTATTGACTTTCGTTGCAAATTTTCTTTCTACCCAGCACAAAAATCCCAAAAGAAAATAGGTCAGCAGATTATAAGGTCATTAGAAAACACTTATTAGAACAAACTGTTGCATTTGTAGAAAAAATAGCTGTTAACTTCCTCCAATTGCTGCTGGCTTTTCTTTCTTCATTCTTTTCATGGCTGTCTTCTTCAGGAAGTCCCTTTGATGTGTCTCGCTACACAAAACTGTTCCCTGACTCATTTGTTACTGAGACTTACCAGGGTAACAGCTGTTCAAACAACACACTTGCCTCTGAAAGCCTGGGAAAATTGGGGACAATAATCAAATTAAAATTCCAGGTCTACAATCTTTTGACAGAATGCAGACGATTTTGAGCTTTTATACCAAAGCACATTACAATAAAAGAGACTCTGCAGCATCGTGTACTGGATTCTTCCATTAATGAGCTAGCTGACGGCATGTTCAGGAGGAGGAAAGTCTGGTCACTCACCAATAATTCAAGCATATCTCTAGGGGGGAAAACCCCTTTTTCCTCTTTCTTGTTATATTTATTTATTTATTTATTTATTTTTTTAAGTGAAGACCCAACTTGAAATTGTAGTCATTGAGGACCACTGGATAGCATCAGACTCAGTAACAATATAAAGTTGAAGTGCTGGTGGCCCGGACACTAGCATCTTGGGTGGCTTCTGATAAACAGGAGGGTTCCATTGATTATGGCTGAAGGTAGAACTGAGTGCTTTTATCCAAAGGCTGTGAAAATCACCTTCTCCAAGAAAGGTTAACATCTCTGAGTTCTCAGAAAGAATCAGAAGATCACAGGATCACGGCTGCCTTCATGTTAATGAGGTACAAGCAAGTGGCCTTGAGATTTGAAAGGAAAGGAGGAAAATCAAAATCAGAGCACATCCCCCCTTCTGAAAGTGTTCTCTATCTATCTATCTATCTATCTATCTATCTATCTATCTATCTATCTATCTCTGTAACACATCTGGATCCTGCTTGAGCTAGCAGGAAATTGGAAGGTATCTGAGATCAAACAGTTTTAATACTTTGAATTGCCCTGAAGATAATGCCTGCCTCCAAAGATAAGTAGCATGTATACCAGCATTCTTTTCTCGCCTGTTCCCCCCAAAATCCCACCACTGCATTTGGCACCCAAACACCAGGAAAAGCACCCAGCTCCCCAATGGCTCCTGACTCCAACCACTTTCCCATAGTTCAATGGCTCCTAGTTGGAGCCATGCCAGTGCTTCGAGTGTCCAGTGGTCTGTCTTCACATGCCAGCTTCACTCACTTTTCTCGGAAGCAAGAGAGTCCTCTGGGCAATGCCAAGTAAGGTCTGAGTCTTTAGGACTTTCCCACCCGATGTCCACATTCCCACCACACACTCCACACTCCAGTCAGATTGCAAATCTGAGACTCTTACTAAAATACCCAGTCACACAGATGAAACATATATCCATATGTATATTCCCTGCACTTTGGCAAGTACCTCTGGGACGTCTACTGTATCTTCCCTTCCTTCTCATCCATCTTTGACTTGCTTTATTCTCCCAGGGCATCTCTGTATGTACGTATTAGGGAGCATGCAGCGTGTTATGCACCATAATCACTAGTCTCTATCTTCTGCAAAGATGCAAGGCTGAGCCTCATCTTTGTTGGAGTTCAAAATAAATAGCTATTCAGTTAAAAAAAAAAAAAAATTAAACCAATTAATACAACACTGCCACCCAAATAGTCCCTAAAGTTCATGACAAATATTTTCTTTGGAAATGAGTTGTGAGTAGGGTTGCCTTCCAGTTCAGAAAGTTTTGCAGGTAAAGCTTACAAAAGTTGCACACAGTAGGTATTTAACAGATGTCTGACAGTGCACAAATACATAGAGCAACAATGTCACCAGGATATTAAAACATCAAGTTTTCTTGATTAAAACTATTTGTCAGACACTAAAGAGAAGAGCATGTAAGTTCCATAACAAGTGCTGGCTCTGACTGAGTAGTTCCCATCCCTCCAAGTGTGGTAGTTTGAATGAAATTTGGTCCCCGTGTGACCTTATAGAGACTGCCACTATTGGGACATGTGGCCTGGTGGGAGTAGGTGTGGTTTACCAACATTAGATATCTGTGTGGAACAATGGCGATTTAATGGCGGGACATTAGGCAGCCAGGTCCACAGCGGCAGGACTACACTGTTGCAAACACCAGGAGAAACACCATTGATGGGAGGGGGTGGGGTGGGGTGAGGGGCTGTTGAGGGTTGCCCAGCCAGGCAGCAGAGAGAATCAGCTGAGCACACTCCCATGTCTAGGCACCCTGGGAGAGCAGAGAGGCAGAAATTTACCTTAGCTTAGAATCGTGGTCTGAAGGCAGGGTGGTGATGGGTTCAGATGGGAATGAATGGAGATTTAGAGTGAAGTTTGGAACAAAAGGAAATTGTCATGGGAAGTGTGTTAGACAGAACAAGCTCAGTAGAAAGGATTTCAGACTTAAGACAATTCTGGAGGAGCTGTTTCCATACTGGCCACCAAGTGTATAATTAATAATAAAAAAATAAGACAATAAGATGCCAGGCAACAGATATTAGATTATATGAGGTTTATTAAGTGAGCATGGGGAGAGAAGGAAAGGGGAAGGGAGGAGGGGTACCCCAGAAAGAGAGAGGGGAGGTGGGGGGGGGGAGAAGAGAGAGAGCCACAAGGAGGGTTTGGCCTTTTGTAATCTTGGATAGGGCCACGCCTCCATGGCAGGTAGGCAATGACATCACAGGTAAGGCCGACTGAAGCAGAATCCTAACAGTTGCTCCTATCTTGCTTATGCTACCTACCAGCCACTGACCCCAAGCTCCCATATAGTCCATTAAGAATAGACAGCACTGACATGCCCATCACTATCTGTTTTACTCAGAGCCCCACGTCATCTACCTACCGGGCAAATGGCTGAGTGGGTAAAGTACTTGCTATGCAGGCATGAGGAACAGAGTTCAGATCCCCAGCCCCCATGTGTATGCTGTAATCCTAAAATTCCAGAACTGGGAAAGCAGGCTCAAAGGATGGCCACAGCAAGGTGGCTAGCTAGACTGTCTGTATGGGTGAGCTCCATGGTCAATTGAAAGATTCTGCCTTGGTAAATATGGTATCTGGAGATCATGAGGGACTCCCAGTGTCAACTTCGGGACTCCACATTCATGCACATACAAGCTCATGTGCACCCACATACATGCTGTCTCTGTGTGTACCTGCACAGTACATGTTAGATGCTGAAAGGAAAAACACCAGGCTTACTTACCCTTATTATTGTTCTTAATTTTCTGAAAATAAACTTAGGTTCAAAAGAATCTTGCCACCCTGACAAGGACCCTGCTGATGTGTTAGTGACCCCTGGCCCTCTTCTGAATTGGTGTGTTTAAGCTTGTTTGGTAATTTAAAGAGTAGGAGTGATGAAATCTCTCCCCTGGCCCATTACAGCCTCTATTTACTATTTGCCCTAGGCTCCTGCCTCAGCAAGACCTAAGATCTGCATTCAGATACTGACTGTAAAACAAGCTTAGTAGTGAGAACTTGCTTTCACCCACTTCAGTGAAGCTGGGGCCCACAAGAGTGGAGTCCAAACTGCCCACGGCCTCTGTGGCCAGGCCTCCAGTTGTTCCCTGTTCTTGGTGTCCAGGTTGGTATCCCAGCATAGGGCTCAGAATTCCAAACTATCTCCTTCTGCCTTGCTTGTACAGGCTCTTCCCTCTGCTTGGAATGTTGCCACTCCAGTCACATTCCTAAGGCTGTCTTGTGCCTAGCACCCACTGGTAGGACCTGAAGGGGCCTCCTCTTCCCAACCCCCCCCCCCTCGCAGAAGCAAATAGCCCCTCCTTTGCCCTTTGACCTTCCTTTTCTATCTTTCTAAAGCCCCTGTCATAACTCAGAGATTGAATTACTACTCATTGTTTGTCAGTTTTGTGTGTGTTTGGGTGTGTGTGTGTGTGTGTTTGATGGGTGTGCTCCTGTAGAGACCACAGGTTTATGCTGTCTGTCTGTCTTCATTGCTTTCCACATTACCTGCTGAAGTAGGGTCTCTCCTTGAATCTGGAGCTCTTTGTGTATATCATACCTGCCTGGTTTTGTTGTTGTTTTTGTTGTTGTTGTTGTTGTTGTTGTTGTTGTTGTTGTTGTTTTGGTTTCACTGTGTAGCCTTGGCTATCCTGGAACACACTCTGTAGACCAGACTGGCCTCGAACTCAAAGATCCGCCTGCCTGCCACTGCCTCTGGAGTGAGTACTGGGATCAGTGGCGAGTGCCACCACAGTCTGGCTCCGCCTAGCTTTTATGAGGGTGCCAGGGATTGAAACACTGATCCTGGAGCTTCCAGGGTAACAGTTTACCCACTAAGCCACTCCCTAGGATCCACACTCCTCCCAGCTGAGAACTCCCTCCGTCAACAGACACCACGGCTTACTCATATCCACTTCCTTGGGACACAAAGTCATACCTGGAACACAGTCATCGGTGTGAATGGCTTAAGGAAGAACTCAGCTTTGCTTCACCTCTGCACACAACTGAAGTCACATTAAGATGACTGACAATTCCATCCCTCGTGGTCCACCCTTCAAACAACAGAACACCAAATACACAAGAACTACAAGCCTGCCTTCTGCACTGACGGTAGGCTGCAAAACTGACCCTAACAGGGGAACAGTTCAGTCTCTGAGGGTACAACATTTAAGAGTTATTTTTCCAGCTTGATGAAGAGCAGGAAGTAATCCAATAGAGAGAGAATGCTTGGAGATAGTCCTCACACTGTTTTGGCCTTTTTAACTTTGCTTAGCAGCTATTTGCTGAATACCAGCAAAATGCACTGCTGGCCTTGTGTTGGGCTGCTTTCTTTTGCTGCAATTGAATCCCATTGGCTGGGAACTTTATAGAGAGCAGAAACTCATTGGCTCATCATTCCAGAGGGAGACACCAAGGTTTGCTGACCGCAAGCGTGTTTCTTTTCTAAAAAAGCCGCTCAGTAATGCAGCCATGTGGGTCTACCCTGACTCCATCCAATCCTAACTATCACCCAAAGGGTCAGCTTTAAATACTGCTAACTGGGGGATGTTTCTGGGTTTCTTGTTTGTTTGTCTCTGCTGCTGTGATAAAATATCTTTATCAAGAGCATCTTTGGGGGAAAAGGATTAATTCATGCAGAGAAGTCATGGCAGAAGAAATGTGAACCACCCAGTCACCGCACATCCAAAGAGCAGAGGCAAAGGGAATGCCTCTGCACGTGTCAGTGCTCAGCTCTCTTTCTCCATCCTTAAGGAGAAAAGCTCAAGATCCCCTGCCCAGGAAATGACAGTGGGCTGGGTCTTTCCATATAATTAAGGCAATCAAGAAAATCGCCCACAGCCAGGCAGGTGGTGATGCATGCCTTTACACCCAACACTTGGGAGGCGGAAATGGCCAGATCTCAATGAGTTCGAGGCCAGCCTGGTTACCCTTTTGAATGTATTCTCTTTGGAAAGTATTTCCCTTGGCTCCAGGGCAGCTGGAAAAAAAAAAAAAAACAACAACAACAACAACAAAAAACAAAAAACAACAACAAAAAAATAAAAAATAAAGAAAAGAAAAAAAAGAAAGAAAGAAAGAAAAGAAAATCACTCACAATACAACCTTAACTAGAAAATCTCTTACTGATCCCATCCCTGTGCCCAGGTCAGTGCCAGGTTGGCAGTTAACAGTAGCCATGACACTTCAACCCTAGGAAAAGAATACAGAATGGTGTGCAAACAGACCCCTGTCTTACCCTTGGGGCCTTCCAGTCCAGTTAAGGATAGAAGACACCTCTAAGGCATGACGTAGGATGGTCACATGAGTGACAAAAAGGGAAGAACGCTGAGTCCTGCTAGAGGAAGAAGGCAGGGTTTGTGTTTTGTGTGCACGGACTACAGGTTAGGGCGGTTAAAGTAGTCCCAAGTGACAGCTTTTTTGGTTTTGGCTTTGCTTTTGCTTCTTTTTCTTTTTCTTTTTAGTTTCAGACTTGAACACAATTTCCCAGCTGTTGCTCTCCTAACTGCAGTTTACAGACTGGAGGGCTAGGGTGCCTGTGCCTTGAGGGCCAAAGGCAGACAGGAGGCCCCAGAGTCTCCAGATTTTCCTCTCAGGCTATAAACTTTATTATTGCGCTGTCCTGAGGCATCCAGCCGACTTCAAGAGGAAGTCCCACAGAAGGCCTATGTCCTGCAAGAAGGTAATTCATGAGGGCTGGCTGCCGCCATGCAGAGCCAAGGACTCCCTGAACACATCCCAGTCCGTGCAGATACTGTCTTCCAGGGCCTTCAGACATTTCACAGTATTGTAGAGCATTGTCTTCACTATATTTGTTAATGTAAATCCCCAGGTTTAGTTATGCCCCATGTTCAGAAAGAAAGGGAGGGAGGGAGGGAGGGAGGGAGAAAGGACTGGAGAGAGGGAAGTGGGGGAAGGGGGAGGAGGAGGCGGAGACCGCCAGAGGCAGGAGAGATACCTTAGTGAGGTGCTTGTGGCTCAAGCATGAAAATCTGAATTCAGTTCCAGAACCCAAAGCAGGGCATCGAGGGCCGGGCATGCCAGCACACTTGGCACACTCTCAGGACTGGGGGAACAGAGATAGGCAGATCTTTGAGGCTCAGTGGCCAAGCAGCCTAAGTGAATCAGTTAGTTCCAGGCCTGGTGAGAGACCTTGTTTTTAAAAACAAGGTGAATGACTCTTCCACTGCTGATGTCTCCACACATGCACACACAAGCACCCACACAAATCACTCAGACAGACAGACAGACACACACACACATGCACACACACACATGCACGCACACACACACTTTAAAAGTATGTCATAAACATTCATTGTACTTAATATTTCTGTAGTCCTGCTTTTCAGGACCAACATCCAAGACTTGCATTCTCAAACTAGAGTTATCTCTGCCTTGTTTACAGGCAGTGGCCTGTTGTTCACAAACAAACAAACAAACAAACAAGTAAACAAAAAACCCACCTTTTCCCTTACCCTTAAAATCTTAATATCCCTATCTAAGTCATACAACTTCAAATATCCACCCATCAAAGAGTAGGTGTTCAAATCCACCTCTATACAGAAGGACCGTGGCTGTTTCAGAGCAAACGGATGAACCCATGGCATAGAATTGCATGAAAACAATACAAACAAGCAAGCAAAACAACTAGCTTCTGTGCCTTTGAACGTCTGTTTTCCTTCCGTCTGGACAAATATCCATATGTCAAGAAATTCTCATAAGCAGTGAGGCATGTGGACACAGTGCTAAAATGTTAGCCCCTAACACAAGGTCAGGAGTAAACAAACAAACAAACAAACAAACAAGTTTTTGTGGGTGGTGGTAAACTCAGAGCTCCATGAAGGCTGTGGGCACACTTCAGAGAACCCTGTACTAGGTTGCTGCTGCTCACCCTGGGGTGCAACATGTGCACCTGAACCAGACCCCACCTCTGGTACTTTGTGTCATTGTGACTGGACACTCAGAAATAAGCAACAGTCCTGCCCTTCACCTCCACTCTGCAAGCACTCACTGCACTACCTCAGCACTTCCCAGGGCTGCAAAAGCTAAAGAATGCCACCATGTCAGCTCATCTGCCAAACTGAGGACTGAAAGGGGGACCACTGTAAGGAAAAAGGCCATGCCTTCCCAAGGTGGGTGTCTATTTTAATCCTAGTCCTTAAAATGTACAAACAAGGGCTGGAGAGATAGCTCAGCGGTTAAGAGCACTGACTGCTCTTCCAGAGGTCATGAGTTCAATTCCCAGCAACCACAGGATGGCTCACAACCATCTATAATGTAATATGATGCCCTCTTCTGGCCTGCCAATGTACATGCAGACAGAGCATTGTATACAGAATAATAAATAAATCTTTTTTTTTTTTTTTAAATGTAGAAAACAAGAGGATCAGTAGTTCAAGATTAGCCTTGGCTACATAAAACCATATCTCAACACACACAATAAATAAATAAATAAATGCTGAATAAACAAATAAAAGAATGAGAAAGAGGACCTGGAAAGGGTGGCTATATTTCATTCCAAAATTAAGTAGGAGAATTTTTATCTAACCCTAATAAGAGATTCTATCAGGTTTGGTTGCTTTTCTTTATTGTTTTGAAAGGGGGGAGTGTTTCAGTGTACAAGTGTTCTGGAGGTCAGCCTCCAGTATTCCTCAGGGGCTATGCGGCTTGGGGTTTTGTTGTTGCTGCTGTTCACATTGTGGCTGAGTATGAGCGCATGCAGAGTGTCATGGTGAGTACATGGAAGTCAAAGAACACCTGTGACAGGCAGCTTCCACTTCTGTGTCAGTTCCAGGGATCCAGGCTGGCAGGACAAGCACCATTACCCTATGAGCCATCTCATCAAATTCTGCTTTGTTTTCTGAGACAGAGCCCCCTCGCTGGAATAACCCTAGCTCTGCTTTTCTAGCACTGAGGTTACAAGTATGAACCACACCCCATTCAGATTAAAAAACAAAAACCAAGCTGGGCAATGGTGGTGCATGGCTATAATCCCAGCACTTGGGAAGCAGAGGCAGGAGGATCTCTGTGAGTTCTAGGCCAGCCTGGGCTATACAGAGAAACCCTGTCTTGGAAAAACAAACAAACAAACAAGCAAACAAACAAAGGCATGTGTGAACTTAGGTCTTATGCTTCTGAGGCAGCATTTTGCCACCTAAGCCATCTTCATAGGTCCTGACTACATTCGTAAATAAATTAAACATTCATGACTAAACATATTTGCATGCACAGCATTGTGTCTATGGTACAGGGATCTTATACTGGAAATTTGTATGATTTGTTCTGTGTGCTGAAGAAATAGCTTAGGTTAGAAAAATGCTTGCCTTACAAACAAAAACAAGGACCTGCCTGCACGCAGGGCACAGGTGGCTTAAGCCTTTCATCCTCACACTCAGGAGGCAGCAGCAGGCAGATCTCTCCAGGTTTGAGGTCAGCCTGATCTACAAAGTGAGTTCCAGGAAAAGCCAGGGCTATACAGAGAAACCCTGGCTCAGGAAAACAAAACAAAACCGTACTGCAATCTGCAAAACCCATACAGACAAATTGTGTCTGGTGGCACATGCTCTGGGGAGGCACACAGGAGGATCCTTGCACACACTTTGCGCGCGCGCGCGCGCGCGCACACACACACACACAGGCAGGCAGGTATTGCCATTCATTTTTATTACTGTAACTACTGGTGATGTGTTCGCTTTCAGTGTTGTCTACACCTGACATCCACTCGTTCTTTCATTCACTTTGGGTGGCTTGGGGGATAGGGAGTTTCATGTAGCCCAGGTTAGCCTCAGATTGACTATGCAGTCACGGCTAAACTCACAGCTAGACTCAAACTTCTATTCTTCCTGCGTCTGCCTCCTAGGTATGTCCCCTGTCCATCCAGATTTCCAACGTTCCCCTGCACTGAGATTTGTTGGTACCTGCAGCCGGGCCCCCTTCACACCTACTGCTTCCCACAGCCTGCTTTTTTTCTCAACCAGTTCATGTGGCAATCTCTGGGCTGCTTCAAGTAGATCGGACACAGATTCTCTCAATTATTTATATTGGTGACAAGGTCTTTCTCATGGCCTGCTGAAGGCCACTTAGAGGTGCTTGATCTGAAAACCTCTTGCATTTCCCATGCAAAAATCTCCCAGTTCCCCAGCTTCCCCACTTACTGGAGTTGTGCTAATGTCAGTGTGGTATTGTCCAGGGCAGAAGCTTCCATTCTCTCTGCCGGTTACAACTCCATAGGCTTCAACAGCCTCTACCCCTGACACTGACTAATTATCATCAGCAACCTGAAAAGCCAAGGTGAATGATCATGTCCCAGAGAGGACATGGTTTTCTTTTATTATCTGAAAAGCATCTGCACAAGAGCACTGATACTGAGAAAACCTTTCACGTGTGTGTGTGTTTGTGTGTGTGTGTGCGCGCGCGCGCGCGCGTGTGTGCGTGCACACCACAGAATGGTGTGGAAGTCAGGTGACAACTTGCAGGAACTGGCCCTCGCCTTCCACCAGGTGGGTTCCAGGGACTGATCTCAGGTCATCAGGCCTGGAGAGCAGGCACCTTTACCTGCTGAGCCATCTCATGGGCCCTTAGACTCTTAACCTCAGTGAACCTTTGACTCACCCAGAAAATCAAGTGAAATCTACTTTCCTCACCAGCAAAGACAGGCCTGTGGAATACTCAGCCATGACCAGGCTGCCCCTCAAACCACTCCAGAGAACTGGCTATTTATTTATTCAGAGAAGAAAATCTTAATTATCTAAGATAAGGGTGAATATTAGCATGAAACTGTTGAGCCTTTTTTTTTTTAAAGGTGTTGGAATAACTTACATTTTTAAAAGCTAGCAAGCACTCCTGTTTAAAAATACCACCGGCATATTGAGACAAGCCTTGGGTCTTCAGGAACACTGAACTTCTAGCTATTTCTCTTCTCCCTATTGTGTTTTTCCCCCTCCTCTTCTGTGAATGAAAACAGCACATGAGAGAACTGTTTCATATAATGCTAAACACCAAGACGACAACAAATGATAAGGATGCTAGACCAGGTCCTAGGGCAAAGTGCTTGCTACACTCAACCTCTGGGAAAACTGATTAAAGATTCTAAATGTGACCGCCACATGGGAGACACTCATGCGACTTTAAAATATCAGAATCCCATTGTGCTGTTCTTTGGCACAACCCACACAGATCTGGAAGCTGACAAGTTCAATACAACACATGGGCCTCCATTACGTCCATAACACCTTAGGGTATTCTGGGCATCAAGATCAAATGCAGAAATGAAAAGCAACAGTAACAAAAGCCCACTATCTGCCCATGCCTGGCCTTGCCAATGTAAATGAATAAATACAATTTCAAAGATTGTTTTATTAATATTAAATCTGTTGTTCTGAAATGGATTATAGACTCCTTTAGCCTATTCAGCAGGCTTTCTCACAATGCTACGTGAAAGATTTATTTGTCATTGTCCAACACAAACAATGAAGAAACTCAGCCCAGTGCAAACTCCCCAGGAGAAACAATCTGCAATTTAATTAGGGGATAATCGAAGCCATTTAAATACAATTCCAGGCATTTTTAAAAGTGATATTTGAAGAGACATCTGCTGCATCTATCTATGTGTTTAAGCAGAATATGATGATGTGGGATTTGAGGAGATGCCCACGGTGATAAACAAGACAGGATGTTATCAGGGCAAGACCCATAATTTAGGATGGAAATCCTGGAACCCTCCCTGTTGACACTCATGCCATGCCCACAAACTCAAGAGATGACACAGGATAGACAGGGAGACAGGCAGGCTGGCCTCACTAAACATTACTTACAGTCTTTTGAGTGCAGCATAACAGAAAGAGTGTGATTTGTTGTTGTTGTTATTGCTGGCCTGGAACTCACAGAGATCTGCCTGCCTCTGCCTCCCCGAATGCTGGGATTACAGGTATCATCACTGGTGGTGCCTGACTAAAGGGTATGATTTAAAGTCACCACACTAAGCTGATAGCTTGGCCCCTCAGCACTGCTTCCATCTGTCACCACCTTAGATTCCCTGCTTATGAAGTGGGAATATGAATGCCTGCCTTACCTGGGTTTTGAATATTAAAAGGCAATCTTTAAAATAAAAGGACTGTATGAAAAGGGAATTGATGATACTGAAATGTCAAAGAAACGGAGATGATAGATTGAAGCATTGACACACCACTCTCGCTCCTCCTACCTTGAGAATTTTATTATTTTCCACTCAGATATACATATATATATATCACAAAAAAATGTTTCAGCATTGCAGGTTTTCAGTTTGGTGGAATGAAATGTAGAGGTGGGTGGTGGTGATGACTGTGCGAGTGTGTGAATTTACTTATTGCCACTGAACTGGGCTCTTAAAACCAGGTAAGATGAGCAGAGGTGTTGATGTCTCAGCGGTTAACACTACTGCCTTTCAGCCTTTAAGATGGCAAGTTTCATGTCCCATGCAGTGCATAGTAACTTTTAAAAATTATTAAGGAGCATTTTACTATGATAAAATCCCTGGTAGCCCACATGGTAAGCTGCAGAAGCCAGGCACAGGGCACTGAGAAAACGAAGCATGGCACATAGTTCTAGCACACTGCCAAAGCACACACCAATTCTAGGGCTTCGGCCAGACTTTCCAAAAAAAGTCTTATTTCCCTAACCTTTGTTAAACTGCAAATGACACGGACCAGAAAATGAGAGTATCTCAGCCAGTCACAAGGGCTTATCCCTGCAATCCCAGCCCACCGGGAGCCAGAGGCCTCTAGTCCTAAGCCATCCTGTGCTGCACTGTGAGATCTGTCTCAGATAAGTATGTAAGGAAATAAGAGTTGGGGTGTGGCTCAATCGGTAGAGTGCTTTCTTAGCATGCATAAGGCCTAGATTCACTCACTAGCACAGAATAAAGCAGGCGTGGTGGTATGCGGCTGTTTCTTGGATGGAGAGGCGGGATGACTAGAAGCCAAAGTGCTCCTTAGCTATATAGAGTGTTCAAGGCCAGCTTGGGCTACATGAGACCCACCTCGATTTTTTTTTTTTGAACCAGCTCACTAACTAATAATTAATTTAAGGTACCTGTTTGTTGGGTTCCAAGCCCTCAAATTCCTAGGCTCTGACCACTTTCAGAAACACAAATGACATCTGTGCTGAGTCACAATCAATGCAAACACGTCCACTAATTTCGTGGTTTACACTTGAAAATGGTTTGTTTGCGGAAGCACCTTTGCACCACAGCTTCAGCAAACAAATGGGTTAAAGATAAGAACCCCTGAAGGAAGATCAAGAATTCACACCCCAGTGCATAGCTGATGCTCCTGGCTTCTGTGTGACTAGAGCTGTGCTGTGCGGATTTCCACCCGTGAGAAGCAGAGTGCAGAAGTAACTGTGGACATCAGAAACATCACAGCTTTTCTACAGGCACCTGAACAGATCCTGCCCCCTACCATAGCTGGGTACAGCATGCCATGCCGGTGGGTGACTGGATGGGAATGGATGACAAGGATGTCCCTTTTGGATGTAGCTGTGGTTCTCTATGCTAAGGGTTTGTCAGAGAGGTCTAACAACACAATGTGTTGGCCTGTTGCCTGTGCCTTAAGTAGCTAAGGTGTAAGGAAGACACCGAAGAGGCGAGGCAGTGAAGAAACTTCACACTAATGGCTGAAACAAATGCCGTGAAAATCTACCTGTCCAGAGAGTCCATCGATAAAAGGATCAGGCAAAGTCAGCTCAACTCCTTAGCAACATTGGAAACCTCAATAGCTAACTAAAGGAGCCTGGACCAAACCTGCATTCCATCCTGTCTTTTATCTTTGGAATGCAGATCACAATGGAACTAATTCAAGGTTATCAGGTGAGGAAAAAAAACAAAAAACAGGGAAACTTGGTAAAGATTCAAATTACAACAGTTTTAACAGCACATTTCCTGACAGCCACTCTTGTCAAACTAAGGTATTAACAATATTGTAAAATAGTTTGATCCAGTTCAAAGCAGGCACTTCACAGAAAATCGTCCCAATAAAAATCATTAACTGATCACCTTTTAAATCACTGCTAAGTAGATTCATTCATCTTAAATCTTAAAGAAGCTTCCTAGTTTTATACTTCATTTATATACATTTCCAGTTCCAAAAGGCACCAGAAAAGTCTCTATAAACACTGTTTATGTCTATGCTGATGCTAAGCCCTAATCTCACACTATCTGTTACTGGCTTCCAGCCCAAAAAACATTATTTTGGCAGAGCTAAAATTCCATGTTAATGGCTGTGCTGGTTAATTGTCATCATCAATTTACTAGACTTGGAATCAATCACCCAGGCGATTGGGGAGGCAGGGCCTCTGGTTGGGTCGTTGAAGGCTGTTTCAGAAAGGATCGACCAATGAGAGAAGGAGCCATCCAAACGATGGGCACAGACTGGACAGTGTAAAAGTCTTCCGAAAAACAGAGGAAAGTAGCTACTGCCAACATTTCCTCTCTCTGCTTCCTTCTTGGCCATGAAATAAAGTTTTCCTCCACGAAAAGCCCCCATTGCCATATTTTGCTCAAGCACATGGGGCCAAGCAACCATAGGACAGACTAAACCCTCCAAAGCCATAAGGGAAAATAAATTCTGCTTTCTCTCTTAAGTTGTTTCTGTCAGATATTTTGATGATGGTGAGAAAATGCAAACTAACCAATAACTAAATGCTCACAAGTTATAAATTTCTACATTTGTCATTCATATCAATGCTCAAAATTTCAAAATTTCCAACAGCTTGGTCTTAAAACTCTTCCCCTAGCTCTCTACACAAAACCTATAAGGCTGCATCAACAAGGAGAAGAAGAGAGCTCAGTGGGTACCATATCTGCAGCAAATGTACCAGAGACCCTAGTTCAGGCCCCGAGCATCTGTGTAAAATGTTGGGAGAGGCAGCATGTTCCTGTCACCCAGTGCTGAGAGGGAAAGAGGAGAGCCAGGTGGAACCCTAGGGCTTGCTGCCGGGCCGTTCTAGCTGAGAGAGCTCCAGATATCAACAGTGATGGTGGTGATGCTCAGAGGAAGATACTGAAATCTACCTCTGGCCTCCACAAATGCGCACACAGCTGAGCACACAAGACAGGCCACACACACAAGGACCTATCAACAGGAGGAAAAAAATCTTATCTTGAAAGATACAGGTAGTAAGGAGTCAGGATCATAACCCAATGAAAATGCTACCCTTTCACCCACTGTGGGTAGGTTCAGAAACAGCATTCTGTAATTACCTCCTGAGTGACTGCAAGAAATGAAAGGCAAAGGTCTCTGCTAGCCTTCATGGACAGCACCTGAGAAAGCATGCTACCCACACCCAGAGAAATGCACAGCCTGCCAGGAGGGCTGCCCAAATTTCCAACCCTCAGGGTCTCCTTAATTATTATATCTGAAAGCAGCTGTCAGAGCATTTCCAAAGCCCCAGGACACAGCTCTTACCAGTGAAGCCACAACCTCATGTCAGCTAACCATGTGTAAAGGGCTGAGGAGCAGAGCTGCAGTGAGGCATCAGTGCCTGAGAGTTACCTACTGCTTTCCTAGAGGTTCAGTTCCCAGTACGCATGCCAGGCAGCTCAAAACCACCCCTTAACTCCCACTTTAGGAGACCCCTGTCTTCCTCTGGCTTCCATAGGCACATACATATATGTGACATACATGCATTCATGCATTAAAAATAAAAGTAAATCTTTTCAAAAGGCATAGGTGGCAGAGTCAAGAGGAGATGCCTGGTGAAAAGCCTTCCATGAACATTTCTGTTCATCTTAGGTCACCAGATTAGTCATCTTGGTCGCTAATTTCTAAAGATGCAAGCACAAGCAAATGGCTTTACCCCGCCCCCAGGCCCTGGCAGGGATGAACAGCCTTCTTTTGCTTAGAGCAGAAAGACATAATAAGTAAATGCATTTCCAGACTTCACAAACTGGGACTGTGACAATGCAGACTCAATGTCTTACAATTTCAGGTAGAAAGGTGGCCCTGCCAAGGGAATAGGAAATCTAGCATCAAACCTAAGATGTCTGAATGCCAGCTGTAACTAGAAATAAGATGTCTGGAACAACATCAGATAGAGAAGGCAATCTTTTACTGCCCCTGGCCCACTTCCACCATTTTCCAAGCCCTGGTGGAAACCTCCTGAGAAGTGTCCATTTCGCAAAAGATATTAATAAGAATTTGGGGTTCTTTAGAACACGGCTATAGTATCTTTGAAATTCTTTGGGAAATACCTTCCAAATTATGTTCCTCACTGGAAGACTATGTGCCTGTAAAAACTTAATATCCCTTTGCAGAGACTATGATTTCACCCCAGGAAGGCTGCCCGAACAGGTAGTTTAATTATGCAAGATCCCTTAGGTAATGAAAAGAATCGCAAAGCCAGAGGGCAGCACCTGTGCAGATGCTAAAGGAAGGTTCCTCATCTGGTGATGGACCTGGACTACTCACGGGAGACACCTGCAACTGAGCAGCTGTTCCCAGGGAGGACAGATATTTACATCATGATATATAACAATAGCAAAATCACAGTTACAAAGTATCAAGGAAAATAATTTTATGGTTGAGGGTCACCACAACATGAGGAACTGTATTAAGGGTTCACAGCATTAAAGAAGTTGAGAGCCACTGCTCTATATAGAGAAAAGCCTTTGATATCCTGCTAGATACTTCCAGACAAGAAAAAGCAACCTGGAACTGGACCACTGTCTTGGTTCATCATCATCTAAAGAGACGGTAGGTCCTCTTAATAACCTGCCCCCAAGCAGAAGAGAAACGCCCATGAATTTTTATACATAGCTTTATGCTGCTTGTGAATCACTCAAAGCCCATGTACTGTCTCTCAATGCATGCACTCCGAAATAAAAACATATGTGTATCATGTAATTGTTTGGCCAAGGCTGTAAGCTTCTGTTCTATATAACTTATAAGGTTTTGTTGATGAATGGACTCCTAGGATCCTAGATTTACTTCCAAGGGCTCAGGGCAGCAGGAAGCCTGACCTCTGAGTCTATAAGTGTCAGGCACAGCCTGGGGAGCACAACCTAAAATAAAACCTTGCAGATACAATCTGGGCCTCTGCAGTCCAAAGAGAGTCCTGGCTCATGACCTCTGTCCTGTAATTCTCTACTGCTGCCCCATATCTTTAAGGGTTACGTAAACATTATGGCCACGAATTTAGAAATCTTTAAGAAACTAGGGAAAGTCCGTACATCTGAGCTCAGTCTAGAGTGATAATAGAGAGAATGCTCCCTTTCGAAGGTGAGGCAGAGAGGGGCTATAAAGCCTGACATGAGCTATGAAGGCACAGAAGCTGCAGCAGATGATGGCAGATGGGCTGGAAACAGCAGCCAGACGCAAAAGCAAGGGAGTTTGCCTATCCTAACAGAAAAGAAGGAGTGACATATAAAGAGGCCGTGGATCAAAAGTCCCCAAGGCAGGGAGGGCTACAAGCCAGTGGATTCCCAATTGGCCTAGGAATATGACCACACCTGTCTTAATTTCTCTGTGACTAAAACTCTTGAGACTGAATAACATATTATCAACAATAACTTATTGACACTCTGTTCTGCAAGACATGGAGTCCAGGAGAATGTCACGAGGCATCATGCCACATCATGCCAGGATTGACACCACTGCAAGGTGGAGTGAGTATAAAGCAGAGAGCTCACTTTTAAAACAAGGCAACTCCCACATTAATCTTTGGGTTGTCTACAAGTGAGCTAATCCATTCATGAAGGCAGAGTCCTCGGGAACCAATCAACTCACAGAAGATGCTATCTCTCAACGCTGTTGCCCTGGAGACCAAATTTCCCACACATGAGTTTTTAGGAGACACATTCAAACCATAGCGCCCGGTTACATCAGAACAGAGGAGCATGTTAGGAGGCTGCCAAAACTTAAAAAATTAAAACCATACCTAAGGGGGACTGGCAAGATGGCTTAGCCAATAAGGGAGCTTTATGCCAAGCCTGATGACCTGGGTTTGACCTCCTGGACCCACAGGGTAGGAGAGAACTGACTCTTGCAAGATGCCCTCTGACCTCCATATGAATATAGATATGTACACAAGAAAGAAAGAAGATGGATAAATGTAAATTTTTAAAAATAACAGTTATACACCCTGAAACCAGGCCTCATGGCACATATGCCTTTAATCCAGCTGCTCTGGAGGCCAAAGCAGAAGGATGGAGGATTTAAAGCCTTGAGTTCAGAACTCAAGGTCAGAATGGAAAACTTATAATCAGTTTATACGTAGTGAGCCCCTGTTTCAAAATAAAAATTAAGACAGAAAACAAAAACAAAAACAAAAAAGGTCCTGCAACTACAATCAGTAAATAAATTCAAGACCTGTCATGTATGGATAGCACTAATTTTTTTAAAATGGCAATGCAAATAAAAATAACTATGTGTTCAAACATTGTTAAGATTAATATATAATTCTATGGTAAAAAAGTTAATTTGATGGGGGGGTGGGGTTCCATGACAAAATTTCTCTGTGTAGTCCTGGCTATCCAAGAACTTGTTCTATAGATCAGGCTAGCCAGCTCCCTTGAACTCAGAGATCTGCCTGCCTCCGCCTCCAGAATGCTCAAATTAAAGGTATGCACCACCATCACCAAGCTTATAAACTGTTAAAATATTAATAAAACGGATGGCTTTCTATATAGATTTCACCAGAATGACCAGGCATGGTGGATGGCACATGCCTTTAGCCTGAGCACTCAAGAGGCAAACACAGCAGGTGTTTGTGGGTTTGAAACCAGGTTGGCTTATACCAGGAGTTCAAAGACAGCCAGGGCTATGCAGTGAGTCTCCATCTCCAAAAACAAAGTAACCAGGACTCAGGAGTTGGGTTGTAGTTAAAGCTCCAGCCACTTTTGTATTTGGATGCCTAGCATCTGTTTGAAAGCCAGAGGTGGTGCAAAGTAGGCTGATAATCTGATTGCTGGAGACAGACAGATCCCCAAAGGTTGCTGGCTGCCATCCTAGCTAACCAATTGTTTCAGTCAGAGAGCTTGCCTTTAAAAAAAAAAAAAAAAAAGGTAGTATGAGGTAAAAGCAATTGAATATCAACCTCTGACCTCTACACATGCAAACACATGCCTCAGTAAAGGTACTGAGGACCTGGGTTCAAATCCCAGCACCTACACAGCAGCTCACAACTATCTGCAATGCCAAGATCTGACACTCTCACATAGACATATATGCAGGCAAAACACCTATGCACATAAAATAAAGGTTTAAAAAATCATGTTTTAAAAAGAACCCACAGGGCTGGAGAGATAGCCCAGTGGTTAAGAGCATTGCCTGCTCTTTGAAAGGACCCGGGTTCAATTCCTAGCACCCACATGGCAGCTCATAACTGTCTGTAACTCCAAAATCTGGCAACCTCACACCAACACATGTAAATTAAAATTAAATAAAAATATTTTTAAAAAATAAATAAATAAAAAGAACCCATAGAAAGACTCAATATGTATGAGTCTGTATAGTTAGTTATTTCAAATTTCAAAGACCAAGAAATCTCATGCTGCTATCAACTACTTCAGATAACAATATAAGACAAACCTCTATAAAGACACATATAAATTATTCCTGCCCCTAAAAGTAATGCAAAACAAAAACACAACCCTTCAGTTTATATAATGCTGATATTTGGAGAAGATGGGGCTGAGAAAAGGAAAGAGAGTTGAACCAAGTCTGCATGTGCTGCCCCATACTTTGGAATTCTATTCCAGTCTGTTCTGTTCTGTCCTGTTTGTCAACTTTCATGCAGGAGAATATGGAAGGTTAAGACTGTGCCTATGTTTCCTTGACTTGCCTAGTAACCATCAATGTTGTGATTATGACATAGCTTTTTTAACGTACACACAAACATGCATACATATACATGTACATACATATGCATGTGTGTCTATAAAACCTTTGAAAAGTATGTGTGTATCATACACACACACACACACACACACACACACACACACACACACACACACACACACCCCAACCGCTGTCTGTAAATCTTAAGCTTTCCTAGGTCTGCCTCTTTCTGCTACTGTGGTTGAGATATGTGGATTAACTGAGCACATTCAGTGTTATACCTAACACACAACAGCTTCTCCCACGTCTCTGCGGCATATTGCCAGACTTTTATAAGTCTGGAATGTGTATTTGGTCCGAAAGTCTCTGATAAAATGCTTTGCCACAATTCAATATTTTAAATGTAAATGAACTACTGCAGCATGTATTGATTTTATTTCAGATATCATTTCTCTGATATCTTAAGAAGAATAAAGTCTATATTACATGTCATTCTCCTAAAGATCATTTTCTTAGACAGGAAAAAGTAGTCAAGAGTGTGATGAATTTTATTCTGATGGATAGAAGAACTCACTACTGTAGCACATACTGGGACTAATCCACAAGGCTCAAGCATTGCTGAGGGAAAGGAACAATAAATGGACAGTGTATCTTGCCACCCTAGGATCCTAACAAGGTGTGAACTGGCAAAGCCAGGTTAAAAAAATAGACCTGTGACTCCTGTCTGATGGCTGCCTCCTTTTGGCATCTAGATCTCATACATAGTATGAATTCCAGTTTCTCAATGGCAGAATTACCTAACTTAAAGCTCCACAGAATATAGCCATCAGTGCATCTTCTGATTCTATAGGTTAGAAGATTAAGGCCCAAGAGACTGTTGGTTCCCTCAGCCCACTGCTAGCAGACCCCAGGGACATGCTTTGTTGTGGCTATGACAACACCTGGAACTTCTCGTTTCCTCCAAGCAGTCTTCTGCATTAGACCACCAAGGAGGGAACCAAGTGATTAAAAGAAAAGATCCACAAACACTTCTGCTTCAGAATAGAAGCCACCCACACACAACAGGCAAGATCTGTGCCCTGGCTTTAGATTCAGAATCATCTGGGCTTTATCCAGGAAAAAAACAAAAACAAAAAACAAAAACAAAAAACCTTTCACTCCCATTCTTTATGAGTTTCTGAGGGGCCAACACAGTGGTGGAGATCACTGGCGCACTGTCAGCAGCTCCGCCTCGTGTGCAGGCAGAAGAAGTCAGGGTGGCAGTCAGAAGAAAAGAAGACTGGGGGTGAGCAGAAACTTCCCATGATGCCTGGAGAGATGAGCAAGCTGTCCTCTCAACAGTTCTTTTGGACTCAAGTGACTGATTCCTCAGCTCCCAGAGAAATGTGTGTCCACATGAGGAAGTCTCCACTTTCCTGGGAGAGATCACCACTCAACTGGCACGTTACGAGGGAGTGTGGCAGCCTACCTTCCCACGGTTCTACTCTAATCTATTAGAAAACTGCAAACAAGGGCTCAACAATGATTTTGAGTTGATATTGTTATTGTTAGGAATGTAGGGCTTTACTGCCTGAAACCAAGGGAATGGGAGTGTAAACTGGTGTAGCCACTATGGAAATCAGTGTGGAGCTTCCACAAAACTAAAAATAGAGCTAGCATATGACCTGGCTATATCACTCCTGGGTATATACGCAAGGGAATCTTCCACCAAGGCTCCTGCACCTTCATATTTACTGCAACACTATTCACAGGAGCCAAGATCAGTTACCAGCATACATGCTGATTGGCAGATAACTAAAGAAAATGGTGTGTGTGTGTGTGTGTGTGTGTGTGTGTGTGTGATTTCAACTACAAAGAACAAAATAAAAATGCATCATGTGCAGGAAAATGGATGAAACTAGAGATTAATATGTAACAGAAATATGCCAGACTCAGAAAGACAAAGAGGGCATCTTCTCCCATGTGCAGAGTCTCTCTCTCTCTCTCTCTCTCTCTCTCTCTCTCTCTCTCTCTCTCTCCCTCTCTCTCTCCCTCTCCCTCTCCCTCTCCCTCTCCCATGAAAGCAGAAAGGTCACTATAATGCTATAATGTAGGATGAAAGTGGCTAGAGGGAGGGAGGAAGTGGGACAAAAGAGGCTATAGGCTACTGGAGAAAGAGAAAATATCACACTGTCAGATACATCATCTATATTTAAACGCATACATACATATGGCATGAATGCAAAAAGGGACCCTGAAGAAGAACAAGAGGATGACTTTGAAAGGGGGTGAATGGAAGTGGCATGGGGAGGGTTTGGAATAAGATTTAGCATGTGTGTGTGTGTGTGTGGAGGAGAGAGATCACCACTCAACTGGCATGTTAAGAGGGAGTGTGGCAGCCTAACTACCCATGGTTCTACTCTACCTATTAGAAAACTGCAATGTGTATATATACATGTCATAATGAAGCCTATTATTTTGTATATTAACTAAATGTTAGTTTAAAAGTTCAGGTAAAGAAAAGAAAATTGAAGATAAAAGCAATGAACCAGATCTTGAGCAAGTCTGTCAGAATGTGAGCATCTTGGCTAGGTTTCTTTTATTACTGCTAATATTCGCAGGGAATTTAGAGAAAGGTGAATTAGAAAACTGAAAAAAGAGCCAGGCTTGGTGGCAAATGCCTCTAACCCCAGCTCTCAGGGAGGCAGAGCCAGGTGGATCTCTGTGAGTTCGAGGCTGACCTGGTCTACAAAGTTAGTCGAGGATACTCAGGACTACACAGAGAAACCCTATCTCAGGTGCGGGTGGGGGAGGTAAAAGTTTATCCAAAATTGCTGTTCTGTACTCCACAAGAATATTTAAGTTGTGTTCTTTTAAAACATCTAAGTCTAATAATATATATTATTTAAATTTAGCAAGTTAATAGTAAATTACTCTAAAATATTAATGTACATTTGTTCACACTCAAATACATACATACACACACCAAAAGAATTAGGTAGAACTTTCTGGAAATTACAATATAGTTTTTCATGAGATGAGGGAGAAATGTCTTTGTCATCATTTAATAAAAGCTGTGCCATAGATTTTCACCCTAAACACCCCTGCTGGTTTCTAATGCTGTGGCCATGCCTGCTCCATTACTGAAGTGTTTGAGGCAATGCAATTTCTGTCAACTTTTGTCAGAATATAGGATCTGTTGACCCTTGGGGGTCCCCTGAGCCTGCTACTCTCACTGATGTAAGTTTTCAATCATCCTATTTATACTATGTTTGGGTACCAGCTCTCTTGAAATGTTCTGTAATAAAAATAACCCATTGTTTAAGCTGTTCTCACAATAAGAAGAAACAGTGTGAAGATGTGTGAAGATGAAAGAAGAGGATAAAGAAAGAGACAAAGAACTGAAAGTCAAGAGATCATAGAGGAAGAAGAAAGAACAAACTTGCCTAGACGCAGCAATGGATGGCATGACAGTCAGGGAGTCAGTCCCAGAAAAGAGAAATGTAAACAGTGGAAAGCAGATGAGAGGAAAGAAGCCCAGGTGAGTGGCCCACATAGTTCAAACAAGCAGGAGGGACTGAGCCAAGCTGCTTGGAGAGATGATTGCCAATGGAGTAAGCAAATAGGAGGGACACCAGCCCATCATCCCAGCCAAATTTTTGAGAGGTTTCCTTTAGGAGTGGATACAAAAATAAGCAATAGCCAAACAACAAAACATCTGTGTGGTAAAGAACCATCCATTTGCCTGAGCCATTTGTTCATTATATGTACTCATCTGAAACTCACACGAACCCAAGAGGAAGTATACAGTTTCGGGGTGAATGTCCCCCACAGGCTCATGCAGTTAAATATTTGGTCCCCCAAGTGGTGGGGCTGTTTTGGAGAGGTTGTGGACCGTTTGGGAAGGTGTGGTCTGGCTGGCGGAAATGGATATGGGGTGAAGCTTGTGGTTTATAGCCCACATCACTCACTTGCCTTTACTTCCTGATCCACCCGGATGTGAGCAAGCTCCTGCAGGCACGCCTTTGCCACCAGGATGGGCTGTCTCAAACTGTGAGCCAAGATAAGCCTTTCCTGCCTTAAGCTGTTTCTTACTAGACACTTGAAAAAAAGTAGCTAATGAGGGTAAGTCTGAAGAGGCCTGTCACCGTTTTGACAGATGGCACCTGAGGCTTTAGAGAATAAAATGAACGCCAAAAGTAAGTATTTTAAACTGTTCCAACTGCAGCGACGTGGATGAGATAGATATGCAAAGAATTGGGTGTTTGTGTTTGTTTTCTTTTCTTTTGTTTTGTTTTAATTACACAGTGAAAAAGCCATTGCATGAGGCTAGGAAGACTCATCTCCTGTACAAAAATGGAACAAAACTTGCTAACCAGTGTGCACCCCATTAGTCTTTAACCAGTCACTGCTGCATGTCAGCAAAACTGCTCATCAGTTGAAGAACCAAAAATCACACATGAAGGGCGCTCCTGGGAAGACTGGCCAGCCAGTGAGAAAAGTCTATGTTAACCAGTATGCCAAGAAAAATGTCTAAAATAGACTACGTAATCTTCAAAAGACAAACCGTACGGCAGGAACTGAAGAGGCCTCTCCAGGGATGCTGGCTCCAATCCCCAGGAGCTGTAAATGTTATCTAACTTAGAAAGGGCTCTTCCAAAGTGTGAGCAAAGACCTTTAGGTGGGGAGATCATGCTGGGCTGTTGATGTGTTTCCTACATACAGTCAATGCAACTGGTTTTAGACATTTCTATTTGTTTATTTTCCACGTTGGGATATAAAGCCAAGGGTCTCCAGCATCTTTGGCTAGCCCTCAAGCCCTGCTAACACTGAGCTATCTGCGGCTCCAAGAATTATGGAAAGAGAGGAGATTTGATGAACCAGAAGAGAATGTGTTCTACCTCTGGCGTCATTACCTTCACCATGACCACCATCATCATCATCAGGCTGGCCTGAAACTCTTAAGATCAAGTCATCCTCCAAGCAGCTGGGATTGCAGGTGCCTACTTCCATGCTTGCAGCCAGCAGAAATCCTCAGAGAGAAGCCAGGTTCTCTCCAAATGAGACAGACACTGGTTCTCTGAATCTTCAAAGTGTATTTTCCATTTTTCAGACACAACCTTCTGACACAGTTGAGCACATCCCAAAAATCCTCCTGCCCACCATTTTAACCTTTTGCACGTGCCTCCTTTGACTCTGAGCTAAAATAACAGCCTCTGTCTTGCCTTCTTGAACGATGACCTTCCACTGAGATTGCTGAGGAATGTACTTCCTGACTGAGCACGCACAGGATTGTGCTTGCCTCTCAACTGCTTTCCTCTGTAAAAATATTCACAGACTCTCCAATAAAACGTGCATGTTTCCTTTGCTGGAAAAGGACATTGCTTTTTGGTGGGGGTGGATCCTGAGTTCGCCTTACCTACTCCTGGCAGTAAATCTCGCTGCACTCTTTTACGTCTTGACTAAACTTGTTTGACTTTCCACACTCTAAGACGTGAAGACATTGGGTGGCTATACTGCTGACAACCTTGCTGTCAGTCCAGCGGTGCTGATTTTGGACTCCTCTGCTCCCAGAACTCGGAAAAAAAGACTTTTCTGCTTCTTTAAGCCTCTAAGTGTGCGGTGCCTTGCTACCTCAACTGTAAGATACTACTACTGGTACACATTAAGCAACTTATATAAAAATATACTGACTCGCATACATAAATAACAAGAGGGCAAAAGCAAAAGACTGACAGAAGAGTGCTGAAGGAAATAGGACCGAGGACAGAAAGTAGAGAAATAAAGAAGCAAGGAGAGCAGCTTGTTCTTACACAGAACCGAGTTCACTCTCGTCTTTCAAGGCATGACCTTCACCTGAGAGCCTTCCTTTGCTGTGAAGTATAAGATTGCACCTTGCAAAATGAAACAAGCCCTCGTGTGTTTCAACTCCAAATGCAGAGGCCCACCTCCCTACAGAGAAAGCCACAAAGTGTCCAGAATGATGAATGGCTCTAGTTCGTCCCCTAAGACAGCAGCCGGCACAGAGGGAAAGGGGGGAAGGTGAGCAAGCACGCTGTGCACCCAGCTGCTAATCAAAATCCCAGATCCCAAACCATCACAGGAGATGGTGGCCCGCTGGTGGCGGGACTCTGACTCACTTACTGCCACTACTAGATGAGACAGAGCCACTACTCCTGCCCCAGCTTTGCATGTTGTTTACCAAGCACTCCTCCCTAACCCACACTCCTCCAGCCTATGCCTCCTCTAAACAGTTAAGGGCCCTTACAAAAAAGGTTCCCAGAAGTGGCTACTTCAGTTTTTCAGACTTGAAAAAGCACTATTAAAAGGCAAAGGCCTCTCCCACCAACAAGGAGTTTCCGTTAGACATCAACTAAGGCATTAATACTACCAACGAAGAGCTTCAAGGCAAATTCTGCATCGGGAGATTGCTTCCTACGGCAGTGGACACACTTGTGACCCAGATCTCACCACTGAGTGAATCCTGGCACTCATATTTAGAGACTCCCTGGGTAGTTTTTGTTCATGGGGTTGTTGCGTTGTTGTTGTTGTTGTTGTTGTTGTTGTTGTTGTTGTTGTTGTTTAGAGACAGTATCTTGCTCTGTAGCCCAGACTGATGGCAAACTTTCTACTCTCCTGCCTCAGCCTCCTGAATGCTAGGATGATAGATCTACATCACACTTTGCAGCCACACTCTCTTCTCCTGATTTCTTAAGAGCAGTGAGACGCTGCATCTAAACAGAAAAGGACTGGCTAGAGTGTAGAGCAGGTTCTGGGAGTTCCACTTGCCCATGTGGGTACATGACTGTCCAGAGCTCCAGCATCTGAGAAGATGATACAGGCCGGAGAGCTAATGCTGCGAAGTGCAAGCAGGTAGAGATCCGTTTCCATCCAGGCAGATTCTTCTGGAAGAGAGCTAGGCTTTGGAAGACTTGAACTCCTGTGACTGTTTCCTGACAGATTTTTCCAACCATCACATTACCAAAATGAAAATGTAACAGCTTGCAGCCACTGCAATATACTTAAGATGTAATAATGGAAAATGAGATGTTATTGACTGGGGAGGGAGGAGAAGTAACCACAATGGTGTCATCAAGTCAGAAAAAGAAAGAAAATGAACAGATGAATTCCTCAAGACTGAGATATAGTCGCCACCCACTACAGATGGCAAGGGTTCTGCAGAACAGTCCCCAGACAAAACAAGATGCACAGGAAATATGCGAGGCAGTCCTCTAAAGAATACTCTATGGCCTTTGGATCTTAAGGGAATTCCACACTCTCGAGAGCGCAGCACAGCTAAAACTTCAGCGCTGGATCCATTCTGCTCGCAAGAATACACACAGACTCACAGCTACCTTCCAGATGTGCGCATGTGATTTCCCTTCTTCCCGTGAAACAGAGGGTGCAGTGATTGTCAACTTAAAATAAGAAATTAAGCAACATTTTAAGGGAGTGACTAAGTCCAGAGGGAGAGGACCTGAGGAATCATCCCAAATGAAGCCTCTCCTCCTTCTCTCTGCATCTTCTTTGCTTGTTTATTTGTTTGTTTTTCAGGCAGGGCCTCGCTGTGTAGCTCAGGCTTGGCAGGAACTCACAGAGATCTGCTGCCTCTGCCTTTGGAGTGCTGAGTTTAAAGGCATGCGCCACCAGCCTAGATGATACCCCGCCTCCTTCAGACTCTTCACTGGAAGAACAGAAAGTAAGGTTTTAGAAATTGATACCTGCAGAGACACAGGATTTTTTTTTCTCCTACATCTGCAGCCATGTATACATCTTCATTGAAAAAATGTCTGTGCATCCTCTTAATCTTTTTTGTTTGTTTTGTGTTTGTGTGTTTTTGTTTTTCGAGACAAGATTTCTCTGTGTAGCCTTGGATGTCCTAGACTCGCTTTGTAAACCAGGCTGGACTCGAACTCACAGAGATCCACCTGCCTCTGCCTCTCCGAGTGCTGGGATTACAGGTGTGCGCCACCATGCCTGGCTGTCTTAACCATCTTTGAATCAAGGTATGATTGGAGTTGTATTGGTTTGAGGTAGTCTGCTATTGACTTGTGTAGGTTTCTTGACTCTTCCATAGTTAACATCGCCTCGTGTATATGAATCGCAAATATTATTTCCAATTTTCATAGCTCAGCTTTTCACTGAAAATTTCATTTCCATGTCACACGTCTTCAAGGAAATGCAAATGCATATCACATCTACAGTGAGCTCTCACACCTGTTAGGATGATATCATTTTCAATACAAAAAAAAATTTTTTTTAAAGACAAGCTTTGTGGAGAAAATGGAAAGCTTCTTGGTAAGGCTGCAAAATGGTGGAAATCACCGTGGAATACAACAGGAAAATTCTGCAAAACTAAAGCTAAAACTACCAGAGAGTCAAGTAATCCAAATTCTGGTGATTTACCCAAATGCACTGAAATCAGAATCCCTCAAAGACATTAATGGCCACCTACTCCCCAGGTTACTGGAGCCCTACTCAAAATAGCCAAGACAGCCAAGGCATCAAAATGCCTACCAGCAGGTAAAGAAACAAAGAAAAATGTGCTGCATAGGTGTGTGAGTATGCGTGTGCGTGTGTGTGAGAGAGACAGACAGACAGACAGACAGAGACATAGAGAGAACACTCATGCACATACAAACACAAAATAGAATTATCATTCCACCTTTAAGTAAAAGCAAGTTGTAGACAATCCAACCACATAAGCAAACCTGGTAGACACTAGGCTAAGTGAAATAAACCAGAAATAGAAAGGAGCAAGATGGCCTGACTTCGTTGTATGAGACATCTAAATAGTCAACGGCCTGGAATCAAAGCGAGATGCTGCCACAGAGAGAGAAGAAATGCAGATTTACTTACTAACAAGGGTAAAGCTTCAATGACACAGGATGAAAGTGGCCCACAGGCTGCTCTATAGTACCAGCCTACAGCTAATTCTACCTACCTACCTACCTACCAACCAACCAACCATATTGTCTGCTTAAGAATTTAAGGACTTTTTTTTTGGGGGGGCGGGTTTTTTTTTGGCGGGGTTTTGTTATTGTTGTTGTTTTGTAACTATAAAAGGTGCCCATAGAGTAGTAAAAGTAGAAAATTCTTTCTTAGCAAGTACTGTGTGACAGTGAGTCTTACCGCCTTTTTGTGAGTCAGAAAATGCAAATTACCAAACATGAAGTTATTTGTGTCTATGAACCTGCTACTTCAGAGAAATGCACCAAACTGACATAAGAAGAAATCGTGATTGTTTTCTCTGTGTAGCCCTGGCAGTTGTGTAACTCACTCTGTAGACCAGGCTGGCCTCCAACTGAGAAATCTCCCTGCTTCTGCCTCCAGAGTGCTGGGCTTAAAGGTACACAACACCCCCTGTGGGCTCAATTTTCTTAACAAATATATTTTTATTACAAACTTATTAACAAAGAGTACCTCACTTATAACCTGACTAACCTAAGCAATAGGAAAAGAAGATTAAAGAATACAATAATGAAACCGTAAGGATATCAGTTCGGAGGAACGATTCTCCTGGTGTAATCAGCTGGATTTCTTCTGCTGGAACCTGGAGCAACCAGAACCCAGAACCTCAGCTGGAGCCCAGAGACCCGAAGCCTTCCCTTGAGCAGTTCTCTGTAGGAACGTCTCGAAGTGGAGCAGTGAACAGCCAGAACCATCCCAAGTCTTCAAAGGCCCCGCCTCTTGTTTTTGGCTCACATTTATACCTCTTCTCAGAATTTGCTCAAGGATGTTTTTCAGGTGGTTAACAACCAATCTCCCCCACACAGTGGTTCGACTTCTAAAGGGATAAACATCACCTACTCTCTCACAAGTCTTTTTCTCATCCCCTACTTGTGATCTGAACCAAAAAAAAAAAAAAAAAAAAAAAAAAAAGACATGTTTATCTCTCCTTCAACCACCACCTGACAAAGTCTTGAATTTTTATATAGAAGATATATTTAAGAGGGATGACTACTGAAAATTGCTTCATTCATTTACACTGATTTAAAGAAAATTTAGTTTTAAATTCTAAGGTTTAACTCTGCAGAATAAACACTGATTCATTTATATCAATTTAAAAAAAAAAAAAAAGGACTGATTTTTAACTCAAAGAACAAAGGTTTGGTTGGGTTTTTTTTCTCCAAGACAGTCCTGTGTAAAGGAGACCACCATATCTGTGTTACTTGCTTTTCTTGCTGTAGTGACCAAACTTCTGATGAGAGTAACTTAAGAGGAAAGAGATAGTCACCTAGGGTCATGGTTTAAGAAATACAGTCTGTCAGGACTAGAAAGGCATGGCAGGGCCCTCCATGGTGACAGGGACGTGTGGCTGGGACTCCTCAAATCTACACAGAACAGGAAGCAGAGAGCTGACCGGAGACAGGCTGAGCTGTGCAATCGTAAGGCCAGCCCCTAATGAGTCACTTCCTCCTGCAAGGAGCTGCTACCTAAAATTTCCACAACATCCCAAAATGGGACACCTGCTGGGAGCAAGGATTCAAAGATGGCACCAGTGTGAGGAGCTTTACATTCAAACCATAACAAAAACTTCATGGATCCAAGGCAGTGGGCAATGGGCAATGGGCAATGGGTGGCAGCAGGCGAGATGGACTTTGGTTTAAACTTAAAAAGAAAAAAAAAATATTTTACAAGCCTGCTATTTCCCGTCTTCCCTTTATCTAGTGGGCATGTCATTGTCAACGTCACCCGAATCTGATATGCCCTAAACAGTGACAACTTATTTTGGATCAGAGAACATCTGTTAGAGTCTGAGTGACCTTGGGCAGGTTATCCAGCCCCTCAAAGGCTGAGTTTCGCACCAGCAAAATCCTTCTCAGTTACTATACACTTCTATAAGTAATAACGAAGCTGGAAACTGGCCAAAAGTCACCCACAAGCTCATCTTTCTCATCCTGGGCTGACTTCCCTTGGAGAAGTAAGTTAACGCTAAGCACACCTGAAAGGGAGGAAGGAGCTACCTTCCGCATCCTGACCGGTGCCACACCCAGGAGAGAGCCTGATACACATCCCTGGCCAGCCTTGCCTCTGTGGAGTTGTAAATACATGTTTCCCCAAAGGCCCGTGTCCCACCTTCCCACACTGTGTCAGTACTGTACCCAGGTGCTCACTGTTGAGCTGAACCAAGAGAAAAACTGGGGCAGAGGGGGAGGCAGATGAGCCTGCTTGTCATCGTGAAGCACTGCTCCTAGGGGTACCGGGGAGAGAGAGAGTCGGGGGGGGGGGGGGGGGGGGGGGGGGAGGGGGGAGGGAGAGACTGTCAGATTGTCAGGGAAGGGAGACTAAGTTAGTTGACGCCAAAGTCAACACGGGCAAATATAGTGTGCAAAATTATAGGCTGTATTTTGAAAATACAGGAAAAGATGTAAGATGCCAACGGATGGTTTTAGTCCCTGAGGGAGTGGTGCGTCCCAGATGAACTTTTCTTTGTCTAACTTAGACATGGACAGTGCTGACCTCTGGGTCCCTTGCTAGCTGTCCCCAGGGCACTTGGAGACAGGCTTTGACTCTAAAAGAAAATACAGCTGAGAACAGACTCCAGGCATTTTCTGGTAGAAAAGCCTCAATCTGGAGAATGACGATCCTCCTTTGAGTGAGTTCTATAGATAACGCAGAAAAACACTAAGACTCTTCAAGTACCCCTTTAATGTCCATGAATGGCAAATGCACCCCCAAATGTGCCACCGAGCATCCCTTCACCAACTAGGCATTCGTGACCTACCATGGGGGGGTCAGACTGCTAACAAATGGGAGGCTGCCATACACAAAACTGACATCTGCCTCACTCACCTTTTCACCTCTGCCCTATTCCAGTTTCCAACAAAGAGGCCTTTTCCTCCAATGGACCCTCCATCACTCACAAATCTGGCTTTTGCAAATTGGTCTGTGGAATGTGTGGTTTGCCCAAGGACAAAAGCCTCCTTTTAGTTCACTGAACTCAAGTCTGGAATTCTGAGGAGCGGCTCACTTTGGGGGGCTCTACACGGAAGGAGACATGACCTCCCGGGCCACGGGTTCTACACTGATGGTGAGATGTCCCAACTTGCCAGGCTCCTGAGGTATTAAGGCTTGCCCTTCCCCCTCTGCCTCTAAGGCCCTTACTTCTTTCCCTCCTGCCCTTAAAAATGCTGCCTTTGGGCTGTCTGTCTTCTGTGCACCCCATAGTGTTTTTCAGTGAGCAAGGGAAGTCGGCAGGATAAAGAACCTAGGCAAATGACCCTTGAAAAGGAGAAGGGTGGCTTTTTAATTTTCCTTACTGGAATGAAGGAGTCTGCACTATTCACTAAGGCAGAGTGTTACGGAGCACTCCCACTACAGTGGAAAGCACTAAGGCTGTGGTCCGTTACCATACACAACTGATGACACGGTAGGAGTAAATTCATACAGTGGGAGCCTCTTACATCAACTTAGCCTTTTCTTGCTATTGTCCTAAAGAAGGATAGCTCTCTCTTCAGGGTAGAAAGCTGGACATGTCCACTACCTTTAGTTCCGGGTCATGGGAGCACCTATCCTGTATTATGTAGACAAGCCACGTCAAGGGACAGACAGACTGCATTTCAGGATAAGACACCTGCCTTGGGAGACTACCATGCTTACAAACCCACCTTCCCACGTCGGCCATGCCCAGCTAATCGTGCATATTCTAATTTTAGAGTTACATATCTCATTCCAGACTTCCTGCCCAAGAAACTGCCAGTCACACGGTATTCCTCAAAAGGCATCCCTGCCTGTCTGTGCAAGGCTGCTAGCAACCAAAAGGAGGCATCCGCCGCCAGAAGGAGAAAGAGAACTGGCCCTCACATTCATGAAACAAGCAATGTGGACAAGAGGCCTCCAACAGCACTGCCACCATCGGAGCGTGAAAGAAGAGACCGTCAGAGACATGAATGGTGACTTGGGGTCGACAGGAAATAACAATGTCTTATGTGACAATCAAGCACTGATATTCTCTCTTCCCAGCTTCCTCTGTTCCATCTTGCCAAAGGGCTCAGCTTCCTAAGAGGCCTTTGATAAAACAGACTGCTGCTGTTTCTAGTCAGCTGACGTAACACAAAACCCCATGCATCACCATGGACCAGGACATAACACAATCCTGAGGCCTGACAGCCCATGTCTAATTTTTTTTTTTTTATTGAAAAGCATACGTAAATGGGGGTTCTGATAGGTTGCCTTAGAATAAGAACTGTAGCAAACAAAATAGTATACCTGTGGCAAATGTGCTACGTTATATTTCTATAAAGTGTGAGCTCTCCCACAAATAACACAAACAGCCAGATACAGTTCAAGGCCAACCTAAGATATATAGGGACTAATTCCAGGACAGACTGAGCTACAGTGGGAGACCTTGTCCAGAAAACAAATAAAACAACAGGCAAAATAACTCAGGAGGCAGAGGCAGGTAAATTTTTGCAAATTTGAAGCCAGTCTGGTCTATGTATTGAGTTCCAGGCCAGGCAATGAGACCCCATTTTTAACAAATGAGGAATAAGAAAAATAGTGACATGAAAAACAATATGCTAGTCCTTAAAAAAAACAAAACAAAACAAACAAACCTCAACTCTAGGGGCTGGAGAGATGGCTTTCATGCTTAAAAATGAATACTGTTGGCAGAGGACCCAAATTGGGTTCCCCAGCACCCATACTTGGTAGCTCAAAACCACCTGCAACTCCAGTTCCAGGAAAACTTAATCTTCTGATATCCACACTAACATGCACAAGTCCACACACAGCCACACAGATATATGCTTAAAAATAACCAAACTATATCTAAATAAAACACCTCACTTCCAAAAATGTAATGATATCAAACAAAATCGCTGCTATATAATCTCCTTATATGAAAACCTGGATCCTTGGCTCTACAAAAATTCCTGGCAAACACTAGAACGTTATCTTAGCCTCACGTCGGGCATGGTATCACAGAGTCTGAAATTCTAGTGTTCAAAGGACAGAGGCAGGAGAATTGCTGTGAGTTAAAGGCCAGCCTGGTATATATAACAAGTTCTAAGCCGGGCGTGGTGGCACACGCCTTTAATCCCAGCACTCAGGGGGCAGAGGCAAGAGGATCGCTGTGAGGGCCAGCTTGGTCTACAAAGTGAGTCCAGGATAGTCAGGGCTCCACAGAGAAACCTTGTCTCCAAAAACAAAACAAAAAAACAAACAAACAAACAAAAAAACCAAGTTCTAGGCTAGCTAAGAATATAGAATTAAGACCCTGTATCAGAAAAAATAAAAAATAAATAATAATAATGTTATTATTATTATATTATTTAAAGATTTATTTATTGTGTATACAACATTTGCCTGCATGTGTGCCTGCCCACCAGAAGAGGGCATTAGATCTCATTATAGATGGTTATGAGCCACATGTGGTTGCTGGGAATTCAACTCAGGGCCTCTGGAAAAACAGACAGTGCTTGTAACCTCTGAGCCACCTCTCCAGCCCCAGTAATTTTTTTTTAAAGAGGTAGGATTATCTTGGTCTCCAAGCCTGTGCCTCAACATGGGGTACACTTACAGTCTGACTGTAAGAAGGAAGGAAACAAGGTATCTCAGAGCTACTTTTGCAGGAGACAAAGTGGTGCTGCTACAGGGCTGCGACAAGTCTCAGAGATGTTCTGCACATGCTAAGAAAGCAGTCCTAAGTCTACCTTAGTCCTGCACCTCAGGAAAAGGCCTCCCTAGGTTTCCATCCATATCCCACCCTTTTAATTTCTCTCCCTCAGCTGACTCTCCTAGACCATGCGCAGTCTGCTGATGGGAATGATTTCATCTACACAAAGTGGATTTTCATCCCTAGACACACACTTCCGTTAGCTACAACTACCCACATATTAGTTTTTCATTATAAAATAATGCCCTGCTTTCAGACTGTCTCTCTATTTTGGTACGTCTTTTTAAAGCAAAAGGCATGCCATTAAAATGCATTTGTTCCATTGAGTCAGATTTTCAGGATCATTATGATGTTCACTGTTGACACAATAGCTCCTTCAGACACACAACAATCAGTCATAAAAGACCCATACTTGGATGGGTGACAAAAGTGGTTTGCAAAAGCTGGCTTCTCAATGCAGTTGCTGTCAGACATACATTAATATCATCCTTGTTAAAGAGTATTTATTCTAGAAAGTGCAGACCATTTAAATAGAAAATTACTTCATGAGCTATTTCTGCAAGTTCAGTTACTTCTAAGATGGTGGTGATTTTAGATAGTCAGAAATGCACCCATAGAGGAATCAGAAGAAGATGTAACCTGGACACCCCATCACAGTGTTCCTTCCTCAGTGTTCCTGTGGCTTACTGTTGGTGGTGGGGGTTTTTTTGTTTGTTTGGTTGGTTGGTTGGTTGGTTGGTTTTCCCAAGACTCTGTGTAGCCTTGGCTGTCCTGGACTTACTTTGTAAATCAGGCTGTCCTCAAATTCATATCAATCCACTTACCTCTGCTTCCCAAATGCTGGGAGTAAAGCCATGTGCCACTGCGCCTGGCTGTTGTATTCTTATCCTCAGTAAGCATGGGGTTGGGGTTGCAGAAGTGGGGTTTCAGTTCAGTAAAGTGTAAGCTCTGTGAAAACATGAGGACCTGAGTCTGCTCCCCAATATTTACCCATGTAAAATCTGGGCATGGTGGTGCAGGCTTGAGGGCCCAGAGCTTTGGAGGTAGAGACAGAAAGATTCCTGGCACTCACTAGACAACTAGTTTAGATGAAGCAATGAGCCCTAGGTTCCAGGGAGAGACCCTGTCTCCAAACAAAAAACAAACAACAACAACAAAAAAATAGTGGGTGGTTTCTTGTGAATGACATGCAAGTTTCAACTATGCCCTTACACATGTGCACACATTTTTACCACCATACCCATAATTAGACACACACACACATATACACTTAGGTTTTCAAAGCATGCTTCAGATTTCATGTCAGATTTAAAAGAAGGTTCTTCTCGTGTCCCAGCAAGGAAACAGCTCATGTGCAAACACTGCCAGTTTCAAAATACTAAAGCTGGGTCATTTGTTATAAAATAAGACTTAAAATAAAAATGTGCTCTCCTCCTCAGAAGTGTTAAAATGAACAGTTAAAATAGAAAGATGACATATCTTCATCGAGTGAGGTCATGCTTTATTTTTAATCACGTTTCAGAGAACTGAGATCCAATGCCAGTACCCAAGGCCAGGTAAGCTGAAAGAGGAGGAAACACCAAAATATATCTCAATTTTTTCTGTAACATTTCAATAGCTGTGAGGTCTTTTTTTTTTTTTTTTTCCTCAATTAAAATTTTTTTTGTAGTCCTAGGTAGGGAACACAGGCTGCCACATCCCCCAGACTATGATATCACGCAAATCCAGGTAGGGATGTGTGTGTGTCTGTGTGTCTCTGTGTGTGTGTGTGTGTGTGTGTGTGTGTGTGTGTGTGTGTGTGTGTCTGTGGGGGGGGGGTCTGTGTGTGTGTCTGTGTGTGTGTCTGTGTGTGTGTGTGTGTCTGTGTGTGTGTGTCTGTGTGTGTATGTCTGTGTGTGTGTGTGTGTGTGGGTCTTGATTGTGCTTGTGCACATACATTATGCGGTTCAAATATTTTGAGCATCATATTTTATGTTTATTAGTACAAAGCAAGAAAGAACCTTAAGGAAAAGGTCCCAGGGAAGTAATGTGATGTCTCCAAAATCACACAGCCAGTTAATGAATGATGAAATAGCAGATCGAATTTCTGTTTGGGTTGCCAAAGTCACAGATGTCCACTTTAAATATGATCTTGTTCACGGAAGAAACAGCAGTAGAATAGAGGGCGAGTAATATGCTCAAAGTTTATAACATACTTGAATGAAAATGGTAGTAGGTGACCCAGTACAATAGGCAGACAGAATGAGAAATGACAGGAAAGGAAGAAAACATGAAAAAGAGAAGGAAAAGTGATGTAGAGATGGCTCACCGTGTAAAGTGATTGTCATAGAAGTATGAGATCTTACCAAGCACCCAAGTAGGTGGGGTAGAAGGGTCCCTGGGTTCCATGGTAAGCTTGATGGGTAAGTCCCAGATCTCAGAGACCCTTATACACAAAAGAGGTAGATAGCACCTGAGGAAATGTCACCCAAGGCTGACCACTGACCTCCATACATGCGTTTACCTGTGGAGAGTGCGAACGCACATGCACGCGTGCGCGCACACACACACTCGTAAAAAGGACAAACATGAACACATGAAAAAAACAAAACAAAACAGGAACAGAAAACTACAAGTCACAAAGGTCGCACATATGCTTTGTGCCTACTAGTTAGCTTATCTTTGAAAACAAGCCCAAAACTTGGGACACAGATCATAACTCAACAAAGCTGTTGCTTTTCTGAGATTCCATTTTCAATAACATCACTGAGCATAAAATACCTAGTAACTGACAAATCTGAGGCAAGGCCTTTATGATATCATTTCACATTTCTGAAAAACATAGACAGTTGCCACTGATGCTTTGTCACTTGATGGAATGAATGGGAGATACCAAGACTCTCAATTTAATGACCTGTCCTGCAACTGCGAGAAGATTCTACTGACTACCAGTATATATAAACTATACTGAGAAGGAGGACTGGCTGTGATGGTACAGGCCTTTAATGTCAGCACTTGAGAGGCAGAGGCAGGTGGATCTCTGGGGCTTGAGACTAGCTTGATCTATATAGTTAGTTCCAGGACAGCCAGAGCTACACAGTGAGACCCTGTCTCAAATTTCCTAAATAAATAAATAGTCAACAAACGGTGCTGAGCGAGCTAGAGAGATGGCTCAACAATTAAGGGCATGGACTGCTCTTTCAGAGGATCAGAGTTTGATTCACGGCACCCACATTGGTTGGTTCACAACTACCTATAACTCTAGCTCCAGGGGATCTAAAGCCCTCTTCTGGCCTCTGTGGCCACCCACATTCACAGACACACACTCATACACAGATACACAGAATTAAAATCTAAAATGAAAGCCAGGCATGGTAGTGCACATGTTTAATCTCAGCATTCAGGAGGCAGCGGCAGGCAGATCTCTGTGAATTCAAGGCCAGTCTAGTGTACCAAGTTAGTGCCAAGATAGCCAGGGCTGTTACATAGAGAAACCCTGCCTTGACAAACAAAAGAAAGCAAACAAAAAAGGTGGGAGATCTAAAAATAAAAAAATGTTTAAAACTGTATTGATATTATATATTAAAACAAGCTAGCAGAGGAGGGTGTGGTGGCATACACCTATAAACCCAGCACTCAGGGAGGCAGAGGCAGGCAGAATTCTGAATTTGAGGCCAACTTTGTCTACCAAGTGAGTCCAGGACAGTCAAGGCTACCAAGAAACTTTGTCTCAAAAGAAAAAAACAAACAAACAAGCAAACTAACAAATACAAACATCAAAACAAACCTAGCAGCCAGGCATGATGGTACTGAGGCAGCTGGTCTACATAGTGAGTGACAGGTGAGCCTATATAAGAACTTGTCTCCAAAAAAAATTATCAATTATCAAAGCGTAGGTCATGGTTTATACTAGGATAAAATTAGGTTGCAGGGCACTGAAATACTACAGAAAGACCATACACAAATGATCTCAATTGGCCTGCCAAGGTGCTTCAGCAGGTAAAGGCACTCGCCATGCCTGATGACCCAAGTTTGATTCCCCAGAACCAAAATGGAAGGAGAGAACCAACTCCTGCAAGCTGTCCTCTGACCTCCACACATGCATCAAGACACATGTGACTTACCTAGCAATAATAATGTAATTTTCATTTTTAAAATATTTTAAAGATGATTTTAATAATGAAGAAGGAACTCAAATCAGAAAAAAAAAAAAGAACTGTTGAATTTCTGGGATAATTGGTCCCTCTTCTATGCAGCATATCAAAATGAGATCCATGTAAATTAAGAGTCAAAATAAGGGAAATGAAAAAAAATAGAAGGGATAAGCAGAGATGGTGACTCTAAAATGTAAAAAGACTTTATAACACCAGAGAGAATCCAGAAAGAGATCAACCTTTCTGAACATAGGAAAATGTTATGCTAGTATAAACCATGACCTACACTTTGAAAACTGATCATCTTTTTGGAGACAAGTTCTTATGTAGGCTGCCCTGTCACTCACTGTGTAGACTAGGCTGCCTCCGATCCCAAATAGTATAAGCACGCACCATGAGATCACATATGAACCATTTCCATACTTTAAACTTAAAAACACATAGATATGGTGCCTGACAGGGCACAAAACAGGACATTTTGTAAATAGAGGCCGCATAAAACTAAGAAAAACAAGCACACAGAATAGAAGATCTCAGAGAAACATGGCTATAAACCTGGTGAGTAACAAAAAAAGCCTCACTCAGGTAGTCAAAATGCCAATGAAGACAAAATGACAAACTGGCCAAAAACCTTAAGAGATTACATGCAAAACTGGTGGGTACCTGGGGAAAACACAAACACACACACACACACACACACACACACACACACACACAGAGGACAGGTTAGTGCTCACCTTCCAAAGGCCTATACTATAAAATTGCTCAAAAACATGATCATGTCCCAGCAACTGCAATGCCTGTATTTACCCCGAGGAAATAATTAAGAGTGTACAAAAGCTGTACCTATAAGGATAGTCATTACAGCATCATTTACATAGTAAAATGAAATGTAAACAACTCAGTGTTTGACAACAAGGAATTGACTCACTCTTGCCACAGATGTACGTCTATAGGACTCAGTACAAACAACCATTAAATTTCGCTTCTGAAAGAATTCTCAAGTATCCCAGGAAAATGGCCAAAATGGACTGTTAAGGAGAGAACGCATCAATTTATAATTACAATTTTATTTTACTAAGTATATATGCCTACTGAGATGGATACCCCAAAATACCGGCTACAACTTTCTCCAGGGTGATGGGATTATGGCTAACAGTAACTATCTTTGTTGGCTTTCTCTTAGATATCCAAAAGTTTCAACTTTCTTGTGTTTGTTTGTTTGGTTTTTTTTTTTTCTTTTAAAAATGATCACTGTAACAGGCATTAAAAGGCATTAAATGAAAAAAAGGCATTAAATGTGTACTACAAATTAATATTTATTCTGGGGACTGACACTAAAACCCCATACATGCCAGCAAATGCTTTATCTCTGAGCTACAACCCCAAAGACACAAATGAAACATTCAATGTACTAATACATTAAATTGTGATTCAGTAATAAGATGTCAGGTGAAGTAGACTGAGGATTTGGGGGTTGAGGGTGAGACCCTAAGATCTGCCAAATTATATGTTCTATATGTATTTGTGATTGTGCATGTGTGTGTGTGCGTGTGTATGTGTGTGTGCATGTTTGTGTGTACTTCTTCAATCACTATCTGCTTTATTTTTGAGACAGTGTATCTTTGCTGAACTAGAGCTCACTGGTTTGGCTACATGGGATGGCTAGTGATCTTCAGGGATCTGCCTGTCTCTGCTTCCCCAGAACTGAGGTTACAAATCATTGCCACCTGCCCAGCTTTATACCCGGGTATAAAGGATCTGAACTCAGGCCCTCAAGTTTTCGAGGCAGGCACATTACCAACTGAACTGTCTCACCAGCCCTGCAGAACACTTTAAAATGGAAAAGTGTCGACAGTTATTAGAAAGGAAAGTAATCGAATTCCCATTATTAGTCAGCCTCAACACTAACCACCTCAGAAACACATCCCAGACATCCTATCACCCATTTGTAAATATTTCAGGCACTACCTCTAGCAAGAAAAGTCTCTTTGTTACTGCTTAGACATTGTCAAAGTAACATCACACAAGAATAATTCATAACAACCACTAATACCATCAAATACCCATTGTGTTCCTATTATCCAAACTATATCATAAATTTTTGCTTTTAGTCAGGTACTCAAACTGGAACTCAAATAAGACAGACATTTATGTAACTCATTTCTTCCCTTCAGGTCTTAATAGCTTCTCCTCTCTCCCTTCCCCTCCTTAAGTATGTTGTGCTATAACAGACTCAGTTGCTTATGTTAAATTTCCCTGGGCCTGGACTTTTCTGGAAGCACCTCTATGATACAAGAAGCCTATTTCTCCTGTGTCACATCTCCTGAATATACTCACCCGGTTTGCAGGCTTAGTTTGATTCATGTTTCATTGTTTGCTTGTTTGCCCGCTTTGGCTTATTTTTCTATTTACCAAGTTCTGGTACTGTGTACTTCTGTGAACCTTTTTTTGGTTAGCTCTCCTTTTGAAAACTTAACCATACTGATAACTCCTGCACTGTTCACTAAAGAATGCAAAATGCTGCCATCCCACGGCTCCGTGCCACACACATCCATTGGAATGGCTTCTGTACAGAAGTTCCTCCTCCTATACTTTTCGATTACTCTGACATACAAGCAACATAGAGCAACACGGATAAATATAGTTTGTTTGGTTTTTTATTCCCCACTTTGTTTACATTTGCAGTCTAATGGCCTTGTTCCTGGCATGAAGGTAATCTTTACAACGTGCAAAGCTGACCCTCCTGTCCCCCTTGTTTGCTCAGACAGGCTCTAAAAGGCAAACTGTGGCTTCTAAAACAAGGCACACCTTCAGGGAAGATGTGGAAGTCCCAAAGGAAAGGGCTCCAGGAGGGGTAAGTAGCTCCATGGTTGAATGCCTGCTTAGCATGGCCTAGAGTCTGGTCACGACACTGCAAAACATAGCTGTAATAATCATATGACTGTGGCCTGACTTCCTGAAAGATCTTTCTAGAGACCTCAGGGATCTGGTACAGCATGCTCTCTCCTGACACAGAGCTCTTCCAAGGGCATTTCCCCAGCCAGGAAAAGCTCCTCCTGCCTTTCTCCCCTCCTCCTTAGTCCCTACTCATCCTTCAGGTCTTGTCTTCCATTCCCCTTTCTTTGGGAGGCCTTCTTGGTCCCCCAAATTGGGGTCTCATGCTCCCATGCTTCAAAGCACTCAGCACAATTTGTAACTAAACACAACCGCAACTGGGTCTGGATCCTTACAAACTGGAAGCCTGCTGGAACAGTTAGTTGCCAGGTCTGTTTGGGCACAATGACTCAGACCCAGAACGCAGCTCTGTGCCAGGCACATCATAGCTTCCTGGTATGCAATTACCCACTGCAACAAAGAGTGAATGGGTACCTCTGTATTTGGTTGCTGACATTGTTTATTCCCTTTTATCCAAGGGGTGATTACTGACCAGAACAGTGGACGTGCCCAGCCAACATACTAGATACTGGGGATTTTGAGGTAAGGATAATCTAATCTAGCAGGTGGAAAAGTAAACAGATAATGCCAAGACTGTTTATAGTCCTGTCATCCAGGGAAAGCAAAAGGTGGCCCCGAGCCTGTGTCGACAGGCTCATCTGAGTTAAGAGGCGAGTGCTCTGCTTGCTAAGAGGAGGTGGAAATGCGCCTCTCTGATGTAGCTGGGCCCCACCAGAGGGCAGAGGGAAGAATACTTTTTCAAAAGCCAATCATTTCAGCCAGACCTGGTGGTGTAGCCTGCCATCCCAGTTACTGAGGAGGCTCAGCCAGAAGGATAATAAATTCAAGATACTCATGGGGGTACAGAGTGAATTTGAGACCAGCTGAACAGACTCTCACCCATAATGAAAATGTGTAAAGAAGTGGAGGTTTAGCTCCATGGTAGAATTCCTGTTTAGCTTGTTCACAGCCCTGAGTTTAATCTCTAGGGACTGGAAAAGAAGTCACTTCAACTCAAGACAAGTTTTTCTTACTATTCTTTATTTTATTTGGGGTTTTTTGAGGGGGTTGGTTTAGTTTGGTTTGGCTTGGTTTGGATTTGGTTTTGAGGGTGTTGTTGTTGGTGTTGTTTTGGTTTTTTGTTTTGTTTTATTTTTGAGACAGGGTCCCTCCATATAGACTAATTGTTTTGACACTGGCTATGGATGCTAGGCTGGCATCATACTCACTACAATTAAATGATAAAGCTTTGTGCCCCAAACACGGCTTGAAGAATCTACCAAATGACAAGTCTCAGACCATAAGTTTATAACTCACATGTCAGATATTGCTATAAAGGGAAGGACATCAACAGAGTCACAGTTAGCTCAGGTTCTTTTTCATGTATCCAGCTGACTAGGGATCATCAAAAGTATTTCAGAAAAAATGGGGATCCAAAGCACACACTGACTCTTTCTTGCCTTCATTCTCTAAATGCTACAGTGCTGCCTTTACTTAGTCTTACAGTGTGTTGCACATAAGGTATGGACAGATGACTGAAAGCATAGGAAATGATTGTCCAGGGCAGTGATTCTCAACCTGTGGGTTGTGACCCCTTTGGGGGTTGCAATATAAGATATTCTGCCTTTCAGCTACTTACATCATGACTCATGACAGTAGCAAAATTACAGTTAAAGGAGCAATAAAATAATTTTATGGTTGGGGTCATCACAACATGAGGAATTGTATTAAAAGGTTGGAGCATTAGAAACTTTGAGCACCACAGTGCTAGGGGTCTGTGCAAATGTTAGAGCATCTCATATAAGGGCCCTCAGAATTCGTAGGGTTTGGTATATATGGCCAATGTTTTCAAGAGAACATTTACCACACACTACCTCATTGAGAGTTTTGGAAGAAATACAACTGCTCGGTCTCCAGCTGTCACCTGAAACAGCAGCATGAGTGACTGTGTAGAACAGTCAATTCCTCAGCACGAGCATTCTCCTTGCATATAAATGTAACTACAAAACCAGGAATAAATAAAACCAGGGGGAAAACAGTTCTTCAATCTGTTTTTCTAAGACACTTAAGTTTTGTGTTGGTTATTTTCTTGTTGCTGTGACCAACTACCTGGCAAGAAACAACTTAAGCAGGTGGTGAGAGGAGGAGAAAATGGGATTCCCAGAGCAATCTAGCTAGCTACACTAGCCAATAGTGAGCTCAGGGGTCCAGTGGGAGATGCTGCCTCAGTATGTCAACCTTTCACCTCCACATGCATGCACATAGATGTACAGCTGCATGCAAACAAGTACACACACACACACACACACACACACACACACACACACACATACAGCCAGGGGAGGGAGGCAGGGAAAGAATAAGCACCAGTTTAAAGGAGAAAGAATTCATCCTGGTTCATGGTTTAAGGGGACACAGTTTATCACATCAAGAAAGCAGAACAACAGGCCCCATGGCCACAGGCTACTGGCTCACACATCTGTGAATCAGGAAGCAGAGAGGCCTGGTAGGAAGCAAGACCAGACTACAAACCATGAGGCCTATTCCCCAATAACCCACTTCCTCCACTAGACGCTGCCTCCTAAAAGTCCCATCACCTCCAGAAACAGCACTGCCAGATGAGACGCATAAGTGGGTACAATGTATTCATACTCCCATCTCTAATTTTTTAATCTCACTTGATGATCAAGCAACAAATGAATGAGTGATTGGAGGTTGAAAAGGCTTTAATATTGTGTAAAAGATGATGACAACAAATGTTTGACCACACTTGGGGGTTGGAGAGATGGCTCAGCGGCTAAAAGTGCTGACTGCTCTTCCAAAGGACCCAGGTTCAATTCCCAGCACCCACATGGCAGCTCACAACTGTCTGTAACTCAAGATCTGATACCCTCACACAGACATACATGCAGGCAAAACACCAATGCACATACAATAAAAGAAATAAATTTTTTTTAAAAATGTTTGACCACAGATTAATGACCCAACCTTGAATGACAAGGAATCTATCACCAAGCATAAGCCAAGGCTGTCTGATTCAAAACACCCCTCACCCCCGGGATGAAGCATGATGCTTCAAAAGAGGAGACAACTCACTGTTTATATGCTTAAGATTTAGAAGAACTGAAAGACATCAGGGAAACCTTAACAGGCATGAGACTGTTTTAAACATTCATCTATGCTAATGTTAAAGCAAAAGTGTGAGACGGGGTAACACACACCTATAATCCCATCACGTGAGGTTCTAGAAAGCATTAACAAGGCGATTGTTTAAAGTTTAAGGTCAGCCTTGGGTAAAGTGAGACCCTGTCTCAATTTTTAAAAAGAGCAACCAAGTAAAGATACTCAAATTCGTTTGTCTACATGGAAACACAATGAGACTCAATACTTATCCAAGAGAGTGGCTAAAACTTAAAAAATTAATGCTATCAAATACGAGCAAAGCTGTGGTAACACATGGAACTGCCACAGAGACTAGGGGAAGTGTAAATTGGTACAAGTACTTTTGGAAAAACTATTTGGCAGCATCTACTAAAGTTTAATATATGCTCTCTGTCCCAGCAACTCCATCCCATAATAGGAACGCACACATATGTTCAATAAGAGACATTTCACAAGGATATTATGCAGTGTATCAAATCACCACACCACATGCCTTGAAAGTACACAATCTTTGCCAAATAAATATTTTTTTAAATTTAAAAGAAGAATGTTCTTAAAAATAGGGTCCCTAACAACAGCTGGCAACAACCCAAATGCCCTCCAAGAATAGAAGAGCACAGTGTGGCATGCTCAAGAAAGCAAATGTCGCACAGCATATCTGAGTCTCAGAAAGAGAAAGCTGAGTAGAGTTCAGATGCAACGGAGGACAGTGAGCCTTTCCATGGATGTAACTAGATACTGGGGAACTTTCAACAGCATCTGCCTTACGGAGGAATTGTAGCTGAGCTTGCAGAAAGGGAGAATCAACACTCTCCATCTGAAGAGTTCATTTTGCGATAAGTCATTGAAAATGCATTTACGATTGTGTACTCTTCTTTATGTGTTTTATACCCAGTAAAGAGATTAGAAGATATATTCAAGAGAGGATATTCTCTTATCTTCCTTTTCCTGTACAAATTGTGACACACAATAAAAGAAGGCTCAGTGCATAAAGCACTTGCCAACTAGACCTGACGATGTAAGTTCCAATCCAGCAACCCACATAAAGGCTTGACACGGTAGCACACATATCTGTAATCCCCTGCTCTCACACAGAAAAGCAGGAAGTTCAGGGACCCTGAACATGAAACAAGGCAAGGACTAGCATCCAAGGTTGTCCTCTGACTGTTACACAGGCATCCTAGCACACATGTGTCACACAGACACACACACACACAGAGATACACACACACATACACACGTTAGTCAGTCAATTACTTGAAATACAAGACACTGAGAAGTTTTGCTTTGTTGGGTGCTTTTAAAAGAACAATTAGAAGAAAAGCGTAAAGAGACTGAGTTAGTACTGAGGGGTGGGTACCACCATCTGACATGATCTGATCTGTGTCCCATCAAACTCAGGTGCCAAAAGTGTGGCTTACCTAGCATATAAGAGGCCCCAGGTTCAATACCAATATTACAAAAAATAAATAATTCATAGGCTGACATTTCGTTCCCAGTGCCTGAGACTATGACTCAATTAGGAAACTCATTGAGGAGACAATTAAGTTAAAGTAGGATCATGAGAGTGGACCATAATCCAAAAGAGCAGACAATTTTATGAAAAAAAAAAAAATAGAATTTGGACATCAACTCATATAAAAGGGAAGGATTGGGGAGGCAGAGGACAGCATCTCCTACACAAGGAGAGACACAGGGGAACCATCACTCTCATACATCAGAAGGAATCTTGGACTTTCAGCCACCAGAAGTATGAGAAAGAATTCTGCTGTCAGAGCCATCTGATCTTTCTGCTGTATAGCCATGGCTGCCAAATGTACGTTTGTTGTAGAACGTGTCCTGATTGCTCTACGTGAGTTCTCAGAACATTGGCTCATCGAAGCCAGCAGATTTAGGTGTTCTGGGCCAGGATATAGCTCAGTTATAGGGTGTTTGCCTACCACGTACAAAGTTCTGGGTTCAAGTCCTAGTTCCGGGAGCAGAACACATGGCACTCTAAACCCTAGTTACATGTTGGGGGCGGCACTCTAGCTCAGTGGTAGAGCGGTTGCTTAGTTACCAGAGTCATGGTTTGATCCTCAGCAGCACACATAATAAGCAGGCCTCTCCGAACTTCTAGAAGCCTGTTCCACTCAGGAAGGTATCCCACTCACCCCCCTCATACCCCCCCACTCCTGCCCCATGCTCAGTGCTTTGTTACTTCTTTTGTTTTGTTTTTGTTTGATGTTATTAGAGTGGGGCTTTGGGGGAGGGGAGTACTTAAACAGCTAATTTATACATCACTCCTTTTCAGGGTCGACCTTTGCTCCATCCTCTCTATGAGGTGGGAATCACAGAAAAGGTTCAGGCTTTGCTAGAATAATTATGTGTGGCAAGTATCCGTGATGAACAGAGAACTGTCTTCCATCAACGAAGAGAGAAAGAATTATAGGGGTGCCACAAAGGTGGGTGGTACACTAGAATATCATGTAATTCAACAGAAATATTAAGTCCTCAGCCCATGGGTGTCATCTATCCTCACAGAAAGGCCACAGTCTTGCCCCACTACGACTTCCTGGGTCTACTGGTATAGGAAACGCAGTACTTGCTTCTAAAATACACACCCACCTATGCATCATACAGAATTAATTCACTGCGGCAGATCCTACAGAAATAATTTACAATAATTTGTCAGAATTAACCTTTTGGTAAAACATAAATTTGCCCACATTTAAAGCACTTGAAAGAAGTGCAGGGGTCCACTGGTATCCAAATGCTGCCTCAGCAAGTTGACAGGAGCAAAAGAAGACTAGTGCTGAACATAACTACTGCTCTGTTTGCTTCATCTTCAGCACCATAAAATAGAAGCTGCCGTTTCAGCACAGGCGAGCAGCGGTGATTCACAGGCAAGTACCCCTTCCGTGGTTAGTCCTAGAAATGTCAAACCCTGTAATTTACGAGGGACCCTCACACATCTGTACACTCGGTTGAACAGTGACAAATGAGGAGTCCCAACCCAGCCTTTTCAAATGTTCACAGGCTTATGATTCTTAATATTCAGAAGCAGGCCTCTGCAGAACTGGAGGACTTTGGGCCATCCTAGACACTGTCCCATAAAGCACAAAGGAATCCCAATCACCACTGGGAGATTTCTGTGTTGAAAGCAGTTACTGCACACTCAGTTTCCTCCAAGCACTAGCCAAGAGCCTGGACCCTTGTCATTCTTTCCGTAAAGAAAGGACTCTGGGTAAAATCAGCATTTTATTCTGGTTATTTCAGTAGTCATCACTATCCAAGATCTTTTGAAGATTAAGTTCTTAATGACAAAATATCAAACAAAACTAATACAAACAAGGGCCAGTGGGTTGGCTAACTGGTAAAGGCACTTTGCTGAGTTAGAGCCTCAGGCTCACATGATAGAAGGAGGTCCTCAAAACGGCTCTCTAATCTCTATATTCAGGTTTACACACAAGCACACTTGCAATATTCACACATACACAAACAATAAAAAATGAATTAATTAATAAATAAGTGTGTATGTATACACACACACATACACACACACACACACACACACACACACACAGTGATCTGCCTGTCTCTGCCTCCCGAGTGCTGGGATTAAAGGCGTGCACCATCTACGCCTGGCTGAAACAATCATTTAAATGGAGAAAAAATTGGGTTCACTCTTCTACTTTGTGTTTTTGCGATAAGTTCTCACCTGGCTTGGAACGATCTGCTTTGCGCCTCAGCTTCTGCTTCCTGAGTGCTGGAGTTACAGGAATGAGCTACCCACCCTGCTTCAGCCTCTCTTTGCAAGGCCTTTAACTCACATAGGTCCGCCTGCCTCTGTCTCCCTAGTGCTGGAGGCCTGTGCCATCACCATAACCACCACCTGGTTGTGTCTTCTTTAAAAAGAAAAAGAAAAAACATTTTACATCCATTCAGTCTAATTTGCGCTGCCTCTGTATTCTTGAGTGAGTGGCCTTCATAGGGGCATGGCCAATTTCCCCGGGGTACACTTTTAAAAGAACTGGAGTTTCCCTCTTCTGACAGCCATCATCTTCCAGTAACTCTAGACTAGAGATGCTCAACTTCCCACTGTGTGCTGGGATTTGCTCTGGCTTGAGCTTGCATGGGTCCTGTACATGCTGTCATAACCACTGTGTGTTCCTATGTGCAGCTGCATTACTGTGTAAGATACGGTTTCCTTGTAGCCATTCATTGCCTCTGGCTCTTACTGCCTTCCCATTGCATCTTCTGCAATGGTCCCTGAGCCCTGGGAAGAAGGAGTGGAACATTAGATGTCTTGTTTGGGTATAAGAGACGGGAGGGCAGGGTAGAGGAGGAAGTACAGGAGAGGGAAAAATAACACTAAAGACATTTGGAAATCTACTACTGTAGAGACTTCCCTAAAATGGAATAGTTAATGTGGAGTTAACCTATAGAGGGGAGCCAGCACTCTGACTGGATCCCACAGGCTAACAGATAGTCCATTGTCAGGAATAGGTTACTAATTTTGGAGTTGTTGGCCAGTGAGGTCCTGTTGGTTCCCATCAACATTACAAGGTCTTGCCAATTGCCATTAGTTACCCTCCAAAACCTGACATTAAGACCCTACCATGGAAGACACCACATACTCGAATCAGAACACAGAGATATCAAGCTGGTACTGACCTGGAAGCTTCATTTCTGCTGACTCACTTTCATAGCGTTAGAATCTGCTATGCACACTACCAGAAGAGAAACCACACTGAATAACACATCAGTTTTACCTGTGTACCCTGCTGACTACATTAATGACTGGCCTGGGAAAACATGCCTACCTGTGCAATAGTGACATAAACATCAAGGAAGTAACCAGCCATTTTCTGGTTGGATTTAAGCTCTACTCCCCTACCCAACACTAATGTTGGGTTGGAACCTGTAATTAGACAGGTCACAGACGCTGTGGGAGAACTGATGACTTATTTTAACTCTTCTAAATGCTCATAGATTCAACCAGCTCCTAGAGACTTACTGTTGTTAAACCCATAGGTTAATTAATGCATCTCTCAACCTTCTTCAGAGAAACTCCTATTTGTAGTGAATGGCAACTACCACAGAGACCCAAAACTGGTCAAGGTGCAGAGAATAAGAGAGTGCACAGCGCTCAGTTCTGGAAAAATAAAATAATGATGAGGTAGTTTATTTGTGAGGAGTAAAGTCAGAAAAAGTGGATGACTTGAGTGTAAGAGGGTTTGTGCTTTCCTATGTCTGTGTACAGAGCCTGGCTTAGTGGTACATGCTCTTAATCTTGGTACTAGGGAGGCAGAGGTAGGTAGGTCTTTGCCTGTGAGCTCAAGGTCAGCCTGCTTCAAAAGAAACAAACCAAATAAACCTCAGAGGCATCAACCACCTCTCTGCCGTGTGCTAATGATGCTGTTTCCTTCATCTGCATGATGAAGATGAGAACCAGTGCCATATTTCTTTTTTAGCTTAGAGAGACTTTGTTTATTCAATAAATTAATACAGTTCATTATTAATTACAACTGTGAGTAGAGAGACCTGGCCATTAGCCTATTGAGCCATAAAGTTCCATTTACTCGCCATTAAATGCTTCATTAAAAGGTTCTGACGACAGTGGACATTTAGCACAGATTTTCAAGTGTCTTTCTAGAAACGAAGGAAAAGCTGGCTTGTCACTTGTATTGGCTAGGCTATAAACTGTCAAATGGTTCAGTAAGTGTTAACATTGCTTGACACTCTGAAGCAGTTCATCCTAGAAACTGTGGTTTGTGACAGAGGCAAGGGTAGCTCTTCCTGTGGAATCGAGTGACTTGCCAAGGAGTGAGTTCCAGGGCTGGAGATGGGGCTTCCTTACTATGCCCTTGCACCTAGTTTGCTGTATGCAGGAGAAGCTCAGGGGGCAGTAATGGTGAAAATGGTTCAAGATGGCTGCAGTCATTTCAAATGGAATCCATATATTTGCCTGTCTGATTTGGGTGAGATTTCCAAGGTAGAATCAAATCAGTGTTCTGGAATATTGTCACACAGAAAGAAAGGCTTCATTCAACTGCCTTTTTAGTTTTGTTGTGGATTGACCAGGTCTCTATATTTTTTTAAGTATTTTTCTTAGAAAAGTTGAATATTCACTGGGTAGTGGTGACACAAATCTTTAGTCCCTGTATCCAGGAGGCAGAGACAGCCTTGTCTACAGAGAGAGTTCCAGGACAGCCAGGGCTACACAGAGATACCTTGTCTCAAAAAACTAAAACCAAACCAAACAAACAAACAAAAAACCCCTAGCAACCCCCAAATCAACAACAACAACAAATGTTGAATGTTCTATAAATATTAAGTATGTTGATTCATGTTAAAGTTTTGTAATTATAATTTCATATAATACAATTATGGAAACTACATAGGTTTTCAGATTTTCCTGGACACATGGAAATGCTGCCACAAGATTCTTCTTTAGTGCTATCAGGAAAATGCCAGATTAAAAAAATAATCTTACTTTTCAATGGATTATTATCTTTTTCTGAAACCAGGTATCTTAATGTACCCGTGCCTGTCCTATGAAGACAAGGCTGGCCTTGAACTCATAAGAGATCTGCCCTCCTCTCATTCCCCAGTATTAGAATTGAAGATGTGAGCCTACCTTTTTACTTTTTTAAAAATTATTTTAAAATTAAACTTATTTGTCGGGTGGTAGTGGCACACACCTTTAATCACAGCACTCGGGAGGCAGAGGCAGGCGGATCGCTGTGCGTCCAAGGCCAGTCTGGTCTACAAAGCAAGTCCAGAACAGCTAAGGCTACACAGAGAAACCCTGTCTCGAAATACCAAAAAATAAATGATTGTTTCACTCAAATCACTATGTTATACAACAGTGGTGCATGCCTGCAGGTGGATAAATGTGATTTTGAAGCCAGCCTGGTCTACAAAGTGAGTCTAGGATAGCTAAGGCTACACAGAGAAATCCCGCTTCAAAAATAAAACAAAACACACACACACACACACACACACACACACACACACACACACACACACACACAAAACAACTGAGCTACTTCTTATGTTTGGGGTATTTAATTTTATATGAATATGCAAAGCAAAAAAAATATTATATTTATTGTATTGTAGCTTTTTTGGTTGGTTTTGTTTGTTTGTTTGGTTCTTAGACAAGGCCTGTCTACATAACTCTGGTTGTCCTGGAACTTACTTTGTAGACCAGGCTGGCCCCAATCTTACAGATATCCACCTGCCTCTGCCTCCCATGTGCTAGTCACAATCATTTACAGCCCAGGAGAATAAAATCTCCAACAAAAGCTACATTGTTTTTACAAAGACATTCCAAAATCTATCTTCAACCATGGAGTTAATAATTTGGGGGAAGTCAAGCTGCATATATGTACCAAGATTTGACATCAAGCAGTCAAACAAAGGTTTTTACAAATTGAACACTCTAAAAGTCTTCATCAATAGCAGCGTCAACAATCACACTATTCTCCCTAATCCTTCAGGGGTTCTCAGGTGTCACGAAAATTATTAATCCTTTCCTGACAAGTATGTTGCTGCTGTTATCGTTGTTGCTGCTGCTGCTGCTGCTGCTGCTGTTGTTTTAACAAAGGGTTAAAGGAAGATTTTAAAAAGCCTTCTTGGAAATTAGTGAAGGCTTCGGCAATTCCTCTGAGCATCAGTCTTTATCATGGAGATGATCTTCCTGAGTGAGTATCAAGTAAATCAAGGCCCACACACCCATACCATCTAAAAGAAGAAAACACCCAGGGAACAGAAATTTGGCTAAGTATCTCCAGGGATTTCTCATTATCTCTACTAGTAGCAAGGTAGGCAAACACTGGCTAAAAATAGTTTCCTATCAAAATACATTAAGTTAAATCAGAAAACAGCAGAGGACTTATAGAAGACCAATAGGATGGACTTCTGTCTGTGACCATCACTGCTTCATGTAATCATTTCTGCTTGTTGGTCTGACCTCAAACTCAAACTGTAGTGGAAGATGACTTCCTACTTCCAGTCTTCCTACTTCTCCCCCAGTGCTGGGATTGGGCCACCACATAGTTTCTGGGATTCTGAAGGTCAAATCTGTGGCCTCATTGGGCAAGCACTTTACAAACTGAACTACATCCCCAGTCATTGTTTTGAAAATATTTATTAATTTTCTAAGAATTTCATACAACGTATTTTGACCATATTCGACACCAACTCCTCTAACTCCTCCCAGATCCATCCTGCCCTTCCTAGCACCCCCACACCCAGTTTGTGTCCTCTTTTTCCTCATTTTTTTAAAGAACCCCTCAACTCCAATAATATGCTGCCCATATGTGCCTGCATATGAGATCATCCACTGGAGCATGGCTAGCCTAAGAGTCACACTCTTAAAGAAAACTGATTCTCCCTCCTCTAGAAGCCAGCCAGTTTCCAGAGCCGCTCAGTTAATAGTGATGACTAGTGAATCTCTCCCCACTCCATGCTAGAATTTGGACCGTCTTGCTCTTCTACAGGAAACCACAATCCATAGCCCTGTGAATTCATGACTGAGGCACCACTGCCACACAAAGAAGTCACATCCCTCTGGTCCTCCCTGACATGAGGCTCTCACATTCAGGAGGGAGCGTCAGGTGGATCTCTGCGAGTTTTGGGCCAGCCTGGTTTACATAGAAAGTTCCAGGCCAGCCAGGACCACATGATGAGATTATGTGAAAAAAAACAAAACAAAACAAAATAAATCACAACAGGGAAACCAAATGCAACTCCTTGTTTGTGTTTTGGTTGTGTTTTGAGACAGGGTTCAGTCCTAAGGAGGCTCAAGCCCAACACTGCTAATGGCTTTTAGTTAATTATGCTGGATGTAATGGTGAGTGCTTATAGTCTCAACCCTCAGAAGGATGAGGCAGGAGGATTGTCACAATCTTGAGGCAGGATGAGCTACAGGGTGAGTTCCAGTCCGGTTCAGATACACTGTGAGACTTTGTTTCAAAAAAAAAAAAAACAAAACAAAAAAAAAAAAACAAAAAACTGGGGGGGGGGGAGAAAAAAAGGGGAGGGAGGGGGAATTTACTATTAGGTGACATGAGAATTCAGGACACTCCAACTGCAGTTAAGGCTGTGCTTATATCAACACTTGTGGGTTTTAATCATTATTCAATCACAAGGAAAAAAACCAAAATCTGGTGGGACTCAGGCTTCCCTGTAGGGAATTGCATAAGACATCCAGAGCACACCCATTAACTCCTCAATATTTAATAGCTCTGTAGCTATTTGCAAAAACTACACAGCTCTAGCACACATTTAAAATGTGGTAGGACTTTATGAACGTTTTGGTAGATTGAGTCTTCCAAAGAGTTAGTCCATTTCATACAAGTCCGTTCCATCATGTGGGTGTATGTTGCTCTTGAAGGTGCTCAGACACTGTTTTACTGTTCACTAGATTAGCACTGACGGCTCTTCCTTCAATCTTGGTGATTTGATTATTTTTTGTCTTAATCAGGCTGTGTAAAGTTTATCAATTTTATTGTTGTGTTTAATAAACTAGATTTTGTATTTGGAAAAAAAATGTGGTAGGGAGGTGAGAGGGGCAAGGTCAGCAACAATCCAAGAACTCCACTGGTGGACCACAGAACTTGAGTTAGCTTAAAAAGTAACTGCCTTGTCACCTTCAATCCAATCACCCAGGAGACAGAAGAACGTGGGTCTCAGGGCCAGCCTGGTCTACCTAGAGAGTTCCAGACCAAGTAGGGCTTCCTAGGGAGAGACACTGTCTGAAGAAAGAAAGACAAAACAACAACTAAACTGCCTATTAACTTTAACCAGAACAAAAAGTCAACACTCAGCTCCATGGGGGGGGGGGGGGGAGAAGCCCTGCTACTATTGTAACTATGTGTCAAAGTGACTGAGTCTTACAAACTCTGATGGTGTATTAATGCCTTAGGTGATGCCAAGCAGCACTATAAACACTCAAGAGAAAAGCAGCCTCCTAGTAAATACAGAAACTATCTCCCTCCTGGCAACTGGGAGGCAGGGGCCAGAGGATTAGGAGCTACAAGGTTACCCTTGGACACATAGTGTTTTTGAGGTCATCGTTGGGGGAGGGGGAGAATAAGATGGGAGGGAAGGAGGAGGAGGGAGGTATCGGATGGAGAAAAGGAAACAGAGAAAGGAATGCCACGCTGCTATTAGGTAATGTTTGCCACCAACCCAGGCTATCGGGCTTAAATCCCTGCTATTTCTCTGCGGCTTCTTTATACATAAAAACAAACTCTATTTCCAAAAGAATGTGATCCCGCAGTTGCTGTTGAGCCGAAGTCCTGGCAAATACAGCAAGGTTCTGCCTGAGTGAGAGCCAAGCTCACAGTTTCAAAATTGTATTTCATGGAAGATTTGAGCAGAAGACACTCTGCGTTTGGTTCAGAAATCCCTGAACACTGTCACTTAGATACTGTCGGTGCAGGAGAGCACCTACCCCGAAGCCCTATCTAATTAAGACATCAAACCACTGCCTGGACCAACTTGCTCTTCTTGTTCCACCAGATGAGGTTCCTTGGTGCTTCTATTAATATTCTAGCCCAGCGCAGGAATTGCTACATTAAAAACGTGGTGTAAATCCGGGCTTCAAGATGCAATAAACTGAGACAGAAGTAAGCCTTAGGGGTATCAATTCTTCTTTTGCAAATAAATGCCACAATCTCGCTGGCCTCACTTCTCTTCCAATAAAAATTTAAATACAAATCTTCAGGCTCTGAAGTTCTGAACCAATGAAGAAGTCAGTTAGAGCAGCTGGGTATGGGGTGCCTGCTGTGTGCAGAAGTCTGCCTGCTGTGAAGACTCCAGGCAGAGAGAAGAAAAAGGCCTGGGCCCCTCAGAAAGTACGCAGCCCAGTGTGGCTGGGAAAATAACACAGATGCCAAGGTGCTACACACACACACACACACACACACACACACACACAAACCTGAGTTCGATTCCCAGTCCCCACCTAAAGAGCCAGGTGTAGTGGCTGGCACTCGCAGAGGAGGAGAAAGGCAGATCCCTCAGCTTGCTAACCCCCCAGCTTAGCTGGATGGGTGAGCTCCCCAGCCAGTGAGAGATCCTGTCTCGAAAATCCCAAAAAAGACAGCTGTTCCAGAACAGCAACCCAAAGCTGACCTTTGACCTACACACACACACACACACACACACACACACACAGCCTCACAACTCACAAGCACATGTATGCACACAAAGAAAGTGTATGAATGGATAGCCCAATTATTCTTTATGGTTGCTGTGACAAATGACACAAGGTTTGTGGCTTAAAGTGCCAAAAATTGGTCTCCTAAAGACCAAGAGACAGTCGTTCTTTCCTGCTTCCAGTTAGTGGTGGCTGTGGCCATCCAGGTCCAGCAACTGTATGTCCCTTACACTTGCTCTCTGAGGCAGTGTTCCTGTCCCTCTTGTTTGAGGACACCAAGACTGAGTTTAGGGCCTAGTTAGGCAGCCCAGGATGATTTCTCTAGGCCAAAATCCCCAACTTAATTTCATCTGCGAAGACTATTTTTGTGACGTTTTCGCTTTTGTTGGTGCGTTTTTGTGTTAACGCAGACTAGCATGTCCACACACATACTAGGCACATGGTCTACTCCTGAGCTGCAATTCCAGTCCATCCTTGAAATTTTGAGACAGGTTCTTAGTAAGTGGCCCAGGCTGGCCTTGAACTCATGACCCTCCTGCCTCAGCCTCTCTAATAACTGAGGTTACAGACTTGTAACACCAGGCCCAGCTCATTTTTTAATGGTTTTTGCTGTGTGCGTGAGTGTGTGCTCAAATGTATGCAGACAATAGAGGGTGAGGGAGATTGTTATAAAGCCCAGCTGGCTTTGAACTTGCAATCTTGCTGCCTGTAGGCTGGCTAGTGACTTCCTCAAAAGGCCAAGTCTTAACATGCATTATTGGAAATATGGAAATATGAAGAAAATGGTAACCAGAGCAGTGGCCAGGAGTGCTATCTGTAACCACAGCTGCTACAAGTTAAGACAAAATTTCATTGCTGTTGTTTCTCCATGTTTTTGTGTGTTTCTCAGCTATGTTCTGTCTTTTCACAGCTGAAATGAACCGCTCCCTTAAATTCTAAGAGCCCAGGCATCCTGGCTCCCACCTGCAATCACAGCTCTCAGGAGGGGGAGGTTATGAATTGAAGACCAGCCTAGGTTACAGAGTGAGAGCAACATGACACGGAAAGGCGTCCACTGCTTCAAAGTAGTGCATAGCGGAGTGTATAATCACTGGCTTTGGGCCGTAGCTCCTCAGGCCTGCAGCAGCCTCTTTTCCTCCCTACCTTCAGAACTGCTGTAAAAGAAATGGTAGGTGAGCTGAGCAAGGCAGCGGGTCTCTGAGTTCAAGACCAGCCTGGACTACAGAGAGAGTTCCAATTCAGCCAGGGCTATACAGAGAAAACCTGTCTCAAAAAGAAAGAAGGAAGGAAGGAAAGAAGAAAAGAGGAAAAAAGAGAAAGGGAAGAAAGAAAAGAAGTGGCCGGTGCCTTACTGTGGCCGTTGGCCTGTAATTCTTCCCCTGAGCAGTTTACCAAGCACTCTAAGCCACCAAGGAGTGCAGATAGGACATCCCTTAGGATGGCCACAGATTAACTAAGGGATGGAACTTTTCCTGCAACCTTCAGGAACCTAAGCCAACCTGACTTCAAGTGCATTCTGTAGAATTCTGCTAATGAGAGTTCTCTGTGTTTTAAAAACACAAAAACAAAATAAAAGCTGGTGGAGACCTCAATGTGACATTCAAGAAGTTAGGGGAAAAAAAATAGCTGAGTTTTAACATGAGGTTAGGCCAGAGTTTGAGGTGCCGATGACCTTCCAAAAGTTATTCTCCACATTTCTCCAGATGTGCTGAGATGCAGAAGCCACTTCCCCTAAGATATGTGAAGGATGTACCCACATTCAGCTTTGTTAAACTTTGTATCATCAACATTTAATCAGTGACTAACACATCTGAATGAGTGAAAGCATAATAGAAGGAAAGATGGATGTTTTGATATATGGATGGGGAGGGGGGAGAGAAAGGGAGAGAAGGACGAATGGATAAGTGCATGGATGGACAGATGAATGAGTGAGTGAGAGAATGAAGGGGAAGGTGGGTAGACGGATGGATGGATGTATGCATGGATGGGTACGTGGGTGGATAGGTGGATGTGTGGATGGATACGTGGATGCATGGATGGATGGGTAGGTGAATGAATGTAAGGAGGAAGGACTGTAAAATGGGTAGAGGGGTAGACAGAACAGCAACCAAGGGTCACAGGGAAGAAGAAAGTAAGTCAAACAGAGAAAGGGAGATGACAGCAAGAATGAGGTCAGAGTACTCAAACAGTACCAAGTAGAGCTGGGCATGATGGCTCATGCCTAGAATCCCAGCCATCAGGAAGCTGAGGCAGGATGACCACGAGCGTGAGGAGACTCTGAGCTACACAGCGAAAGCCTGTCTCAAAAACAAACAAATAGCATGAACTAGTTATGTATGTGCCTAAAATAATGGAAGAACACAAAGGCCAGGACAAACCCAGGAAGTAGCAAGTTGTAGAATTTGCATAATTGACTGAATTAATAAGCTGGAGGGCCAGCAAGACAGCTCCATTAGTAAAGGTGCTTGCTGCCAAGCCGGAGGACATGAGTTCAATCCCTGAGTCCTACATAATGGAAGGAAAGAACTAACGCTCACAAGTTGTTTTCTGGCCTGTACAAGCGTATTATGGTTTTATTAGTGTATGTACATATGTATATACACACACACAGAGACACACATTTGCATACATACAATAAATAAATTTATGTAATTAAAAGTAAAAAAAAAAAAAAAAAACAGGATGAGATCATTATTTGGTGGAAGCACCAGGTGCTCAGGCTGTGAGCCCATTTGCAGGGGTCATGTTCAAACCCTCAGAACTCAGAAAGCCATGTTGCCATGCCAGAAATTAGCACTAGACCAAGGGCAGCATCTCCTGGTCCTTGCTCACTGGTCTGGTGCAAACATTTGGCTGGAAGGCTACATGATATACTCAGGTAGTTGGATCATAAGAGTAAAGTGACAATTTTTAAATTTGGCTGCAGAGTCAGGGAGAAATTGACAAGGAAAAAAAAAAAAAGTAAGAAAAACAGTCCATGTCACCGAAATTCCCACACTAAGACAAATGCTGAACATTAATTCAGAAGGCAACCAAGGTTTATTTACCCTAGAAACAGGTTGACAGTGAACTTCCCTTATCCTGGGAACCACACTAATCTACAAAATAAAAGAGGGTCAAAACGTATGCTGGCAAAATTGTTTGCTGCATCATTACCTGCTTTATTTTGACCACAGTTGCCTAACTTGGGGAAGCATTTCAGAAGAGCTGTCTGTCCTATTGGTGCCATAGGTGCCATAGGTGCCCCTATGCTGTCTACCACCTATGCGGATGAGCCTTTGGGCACTAACTCCAGTAGCTTGGGGCTGAGTTCCTGCACTGTGGTATTTTTCTTAAAAAAAAAAAAAGAAGTTGGGGAGGGAATTCCAAGAAGAGCATCAGCCTGTGATGAGGCTGAGGCAGCAGTGCACATCGGGCCATAGAAGCCTACCTCAGGGAGCTCCAACTTCTAGACTTGCATCGCTTGCTTACCTTTGGGTGACACAACACGCATAGGGCATAAGCAAGCACGCTATCAGCCTGGCTCACTCATTGGAACATCTAAGCATCACCTTCTGGACCAGGGAGAAGATAGCACCAGGCCACAGTGTGCCTCAGCGACAAGAAGCCGCTGCACAAGCTGTGGCAGATCCGCTACAACATTGTGAAGATGCTTCGAGTTCTTTCTTCCTTCCAGACAGTGTTGAAAATAAAGGGCTCAAGGAGAAAAGGCACCATGCTGCCCTTAGATTGACTGAGTTGGCGCAGAGACCTAGACCCAAGAGAAATGGAGTGAAGTGTGGAATCCTGCCCTGGGCTTTTAGAAAACAAAAGCCTATTCCCGTCTCTGAGGGCTCACCTTCACTGTCGTGTCAATGGGACTTGGAATTGTACCTGTGAGAATGTTTCCAGAAAGGTTCAATTTAAGTCGGGTGTGGTGGCACACGTCTTTAATCCCAGCACTCAGGAGCCAGAGGCAGGCAGATTGCTGTGAGTTCAAGGCTGGCCTGATCTACAAAGTGAGTCCAGTACAGCCAAGGCTAGACAGAGAAACCCTGTCTCGAAACCACCCCCCCCCACCAAAAAAAGGTTCAATTTAAAAGCAAAGGCACTGTTGTTTATATGAAGCCCAGACTGAACATACCAAGAAAATAAAGAAAGGTTGGCACTTCAGTAATTGGTTAGGGAACTGTGAGGATGCCCACAGCTCTTTGGACATCTAACTTGAAGAAAAAAGTGAGAAAAATAATTCCCAAATCAATGTCTATATAGCCCAGGCTGATCCCTTATGTAGCCAAGGCTAACCTTGAACCTCTGAGTCTTGGCTTCTTCCTCCTGAGTACTAAAATTACAAGTGTGTGCCTGTATATTGACTGTGGTTTTTTGTTTATGTCTGCTAATTATGAAGACTTCTTTAAGTTTCATACTTATTTTCAGAGTCTTCCATACATAAATCACTGGATGCATCATCCTCCTCATCATTAACATGCTGGCCCAACTATTCTGGAATCTTCTAGCAGAGGATCAGTTAACCATGGATATTTTCTACATCTAGTAGACCCTATGACAAATATTTTTAAAAGAATTACAAAAGAGGGGGACAGGGGTATAGTTCAGTTAGAGAGTGTTTGCCTAACACAAGAAAGGCCCTGAGTAAACTGACATGACAACAGTTGCCTATAATCCCCACATAAGAACCAAAAGGGCAAGACCTTCAATGGCTACACAGCAAGTTTGAGGCTAACCTGGGTTCCTTGAGACCCTTACCTCAAAACTCAATAAAAGGCAAACAGATTACAAAAGATCAGACATGGTGGCTCATATCTGTAATTCCAGCACTAAGAAGACAGGAACAGGAGGATTGCCACAAGTTTGAGAACAGTCTGGGCTACAAAGTAAGTTCCAGACTCACCTGCCTCAAAAACATTAAGGCAAAGAAAATATTTATTTTTAAAAATCCCATCTCAGCTGATGATTGGTGAAAGGCATGGTGGTGTACACCTGTAATCACAGGGATTAAAGGGGAGGCAGAGGCTGGTGGATCTCTACAAAGCAAGTCCAAGACATCTGAGGCTACCCAGGGAAACCTTGTCTCAAAAAAACTAGAAAAAAAAAAAAAATCCAATCTCAAATAATTGCTCTCACATTGCTGCCAAGCTGTCCAACACTTAACCTAGACTAAATATCCTTATCTTAAGCCAAGGATTTGGTGCCTGCGAGCCTGCATGCCTCAAGATTGTGAAAAACTGTTACTGGGATACTAAATGTTACACATTGCCTCATAAGAGAAGAACGCCGATTGGCACCTGCCTCGGGTCACCTCCCAGAGCCGCGGGTCACCTCCCAGGGCCGTGCTTTGCAGCTAGTTTACACAGGTTAGTCCTCCAAAATTAGTTTTACGATCTTTTTTATTTGGTTCTGGTTGATTTTTTTTTGAAACAGGGTATCAGGTAGTGGCTGAAGCTGGTTTTTTACTCTGGTTCGTCCTGCCCCTTTTCCCAGGTGCTTAGATTACAGGCACCCACCCCTCAAACCCTACACCCACCTAGTTCTCCCAAATGCTTAATGTGGTGATTGCAAAACACTTTAACCACCGGACTCTTAACGGCATAGATGGCTTCCCTGTGAGTTTGTAGCTAACATTGATACCATAACTATTTTGTGCAAAGAACACAACTTTCTTCTGTCTGTTAGCTTTAGAAGCATGTCATGCTGAGACAGAGCCCTCTGCGGGTGGCTGGGCCCCTATCTCACTCCTTTCTGCTCTGACAACACACAGGGACAAGCATTACAGACCTGCTGAGGCCTAGGGACTCTGTGCCAGGGAGCTAAGCCTCTTGGCAATCCCTGTGAACAACTCCATTTTATCCTGGGCTCCACGGTTATGCCGGGAAGTTTTCTCATGGATGTCCCTCCCTCAGAAAAAAGAACTAAGACAAAGCAGAGTTATGGCCCCCATAGGCTCACATACTTGAATACTTGTTCCTCAGTCGGTGAACTGTTGAGATAAGTTAGAAAAGTTAGGAGGTGTGGCCTTGTTGGAGGAAGTGTGTCCCTGAGGTGGGCAATGAGGCTTTAACATCAACACGCCAGCCCCTTTTCTTCCCTCTCTCCTGCAGATCAGTGTACAGGCCTCACCTGCTTCACTACCACCATACCTGGCTGCATGCCACCATACATTCCATATGATGATAACCTGTTACTAACCCTCTGAAACTCTAAGCAAGCCCCCAATGAAATGCATTCTTTTTTTTTCTTTTTTATTAATTTATTCTTGTTACATCTCAATGGTTATCCCATCCCATGTATCTTCCTATTCTTCCCTCCCTCCCATTTTCCCCTTACTCCCCTCCCCTATGACTGTGCCTGAGGGGGGCTTCCTCTCCCTTTATATGCATTCTTTTCTAAGAATTAGCTTGGTCAGCCAGGCGTGGCAGCGCATGCCTTTGATCCCCGCACTCGGGAGTCAGAGGCAGGCGGATCAATGTGAGTTCAAGGCCAGCCTGATGTATAAAGAGCATTCCAGCATAGCTAGGGCAATTACACAGAGAACCCCTGTCTCTAAAAACAAAAACAAAAAAGAAAGAAAGAAAAGAAAAGGAAGAAAGAAAGAATGAATTACCTTGGTCATGGTCTCTTCACAACAATAGAACAGTGATTAAGACACAAACTTAGGGATCCAAGATGGCGGCGAGCAGTGTGGACCGCGTTTGGAGGCTCCAGTGAACAATTCAGGGAATTGCACAGATTTCTGAGCCAGGAACACCGAGGTCCGAACATCACGGCAGCGGGAGTGCTCCACGGTGCGGAGGGACCAGGGTGCGGAGGACCTGCGTGCCCCTGCACACGGGAGGAGCGTGGTTTTTCTCTGATCGGAGCGGCAGAGGCAGCAGCACCAGCGGCACCAGCAGCAGCGGCTGAGGTTTGCAGCTCATAGCCTTCCGGTGGAGGCGATTGGTGTGGTGGCTGGTGGGAGTTGCTGCGGGAGAGGGGACTCGGGGCAGGATTTGGGTCGCGTGGAGCCTTTGGACCCAGACTGGACTCGGCGGACAGTTCGGCCCCAGAGTCCCGGGTACTGGCCCGGCCCAGCAAACAATTCTGCCTGAGGCACTAACTCAGCGTGGCCATAGCTCCCCTGCTGTGGCACAGGCTTAGTTGAGCACGCTGCTCCACACTAGGCACTACCTCAGCTCAGCGGCAGCTCCCCTGCGGTGACACAGTCCGGGCGGAGCACTTGGTTTCACCACAGGCGCTAACTCAGAGCAGCTGCAGTTCTCCTGCTGTGGCGCAGGCTTGGTGACGTGCTCGGTTCCATCCTAGGCACCACCTCAGCTCAGCGGCAGCTCCCCTGCGGGGACACAGTCCGGGCGGAGCACTTGTTCCACCACTGGCGCTAACTCAGAGCAGCCGAAGTTCTCCTGCTGTGGCGCAGGCTTGGTGACGTGCTCGGTTCCATCCTAGGCACCACCTCAGCTCAGCGGCAGCTCCCCTGCGGTGACACAGTCCGGGCGGAGCACTTGTTCCACCACTGGCGCTAACTCAGAGCAGCCGCAGTTCTCCTGCTGTGGCACAGGCTGGACAGAGCTCTCGGTTCCACCAGCTCTAAGACTCTGGTTGGACACAGTGTACAGTTTGAATCCAGAATTCCTGGCTGAGATTGGTGGTCAGTTCGGGCCCTGAGTCAATAACTGACCACAGCACGCACTTTGGGCCAAAAGGCCCTAGTGGAGCTTGGTGCGTAGTCCCAGCCCAAAAATTCTGGCTGGACCCTGTGTGCATTTTGGGCCCAAAATCCCTAGCTGAGCTTGGCAGACGGTTCAGGCCCTGAGAATCTAGCTGAGTTCTGCCCGTGGTTCGGTCCCAGTGCTCCTGGCTGGACTTGGCAGGGAACACAGAAGGCTGTGGATACCTTGGCCTGACCCAACGCTCATTCAGAGACCCAGAACAATTGCAGGATCCACAGCAGAGGGGGACTGAGGATCACTGGCTGTGAGAGACCAGAACAACAGGGCTAACCTCCTAACATCCACACCAGTGAAGCTTTGAGCTCGCAGCCTAGGGAAATCGTAAGAAAACAAGTGAATCTATCGTCAGACACCCTCCATTCAACTCTGGAAGCTACCCAACAAAAACAAAGACGGCAAGATGTCTAAAGGACAACGAAAAAGCATACGCAAAAAACCCCAAAACAACATGGCGTCTCCAGTTTCCAGCTAGCCCAAAGAAAACCACCCAGAGAACTCAAATACAACGGAAATACAAGAAAATGACCTCAATCCTTAGTAATGAGGATGATAATGGAGGAAACAAATAAAATTCGTAATCAAATGCAGGAAGACGCAGACAAACAGGTGAGAGACATAAAAGAAGCACATAGAGTGGAACTGGAAAAATTGCAGGAAAATGCAAACAACCAGATGAAAGAAATAAGTAAAACGATTCAAGCTCTGAAGACCTATAAAGAGGCAATGGAAGAAACTCAGGAATATACAAAAAATCAGATGAAAGAAATCAAAAAATCAGTTCAAGATCTGAAAATGAAAATGGATTCAATGATAAACACACAGACAGAAGAAAAACGAGAACGTGAGACCTCAGAGAAGAAGGCGAGCAACACAGAGGTGAGCTTTTCTAACAGAATCCAAGAGATGGAAGAACGAATCTCAGGGCTAGAAGATACAATCACAGATATTGAATCAACCATTAAAGAAAATGCAAAATCTGGAAAACTCCTGACACAAAACATCCAAGAAATTAAGGACACCATGAAAAGAAGAAATTTGCGGATAATAGGCATTGAAGAAAGAGAAGACATCAGACTCCAGGGCCCAGAAACTATTCTCAACAAAATCATAGAAGAAAATTTCCCCAATCTAAAGAAAGAGATGCCTATAAACATACAAGAGGCCTACAGAACACCAAATAGAATTGACCAGAAAAGAAAAACTGCCCGCCACATAATAATCAAAACACAAAACATGCAGAATAAAGAAAAAATATTAAAGCTGCAAGGAAAAGGGCCAAATAACATTTAATGGTAAACCTATCAGAATTACACCTGACTTCTCAGCAGAGACCATAAAAGCCAGAAGGGCCTGGACAGAGATCCTGCAAACCCTAAGAGAACACAGATGCCAGGCCAGACTACTTTACCCAGCAAAATTATCAATAACCATTGATGGAGAAAACAAAATATTCCATGACAAAAACAAATTCAAACAGTACCTATCCACAAACCCAGCTTTACAGAAGGTACTAGAAGGAAAACTCCATCCCAAAGGGTCAAGCTACAACCAAAACTACCCAGGAAATAGATAACTATCCCATGGCAAAAACACAACTACACAAACGCTCGACTGGAAACAACATCAAATTAAGACTCTTAACAGTCACTGGTCATTAATATCTCTCAACATCAATGGCCTCAATTCTCCAATAAAAAGACACAGACTAACCGAATGGGTACATAAACAAGACCCAACATTCTTCTGCATCCAAGAAACACATCTCACCCATAATGAAAGGCATTACCTCAGGGTAAAAGGTTGGAAAAAAATATTCCAAGCAAATGGTCACAAGAAGCAAGCAGGTGTAGCCATTTTAGTATCGAACAAAATAGACTTTCAACCAAAATTAATCAAAAGGGATGAGAAAGGACACTTCATACTCATCAAAGGTAAAGTCAACCAAGATGACATCACAATTCTGAACATCTATGCTCCCAATACAAGGGAACCCACATATGTAAAAGATCTCCTAAAAAAGCTTAAACCACACATCGATCCCCACACAATAATAGTGGGAGACTTCAACACCCCACTCTCACTGAAGGATAAGTCATTGAAACAGAAACTAAGCCGAGAAATAACATCATTAACCAATGCCATGGGTCAAATGGATCTAACAGATATCTATAGAACCTTTCACCCAAACAAGAAAGAATACACCTTCTTCTCTGCACCCCATGGAACCTTCTCCAAAATTGATCACATCGTAGGTCACAAAGCAAGCCTCAACAGATACAAGAGGATTGAAATAATACCTTGTATCCTATCAGATCACCATGCTCTTAGGCTGCAATTCAACAACAACAGAAATAACAAAAAGCCTACACATTTGTGGAAACTAAACAACTCTCTGCTAAATGACACCTGGGTCAGAGAAGAAATAAAGAAAGAAATCAAGGAGTTTCTGAAATTCAATGAAAATGAAGAAACAACATACCCAAATTTGTGGGATACATTGAAAGCAGTGCTAAGAGGAAATTCATAGCACTAAGTGCCTTTAAAAAGAAATTGGAAACATCGCACATAAGCATCTTAACAACACAACTGCAAGCCCTAGAAAAAAAAGAAGCAGAAACACCCAAGAGGAGTAGACGCCTGGAAATAATCAAACTCAGGGCTGAAATTAACAAATTAGAAACTAAGAAAACAGTCCAAAGAATCAACAAAACCAAAAGCTGGTTCTTTGAGAAAATCAACAAGATAGACAGACCATTAGCCAAACTAACTAAAAGGCAGAGAGACAGTATTGAAATGAACAAAATCAGAAATGAAAAGGGAGACATAACAACAGACACTGAAGAAATTCAAAGAATCATAAGATCCTACTTTGAAGGCATATACGCCACAAAATTTGAAAATCTAAGGGAAATGGAAGATTTCTTGATCAAGTTCACTTGCCAAAGTTGAATGAAGAACAGATAAACAAGTTAAATAGTCCCATTTCCCCTACAGAAATAGAAGCAATCATCGATGGTCTCCCAACCAAAAAAAGCCCAGGGCCAGATGGTTTCAGTGCAGAATTCTACCAGACCTTTAAGGGCGAGCTAATACCGATACTCTTCAAGCTACTCCAAAAGATAGAAATGGATGGAAAATTACCAAATTCATTCTATGAGGCCATAGTCTCATTGATACCTAAACCTCACAAAGACTCAACAAAGAAAGAGAATTTCAGACCAATTTCTCTTATGACATAGATGCAAAAATACTAAATAAAATACTTGCAAAACGAATACAGGAGCACATCAAAGATATCATTCATCATGACCAAGTAGGCTTCATTCCAGGCATGCAGGGATGGTTTAATATACGGAAATCCATCAATGTAATCCACCATATAAACAAACTGAAAATAAAAAACCACATGATCATCACCTTGGATGCAGAGAAAGCATTTGATAAAATTCAACACCCATTCATGTTTAAAGTTTTAGAGAGATCGGGGATACAAGGCACTTCCTCAACATAATAAAGGCTATATACAGCAAGCCAATAGCCAAAATCAAAGTAAATGGTGAGATACTCAAGGAAATTCCTCTCAAATCGGGAACAAGGCAAGGCTGCCCACTCTCTCCATATCTCTTCAATATAGTACTCGAAGTTCTAGCCAGAGCAATAAGACAACAAAAGGAGATCAAGGGGATCCAAATGGGAAAGAAGGAAGTCAAATTATCCCTCTTTGCAGATGATATGATAGTGTACATAAGTGACCCTCAAAACTCCACCAGAGAACTCCTAAAGCTGATAAACACCTTCAGCAATTGGCTGGATACAAAATTAACTCAAAAAGTCTGTAGCCTTCCTATACACAAATGACAAGCTTGCAGAGGAAGAAATTAGGAAAACCACACCCTTCACATTAGCCACAAGCAATATAAAATATCTAGGAGTTACCCTAACTAAGCAAGTGAAGGACTTGTATGAAAAAAATGTCAAAACTCTGAAGAAAGAGATTGAAGATGACCTGAGAAGATGGCGTGATCTTCCTTGCTCATGGATCGGGAGAATTAACATAGTAAAAAATGGCCATCCTACCAAAAGCAATCTACAGATTCAATGCAATCCCTATCAAAATAACTACACAATTTTTTAAAGACATTGAAAGTTCAATTCTGAACTTCATATGGAAAAACAAAAAACCCAGAATAGCTAAAACAATCTTGTACAATAAAAGATGCTCCGGAGGAATCTCCATACCTGATCTCAAACTGTACTATAAAGCAATAGTAATTAAAACAGCATGGTACTGGCACAGCAACAGGCTGGTTGATCAGTGGAATCGAATCGAAGACCCAGATATGAATCCACACACATATGGTCACTTGATTTTTGACAAAGAAGCCAAATCCATTCAATGGAAAAAGGATAGCATCTTCAACAAATGGTGCTGGTCTAACTGGAGGTCTATGTGTAAAAAAATGAAACTGGACCCATATTTGTCACCTTGCACAAAACTCAAATCCAAGTGGATTAAAGACCTCAACATAAAACCAGAGACACTAAGCCACTTAGAAGAAAAAGTGGGAAAGAGCCTGGAACATATTGGCACAGGAGACAACTTCCTGAACAGAACACCAACGGCCCAGGCCTTAATGTCAACCATTAATAAATGGGACCTCATGAGGCTGAGAAGCTTCTGTAAGGCAGGAGACACTGTCAAGAGAACAAAGCGACAGCCTACAGACTGGGAAAAAATCTTCACCAACCCTACATCTGACAAGGTCTAATATCCAAATATATAAAGAACTCAAGAAATTAAACACCACCAAACCGAATAACCCAATTGAGCAATGGGGCTTGGAACTAAACAGAGAATTCTCAACAGAGGAGTATCAAATGGCTGAGAAACACTTAAAGAAATGCTCAACCTCCTTAGTCATCAGGGAAATGCAAATCAAAACAACTCTGAGATTCCATCTTACACCCATCAGAATGGCTAAGATCAAAAATTCAAGCGACACCACATGCTGGCGAGGATGTGGGGAGAGAGGAACACTCCTTCATTGCTGGTGGGAATGCAAACTAGTACAGCCACTTTGGAAATCTATCTGGTGCTATCTCAGAAAAATGGGAATAGGGCTTCCTCAAGACCCAGCTATTCCACTCCTTGGAATATACCCAGAAGATGCTCCAGCACACAACAAGAAAATTTGCTCAACCATGTTCATAGCAGCCTTATTCATAATAGCCAGAACATGGAAACAGCCTAAGTGTCCCTCAGTAGAAGAGTGGATAAAGAAACTGTGGTACATATACACTATGGAATACTACTCAGCTATTAAAAACAAGGAATTCCCGAAATTTGTGGATAAATGGATTGAGCTAGAAATGATCATAATGAGTGAGTTAACCAGAAGCAGAAAGAATCAAATGGTATATACTCACTTATATCTGCATACTAGCCCAAGGGGCATGTCCCACGAAAGCCTTCACTTACCAGGAAACTGGGACAGAGGGGAAGGCATCCTATTGGGACTCTAAATGAGAGACGCATGGGAGAACAGCAAAATAAAAGGATCCAGAGGGTCCTAGAAATCTACAAGTAGAACAATATGATAGGCAGATTTGGGCCCAGGGGTCCCGCTCAAACTAAGGCACCAGCCAAGGACAATACAGGAGGTAAACTTTAAACCCCTTCCCAGATCTAGCCAATGGTCAGAATATTCTCCACAGTTGAGTGGAGAGTGTGATACGACTTTCTCACGTACTCTGGTGCCTCACATTGACCATGTCCCCCTGGAGGGGGAGACCTGGTGGCACTCAGAGGAAGGACAGCAAGTAGCCAAGAAGAGACTTGATACCCTATGAGAATATATAGGGGGACATAATCCCCTCAGGAACAGTCATAGGGGAGGGGAATAATGGGAAAATGGGGGGGGGAATGGGAGGATACAAGGGATGGGATAAACATTGAGATGTAACAAGAATAAATTAATAAAAAAAAAAAGAAAAAAAAAAAGACACAAACTTAGAAAAGAGTTTCTTTAAAGTTTCATATAATTACTGTACCACCCACTGACTCAACACCTAGATATGTGCTCAAGAGAAATGAAAGTATCTATCCATGCAAAGATATGGCTACCTACTCATGGCTGTACTATTCAAGATAGCTAAACATTGAAAACAACTCACAGGGCCACCATCTGCTTCACAGGTCACATCAGAGTATGTCCTTGCGGTGGAATGCCACTTAGCAGTCAAATGAAATAGAGACATACACATTACACCACATGCATGACCTCTTTAGCTCTGCGGTAAGCCCCCAAAGTCAAAAGACCAGGAACTGTATGAATCCATTTCTATGAAATGTTCTGAAAGAGAAATCTATAGAGATAGAAAGATGAGTACTTGTCTAGGACCAATGATTAGGGGCAAAAGTTGCCAATTGGTACAGGGGGGTCTTTATGGGAAAGGATCTGAAATAGTGTTGGTGGTACTTACACTAATATGTGTTTTAAAGTATATGATATCCATGCCAGCAAGTTGGTTCAGCAGCTACACAATCTTGCCATCAAATCTGACTTGAGTTAGATCCGAAGAACCAAAGGAAAAAAAGTTGTCTGTGGGCGTCCACATCTGTGCCATGGCAACACACATATGTGCGTGTGCGCTCGCGCACGCGCGCGCGCGCATACACACACATGGACATGCGAACATACACATGTCTGCATACACATACACACACATGTACACACACACACATGTAATTAAAAAAAGACAAATAAATGCATTTCATATTCATTGAACCAAAAGGGCAAGACCTTCAATGGCTACACAGCAAGTTTCATATTCATATTCCTGTCTCCAGCAGCCAAGGTAACACAAAGCTACCCCATTAGGCACTCAGGGATGGCGCTATTTGAATTCCTTTGGTTGGAAATCAAAACACACCAGGCAGTGGTGGTGCATGCCTTTAATCCCAGCACTCAAGAGACAGAGGCAGGTGGATTTTAATGAGTTCAAGGCAAGCCTGGTCTACAGAGCAAGTTTCAGGACAACCAAGGTTACACAGAGAAACCCTGTCAAAGAAGAAGAGAAGGAGGAGGAGGAAGAGGGAGAGGAGGAGGAGAAGGAAAGAGAAAGAAAGAAAGGAAGGAAGGAAGGAAGGAAGGAAGGAAGGAAGGAAGGAAGAAATCCAAACACAAAACAAAATAAAGTTCTCTCTCAAGCCAAAGTCTCTGGGTGTAGACCAGGCTGTCTTCCAACTTACTCTTATCCTGCGTCAGCCTCCAAAGGCTGGGATTCCATGCATATGCTACCACATCCTGAAAACCCTTGCTTTGTAAGATCTAAATTGGGAGGTTTCTTACTTGAATCCAAAAAATAGAAACACAAATGCTGAACCCAGAGCATCAGTGGCAGCAGGTGACTCAGACACACCTCCCTTCCATGGCTTGAGGAAAATGGAATGTTTAAAACATGTACATGTGGTATTGAGTCTATGTCCAGGCATAAGTATATTCTAGCAACATTGCCCATGATGCCACATCATAATCACTGTTCAAACCTAATTCCTTTGGCATGGTGGCACACTCCTGTGATCCCAGCACTTAGGAAGCAGAGGCAGGAGGGTCACCAAGTCAAGTCTAGCCTGTGCTACATACAGTAGACCCCGCCTGAAACAATCAAGCAAACAGGTCTGGGAGATGGCTCAGCTGGTAAAGTCTTTGCTCGAGTTCCACACTTAGAGCACCCACCCCCAACAAACAAAACCTTTGATAGGGCTGTTGTGATCACAGCACTGAAGAGAAACAGGTAAGTCCGCAGTGCTGCTGTCCAAACAGCCATGCCTATCCAGGGAGTCCTAGGTCAGTGAGAGACTGTCAAAACAAGCAGAGGCCAGGCACCAGGACACAGGCCTTTAATCCCAGCCCTTAGGAAGCAGAGGCAGGTAGGTATCTGTGAGACTAGCCTGGTCCCAGGCAGCCAAGGCTATATAGAAAAACCCTGTCTGCAAAAACCAACCAACTAAACAAACAAACAAACAAGACCCGGAGAATGGCACCTGAGGAAAAACATCCAAAGTTTATTCTCTGGTCTCCACATACATAAGCACATACATGTACCTTCCTACACACACACACACACACACACACACACACACACACACACACACACACACACACACACACCAAAATAAAAATCTCAAATTCATCTGTGTTTGAACTAGCCCTTGTAACTATATGGCCTAAACTTTCAAATTGCAACATTCCATTCCCTCCAACTTGAAACATTTGCTCCCGGGAGTTAACAATTGCTGAAAATGGAGATCCAGCAGCCAACTGCAGCAAGAAAGAGGTGTTTGTACTGTGAGCTGCCTGTTAGAAGCAGACATTTCAGGGTTGCAGTGTTCCGGAGCCCTCACCATGTTGGGGTGAGCTTTCTGCTATTGTGGCTGCTTTTGAGTCATCCATACTGCTTGTAAGTAACTCCCACCTACCCATATTCCTGCTAGCAACCCCAATTAAAAAAAAATAAAAAACAAAAAAAACAACTCATTGGATCACCAAACTGGACTTCAGTGCAATTGTTCCTTTGGTCTATTGTGGGCTTCCTATTTGAAGTGAACAGACCTATATGTTGTGTCTCCTCTGGAAAAAAAAATCTGTCACAGGCCACTCACTCTATCTCTTATCCAACTTCTCACTGCTCAGTATGAATCAAGGGGCTACGAAATCCCCATATCATCCAGGTATCTTGTCTCATCCGCCCAAGCTTAAAATAGTCATGCATGTTATGTCTTCCCTAACCACAGTGATGAGTCGCCCCTTCCCCTGCTGTGAGTCATGTGCTGTGGGTACAGAGGAGTTATGCCTACTGTGTACATGAGTGGAACCTAGTTAGTTACTACCATGTTCTCTTTGGGGGATGACACTGATCTGAAGTTCAGCAATAGCTCTGACTTATACTTGGGTGACTTTGGACAAACCATCTGACTTTTTTTTTTTGGTTTTTCAAGACAAGGTTTCTCTGTGTATCCTTAGCTGTCCTGGACTCTTTCTGTAAACCAGGCTGGCCTCAAACTCATAGCAATCTGCCTGCCTCTGCCTCCCGAGTGCTGAACCATCTGACTTCTGAGGCTCAGTTTCTTTGTCTCTAAGGTAAGAAGACATGAGCGTAATTGGGCTCTCTAACTGTGGCTACTGTGAGGCTCCATTGAGATGATAGACATGAAATGTGTTGTCTCTATTGAAACAGTCTCACTCGCTATGGCCTTGAATTTACAGAGATTTATCTGTCTTTGCACCCTGAGTGCTGGCATCAAAAGCTTGCCCCACACCAAGAATATGAAAGTATTTCAAACCTTATAAAATACTGACAAATTTTAGTCAGGATTCATGGGATTATAAACTCTGTGTGTGTGAGCCAGGTCAATTCTGCGTGTCCATCCTCATGTACTGTTCATCTTGGGTTTGGTGCTTTTGTTTTGTTTTGTTTTTTAAGAAAGAGCCTCTCAAGCCAGGCATAGTGGTACATGCCTGTAATCCCAGCACTAGGGGAGGCAGAGGCAGGCTGATCTCTGTGAGTTTGAGGTCAGCCTGGTCTACAAAGTGAGTCCAGGACAGTCAAGGCTACAAGACAGAGAAACCCTGTTTTTAAAAAAAAGAAAGAAAGAAAAGAAAAGAAAAGCAAAAGAAAAAAAGAAAAGGCTTCTCATTTGCCTAGAATGTATCAAGTAAGCTGGGCCTTACTGGCCAAAAAGATCCAGGGATCTTCCTGTCTCTACCTCTACTGGGATTATGAGGGCATATTATTACCACACCCAATTTGCTTTATGTGAGATCTGAGGATCAAACTCAGGCCCTACTTTGCCAGCTGAGCTACCTCACCAGCCTGTGTGTGTGTGTGTGTGTGCGTGTGTGTGTGTGTGTGTGCGTGCTCACGCGTGTGCACACACACAATAATATGCCAAGCCATTTACAAGAAAAGGTCTTTCTTTCTCATCTTCCTGCTTCTAAATGTGGGAGCTCTACACTCACTCCCTTGGTGAACTCATGCACCCGTGGTTCTAAACGGCAGTTAATTTCTCCCAACGATGTCTCCAAATGCCTACCTGGAAAACACGACATATCTTAAACTACGTAGTTACTTTAAGGGTCGTTTCATCTTGGCCTAAGAAGACAGCTTACTGGGTAAGTAAGAGTGTGAGAGCCTGAGTTGGACTCCCCAGAAGACAAGTCAAAAGCCAGGAATGGTTGTGTGCGTGGCCTCCACAGTGACTCCCGTTTCAATGAGAAAAACCCTGTCTTGAGAATAAAGAAGGGCTGGCGAGATGGCTCAGCAGCTTTTAAGAGCACTGACCGCTCTTCCAGAGGGCCCTACTTTAACTGCCAGCACCCACACAGCAGCTCACAACTGTCTGTAACTCCAAAATCTGACACCCTCACACAGACAAATGTGCAGGCCAAACCTCAATATACATAAAATAAGTAAATTATTAAAAGGATAAAGAGTATTAAAACAGGGTACCTGATGTCTTTTTCTGGCCTTTGTGCTCACACACACACACACACACACACACACACACACACACACACACACCTGGATCCTGATGTGTTCTACCTGAGGTACTGGTCAGACTTCCTGCAACTTCACTTTCACCTTGGTTAAAAGCTTTCCATCCCCTCTTGAGCTCAGGCTGGAAGTCTCAGAATCCTATGCATCTCCCCTCTTTCTCAATTTCCCATCTACCCTACCAGCAAAACTCTCCAAACTTAGCCCTGACATATACCCATGATTTGGCTCTTACCCACCCCTCTACGATCCCTCTGCCTTACTGTCCCAGCCACCATCCAGGCAGTGGGACAAGGACAGTAGTTCCTAAGAGTCTCCCTGGTTAGCTCTGACCTCAATTCCCCCACCCAGAGCCACTCTGTGACAACATTGGTTATGTCAGGTCATCCGCTATCTGACACTCTTCAGTGGCATCCTGTCCCCTTGGTATAAACTGCAGCATTCTGTCCTTCAAGGACCCTTGCTATCTGTCCACATTCCTGTTTCTTCCCACAGCTCATCTTACTACTGTGTCTCATGGGTGCCCTCCACTCCCCATGGCTTTGCCTTGATAAGTCAGGCTCCTGCCCCTGCCTCAGCCTGGATGTTCCCTGCCCTGATAGCAGGAGCTCTTTCCTCTCCTCCCTTCCTATCCACCCTCAAGGTTACCTTCCTGATAAGGCCGTGTCTGGTCAGCCTGCAGAAAGCAGTAACCTCTCCTGTCTCACTCCCATCTCCTTTCCTGCTTCATTCTTCTCAATACCAACTTCCACCTTTGAATGTATATTTTACATTCCCCAGGAGAAGCTTCAGAAGACTTTACTCATGTCCTTCACATCTGTGTCCTGAGAGCTTGTCACTTCACTTGGCACACATGATACACTCAAGATGGCTAGTTAGCAGAAGGAATGAGGAAAGGACAGATGAACAATGCAGGCTTCCTAGATTCACGTTACACTTCTACACATCTGTATCTTTGACAATAACGGACAGGTGGCTGAGGGGGTAGCTCGCCCAGCAAGTGCCAGACCCTAAGATCAATTCCCAGTCCAAACAACAGACAGAAATGACACCTAAGTTCTTAGAGATGGAAGGCAGTTTAGAAGTCAGCCAATCTGGCGCTGGGAAGATTAGAAAATTTTACTGTTCTTACAGAGAACCCAAGTACAGTTCCTAGCACCCACATGAGAGGGGGACTAAACCACCTGTAACTCCTCTTCCAAGGGCTCCAGAGATACAACATGCTCTTCTGGTCCCCTCAGGCCATGCACACCAGTGGGTGCACACACATAAGATTAAAGTACGTCTTTTGTCGTTGTTTTGGTTTGGTTTTTGAGACAGGATTTCTCTATGTAGCCTTGGCTATCCTGGATTTGCTTTGTAGACCAGATTGGCCTCGTCTGCCTCTGCCTTCCTCAGTGAGTGCTAGCATTAAAGGCATGTACCACCATATCCTATCCTAAAATAACTCTCAAAAAAAAAAATTAAATTGTACTTAAAAAGTCAGCAAATATGAGAACATAAAGAAGAAATCAGGACCAAGGAGATGATCCAATAAGTAAATAACCAATTTCGCAAGCTGCCATTTTTCTTGGTCGGGGGAGTAGTTTTTTCAAGACAGGATTTCTCTGTGTAGCCTTGGCTGTACTGGACTCACTTTGTAGACCAAGCTGGCCTCAAACATAAATCCATCAGCCTGCCTCTGCTTCCTGAGTGCTGGGATTAAAGGTGTGCACCACCACTCCCGCTTTCACAAACTCTCTTGGCACTTGCACACATACACACATGATAAATAAATAAAGGTAATTTAAAAAACAAACATTTTATAAGGAAGGAATCAAAGTAAATTTGGAAATACAAGCAGGTGCCTTTGAGAAAATAAAAAATCTCATTGTCCAGATCATGGCCCAGCTCAGTGTCCAGGTACTGACCTCCCAGACTTCAAAACCAAAGTCTAGCAAGCCCTTTTCACTTACTGTTGAGGTCTTGAAAGTTACCATTTGCAGACAGCACAGGTGAACACTCAGCCTTGCTTCCTTCAGGAGTGTATTGGGAGCCACCTGGGAGGATTCTCAGAAGCTAAGTAGATGCAGACCCATCCGTGCTAAACACCAACAGTGTAAAACTCCACTAAGTAAACCTGGTAATAATTTCAAAGACCAGCACACAGATAAACTCTACGACACTATCTCCAGCTATTAGTGGCTGGTGTGCAGCTGACTAAATGAATGTTTTGACAGTTTTGAATACAACCTTTTAAAAGGTGTTTTCCTACTTTAACAGACATATTTCATATTCGATATATCCTATTTAATATTATCATTTCTAGGCAACTACCTGATAGTAGATTGCAAATGAGAAGCCATACCTTGGCATTTCTACCTAAAACTTCCTAAAGGGGGAGAGAGAGAGGGGGAGGGGAGGGGGAGAGGGAGAGAAAGAGAATGTAATCTCTGTCCAAGTAAAATGTCCCATCCAGAAGACACACCTACTGATGCACAGATCTAGTAAATGAAAATCCTAGGTGTGCACTTTCATTTTAGAAAGAACTGCTGTTCTACTGAGCACCTTTTCCACAAACCTGATTTCTCTCTAAATAAAGACCATTCGGTGAACACTGCAATCAGAAGATGTATGAATTCTTGATTTCCATTAAGCCATTAAGCCACGGTGTTTGTATTTTAGCTGACTAATGATTTTTTTTTTTTTTTTTTTAAGGCAAGGTCTCATGTACATTGGGCTGGCCTCAAACTCAAATTGGTAGTGAAAGATGACCTTGAACTTCCCGTCCTTCAGGTGAGTGTTGGGGTTACAGGAATGAGTCCCCAAACAAGATTTACATAGCTCTGGCAAGCACTATGTGAACTGAGTTACATCCTCAGACACCTCAAAGTTTAAAGCTATATCCAAAACCACTCATCATTAACAGCTTTCAAAGTAGACAATTTGAGTAAGCCAGGCAGGTGGGATGGCTCATCCAATAAAGGCCTGGCTTATCTATCGCTAAACCTGATGACTTGAGTTTGCTCCCCAGCCAACTGCAAGCTGAAAGAAAGGAATTCCTGCAAGATACCCTAGACTGATACACACACACACACACACACACACACACACATGCATGCACACACGCACACATGCCCACCCCAACACACAGAATAAATAAATAAATGTACAAACAAAAGAGAGAATCTGAGTAAACTAATTCTGGAAGTCACTATCATTGCAACTGACAGACATTCTACATGGGGATGAAGAACCACTCTTTCAAGGATGAAGCAGGCCTCTTAGCAGCAGGCTAGCTCATAGTAATGCTTGCAAGTTACCATGCAGTGGATTGGATAACAGAACTGGACAGAATATGTTCTTAGTGAAATGCACATTCATGCATGTGCACACTCCTGCCCAAATTAATTGTGATTACTTTAGTGAATAGTTCTGTTGGCCATGGTTTGTAAGCCAGTTAAGAAAGTTTGAGTCATTCAAACATCACTAATTCATTGAAGAAGCTAACAGTAATATTGTTTATTAATGCTTAGCCCCCTGTTACTTTTTTTTCATACATATATACTCTTGGGGTTCTTTTGTGATTTGTAGTGTTAGCAATTGTATCCAGGGTCTCATGCATGCTAAGAAAGAACTCTACAACTGAAGAACACCCCTAGACCTACCTATATGTTTCTCACCACAGTGCTATCGGACAGGTGTTAGGGGGCCTGCCTAACTTACAAATGACAAAACTGAGTCCCAAGCAAATCATGCAACAGAGGCAAGATGTCACAGAGAGTATTGTCTGGGATGGGACTCATTCCAAAGCCCGAGTCTAAACCCTGGAGGCCAACACCAGGTGGCCATTACACCAAAATCCAAAATAGTAACTTCAGATGGGTAATATTCTTAAGAGTAACTCTGTCTGGGGGCTAGAGAGATGGCTCAGAGGTTAAGAGCACTAACTGCTCTTCCAGAGGTCCTGAGTTCGATTCCCAGCAACCACATGGTGGCTTACAACCATCTACAATATGATCTGATCCCCTTTTCTGGCATGTAGGTGTACAAGAGAAAAGAGCACTCATATACATTAAATAGGTAAATATAAAATTTTTTAAAAAAAGAGTAACTCTGTCTGCTCTGTGTCCAGAAAAATACTGGAGCAGATAAGCACAGAGAGCACGGCCGCCGCTGTCTGGCACATTTTGCTGAAGGTGAATTCTGCAGTGCTGAAACGCAGCGATGAGCACAGGGCTCCAATGCAGCCCTCTCCTGTTTATCAGCAAGAAAATAAACTTCACAACCAAAGACACACCTAAGTTACAAGCAACAGCCCACAGAGTAGAGCATCTTCGAGATGAAGAACTGCAGGGGTTTGTTTACATCTTCAATTTTATAGATGATAAAGAAGATGAAGAAGAAGAAGAAGAAGAAGAAGAAGAAGAAGAAGAAGAAGAAGAAGAAGAAGAAGAAGAAGAAGCACCAGAGGGTTCTGAAGCCTAGTTTTACAGAAATCCCCAAATCATTCTATTTCACTCATAATGGGATAAAGTCATTTCCAATTATTATCATTTTATTTTGTTTACCAAACTCTGAGTTTCCAGAGCAAACTGCTTCAACAAGAACAGGAAATATCGTACAAAAGTAACCCCTTATGTCACCATCAAGATGATGAGAATTTTTAGTTGCATTCCCAGAGATCAACAGAAATTAATGGTAAGGTATTCAAAAGGAAATATAAAATCTTGGTAATCTGCCATGAAGGTTAAAGAAACCCTGGTGCCCTTTGGTTTTTGCATGACGAAACTTGCTATTCTAAGAGAACTCACTGCATTTTATGTTGTCACTCTGCCATTAGAAATTTATTTATTTGGGGTCACTGGTGGATTTTGTTTACCAAAATGAACTGTCAAAATGCAAATAATAATAACAATAATAATGATGATAATGATGCAAGCCTTTTAAGTTCTGTTAAAATAGAATATCCACTGTGGTATTTAAGGAGAAAATCAGGCACAACTAAAATAAGGCATGGACTGTTGAAGATACTGGACCCATTACTGACATAAAATAATAATAAATCTATATAAATCAACATTCATTATATGTGCAGATATTGACAGACACATGGTAAAAATCAATAAACTTTCATCAGACACTCTCAAATCATCATTCCACCTGACAAACTATCTACAAAACACAGTCCCCGAGAAGGGAACAAGAAGTCGTAAATCACTTGGTCAGGCAACAACTCAAAACAAGGAGACAGTTCTCCAGTGACATTAGTATGAGGCCCGAAATGAAGTGCTGGTGAGTGTCTAAGCAACATACCTTCCATAAGTGGAGAGTCCCGAGTTATCACACTTATAATAATCCACATAAAGAGAACCTTGTCAAAAATTCCAACAATTTAACTGAAGAAACTCCAATGGAAGAAGTTGATGGTATTTTGTCCAGGGCTAACTGGCTGAGGTCCTGGCATCTCCAAGCCACTGGCTGGTAAAAGTATATATCCAATAAGAACAATTCGAAGGATTGATCAGTAGGAAGTACTCCGGCTAAGCATGACACGACACTTGGAGCCACTGGTAATGACACCTATACAATGAGAATTTATAAAGGTTAGTTTTCTGTCGTCTTAACTCATTTCAGTCTTTGACACGAAAATTCAAAGCTCCACAGCCCTGGCACCTTTTAGAATGGTAACTCTCAGAAGTCACCGCATTGTGAGGGTGCTTCCTGGAGTCAGCAGCGGCAGGATGGCTTCGATGGCGTTCCCCTTGTCTTGTTGAGAGTGGCTCCAAGAGCTTGAGGGGCACCTCCAGGAATTGTGCTCACGGAAGAGAGTGGAGAAGGTGATAAATTACCTTGGTATTTGGACCCATCCCACAAAACATACCTGAAGATGATGGGGCTGGTTTTGTGTCGTAGAATCAAGACAGAGTCATATTTTAAGACATCCGACAGATAAAACGAACTTTGGCCTTTGGAAAAACCCCAACTTAGATCTCTAAGTTATCTTTTTTTTAGGTACGCAAGTGACTGGTAGGGATAAACAACTTTTGGAACGAAGTAGAAAAGCAGCAAAAGAAATTTCATATAAAGTGAAGATGTTGACTTAGTGAGCAAGAACCAACCCAAAAGCTTTCGGAAGTTAAGGGACTTGGGAAACAAAGTTAGGAAGCCGCCCTTCACCACTAACCAGAGGGACCGCGCAGCCTGCGCTGATTCCCCGCAGAGCAGAGACGCAGAATAGGGCCGCCGCTCTTTTGGGCGGGGTGTGGCCGATAGAAACAAAAGGTTAAAACACAAAAGGCGGGGCGGAGGGCTAGGTTAGGGTAGTTCTGCCTGTTCAAAGTCCCCTTTCTATTCAAACTCAATGAAATAGGCCAGGGGATGGGGGGTGGGGGCGGTCGCCACCACCGAAGAGAGGATGGATCCTGAAGATAGCAATAGGTCATTCTGGGTGGGTCATGAAACTGAACCAAACCAGGAAGGTGAAAGGAGAAGGCTCCCAATTAATGGTCTAGGCCCCTTCTGCTTCATCTGCGCAACTCTTGACAGTCTGGAACCTGTGGCTTCCTCCATCGGACCCCAGCCCAAGAAAACTTGCCGGACTTCTATCAATTTGCTGGAACCCCGCCTCACCATCCAAACCCCTTCTACATTCTATTGTTGTAAGCTTCGCGTCTCCAGAGCGCTCCGCAAACGGTGAAGTTTGAAAACAGGCGAGGAAATGACCCCCACCTCTGCATCTCTTCCCTTTTTTTGTGACCAAAGTTAGGACTTGGGTGCGGATGAGCCTGATCTAGTTCCCATCCTTATCAGAGTGTTTTCCTCCAATCTACACACAACTGGGGAAAAGCGAAGCCGTGCCCCGTTTGGATGCCCTTCTCCCCAGCCCCTCACCACCCCTAAGGAAGCACATGAGATGAACCCACTTAAAATAAACAATAAAGCAATCTGTGCAAGAGCCGTAAAGAACAAAAGAAAGAGAGAACCGCGGGGGGGTGGGGAAGCAATATACCAAAAAGGAAAAGAAAAAAAGGAAGAAACAGTCAAACTTGCCTACTGGATCTACGACTTTGCCCTCGGAAGGATTGAGAGCAGGGCGACCTGAGGGGAGGAGGGTAAACAGGACAAGTCACTCACCTTCTCCCCCCCACTTGGTCTCACTTTGAAGGGACATTGTTTCCATTGTTGCAGCCTGCGAGGCAGGCGCTGGGGTACTTTTGCGCAGCCTGACAGCGGAGAAAGTCGCGTTGACAAAGTTGCGAGAAAGAGATACCCGGGCGTCCAGGGAGCGGGAGAAGGAGTTCATCAGAGTTCCCCCTTTTGTTCCAAGTCCCAGAGCAGACAAAGAGGCGGAGAGCCGCGGCAGGTTTCTCCCTCTCACCCCTTCCTCCTCTCTCCCTCCCCTCCCCTCCCTCCCCGCCCCCTCCCTCTCCCCGCATCTCCCGCCCGGCTCTGAGCTTTGGTACGCAGCTCTGGCTGCTCTGTCCCCAAGCACCAACAACTCAGTCCCGATCCTCTCTCCTTCCACCTCCCAGAAAACTTTGCCCTGGAGATGCGGGTTCTGGTCCCTTCTCATACACCCTTTGAACACCCAGCCTTCAGTCTGCGCTCCCGTGCCCAGGGGAAATCTCCAAACTCATTGTTTCCGGGAGATGCACCTCTTTGTTTGCACTTTCCCTGCCAATCAGGGAGAGCCATCCACTTTGGCAATGAGTTTCTGCCTTTTCTCAGCATCCCAGGAGCGGTAACGCGAAGGATCCAGTCAACCCTTAAGATAAGAGGTACACTCAGAGGTGGGGTTCACAGGAGTCTATCCATCCATGATCCTCCATTCCTGTTCACCCTCCTCCACCCAAGGGGCTGAAAGAATTCAAAAGAGCTCTAAGAAATGGAAAATTCTCACCTCTCTCCCAGACCAGTGCCCAGACATGACCCCAAAGAAAAACCCTCACTCAAATCTACATGGCACAGGCCAAGTAGGGTCCCACAGGGGTCTACACTCAGCCTTGTAGGCTACTTGTTGCTGCAGGCACTATGCCACTCATTCGGGGGTCTCCCCCCGATCCTGCACCACCCCCTCAAGCTCCAGCGAACTTCCTCTCATCTCCAGCTATATTAACAGGACTTTCAGGGTTAACATGGCTCCCTTCCAGGCCTAGTGCTCCTCCTGGTTACCTTCCCCTCACAGCTACAGGGTCCTCCTCACCCCCCAGGCATCTTCTACTCCCTGGAACTGGTGTGTTCTAGCCCTGAATCTCATCCCTCACCTTCCTGTCCTGGGCAAGCCAGCTAGCTGTCTTTGGCATCTGGGACATCTCTCAGCTTTTCAAGTCCTCTGCAAACTAGGTCCGTCCATCAGTTCCAAAACTGGGCCACCCCCCACCCATCTTTACAACCCCCCACCGCAGCATTCAATTCTCACCCTAGCATGGTTGACTCGCTAAGGAACTCAAAGCAGTGCCAATTTTCTTTCTAGATCTCACCAAGATCGAAGGAAAAAGCAGGACCATGGGAGAGAGTAGAGGTAGAAGGAGCCTTTTATAATAAATCAGTCTTCAGGGCAAAGGGGGGTAAAAATAAAAATAAAAATAAAACACCAAAACCAGACTGCAACCAAACATTCCAAAGTTAATATCCAACCTCCTGCTCGTGTCCCCACAATTGCGCACCTTTATTTACTCTTTCTTCCCCCCCAAGTTCAGACAAAGAGTATCCGTGGGCTGCTAAATTTGAGGGTGCAAAGGGGCTGTGAGATCTGTCTTCTTGGCTAGGATGAAGGCTATGGAGAGTGGGTAGGATGGGACCCTTGCTGGGTCTGGAATGTCATGGGTGTGGATCACTGCAACCACCCTTCCGGTGCTTACCAAGTCTCTTCCCTAGGCTAGAACAAAGACCCCATGAAGGAGCTTCCGTCCTGGCCTCTTGGGGTCCGTACTAGGTACCCGCTAGAGCTCACTTTGCTTCATCTCTGAAACTTTGTAACCAACTTCCCACAGAGTTTGTTCCCTGGCCAGAAGAAACCCGGGTAATCGCACCCAAGAATCAGACAGATGCCCTCTCCCAGGTCAGTCCTCCACCCTTGCTGGGTGCTGCACTCCACTGGCATGTTCGGGTTGCCCTCAGCGCAAAGGCAAGGAGAGCGCGCTTAGCCCCTTAGTTCTCTTTAAAGCAGTTTCTGAAGTTGGGGACCCTGCTGAGTCTGGAATGTGGGGTAAACGAAGTTAGGTAGAGGCAGCCAAAGGAAAAGGTGGCAAAGTGATACAAAGAACCACAGGGAAGGCCAAGGGCGGTGGCTCAGGCGGCTCCGAGAGGGGGACACGGCTCACTTGCGCGGCGGGGCACGTGCTCGCGCGGGTCCCGCCAAGATTTTGCGCTGGCGCTTGCGCCTGGGATCCCATCGGCACACGGCCACCAACTAGGGGTCTGCTGGGACCTTAGCCTACTGGTGACACCTGCACACATGCTGGAGTTAGAGCTTACCTCCGGTGTGTTCAAAAGCCTCCTTTTAGGATGGGAATCTTGAATGCATCACAATCACAAAGAGGAAACGCCCCCGCCCACTCCTGTCTGTCACATTCTCCTCTTTGTGTAATTATTCTGATCTCCAGAATTCTCTTTTTAGGAGAAATGTACTCTCCTCTTCCCTGCCCTCCTGCTCCCCCCCCCGCCCCCCCCCCCGGCCCCGGCTCCTAAAAGTCACAAAAGGCCAGTAGCGACGATTCCATCCAGCGGCTTCTGGAAAATACTCCAAATTGTAGGTCGAGTCAACCTTATGTAGTTTCTAACTCCTAAATAATATCCAGTTTCCCACTTACCCTTACAGTCAGTCTATAACACTGCCAAACCTCCCTGATGGCACAAACTCATAGTCCCAATCCCTTGGAAGTTGAGCATATAAAATGACTGAATTCAAGACCGTCCTGGGCTACAAATTGAGCCTCAGAATAGCCTGGGCTACATGGTGAGACCCTCTGTTTAAATTAAATAAATAAGTAATAAATAAATAAATAGAACCAAAAAAGATTACCAAGCCTTTGAAGATCCTTACTTCTTTCTCACAAAAGGAAGAATAAAGGACTTGCTACAAGCTCAGTTTCTCCTTGCTGTCAATATATGAAACACTCCTTGGAAATATCTCTTTCCCTGGCAGCTCATGAAGAATCTCAGAAGCCCTCCATCTCCTTAACTCCTGGGCCAGTTTGTGTCAGGGTGTTCACCACTGTATTTTAAAAGGAAACCACCCCACTCGATTAGGGTTACTATTGCTGCCATGAAACACCGTGACCGACCACTTGGGAAGGCAAGGGTGTATTTGGCTCACACTTCCACATCACTGTTTACCACTGAAGGAAGTCAGACAGGACCTTAAACAGGACAGGAACCTGGAGGCAGGAGCTGATGCAGAGGCCATGGAGGCTTGCTTCCCCTGGCTTGCTCAGTCTACTTTCTTATAGAAGCCAGGACCAGCAGCCCAGGGATGGCACCACCTATGATGAGCCCTCTCACATCAATCACTAATTTAAAAAACGCCCATGGCTGGATATAAATGAGGAATTTTCTGCATTGAGGTTCCTTCCTCTAAGATGACTTTATGCTTATGTCCTGAGTTGACATAAAGCTAACCAGGATATCATCTCTTTTTGTATACCATATTTCTGTATTTTTTTTTTTTTTAATGTAAGTGCAGGGCTAGAGAGAGGCCTGGTGGCACTCAGAGGAAGGATAGCAGGCTACCAAGAAGAGACTTGATACCCTATAAGCATATACAGGGGGAGGAGGTCCACCTCAGTCACAGTCATAGGGGAAGGGAGTAAGGGGAAAATGGGAGGGAGGGAGGAATGGGAGGATACAAGGGATGGGATAACAATTGAAATGTAATATGAATAAATCAATAAAATATATATATTTTTTAAAAAGAGCATTGAGTACTCTTCCAGAGGTCCTGAGTTCAATTCCCAGCAACCACATGGTGGCTCACAACCATCTATAATGTGATCTGATGCATAGTATATACATAATAAGTAAACATTTTAAAAAATAGATAATAAAAATAAAGCGTAAGTGCTAAGTGCTAGGAGATGGCTCAATAGGCAGAATATTTATCTAGCCCCAAGTTCCTTCACCAGCATCTCACAAAAAAAAAGAAAAAGGTACAGTGGTGCATAGAGCTAGCAAGAGGAGGATCAGAAAGTCAAGTTCAGATACAAATAATAATAATAATAATAATAATAATAATAATAATAATAATAACAACAACAACAACAACAACAACAACAACACAAGTGGAGCTCAAAGGTGGCCATAAGAGAAACCCAGAGGGATGACCCCTCTGTACTCATTATGTAGGAGCTTTGGGTCACAGCTTCTGCTTAATATTTTGTTTTGGTTGCTGTTGTTGAGATAGGGTCTTACTACATACCCCTGGCCTGCCTGAAGTTCCCTCTGCAGACTGGGCTGGCCTTGTAATCACAGAGATCCATTTGCCTCTGCTTCACAAATGCTGTAATTAAAGGAACATACCACCAGGCCAAGCTTGATTTAAGCTTCCGACAATGACACTTGACTATGTGTCTCTCCCTTTTTACTTCTGTGATCACAGCCTTCCTGGAATTCTAAGACCACTGTGGTTGGTACAGAGGGGCAAAGCACAGGTGCCAGGCAGTGAAGGCCCTCAGACTGGGCCTTCCACAGAAGATGTTAGACACACTTCTGCTCCCTCACCGCAGGGGTGGGACTGTGCTAAACTATTCCAGTCTCCCTAGAATCACCTATTTTCTTCCTTCCTTCCTTCCTTCCTTCCTTCCTTCCTTCCTTCCTTCTTTCCTTCCTTTCTCTCTCTCTCTCTTCTTTGTTTTTTTGAGACAGGGTTTCTCTGTATTGCCCTGGCTGTCCTAGAACTTGCTCTGTAGACCTCTGTAAACCAGGCTGGCCTCAAACTCATAGAGATCCACCTACCTCTACCTCTGCCTCAAGTGCTGGGATTAAAGGCATGTGCCACCACTGCCTGGCTGGAGTCACCAATCTTAAGCCTTAGTTACCAATAGCACTCATCTCTCAGGGAGCCAACCCTGTGTTAGCTGACTCCCATTTCCCTCCTGCTCTTGTCCTTCTTTCTCTCTTTCCTTCTTCTATATGCTGCTGGCTTCCTTGCTTTCTTCTTTCCTGGTCCTTCTGGAATCACAGCCCTAATAGACTGGTACCTGCTGCTAAGTGCTACCCTCACAGTCGGCTTGCTAGGGAACTGGACATATTTTACATGTAGCCTTCTGGAAGGAAGACTGCATTCTGTTTGGAGACAAAAGGAAGCTCATACTTTTCCTAGAAGAGAATTCACATCAGTAACAACAAATGTTTAGGGATTGTAGTTAATTAGCTATGTAGTAGTTTAAGATCAGTACTATTGTACTCACTGAGACTGAAGTAGGGATAAATAGAATCAAATGTTACCTACGAGAGTTGTACACACAGGTTCATAATGGTCATAGCGAGTTCTTTCCTCTAATGCCAACAGCCAACAAAGCAATAGGAAATACGAACTAGAAACACTTGTTTGGAAAAAAATGAATCCAAGGGGCTTGGGAGGTGGCTCAGTGGTTAAGAGCACTGGCTGCTCTTCCAGAGGACCCAAGTTCAATTCCCAGCACCCACATAGTGGTTCACAATCATCTGTAACTCCAGTTCCAGGGGATGCAACAGCCTCACACAGACATACACATAGGTAAAACACCAATGCACATTAAATAAATAAATGTGTCTTTTTCAAATAAAATTACCTCCTTCATAAAAAGAAGAGGAAGAAAAGAAAAATAAATTCAAAGCAACAAAAAAGCAGTGGAGGAGTAACAGAACAAATGCCTAGCATGCAAAGGGCTTGGGTTCAATCCATCACAATGAAGCATTACAAAGGAGGAGGAGCTTGGGTTCAATCACAATGACGCATTACAAAGGAGGAGAAGGAGAAGGAGGAGAAGAAGAAGGAAAAGGAAAATGAGGAGAACTAAGATGAGGAAGAGGAAAGGAGAAGGGGAGGAAGAGGAAGTTTTTGATGCAGACTCAGACTATGGTGAAAGGCTAATAGGCAGTTGCAACTGTACGGCCGGTTTCTAAACCTCCCAGCAAATGCCTCAAGGTGCAGGAGCAGCTGTTTCTAAACATCTTACGAGATAATACACAAGTCTCATTTTCATTCTAGCCGCCATAATGAGCAAATCATCAAATGACCACATAATCTTAAGACTCTAGTGCCATCTCTAGCTCTGGAATTTTCTCTAACCTAGACTGCATGCTTGCACTCTGCTTTCCTGATGTTCTCACTGGGCACAGGGCAGAAATGCTACGCACTTCCCTTGAGTCAAGTGAGGTCATGTGACGTGTGTGTGTGTGTGTGTGTGTGTGTGTGTGTGTGTGTGTGTGTGTGTGTGTTCGTGCTTCCAAGCATTCATGCCATGGTGCTCATGTGGATATGAGAGAACAACTTTGAGAAGTTCCACCATGTCTTGAGGCAGTCTCTCCAGATTCTGCCCAAGTTCATCTTGGCAAGGTTCACATAAATTTTTCATAGTATTTTCTAGCTGGACATCAATTTCTATGGCTTATATTTTGCTGGATGAATTCTTTCATTTTATGTGGGTGTGTTGGTTGGGAGAGAGCATGTGTGCACCATGGCATGCATACAGAGGTCAGAGGACAATCTGTAGGAGATGGTTCTCTGCTTTGACCATATGGGGTAATTACAGTTATGAAGTAACAATGAAAGTAATTTTACAATCGGGGGTCACCTCAATGTGAGGAACTGTATTAAAGGGCACATCATTAGGAAGGTTGAGAACCACTGTCCTAAAGCCACCATTGTGGGAAGGGTAGAGAGACTTTAAAGGAATGCCTTTACTCCCTCAACCCACTAGGGTTAAGCATCTCTCTTCCTTGCCACCTCAGATGAAATCTCAGTCTTTTCTGAAAGTAGAGGTTTTCATTTTTAAATAATAAATAAAATACCAATATCTGGTATTTCTATATTGATTCTGTATTTCACCACTTTATTAAAGTTATGTATCATTAGCTTTTCTTGTGGTTATAAATTCTTTGGGATTTTATGTATATAAGATCAGAACATCTGCAAAGAAACAAGCCTTCCTGTTCCTCCTCTCTCTCAAAGATTCAACTATTTATTTATTCATTTACTTACTTACTTACTTACTTACTTACCCTGGCTGGGACATCCTGCACTGTGTCGAATGGACGTGCTGACAGTGGCCACTGGTGTTTTGTTCTGTATCCTAGAGGAAAGTTAATGAGAGCCTGGCTTTGGGCTTGTCATATAGAACTCAAATGAATATTTCTCTTGTACCTTATCCATGTAGACATTTTATCACGAAAGGATCCTGAATATTATGAGGTTTTTTTTTTCTTTTGCAAAAAAATGGGGGGGCAGGATTAAGAGCTTGTTCTGTTCTTGCAGTGGACTTGGGTTCATGGGCAGCACGGACATTAGGTCATTAAGTCTGGAGTTATAGAAAGGACCATCCTTAAGGATGGTAGGACACAGCTCACAGCCATCTATAGTGCTTTTCCAGAAGCTCTGATGCCCTCTGTGCAGACATGGTACACATAAACTCACAGACTCATGCTCAAACATACAGGTAACAACTAGGCTTTGAAATTTTCTTGGAAGAACTTGCTGTCTTCTCACCCCAGAACCCTGGCTCTGCCCCTCCCTCCCTATCCCTGAGGTCAGGCCCCTTACCTACCTGATCGTCTGTTGTGATTTATAATTAGCTGTATGGTAGGATTGCCAACAATAAGGTCATCAAAATGGAAAGTGCTTAGCATGCCAACCTGACAAATAATAAAAACAGCTGACGCTTACGGACTGCGAATTATTTCCAGCAGATGTAAAATAAGCTAAAGTGGGGAAAGTAGGACATAGTAAAGTTTCACTTTGATTCTCGAGCACAAAGTCTGGAGTTCTAGAAAGGACCATCCTTAAGGATGATAGGAATGAGAGACAAAAGTTACCCAAGCTTGTTGAAGGAGCTGGACACAGCTCAGTAGCAGAATGCCTTGTGAGCTCTGAGCAGTGGCTAGGAGCGTGGCTTAATTGATAGGATACTTGCCTACCCATGCAGGAAGCTCTTGGTTCCATCTCCAGCCTTGCATATACTAGCACGCTGCCAAACATCTGTCATCCCAGCCTTTGGGAGACGGAAGCAGGGGGATCTGTAGTTCAAGGTCATCACTGGCTACACAGCATCAAAAGTATACTGAACTCTCAGGAGATCATAAGAACCTCTCAGGAAAAAAGAGGTGGATGGGGGAGAAGAAATAACATCAGGAATGATTCTCAATCAATAGCAGTTCATTCCTTCTATTAAAACACCGGGAACAGAAGACCACCAACAGTTCAAAAAGAAAAAGGACTCAAACGAACAACAGGATGGGAAAAATGCAGTGTTTCACCCAGGCAATTGTGGCGGCTGGGGAGCTGTCTCTGTGCTATGTATATCTTTTTTGTCTTATGAACAACTGCAGTTACCTCTGGGAGAGAACTAAGTCCTGAAAGTTGTCCTCTGATCTCCATGTTTACACCCTCCCCAACCAACACACAACACACACAGACACACACACACACAAGCATACACACACAGATAAGCATACTAAAAAGGTATAGAAATTGCTAGACTGTATTGGAAATCCTAACAGGAGAATCATTCAATGCATGTTCAGGAAAGAATGAATTATACGGTATGTTTTGTCTCTCTGTTTTGGGGGTGGTTTGTTGTTTTCTTTTTCAAGATGGAGTTTCTTGAAGGGCGGTGGTGGTACATGGCTTCAATCCAAGAACTCGGAAGACAGAGGTAGGCAGATCTCTGTGAGTTTGAGGCCAGTCTGGCCTAGAAAGTGAGTCCAGGACAGCCAAGGCTACACAGAGAAACCCTGGCTCAAAACAAAACAAAACACAACAACACCTCCCAAAGAAAAACCAGGGTTTTTCTGTGTAGTTTCTATTATTGATGGATTTATTTATTCTCTTTTAAATAAATAATTTATTTTAATTTTATGTACATTGGTGTTTTGCCTGTATGTGTCTGCATGAGAGAGACAGATCCCCCGGGACTGGAGTTACAGACAGTTGTAAACTGCCATGTGAGTGCTGGGAATTGAGTCTGGGTCCTCTGGAAGAACAGTCTATACTCTTAACCCCTGAACCACCTCTCCAGTCCTGTACTTAATTTATTCTGGAAACAGTGTCTCATATAGCTTAGGCTAGCCTCCACTCATGGCTGAATGGCCAAGGGTCCTCATGCCTCCACTTCTTAACACGGTTCTTTGTTTTGTTCTGTTTTGTTACTTTTTATTTTAGTACAGGGCAGTCCTTGAACTTATGGGCGCCAATGGTGCTAGATCTGGCTAGCCTTCTTGATTTCTTATTCAGGTAGGTGACCCCCTATACATACCCCCAAAATATACTGGGGCACAAAATATCAAGCTCAGGGGCTTCCACAATATAATTTGTTATTGTAAGTAAGTACACTGTGAGATTATATCATAAGAATCTTGTGTAAGGTAGACTTTTATAAGTTTATATTTTGATTTATTTGTCATGATCCTAAAATATACTTTTAAACCAGACAGCAAATCATAAAGTGAGGTAAGTGGCTGCAAACTCATTTTCTGAGGATATTGTACCTTACAGTTAGGGATAGAGTGGTATAATTGCTTTGTCATCAAATTCTCCTATGAGTGACAGCAACACTTTTCCATATTAAGGAAACTGAGATCCAGTAAGTCCTTTCCACTTCTCTAGGACCAAGGACAACACCCCTCACCACCACCACCCCTACCCTACCCCTCACCCCCATCCCCACCACCAACCCACAGCCTCTGTTAGCCATCCCTGATGCCTTAAGACTCCTAGCTTGCTTAGTGTTTGAACCAAGAGCCATTGCCATCCCTTTACCTTCTAATGCTTAGAAGGTCCCAGAACAGCCTGTCTCTTTCAAGCAGACTAAGGATTCTTTGTGTGAGTGTTTCCTCTTCTCCCCAGCACCTCTATAAACCCTGCCTTCACCTCCTACTTGCCACTGGCTCCTCACAGCCCCTGAGTCTGTGCCAGCGGAACCTGCACTTCTCACTAGTGTGTGTCCTCCCCTGGAGCATCTGAAGTCATAGGATGGGTGGGAGGGACCTTTATCAGTAAAAAGTGCATTCCACTTCTGATGGCAAACCCTGCTTTCCAGGCTCACCTGGTCATGTGGTGCAGCAGAGGAGAAAAAGCCCAGATCCTGTTGCAGGTTTGGTGGCGTAATTATGGAGCGCTAACTCCTGGCTTTCAGTTTCATAATATTCACCCTTCCTATCTACCAGATACAATCTTTAGCCCACAAGCAACACAAGGAGATAAAATGCCCTTACCTGTTTGCTTTCAATTTTGCAATATTTGAGTTTTCCAATTTGCCCCATGCCTTTTTCTTTTCCATGAACATACTTGAGACAATACAGCTTAAACAAGGCTAGGACTAATGAATATGTTGTTTTATAGAGAGAGATAATAGTGGGTATTTTCCTCCAGGCTAAAACGGAAACAAACAGGCTGGGCAGTGGTGGAACATGCCTTTAATCCCAGCACTTAGGGGAGGCAGGGGGAGGCTAATTTCTGTGAGTTCAAGGACAGCTGGTCTACAAAATGAGACCAGGACAACCAAGACTACACAGAGAAAACCCTGTGTCGAAAAACCAACCAACCAACCAAACAAACAAACAAACTAACAAAAAGAAAACCCAAAAAACCAACCAACAAACAAAAAACAAACGAGCAGACAAACCCAGGAAAACCTTAGTGGCTATCTATGTCATAGACGGGCCCAGGTGGTGACTTACATCTTTAACCAGAACTCAGCAGGCAAAGGCAGGAAGATGTCCATGAGTTGGAGGCCAATCTGATAAAAATAGTGATCAAGTTCCTAGTTAGACGGGGTTAAATGCATACTAGGTATGGGGGTTTGGGGATGGTGTTGAGCTCAAGGGTAGGGTAATTGTTTTAGTGAGACCCCAGTACTGCCAAATAAATACCCCAGAAGTAATAGACATCTATATTCCTGTCACTCAGAAGACAAATGAGGATTTCAGGGCTAGCTTTGGCTATACAACAGGTTAGAGGACAGCCTGGGATACCTGAGACCCTCCCTATATCAAAAAACAAAAACAAAAAAATAAAAACAAAACACAGAACACCAAAAACCATAAGAGATAAATAAGGTAGCTATCCCCCAACTCTTTTCTTTCTTTCTTTCTTTTTCTTTTTCTTTTTTTTTTTTTTTTTTTTTTTTTTTTTTTTGTTTTTCAAGATAGGGTTTCTCTGTGTAGCCTTGGCTGTCCTAGACTCTGTAGACTAGGCTGCAATCCACCTGCCTCTGCCTCCTGAGTGCTGGGATTAAAGGTGCATGCCACCACATCTGGCTTTTTTCCTATTTATTTATTTATTTAATTTTAATTTAATTTATTTTCTTAAATTTAATTTAATTTTTTTTCCCAACTCTTTTCTTGGTTTGATTTTTTTTTTTTTTTTTAAGACTCAGTCTGCTGGTGTGGTGACGCATGCCTTTGATCCCAGCACTTTGGAAGGCAGAGACAGGTAGCTCTCTATAAGTTCAAGCCCGCCTTGGTCTACAGAGCAAGTTCCAGGACAGCCAAAGCTACACAGAGAAACCCTATCTCAAAAAAACTGAAAAAAGAAAATTATAAAGAAAATGAAATAAAATAAAAACCCAGTCTTGGTTTGCATAGACCTGTAGTAAGGCTCCTGCCTCTGCCCAAGGGGTAATTGGGAGCACAAGCACATGCCACAGAACCCTTCTCTGGCCACCTGCTCACTCCTCTTGAGTTTGGAATAAACAAATTTAGCTTCGTCAGGGTTCCCACCTGCTCAGCAGCATGCTTAGGTTCAATGCGCAATTTTCCACTCATAAGAGATTTCTTTCTTCCACCCCTCCCCGACCCTGTCTCTCTCATTACTTATTTAGTTTGCTCTTATTTGCTGGCAATCTTAGCTGTCATTAAAAAAAAAAAAAAAAAAAAGAGCTGGAGATGAGTCTCTTTGTCCACAGCAGACAGGAACTCCGTAGCAGCCCTTCCTGAGCTAGATCACAGAGAGCCCCATAAAAAGCCACCAGGATCCTCCTCAGGATGGGACACCTCCTTGGGGAGCCAGAGGAGAGCCATCACCCTACTTAGAGTAAGCCAAAGAAGCCACTGCCTCTCTCATCTCCTCCCAGCCAACAATTTCTCCCTGTCATAAATCATTTCATTCTGCAGCTGGAGTGACAGAGGTTAAATCCATAGCTAAATACAATCCTCTGCTTGTTAAGGCACCTTCCAGAAGATTCTTTCATTTATTTAGTGAAAATATTACTTTGAACTGCAGTAAAAGTGGGGATGTGTTCAGACAAAACTATTAAGATTGAGAGTGTGAGCAATGGAGAAATTACAAATTATTAAATCAAAAGTTTTCCTAGATTTTCCTCCGCTAGGTTTGAAGCAATATAGTCTTTAACAAGATTTGGAGTGTTTTGTTGTCACTGTTGTTTGTTTGCTTGCTGACTTGATTTGTTTCTATTTCTTTGTTGTTTCAATTTTCATTTTTGAGACTGAGTATCCTGTAGCCCATGCTGGCCTTCTTTGGCTCTGTAGTGAAAAGATGACCCTGAAGATGCTCCTGCCAATCGCCTCCCCTGGGCTGGGATGAGATGCCTGTCAGGAACGGGGAGTTTTGGGTATCATCAGTTCCTCCACTTTCTCCCCCACATCAGTCCTCAGTCCTCTTCCCTTGCCATTCCTCGTCTGCCTGTCCACCCTGCTCAGCACACTGGTTCCCCTTTCTGCTTCTCCAACCCAGGTGTCTGTCATCCACACAAAGCCCCTTGAAGGCGCCTTGTGTCTGGAAAATTCCACCATGCCTCCTACACGCCTTTCGCCTCAACATATCTTAAACTAATTTTACCCAAGGAACAATCTTCATCCTTTTTCTCAGTAATTCCATCTATCTCAAAAATGAAACAATACCACCAGCTTGAGGGGGTGAGGTGGGGGCTGTGCTTATCACGTGCTTAAATCTAAGCTTAAACAGCATAAAGACCTGGCCTTTTTGTCCTTAGCAACTTCAGTCCTCTTTGTGGTAGACAGTGTTGGCCACACCCTCCAATTCAGATGCTGAAGCCCTAATTTCCTGTTATAGTTGGGCTCTATTTTGAAAGTTAGGGCCTCCAAGGAAGTAATCAAGGCTTAAGATGTAACAAGGGGTGGAGCTTTGATTCTTAGGACTAATGTCCTTTAAAAACTGATCTGGATGGCTGGGTGTGGTGGCGCACACCTTTAATCCCAGCACTCAGGAGGCAGAGGCAGGTGGATCTTTGTGAGTTCGAGGCCAGCCTGGTCTACAAAGAGAGAGTCCAGGACAGCCAAAGCTACACAGAAGAGACCCTGCCTCAAAAAAAAAAAAAAAAAAAAAAAAAAAAAAAAAGAACTGATCTGGAGGTACAGCTGGAGAGATTGCTCAGTGGTTGGAGCATTTGTTGCTCTTCCAGAGGACCTGAGTTCTATTCCCACCACCCCTATGGTGGTTCACAACTATCTCCAAACTCAGTTCTAGCAGGTCTGATGCCTTCTTCTGGGCTCTGGAGGTACCAAGCACATAAGTGGTACACAGACAAACATTCAGGCAAAACACTCATACACATAAAATAAAATTTAAATTTTTTTTTTTGTTGTTGTTTTTCGAGACAAGGTCTCTCTGTGTAGCCTTGGCTGTCCTGGACTCACTTTGTAGACCAGGCTGGCCTCGAACTCACAAAGATCCACCTGCCTCTGCCTCCTGAGTGCTGGGATTACAGGCATGCGCCACCACGCCCGGCTTAAAAATTATTTTTAAAAAATTAAAAAGAAGCAGCCTTTAATCCCAGCACTTAGAGGAGGCAGAGGCAGGTGGATCACTGTGAGGCCAGTCTGGTCTAGCAAGCGGGTCCAGGACAGCCAACACTACATAGAGAGACCTTGTCTCGAAAAAACAAAACAAAACAAAACAAAAAATTAAAAACCAGGGTATGGTGGGTGCATGTCTTTAATGCTAGCATTCAGGAGGCAGAGGCAGGTGGATCTCTGAGTTGCAGGCCAGCCTGGTCTACAGAGTGATTCTAGGTTAGCCAAGGCTACACACGGAGAAACCCTGTCTCGAAAAAACCAATAAATAAGTAAGTTTAAAAAAAAAAAAACAAAAAACAAAAAAAAAAAACAAGTAAGTGATAAACACTGCAGAACAGTGGTGGTACATGCCTTTAATCCTAACACTGAGGAGGCAGAGACTGGAGGATCTCACAGCCTGTGAGTTCACAGCCAGCCTGGTCTACAAAGTGAGTTACAGGATGGCTAGAGCTATGGAGAAAGACTCTGTCTCAAAAGGAAAAGGAAAAGAACTGACACTCTCTGAATCTCCGCCCTCCCTCCCTCCCCCACCTCTCCTTGTACCTACTTTTTTTCTCTCTCCCTCCCCCACTCTTCTCAGAAAAGCCTATGCACACCAGGAAGTCAGATGAAAGACTGACCACAGCAGACTTTGCCTGGAGATGTCCCAGATCTGTGCTTGAAGCCTCTCCATGTTTGAGATTGAACTGAAACCCTCCAAACAGCCTCTGCTTCCACCCTCACTATACACTGAGTCCAAGCGGTCGAAGCACCATCTCAAGAGTGATGGTGATAAAAATGTTACGTTGGGGCTGGGAGATGGCGCATGGTAAAGACACCTAGGATCCGAGTGATCCCTGAGAAGCAGCAAACAAGTCCTTCTCTACCGCTGGCTCAGAAACATATATCTAAATGTAGTATGGTGGTACACGTCGGCAATCCCAGCACTGGGGAGACTGAGGCAGGAGATGCCGAGTTCGAAGTCAATCTAGAAAGCATAGTGAGTTTCTGTCCTCACAAGGACAAAACAAGAAGAAGAAAAATATATTTATTCTTCTTTCATATCTATGAGTTTTTGATCTTTTTAAAATTTGTGATGTGATGTGTGTGTGTGTGTGGCACATAAAAGTATGTGCTAGAATGTGCACTCAGTGTGTATAGAGGTCAGAGAGCAACTCTTAGGAGTCTGTTTTCTCTTGCCTTGGGTTATGGAGTTGCAAGCAGACTTTGAGCCTTGAGCAGTGCATGTTGTAACCTGCAACCTGCAGAACCATCTCACCAGCTCCTGTTGAATTTTTTTTTCAATCTTATTTAAAATTACCTCTTTCACTTAAGTCTGTGGAGGTTTTTCTTTAAGATTCACTTAAAGTTAACGTAAAGGTCCAACTTCAACCAACTGACTACTTTCATAAAGGTCAGAGCACTGAGACAGGCCGAGGAAAGGCTCCTTTACTTGGTATCTACTCATTAGGTAATTACTTTTCCTTTTTCTATTTACCTACCATGAGCACCATTGCCACTCAACTCATTATAGCCTTTATCTCCGAGCTGTGCTACTTAGGACAAACCCGGTCAGAGGAACATGCCCATAATTCCATGTTTCACAGGTAACTGCTCATTTGCTGTTCTCATGGAGGCTTCTCAAGCTTGCTAGTCATGACTCCTTTTCACCCAAGAAATTTCTATGGGACCCCCCAGGAATATATGTATATAAAATAGGTATACAAAATTGACCATTTACTGATAATAAACTATAAAGAAACTAATAAATTTTAGGGATAAAAGGATAATTTAGAAATTAAGAGCATTCGGTGCTCTTGAGGAAGACCTACGTTTTAAGTAGCACCCACATCAGGAGGCTCACACCTGCCTGTAACTCCAGCTCCCTAGAGATATCTGATGCCTCCAGCCTCTCCAGGCACCTGCACATGCACATCACATACCCCCAGACAGACAGACAGACAGACAGACACACACACACACACACACACACACACAATGAAGACTAAATGAAATCTGTAAGATCATCAATTCTTGGGCATGATTATTTTATGTTATTAAAGATGAAAGCAAAGGTACATTCAAGTGAAGATGGAAGTACTTGTTCATTTAATGAGATACTGAGCAAAGATATGAGCGGATACACACTGAGAAATGATGTCAGAAAAAAAAAGCCAAAGTTTCTTACTTCCTGAGCTGGGGATGTGGCTCGGTGGACAGAGTGCTTGCCTAGCATTCACAAAGCCCTGGGTTTGAGGCGTAGGGTCACTGAAACCAAATGTGGTGGTACACATTTGTAATCCCAGCACTCGGGAGGCAAAGGCAGGAAGATCAGAAGTTCAAGGCCACCCTTAGCTACTTGGTAAATTTGAGGGGAGCTTGGGTTACAGGAGACCAAAAAAAAAAGCCCTGCCAAAACAAAACAAAATCCAAAAACAAACAAACAAACAGCAATTCACCATCGACAGTAGTCCATGTCCAAGTGAAGGTGTTTCAGGTGCGTTCTTCGGTGTTGCCTAGTATGGCTGTGTACACAGTGAGAAGCAGATGTTGGGTCTGGAACCCCGGGCTGCTGAAACCAAGTCCCACAGTCTAAGTCAAGTGGCTGCCAGCAAGACACATCTCTGATTCATTATGCATTTGATTTTGAGTTAGTTTTTGGTTACTGTGGGTTCAGAAACCTTTTATTGTTGGCAATTGTTTTGAGATTCCTACATTCAATTACTAGAACGTATATGGGGTCACGGTCCAAGAAGCTTTGCTTTAGTGCTTAGCTAGCAAAGGTCCTTCTCAGCCCCTCAGGCCCCGCCCCACCCCAGTAGAATTGACTCCTGTAATCCACTAAAAACTAAAAAGAACAGAAGTCGCTTGTGTGGTGCCAAAGGACTTTAGTACCAATACGCTGCAGGCAGGCACAGGTACATCTCTACAAATTTGATGTCCGTTAGGTTTGCACAGCAAGTTCCAGGACAGCCAACGCTGCATAGTAAGACGAGTCCCTGTTTCAAAACAAGCAAGCCAACAAACAAGAAAACAGTAGTAGCGGCATGACTTTGTAATCCCAACACTCTTAAAGGGGATGGGCGGCAGAGGCAGAAGAATTGGCCACAAGCCCCTGGGCCCACTCGCTTGGAATGCATACCTCACAGTAAACAAGAGGCCTTGTCTCTACAGCATAGATGGCCAGAACGGACTCCCCACGCTTGTCCTCTGACTTTACTCTGCATGCATGTCCTGCAATGTCCATGGCCCATGCTCACACAAAATAAATCCATTTATTATTTTATATGTATAGGTGGTTTGTCTGAAATAGCAGCCAGTTTTCTTAAATGCTCACCCATCTCTCCAGGCCCTGATTTTTTTTTTTTTTTCCTTAGATGGGGGTCTCACTGTGTTGTTCAGCTGGCCTGGAGCTCTCCAGGTAGACCATACTGGCCTTGAACTCACAGAGAGCCAGAGATCCACCGGCCTTTGTCTCCTGAGTGCTGGGATTAGAGGTGTGCACCACCATTCCAAACCTTAAAAAAAAAAAGAAAGAAAGAAAGAAAGAAAGAAAGAAAGAAAAAGAAAGAAAGAAAGAAAATTAAGAAGCTTTGCACTAGCTCAGCATTTAGCTTCATTTGCCTGAGGTTTGATGAGATTTTTGTAAAAGTTCTAAGCACTGTAGATATGTTTGAATTCTGTTTTAGCTCAACTTGTGTTATATAGTACCATTGTATTTTCTGAACAGGGACTTCGGACCTGTGGACACAGGTTCTCTGGCCCCTTGTGGAGCATGCCTTGGTCTTTTGCCCCTGGCCTTTAGTCAAAGATATCAAAGAACCAGAGACTTGAAAGCTGTTTTTCTGTCTATTAGTGTGATGTGGCCAAGGGCCGTTTTCACAATATCAAGCCATGTCCTCTTTATGGGTCGCTACAGGAGAACAATTTCACAGGTTTTTGGATCAAATAACATTTCATTTATAGTTTGGCTTTAATCTTATGGATAAATGTAGTAATTGAGCGGGTTCCTACTTCGCTTTGTTCTCAGAAACGTGAAGCTGAGTGTGCCGCCCTGCACTCGCAGCTCTTCGCAGAGAGAAAGTAAGCCGTCTCTGAGAAGGAGCCTCCTCCTTGCAGTTTTTCCACACTTACTTCCTGTCCAGCGGCGCTTTCAAGAATCATTGGTCTGTTGATCTATGAAAAATACCTTGCAGGAATCGATGCATAGTTGATTTCCAACAGAGGAAAACGAGCCTTTATCATCTCAGGAAAAAAGTGTTTTCTGATGCCTCAGCCCAACAAGAGTTTGGCCAAGAATCGTGTCTAGATGTTTATTGTTCTGCGATTGAACTCAGAACTACGAGTATGCTTTACCGCTTTAGGTTTTTAAAAATCTGAACCCAAGCCCTCCCACAGGCTATGTAAGTTACCCTACCAAAGAGCTATTTTACTTTCTAGGATTTTGAGGCAGGGTCTCACCGGCTGCTGCCTGGCTGGCTTCACATGCATGATGCTGCTCTTCTCCTGTTTTCCCAGGTGACAGGTGGAAGCTGCTATCCCTGGCTTCTAGAAATGTTTTAAACTAAGGTTTCTTTATACATAAACCACCGAAACCTTTGGATAGAAGGTAAGAAATCTCACCCCAATAGCTGTCGTCCCTAACTGGCACTGTTCACTTCCAGGGAAAGCAAATATCCACCTTCTACACGTTTTGGTTGTCACACCCACCAAAAAGCAAACTCCAGATTCTAGAAGCTAAAGATTTGAACTCGGAATCCAGAGATTCGGGGTTCCAGCTCTGCCTCTCCTGGGACTGAACCTGTGAGTCTCCAACCTGTGACACACAGAGAGAGAGTGTTTCCTGCTTCTGCAGCCCGGAAGACAGAGGTGGAAACACATTTGAGACATACACACTGTTGGATTGTTACAGAAAATGCAAGATTATCATCTTTGCATAGTAATTTTTTATAGCCAAGGTTAACGATTTCTCTAAGTGGAACAGGGCATAGGGAGAATGGATACAGGTGCAGAAGCAGTGTTACAGAAGGGGGAGAGGAAGTAAAAGGGGAAATTATGGTGAGAGGGAGGAGATTGCTCTTTATTTAGGTAATAGCTTATTTATTCCTATGCTGCTGCATTAAAAAAAAAAAAGAATTCAACTTAGCAAATGTTCTTGCTTGCTTTGATGTTTTGAGGTACATAGGATGGTGTACCTCAAACTTGGCTGTCAGTAAGCTTGGCTGGGTAGTATCCTTACCTCACAGGTTTGACTCCCAGCACCCCAAGACAGCCCTACACCTGCCTGCTTCCTAGTAAGTCTCTGTCCTGTCCACTCTGAAATGTACATGGCCTGGGTCACACAGAGGACACAGTGAAACCATACAGGTAAATCAATACAAACTCACTTGAAACACAAGTTCATTTACGAAGGTTAATACGTTAAACAGATATAAATCAATTCCAGGAACCGTGTAAAATCTCCCTGAGAAGCTGTGGTTATTCACTCTCGTGTAGCCTGGCCTGACAGATGCTCAGCATCTATGGAATGTTTGGCTGAAGTAAAGTTAGAAAAAGCATCTTTCCTTTCTTTTTTCTTTTCACGGTTTTTTGAGACAGGGTTTCTCTGTGTATCCTTGACTGTCCTGGACTTGCTTTGTAGACCAGGCTGGTCTTGAACTCACAGCGATCTGCCTGCCTCTACCTCCCAAGTGCTGAGAGTAAAGGTGTGTGCCACCACTCCCAACAGAAAAAGCATCTTTTTTATCTTGGGAGTGCTCACCTAGCAAACTGGAAGCCCTGAGTTGGATCACCAGTACCCCATAAGCCTGGTGTCGGGCGTATACCTGTAATGCCAGGACTTGAGGGAGGGATAGGGGTGGATCAGGAGTTCAAGGTCATCCTTAGCTACTACATCCTCAGGAGCAAGTTTAAGGCTGGTCCCAGAATAAAAGAGACTCTATCAGGCAGATAAATTATGAGGTCTTGTCCAGCCTGGTCTATATCGTGAGTCCCAGGTGAGCCTGAGCTACATGAGAGCCTGATTTTAAAACAAAACAATGGGAAAACAAAAATAAAACCTCTAGAATTCAAGCCTAAATACACTTGCTTGAGTGTCTATCTGTTTTTAATTTTTTATACTAAAATAACTACTTGCAAGTGTAAAGCAACAACACACAATTGTAAAATGGCTACTTGAATGCTGAGTTTTTTACTATAATTAATTATAATCCTGAAAATTCAGAAACAAGCTGAAAGACTCATTCATATCCCACTCCTGGTGATGCTAGACTGTGTGGTAACCCATCCAAAGGAGGGTGCTTTATAGCCTATATTGATTTTTCTTCCCAGACTTACTCTAGTATGGTCAGCATGTAGCTCACAGATTATAGGGATAAACAATCATCATGTCTCTGGAGTTCAGGACAGAGATGGATGATGAGAGGATGATGATGAAGAGGAGGAGGAGGAGGAGGAGGAGGATGATTGGGTTTTGAGACACAGTTTCACTTTGTACCTGTGAATGGACTAAATTCACTATGTTGCCATGCTGTTATCTTCCTGCCTCATTGTTTTAAGTGCTAGGATTATAGACTTGCACCACAACACCAGGTTTATAACAAAGATTATTAATTAGATGTCCCTTAACTTGACATTTGGTAAATTAGTAATACAATCATAATTTAGATATAAGACAAGGTGAACAATAAAAATGTTAACACATATACATAAATATTATACATGATATGGAGCACAAGATATGTTTAAAATGAGCTAGAAGAATGGCTCAAATGGTGAAGATGCTACCTCCCTACCAAGCAAAGCCTGTGGATTTGAATTCACTTTCTAGAGCCCTTGTGGTGGAGCATGAAAACTACCTTCTGAAGGTTGTCCTTGTCGTCCTCATACATGCCGTGGCATGAATGTACACACATATACACACGCCCCACAAATATAGTAAGTACATAATAAATAAACATAACTTTTTTCTTCTTCTGTTTCTTCTCTGAGGGAGGTCACGAGGGAGGGGGAGCAGATACAGGAGGATGAGACGTGAATGTGATGGGGTGCATGATGTAAAACTCCCAGGTGATCAATAAAAATACGATGTTGGGAGAAACCTTAGAGATTACGGATGTTAATTACAGGAATCGAGTTTCTCCCTCCTGGCCACCTCTGGCCTCCTCTTCATCCTCTTTTCCCTCCTCTTCCTTCTGCCTTCTTGTCAGTCCACAAATGGGTAACTGTGGTGCCTGTCAGTATACCCAAGCCCATGCTGCCTCCAGGCTCTCTCGGCATAGCAAGTACCAGTGACAGTGCCATCCGTACTGGCATCCTGGTTCCTCTCAGCTCTGCTCACTCCACCCCTACCCTAAGTGTCCCAGCTCATGGACTCTCCCCTGCCTACAGCTTCCTATCCTTGCCGTTTTGGTCATCAGTCCCTTTGTTCTCATTGCCCGCATGGTCCTCTTGGCTCACTCTCGGCTCTCTCTTCTCTCTCTCTCTCTCTCTCTCTCTCTCTCTCTCTCTCTCTCTCTCTCTCTCTCTCTCCTCTCCTCTCCTCTCCCCTCCTCTCCTCTCCTCTTCCTCTCTCACTCCACTTCCCTGGTCTCCTCTCACGCCCTGGTTTAGTCTACAGGCATGCTTACTCTACTGCCTTCTCTCCCTGCTCTGGCTTTCTCAGATGCCTCTGGCTGTGCTCTCCCTCATACCTATGAAAAAACCTTCCCCTCAACCATATTGTGGAGCAGTCATGTCCTCACTTGATTAAGGACTTCTGTTCTTTATTTGTGTGATTTTGGGGGTTATACCCAAGGTTTACCATCCCATATACTCTAGAGTCTGAGGCAGCAGAATTGTAAACTCAAGGACTTAATAGACTACAGGCCAGGGTACTAGGCCAGCCTGGAAATTTTTGGTTTTTTAAAGATTTATTTATTTGTTTGCTTGTTTGTTTATTTTGAGACAGGGTTTCTCTATGTTATCGTGGCTGTCGTGGACTTGCTTTGTAGACCAGGCTGGCGTTGAACTCACAGTGCTCTGCCTCCCAAGTACTGGGATTAAAGGTATGTGCCACGATGCCCAGCAAAGATTTTATTTATTTATGTATATAAGCACTCTATTGCATGTATGCCTGCATGAGAGAAGAGGGCATCAGATTCTGTTAGAGATGGTTGTGAGTCACCATGTAGTTGCTGTGTAGGCTCAATTTTCTTAATCAATATATTTTATTACAACTTATTAACCGAGCATACGTCACTTGTAACCCAACTAACCAAAACAATAGGAAATGAGTATTAAGGAACACAACAACAAAACTGTAAGGATATCAGGTCTGAGTAGCGAATCTCCTGGCATAATCAGCAGGATTTCTTCTGCTGGAACCTGGAGTAACCAGAACCTGTAACCTCAGCAGGAGCCAGAACCCCGAAGCCTTTCCTTGAGCGGTTCTCTCTAGGAGCATCTCAAAGCGGAGTGATGAACAACCAAAACTATCTGAAGTCTCAAAAAACAAAAAAACAAAAAACAAAAAAACAAAAAACAAAAACAAAACAAAAAACCGCTCCTCCAGTTCCGGCCTCATTTATATATCTCCTCCCAGAGTCTATTCATGGAATCTTTTCAGCTGGCAACAATCAAGCTCCCTCACGAGGTGGTCGGTCTTCTGGTAGATCAACCTCACCTGTTCTCTCACAAGACCATTCCAATCCCACACTTGGGATCCTAAAAAACAGGTTTTTCTCTCCTTCGTTGCTGGGAATTGAACTCTGGATCTTTAGATGAGTAGCCAGTGCTCTTAATTGCTGAGCCATCTCTCCAGCTCCAGCCTGGAAATTTTACTGAAATTTTATATCAAAATAAAAAGTAAAGAGAGGGCCAGAGCTGGGGTATAGCTTGCTTAAGGGAAGCTCTGGGTTCAATCTTCAGTACAAATAAAACATCATTTGTGTGGTATTAATGTAAATAGAGACAAGCAGATGGATGAAACAGATCAAAACCCTCACTTAAATGGTGTCAGAATTAAATAGGGCAGAAAAAGTCACTATAACAAACAGTGCCAGCACAACTGATTCCAACACAGGGGAAAGGGGGCTATGGATGCAACAGAAAACAGACATTGTCCGGAAGTCAATGAGAGACTTGGACAATCCTGACTCAGACAACACAGGAAGTGATGTACGTCATGATGGTTCTTATTTAATCACGGGAAAATATGGGGCACAATATTATGTCAGTGAATATGAAACTATGAAACCAAAAACCATTCAAAAATATGTCAAATTGGCTTAAGAAAAAGAAAATCTGAGTTTGCCCACGTCACACACACACACACACACACACACACACACACACACACACACACGAGGGGGGGGGGAGGGAGGGAGGGAGCAATATTAGAGCCATATGATCTTTAAAAAGATTTTTAGTTTTGATTTTACTTACGTGTATGGGTTTGTGTGTCCAGTACACATGGCGGCAGAAGCTTCAGACTTCTCTGGAGCTGGAGTTGTGTGGCAATTGTGAGCCACAGAACAGGGCTATTCCAGTTCAAGTTCTCTGCAAGAGCAGTAGGGGATTTAACTGTGGAGCCAAAGCTCTAGCCCCAGAGCCAGACAGCTTTACAGTGAGGTTTTTCCTCTTTCTTTCTTTGTTTCTTTTTTCCTAGGCAGAGTTGCTCTGTGTAGCCTTGACTGTCCTGGACTTGCTCTGTAGACCAGACCAGCCTCAACTTCACAGTGAATGACCTGCTTCTACCTCTCAAGTGCTGAGATTACAGGTATGGACCAACAAACCTGGCTACAGTGAGTTTTTACTAAATCAAAGAAAGAGGGGAAAAGAGAAGCTCTGCCTTTCACAAACTATTCTACAACTGAAAAATGTGAGTCCCTACCACCTTTCCAAAGTGTACGGCCTTAATACGCAAACTTAGAAAGGTCTACTTCAGAAAAATTGTAGTTTAATCTCATTTATTAACAGAGTTCTAGAACCCTAATGAAGTATTTTAGAAAGTCATAAATTATGAAGGAATACAGCATAGCTCAAAAAGACACAGAATCATCTAGATTTAGGGGGGGAAAGGTAAGGGATTTAATAAATTACTATGTTAAAGAGGATCCCTCCCAATCATAGCTTGTTTAATGAAAACAATTGAATAAAAATAATTGAAAACAATTATTAAAACTTGAGATCTATTCATGCTAAAACAAACAACTTAGCAAATTAAGAATGAATTTCCTCTTTATAAGACATAAGACACCGGGCTGGCAAGGGACATGTCCCATAAAAGTCTTCACCTACCAGGAAAGTGGGATAGATGTGAAGACATCCTTTTAGGACTCTAGGTGAGAGAAGTATGGGAGAATGGGGAAATAGAAGGATCCAGAGGGTCCTAGAAACTTACAAGTAGAACATTATGATGGGTAGATCTGGGCCCAGAGGTTCTACACAAACTATGGCACCAACCAAGGACAATACGTGCAGTAAACATTGAACCCCTACCCAGATCTAGCCAAGGGACAGGTCATTCTCTACAGATGAGTGAAGAGTGGGAACTGATCTTCACATGAACTCTGATGCCCCATATTTGACCACATCCCCTTGATGGGGAGGCCCGGTGGCACTCAGGGGAAGGATAGCAGGCTACCAAGAAGAGACTTTATACCCTGTGATCATATACAGGGGGAGGAGGTCCCCCTCAGTCACAGTCATAGGGGAGGGGAATAGGATGAAAGTGGGAGGGAGGAATGGGAGGATAGAAGGGATGGGATAACAATTGAGATATAATATGAATGAATTAATAAATAAAATTTTTTTTTTTAAAAAGACACCGGGCTGGAGAGATGGCTCAGTGGTTAACAGCACTGGCTGCTCTTCCAGAGGACCCAGATTTAATTCCCAGAACGCTAATGTAGGTTTACAACTGCCTATAACTCCAGTTCCATTGGATCTGATACCTTATCATAGACATAACTCACATAAACATGCAGGCAAACACCAATGCACATAAAATAAAAATAAATAAATTTAAAAAGAAAGAAAGAAAGAAAGAAAGAAAGAAAGAAAGAAAGAAAGAAAGAAAGAAAGAACTGAGCCAGGCATGATAGCCCACTCCTACAATCCCAGCACTTGGGAGGCAGAGACAGTTGCATCTCTGTGAGTGTGAGGCCAGCCTGGTCCACAAAGTGAGTCCAGGGCAGCCAAGATAACACAGAGAAACCCTGTCTCGAAAAACTAAAACAAACAAACAAAAGACCACCACCAACAACAAAAACTATTGGTGAAAAGGCAAAACTGTTAAAACCATTCTAGAAAACAGTTTGGCAATAACAAAACTAAATTGTAGCTAGAATCATACATAATGGAGAAATGGAAATTTTTTTTCTCCTTGATTATCAGGAAAAATATGAGATGGCAATCTTGCAGTTTCTTATCAGCATTGTGCTTAATGTTAGACCTGGCACAACAAAGAAAGAAAAACAATAAGTCAGAGGGCCCTGAATGTCATTTCTGTGCCTAGTATTGTTATGTCAGGAAGAAGAATGACTAAAAAGGAAGGATCTTTGGTTGGGAAATTCTATTGCTCAATTACTAGTAAGAAAGGGAGGGCTTGGGCTGATAAATATTGAGAAAACAAATAAAGGTGATACCTTAGTTTACTTTCCATGGCTATGATAAAACACTAACCAGAAGCAGCTGGGGAAGAGAGGGTTTATTTCAGCTTACAGTCCATCAAGAAGGGAAATCGTAACAGAACTTGAGGCAGAAACCTGATGTCAGGACCACGGACGAATGCTGCTTACTGACTTGCTCACCTGGGCTTGCTCAACCTGCTTTTTTATACAACCTCAGGCTAACTGCCAAGATGTGGCACCGCCCACAGTGGGTGGACCCTCCCACAGCAACCATTAATTAAGAAATCGCCCCATAGACTTACCTACAGGCTATCTTTGGAGACAACTACTTAATTAAGGTTCCCTCTTCCCAGATGACCCTAGCTTGTGTCAAACTGACAAAGTAACCAGCACGGGTGGCTAAGGAACTCTTTTGGGCATGGTAGCACACATGTTTTAATCCCAGCATTTAGGAGGCCCCAGTGAGTTCCAGGCTCTCATCCTGGTTCATTGAGATGCATGCAAATCAGGAACAAACACACCATGGGGCCTGGAGGCAGTGGGGGCTGGAGTGTAAAGTGGCTCAGGGGAGTAAAGTGCATATCACTCTCTTTCAGAGGACTGAGTTCAATTCACAGAAGCCAAGTCAGGTGGTTCACCACTGTCTGTGAGTCCAGCTCCAGAACATCTAAAACCTCCATGGGTACGTGCACACACACACACACACACACACACACACACACACACACACACACACATGCACACACACACGCACGCACGCATGCACGCACATAATACATACACATATATTATTAAAAATAAAATTTCATACTGGGCACAGTGGTGCTTGCATTTAACGCCAGCACTCAGGAGGCAGAGGCAGGCAGATCTCTGTGAGTTCAAGACCAGCCTGGACTACAAGGCAAGTCTAGGACAGCCAGGGCTACACAGAGAGACTCTGTCTCAAAAACTCAAAATAATAAAGAAATAAATTTCAAAAAACAAAACCTAATGATGGAGAATCTTGGATAGAAAAGAATAGAGCTGGCTGAAGATACACTCATCTCCAACCTGAGCAAGAGAACCAACAATCCAAGGTCAATCAAGCTACATGTTAAGGTCACAGTCAACCTGTTCTACATGAGACTATGTCATAAACACAAAGAAATGGAAAAGACTTTTCTTTTAGCTTAGTTGGCTGGGTGCTTGCTTGGCTTACAAAATGGTAAGCATACAATGCTGGGCCACATGAAACCTTACTGGAGGCTCAAGCCTTTGATTCCAGTACTTGGAAAGTGAAGGAAAGGATTAGAAGTTTAGGTCTTTCTCAAGTATGTAACACATTGAAGCCAGGAGTGGTGGCTAGGACCTTTGATCGAAACACCTTTAAGCAGAGGCAGGTGAATCTCTGAGTTTGAGGCCAGCCAGGACCACGCTGGGAAATCTTATCTTGGGGGAAAAAAAACAAAAAAAAATTGAGTTACTAGGCCAACCTTGGTTACATGAGACCCTCTCTCAAAGAAAGAGACAGATAGGGAAGGAGGGAAATGGAGAGGGAGAGGGAGGAGAAGAAGAAGGAGAAGGGGAGAAGACAGAGGAAGGAGAGGGGGAGGGGACAGAGGAAGGAGAGGGGGAGGGGACAGAGGAAGGAGGGGGGAGGGGACAGAGGAAGGAGAGAGAAAGAGAGAGAGAGAGAGATTTCAGTGCCAACAATAGTAAGTACACCGAAAAGTTACAAACATTTCTTGTATTATACTTACAAGGGTCAAAAACTACAGAATTCGGGCTGGAGAGATGGCTCAGTGGTTAAGAGCGCTGACTGCTCTTCCAGAGGTTCTGAGTTCAATTCCCAGTAACCACATGGTGGCTCACAACCATCTATAATGTATACATAATAATAAATAAATTTAAAAAAAAAAAAAAAAAAAAAAAAAAAAAAACTACAGAATTCAGGCGATTATATGAAGCTATTAAAGATCTAGAAAACTATGAAGCTACAGTGGCTTCATAGCTGCTCTTCCAGGCCTAGCTGCTCTTCCAGGGGACCTGTGTTTGATTTCCAGCTACCGAGTGGTGGCTTGCATCCATGTGTAACCCCAGTTCCATGGGATCCAACACCCTCCGTGGGCACTAGGCAAACAAGTAGGGGGTGGGAAGAGGTCAACTGCAAGGCCTCCCTTTACTGTTTGGGAGCTGGGCATGTACCTCAGGGGCAGAGAATTGTGCTTAACATGTTCAAGGTTCCCAATTCAGTCCCCAGCACCCTACACACACACACACACACACACACACACACACACACACACACACACACAATTCCATGTGATTCCTATTGGTGAGGTGCATTGCCCATATTGCTAGGCGACATGGACACACAGCAAGGGAACGTTCTGACAAATGTTTGAGGAATTTAACTGGAAACACTGGAATTCATTTGTAGAAAGTTCTAATCTTCTCTAGCGCTTATGAAATATTTCATCCAAGTGGGAAACTGTCCAGAGAGGAAGGAACATAAAAGGAAAACAATCTTTATGGGAACTCTTAATTTCTCACTGAGTAAGTATTTTATACCAGAATACCTGAGAAATCAAATGAATGCCAAGGTATAAATTAGCTCAGTTTTCAAGTAAATTATTGGACTGGGGGAACATGGCTTGCCATGAGAGCATAAGGACCTGGGTCTGGAGCCCCAGTATTCATACAAAAAGCCTGACATGAGCACCAGGGTCAGTGAGAGACTCTGTGTCTCAGAAAATAAGGTCAAGAGAGAGTGAAGAAAACACCTAAGGTCTGTATCTGGTTTCTGTATGTGCCATGTGCATGTATTCATACACACTTATATACACACATATATGCCACACACAAACACACAAACTAAATGCTACATTAATGCTTGAACCTGGGTAGAATTTATCCATATATGCTCATATATTTGAATGTTTGGTTCCCAGTTAATAAAACTGTTTGGGAAGGATTAGGATGTGTGGCCTTGTTGAAGGAAGTATATTACTGTGGGTGGGCTTTGAGGTTTCACCAGGCCTAATGTTTCTTTCTTGGCCTGTAACTCTCCGGTTAGATGTAAAACTCATTTCTCCAGCACCATTCCTGCCTTTCTGCCACCACATTCTCTATCATGATGCTAATGTACTAACTCTCTAACTCTCTAAAGCTGTAAGCAAGGACCAAGTAAATGCTTGCCTTTAAAGGCTGCCTGGTCATGTTGTTTCATCACAGCAATAGAACAGCAATTAAGACAGAAGTCGAGTTGGGGAGAGAGAGAGAGAGATAGAGAGAGAGAGAGAGAGAGAGAGAGAGAGAGAGAGAGAGAGAGAGAGAGAGAAGCTTAAGGTTGTTAATGCATATAATTAATGTTGTAGCCATAATGGCCAATTGTTACTTTTTTTTTGTTTGTTTGTTTGTTTTTGAGACAAGGTTTCTCCATATAGCACTGGCTGTCATGGAACTCTGTAGTCCAGGCTGGCCTTGAACTCACAGAGATCCACCTGCCTCTGCCTCCCAAGTGCTGGGATTAAAGGTGTGTGCCACCATGACTCACTCATTTTGTTACTTTTACTATTCAAACTATATATATATATATATATATATATATATATCCTCAATACTGCAAACAATAAGCCTTAAGGCCTATGCATGTTATAAAAGTGCTCTCAAGTCAAATAACTTTTTTTTTTTTCTTTTTGGGAGGTTCCCTTTTTGAGATGTGTCTCGTGTAACTGAGGCTGGCTTTAAACTCCTGAACTTTTTGCCTGTTTCCCAAATGGGAGGGTTACAAGTAAGTACTACCATGCCTGGCTTCAAAGTGTGTATGTATGTATGTATGTGTTTCTTTATATAAAATATACTATTAAATAAATATATATAAAGAAACTAAATTATAGTAGTAGGAAATTTAAATTGTTCTTATTTCTTTATGTACATTTCCTTCTGTATTTATTTACTTGCCCTGTCAGAGTCACAGCATACATGCGGAGGTCAGAGGACAACTTGCATGGGTCAGTTCTCTCTTTCTACCATGTAGGTCTCTGAGATTAAACTCAGGTCCTCAGGCTTCTTCATCCACTGAGCCATCTTCCTAGTCTTAGTCCTACAGTATAAGTGTGTGTGTGTGTGTGTGTGTGTGTGTGTGTGTGTGTGTGTGTTTAATAAAACAGAATGCTTAGTTTAATAGCCATGACTTCTTGTTACACTGTTGCAGTCAAATTCCAGAAATCATCAAAAGAACAAGGGTTTTCTCCCATCGAAGGAAGCTAAGGGACATGATCTCATTTTTCCTTATTAGTCACATGTAAACCAGTAATTTCTTCATACTTGCTGTACCTCAGTCATTTGTGTCTGCTTGGTTTGTTTAGAGACAAGGCCTCACATATTATAAGCTGTCAAACTCACCATTCCCAGAATATGAGACAGGGTTTTACTCAAAGTATCATAGGCTGGCCTAGACTTACCACGTAGCTCAGGCTAGCCTCAAATTCCCAGCAGTCCTTCTTCCTTGGCCTCTTACAGACAGGAAAGTCGTGCATCGCCACGACCAGCTGCATTCTGAAATTCTTTCCAATAAAATAGACATTCTGTGTGGCAAGGCTATTCACAAACAGCACTGAAAATGACTTTCATATAAATGCCCTAAGTGCATTACCACTGGTATTTTTATGGTTGAGGAAGCGGCCAAAACTTTCATCTAGGTACATACTTCAGGAATGCCTTTCCTCACTCACCCCATCTCCACAGAGCGGTAGGGTGATGATTGTGATTTCACTCCTGACTCAGAGTATGTGATGGATTGCAAGTCCGAGCATCAACCCCAATTTGCAATAAACCCCACATTGCAGCCAGATTGTGATATGTCACTTGTGCTCTGTGCCTTACCTCCAAGCAAGGCGCCCTCAGCTCTATCCTCTCTGACTCCTGTCATCACCTTTAGTCACCTGGATCCTCCCAGACCACCTGGCTAGATGGGCAGCACTTACACAGAGAACTCAGCACAATGGACTTCTCAAGAGGGTGAGGTCATTAAACTCTTTAAGGAAACAAAACAAAACCTAAGAGGCTTGTGCCTGGAGGAAGGCAGGTTTGAGCAAGCGCCTCAGGCAAGGACTGTGCTTCCTGGTACTTTAGAGTCCCATCTCCACCCCACTTTTTCTTGGATGCCCCTGAGGTGACGCTGTGGTTTCTACTCCTTCTCTAAGACCAGTCATCAGGGTGTCACACGATCCATTTCATGTCAACTTTCCTCTCTGGTGGAGCAGACAAACAATAGCATCTCTCCAGGAACTGGGACAGACAACCCTTTCAAAACAGCAAGATGAGTCATGACTATTTCATATCCTGAACAAATTTAGGTCCACTTCCAATACTCTACCAACCATGGCCAGGGAGAACACACAGAACTTGCTCTGGGTGAGCCTTGTTAACCATCTCAACCTCAAGAGAGTAAGTCCAGTTTCAGGAGAATTCAAACAGGCATCCTACCTGGCCCCATCCCCACCCTGGTGCATCTCTGTCTTTATATGCCTTATTTATCCCAAACATTTAGAAGACATCAGGAACATCAGATAGGAAATAGAAGAGGCTATTTTCTGACCATTACATGTGAATTCACTGTTTTGTTGCACTGAGTTCCTGCCTTCACTCATGCTAGACGCGAGCTCTACCAGTGAGCTATAGCCCCAGCCCAATTCTAGAACCTTCCTAAGATCCAAGAAAGGTCATCTTTGCTACTTGAATAGAAACAATATATTTGAAAAAAATAATTATAGCTTTGCTTTTCCAAGGGCTGTTTCCTACTCAAACTGCAATATATGGAGAGAGAGGGGAAAACAAAAAACAAAAAAAGGCAAAGCTGATACCACAGACAGCAATAGCAATATAACTTCTGTGAATAAATGTGCCCGATTTTCCCACCAACAAACTGGGAGCTGTATAACAGGATGTGTTATGTAACACTCATTGTTTTGATTAAAGAAATAAGAGGAAGCATACTGATTTTTTTTTTTTTTTTTTTTTTTTTTTTGAGACAGGGTTTCTCTGTAGCTTTGGCTGTCCTGGACTCACTTTGTAGACTCAAACTTACAGCGATCTGTGAGTTCTCTATGTGCCTCTGCCTCCTGAGTGCTGATATTAAAGGTGTGTGCCACCACGCCCTGCTTTAATTATACTGATTTTTAAGAAGAGATGGTTTTTGATACTAAATTCAAAACTCAAGCCTTTTCAGATCCACTTTCTAAGAGACTTTGAACCCTATACAGGACAAACAGACATTGGGTAATATCTCAGTCAAACTTTATGGGCCTTATTTTGCTGTTTGTTTATGTTTCTTTTTGTTATTGTTATTGTTGTTTTTAGCAACTTGATAAGAAAGTAATTTAGGGCTTGGAGTAGAGCTCAATTTGTAACATACTTACCTAGCATGCAGAAAATCCTGAGTTCAATCCTGAGCACCATGGAAACCAGGTTTGGTGGGTCATGCCTGTTATCCCAGGAGGAGGCAGGAATATCCGAGGCTCACAGTAATCCTTGGCTACATAGTGAATTGGAGGCTAGCCTTGGCTACAAAGAGACCCTGCCTCAAACAAAAAAAAAAACAAAGAACTCCCTTATACTAGATCATGAAGAAAGGTCTGATCTTGTGGAGGCAGAAATGGAAAGGAGACACAAAGGAATTTATGATTAAATGAAAATAAAAATTTGGAAAAAGACGGTTTTGCAATCAAGTTCCGGAGACCCACCTCTTCAGTCTGGCTCTCTCTCCAGCCTATACCCTTTCTCTGGGTTAGTGATACTCACACATCCAGGGACCAACCTACTGGTCAGTGGACTTCTTCCAGTCCACAAGGAGGTTATTGCAGAAGTCAGTGTGCTTTAAATGTCTATAGCTGTGGTTCTCAGCCTTCCACGAGGCAGACACCGGTAGCTCCCAGCCAACTGAAAGGACATATGTAGCTAAGGGCTTCCGAGTGCCAGACAAAACTGAATCAAGAACCCAAAGGATATCTGCTGGCCTTCTCGGGAAAGGTGGGACCCTAACTTTAGATCCAGAGAATCAATCTCTAGTCAGACTGCCCTAGGAATTTGTTAAATGAATTTTCTTCTCCCAAGAGTCTTCAGAAGTGAACTCTTGAATCCTCTGACTGGGTAGGTTATCTTGTCATGCACAGGAGAGCTGGTTACCAAACGATTTCTCTTCCCTAGACCACTGTTTTCTAGTTTGAGAAAAACATTCATAAGCCATTTTTAATCCAGTGGCTTCAGCTTAAGTGAAGAACTATTTCCAGCAAATTCTTCAGAGGAAGGACTGAAGGAAACAAAGCAAAACGAGACACTACCAAGCATTGTTAGCCGAATGGATCTAAGTGTCCAAACTTGCTGGCAGGATGAGAAACACAACAGCTGCTGTCCTAGCTTGCTCCTCTGTTGTTATGATAGCATGTTGGCTAAACCAACTGGGAGATGAAAGGGTATGCTGAGGAGTTTACAGGCCACAGTCCATGCCCATAGCCACGCCCACAGGACAACCAGAGCTTGAAAGTCCCTCTTTACAGGTGTGTTGGTTGACAAAAACTAGCCAGCACCACCGGAACCATTTACTATAGTTTGACTATTGGCGAGTAAAGGTACTTCGCTCAAAGTCATACACATATCTATGAAAAGTGATTCCTGAAACGTAAATATATAATATACATGTATGTAAAAATATGCATAATATATGGATTTGCAGAGTCTAGGAGGAGATGGGGGACAGTGGAGACTTAAACTACATTGTACGAAATTCTCAAAGAAGGGATTAAAAATAATAATAAAAATACAAATGTATATGTGTGGTTTACGTAGTGAATAATTTATGTCTGTAATTTTACATATTCAGATATGCTACATACATAAATCTAAATGATATATAGAATATAGCATAAAGGTTTGGTAAATGAGATTATACATTTTATATATAGTAAATGAGAATCTCCCTTACTTTCTCAGTGGAAACCAATGTTCAAAAAAGTGACCCCATTCCATCAACAGTCAGCCAATATTTGCTGACTCTGCACCAAGTGTCAGGCTCATTCCAGGCACTGTGATGGATGACAGAGATAAACAGGTCGCCTATGGCTGAGAAGAGAGAGGAAATCAGCATGACAATTTCTGATAGTGGCATGCTGGGAGGTCACAGGGTGATAGATCAAGTCCAAGCTTAGAAGGAACATTTGAACTGAGGTCCTCTTTAATTAGAACATGTCAGTTGTATTTTAATCTTATGGCCATGTGTGTTTTGCCTGCATGGATGTGTGCCATGTGTGTGCCTGGTACCCAAGGGGGTGAGAAGAGGGAGTTGGAGTCCCAGAAACTGGAGTCGCCAGACAGTTGTGAGCCACCACATGGGATCTAGGAACCAAATCCAGCTCATGTGTTAGAGCATCCAGTGCTCTTAACCACTGAGCCAGCTCTCCAGTGAACAAGGACAAGTCTAGCTTGCTACAGAAACAATGGACAGAATCCATTGGTGCTGAGGAATACTCCAGCTGGTGTGTTGGTAATATTGTACCAGTAGCCATGTAGAGATGCAGGAATTGGTGCTCAGTGATGGAAAACATTCGGAGGGTTTTAATTAAGGGGTAACACAATCTGATTTTGTTAAAAAAAAAAGGTATCCTACTGGGTACTGGAGGGGTAACTCAATGTAGAATGTGGGCTTAGCATGAAGCCCCTGTTCAAGTTGTATCATTCAAATAAAAATGAAAACCTGTCTAAATGCCTCAGGAGGTATAAAGCATAAAAGAGGGTCAAAAGGGAAAGTCAGCATAAAAAAATTTCCCCAACTGAAGACAGTTAAACTCACCAATTTGTTGTGGTTTGACATGATAGCGATTTGAAATCAAATTCAACTCAGTAGAAATTATACTTTGAATTTTGACCTTGGGCCTTTTCCTGACCTGGGGATATATAATCCAATCTTCTTCAGCAGCATCTCTCTCTCCCAGGGATGAAGAGGAGAACCAGACAGCAGGACTGTAAGCCACTGCTCAGCATCGAAGGTCCAGAGCTTATATTCAGGCCATTTTCTATGTAGTTTAGCTCCATGTTACTGAGGCTTGATCTTGACACCGCCCAATGGGGAGTTGAGGACCATCTGTATTGGTTCAGCTAGATGGGATGGTGGCCTGGAGAAGAAGAAAAATAGTGCAGACCAAACAAAGAACAGATGTGAGGGCAGAGTTCTCGGAGCCTGCTCATTCATGTAGGAAGGCTCATGGTGAAGGAGAAGAAACAGGAATGACTCCTCGCCTCTAAGATGAGCAAGTTTCCTCTCTGACTTCATAGTCAGAGAAACAGAGCTAAATTCAAGTCCGCAGCTAGATGTCTGGCTCCAGAGCCAGGGTGTTATTTGTTTTAAGATTTATTTATGTCTATGTGTGTGGACCTCAATTGGTTTATGGGCACCATGGGCCTTCAGGTATCTGTGGAAGGCAAAAGAGGGTGTCAGATCCCCTGGAACTGGAGTCGTGGGGTGGGGGTTGGAGGAGGTTGGGAGCTGCCGGATGTGAGTGCTGGCCATCAAACACACTTAATTGCTGCGCCATCTCCCCAGCCTCCTCCTATCCCAGGTTCTTGCTCCTGGTCTTTTGGTGGTTGTAGAATAAAAGAACCCTAAGGCTCAGTGTTCCCCACCTCCCCCAACCACCTAATTCCAAGCTTTACATCACAGAAGCCTTCCTAAGCCTCCTAGACCTTGGGCTGCTAAGGATGTAGGTTCTCAGAGCTACCATGAAGAAGGAAATTTCACAGCCACAGGCAATTGGAAATGGCTGCAAAGGGACCAGCCACTGAGAAACCTCCACCCTCCCTGCTCCCATTCTTATTTTCTTTTTTGTTAACAGTGATGGCCATGACGTACAGGGGATTGGCCCCTGGGCCAGCCCATAATACTCTACCACTGAATTACAGCTCCATCTTGTTTATCTGAAGTTTTCATCTCCTAGCCCCCACCTTTCTTGCTTTTGCTCTTGGATGTCACCTTCACCATCTAACCTTGCTTCTGTTTAAGGCCATATTCCATAGAGAGTCATCTCAGCATCTCAGGGTGGACAAGGGTGTACATAATACACCAGGTAGCTCCTTACATTCTTCAAGAAGGAAAAGGGAGCAGCAGAGAGTGGTTTAGGGAACTCAGAATAAAAGTCCAGTCTCTGAGCTCATGACAGAGCTGTGGTGGGAAGAAAACTGAAGGGTGCCATAACTTTGGCTGATGGGAAAAAAAGAACCTTAGAAGGGTAGCTGGACAAAATGTTATTACAGTGGATGCTGAGGTTAAAGAAAGGTGAAGTGCTGAGGACATAAGTATAGATCAAGCTTCCAAGCCATCTCAACCACTGTCAGTGCAAATGGTGGATCTAAAGCATAGCATGAAGCAAGACCAGGAAAAATTATCTCAATATGGTGCATGTAGGAAAGCCTTTTTATTAGCACTACTCACTAGCTAGTTATGCTAACTGGACACACAGGTATGGCTTGAAAAAGCACTTTTTAAAAGTTTTATGCTAAAGTGAAGGAATGGTATTTGACTCCATCATTCTCGGCCTTTTATTTATTTACACTTTGACGCTCTTATTTCCTGTAAAGGACTCGAAGTGAAATAACAACAGGTTTAATTTTTCTTTGTCTCACAAATACAGCGCCCTATATATGAAGATCAATAAAAGTTTGATTACTAAAGTATAGGACCAAAAGACATGGGCATGTCCAAGAACTTAACACGTACAGCATTTCCCATTAACTTCCTCATGACAGTGCGTATTGTTTGAGAGTAGTGTCCGAGTCCTATGTCTCTTTGTATCTGCTCTTATACCCCTGAATCCTGAGCATAGTAAAGATTCAATTAATATCTGTTTATAGATTTTAATTACATGTAGAAGTAGTTAGCCTCCCGTTCTCACTTGCAACGACACACCTTCTTTTGGCAATAACCAAAATTGCTATGTAATTACATTAAATTGCATTCAAATATATGGATTATCTCATGTTTTCCCCCAATGAAATCCAGATATGCTATTTTGCCTATTAAACTACCCCTTTATCAAAGGTCCACGAACCTCCTGGAGGTACCACTGTGCTCATTAACTAAATGTCAGGTAAGCAGAGAAGCTGCTTTGGATTTCACTTAATAAACCAGAGCAATTTAAAGTAATTAGTCATATCTTGTGAAAAGGAGCCAAAGTGTAGCCTGTTTAACCTGCTGGGGACCCGTGGGTGAAGGAGCTCGTAAAGGGAGAGAGACTGGGGGAATGAACTTAATGCATTTGCCAAGGCTTTCAAGTCAAACAATTATTTACCCTAAAGAAGGACAGAGCTGGGGCTGGGATGTGGCTCAGCTGGTGGAACACTGACTAGCTGAGCTCAAGGTTCCATCCCCAGTGGCATGTAAACCCAACATGAGGTGTCCACTTGTAATCCTAGCTGTCAGAGATGGAGGCAAGAGGATCAGAAGTTTAAGGCCATCCTCAAGTTTAAGGTCATCCTGAGATAAATGAGAGCCTGTTTTAAAAAAAAAAAACAAAATGTCGCTCGCCTTTAATTCCAGCCCTTCGGAGGCAGAGGCAGGTGGATCTCTAGGAGAAGCCAGTGGTTTACATGGTGAACTCTAGGACAGCCAGGGCTACATAGGGAGATCCTGTCTCAAAAACAAAACAAAACAAAAATGCTCGGAGATCCTTTGGGAGCTGAGTGTAGCCCGGTTAGCAGAAGCAGATGAGGCCTTCCATCCAGAACAATGTAAAACAAAATCAACCAACCAAGCAAAAGATTTGCGTTTAAATTGTCTAATTTACTACCTAGATTTACTTATTTGTCTGAGAACATGTTTTAGTAATGCCTGAATTCTAATCTCTTTTTAAATCCAGCTTCCCACATTAATGTAGTCTACTTTCCAGAATTATTGGCAATGCTTTACTTTCCTTTTCTATACCCAAAGAATATTACAAAGTGTATGATTTTGCACATAATAATTTTCAGTGTATCCATTATTACTTGGGTGTGCTAACTCTGCTCACTTATACATTATTTAATTTACTTAGAATGCTTTCAAGAAAGAGATAAATTGGGCCACTTTTATTAATATATTAGCCAATCTAGTAGACTAGGTTATTATAATAAGAAAATTGTAACTAATTCTCCTATACTAGGATACTGATAAAATAATTTGTATATTATTAATTAGTATAAAATGGAGTTTATTCTACAACTTACAAAGCTAGCTTAATTAAAGGATTAAATACAATCAGGTTGCAGAGGCCAGAGGATCAGAAGTTCACAGCCATCCTTCACTACACAGTGAATTCCAGGCCAGCCTAGGCTAGTTGAGGTCTTGGAGTGTGTGTGTGTGTGTGTGTGTGTGTGTGTGTGTGTGTGTATTTAAAGAATATATATAGTTTTAAGAAATTGATCCAATTTTTAGATATCTGCATTCCATAATTTGTATTGTGGAAAGGCAAGTAATGTGCCTCTCATGTGAAAATTACATAATATGTTAAGCTTTTAGGCCAATAAGCCAGCTCAAGAAGAAAAAGGTAACATTTATTAATATTTGTTAGATCCAAAGATCTCTAGTAACCTTCACAGCACACTACAGACATGAATACAGTCCTTATTCAACAGATGAGGATGATGAGTTTCTGCAGAATCAGTACTCATTGAAGAACAACTCAATAGAAGAACATTGATGGTTAAAAACAGATCTGGGGGCCACCAACATCTGGACTATTCCACCTTGTGGTAGTACTTTTCTGTTACTGGAATAAAATACCACAAGCAAGGCAACTGACGGAAGGGTTTATTTGGGCTTACTGCTCTAGAGGGATAGGAGTCCATCACAGCAGGTCAGCACCATAGCAGGCAGGCATGGTAGCCAGTGCTGGCAGCTCTTCAACCACAGGCACTAGGCAGCGATAGCGAACTGGAAGTAGGGTGAGACCATGCAATGTCAAAGTTGGCTTCCAGTGGGTGCTTCCTCCAGCAAGGCTGTTTACCTAAAGCTCCACAAATACTGCTGTGTTGGAACCGAGAGTTCAGATAGGCAAGCTTATGAGGGGCATTTCTCATTCAAACCACCATGTGCTTCAACAAAGGGGATTCCTACGCCAGGTGTGGTAGCAAGCATCTTTAATGGTAGCTCTTGGGATGCAGAGGCAGGTGGATCCCTGTGATCTTGAGGCCAGCTGGGTCTACATAATGAGTTCCAGAGGGAGATCTAGTCTCAAAATCAACCAATGAAACACCAACAATGGGAGTTCTTCAATCCAAGAAGGGCATGAGGGACAAGTGTAAATATGTCTTTCTTCCCCCTCCCCAAATTTTCCAACTTTATTTTCAGTCTTATGAGACATTTCCTTAAGTGGAATAGTCTGTGAACACATGTACATAGCTCTAGACAAGGTAGGAGTCTTCAGGAACCGAGAAGGCGTGAATAACTCCTTTAAGCTCAATGGTGAGTGAAAAAGCCAGGCAAGCAGGCAGCTATGAAGGAAAGGTTTCACTATTCAGAGTTCCAGGGCTGTGTGAGAGGGAGCCCAGGCCAGAGAGTGTGGGAACACCTTTCATCTATACTGAATAGATCCTGCAGGGGACAGTGACAGGGCACAATGTGACGAACAAACAGAAGAGGAACAATACCGGTCTCCTCCTGGGTGTGGTGGCATACTTCTGTAACTCCTAGACTTGGAGGTGAGGGCAGGAGGATCAGGAGTTCAAGGTCAGTTTGAGCAACCTAGGTATATGACTCTGTCTCAAACAAAAGAGACCAAACAGGGGGGGAAAAAAACAAAAAAACAAAAAAACAAGAGAACAGCTAGGTGACTGTCACAGTGTCTTAGGTAGGAGTCCACAGGAGCTCCTACCTTAGAGGTGACCTGAGGAACTAAAGTAGAAAAGATGTCATGAATCCATGGGCTATGTGGCAAGGAGAACTGAGGGCCGAAGCCGGCCTTGAACTCCTGGCTTTGCCTCCCAGGTGCTGTAATTACAGGTATGCGCCATCGGGCCTGCCTTCCCTTCTCTTCTTTCTCCTATGTAAACAGCCTCACCTGTAGATTGGCTTGGCTGAGGGTTAAGGCTGAGCTTACCCGCAAAATCTATATTAAACTAGCTAATACAGTCCGTTATGGCTATGATTAGGAGAAACTTAGGACAGGGTTCCAGTCTGACAATTGGCAGACACAGTGACCACTTTACAGCTCACAGATTACATGAAATTATTCGATCACAGGAGCCGACAGCGGCTGAGTCATTTAAGGAAAAACAATGAATGTGAGTACGTGCACACCAGACTGCAGGCTCTTCTTCCTCACTGAAGAGGGAGGGCATGAGAACAGAGCGGCACTGATATTTAAGGAGCGGCTGTCAGAGAGTCCTGACTTTCAGAAATATTCCAGCTTTTACATGGAGATCAATATGAACCACTGCTGTGAGTGGGGTCTTATCTTTTATTGTTGACAGGGTCTCACCAGCTTGGAGACCCTGCAGATCTAGCTGCCTCAACCTCAGCACTGAGATTACACAATTTTAATTAACTTCTTGCTTGTCTTTTTGTTTCTTCTTTGTTTTAGTCTTTCTTTTTCTTCCTTTCAAGACAGGGTCTCTCTATATAGGCCTGGCTGTCCTGAGGTTTACTATATAGACGAGGCTGGACTTGAACTCACATCTGCCTGCTTCTGCCTCCCAAGGGTTAGATTTAAAGTCAATACCATTAAGGCTGGCCTTGGTTGTCTTTCTTGAATGTGGATGCTGCCAGTCAGAATTAACCTCTAATGTACAGTTAATACTTCATTAGCTTTTTCTTTTCCTAGCATGTCCTTTCAGAGAAAACATATTGAAACCAAGCTTGTAAGGTGTTTACCCCTACTCCACTCTCTCTTTTGTTTTTTGTCAAGACAGAGTTTCTCTGTACAGTCCTGGCTGTCCTGGACCTCACTCTGTAGCAAATCAGGCTAGCCTCCGTCCAGATCCACCTGGTCCTGCCTCCCGAGGGCTGGGATCAAATGTGTGCGCCACCACACCTGGCTAAGATGTTCCCCTCTTACACAAAGACATCTACCTCTCTTTACTAAGCTAATTTTGTGAGTGATGGGGACAAGGAAAGCCAAGAGAACAAGGAATGTTCCAGTTCTAGCCTGCTTGTCAATTTTAATAATATTATAAAGCACATGCACATAGAGCATACAAAGTATATTCAGGCATAGCTTGAGGACTTCAGGGAAATTTTTTTTTTTCTTCCCTGGTTAGTCACAAAGATGGAGAGGCTAGAAAAGAAAACTGCTCCTCTTCCCCTCACGCTTGACCGCTTTGTGAGGATGCAGTGGCAGACATGCTCTCATGGCATCTTGATAAGGGTAGAAATGAAAGAAGGGAAGAGGCTGGGTCTCCAGGACACTGAATGGCTGTTCAGGCAACTAGAAACCAGACATTTGACTCCTTGTACCTACAATAGTGATCCTTATATGGAAACCCTTATTTAGCATTGAGTACTGGCTTTATGCACCACACACACGGACATACATACACTCTTAGGCATATACAGCACACATATGTATGTATGTGGGTATATGTGTATATATATATATATACATACATACACACACATGCAGACCCATAGATACAAAACACACACACACACACACACACACACACACACACACACACACGCATATGCACTGTATTCATACATCGGGAGATTTTCATTCCTCTTAAGTAAGTGAATTTCCCTTATGAAGTGAAAGGTGAATGTTTCTTGTGGGTTTAAATGCTTGTCTGGAAAAGAGCTCTTCAGGAGAACAGACAGGAGAAGGGACTTGGGAAGCAGGTGGGAGGGACACTCCTGGAATCATCATTATCCCAGCAAGAGAGGAAAAGGCAAGCAGAGTCCTGTGTGCTCTGCCTGGGATTGGAACCAGATTTCAGATAGTCAGAGCGCAGTGGGAGGACCAGAGCCAGAGGGAGAATGAGAAAGGCACAAGAGAACAGAGGAGTCTCCAAAGTAGCTTCACCTGTGACTGAATTATTAGGCCTTGCTGGGAGCCAGGTGCAGGTCTGTAATTCCAGCACTCTGAAAGCAGAGCCAGGAAGATTACAGTGAGTGCAAGGTTGGCTTGGGATAAAGAGGGAAACACTGTCTCAAAAGCAAAAACAAAATAAACACAAACAAGCAAACAAAACCAAAACCAAAACCGAAACCAAAACCGAAAAAAACCCTAACAACCAAAGCCAAAATAGCAGAAGCAGCCTGGAGAAGGAATGGCAAAGATAGGCCAAAGGAACCCGACTGAGAAGCCTAGCCGTAGTGACATTTTAAAAGGCTGAAGCTGGACAAAATCAGGGACACAGCAAAGATGGGGAGAAAGGTTACAACCTGATCCAGATTCAGGAGGTCATGCACTTTGGGGGGCCATTTAAAGCAACCCGCAAACACAAGAAATAAAAAGCAGAAAGCGACAGACCTGTGACAGCCTACCCGGGCTTAGTGGAGGAAAAAGCAAAACAGTTGCCTCTGTGAGCTTCCGGCTTGAACACCTGGGTCTCCTCCAGGAAAGCCACCTGAAGGCATGAGCTGTGCACTGGCCCTGAGTCTGCCCAGCATGCATTATGATTCCTTGTAGTGACCTTCCAGTTACTATGTATGGCCTCTTTTTCATGTATATATGTATATGTCTATACATGTACATTCCTAAATATAGCCTGCTTTGTCTGTATATTGTTATTTTTAATTTTTAAAATTATTATTATAAGTTATTCACACTACATCCTGATTATAATCCCCTTGCTCTTATCTTCCTTTTTCCACCCTCCCGCCTGACAAATTTAAATCTAGTAAATGCTATTCAAGATGTTCACAGAGTAGTTATACTGTTCAGTGTAGATATGGTGGCTGTGATGGTACTTTGTTCCAACAATCCATGCTACTTCCTGGTTTAAAAGGATGATCTTAAAAGATGGGCCACACTTTAAGCATTGGTTTCTTGCCAATGGAAAGAGGGAAGGCTATAGAGTTAGACAGTTTAGATTCAGTTTTACTTACAGCTATTCCCAGGGACAAATTGCTTCATTTCTCTACACTTTATTTTCCTATTTACAAAGTGTGGGTAATAATAATTGTGTCATGGTGCTGGTATTAACGAAACAATACAAAAATTGTACATGGCTATGCACACCAATAATCTCAGTACTCAGGAGATGGAGGCAGGAGAATGAAGGGTTCAAAGCCAGCCTTGGCTACATAAGATCCTGTTTCAAAAGAACAATAACAACACACACACACACACACACACACACACACACACACACACACAAACTTTCACTCACACACACAGTCTCACACATGCACTCACACACAGTGCACATCTATAATAAGTGCTTAATAAGTGTTGTTGCTGATGTCAATGGTGATAAAGTTGGGAAATAAGCTCAGAACAAAACAATCAACAACCAGAGTGAAGATTTTCTGTTCCTGTCAGGTGAGATTTTTGTTTACAGGCAACAGATTACTTGACTAAAAGTGGCTGGAACCATACAAATCTGTCCCTTCCACCCACATGGTGAGAAAGTCAGTGGTGAGTGCTTGCTTGCCCAGCTCGCAGGAAACCCTGGGCTCTATGAGACTCCAGTTTTAAAAAAAGAAGAGAACCGATCTCTGGGTTTGTTTTTAGTGCTTGGGGTGGACACTAGAGTCTTCCATGTGTTGGACAAGAGGACAAGCCCACGGGTATTGTCCTGAACCTGTCTTCTAGATTAGGTTGTCAGGCTCTGGTTAGCCTCTCCGTGGCCTTTCCCTCCTGACCCCAGCTGCTCTAGACCTCACACCCTCCACCCACAAAACAGGAAGGAAACAGGAACTGGCTGCTCATCAATGGCCTCTAGTCCATTGTCAAGCAGGAAAATTGCCCAGTCACCGCCCCCCCCAGCCCCCACCCCTACACACCCCAGACTTGTCCTAGGTCATTTCTTGGCTACTCAGACACTCCTGCAAGGAGCCTGAAAACAGAACTTGCCCCTCTCTGTCACCGTGGTGGGAAGGAGGCAGTCTAATGTCTGCCATGGTATTTTTACCTTGGTTGTTCCTTTTCATCATCAACAGCGTATTTCCACAGGCTCATTTCAGAAAGCCATGCCTAAATATTCCCTACTACCATCTCCACAGACAAGTGCATTATCAGGACTAAAGACTGACCAGAGATTTCCCCCTCCCCTCAAATTTCCCAGAACAGGTCATTGCCAATCAATCAGATATTGACAAATAATATCTTTAAACCCACCCCCTCCCTCGCCCCAAACACACACACATACACAAGCAAAAAAACTGGGGAGGCCTGAGCCAGCTGGGTTCTCATGACAGGGCTGGTGACTCATTCTTTTGTCCCTTGTGTTTCAGAATTTTCTTTCTCAGAAATCCCCTTGATCTCATCCCCGTTTTCTTCCTCTTCCATTAGGCAGATCAAATGTCTTTAAAAATATCGGCTTCCAACAGGGACGAAACTGGAGGAACAGTAGGAGGGGGAGGGACTGAAGTAGGGCTGTGTGTGTGTGTGTGTGTGTGTGTGTGTGTGTTTGTAATATACATAAGGAAAAACACAATTTGTATCTTAACTTCACTCATTAACTTACAAACACGAAGTTAAAAACTACACCCTGTCACCTTCCTACTGATGCCAGGACTTTAGTCTTTGTCCTTGACCCCTATAATCCACCTCCCGTTCCCACTCCCTCCTCTCCACAAGCCAAAAAGGAGTGGATAAAGACACCCAACTGCTGGCACGTAGCAGATAGACGCATCCCAGGTGAAGAGCCCTCTCTACAGCAAGGTACGAGGAAACTATCTTCTCTGCTCTCTCTGTCTTTAAAGGATCCACAGGGTCCTCCTCTCCTAGTGGGACTGATCTAACCAGCTGCCCAGACCGGCCTTCTTTTACATATGTAAGAGAATCCCAAAACACAAGTCAAGCCTTTCTCATGGCCTGTGTCAGCAGAGTTGAACTGGACAGTTGGCCAATGATTATGCACAACTGAAGAAACGGGATCAGAGCCATTCTGCCTCGGCCAAAACCACTACCAAATATCCCCCACCCTCCGGTGAGATAAATGATCAATTCCACAAGTATGAGGAAAAATTGTCCAGAGTAGACAATAGATAGAGTCAGCATGACTAGCTTCTAAGAAGATTTTGAGACTTTAGGAAGAGTGTGGGATACATGTGGATTGTGATGTATGTGTGTGTGTAGGGGTTCCACATACATGCCACAGTCCACATGTGGAGGTCAGAAGACAACTTTGGTGTGTCACTTCTCTTCCTCTGTCTTGTGAGTTCCCACGGCCCAACATGAGTTGTAAGGCTTGACAGCAAGCCCCTTGACCCACACTGAGCCATTTCACCTATCCTGATTAGTAATTCATTAGTTTATTTATTTTGAGACAATGTTTCATATATCCAAGTTGGCCTTGAACTCACTGTGTATCCAAGGATGATCTTGAACATCTGATACTCTTGGTTTTTTTTTTTTTTTTGGTTTTTTGAGACAGGGTTTCTCTGTGTAGCCTTGGCTGTCCTGGACTCAGTTGTAGACCAGGCTGACCTCGAACTCACAGTGATCCGCCTGCCTTTGTCTCCGAGTGCTGAGATTAAAGGTGTGTGCCACCACACACTGCCTTCTGATACTCTTGACTGATTTCTTGTACTACAGGTGCACACAGCCATGCATAGATTTTACATGGTGCTGGCACTGAATCTACAGCTTTGTTCATGATAGGCAAGTACCCTTCCAGCTGTGCTAAAGCCTCAATGACGTCATAGACTCATGGCTGAACGACGGAGCCCTTGGTCTTCAAAGTCCCTTCACAAGAACTTCCAGGACTCAGTAAGAGGGTTGCACTGGTGAACCTGGCTGGGAAGTCATCTAAAGAGAAGCTGTAAGCTCACAGGAGCTCACTGAGTGCCAGTCACCACCAGGCACAACACAGTGTTTTCACACTGGTCCTGGTTTCTACTCACAGAGGAGCTCATATTCTCCTGTTGCTTATGGGCTTCCATGACCTTGAATATGTTTGCACATGATCTGGCTAGGTCCCAGTAAAGCGGGGAATGCATATAATGCCCAGGACCTGCCTGCAGAAGAGAACAAGCTTCCGTTATAAAGTTGCTCCCATCTTTCTGTAGATAATCCCCCAACTGTGCACAAGTGCCTGAAGCTGTACATGAGCATTCTGGGCAGCTTCAGATAACATTTTCTGGAAAGGTCGGCATATGGTTGTGGATTGCATAATAAATAGATGGTGCTCAGACCTTAACTTGAGAAATATTGTTAAAGCATTCCATTAGGGGATAATCCTATTAAATTAGAGAATTTGACAGAAGGGGGATTTGTAAAGGAATGTAATGTTCCGAGGGACGTTAAATGTCTGTAAAAACACTGAATAGATGTGTAATAATAACTCCATGAATTTGTGAGCCCTCTGTAAAAACACCGAGTGCCTGCATGTGCTCTTTTAAAGACAGCACAATTATCAGGACATTCTGCTGCCCACTGAAAATGAAGTTCTCTCTCTCTTCCTCTCCCTTTCCCTCTCTTTCAGGACAGGAACAGAGAGTAATTCCATTAATGCTGCCGGTAGCTAAACCTAGGCATCTGCCATTTTCCTGAAACCTCCTGCATCTAGTGAGATAGGTATATCCCTCCTCTGAAGCAAAGGCTTTGAAACACACTGATAATGAATTTCTTTTCTTTCTTTTTTTAAAAAGATGACTTATTTATTTATTTTGTATACAGTGTTCTTCATGCACTCCAAAAGAGGGCACCAGATCTCATTACAGATGGTTGGAAGCTTCCATGTGGTTGCTAGGAATTGAACTCAGGACCTCTGGAAGAGCAGACAGTGCTCTTAACCACTGAACCATCTCTCCAGCCCAATAATGAATTTCCTAAGTGTGTTTTGCCTGCATTAAAAACATGTTTGCTTAACTATGCATGCATTGGTCTTAGCCATATAGAAGTCTGAATTCCACCTCAATATGGTAAGTCTGAATTTCCAGGTGTGCAGACTGGACGTGCACATCCTTTACCAGTAGCCCAGATGATAGATCCTTAGGTACATTAATAACTAAGGACAAGCCGGGCATGGTGGCGCATGCCTTTAATCCCACCACTCGGGAGTCAGAGGCAGGCGGGTTGCTGTGAGTTTGAGGCCAGCCTGGTCTATAAAGTGAGTCTAGGACAGCCAAGGCTGCACAGAGAAACCCTGTCTCAAACAACAACAACAGCAACAAAACAAACAAACAAACAAAACTAAGGACAATGCTCTAATATTTTAGGAAGGCAAATAAAAAGTGTCTGCCCAGTGAGCTGTGTGCATCTTCTCCTTCTCTCTCTCTCTCTCTCTCTCTCTCTCTCTCTCTCTCTCTGTGTGTGTGTATGTGTGTGTGTTTGCGCTTGTTTTGACTTTTTGAGAGAGTGCTATGAATCCCTGGATGGCCCAGAACTCCTATGTAGCCAGCAAACATGGGGCAGTCTTCCTGCCTCAGGCTCCTTAGTGCTGGATTCGTGGGTACAAATCGACCTACCCAGTTCTGTGAAGCATTGAACTCAGAGGTCTAAAGACATTCTAAGCTTGCCCTCTACTCCTGAGTTATAGGCCGAGTCCCATGGACTTTTTTTGAGGTGGGAGTATCTGTAACCCCAGACTGGCTTCTTTCTAGCCTCCCAAGTGCTGGAATTATAGGCACACACCACTATAATCCTGCAGTTTTATTTTGGTTTGAGACAGGACCTCATGTATACCAGGCTGGCTTTATATGTAGCTCAGGATGACCTTGATTTCTGAAACCTCCTGCCCTACCCCCAGTGCTGCCAATACAGAAATGATCCACCCTATTTGGTTTTGTGCAGTGCTGTGAATCTATAACCTAGGGCTCTGTTTAAGTGCTCTACCAACTGAGATATATCTCTAGCCCCCATGCAGTAATTGTTTTTTGACTCTCAAGATTAATGTATTAAAAAAACACGTGGTGAGCAAAAAATTTAAATAAAGGCAGATATACACAAATTGACTTTCCTTTTGCCTTAAGCTCCATTAAATAGCTGGGGGAGGGGCACTGCCAGGGAGACTCATTTCCCCTGGTCCAGGTTGGCATGCTAACTGGCAGCTCCTCATCCTTCATTCTGTTGGAAGGCAGAGACAAAGACAGCTGAACGCCTCCCTTGCAGTGGAAAGGGTTTAAACTCAAAAGCCTTATTTCATTGAACGGGACACAGTCTTCTTTCCTTTTAAAAGTTAAATGGGGTTCTGTGGTTGGTAACCAAACATATTTTTTTTTACCCCAGTGACAGGATTAACTTGCCTGAGACATCCAGGCTCACAAGAAGCCTCACTCTGAGGGCTGACTCTCAAGTTAGGGACTCTCTGCAGTGATTGTGATGGTCAAATAGGCCTCTCTGTGGGGTGTATTCTGCTTCCTGACAGGCTCTTCTGGGTGTGTAAAAATTTAAGTCCTTTATAAACATCAATGATTGGCATAATTGGTGTAATTATAGGTATCTAAAAAGGAGAAAATGTCTGTGTAACAGCTGCCAATGGTAGGTTTCAGGAAACATGCAGTTACTTGTGGAGAGCTGGGCTCAGGGTATAAACACTCGGGTAATATTACTCCCAGAAGGACCAGCTTGAAGAGATGGCACAGAGATAGAAGGAAAGCGGCCCTCTCCCAGAGCACAGTGCAAATCAAAGGGCAGGAAGTGCTTTGAGGGTTTTTTCATGCATGCAGAGGCTAGACAACTACCACAGGCTGCTCGTGTCCACGAGAGACAGGGTGAGGATCTTAAGGGTCTTTTATCAGGCTTACTTTGTTTTAATTGCTTCAGTAATTACGAGGCCTTTGATAATAACAGCAAGGATTGGAGAGCCATTGGTAAGCCTCTGGTTTGCATATGTCTACCTTCTTAAAAACAGGCATGGGAGAAAGGTACAATTTTGGGATTTCTCTCCTCTCCAAATATTTGGGTGTATGCTTCATTCATGAAACACTCTAGGTGCTTGAGAGCTAGCCAGTTCTGTCAGTAAGACTGATGTACACCTGTGTACCTCAACTCTGACTCCCAGAGACCAAGGTTTGGAAAGGGAGTGGGAATCCACCCTCCAGCAGGTTCTCAAGGCCCCTGACCAAAATGGAAGTCAGTTACTGCAGGCTTCTTTCCTTCTTTTTTTCACATTCTCATTTATTTTTTTCGGTGTGTGTGTGTGTGTGTGTGTGTGTGTGTGTGTGTGTAACTACCTATACTTCCACCAATGAACAGCTTTACATTTTGTATAGTTGCTTCTTTGCTTAAACTTGAGCTATGTCTGGTTGTTATGAGACCAAGGACCATTTACTCAAAATAGTTCAACTTTAGTGAAATTATATATCTACCTACATGGTAGATGCGGCTTTTATTTTGTTTTAAATGGACAGAGACTTTAATGCTTTAATGGTGACTCTGATAATGGTAGTTAATTTGGAGTTATGTATAACTCTGTGTTCTGTGTGTGTGTGCATGTGTGCCTGTGTGCGTGTGTGTATCCGGGGGTATATATGTAGGTACATTCGAGTGTGTGCACTTACGTATATGCAGATGCATGTAGAGACCAGAGGTCTATTTTAGGTGTCCTCTTAATCATTCTCCACCTTATTCTTTATTATTATTATTATTATCATCATCATTATTATTTTCTATATTGAGATGGGATCTCACCAGGTAACTCTGGCTGTTCTGGAACTCACTATATAGACTGGGCTGGCCTCAAACACACAGAGATCTGCCTGCCTCTGTCTCCAAATCACCGTGCCCAGCTTCCACCTTGTTGTTGAGATAGGGTCTCTCACTGAGCCTGGACCATACTGGTTTAGCTAGACTACCTGGCCAGTGAGGCCCAGGAATCTTCTTGTCTCCACCTGTTGAGCACAGGGATTATAAGTGTGCACCATCACACTTGCTGTTTATGTGGGTGCAGGGGATCTGGACTCAGGCTCTCATGCTGATGTAATAATGCATTCATTACTGGTTGCGCCATTTTCCAGGCCTGGATTATTGATAAATTTTCATAAAGGCCCTGAATATTATGTAATGGTCAGCAGATTTGGTAGTCTCAGTCTAGAGGGAAGTTTCTTTTTCATTTATATTTTAGAATCTCATGATCAGTGGCTCCATGATTATCGAACACCATGGGATTATTTTGTTTGTTTCCATTTTAAAAGTAGAATTTTTTTACTCACTGTAAGTAAAAATGGGGTGTTTTGGTGTAAATCAGGCACATCTGCCTTTAAAAAAAGTAGTGTATCTTGGTTTCTGGGATAGTGGAATCCTAGCTGGGCATGGTAGGCCACAGGCTTAAAGCCCCCTCTCAGGAGGCAGGGGCAGGCACAGCTCTGTGAGTCTGAGGCCAGCCTGGTCTACACAGTGAGCACTAGGGCAGCCTATAGTTACATGGTAAGCTTCTGTCTCCTGCTGCTGGTGGTGGGGCCCTCTTATTTTGAGACATTACTGTGTCTATGTATTAATGTGTCATCATTACTATGTATTCCTAAGTGTAGCCCAAAATACCTTTTGCCAACTTACCACATGGGAGAAAATAGAAAATAGTGTGGTGAGACTGACATCTCACAGAATGGGGGGAAGACCAATGAAGTGCACTTTAATAAGAGACTATAACTTTTTGGTCCCTTTTAGTTATTAAAAGCAATTGAGGTGGGGAGGGTACTGGAAGGAGAGCAAGGAGGGGGAAATTGTGGTTAAGAACATTTGCTGAGGCAGGCATGGTGGCCCATGGTTGTAATCCTAGCACTCTGGGAGGCAGAGGCAGGTGGATCTCTCTGAGTTGGAGGCCAGCCTGGTCTACAAAGTTAATCCAGGACAGTCAAGGCTACACAGAGAAACCCTGTGTCAACAAAACAAAACAACAAAAAAAGGAGCATTTGTTGTTCTTGCAGAGGACCTAGGTCCAGTTCCCAGCACCACACGATGGCTCACAATCATCTGAAACTCCATTTCTGGCAAATCTGATGCTCTTTTCTAGAGTCTTCCAGCATGTCATGAATGTAGTGAGCAGACATGCAGGCAAAAAGCACATATAACTATATATGTAAAATAAAATGAGACTTTTTTTTAGATAAAAATATTTAACCGTTATCCTGAATTCAGTTTTTGGTAACAAAGAGAGAGAGGTTGAGGAGGGAGGAAAAAAGTAAGGAAGGATAAAGAGGGAGGGCAGGAGGGAGAGAGAGAGAGAGAGATTGATTGATTGATTCCAAAGTCAATTTTAGTTGCTTGGAGTGGAAAGACACCTTCTCCCAGCCAGCTCTAAAGCTTAACTTCTCCATTGTGTTTCCGGAAGGCGAGGAGGGGCGGGCAGCACAGATAGATATCTCTCTACCTTATTCACTTCTGGCTGACACTGTGGATTGACTAAACAGACACCTACTGGCCACTGATATGTGGTCTTCCCAAGTCACTTGAGTGGGTCATGCTGAGAGCTTCGTTCCTTCTCAGAAGATTTCCACATTGAATTCTTTCTTGGCATTCTATGGTTTGCTCCCCTACTCCCGCTCCACAGTCTTCCTGTGTCTTAGCTTTCTACCAAAGTGCTCTTGACCCACCAAGGCTTAACTCCTTGTTGTGCCAAACAGCTAAAGGCTGTCTCAAGCCCCTTTCCAGTGACTTCCCCGTCCCCGGCTCTCTGGCAGAAAAACGCAGCTTCCTGAACAGATGACTGGTTTTGAACAGAGTCTCCTCTTCATTATCATCCCCACAGGCCTGGGGGCTGACCCTGTGACGCGCGGTCTTGAGCTGGGGAAGGGTTGACAAAGCCAACACTGACTCTGCTTGGATGCTGTGTCCCAGATGCTCTAGTGCAATGCTCATGCGGAAGCACTGGCAACTCGGGTTAGAATGTGCTATATTAGTCCTGCTGTTTATCTCAAGACCTTAGTGCCAAAAGTAGAGCTGCCAGAAAAAAAGGATAAACTCATTACATTTGGACATCACTACTGAGTTTGAAGTTGCCACGCTGTGAGCAAACAAGGCTGCCTCCAGGGACTCAGGTTTGCCTTCCCTTCCTGTATGGAGACCGAATGAAGGAATGGAATCACGGTGGGGGGCCATCGGACTCCAGTAGCGAAAGCGATAACAAGGGAAGTGACGAATGTACCCAATTGATTAGTGGGTACACACCTAGGATCGGTCCAGAAGTAGGCAGAAAGTCCAATCCAGACGAAGCTGCTTTGTGGCGCACACCTTTAATCTCGGTGCTTGGGAGGCTGAAGCAGGCGGATCTCTGTGAGTTCGAGGCCAGCCTGGTCTACAGAGCAAGTTCTGGGGACAGCTAGAGCTGTGACGCACGCAGAGAAACCCTGTCTCGAAAAAACCAAACCAAACTAAACCAAACCAAACCAAAACAACAACAACAACAACAACAAAAACAGTGCCAGGCAAGTGATGGATGAGCTAACTGAGCAGGCACATCTGCCTTGACTGGGACCCTGAGGGTAAAAGATGGGAGAAGTCAAGTATGAGAACTAAGAGAACTTCTAAGCAGCAGTATCCACAGAGTCTTGACGACCGTGGGGATCCCGAAAGCTGCTTCCCCAGGAACTTCATGACATCTCCATTTCCCCATACTTACTAGTTTCCTTTCAAGAAAGCACCATGATTTCATTCATTTCCGTGGTATTGACAGCCCTCTTTTCTGTCTCCAGGCCAACAGCCCAGCTACTTGTACAGTCATTCTTCTTTTTGAGTCATATATGTCATCATATAGTTGTGATAGAAACATCACCCAGCATGCTTTGCAGATGCCTTGACTTGCATGCTGGAAGAATCTTCACTTTCTTTAGGGGATAGCATAATTGTCTCTGGGCCTGGGAATGAGGCTCAGTTGGTAGAGTGCTTGCCTGGGCTTGATCTGCAGCAGCACATCAGCTGGGCATGGCGGTTAATGTCTGTCGTCTCAGCACCTGGGAGGTGGAGGACACACCTGGCTGGACAGCAAGTTCCAGGGCAGCCTGGGATGGACAAGACCCTGTGAAAACTACAAATCGGTGTTTGCAAGTTCGGTGTAACTTTTAACTGTAGGTCGTTGAGACAAGGCTCTCATTTTTCTCCTCAGCATGTGTTTTACACCCAGCAATCTTCAGGGTGGGAAAGTGCTCTAAAATCTACATCTATAATTCTGAGCTCCAGCAACTCTCCACTTCTGGTAGCTGAAGAGAAAAAAAGGATCCTTGTACCTTTGGGAAGATCAGTATAAAGTGACATCATCATAACATTAGAAACAGCAGAAACCGGAGACCTTTTTAGCCAGCGTTTCTTTGATTTACTTATCCATCTTATCTTTGTTCACAGGAAGCCCATCAGTATTTTATTTTATTTTATTTTTTTCTGAGCTCTGGCTATCCTGTAACTCACTGTGTAGACCAGGCTGGCCTTGAACTAACAGAGATCTGCCTGCTTCTGCTTCTCAAGTGCTGGCATTGAAAGTATGCACCACTATGCTTAACCTCGATATCTTGTTATTAGTGTATAAATTGTATACAGTAATGGGTATAATGACATTTTCCCACACATTGATATTTTGATAAAAAGTTCACTTCCAATTATTCTTTGTTCTTCCCTCACTGGTTTTTTTTTTTTTTGTTTGTTTGTTTTTTTCCTTTCTTGGCTTTAAAAAAATATCAGTTGTTTGTTTGTATTTTACTTGTGTGTGTGTGTGTGTGTGTCCGATGTATGCAGGTATTGAGAGAGGCCCAGTCAGCCTTGGGTGTGGAGTTAACTGGAGTAACCGTGCTGATTGTGAGCCATACAATGTGAATGTTGGAAACTGACCTCCAGCCTCTGAAAGAGCAGCAAGTACTCTTTGGGCCTTCTTTTTCAGATTTTTAAAGACAAGCTGTAACGTAGCCCAGCTAAGGCTCAAATTGACCATGTGGCAGAGGCTACCCTTGAACTCTGTCCTCTTGCCTCCAAGTCCAGGGTGCTAGGATTGCAGGCATCTACTGCCAAGCATCTCCTCTTGGACTCCTGCGACATCTTAAAAGGTACTTACTTGAGAATAATCTTTGGCTAAACTCCTTGAGAATGCAGAGAACTTTCCACAGCCCTGGCAACACACTTCACTCCTGGATTCTCTGGGTGCTCCTCCACAACATTAAGACAAAACTATCAGTTACCACTAAATGTACTAAGTAGGGGCTAGGTCAAAGATAGTCTTCTAGCCCTTCTGTCTGTGGAAGGAACAAAGTGCTGTGTGTTTTGAGACTACAGGCCCACAACTTCCCAGGAACTTTAGATAAATTATTCAAAGTCTCTCTTCTCCAGGGAATGGCAAACAGGAGAGATAAAAAGCCCACATAGGGAGTGTGGGAACAGGGAGGGAGAGAGCTGAGGCACAGTGAAGAGTTTGCAGGAAACTGTTTTCACAGGTTTTAGGTGCCAGAATGGAGGGAGCTAGGGCAGCCACTGGTGACAATTAACCACACAGACAACAGGAGCTAATTGATCTGTTAAACAGAGAGTGTCTGCTTAGCTTTTTTAAAAGCAGTCGCATCCTCCATACATGGGTGTCATCACCACATGCTGGTCATTCATGGCAGAAGGAGCCTGCGAAAGCTAACAGACAGGGCTTTCCTTCTCCTCCCTCCAGACTGCAGGCTGGATCAGGAAAGGGTGAATTCATTGTACTATGGAACATAGCTAAAGAAGCAAGTGGGCTAAGTAAGTGACACTTCGTTCCTGTCTTCTGTCTTTTGAAAAGTAAAACCAAACAAACTTTAAATAGGACGTCATTTGAGTGCCTTAGGGGCAGTGCAAAATAACTTGGTGTGTAAATGAGTTGCAAGTTTGGCCTTCACCACAAGATCCGCAGGTTGAAGGAAGGCCCCTGCTGCAAAGTGCATGCCACAACTTGACTTGTGCCTGGCACGCTTGGCAGGGCTCCCTAAACCAATTGTCTTGAATTGAAACTGTCAGAAGAAAAGAAAATGGGCTAAATTTATTATCACTCGTACCTACAGACATCCACACGTAGAGGTGTAGCATCATAAATAAGGTATAAACCCGACTGCAGAGAGTCCAAAGCCCCCTGGGAAGTACCGTTTAGTGATGTGAGGGTTTTTTTTTTTTTTTCTTCCCTTCTTCTTCTTCTTCTTCTCCTTCTTCTTTTTAACATTAAGCAGAAAAACAACACATGCAGGAAACCATAAAACCCTTCGAGTTAACTGTAGCAACGGTCAGTCTCATTAGAGTAGGTTGGGGGCCCAGAGCCTCTTCATCAAGGCACCCTGAGTAAGCTGCAGCTTTGACACGGGGCCAGCCTTTTGGATCAAAGAGCAAAAGATTCATGCTGTTAGGCCATTTCTATTCTCTTCTGCCTTGCTGACTCCTGAGATTAAGTCTAGGCCTTCATATTTTAACGCATATTTGTTGAACTAGTATACACACACACACACACACACACACACACACACACACACACACACACACACTGACTTAAGCTAGCATTTCCAACTAAGATGGGCTTGGGGAACCGGCTAAGGAGTGCACTAAAGGAAAGGTGTGGGGTATATGATGACTGTTAATCTTAGGCCTCCTACCTATGTCTATTACTCAAAAGGAGAAGACACCTTTATTTTTATTGTTTTATAATTTCTTATTAATTTTCATTTTGTTTTGTTTTCCTTCTTTCTTTTCTTTTTCTTTCTGTCTTTCTTTCTTTCTTTCTTTCTTTCTTTCTTTCTTTCTTTCTTTCTTTCCTTCTTTCTTCCTTTGGTTTTTCAAGACAGGATTTCTTGTAGACCTGGCTGTCCTGGACTCGCTTTGTAGATCAGGCTGGCTTTGAACTCACAGAGATCCTCCTGCCTCTGCCTCCCAAGATGGGATTAAATGTGTGGGCCACTACCCCTGGCCCTTTTTTTTTGGTTTTTCAAGACAGGCTTTCTCTGTGTATCCCTGGCCCACCTGTCTCTGCCTCCAGAGTACTGGGATTAAATGTATGCGCAACCATCTCCTGGCTTGTTTTTGTTTTCTTGAGACAAAGTCTTACTTAATAGTCCTAACTGGCCTGGAATACACTTTGTAGGCCAACCTGGCCTCAAACTTAAATTCTGGACAATCCTGATGCTTCTGTGTTCTGAGCACAGTGCTCAGCATGTGCTCCCATACTTAGTTTAAGAGATATCCACTTGGGTCTGGAGAGATGGTTCAGTGGTTAAGAGTACTGGCTGTTTTTCTGAAGGACCTGAGTTCAATTCCCAGCACGCAACTCACTATTGTCTGTAACTCCAGTTCCAGAGGATCTGACACCCTCATACACACATACAAGCCGGAAGAATACCAATGTACATAAACTAAGAAAAATAAATAAATAGAGAGACAGAGACAGAGAGATGTCCACTTGGAGAGAAACTGGAACTGAGTTCAGGAAATAGGATTCCAGTGCTACCCATCCCCACCCCGCCCCCCTTTTTTTTCTAATTGATTATGTTTGGTGCTGGGGCTCCACCCCAGGGTCTCACATGGGTTAGGCAAGCACTCAACCGCTAAACCACAGCCTCACCCTTCTCTTCCTTCTGACTCTATGACCTCAGACTTGCTCCTGCATCGTCTCCATTTCTCCCTTTAAAACAGTGATATCAATGCTTTGCCTGTACACTTACTGAGACCCTGCTAACACACTGTGAGGATGGTCCTTTACACTTTTATTTGCTCTGAGACTATATGGAGAACTTATTCAGACTGTGGCCTGGTTCTGTTCTTTAAAAGAGTCCTGGTGGGGGCGGGAATGCATTTGATGAAAACCACACTATATATTTTTATGATATTCACTAACAATAACATTTAAAAATCTATTAAAGAAATAAAAAGAATTCTGGGCTGGGACTTAGATCCATAGTACAAAATTTGCCTAGCATACTCCAGACTCTAGGTTCAATCCCCAATAAAACACACGCACATGTGGCATGCACACACACACACACACACACACACACACACACACAGAGAGAGAGAGAGAGAGAGAGAGAGAGGCGCAAGCGCACTCCCAAACAATTCTTTTTGTTTTCAGACAGGATCTCACACAGCCCAGGCTGGCCTCAGACTTACTATTTAACCAAAGACACCCTTGAACTTCTTCTTCTCCTGCCTCAGCTTCCAGATAGTGGGCAGAGTGAAAACGTAGATGAATTTTCAGGTAATTTTCTAGGATGAATTAGAGGGGTTAGGGTAAATGCTAGTGATCAGGGGCCAGAGGTGTATTTACAGTCCTGGGCCCAGGGCTCTGAAGCGTAAACAACAGGAAAAAGCTGGAGAGACAGGTCAGCAGTTGAGACTACTTCCTGTTCTTCCAGAGAGCTTGAACTTAGTTCCTGGTGTGGAGTTAGGTGGCTCACCTGCCTGTGACTCCAGCTCCAGACAATCAGACACCTCACTATTGTGAGGCCCCTTGTGTGCACATGCGTACGTCGCACACAAACACATCAGTAAAATAAATCTTAAAAACAAGTCAAAACACCCACACACACAAAAAAAAAAACTTCTAGGCCAGGAGTGGGGTGGCGCATGCCTTTTAATCCCAGCACTCGGGAGGCAGAGGCAGGCAGATCGCTGTGAGTTCGAGACCAACCTGGTCTACAAAGTGAGTCCAGGACAGCCCAGGCTACACAGAGAGACCCTGTCTCAAAAAAAAAAAACAAAACAAAACAAAAAAAACAAAAACAAAAACAAAAGAAAGAAAAAAAAAGGAAAAAAAAAAAAAGTTTCCACCCTGAGAAATCTAACTGGGTGATAACAGAGCTGGGGGCTGGGCTTTTCTGGAAATTTTCTTTTTTTAAATGGACAGCACCGCCATACCTCTGTGTTACCACTCAGTGGTTTAGGATCCATGGTGAGCTTGAGTGGGGGCTGGCACCTTCAGTTCAATCCCAGCATTCAGGAGGCAGCGACAAGAGGATCCCTGAGTTTAGGGCGGTTCTCCTCTTCTGAGAGAGTTCCAGGGCAGCCAGGCAGGGCCACACAGAGAAACCCTGCTTCAAAATGCCGCCCCCCCCCTGAAAACAAACAAAAAACCAACCAACCAAATAATAAATGACCTACACCGAGGCATTCTGATGTTATACATGAGGTAAACTGACTTGTTGACTTTCCAACTTTGCTCTTTCCTCAGGATATACCCACCCAGAGCAGTGTCAGCAGAAACCCAAGCCCTCTGCAGGCACTGAGCCCACCAGATGAACTCGAGGGCTATTTTTTAAATTTATTTTTATTTTTATTGGTACTTTGGAGGATTCAGCTAGGAACTGTTGAGGTGACAAGTGTCACTGGTCCACATTGCTGATTGTGCACAGAAAGAAAAGCTAGCTAGAGTTCACTCTATGCTGCTGAACCACCTCATCTGAAAGTCACAGCAAAGTGGCTTTTCAAATCTATTTTGCCTTGCACACTGTGGCATGTAAGCGTCCTTTCTGAATGCAAGGTTCGAAGGAGTACATAGGTTTATAATCCCAGCACTAAGGAGGCAGAGGAAGGGGGATCTCTGTGAGTTCCAAGCCAGCCTGGTCTACAAAACGAGTTCCAGACCAACAGCCAGAACTACACAGAAAAACCTTGTCTTTGTCTCAAAAAGCAACCACAACAACCAAAAAGAGGGAGAGAGAGAGAGAGAGAGAGAGAGAGAGAGAGGAAAAGAAAGGAAAGAAAAAGAAAAAGAAAAAGAAAAAGAAAAAAGGAAGGGAAGAAAATTTGCCACATCCCCTGCTAGGAAGCAGGTTGTTTTAGAGAAAAGAGCCAAGAGCAATGTGCCAGAATTTCTTGTTTTCTTCAGGGGGTTGGGAATGGAACCCAAGGCCTCAACCATGTTAGTCAAGTGCTCTACTGCACTTACCCCTGAGACTTGGAATTCTTAAAGAAAATATTTGAAAGCATCTGGTGGTCCATGGAAAGTCAAGGGAAGATAAACAAGGCCATAGCAGAAAAACTTGCTAAAACACAAACATATTAAAAAACATGCGTTACTTTAAAAAAATGCACCCTAGATGGTTCATTTATATTAGGGTTTGGATGTTTGGATCTCAGAAGGAGGAAGGAAAAAAAAAAAAAAGAAAAAGAAAGAAAGAAAGAACAAAACCCTGAGCTATCCTATTATCTTCATCATAATGATCAAACATTAAACTGAAGCATATTTAAATTTTTTTTGGTGAAGTTATTTAAGAAAGAGAAAAATTACAATGCTATATTGTTAACGTAAAAAGGCATTTTAGGGTACATAGCTCAGAGGTAGATTGCTTGCCTAGCACCACTGACAAGGGCCCAGGCTTAATCCTCAGTGCCACAGATGCACACTCACACAGAAAGATATTACCCTTCAAGGCTATCCAGTAAATTAAAATCTAACATATAGAAACTTACACGAGAAAAGGGGAAGCTAAAAGCTGCCTCTGAGAGCCAAGATATAGAAACATTATTATTTTAGAGAGGGGGATTGCTCTTTTAGATTTTTCTTTTCCTTTGAAAGCTTCATGCATTTACATAGTGTATTTTGACCACAGCCAACCCTCAGCAAATGGCCTTTTTACTACTGTGCAGAAGTGCTTGCAGGACTGGTCTCCGGAAGTCCTCTCTGCTGTGATCCCAGGAAGCAGGGCCCTGGCCTACAAGCCCCAGAAAGAAGGGATTATTTTCAAATGGTGCCTGTTAACCCTTTCTTCTCCAGGGCTGAAAAGCTAGGGAATAGGGAAAGCACACACTTTTAAAGATGAGCCTTTGTAAGGGATGATGACTGCTATTTGCCCATGGACACTGTTGATCTCCAAAATAAACAAGAAATACTGACTGGCCTTCAGGCTCTTTCTCCATGCACACAGGTCTCACCACTGCTGTGACTGGTGGTTATAAAGTCTATGTCCTATACTACTTGGAGTTCTACTCCAATTGAGAGGTGGGCTATATTTTACTTATTTGACTTACAGTGACACCCATATTGGGCATGGCACAAGATGAAGAGCTTAGGGTCACATTGACTCTTGTCATGCTGGAAACATTGTCTCAAGTAGTCCATTCTGACCTTCCAAGTCATGATCCTGCATCCTACGCCCTGTCTCTCAAGTGCTTTGATTACAGCCATCTCTTGCCACACCCTGTTGACCTTGGCATAAAGGGGGGATGGGATTGAAACCCTCCACCCACCCCAGATCCTAACAAAACAAGCCTAAGTATGGTTTTCATCCTGTAACTGTTGAAGGCTTTCTCCTCCTACACCTAACAGGCTTATTTGTTCTTGATCCATGGAAAACAAATCTTGGGCTGTAAAGGAGACAGTAGCTTTCAGAAACACAAAGCAGAAAATAAATTTAAAAAGTTCAGCCAGCCGGGTTGAGGCAGGAAGAATGCCCCTCCCCCCTCTTTGAAATTCCAGACAAAGGGTGCTTGCAGAAGTAGAGTAGAAGCTGAGAATTCCTCGAAGACGTGCAGAGGGTTGACACGTGGCTGAAGCCATCATTCGGGGGTCAGGCCTGCCAAATCTGGCCAAGAGGAACTTAGTTTTTGTCATCAAGACAGCATAACCATCTTAGGGAAGTCACAAGCTCCAAAGCTACCTCAGGGCAGCAGTCTGCAGCTACAGAGGGGATCTCAAGTAAAAGAATGACAAAAGTCAAGATTTAGGGTTCAGTTCCAGCTGATTTTATTTCCTTCTCAAAAAAAGTTATTTACAGAAGGTATATAGCAACAACCTGACAGGCAGTGATGGACAGCATTAGCTGGCATGATTTTTTTTTTTTTCCTTTTTTTTCTTTTCCCCCAAACATTGCTTTTTTTTTTTTTTTTTTTTTTTTTTTTTTTGTGGCCTTGAATTTTAAGACAAATATTCTACATGGCATATTGCACAGGATGGATGGCAAAAAAAGAAAAAAAAAGAAAAAGAAAACAAAATGAAAAAAAAGAAAGAAAGAAAACAAAAAAAAAAAAAAAAAAAAAAAAAAAAAAAAAAAAAAAAGTTTAAAAACAAAAACCCTTAACGGAACTGCCTCTTAAAAGGCAGGCGTCCTCGTGCCTGTCATGTTATATAAACATACATACACACAATCTTTTTGCTTATTATAATACAGACTTAAATGTACAAAGATGTTTTCCACTTTTTTTCAATCTTTAAACACAACAGCTATAAACCTGAACACATATGCTATCACCATGCCATAAGACTAAAACAATTATATTTAGCGACAAGTAGAAAGGATTAAATAGTCAAATACAAGAATGAAAACGCAGTACATAGTGTCGCGAACTCAAATCGGCATTTAGATAGATCCAGTGGTTTAAACGGCACGTTTTTGCTTATAAAAAAAGTGCAAAAAAGACGTGGTTTACAAGTTAAAGCTACAGAATCCCTTTTTTGCTGTGAATGCACCAGTTTTAAAACCTCTGGACAGAACAGCAATTCGTTTAAAAATCTGTTTTCTTTAAAGCATTATGGTGCTGGGCTGAACTCTCCTCCCCTTTGAAGGCAGGGGGTTGAAAGGTGGAAACTGGTGGCAGGTTAAGGGATACTGTCACTTTAAGAAGCCTGCAGATTGAAGTGTAAACATGGAGAAACCAGGGGCTGATTTTTCAAACTGTGTGAGATATTAACCAGCCACCCTATTATAAAATCAGGAAATCCAAACAGCGATTTACACCGATTAACACCCCCTTTATATATTTTTTACAAAAATACACTGAGAAAATAATCAAACGTTTTCATCTCTCTTGTCTTTTTTTGTTTTTTAAAAGTGTCAAAAGTCTACATTTAAATATAAAAAATTAAAAGTTAAAACTCTAGCCCTTCAGTGAAGGAGACGTAAAATGGCGTGGGTAACAACACTAGAAAAGAAAGAAAGAAAGAGAAAATGAAAGGAAGATAGAATAAAGAAATGAGGTCAAAAGACAAGAAAACAAAAGAAAAGGGGGAAAGGGGGGGACAAAATAAGAAAACTGTTTGGCCAGTATAAATACTTCCACATATAAAATGGCATCTGATTACATTTACAAGGAAAAAAAAAAATACAAAGATGGAGCGTCCGTGAGGGGGTAAAAAATAAACGGGTCTTCTCAATTACACCTATAAGGAATAAACACACACGGAGAAAAATTTGGTCCTGAATTGTGTTTTTTCAAAAGTCCAGCACAGATTTGAGTTGCGTTTGAATCCTTTTAAAGAGTTAAGAATGAAAAGGAGCTGGTGATCGGTTCGTTGTAGGAATCAAACATAGCGCCATCTATCCGCTTTTTATATTATCCTACACTATTTTAAAAACTGCTCAACAGTCTTATACAGAAATCTTCAAAAGATAGACAGGATAACATGCTATATTAACCCCACCAGTGAAATAACTCAACACCATCACGATTCCCATTAAGAGAAGAAAAAACCTTTCCCCCCCCAAACCACTCCGCGGCCCCTGGACCACATCCCACAGTCTCCTATCCTCCCGCCGGCTCTGGGTAGCCTCACCTCTCTGATTTTTTTTTTTTTTTTTTTTTTTTTTTTTTAAATTTTTGCACAGACTCCAGGTTAAGGCCCGGGGACCCCAACGCCCTCTGCTCTCCGGGTCCTTCTGAGTGCCCAATCAGGCTGCTGTGTCTTCCACGAGGTCCCATGCTCATTTCCAAGGCTGGCCTGATGCTCCCGGCACATCTCCTCAGGCTGCAGGGACAAGGAAGAGAAAAAAAGAAAGGGGGGGGGGGGGAGCCAGCCCGGGACTTCGCTAGCGTGGAGTCTCTCCATGCCAAAGCTCCCCTAAGCCCAACACAAACGCCATGGCCAAACGCATCCGTAGCCTTCTATCTTCATTGCAGAAGAAAAATTTAAAAAGGAAAAAAATATATATATAAAGAGGAGGTGGGAAGGAGAGGGGGAGCGCTGGATTTCCCGCCTCCTCTCTTGACCAAACGGCAAAATAAAATCAAACAAAATCACCTAAGTGGTGAAACGAGGAGGGGGTCAAGATTCCTTCGGTTTCAAGAAGCTTAGCTCGGCTTCTTTCCTTGCTAGGGGTGCAACCAAGTCCGGAAGCTCGTTGGAAGGGGAGGGGGAGTCCCTTCAAGCAAAACTGGGGAGGAAACTCGAAGTAGCTTTTTTAGCCACCGACAACATCAATAACAACAATAAAAGGTCGCCCCTGTCTACTCTCCGCCTCCTCCGAGTCCCCAGCCCTAGGAATGGGGGATGGGAGCGCGGGTCCACAACGCCCCCCGCGCTCCTTCGCCAAGGAGGGGACGTGGATGAGGCCAGCCCTGCGCACTTTTTCCTTTTCTTTCCCCCTTTCTCCTTGCACTCTCCATCGGTTCCTTTTTCTTTCTTTTCTTTTTTTAAAAAATTTTTTATTTTACTTTTTTTTTGTTGTTGTTTTTCTTTTCCTCTCTCCTCTCCTGCCTCGTGGCCCTCCTTCTCCCTGGCCTGTGCTCCCTTCAGTAGGTGAAGACCAGGTTGGAGATGCTGGACTCCAGCCAATCTCCCGAGATCATCTCGCTCACCTCGGGCGTGCAATAGTCCGGGAACTCGAAGTGGGAGCCTGAGCCGGGTTCGAAGTTAAAATCCAGGTCCCGATCGAGCGCCGATGAGGAGCTGAAACTGCCCAGGGACATGCTCTCAAAGTTTGAGCTGGGGTTCAGGTCTAGCAGGTCGTCTTCGAACTCGTCGTCGGACGAGGAGGAGCCCGAGGAGGAGGAAGAGGACGAGGAGAGCGACGAGGACGCGTGCGAGGGCGCGCTGGACGGGGCGGGCGAGGCTGCACGTAGGCTGGCGTAGCCGCGGTGATCAGCGGGCGATCGGCCGGCCGCGGGCGATGATGCTGCGCTGCTGCGGCCGCTCAGGCTCTGGCCATCCGGAGAGCATCCGGGACCCCCATCTTCGTACAGCCCCAGCGGGTCGCTGGGGTCGGCGCCTGCTCCCAGGCCTCCGACGGGGGACGCTGAAGCGCCCAGGCTTCCAAACAGGTAGACGCGCTTCACCTTCTTGTCAGTCGGGTGTTTGGCGGGGGTGGCCAGCGCGCTGGACGGCGAGGAGGAGGCGGCGGGGGTGGCCGCGCTGGGAGTCCGCACCTTGTAGACTGCCGCGGGCTCCCCAAGAGGCAGCAGGGCGGCCTGCTCCGGAGAGAATGAGGCAGCCGCTTTGCCGCCGCCAGCCGAGACGAGCTTGGCGTGAGGCTTGCCGACCGCGCTGCCCGCCACCTTGGGGCCACAGCTCTTCTTGGGCGCGGGCTTGGAGCTGCCGCCCGCGCCACCCCCCGCGTGGCCGCTTCCCGCGTGCCCGCTGCCGCCCGGGACCTTGTCGCCCTTCTCCCCGGGCTTGGCTGCGCCCGCCGAACCAGCGCCCGCGTTGCCCGACTTCACCTTCTTTCGCGGCCGGTACTTGTAGTCAGGGTAGTCAGCCATGTGCTTGAGGCGCAGCCGCTCCGCCTCCTGGATGAACGGAATCTTGTCGCTGTCCTTGAGCAGCTTCCAGCGTTTGCCCAGCCGCTTAGAGATCTCGGCGTTGTGCATATCGGGCGACTGCTCCATGATCTTGCGCCGCTCGATCTGCGACCATACCATAAAAGCGTTCATAGGTCTCTTGATGTGGCCACTGGGCGTCTTACACCAGCTGGGGTCGTCCGCCTTGCCGCCGGTGGACGCGGTGGAGCCGGGCGTCGGGGAGGACGCGATGCCCAGCTCCAGGCCGGCGCCTGAGTCCGAGCTCTCCCCGGCCAGCAGCGCCTCCGTGTTCTCCGCGTTGTTGGTCTGCTGTACCATGGCCCCGGCTTGCCGGGCGCCCACGCGCGCTCACACGCTTGCGGCGCGGTCGCCGGGCCCTGCGGGCTCCCCGGGGCGGAGACCAGGGTCCCCTGAGCGCCGCGCGGGCCAGGGGCCGCCGCCTCCCGCCGCCGACCTAGAGTCCCCGCGGCCCTCCGTCCTCCCTCACCGCTGAAGTGCTCCCTGTGGGCGCTGAGGCTGAAGCCGGCCGCGGCGAGGAGTTTCTCCAAACGTTGGTGGCCGGAGTGTCTTCCAAATGCAAGTTTCTCGCCGCCTCCGGGGCAAGTCTTTTCCCCCCTTTCCCTGAAGCAGTCGATTGCAGTTCACAAGAGCTCGCGGTAGCTCAGGAAAGCGACATCGTCTCTAGCGCCTAAGTCCCTTTCCTGCAGTGCAAAGCCAAAGCGACTCTGGCTCCGGGACTCTCTGTGGGCGGAATCGGCGCTGAGGAGTTGGTGCAATTATTTTGTTGCAAGGTAGGAAGCCAAGAAGCTTGCATGCAACAGACCGGCATGAATAAATGTATGTTTCTCCCTCCCTCCTGCAAGAAGGGGAGCTGGTTACCGGCAGAGTTCTCTCACAGCACACTCTCTAAGAAAGAGCGTGCAAAAACTGGAGACCGGGAGGGAGACGGCCCTCTTCCCTTCACTCTGTTTCTCTGGCTGCAGCTTAGAGCAGACCCCAATTCCGCCTCGCGCTTCTTTATCCTTTCGCAGACAGCCAATCAGCCGCTGTAACTAACGCTTCCTCGTGCCAAGCCCCTCCCCGGCCCTTCCCATTGGCTTGGAACCCGATGCAATAATAATCTCCGCGTGCAATGAGAAGCTCCAAATCTGACCTCATTCCAATTTACAGAGCAAACTTTTTAAAAGGGCTAGAAGTACAGCTGAGATTTCTGCTGCCTCTTTTTTCCCCTTTTGCTGGGTGCGCGCGCGTGTGTCTGCGCGCGCGCGCGCGCGCGTGTGAAGAGGATGTTAATGCATGAAGTTATTAAGGGGAGAGACGGAAATGTATTCTAGCCATTATGTTAGATAACAAGGGGCTTGGAGGGGGGGTGGTAGGGGTGAAATACTGCAAATGGAAGCTTTCTGCTTAAAAGCCGAGTGATTATTTTTATTAGTTCTTTTCAGCGCAGGAATAAAGAATCAGCCTTTGGTGCAAAATCTCTTTTCTCAGCCCCTTCTTAAAGCTAGAGATGTAAGTGAGGGGAGCCACAACAATAAATCAATGGATATTGAAAACCATTAAGAAAGTGGTACCTAGACACCTGTCATCACAATTATTTTAATAATTCTGGGTACAGCACATACGTTGGTGTATTGTGTAAATCCTTTCAGGATGTTATCTGTGCTGTTTGTGAAAGGCAGAGCAGTTCTCCCTTCCTTTATCCCCTCCAGTAATTGCTTACTCTTTTAGCCAAACAGAGGTTAAGTAGTTATTTAATGATTTTAGCTCCCCTATAAACCCTGGGTAGCCCAAACAAGGAGATTTTCCTTGGAACACTAAGGCAGTGGTCCATAATTACCGTAAGCAATAAGAGACTTTGTGTGGTTTTGTGTAGGGTGATCCTGGTGAATAATACAAGATGGGAATTGACTTTACTTTCTAAATATTTGTTTTCCACAATTTCCAAAGGAGAGATGGGTTCATTACCTGGTTGCTCTCCTCCTCCTTTCAGAGCCCTCCCTCTTGGCTCTTTCTTACCCATTTTCTCGTGTGTGTGTGTGTGTGTGTGTGTGTGTGTGTGTGTGTGTGTGTGTGTGTTACTTGAAGCAAATGGGCCTAAAAGACCAAGGAAAAGGGGAAAAGGAAAAGGAGTGGCAAAGGAGCGCGGGGTTGCCGAACACATCTCAAGCCTCTCTGCTGATTTGTTTCTGGCTCTCAGATGTCCTCCTCCTTTGTGCTTGGGGAACCCCATGCGCTTCTTTGTAGAGGGCTGGGGTTAGGACTTTGTGTGTGTGTGTGTGTGATTATAAACCACTGATGTGTGTTCTGAGCCCTCTGTGAATTCTAACACCACTTCTTTCTTCATGCAAATGCCACTTCTAGTAAAAGCAGCATGTTGCTCAAGAGACTAAGATGGAAGGTGGCCACTGATGGTGAAAAAGTAATCAAAAGCCCATTTGGTGTTCCAGGTCTGTTATCTCAGCACTTGGAAGGTGGCATCAGGAAGATCAGGAGTTCAAGGTCACCCTCTGCTATTTAAGAATTCCAGGACAGCTTGGGTTACAAGAAAGCCTGTCTCAAAAAACCAAGCACCTGCGTATATGCATGGCAGACAGAAGTTGCCTAGGTATTTAGAATATAAAAGGATGACTTGGTCACACAAATCTCCCTTTTCCCAAGATCTGAAAATTGGAATTCTAGTAAAAACTGACCTTACTTGATATGATAATAAACTGATTTTCATCAGGTCAGTGACAGAGGAGCCCAACTTAAAGTCAGCTTTGGATTCATAGCACAGTAGTGCTGGGTGGTACATTTCCACTTGTCTTGTCACACTTTCAAAGAATGCAGTCTCGAAAGAGGCCCAGGGTGCCAGAGTTAGACATTTACTGGAAAGAATACCCTATGGAGACAGCTGATTGGGACTCTAAGACCAACCGCAAGCAAGAATGTTTTTGTGGGTAAAAGCAAGTAATTTTTTGACCACATGCTACCCGTCATAGCCCTTTTTAATTCCCAAAGGAGGAAATTCTAAAATAGTATGCACCCCCCCCAAAAAAACACACCAAGAAATGTGTTTTGCACAACAAAGGTAAGGCATATATGTTTTTTGTTTTTTGTTTTTTTCTGGTCCCCACAGATGCACATCCTTAAGGTGTTATCAACTTGACACCTGGGTTATCCTAAAAGGTCTATTGTCTGTGAAATCAATATTTTTATTAGGATTAAAAGAGAATAGATGTGTTTCCTATAGAATCTGTACTGAATAATGTTTGGTAATTTGGTAAGGATGTGTGTTGATGTAATTGATAATATTTCTAGTGGCATAAACCAGCCATCCTAATTACACTTAGGTTTAATGCACAGATTTTACTTGAAAAGCATATCAAAAAAGTAGTTCCTGGCCTGATTCTTTTGTTAGATGCCTTTCAGAAAACCCAGCAGACTTTAATATATACCATATGCCACCAAAAGGTGAAATGGCCTTTAAAGAAAAGAAAACAACAACCCTCTACATTTTTAATTAATTAATTTTTGTATGTGCGTACACTGCCTGCCACTGTGCATAAATGGAGGTCAGAAGGCAATTTGCTGGAGTCAGCACTCTCCTTCCACTAACCAGGTACTGGGGACTGTCAGGTTTAGCAGAGGAGTCTGTACCAGCTGAACCAACTCACCCATTATAAAAAGCCTCCCTCGTGCTCCTGACTATAATATGTGACACCTATTTCTGTTTCTCTTAGAACTGGTGAAACATGGGTTGGTAGCTTCCACTGACCGTTCTACATGATTACAGAATAAAAGTCTATAGAATATATGTCGAGTGCTTGGCTTTTGAAGTGTGACTAGTTTAGTTCTTAGAGCACTTAAAACATAATAAAATCCGTGACAAATAGCTTTTAATTAAAGTCCTCTTTTCATGTGTAAAGTACACATACACCAGATTGCATTGGGCTTAATACCAAGTAATGGGAGAGAAATTTCTGTGTCTCATTACCTAACTTCATAAGTTTTGTAACCAGTTCTCTGTTATTGATTTCCTATTGCCCTAAATCCCAGCTGTTTGTAGCCCCTGATAACCCAGTTCTCAGTGCTCCCTCTGCCCTGCTCGTAGCTGGATGAACAGAAAGCCGAGACGGTTTTGTAAACAAGTCCTGTTTTAGAATAGTCAACTAATGGCCTTTATTGGAAATGATATGAGACCTTTCCCGTTTTGAATTAAGGCAGATATTTATTTTATTCCATTAAATGTAATCCGTTCGACATGAAAGTGTAATATCTGCTAATGCATTTCTCTTGCTCCTACACACCTGCACAACGTAAAACGTCACATCCACAAAATGGTATGGGGTATGGATGGAAAGATTTACTTCCACTGCTTTAATGTGTTCTTATAGCACAGAGGGAGGGAAACCTGGATGGAAACTACTTTAGAAAATCTGGCCTGGCACTATTTTCCAAGATTCCTGCTTCGCTTTGGCTGTAGAAACTGATTATATGAGTTGGTCTGGCTTTGAGCATTCAATTCAAATAAACAGAGGCGGGGGGGGGGGGGGGGGGGGGGGGGGGAAGACCTCTTAAGTTTGTTCACTGGAAAGTGCTCTGGGAAACTGAATGCCCTTAGCCCTGTTTTTGGTTCCACTCCAAAAGAACCCTTCACTCAGGTTGATTTTGCTTTCCCCATGGACTCCATCACCGGGCCTGAGGAAGTTGTGTTGGACCCAGACCAGGAGAAGGAGGCTGCACTGAAACTAATTCTTGAAGCTTGGTTGTGAACTTTAACAATCTCTCCAGCCCAATATATTTATTATTCGAAAAATATTAAGCAGGATAAATGAAAACTGCCATTTATTTTCACTGTTAGAATAGATAAGAATTATTTCTAATAATTTCATCACTTTCTCATACCTCATAACCAGCAGGCTCAAGTCAACTCTTCATACCCACGCCAGTCAATGCCACACACGTTTCCTTCACTCTTGAGGACAACCAGAAAACCAGTGTTTGCACGTGCCACAAAGATAGGCAGCATTAACTCAAGCTGCTGCTCTGTTTCCCCCAGACAGAGGCCTGGCACACCCACCTAGATTTGTGGAAATTGAGTGTGCAGACAGCGCCTCCCAATCTGGGAGAGGCAGCCGCCAGGTGGCAGCGCTGAGCCTGCTTGAGCCTGCAGCGACGTGGGAAAACTGTGTGTGTGTGTGTGTGTGTGTCGGGGGGTGGGGCGTGTTGCGGGAGATCCAACTGTCTCTTCCTGGTCTTCCGAACCAGCCAACCCCCAACACTTCACCTTCTCTGGGTAGCGGTTTAAAGTACCAGCAGAAACAGGGTGTGCTGGTGAATTCTGGACATTTCCCCTGTTCCCCTCTCTCCTCCTAAGTCAAAGTTTAGGGTAATAAACCGCTGTCCCTTGTTTGCTTGTCGGTAACCTCCAGTGGCTGGAGAAGCAGAGACTCCCCGCTGCGGATCCGGTAACCTCACTCGGGAGGTCACGGGTGCCCGTGTCCTGGTCATTTCTCTCAGGCGGGAAGAAGCGAGAATGCGGTTTCTCCGCCAGCTGCGCGCTCCGCTTCGGCGGCAGCGGAGCCACACGGCGCATGACCAAAGGAGTCCCAAAGGCCACCCCTGCTCTTGAAAAGAAATGGTTTCCGTGGCCCGGCACGCCTCGGCGAGCTCAGCGACAGGGGTCCTGCCGGAGCTCGCCTGGGACTCAGGGTGCACCAGTGGAGCCTCGCCTTTCTGTGACTCTTACTTGGGAGGAGCTAAATTGGAATCGACAGGGGTCGAGCTTTTCAGAGGAAAGGCTTCCCTACTGTAAACGTGGCTCGGGCTATGCTCGCAGCGGAGTTTCACCACTGTCTTCCGAGGAGGTTCACGGTCAGGCAGGCGCTGGCGACGCACTCTAACTCTTTCCAGCTCCCTGGCCTCCTTCGAAGTGGCAGCTCGAGCGGCCACTCCGGGAGGGGGAAATCTTGCCCAACTCCTCCCCCCGCTGTGCCCCTCCCCCAGACTCCAGCTTGGGACTAGGCCACTAGGGCTCAGTTCCGCCACTGGCCGGAACCCGCGGCCATTTGGTCTCTGGGCACAGTGGGGTGCCCAGCAGCCCCTCACCCTCCGTGACTCTCTCCTGGACTAAATAGTGCGCTCCCAGCGTTCGTCCTAGACTCAGGCTTTAGCTCTCACTGTGACCGCGGGAGGAGCAGTACACGCGTAGCGGCCCGGGGTTCTTTCCCAGGGGAGAACGAAGGAACCGCACAGTTTGCTCCCCACCCCCAGGCCCTAGCACGATCGGGAATGTTGAGGTGTTTGTCAGTGAGTCCACAGACGACCTCGAAAGCGCCCCAGAGTGCCATGAGCTCTTGCCGTGGGCGGTGCTCTATACTTAGCTCGCAGAGGAAAGTGGATAAACGAAAGGCTAAGCTGTGGACTCCGACCCTTAGGAGCTGAGCCCGCGTTCCCCTTGCAGCTCCGGCGGCGGACAGTACCCGGGGTCCGAGTAGGGTATGCCCTCCACAACCCCAGCGCTCTGAAACCACCTCGTCCCCGAGCCCACAGCCACGTAAAAGCAATTACAGTTTGATATCCCAGGAGGCAAGCAAATGATTTCGATTATGGAAAGAACCGCCTAAAGTAGAGTTCCCTAAAGGTTAGGGAACAAGGGGAGCCGCCCAGGAGGCTGAAAGACGGGCAGGGACAGAGGGCATCCTGCTGGAGAGTGGTCTACTGAAGCCACACAGGAGGGGCGGGGGTGGCGAATGCGCGCGCGCTGTTGGAGAGGAGCGAGCTGGCGGTCGGGGGAAGCTGCCAAGTGACGGGAGTCAGGGGAGGGCGGGGGGAGGGGGGTAGGAGGGGAGAGCGCGCGCGCCACAAGCAGCTGGCCAGGCGGCGGGCTCCGCCTAGTACTCGGGTTTTCCTTTCCTAGCCTTTCACCTCCGGCTTCCCGCGCGTGCGGACGGAACCAAGGCTCACAGTTCGCTGGGGGCGCTCGCGGGCATGGGATGGGCGGGGTGCGGCAGGGACCAAAGAGCCCTGTGCCCCACACAGTGAAGGGCGTGCTGCACACCTGGCAGCCGAGACTCACCATCTGTTCAGAGTTGCCTCCTGGGCTCAGGGGTGTGGCCAGAGGAAAGATAAGAATACCTCGTGGTAGTGACGACTCCACACCAACTGCCACTTCAACTGCCAATATACGTTTTGAGCACCCTACTGTGTGTCCCGCTCGTTTATTCTGCTCCTCTGCAAGCTACAAGAGAACCCTGTATATGCTGTAAAATAAATTCATACTGAACTGTAAGGCACAGGCAGATTAGCCTTTGTAAAGAGGCGAATTTGAGGGCCAAGAGAAGGGTTCGTGATTTTTTTTTTTTTTCTCTTACTATCCCCTGAAGCATAAAACTCACTGGGCTTTTTGTCCCACACAGGCCAAATGAAAAATAAAGTCAGCACTTGGTTGAGGCAAGAGGATTGCCACAAGTTGAAGGCCAGTCTGGGCTTACAGAGTCAAAACTTCATCAAGTAAGTTACATAAGTAAGTTTATCTGGCTTGTCGGGACAAATAACTGAAGCCTCATCCTTACAACACTCAAATTTAACTCAGTTTCACAAACATCATGCGAAATAGCATCATATCGTACAAATGTCGAGTCATTTGTGTTTTTTGAGACAAGTTCTAATGTGGCCCAGCCTGACATGAACTATCTCTGTGACTGATGATACTTTTACCTCTAGCTCCCAGCAGCTGAGATTACAGGTTTGCACCACTATGCACTATGTAATTTAACTTTCATTTTGGAGGGTGGGGGTGGGACAGGGTTTCTCTGTGTAGCCTTGTCTGTCCTGGAGTCATTTTGTAGACCAGGCTGGCCTTGAACTCACAGAGATCCACTTGCTTCTGCCTCCCCAGTGCTGGGATTAAAGGTGTGTGCCACCATTGTCTGGCTGTGCAATGTAACTTTAAGTAAAATAAAATTTGTGTGTGGCATTACCTACTATATAGGTGTTTTCTAAATCTACATAATTCCCAACGTATCACATATTAAAATCTATATAGTATATAATAAAACCATACATTTCAAATGTGTATAGTGCTAGATGTTATGGCTCATGCTTGTAATCCTAGCATGTGAAAGGTTGAAGTATGACAATCACCGAGTTTGAGGCCAGCCAGAGCTATGTTGTGAGTTCAAGGCCTGCCTAGCTCACCTAGCTAGATCCTATCTCAAAACGAAAAGCCCAATGGATCAATCAAACAAATAAAAACAGGGCTACTGTGATAGCTCAGTGGGTAAGATTATTTGCTACAGCAAGTTTGGATGACTGGAGTTTAATCCCCGGGACCCACGTAAGAGAGCTAGTTGCAGTGGCAGGCAGGAACCCGTAATCTAAGCACTCCTAGGTAAGACAGGCAGCAGAGACAGGAGACTGCCGGATGGTGATGAGCTGGAGAGCCATCTAAACTGTAGTACTCAGCAGAGCAGGAAACACAATTAAGACCCTCTGTGAGTACCGACTCCCTAAAGCTATCTTCTGACCTCTATGTCCACACATTCCTGTAGCCTTTCATTTTTTTCAAAAGCTACTTTATTTAGGGTTCTTAAATGCTTCAACCTTCCTTCTGTCCCACCGACCAGAGGAAGAGGAGAAAGAAGCTTAATAGGAAAAGGGGGTTGTGGACCTGTTTAGAAGTAGTTCCTTGGGGCGATTCCATTCTTCATTGTCAGGATACCAGTAGCCCAGTACACTAGCAAACACCAAAGAAACGCGGATCAGTAGCCATGGCACAATTCAGCAGAAACTGCAAGGTTCTGCGGAATCAGTGTGAGTCAGTGGAAGCAGCCAGAATCAGCTGGAATACTACGAGAAGTTCTCTGCCACATTTCTCTCTACAAATTGAAGACCAGTGAAGACCAGAGAAGTGTTGCATGGTGTAGCAATGCAAAAGTGTCCTCTCACTGTTTGTGGGGTTCTATTTATATTCTTTCTAAATATCACATGCTCTCTTGAGTCTCTGTTTTCAGCAAAACATCACATGCCCTCCCACAAGACAGCTTCCAGAAAAACATCACATGACACAACTGAGTTTTTAAAGAAACCAGAAGCTTCTACTTCACATGCTAACACACATGCATTCATACACACAAAGCAAATGTATTTTCAAAAGTTAAAAATGAATGTAGTAAAGTTATATTTTACTGGAATACCCAAAACTGTTCACAAAATTGTCTGTGGTGAATTCTACCAACCAGATTGGAAGTTTGCACTATGGGCACCAGGCGTGTGCCAACCAGTGAGATTTCCTATGATACTTGGAGTTCCCATGTTGGCAGCAGATGTGTTGGAGTCTTGGTTATCCAGCCTCCTGGCAACGGTACCTACGTGTATTATCATATAGGTGCCATGTAGGATGTTCCATTACTGACTCTGCTACTCCGAATTTGGCCACTAATTTCCTTTGGTTATTGGGACATTAGTGAGTTAATATAAGGGATTTTGTTTCTGAATACTGAGGCTGATTAGTCCTAAGACATGCTGTCTTAGTTAGGGTTTGTATTGCTGTGATGAAACACCATGACAAAAACAAACAAACAAAACAAACCTAACCAAACAAACAAGTTGAGGAGAAGAGGATTTATTTAACTTCCACTTCCACATTGCTTTTCATCACCAAGGGAAGTCAGGATGGGAACTCAAACACAACAGAATCCTAGAGGCTGGAACTGATGCAGAGGCCATAGAGAGGTGCTGTTTACTGGCTTGCTCAGCCTGCTGACTGATAGAATCCAGAACAACCAGCCTAGGAATGGTACCACTCACAGTGGGCTGGGCCCTTCCCCATCAGTCACTAATTAAGGAAACGCTTTGCAGCTGGATCTTGTGGAGGCATTTTTTCTCAATTAAGGTTTCCTCCGTTCAGATAACTGTAGCTTGTGTGTCAAGTGGACACAAGACCAGCCAGCTCATATGTACTTTGTAGATGTCAAACACAGGAGGACCAATGGCATAGTTCTAATAGAAAATCAAGGTTAAAAACAATGCCCAACCTAGGAGACAGTTGGACAAGGAAAGTTATTCGTATAGATATGGGAGAGGACCAATTACTTAATTCTATTCAGCCTTTTCATAGACATTAGCGAGGGCAATCTGTTTCACTCAACCTATAGATTTAAATATTAAACTCTGCCCAAAATATGCATATAGATACGTCCAGAATTTCCACCAAATATTTGGGTACCTAATGGTCTAGTCAAATTGACAAATTAACCATCACAGTTACCAACAGCCCCATCTTAGGGACACAGTTGTACTCAAGGATGGCTTTTGTGTCTTGGCTGAAGAAGTAGCTAGCCAGAGAAGGTATGTTGATGAAAAAATGGGAAGATCTTCAGTCCTTCTTTCTTACGTTTTACCCCTCAATATCTCAGCAAAACTTAAATGATTAAATTTACCCCTCAGAATAGAACATATTATACAATCAAGTATTCTGTTGAGCTAATAAGCACTATGGCTGCTGGTGAAGTGTGTGTGTGTGTGTGTGTGTGTGTGTGTGTGTGTGTGTGTGTGTGTGTGTGTGTCTAGGCAGGCATGAAGTTGATATGGTCCCAGGGATCTCCTGTTTCTGCTTCCCAAGTGCTGGAATTAAGGAATTACATGTGGTCACCATGGCTGCCTGGCTTTTGTTTAGTTGATGGGGATCCAAACTGGTCTTCACACTTGTGCACACAGCAAGTGCTTTATCCACATAGTCAAAGTTTTTTTAAAGAATAGTTTTTCCTGTATGTTCCAGTAGTTTTGAAAGTGTGCATAAGGAATTAGAGGAGAGGGGAGGAGAAAGCATTTGGAGAGAAAATGATTTGAGCACATTGCTCTCAGTTACACAGTGGTATGGTGAGAAGGTTAATATTTGTTGCCCTCTTTAAGCATATTGCTTTAATTTCTCGGGACTGGAAAGTCCCTGATGTTAATACATAAGATAGTATCACTAAGATTACTTAGAGCTTAAGGTATGTTATAGCTTAACTCAGAATAGATACAGCTTTCTTTTTTATGTATTTGCCCCAAGGGAAAGTAAGGTGGAAAAAGAAAGGCTTCCTCAGGAAACTCTGCACTGTGTAATTGAAGGATATTCTTCACTGACTTCCTTTAGAGGTAAAGGTTCATTAAAATCATGCTTGCCTGTTGTATCGAATAATCCAAATAGAAGCTTCTAGAAATTGGAGCTTTAAAATTAAAGTAGCATGGTTGGAGGTGGTGACACATGCGTTTAATCCCAGCACTCAGGAGGCAGAGGCTGGTGGAGGATCTCTGTGAGCTTGAGGCTCCAGTGTCTACATAGCAAGTTCCAGGACAACATAGAGATACCTTGTCTTGAAAAAACAACAAACTAACAGTAATCAGAGCCAATGTCATATCTTTGTATTCATTAGGTGCTCCTTCCTGCATTTGCCTGGACAGGATAGACAATGCTGAGCTATAGGCCTGTCCTGAGAGAGCGGTGGGTGACTCAACACATTAAAGTTCTTTTTTTAAAAATGGGAATAGGGCTTCCTCAACCCAGCCATCTCACTCCTTGGAATATACCCAGAAAATGCCCTACCACACAACAGGGACATATGCTCAACCATGTTCATAGCTGCTTTATACATAATAGCCAGAACATGTAAACAGCCTAATTGTCCCTCAGTAGAAGAATGGACTAAGAAACTGTGGTACATTTACACTATGGAATACTACTCAGCTATTAAAAACAAGGAATTCCGGAAATTTGTGGACAAATGGATTGATCTAGAAATTGTCATAATGAGTGAGTTCACCCAGAAGCAAAAAGAGATAAACAGTATATACTCACTTATATCAAAACACTAGTCCAAGGGATACGTACCAGGAAAATCTTTACTTACCAAGAAAGTGCGTCAGAGGAGAGGACATCCTATTGAGACTTTAGGTGAGAGTAGCATGGAAGAATGGGAAATAGTAGGACCCACAGGGTCCTGGAAACCTACAAGAAGAACTTTATGACAGGCAGATCTGGGTCCTGGGGTCCTCCTCAAACTAAGGCACCAGCCAAGGAGAATATAGGCATTAAACTTCGAACCCCTACCAAGACCTAGCCGACGAACATGATATTCTCCACCGTTGAGTGGAGAGTGAGATCTGACTCTCACACGAACTCTGATGCCCCTTTTCTGACCACGTCCCCTGGATGGGGAGGCCTGGCGGCACTCAGAGGAAGGATAGCTAGTTACCAAGAAGAGACTCGATATTCTAAGAGCATATATAGGGGGAGGAGGTCTCCCTCAATCACAGACATAGGGGAGGGGAGAAGGGGAGAACTGGGAGCGAGGGAAGAATGGGAGGAAACAGGGGAAGGGCTAACAATCGAGATGTAATATGAATAAAATGGAAAAAACAAAAACAAAAACAAAGGTAGTTGTGTGTGTGTGTGTGTGTGTGTACATTTAAGTGTTTATGAGTCTATGTGAATATGTGTGTATAGGACAGAAGACAACTTTTGTCTTGTTCTTTGGGTGCTTGTCAACCTTGTTTTTTGAGACAGGGTTTCTCACTGTAATAGAGTTTGCCAAGTAGGCTAGAGTGGCTGGCCACTGAGGCCCAGGGATCTGCCTTTCCAGTTGGCATTACAAGCTTGTGTCGCCACAACTGGCCTTTTAATGTGGCTTCTTGGGGGTCATTTGTTACATTAAAATTGTATCGGTTCAGCCTAAGATTGCTAAATAAAGACACACAGTCTGAAGCCTAAGGTTAGTCTGTCAGCTCTGTTCTGGGCAGAAACTATACTAACACAAATGTATTCCTAAACTTTGGTGAACAAAGTACTCTAAACTGATATATAATACATAGACCCCAAGCATTTGCCACTATGATGCTAGTCTAGCCATTCTCCTGTCGTCTTCCTCCACCCCCCAACCCCCATCTCTCCCTCAACTGCCAAACTTGCTGTTCCTCCCCCAGCAAGCCCCGCTTTCCACTTCCTGTCCTTCCACCTAGCTGATTGGCTAAACAGCACTTTATTGACGGTTTATACATCCACTCAGCATTCCTCCACAGTCATTGGGTCTTCACTCTTGGGCGGCAAGTGTTTTACCAACTAAGCTATTTTCCCAGCCCCATTAAAGTTCTTTCTTACTGACTTGGAATCTATAGCAATTCCTCTGAATGACTTCCTCCCTTGGTAGTGGCTCAGGCTGAAGGGCTCTGTAGCTAAGCATGCAGCACTCTTTATTGCTGTGACTGGGAGACAGACTGGGGATAAGCCTAGTGCTGCCTGCATGGTGATAATATGCACTGGCTGTACCACTGAACTCCTGCTCCCCCTTCTCCTCTTCCTCCTCCTCCGCCTCCTCCGCCTCCCTCTTTTTCAGTACTGGGATTGAACCAAGGTCCTCCTGATGTGAAGCATGCACTCTGTCATTGAGTTTCACTCACTCTTAAATGCCTCCCCCAAGAACTGACATTTACCACTAGTGTTCATAGCTTATTGGACATAATCAGGTTCGTGGCCTGGCCTAAAAGGCTTAGAGATATGGCTTGTCCCTCTATTTCAAGAGCGAAGAGAAGTGAGTGTAAGTGAATACTAGACATTTGTTCCATATTACCTAAATAACCAATAAACAGCACCTATAAATTGATTTTAAGTAAATACTATTGTTCTTTTAGCTGCAAAATTAAAAACAATTTTATGTACTCTTAGTTTTTTGTTTTTATTTTTGTTTGTTTGTTTGTTTGTTTTGGTTTAACTTTAGGCAACTGGTTGTGAATCACTAGAGACACAAATCCTTCTGGTTATGTGTATGACATTCTCATAGCAGAAAGCTATAAGTAGAAAGGAGTGACATCACCAAAATCATTTAAAAAGTTATTAGCGACCCGCAGAAGCAGGTCTCAACAGAAGCTGCTTCTGTTGAAACTCACTGGCTTCTCATCCAAGCCTGCAAGGGAATAAACATGGTGAAAACCTGGACCCCATGTAACCCAGTGCATCCTACTTCCAAGTTGAAGGCACAGAGAGATACGCCACTGTTCTTATCCTTTCCTTTAGAGCAGTGGTTCTCAACTTTCCTGAAGCTGTGTGGCCCTTTAATACAGTCCCGCATGTTGTGGTGCCCCCTCCCCCAACCATGGAATTATTTTTGGTGCTATGTCATAACTGTAATTTTACTATTTTTATGAATCCTAATGTAAGTATCTGTGTTTTCAGATGGTCTTAGGCAACCAAAGGGGTCTCCACCCACAGCTTAGAACTGCTGCTCTAGAGTCACCTTGGATTCCAGGGACAGGAATGATTTGTAAACATCTATGTGACAAGGGACATTTCCTGGAAGATTCCCCTCAAGGGACTGTTAGGTATAGGAGCAGCCACCCCAGGATAAAGACAGCTATTTAAGGTGAGAGACCCTAGAGCAGATCATCTTTTAGGAACCAAGCTGGTTTCTGCCTTGTGATCTGACAGTAATTAACACATTGATTAACAGATCAACAATTTATCAGCTGAAACAATGATGGGCGAGACCACACCTTGACATCTACTCTGAGGGCAATTATCTGTGGTGCTGAGGCTGCACCTTGGAGCAAGTAAGCTTCTAAGAAGCAGACTGAGCTCCTCAAGCAAGCACTGTGATAGGATTTCCTCTGGCCATCTTGCAGAGCCGGAATGAGACAATAATCAAATAAACCACAACGTATCCAGGACTCAGCAGGAGAAGAAATGAAGGTTAGGAAGAATAGAACTCTGCTGAGATCTCTGGCCATTTTCTTTCCCGAGTACCTGTGCTAGATCTAGGCACAAGCTTTCCTAGAGAGCAGGCAACCACACTAAAGGGAAAATAAAGAAGCTATGATGTCGTGGGTTGGTATCACCAAATGGCAATCTACAAGCTTATCAGATGAACAACTATTTTCTACTACATAATATACAATATAGAAAGCTAGTAGATGTGTCCACAAAGACTGCCAACTGACCAAGTCATGCTAGCCAAAGGGACATACAAAATAAACCAACTCCTTCTCCAGGCGCTTGCTAGCTAATCTCTTCCCCACACCCCCAACCTTTCTCTTTTGAAATATTTTCATATTATTGAACCTGGCTTGTGCGTGGGGCTGGAGAGATGGATCAGCAGTTAAGAGCATTGCTGCTTTTGCAGAGGACCTGGGTTCAGTTCCCAGCACCAGTGTGATGGCTCACAATTGTTCAGGCTATCCAATACCTACTGACTTTGAGGGTACCAGACATGTATGTGGTGAAACATACATCTCTGTGTGTGTGGGGGGGGTGGTGGGAAGTACTCGTATACATAAAATAAAAATAAATAAGCCTTTATAAATACCTGAAGAAGCTGGAGAGGTAGTTCAGTAGCAGAAAACTTGTCTAATATGAAGAAACCCTGGGCTTCATTTCTCATGCTGCACAAAATACAGTATAAAAAGGCCATGCCCAAGCTTGAATCCGTCTGAAGTAGAATGCTAGGAGGCAGAAGAAAATCTTAACTTCCAAGCATTTTGGAGCATCTTTTACTGTGGGTAACTGCAGATATATAGTCCTTTTTGAATGTTTGCCTTGAGTTGAGTTTCAGTAAAGTTCAAAAACACTAGTATGTCACAGACTACGTTGCTAACCACAGTAAGATTAAGTGAAAAATCATCAATGAAAAGGTTATTTGAATACCCTCTGGACTATCCTAATGTGGCTGAAAACTAAGCAACATACTTTTAAAGAGCTCACTCCTGCACTCCCACTGCAGCTGAAGTGAATTAAGCCCAGTGAAAGTGAAAGGCAGAACAATTATAGAGATAAGTGCAGAAATCAATGAAGTAGCGAGCAGGTGTGCTACAGAGAAAGCGAAGTTAGCTCTCAGAAGTGACTTATACTCTTAGCAAGACTAATTCAAAGACAAAAGAAACCACACAAATGAGCAATAACCAAAGCATGGATCCACAAAGATTTTGCAGATACCAAAAGAATGAGAAAATGAAGAGCTGGGGAGATAGCGTGGCCAGGAGAGAACTGGAGTTCCATGCTCAGAGCTCACATACAAAAGCCCAGGTCTGGTGGTGCATGCCTCCAATTCTATTGCTGGAGAGATGGAGACAGACAGACAGGAGATAGACAGGGGCTTGCCTGCTGGCCAACCAGTGTAGTCTCCTTGGCAAGTTCCAGGCCAGTGAGAGACTCTCAAATAAAATAAAGTGAATGGTGCCTGAGGGACAACACCCAAGGCACACATGCACATGCACACACACACACACACACACATGCACACACACACACAGAGATGCATGCACATTTGCACACACACGCATACAAATGCACATACTCCACAGTGAGAAAAGTATAAGCAGCTGCTGTCTATCAATAAACTACAACTTGATAAATAATTCTGTATATTAAATTAATGGAATCTGCAATATGAGAACTTTCCCACCACATACCAGTTAGGGGAGCAGGTAGGCTAAAGGCAGATCTTCACCTCTTTCTCTGTTTCTCCAAACCCAGTCTTTCAGTCTCACTCCCAGCTCTGCAGCAGTCCACCTGCTGTAGTCTCCCTTCCCCGTTCTCCCGTCTCCAGTAGACCATAGAGACCTTGCCTCCAAACCTCTCTCCCCATACTCATTGTTTTATCCCAGACCCCAAGTTGAGCAGGCAATCCCTGGGGACCCACAGGCCACTCCAGCCAGGGAATCAGGTAAAGGAAGGACAGATTTTCACCTTTCCTTCTGCTCCTCCAAATTGAATCCCTAGTGTCACCCGCAACTCTGCTGCACATCTTCTGTTGTGGTCTCTCCTCACTTTCTGCTCTCACTCCCAAGGGACTAAGCAGATTCTGGTGGAACACACCGCTTTCCTCCTTCCTTTGGACCTCTTCAGCCTACCCCCTCCTGTCCCATCCCCATTTCTAAGTGTCAGGCTCCCAACACCTAGAAAAACATTTTACTAGGAACCCCCAGTGGCCTTACCTATTAGGATCCCAGAAGAATTTCCTACCACACAACATACAACTACCACACCCTCCTGAGAGCCATAGAGGAAACAGAAAGCAAGGAACAAAACACCACCCAACAAAGACAAAACCAGATATCAGTACCTAGAATTACGATCTTCTCAAACCCCGATGCCTAGGTGCCAGAGTAAAGTCCCAACCAACAGCCAGGATAATAGGTCTCCACTAGAGCCCAGCAACCATATGTATTGGAACATAGCTGAAGCACAAGAAAAACACCTTAAAATAGCCTTTATTAATATGATAAATGTCCTTAAGGAGGAAGTGAATAAATCCATTAAAGGAATCTATGAAACAAACAGGGGATGGAAATGAATAAAACAGTTCAAGACTTGAAAGTGGAAATAAAATCAACAAAGAAAACATATTGAGCCAGGTGTGGTGGCACACACCTTTAATCCCAGTACTCAGGAGGCAGAGGTAGGTGGCTCTCTGTGAGTTCGAGGCCAGCCTGGTCTACCAAGAGAGTCCAGACCAGCTAAGGCTATACAGAGAAACCCTGTCTTGAAAAGAAAAGAAAAGATACTGAGATAAAACTGGATTTGAACAATCAAGGAATTTGAACAGGAACCTTAGGGGTAAGTCTTACCAACAGAATACAAGCGACAGAATAGAATGTGCCATGTCTTTAAACCTAGCACTTTGGAGGCAGAGGCAAGTGGATCTCTGAGTTCAAAGCCAGCCCGACTTACAAAGTGAGTTCCAGGACAGCCCGAGCTATACAGAGAAACTCTGTCTTCAAAAACCAAACCCCAAAACAACAACAACAACAAAAAAGACATAGATGGACAGATTGTATCAAAAACTGGATCCATCCTGCTGGCCGCATCTAAGAAATACATCTCGGCATCAAGGATAGACATCATCTCTGGGGAAACTGTTGGAAAAAGCTATTTCAAACCCTTGGACCTGAGAAAGAAACTAGCCAGAAGAGATAGAGATAAACCCTATATACTCATCAAAGAAAAACATCACCAACAGGGCATTACAATTCTAAACATCTATGCACCAAACACAAGGGTACCCATGTTCCTAAAAGAAACACTACTACAGCTAAAAGCACATACTGATCCTCACACACTGGTGGTAGGAGACTTCAACACCCAACTCTTGTCAATAGACAAGTCATCCAGACAAAAACTAAGCAGAAACACTGGAGCTAAATAATGTTAAATTCCAATGGGCCTAACAGATATTTACAAAAGATTTCATTCAAATACAAAAAATACCTTTTTCTCATCACCTCATGGAACTTTCTCCAAAACTGACCACATACTTGAACACAAACTAACTTTCATTAAATACAAGAACATTGTAATAACACTCTCGATCCTGATAATCATGGATTAAAGCTGGATATCAACAACAACAGAAAGCTTACAAACTCATTGAAACTGAATAGTTCATTACTGAGTGAAAAATGAGTCAAGACAGAAATTAAGAAAGAAATTAATGACTTTCTAGAATTGAATGAAAATGAATACACAACATAACCAAATATATGGGACACAATGAAAGCTGTTTTAAGAAGCAAGTTCATAGTATGAAGTGCCTACATAAAAAAAATGGAATGATTTCATACTACTATCTTAACAGGACACCTGAAAGCTCTAGAGAAGAAGAAGAAGAAGAAGAAGAAGAAGAAAGAAGAAGAAGAAGAAAGAAGAAGAAGAAGAAGAAGAAGAAGAAGAAGAAGAAGAAGAAGAAGAAGAAGAAGAAGAAGAAGTCATACCTAAAAGGAGTAGATGGCAAGAAATAGTCAAACTCAGGCACAAAATCAATAAAATAGAAACAAACAAAATTTACAAAGAATCAATGAGTTAACTCTTTGAGAAAATCAGTAAGATTGACAACCCTTAACTAAACCAACTGAAAGGTGGAGAGAGAATATCCAAATTAACAAAATCAGAAATGAAAGAGTCACATAACAGTTACCGAGGAAATGCAGAGAATCCTAAGGACATACTTTAAAAACTCCACCAAACTGGGAAATCTAAAGAAATGGATAATTGTCTTGATACATATCACTTACCAAAGTTAAACCAAGATCAGATAAGTAATTTAAACAGAACTATAACCCCAAATGAAATAGAAGGAGTAATTAAAATTCTCCCAAGGAAAAAAAAAGTTCCACAGCCAGACAGTTTTAGTACAGAATTCTACCAGTCTGTTCTCTCAACTAATGAGACAGAATTAACCCTTTCTTCCTAAAGTTGTTTTTGTTAGATATTTGTTACAGCAAGGAGAAAAGTCATGAATGCATAGGTGATATGTATGCATAGGAGAGGTGTGCAGATAATTCTTTCACTCCTGAAAGTTGACTAAGCCTAAGACAAGTTACAGGACAATGTACTAGAATATTTGAAATATTAAATATATTTACCAGCGTAATCTTGCCTGGTGTATACATCTGTAAAAATATATCTAGTAATAAAGTAAACACCAGGACCATTTGTGTCTTTATGTACATGAACCTCAACAAAAAGATGAAACATACCAGAAAAATACAATGATATTTTTGAAAATATGTACCAGTTCATTTTTTTGATGCTGTAACAAAATATCTGGAGCTGGGTAAGTCATAAATAAAGAGGTCTATTTTCAGCCTCCTTCAGTGATGGGAGGTAATGCTAATGTAGTCACATGGTGAGATAGGAAGCCAGGACACTTTAGGTCCCTGCCATTCTTCATAGTGCTTCTCTCTTTCATAGGGTCTAATGAAGGTCCCATGAGATTTACATGAACCCAATGACCTAATTACCTCCCACCACTCTTTTACAGTGCCACAGTGTGGGCCCCACTCCCAGCGTACAAGACTTGCATGGGGGGGGGGGGGGTAACCCAGTCATGCCACACCAAAGTCCTAGGAGACTCCTATTATCAATACTTCAAAGCAGGAGCCAGCATTCTGCCTAGAGCCTTATAGCCAGTTTATATTTGCAAGCCATACTGTGCATCATAACTTCTTACCCAGACCACTGTAGTGCAAAATTAGCCATACACTATACACATGTAAATGAATGGCTACAGTTGTATTCCAATAAATGCCAGTTACAAAATATAGGTAGATCATCTTCTCTTGCTTTAAAACCTTAGCAGAGATATTCCCCTACATTTAATTAAAATAACAAAACAATGATTATGCTATATGTGACAATAGTAAGATCTCTTCTGCCCAATTATAGTATAACTGTTATTTGTTCTCAACAGATCTTCTATAGTCCAGGCTGGTCTCAAATTCATTGTCAGAGAATGACCTTGAATTCTTGATCCTCTTGACCCCACCTCCCAAATGCTGGGTTTGCAGGCATTTGCCACCAAGCCTGACCTCTGTGGATGGTTTTATGTGCCGAGCGTATGTTCTGTTTTGGAATTTTGGTAAAACCAGAAAGAAGTACCACAAACCAGACCAAAATACTTGTGAATTCAAAGATGGGGTTAGTCAAGGCAGACTTCCCTATGACTGAACTGTTAATTAGGAGACCAAAAGAATTAACTGGAGTCATCTAGGTGACAACTGGTAGGGAACATGGAAGAGCCAGGAATAAAACAGGTCAAGGGGAAATGAGCCAAGGTGGTAGAAGGAATGGTTGGCATGTGAAGCTCCCGAGGATCGCATGCAATGAGGAAGAAAACAGAGATGTGAATGAAAATGGAATGGTACCCAGAGCCTAGAGCTGATGGGCAGGAGGGATTTGGTCTCTTGAAGGCAATTTGGGTGAAGTAGTGGGGTTATTTTTAAAACAGGTGAATGATACGACCTAATTACTGCTTTTTAAAAACACTACTCCAGCTCCCAGTGAGATGCTCAGTGAATGAAGATGCCTGCCAGCTTGATTTCAATACCTAGAACACACAAGGTGGAAGGATGGAATGGATTTCTGAAAACTGTCCTCTGACCAGCTGAGTGCCTTACATATGTGGGTATATCTACTCATACATATAAGCATACATGTAGACATAGACACAAAATAAAGAAATAAAAATATGATATATTAAAAACACACACACTGGCCTCTATGCTGAGAATTCAAAGAGAGTAGCAAAAAGGCAGAGAAAATCTTTAGGAAACCACCAGTCTAGCCAGCCAGTCTAGGCATTTGGGTAGCAGAGGAGAGAAGTGGGTGGTTGGGAGATGCAGTTAGGAGGTCAACTTCAGAGAACTTGGTGATGATGGACTCCTTTGGGTAGATAAGAAAAGGAAGACTTGTATGAGTGGGGATGTACCAAGTAATCATTCAGGAAACAGATCAACTGAGTTCACTGGAGATGCATAATTAGGTTGCCAAGCAACAGTGGGTTGGCGATGTTGACTTTTCAATGATACCAATCAGTTCAGCTGTGTGTTTTCTCCTGCTGGAGCTAGGACACTGGGAGGCCAGATGGTTGGGTTCATCTAGGGTTGGAGTTTGGTATGTTTGCAGGTGGGGAAAGAACACGATGATTACTCTGGTGTTTGCACAGGATTTGTACTGAGGGACTTCTTAGTGCCTAAAGCAACAGAGCTTCATGAGAAAGGGAGGGGTTGTGCCCCAGAGGTCCTAATGAGATGCAAGATGGTAGAAGAGTAAGATGTGTGAACCACATAGCTTCTGGCATTTTGTAATTTTTATTTAATAGACTGCTGAGGTACAGAGTTCAGCAAACTAGCATCTTCCTGTGTACCCATGGTGGGCTGCTGCAGGTCTGTGAAAGCTGCTTCAGTTAGGGTGGATGAACATCTGACATCCAGGTGTTGAAATCTCAGGCACACAGAGGAGAGGTGGCAGCTGTTGACAGCAAGAGGAAGAGGAAAGTGCGACCCAGTTGGGTGGTGTGAGTATCAAAGGAGAGGGAATTTTCACAAGAGGAAAGAGACTTCACATCTGAAAGCAGCAGAGCTGAGTGGGTGGTGGACGCACTGAGTTGAGCTGAGAGCTGATCGGAAAGGGATTTCTGGCAGAGGAATTAGACAACCCCTACATGGCTTTTGGATGAAGATGCTCACATTGCCCAATACTGACGTGTGAAAGGCTTTTGCTCTTTAAACAACAAATAACTTAGGGGAGAGGACTTTTCATTTTAAAGATGTCTTTTGTTTTTAAGTTGTTAACATACCCCAGCCCTTGGGATGCTGGGACAGGTGGATCTCTACGAGTTTGAGGCCAGCCGAGGAGTATGTAGTAAGACCTTTTCATACATACACACACACACACACACAAACACACACACACACACACACAATTTGATAATGAAAATACACTATAAGTAATATGCTAAGTTTTCTCCTGGGATGATGGAAAGATTCTGGTATCTGATGATGGTGGAGATTGCACAACACTGTGAGTGTCATAAAGGACAGCAAGCTGCACACTGAAAAGTAGTCAAAGTGGGTCTTCCTCTGCTTAGCCTGCTGCGATGAATACATAAACTGAGTGGTTTATAAGTGATGGAAATGTGGGGCTGGGACAATGGCTGCGGTGGGAAAATGCCTGCCACACAAGCATTCCTAGAACATTGTGTCAAAAAAAAAAAAAAAAAGCCAGGCATAGTGATTTAGAGAGAGGAATATTTCTAGATTAGGATACCAAGCCTATTTGTTGAGTTTGAGGCCAGTGAGAGACCCTGTCTCAAAAACCAAACCAAACCAAACCAAAAAACCAAGGTGCATAGTGCCCAAACTTGATCCTCGGCCTTAATGTACAGGAATACATGTTCACACTCACCCAAATACAATCACATATGCACACACAAACACATTCACCCTAAGCCAACAAAACAACCAACAAAAACAATAGGAGGCTGGCAAGGCCTAGGACACCTAGTAGCAGATTCAATGTCTGTTAAGGATCAATTTCCTACCTGTTTGTGTATCTCTGTGTGATGGAAGGTTCAAAAGGGAGTGGTCTACAGTCTCAAACGGTATTTCTTCATCAAACCCCTCCCCCAGAGACTCAGGGATCTATGTAGAAGAGGAGGCAGAAAGATTGTAAGAGGCAGAGGGATGGTGGACTCCAGGAAACACATCTTTCAGACCAACGGGTCTGATCCACAAAAGAACATGGCATCACACGCGGAGAACAGCATTGTGAGTTGAAGCCTGTGGAGCTGGTTTTCCTCTTACGTCTTCACTAGAGCCCCAGGGATGGAATGCAAGGTCACCAGGCTCTGCAGAAAGCACCTTGTTTGCCTGCAGAACTGCCTTGTGGACCTGAAAAATGTCAAGTTTTATTTCTTGTGCATATTTGCTAGAGTTTGTTTTTGGTTGTTTCTTGTTTTGTTTTGTTTTGGTTTATTTATTTATTTATTGGTTTTTCAAGACAGTGTTTCTCTGTGTAGTCTTGGCTGTCCTGGAATCACTTTGTAGACCAGGCTAGCCTCAAACTCACAGTGAACTGCTTGCCTCTGCCTCCCGAGTGCTGGAATTAAAGGTTTGGGCCACCACACCTGGCTTGCTGCAGTTTTGTTTTTTTTTGTTTTTGTTTTTAAAGGAGTGTATAGGCAAAGGCAGCAGATCATAGGCTCATTTGATCACAGATAAGTTTTGTTTGGAATCACCATTCTGGCTGTCAGTGTGTTTATAGAAGAATCTGGCTGGGGTGACACATCTCTCTCTCTAATCTCCTTGAGAAGATGGTGTAGGACAATCATTGACTTCAAAGCCAAGCTTGGCCACTTAGTGAGACCCTGTCCTAATTTTAAAAAGAAGAAAAAATTAAAGAAGAAACATAAAACTTGTTTATCATCATCGTCGTCACCATCTTTTTTTTTTTTTTTTTTTTTTTTAAGTTGAAACAGGATATTGCTGTGTAGCTGAGGCTGGTCTCCAACTGGAACAATCCAACTACCTCAGCTTTCTGAGTGCTGGGATTACAAACTTGAGTCACTCTGTCTGCATAGTTTGCAACATTTAAAGATCTGGGAAATTTACATAAGAAATCCCTTTTGCAAAACAGAATGATTAATGACTCTGAGCCTACATTCCTGGTTGGACTGGATCAACTGCACCAAGGCAGTCTGCCACTCTGAGATGGAATTTGGACCTCTTCTTTCCACTGAGTGCTTGTTACCTAGATGCTTGCCCTGTTGTCTTTTCAGAAGTAAAAAACCCTGGAGACATATGTGTACAGTCATGCCCTATGAAGATGAGAAAAGATCAACACAACAGGGCTTCGTGGTTTGAGAACAGTGGAAGACAACACATTCCTTGGTGGAAGCAAAGCTGTCTGCTTAATGTGTAAAAAAAGATGTCTGAGAATACAATCTAGGCACCTTCATTATTTTCAGGGCTTTCCCAACTTCCCAGGGCAGTTGTGCTTGCTCCCTTGATATTTCTAAACTGTTGGCTAAGCCTTTAAAAAATTGTGAAAAGTAAAAAACAAATACAAAATCTGAAGACCAGAAAAATTCTTAATCCACCAATCCTTTGGCTAAGGAAAGTACCCTGACATTGTCAATATTGGTTCATATGCCAGCAATGCATCATTTTCTGTTTGTTGCATATGGAAGGGCTATTGAAGATCTTCCTTACTCATTGGTACACAAATGCACTGTGGAAACAGGAATATTAAACCATAATATGTTGACAACACCACGATACATTGAGTGGGCATGACCCATCACTAGATAAAATGACTTCTATTTGAAAGTGAAACACAGTAAGCACAGATAGTCGCATGTAATGATTGAGTTATTTTATGTGTTTGGGTGCACACTTACCATATCATGTGTATGTGGGAGTCAGAGGACAACCAGTGGAGTCAAGTCTCACCATCTACATTGTGGGTCCCCAGGATCAATTGAAGACATCAGGCTTGGCAGGTTCCTTACCCCACTGAACAATCCATCACATTGAGCACATACTATCACATTTTAGGAACTAAATTTTAGTTTTCTTCTTACTAAATGAGAGTTAAAAAATAAGTCCATAGTGAGAATAAAAATGTCCCCTTAGAAATCAAGCATTGGCTCAGAGTTGACTATAGTGTCCTGCTGCTGTCCTGTGATGACACAGGCCATGTCATGTGTAGCAATAGAGGGTATATTAATTTTAGGACTGCCTAACAAAATGATCAAACATGGTGCCTTTAACAATAGAAATCCATTTTTTAAAAATTCTAGATGTTAGAAGTCTAAAATGAAGATGCCATGGGCTAAGGTACCTTGTTTGTATCCTCTTCTCCAACTTTGTGCTGCTAGTGAGCCTTCACTAGGAGATGCACTGCTCTAATCTCTGACTTAATTGGCACATGATATCCTATTTTATGTCTCTTCCTTTTATGAAATAATCACTTATATTTGGTTAGAAGGTACTTAAATGACCATATCATAATTAAACCCTGTTTCTAAGTATGGAGGGCTAGAGATGGTAGCTGTTTGGTAGCAACTTCCTCTGACTCAAAATGCTCCATCCTGAAAGAAGCTCCCTAACACTCGGGAAATTCTGAAGGAGGAATCATGATGACTCAGGAAGTAAACAATTCATAAGTCTTAGGAAGCCCCTGAAACTGACTAGATGCCCAAAGTCTGTCCTTCCTATTGCTGTATAAGAAGTAAGGACTCTGTGGAGACTTGGATTCACCAGGCAAGCTGACTGGAAGAGAGTTCAGTCTTTGAGATGCCTGCAAGCCATGCAGTAAGTTCTAGAATTCCAGATTTTGTGAGTTATCACTCACAGTAGAGTGAACTTTCTTTAATGCTCCAACAAAGTTCTGTTAGTGGGAGGTGTGGAAGCTTTGAGAGGTGATGACTCTTTGGAAAGCTACAAGGGACCCTGTGCAGTCTCTTCTCATTACTATGTCTGCTTTCTCACTAATGGTGTCAGTGGATTGTGCGGTCACTTGATCTTACTACCATATATCATTTTGCTACGGATATAAATCAATAGGCTAATAAAGAACTGGACCCTAAAGCTGAGAGACAAAATATTTCTTTCTCTATGTCCCTCTCCCCTTCTCTTTCTCAGTCCCCATCCCCCAGCCTTAGAGTCCAAGGTAGCTGAGACTGGCCTTGAATTTGCTAGGTAGGCTGAGGATGACCTTGAGGTTCTCATCCTCCTGCTTTTATTTTCCAAATGCAGGGATTATAAACATGCTCCACCATGGCCAGTTTATTCAGTGCTGGGGATTGAGCGCAGAACTTCATGCCTGCTAGGTAAGTAATCTATCATCTGAGCCATATCCAATGTTTTCTCTTTATGAGTTAATTGTCTCTGGTGTTTTGGTACCATGAGGGAAAGCTGGCTAACATATGTTCCTTTACTCTCTCATTGCAACCCAAACTTGAACACATCCAATTCTATTAATCAACTACCAATTATCCATCTATTGTCTATCTTTCATCTACCTATCGTCTATCACATATTACCTGAGAATAATCAAGATCCTGTCTTCTCCTTCTCTCTCTCTCCCCCCGCCCCCTTTCTCATCCACTGTTTTTTTGGATGAGGGAAAGCTGGAAATACTGGGATGTTAAGCCCATCAGCTAGTGACTCATGGGAATGTTTGGTGTTTCCAATTCCTCCGTCTCATAGCTGAGACAGCTCTGAGGCATAATTTTTAAAACCATTTCCAGGATTTCTTCATGATATATATTGCAGACATTCCCAGTCTAGAAAGTTTGATGACACACCCTGTTTGTTGTCTTTCTTTCTGATGCCACATTCTCACATCCCTGCCAGTGTTCCAAAATTCCCCATTCTCCTCAAACGAGCTACTTGGACTTGAATTCTTGCCTTGGGGTTTCTTTCTTGGAGAACCAAAGTAAGACAGGATTCTCCTTTTCTTTCCCTTTCTTTCAACCAGCTACCAACTTCTATGAATTCTACAAAATCACAAGATGGAGTCCTTTGCCTCAGCCTCTCTTCCTTACCCAGAATCCATTGCCACCATCTTTGGCTTTCACTGTAACTGCTTCCTACTTGCCTCTCTTCATTGTCTTTTGTCTTTGGCACTTTCTCCTCCCCCCAACCCCCCAGCAATCATTTAAATATATAAATGTGACCACTTCACCACCCCCTAAGCTTTTAGGTCTCAGTTTACCTCTGAAGCTCCTGTGAGAGCTTCACCATCTTTGTGATCTAGAGGTTTATACAGAGGACAGGCTGCCATGCCCCCTTTAATGCTCTCTCCTCTTGTACCTCAGTTGACTGTTCACTTGGTTGTATTTCTCACTGAACAGCAAATTCTCTTAAGGATAGGGACAGTGTTTCTCCATTCCCTCCTCTCTTCTCTTTTCTTCCCATTCTCTCTCCCTCCCCTCTTGTTTTTCTTTCTCCTTTTTCTCTTTTGTCCTTTCCCAGTTCTTCTTTCCCCTTTTCTTCTCCCCTCTTCTTCTCCTATATTCTCCTTTTGTCCTTCTTTCACCTTTCTTTCTCCACCTTCCTTTCTCTTTCCTTCCCAGTTGTATTTCTATAACTAAACATAGGGTACAATATAGAAACTCAACAAATATTTGTTACACAAATGAAGATTAACTGTTGCTTCCATTTTACTCACATTGACCTATTTTCTGAAGAATGTTTCTCATTCTTTGAAAAACATTCTTTGCAACTTAACCCATGCTTACTCTCTTGCTCTAATTAAAAGGTTAAAAAAAAAAATACTGAGTAATGATCTCATTAGTACATATTAGTTCACCAGACTGTGGTGGGTGAGGGGCAGGCTGGATTTTATTTAAAGAGTAATGTGGGACTGGAGAGACACGCTACTGGTAAGAATGCTGCTACTCTCTACCAAGAAGAAACTTGATACCCTATGAGCATATACAGGGGGAGGAAGTCCCCCTCAGTCACAGTCATAGGGGAGGGGAGTAAGGGGAAAATGGGAGAGAGGAATGGGAGGATACAAGGGATGGGATAAGAATTGAGATGTAATATGAATAAATTAATAAAATGCATTTTTTAAAAAAAGAATGATGCTACTCTTCCAGGGCATTTGAGTTTGCTTCTCAGTAACGATGTTGTATGGCTCACCGCCTGTAACTCCAGCTCCAGGGGATATGATGCTCCCTTTTTATGGATACCACACACATGCGGCACACAAACACACACACACACACACACACACACACACACACACACACACACAGAAAGAGAGAGAGAGAGAGAGAGAGAGAGAGAGAAATAAATAAATAAAAATTTTAATTTGTAATTGTTTCTGTTAAATGCTACAAAAAGGAGTCTGGACAATAATGTAGCTTATAACTACCAAATTCTTCCTTTAAAATATTTATTTTTATTTGTATAAATGCATGTGTTCCTGTTTGAGTGTATACCAAATATATGTGGGTGCTCATGGTGGCCAGCAGAGGGTTTTGGCATCTGGAGTTACAGGCAGTTGGGAGCCAGGTGGCATAGGAGCTGGGAACTGAACTTGGAACTGAACTCTGGAAAAGCGGGAAGCCCTCTTTACCACTGAACCATTTCTCTAATCCATAATCTCCAATTCTGTTTTATTGTTTTATATTTTAAAATAATCCTTGGTCATACACACACACACGCACACACACACACATACACACACACACATATATAATACAAATAAAGAATATGGCTATGGTATGAACCATGCTTCAGTATAGGTATAAATTGTGAAATTATTAAGTCAAGCTAATTATCATATGCACAATACCACATGCTAGTCATTCTTACTTGATCAGAATATCCCAGGCCTACTCTTTTTTCAATCTTGTTATGAATTGATGTATTTTTAAAAATTGTGTGCTAGGGGGGGGGGTACGTGACTTGCGGGAGGGTATATTCAGAGGTCAGAAGACAACTTTTGGGAACTTTTTCTTTTCTTCTACCATGTGGATTTTGGGGGTTGAACGCTGGTCCTCAGGTTTGGTAGTAAATGCCTTTACCTACTGAGCAAGTCACTGGCCTCTCTTAGCAATTTCAGTTACAGAGTGCATTATTTTTAAAGATAGGTATGCTGGTACATGCACACAACAGAAATAAAGAGATTAATACCTACAAAGCACTGAACATCGCTATCATTGTTGCTATCATGTTAGTTAAAAAACAAGCTCTGGGGCCTGGAGAGATGGCTCACTGGTTAAGACTGCTCTTCCAAAGGACCCGGGTTCAATTCCAAGACCCAAATGGCAGCTCACAACTGTCTGTAACTCCAAGATCTGACACCCTCCCACAGACATACACATAGGCAAAACACCAATGCACATAAAATAAAAATAAATAATTAAAAAAAAAGAAAACACCCTCTGATAATATCTCATTTTTCCTAATACTTCTGAACTATGGGAACTCCTGGCACCATCAATATACAGATAGAATAACTGGAGCCTAAAAAATAAAACCAAACTTGCCAAAAGCCAACAGTTGATTATAAAGGGCTGATTATATGCCAGGCACCATTCTTTTTTATTTTGAAAAAATATTTATTTTTCAATCATGTTTATTTTTATTTTCAAATTGTGTGTGTGTGTGTGTGTGTGTGTGTGTGTGTGTGTGTGTGTGTGTGTGTGTCTACACATGTGTGCCAGAGGTATCAGGTCTCTGGAGTCATAGTTAAAGGTGAATGTGAGCCACTATGTGGGTGCTGGGAATTGAGTTTCTGCCTTCTGGAAGAATAAGCCAGTACTCTTAATCACTGAGCCATCTCTACAGCACCCCCCCTCCCCCAGCATCAGTCTAAGAGTTACCAGTCCCAGCTCTGTACCAGCTCCCTGATTCCACAGGAGAGTAGTTTGGTTTGATGAAACAGAATACTTAGCATAGAATAAAATGTTTTTGAAAAACACAACATTACATTTTATTTTTATGTTTAGTAATATCTTAGAAGTAAACTCCTGCTGGGTAGTGGTTGTGAATGCCTTTAATCAGAGCACAGGAGAGACAGAGGATCTCTGAATTTGAGTGAGTCTACAGAGTGAGTTCCAGAACTGCCAAGGCTACATAGGGAAAATCCTGTAGAAGAAAGAAGAAGAAGGAGGAGGAGAAGGAAGAAGAGGAGGAGGAGGAGGAGAAGGAGGAGACTCCTAAATACTTTTTGATACCATCTAAGCCATTTTACAGACCTACCTGCTTTGAGGCCTCCACAATGACATTTGATGCTTTGTAACACAGATTGTCACAGTTAGGGCCCAAAACTTGCTGAAGGAAAGACCCCAACCGAGACAGTATACAAACAGCAAAGAGCATTTATTTCTACAGAAGTCCAGCATGCTGGGGCCACCATTCAGGAAGAATGGTGACCATGAGGTGAGCTCACAGTGCAGGCTCTTTTTAAAGCCACTTAGAGGAATTCCAGATATAGTTAGGTCATCTTTGTTTCCATTGGTATAAACCAGAAGCACGGCTATGGTGCATTGCGAATTGGTTGGCTCCAAGTTAGGAGGTAGTTATAAGTTACAGGCTTTGCTGGAGCCAAGGCAGGAATCAATTATGAGTTAGGGGCAGTTGAGCAACCTTATCTCTCCTGGCCAGATGTCTTGGTCAACTCTGATTGGTTGCCCATTTTCTGTTGTTTTTCTTGTAACTGAAGTTTCTATTTCTGAGAAACAGAAACTTAGGCCTGTGCTGGCTCACTGAGAAAAGGAAGCCTGTCATGGAGCTGGTTAGGCTTATTTAACCAGGCCCCATCATTGCCCCCTTGAGAAAGGTTCAACTTTGAGTCCTTGAGATGTTTCTAAGGGCTGATATTGTGGGTTTAACACCATGAGCTGACCAGTAGAGATCCGATTGGGTACGCTCTGGTCCTTCACCACAATTCCTTACACTTTCTGGAAGAAAACAATTTTATTTTCAGTGTCACAGGTAGATGCAGGTCCATGTTGCTTTGTTCCACTGAGATACAGGCTCAGGATCTTTGCTTCTTGGAATAGGCTCGGAACACCTTTGCAAATGTTCCTTCTCTTTTCTCTCTAATATTGATGTACCTGTCACACCAAAGCATGGCCATGATTAATCTCAATGTGCAGATGTTCCCAACTGAGGCTGAGTGCTAGAATTTGCTTCATTCTATACAGTCTACTTTAATTTTGATTAATTGCCATCAGGAGTAATAACTCCCCAGGGTACATCATTAGGAAGGTACAGAATCGATTAGCTTTAGCTACAGAATGTGTAGGAAGCAGTCTCTACTGCTGAAATGACCACTGATGTCCTTTATGGTACATGTGTCAGGGACATACAAGATCATTTCAACAGGGCTGCGGAGCCAGATGTAATCCACTTAGATTGCTTTTTTTTTTTTTCATAAACATGTTAGCTTTTACGTTTGTCTCCTTTTTTCTTCTTAATAGATTTTCCAATTTCTACCACATGAATCAGTCACCATAGTTGGTATTTATGGATCGTGGCAGAGGGAAGCTTCCAATATGCTAGGAAATACATGTTCTTGTGGTGGCAGGAATTATAAACCCTTCATGTATAAGGAAGGATTCATCAGTCTGGGGTTGCTGTTCAGACTTAGAGTGCTTTCTGAGCTTGCATAAGGCCCTGGGTGAGGTCCTCTCTATCCTAAAAAAGGAGGAGGAGCAAGGCGAGAAAGACAGGAGGAAAGAAAGGGCTCATATGTGGCTACTAGTTGACACTACATTGAGTAATACAGAGTCTGGGACATTTCTGTCACCATAGGAAGAATCCTTCTGGACAACACTGACTGCTCTTCCTCAGTCATCTCATTTTTCTTGTTGGATAATCTCAATGGCTGAACTTCATAGACTGTAACAGTTCAGGGAGACTCTTGAAGATACAACAGTATGTTCTTTATACCCAGGAACATATTTCATTGACTCAGTTTCCAATTATGTTTAAAGTATATCTCCCTGGAAAGGAGAAATGGAGAGACAGATAGGACTCGAGGTTACCCACTGTCCACTACCAAAGGCCACTGCCTGGGCACTGACTGCTTCACTCTGCAGCTAATATAGGGGCTTCTTACCGGCCTGCAGCTCTTTCCCTTCTTGGATAAAGGGAATGCTGTTCCTGGAGCGATATTACCACCCTACCTAATGAACTCACGCCTGTAATAGTCAGGGAAAGACTTTCATGCCTTTCCAGGACTGCACTGGTTAAGGCAAGAGATGTTGCTGAAATAAGCTTTCAGTGCTCAGTGCCAGGAGGCAACAGCTGTCTTTCACTCATATTGAACATATGGACAGACCACATGCACTCATTCTTCTGCATATGACCCTCATATTACCCAGAATACTCTCTAAATGTATTCATAGAGGATTCCATATGTGCATACAATGACATAATATCATCTTCACCTCAGTTTCCCACCTCTCACTTAACCCAAATCCCACCTATCACATCACCTCCCAATTCATTATTTCTCCTTCTCCTTCTTCCTCTTCTTTTTCCTCTCCATAATCCTCTATATCCAGTTAGTGCTGCCTATATTTGTGCAGGTGTGGGACATCCACTGGAGCATGGGCAACCTATCAGGAGCCGCACTCTTATCAACTGCCAACAGCTCCTCAGTAAGGGGGGGGGCCCAGGAGTTCTCCTTCATCCATGCTGGAAGTTTGGATCCTTGATCTTCTGCAGGTCTTACGCAGGTAATCACAGCCACTGTGAGCTGATGAGAGCAACAGCCATGTCATCTCCTCTGGCTTCTACCTTTATTCCACCTCCCTTTTCCTGATGCTCCATGAAGCCTTGTGGGGGGCTTGTAAAAATGTTCAGTACTTGCATGTGTGCTGTATGTGTGTACACATGTTTGCATGTATGTGTGGCAGGGTATGTGTATGTTTACATGTGTGTGTAGGCCAGAGGTTGATGTTGGTGCCTTCTTCTATCTGTCTCCTCCCTAATTTCTGAGACAGGGTCTCTCACTGCAACTGGATCTGTTTTGTTTATTTAGGCAGGCTGGAAAGAGAGCCCCCGGGGTGCTCCTGTCTCTGTCTTTACAGCACTGGGATAACAGGCCAGCATGCCCAGTTTTTGACATGGGTGCTAGGGATCTGAACTCAGGCCTCCATGCTTGTACAGCAAGCACTTTATTAATGGAGCCATCTCCCCAGCTCTTGTTTATCTTCCCTCCCTTTTTTTCTCTCTCTCTTCATCCCTCCCTTTTTTTCAAACAAGTTTTTGCTGTGCAGTACAGATTCCCTTTGAATTCATAATCCCCCTGTCTCAGCTTCCCACATAGTGGAATATATCACACACCATCATCCTTGGGTCATTCTTTTTATAGCCTAGAACATATTTTCATGTGTTATATGAGCAAGTTCTTTAAAATATTTTCTTGAAGATTTATTTTGTTTTCTAATATTACCTTGCTGTCTTAGTTAGATTTTCTATTTCTGTGACAAAACATCATGACCAAAATCAAGTTGGGGAGAAAAGGGTTTATCCCATCTTACACTTCTAGGAAGCAGTTTACCACTAAGGGCAATCAAGGCAGGAATTCAAGTAGGGCAGGAACCTGGAGGCAGAACCAACGTTGAGGCCACTTATAGAACTCAGGACCACCCTCAATGGGCTGGGATCTTCCCTATCGATTATCAATCAAAAACAAAATGGACTACAGGCTGATGGGGACAACTTTTCAATTGATATTCCCTTTTCCAAAATGACTCTAGCTGTAGCTTGTGTCAAGTGTACGTAAAACTAGCAGCATACTTGCATATTCCTTATAACCAAGCTGCAGCAGTTAAGTGCATGTTAATTTGCAACCTTTATAGAATTCTTATTTTGGAACAGAGTCATTTTCTGTCACAGATCATCAGGAGGTGACTTAGTCAAGCCAGCTTTCCACTGGGCTGCAATCATGGAGACTGTAATTATCAAGCTGGTTGTAATTCATTAAAATTCTTCTTCACTTTCTTTTTGAGCTTTTCTCCCCCAATTGGATGAATTTCCTGCATTGTAAATTCTTATCTCTGTCTATTAAAAAAAAAAAACCTGTAGACAGTTAATAGAGTATATTTGCATCACATTTGTTTGTTGATTTGATTTTGTAATGATCTCTTTGTTCCTTCATTTTTACAGCAAGGCTTGGGCTGTTTTACCAGCCAACAGGCAAATTTTTCTAGAGGCTGGCCTCTATAGTCCCATGGCAAAAGAATTTTGGTCTTGCGGAAAGCATTTGCATTTGGATGACGGACTCCTACCACACTAAGAGGCTGCACCTGGATGCAAATCCAGTTTGCCCAGAGGTGGGCTCCAAATAGGGGAGGGGTCAGCTGCACAGTGTGATCTATGAAGAATGTGACCTGGTGATCAAAACAGGATTTTTCTCTGTCATGGAGATCAGCATCTCCTGGAGGCTGGCAGTCAAGTGGCACATTGTCAGTCACCACACCTTTCCCTCTTGCAGAGCTCCATGGGCGGCTCCGGTAGGGTGGGTTATCAGGTTCCTAACAGCTCCCTGGAGTCACTTAGTCAACCTGACTGAAGTCTGCACGAGAAGGTGTCTCTCAGCGGCACCAGGGGACTTACTAGAGCAGGGGTTCTCAACCTTCCTAACGCTGCGGCCCTTTAATATAGTTCCTGTTGTGGCGACCACCCAACCATAAAATTATTTAGTTGCTGCCTCATAACTGTAATTTTGCTACTCTTGTAAATTGTAATGTAAATATCTGATCTGTGGCCTGGCTCCCCCAATGGAGGTTGCGACCCACATGTTGAGAACTGTGCTAGGTAACTGCAGTATTCTTAGGGATACAGAGGGGCTTACAGGCAGGCAGATTCTGTTGGTGTACTTTGGTGCTCACTATCTAGACAAGACTGTCCTGGGAGTGGTTTTCCTGGGATGGGAGGCTGGTCCTTCTGTTTCTTCTCACCCAGCGAAGTAGTGCTCTTTAGGATGTTAAACCAACACAATTTCACCCAGAAGAGTAGATCCCAAGGAGGAAATACAGTGGGAAATTATAGGAAAAAAGAGGTGCAGTTGCTCATTGCTCCAACCTTTGTGAGAGAGAGAGAGAGAGAGAGAGAGAGAGAGAGAGAGAGAGAGGGAGAGAGAGAAGAAGAGAAGAAGAAGAAGAAGAAGAAGAAGAAGAAGAAAGAGAGAGGAGGAAGGAGGGGAGGAAGAGGAGGAGGAGGAGGAGGAGGAGGAGGAGGAGGAGGAAAGAACTGTACTTTCCTATAGCTTTGTGTTTTAAACTGTGAACCAGAGAATCATTTAGGACCCAGTGCTTTCCCAAATCAAAGAGGAAATGAAGCTAGAAACATCTTATAAAGCATATCCAATTACCTGAGTATTATTTTACAGGTCTAAATAGAGAGAACATGATTTTAAAATTAGAGACTCAATATGTTAATCTTGTATAAAAATTAAATCAGGATGCTCATCATACCCTCTGTATTTTGCTTAATGTGGTTTTACTAAGTAGGGATTTTTCAGGAGTGGTTCATGACTGCTAATGCAGTCATTATGCTGACGAAGTGTTACCCACTGTAAGAAGGAAAAACTGAGCTCATTAGAAATTTTATCTAATCACATTGTTCCATTAAAAAAATAAAATAAAAGAGTGTCCAGGGGCTGCCGAGATGGCTCAGCAGTTAAGAACATTAGCTACTCTTCCAGAGGACAGAGGAGAGAGGACTGGGGTTTGATTCCTGACACCCATGTGTCAGCTCAGGGCCATCTGTAACTCTAGTCCCAGGGGATCCTGTAGTGAGAATTTTGGAAGTTTGGTTTATTTTTTAAAAACACAGAAATATTGTAAGAATATGTTTTTGTTTCAATCCCCGCGGACTGTCTCATTTGCCCCAAGCTCTAGTCGGGGCGTGGTGTTGCCACTTGCCGATCGTTTCTGCAGTTGTGTGATGTTTGGAATTCTGGGGACTTTTCAGAGGGTATGTAAATGCTAGAGCCCCAATAGGTGGGTTTTTGGTTGTTTGTTGGTTGCAGTTTGTTAACCTGTCTTGCACAAAGAAGAAAAAAGAAGACGTTAGATATCCTGCTTGCCCCAAGGAGCTCAACACAGCTATTCAGAAGGAAGTAGTTGAAAAATAACATTGCTCCCTTTCCTCTCCATCCTTCTTCCTCTCTTATTTAGTATTAGGGGATGGAAAGGGAAGAAGAAAAGGGGTGGAGAAGGATGAACCCATAGGTAGCAAAGGCCAGGGGCAAGATCCTACAATCCTTGTTGGTGTCTGAGGACATCAGGCACATGTGTGGTGCATAGACAGACACACAGACAAAGCACCCATACACATAAAATGAGACACAATGACAAGAGTGTGTCCGTGTGGTGTGCTGGTTACACTGCTGAAGCTTCACAACTGAAGATGTTGCCAGAAATGCCAAAGCTAGTTCCCTGGCTTTCTCTTCTTTCCTTTTGACTGACATCATGGGTCTTACTCGCCCAGTTTTGCAAGATGAATTGACAGACATAGCCCTTTAAAGGCCTTTCACAGTGGGCAGGGGAGATGGCTCAGTGGGTAAGAGCACTGGCTGACCCTGCAGAAAACTTGGGTTTGGTTCCCCACACCACTCGGTGCCTTCCAACCTTCTGTAACTCCAGTTCCAGGGGAATCCAAGTGTCCATATGCCCATCCCCCCCAATGCATAATTAAAAATGAAATCAATCTTTTGTTCTGTTTTTATTGTTGTTTTGAGACAGGGTTTCTCTGTGTACCCCTGACTGTCCTGAAACTGTAGATCAGGCTGGCCTTGAACTCAGAGATTCACGTGCCTCTGCCTCCCGAGTTCTGGCACTAAAGAAAAGGCATGTGCCACCACTGAATTGCTCAACTAAATTAATCTTTAAAAAACAAAATCAAGGGCAAGCGTGGTGGCCTACACTTTTAACCCCAGCACTCTGAAGGCAGAGGCAGGACGATCACTGTGAGTTTGAGGACAGCCTGGTCTACAAAGTGAGTCTAGGACAGCCAAGGCTACACAGAGAAATCCTGTCTCGAAGAACAAAAAAAACAAAAACAAAAACAAAAACAAAAACAAAAACAAAACCAAATCAATACCTTCTATAATAACCATTGAGCTTTAACCTCCTGAAAGTTACTCTTTTGAGTAAGTTTAAGAAGCTGTTGTAGAGTTTATATCAAGTTTGAAGGGAGAATAACTGACACATGCAATCAATGTGCTTTTCTTTACCTGTAGACTAATGCACCCACTGTGCATGCTTCTCTTTACTGTAGCAGTCACTACAATGGGCGAAGGAGCATCTGTTTTCATGGTAGCTTTTGGTAGTCCCAACTCAGAGACAAACATTATCATGTAAAATAATGGACACTCATACTTGAAAGATTGAAAACTTATTAGAAGCTGAGAGTAGACTTGATAGTAACACGACAGGCTTAAATTTGAAGTTCCTGTGTGTCTCTGACCTTTATGGACTCAGAGAAATTGCCCGATTTTAAAAAGGGCTTGTGTTAGTAAGTACTGGTCACAGGGGTGTAGTGTGTTAGAGCTTGTAGGGGTGTGGGTAAGGGTGGGCACATTCGAATGTTCTGCTGAGACAGTCTTTGAGCGTCTTTAAAACCCAGAAAGTGTTCTCAAAGGACCAGACTGAAGCTCAGCAGCTGGCTACTCTGGTCAGAATGGAGGCTCCAATCAGTCAGGGGTCCCAGGCTCAGGAGAGGACTCAATGCAACTCAGTCATCTCTCTCACCGACCAAGTTGATTGAGTAATACTTCTTCCACTTTGGGGTGCTTGATGGGTGAGCAAAACCAGAACAATAAGAGAAGAGGCCAGCCGGAAGCAGCTGCGTCAGAGAGAATCAGAGGTTCTCAACGGTGAGAATCATCACAGGGCAGGCAGCGGACCCGACACATCTCCAAATCTCTCTGATGGAAACAAACCGATAGTCTAACAGCCAGGGCCAAGCGGTAGGAGGGGCAGAAGGAGTAGAAGGAAAGGGGACAATGTGACAGAGGGAGGAGGAGGAGGAAGAATTGGGGGCATTTCTATTGACAACAAACAGCAAAAGCTACCTACTTCACTTGAAGTGGGCAGATAAACCCACCATTCATTGCAAGCGCCACACAGAAGGTTTTTTTATTTTATTTTATTGTTTATAAATAATTACAGCTCCCTTTCATGTTTCCGCATTCTGGGTCTGAGACAAAAGAGAACTGGGCCTGTTAACCTTTACCAACAGCTAAGCATTTATGGCCAGCCAGGTGCGCGTCCTGTGTCTAATCTCTGCTTGCGGCTGCCTTACAGCAGCTGCAGCAGTTGGAGGGAGTTAAGGAGTCATTAAATACCAAGGAAATGTGTTTACGCCTGGACTGTCCTGAGCTAAGGGGGTAGGAAAAATGTCCTAACTGCTTTCTGTGTACAAAGAGTCCCAGAAAAATCCATGCATACCTAGATCCCAGCCTCAAGGATGCATCAAAGTGACCCGTTCAGGGATCCAATGGGGAACTTGGGACCCTTTATTGGTCTGTTTTCTTTTTAGCACTGGGACCACTACAGAAGCTTTTAAGTGCCTGTTTGTGCACTCCCCCAGTTCCCTGTGACTGTGAGCAGGACACGTGAGTGCTCAGAGGCAAAGCACAGTCGTTTGAGAAATGCTACATCTAAAAAAAAAAAAAACCTTCAAAATAATTTTTTTTCATCTGTAGCCAGGGAGATTGAAAAGGTGAAAAACGTAATATGAGGTCAAGTGCAATGAGATCTCAAAGAGAAGAATGCAAAACAAAAGGAATGTTTGTGTGAGTTGTTCAAACAGTATTAAGACAGAATAATAAACACTAGCTTGGAGGACATGAGTGTGAGCCCAGTACTAGGACTGACTTCCTGGATGGTTGAGTGGGATGGGGCCCCTGAGCCCCACTGTCCTTATTGGTGCTGTGAGAAGGTACTTCCAAAATTGATGCAGGTTTACCTAGCATATGTTGACTGTACATCATCCTTTTGAGAAAAAGGGCCAGCATTGTGTCTACTGTACAGGATATAAGACATGCTTCCTATGGTCTAATAAGCACAGTGGCTCACGTGTCACAGAGTTCAGTCTTTCTGGTCAAGCTTTGCTTCCTCCAAGTATTTTTTTAAATGTGTATGTTCATGTTTATGTGTGAGCATGTATGCGAGTGTGCATGTAGAGGCTGAGTCAGTATGCAGTACTTTCCTCACTCACTCTCCACCTTTTTTTTTTTAACCTTACTTTAATTGAAACTAGATTTTTTTTTCCATACAAATTTTTTTTTTTTTTTTTTGAGACAGGGTTTCTCTGTGTAGGCTTGGCTGTCCTGGACTTACTTTGTAGACCAGGCTGGCCTTGACCTCACAGAGATCTACCAGCCTCTGCCTCCCGAGCGCTGGGATTAAAGGTGTGTACTACCATGCCTGGCAGAAAATATTCTTAAATTTGTCCCCACCCCAATTCTTCTCAGATCCTCCCTACTTCTCTACAACCCAAACCCACACTTTTTCCCTCTCATTAAAATACAAACAGGTAATAATAATAATAATAATAATAATAATAATAATAATAATAATAATAATAATAATAATGGACAAACCAGAATAGGACAAAACAAACAAATAAGCACACACATTTGCTCAGACAGAAATCCCATGAAATCACAAAACTAGAAAACTTAAAGGACCTGAAAGGTAAAAACAAAACAGAACAGAAGCAAACCCTGAAAAGGCATTATGTTACAAAGAACCTCCAAAACTGCCATCAAGTTTGGCTCATGTTGGCCATTTACTACATGGAGTCCGGCCTTAAGAGTGGGCTTGTATACCCTGTGAAACTTCATTGGAGAAAATCATTTTTTCCTTTGCAACCACTTATCAACTTGACATAACTTCTCAGTTGAGTATGCGGGCTTCTGTTCACTTTCCCTCCCAGTGCTGGGACCTTGTCCAGTGCAGACCCTTGCAGGCCCTGTGCGTGCTGCCTCAGTCACTGTGAATTCAGATGTGCTTCAGGCCTGCTGTGTTTAGAAGGCCTTTTTTCCCTCGGCATCCTCCATCCCCTCTGGCCTCTACAAACTTCCACAGCCTCTTCCAAAGGGTTCCCTGAGCCCTGAGGGGAGGGATTTAATACAGACAAATAGGACTGAGTGTTGCAAAGTCTCTCACTCTCTACATTAAAACTAGTTGTGGGTCTCTGCCTTTGTTCCCGCCTACTGCAGGAGGAAGTGTCTCTGATGATGGCTGAGCATATGATGCTATGAGTATAGCAGAATGTTGTTAGAATTGTTTTATTTTTTATTTTTTTGTTTTTGTTTTTGTTTTTGAGACAAGGTCACTCTGTGTAGCCTTGGCTGTTCTGGACTCACTTTGTAGACCAGGCTGGCCTCGAACTCACAACAATCGCCTGCCTCTTCCTCCCAATAGAATAATTTTATGTTCCTTTGGAAAACTAGTACTATTATTTGGTTGTCTCCTAGGTTCCTGGCCAATCTAATCTCAGATTCCTGGGCACCTGAGCGGTGTTGGGTATGGTTTCTAGCTCCTGAATTGGGCCTTAACTCAAATCAGAGATTTGTTGGTTACTCCCGCAGCCTTATGCATTATTATACTCGCTCATTTGGCAAGCAGGCCACCATGGCAGGTGGAAGGACTTGCATCTGGGTTGGTGTTTACCTTTTTTCCCTGATAGCATGCAGAATGTCTTCTAGTAGCATGAACACTGACTAGTACGGGTGAAGGCTTTAGGTAGGCGACAGTTTGACCTCTCCGTAGTCAGTGAATTGTGTAGGTGCTATCTTCAGCAATAGGGCCTTGCCATCAGTTTATGGGGAGCCTTGGCAATAGCCTGGGTATCCAAGTTTTGTTTGTTTTGTTTTGCTTTTGTGCTTCCATAGGAAGCTGAAAATTGTCCTTTCAATTTCTGTGAAGAATTGTGCTGGAGTTTTGATGGGAATTGTATTGAATCTGTAGATTGTTTTTGGTAGCATGGCCATTTTTACTACATTAATCCTACCAGTCCATGAGCATGCTCTGAAGAGCTTTTTATCTTCTATTATGCTCTTCAGTTTTTTCCCTCAAGGTGTTAAATTTTTTCTTATATAAGTTGGTTAGAGTTACCCGAAGATATTTCATGTTTTTTGAACCTTGTGAAAGGCATTGTTTTTCTGATTTCTTCCTCAGTACATTTGTCATCTGTACATGGAAAGGGTAATGATTTTTGTGTGTTAATTTTGTATCCTGCTACTTTGCAGAAAGTGTTTATCAGCTATAAGAGTTCCCTGGGGGAGCATTTATGGTCATTTATGTATATATACAATCATGTCATCCTTTAATAAAGATATTTGACTTCATCCCTTTCTATTTCTATTCTCTTTATTTCATTCAGTTGTCTTATTGCTCTAACTAAGACTTCAAGTACTATATTGAATATGTACTGAAAAAGACGACCTCATCATTTTCCTGATTTTGGTGGAGTTGCCTTGTGTTTTTCTCCATTTAGGTTGATGTTAAGTGTAGGTTTTCTGTAAATCACCTTTATTATGTTGAGGCATGCCTGTTGTATCTCCAGGACTTTTTTCATGAAGGGATGTTGGATTTTGTCAAAGCCCTTTTCTCTGTCTAATGAGATGATAATGTAGTTTTGTGGTCCAGTCTGTTCACTTGGTAGATTATATTTATCAATTTATGTACATTGAACTATTCATGAATCTCTGGTTAAAGTCTACTTAACATTGGTGGACCTTTGATGTGTTCTTAGATTCAGTTTGCAAGTATTTTATTGAGAATTTTCATCTATGTTCATACTGGAAATTGGCCTGTAGTTCTCTTTCTTTGTGGAGTCTTTATATGGTTTAGGTATAAGGATAACTGTGGCCTTATAAAAATATTTGAGCAATGTTCCTTCTGTTTTTATCTTGTGAAATAATTTGAGGAGTGTTGAGGTTAACTCTAAAAATCTAGTAGAATTCTGTACTAAAACATCTGGCCCTGGATTATTTTTGTTTTGTTTTGTTTGGTAGACTTTTAATTACCACTTCTATTTCACTGGGACTTATAGGTCTATTTTTGCTTATCTGATCTGGATTTAACTTTGGTAAGTGGTATATACCAACAAAATTATCCACTTATTTTAGATTTTTCCAATTTGATGTAGTCAAGTATTTAAAGTATGCTCTTATGTTCTCTAGGTTTCATTGGTGTCTTTTGTTATGTCCTCCCCCCCCCTGCTTTGTCTCTAGCTTTGGTAATTTAGTTAGTTTGTTTTGTTTTTTGAGACAGGGTTTCTCTGTGTAGCCTTGGCTGTCCTAGACTTGCTTTGTAGACCAGGCTGGCCTCAAACTCACAGCAATCCACCTGCTTTTGCCTCCCAAGTGCTCAGATTAAAGGCATGAGCTACTATGCCCGGCTAATTTGCTAATTTAGATCTTGTCTCTCTGCCTTTTAGTTAATTTAGATAAGGGTTTGTCAATCATATTGGTTTTCTCATAAAACCAACTCTTTGTTTCGTTGATTATTCTTTGTTGTTTTTGTTTATATTTTATTGATTTCAGCCCTGAGTTTGATTATGTTTTTGCCATCTACTCCTTTTGGGTGTGATTTCTTCTTTTTGCTTTAGAACTTTCAAGTGTGCTAAGTTACTAGCATGAGAGCTCTCCATTTTTTTCCTTTAAAAAATGTAGGCACATAGTACTATGAACTTGCCTTAAACTCTAACACTTGGGAGATAGAGATGGGAGGATCAGGAGTGGAAGTATCAGTCATATAGAGATTTGAAGCTATCCTGGGTGATATAAGACTCTTTTCGAGAGAACACATACAACTAAACTAATACCTCATATGTATTGAATGTGTAGTTACCTCCATTTATTTCTGATAGGAATCTTCTGAAGTAGGTTATTACTGTAACCTCCATCTTATTTTTGAGAAAATTAAGCATGCTAATTAGCTTGATGTAAAACCTTGGGCTAGTGAATTGAGGAAGGTTTGACCCCCAATGCCAAGGGCCCTTATCATTTTCCTGTACACGATAGCACCTTGCAAAGAGAAGTGTCTGTTGACTAACAGAATCCAACTCAACTTTAGGCTGCATTAAAATAATCATGGTGTCTGTGTCCAGAGGATGGCTGTGAGGGTTCATTTTCACTGTCAACTGGATTGGATTTAGAGTCACCTAGGAGATACTCCTCTGAGCATGCCTGTGAGGACATTTTGGAAGAGACTTAACTGAGAAGGAGAAGACCCACCCTAAATATGGATAGTGTGGTTCCATGGGCTGGGGTCTCTGAGAGACTAGAAAGAGAAGGGGGAAGGAAGCCAGCTGAGGAGCAGTATTCATCTTTCTCTGCCTCCCGACTGTAGACACAAAGTGACCAACTGCCTCACACTGCCACTGTCATATGTTCTCGCAATGGTGGACTGTATCCCTGGAACTGCAAGCCACAACAAACCCTTCCTTTTCTCAGGTATTTTGTCATAGAAACAAAGACAAGTACCTAACACAATCTAGCCTCTGTCTTTTCTGACCAGGACCCATGGCCAACAGTGTTCTTCATTCTAAAACCTCTTTCACAGAGGCAGGATCTTAAGCTGCTTCCTACTGGAGAGTCACCTTAGTCATCTGGCCGGGAGGATGGCTCCAGGCCAGCTCCCCTGCTTCACCTTTGCCTTCATCTCCTGCCTCCTTTGGAATTCCATCAGATGATATGTTTGTCTTCAGTAGCTCCAGTTTACCACATTTAAATGGTTTTTTTTTCTTCAGCCATAGAGAATTTCCAGAAAAGTTGGTAAATAAATAATCTAATCTAACAAAAGCTCAGTTGCATAAGTGTATACCTCGTAAACTAGTGCTTCTATTGACCCCTTGTTAATTAGACTTCTTTTTTGTTTGTTTGTTTGTTTTTCAAGACAGGGTTTACAGGGTTTTTCTATGTAGCCTGGGTTGTTCTGGACTTGCTTTGTAGACTAGACTGGCCTCTAAAGGCATGTGCCACTTCTTAAGAGAATATTTGAGCTTAAAGGCATGTGCTACTTCTTAAAAGAATATTTAAGCGGGGCATGATGGTACACACCTTTAATCCCAGCACTCAGGAAGGAGAAGCAGGGATCTCTGAGTCAGAGGCCAGGCTGGTCTATGTAATGAGTTTCAGGCCAGCCAGGGCAAGAGAGAGAGAGAGAGAGAGAGAGAGAGAGAGAGAGAGAGAGAGAGAGAGAGACCCTGTCTCAAAAATACACACAAACAAAACAAAAACCAAACAGAATATTTAACATATGCTGTATTCACCTTTTAAAAATGTTATTTATTTGTGTATTTATCTATCTTTGCTGGTGGGTATTTGGGTGGGTACTGCATGTGCCTGTTCAAGTGCAAGGAGATATGGAAGGCAGAGGTCAACCTTGGGTATCTCTCTTAAACACCACCTATCTATGTCTTGAGATAGGTTCTCTTAATGAGCCTGGAACTCACCAAGCAGGCAAGGCTGACTGGCCAAGGAGCTGCAGGGAGCTGCCTACCTCTGCCTCCCTAAGCCTGGGATGACAAGCATGAGGGCGATGTCCAGCATTTTTATGTGGGTTCTGAAGATTGAAATCAGATCCTCAGGATTGTATTACAAGTTCTTCTTTTTATAATATATTTTATTAATTTATTCATATTACATCTCAATTGTTATCCCATCCCTTGTATCCTCCCATTCCTCCCTCCCTCCCATTTTCCCCTTACTACCCTCCCCTATGACTGTGACTGAGGGGGACCTCCTCCCCCTGTATATGCTCATAGGGTATCAAGTCTCTCCTTGGTGGCCAGCTATCCTTCCTCTGAGTGGCACCAGGCACCAGGAGAGGTGGTCAAATATGGGGCACCAGAGTTGGTGAGAAAATCAGACCCCACTCTCCACTCAATTGCGGAGAATGTCCTGTTCATTGGCTAGATCTGTGTAGGGGTTTGAAGTTTACTGCACGTATTGTCCTTGGCTGGTGCCATGACAAGTTCTTTACTGAGCCATTTCTCCAACCCTGGATCCACTCTTTAACCTCTCAATAAACCCTTCTTGCTTTCCCAAGGTATTGAACAGACTCTGCGATTGCAAGACCACTGTTCCTTCTATCCTTATAAGTCTGAGATGTTTTTCCTGTTAATTCAGTATAATTCGCTACCAAAGGGTGACCTTCAGCCCTGCATGATTTTTATCTTGCCTTCATTGGTTTTCTCCTAGCACTATTCTGACACAGGAAGGCGATTTCTGTTCTTTTATATGCAGACAGTAATTCTGGAGGCTGTAACAGTATTTAACTATGTGTCACACAGCCAGTGCTATGCTGAGTGACAGGGCGAATGAAGAGTGGCTGGTCTCATTTTGAATTATCAGAGGCATAAGCATTAGTGACAGGAAAGAACGAAGCACAGAAAATCCGTAGTCACTCTGAATCTGTACTGTGATTGGCATTTGTCAGCACCACGCCCTCTGAAAATGGAGCACACCTGAGTTCCTTTGGTGAAGCGCTTTGGGAATAGACAATTTTTCAAAAAGCAATGAGAGTCGTAAGGATTATTGGCAAGTATAACCGCACTTCTACCTGTCATCGTCTAGATTGTATTAGGCACACTTAGTGGAGCTGAAAACTAATTACTGCTAATTTGAACTCTTTGGGTCACTTCTGGTGCAGTGATTAGGATAAGCAGTATCATTAGGGAAGAACCCTAAAGGCAGACATGAGATACTAGTCACCCGAATATCCTGTTAGGAGACAAAGACTAATATTTCTAAGGATGCCTGTGTATTTTCAGCTCTTCACTGCTTAGCCATTTTCTGAGCATGGTTACAACGAGATATTGAAAGGAGAGGCAGGGTCCAGGAGCCATCGAGACAGAGGATGAGTAGCAGCGGCCAATGAGATCAACTTAGAACCTGTCCTGGTTAGTTTTTTTGGTCAAGTTGACATAAGCTAGAGTCATCTGAGAAGAGGAAACTTAATTGAAAAAAAAAAGTCCCCATCAGATCAGCTTGTAGGCAAGCCTGTGGGACATTTTATTGATTGATAATGGATGTGAAGGGTCTAGTCCACTGTGGGCAGTGTCATTCCTGGGCCTGTCATCCTGGAATAAGAAAACAAACCCAGCAAACCAAGGAACAGTATCTCTCCATCCCTTTGTTTAGTTCCTGCATCCAGATTCCTGCATCCAGCCTGGTGTGCTTGCTCTGACTTCCTTCACTGTAGATTAAAACTGTGAGCTGAAATAAGCCCCCTCCTCTTCAAGTTGCTTTTGGTCACGGTGTTTGATCACAGTATAGAAAGGCAACTAATATAGAAGCATGGAGTGTTTCACCGTGATGGGGAATATATTAGTGTTTGGTTATTAAACAGCCATTTCAAACATTTTAAAGCATTCACAACAAATGTGATGCATTTCTGTGCCTGTGGTAGGTTGAGTGGGAATATCCCTTAGGCTCACAAGTGTGACTGGTCCTCAGTGAGTGGAACTGTTTGGGAAGGACTAGGTGTGGCCTTGTTGGAGGAGGCGTGTCACTGAGGGGTTGGGCTTTGAAGTTTCAAAAGCCCTCACCAGGCGCCAGTCTCTCTCTGCCTGCCTGCCTCTGTGGATCAGGATGTAAGCTCTCAGTTCCATGCTTCCTGCCATGGTGAAAATGGATTAATCCTTTGAAACTATAAGCAAGCTCCCAGTTAAATGCTTTTTAAATAAGCGTTGCCTTGGTCATAGTGTCTCTTCACAGCAATACAACAGCGACTCAGAACTGTCTTAGTTCTGTTCTCACCCACACAAGGTTTTCATTTCCACCTGGAACTTCAGAAGCCCTCAATGGTAAATGATTTTCTCAGGGTCTACTACATCCTAGCTGAAGATGTATGAGTGTATATACATATGAATTTATACATATGTATATACACATATGTGCAAACACATATATAAACACACACACAATTATAATTCAATTCCAGCTACCCATAATTAACAGAAGAGGAAAGGGGGGAAATAAGAGAGGGAGGAAGGAAGCCAGAAAGATTTCCCATCAGAGTCAAGGAGTTAGTCATACCTGGGAAACATTTTCTAGGCATGTCAAGATGTTAGGAAGAATGCTACATTTAACAAAAGCCCAACATCTCTGTATCTTTCCAAAGACATAACATTTATTAGGCAACGTTTAAAAGCTAGAAACATTTACACAAAACAGAAAACTAGCACCACGCACAGGTTTTAAAACTTACACACTTGCATTTTAGCATCCTACCATTTGGCTTTATTCAACTTGACACAGGCTGGGATCATTTAGAAAGAGGGAATATGAATTGTGAAAATGGTCTCACCGGATCGGCCTGTGGGTAAATCTGTGGGGGCATTTTCTTGATTAATGATTAGCGTGGGAGGGCTCAGTGTGTTGTGGGTGTTGCAAATCCTGGGCAGGTGGTCCTGGGATGCATAAGAAAGCAGGCTGAGCAAGCCAGGAGGAGCAAGTCAGTAAGCAGTGTTCTCCCATGGTCTCTGATTCAGGTCCTGATGCTAGGTTCCTGCCTGTAATTTCCCTGATAACAGCGTAAGTGGTAAGCCAAGCAAACCCCCTTTCCCCTCAAGTGCTTTTGGTCATGATCTTTATCGTAACAATAAAAACCTAACTAAGACCAATGGATTTTACTAAATAATATCATTTGTGAGAATGAAAGCTGTTAAACAGAATAAAGGAAGAATGGCCTAAAAATGGTCCACTGCTGAAAGACACACTTTAGGGAACTGCTCTCTTAGACATGTCTTCATGACACGATCAAATAGCACACAATTATTTTGCAATTACGTTAAAGCCCCTTACTATGTAATTATTCACTTGGTTCTATGTGCTTTATGAATTAGTGCTCCTAAAGGTCTAAAAATATTACACAAAACATGGTGATTATCTTTAGAGTTACAAGGCTTTTCAAAAGGTAATTGCCATTTAATTTGCTAGGTCTGAATGAATGCCATGACCTCATGATAAACAGGTATTCACAGGGTGTCTTACATGCCTATTGGTGTATTTGAGGGGTGGTGCTCAAAATATTGTGCATGCTTAAACTATGGGAAATCTCATAGGAACAGGTGAGAATCAAAAATGGTGAGTGCTGGGTGTTTGTGCATGCTCTGGGTTCACAAAGGGACTGCAATAAATACATTGTTGAATGCATGTGTACATGTGTAGGTGCACACCTAAGCTCACACTCATAGGTGTCTTAGGTCTCTCAAGGGTTGAACAGCTTCACAAGAGGAAAGAAACTGTTAACTCAGGTAACCTACAGCTAGTCCACTTAAAACAGTAATGTATACCAGGCAGATCTCTGAGTTTAAGGCCAGCCTTGTCTACATACCGAGTTCCAGGACAACCAAAGCTTCTTAGTGAGACAGCTGCAATCTTAAAAAGACAAAACAAAACAAAAAACCCAAAACCAAAAAAAAACTTTAAAAAAACTTTTAAAGCAATCCACATTTGGTTCTAAGATCAAGTCGGGGAGAAAAACCCACCAATCTATAAATTTTTGACTTTCCTTTTAAAGCCAAGAATAACAAAAGTAAGGGCAATTAAATGGAAGATGTAAAAATAATATTTTTTCAGAGGGTCAGTACAAAAGATGCAGCAGACTCAAGTGTGTCCAGCGTTTTGACATTGTAACACAATGACATTTTCAAAGTCTACGCTTGAGAACCCTGCAATGGACTTACCAAAAATCCTCCAGTTCTTCAAGTGTCAAAATAGTAGCTCTCCTCAGCTACATGCAGCCCTAAGTGCCAGGGCTTCATAACAAGAGAGAACTCTGGGTCACTAAAAAGTGCTTGTGTGTCCCCTTGAGGGGGTCCATGAGGACTGGACCCAGGAATTCCTGCAGATACCCAGATTTGGAGATGGCTAAAGTCCCTTACACAAAAAGCAATGGTATGTTTTGATGTTGCTTACACACATCCTATTGTCTCTAACTTACTTACAATACCCTGTTCATTGTAACACAGATGCTATGTGGCCATTACATTGTATTGTTGGGACATATGGCAAGAATAAATGTTTGTGTACATATTCTGTACAAACACATTTTCCCTATATTTTTGGTCTGTAGTTATTTGAATGCAGATTGGGAACCTACTGATACAGAGGGTTTGACTATTCAGGTATTACAAAGAGATACAACTTCTAGAAAGTGCAAGAATATTGTACGCTGTGTTAGCTGAAACTGTGATGTGGTGAATTCAACTCCAGCTGGTTTGTAAGAGTTCTTAGATGCTGCCTTGATGTTTGCATTTGCACTGTGGGAACAGGGAGCCAGAACAAATAAGCTCCATCTTGAATTTTAGGAGCCAGCGTATCTAGAATATCCCTGAAGTCACATGCCATTGACAGGACATTGTGATTAAAAAAAAAAAAGAGAGAGAGAGAGAGAGAGAGAGAGAGAGAGAATCTGATAACTCTTAGGGACAGGATTTCTTCACCTACTTACTAACACTTAGACTTTATACATAACTGCAAGCCCAGTTTCTGGTTTCTTTTCTTCTCTTACGTTCTCATCATATCTACCAAGACACTATCTCAAGCATTAATTTTTAGAAAATCAATATTCAATATCACGGTTAAGAGGCAAGCAGGCTAGACATGGTGGTACATGATTTTAATCCCAGAACTCAGGAAGCAGAGGCAGGAGGACCTCTGTTAGTTCCAGGATGGCCTGATCTACTTCATGAGTTCCAGGATAGCCAGGACCACATAGAGATATACCCACCCCTCACAACACACACACAAAAGACAAACATTTAAAACCATATTAAACACCTGGCTTTTAACTCACCAGCCAATTTTCCCAGACCAGTGATAGGTGTAGACATGGCTCTTTCATATTTTGGGGTTTTTGTTGTTGTTATTTAGAGGAACAAAAGAATACCCCATTCCCACATGAGAATAATAATTATCCTTTATCTAAAGTACTTAGAACTTGGACAAAGAAAGCCTGAGAACAGAAATTATCATAAGATGTAAAGGGAACCGAAATACACTCCATCGTAGCTCACAATGTATATGTAGTTACAAACATCACCCTGTAAAATCTAAACATATACTTTTTTTTCTATTCTGCAGATTGAACACAGAGCTTCATCCATGTTGGGCAAGCACTCTGCAAACAAGTTAAATCCCCAGCCCCATAATTTGTATTACTCATATGTAAAATTTTTAAAAATCCCTATGATGCATTGACTATTGCATTTGTGATTGCGGAAGATTAAGATAATCAAATGGACCTGGTGCATTGTAGAGAGTAAATGGTAAATGTTCCTATTCCTGTAGGAGTGCTGTTATTAGAACTTTATTTAGGACACCATCTTCCACAGGGGCTGTGAAGCTGAAGCCTTTTGGGCCATAGCCTGGCCATTTAAGGAGCTTTTGTCATCAAACACAGTGCCATTTTGATGGGCAGTTGGTAAGCTGGGTAAATAGCTAAGCTTGAAATGGGTGGCCCAGGAGACTGCAGAAGGAGGCAAGGCAGGGAGAGCATATTGGGAAATTCACAGAAAGAGGAGGCCACTTCTTGGCTGTTGTGAAATGATAATGCACTGTGCTACTTCATCAGAAAGTGAGATACGCAGAATTGAACATCTTTTACTTCCTCTCAGCTTATAAAAGTTATGGCCCAGTTGTATTCAGCCTACAATGGCAACACAAGGAGCATTCTCTATTCTTTTTCCAGTAGCCGCCTTTGGGTTGGGTACCACAGTATTCACAGCGTTTACTCTTTAGTGGTTAGATCACCATGGGTGGGAGGAAGGGAATTTGTATACTGCCTTTTAGTAGCTTCTCTTTCCTCAGGCTTTGGCAGCAGGCTTGTTTTCAGTACTGCTCACTGCAGAGGAAGTGAAAGGACAGGACAGAACCTGGGGCCCAATCTGTGAGCATTTCAGCAGTGACATGTTGCCCAAACTTAAACTGGCCATGCAGCCTTTTGGTTTCTTCACACATCTTTCTGCACCCTTTAGATCATTTCTGCATTAGGTATAATACCTAAGGAAGTATAAGTTATATGTGAATAATTGTTACACAGTATTGCTTTTGCAAAGGATAAGGAGAAATGTCTTTATGTGTTCAATATGGATAAATTATTTTCTGAATAATTGTGATGCAAGGTTTATTGAGTTGGAGACTCAGAACTTGTGACTATAGAAGGCTGATTATCTATGATACTGATATGATTTCTCTTTAATCTCCTAAAATCATGCTGAACTTATGTCCATCAATAATTACTATGTCGGACATATACAATAACATCAGCTTTTCAAATCTCCACATTCCAAAAGATCCGAGAGCTGTAAGGCAAATTTCTCTTCTCTAGAACCCCAAGTTGGTTGCATATTATTTTTTTGTTTGTTGTCTTTCTGTCTACAGTCTCGTAAAGATGTGTTTCCTTGTGTCAGAACAGATAATGTCAGTCAAATATTATGGCCAATTGAAGAAAAGGGAAGAGAGAAAGGAAAATAGTCTTGGCCAATAGCCGTTGGGAGTCATGTAAATGTGAGGCCCTAAGTTAAGTGTGTGACAGGTATTTCATGTAAGATGAATTCATAACCAAGAAGCACATGGCTACTAATCTTGGTTGACATAGAGGAGGTTTGGCCCCAGAAAGTGAATTAATTTGCTCAACGTCACAGATAATCAGTAGTATAGACAGGGTCCAAGAATGTCTCTCTGACCTGACAATGGCATGTTCAGACATTGTGATTCTTTTTTTTTTTTTTTTTTTCCAATTTTGGGTTCCAGATCTAGAGTAAAGGATCACTAGACAACTTGGCATAATTAAACATTACAGAGTGTAAGCCAGAGGTGCAGAGAGAAGCAGCTTCAAGTTTCACATTTGCCTGTTTCTATTTTGTAAATATTCGCCCCATGGTTGATTTTAATCCAAGAACAGTTTACCACTGAGTAAAATTCCTAAATATTTAAAAATTCCCAGTTGACAGACTCAGTGGCTTTGGAAAACTGACAGGCCCGGTGCTTTAAGTCTCTCATAGGAGGGAGTCAGATACAGGTGTAGGAGACTTGGGTCTTGTGCTCTATGGCTTCTTCGCTACATGAGCCAAGCTGAGAGAATCCCTTATCCTAACATCTCCACTTCACGCCAAAGCGCCTCAGAACCTAGGAAGGCCTATGTGGTCTGTTAAGTCAATTTGGAGAGTAAAGTATTTCCTCTTAATGGGAGAATTGGGAATCTGCTAATGTCTTGAACAAGGTTACTTTAGAAAGATACATTTATTTTTAAGTTTAATAAAGTTTAATACATATAGTCTCCTTTAAATAGTTGTTCCATTTTTAAAAAATCTGTGTGTGTGTGTGTGTGTGTGTGTGTGTGTGTGTGTGTGTGTGTAGGCCAGATCTCTGTCTGCAGTTGCCTGTGATGGAGCCACTCCTTCCCTCCAGCCTCAGATATGGCCCTCCCTTCCTACTTCTGCTCTGTATCTTATTGAGGACTTAAAAAAAACTTGCTGCCTTGCTGGATAATCACTGGAATGCACACAGTGAGACTCATTCTGCAGTTTAATCTTGGGGGTTCTTAAGTGAGATATGTAATACAATTTACTTCCTTGGTAATTTGGATATATATATATATATATATCTCCAATGCATGTACATTGAAGAGTATTATTGAGAAGTGGTGTGTAGACCTTTCAAGGCTTCCAGAATGGGTGTAGCACAAAAGAAGAGGAGAAGCAGAAAGCAGGGTGAGGAGTTGATGAGGAGCTGCAGAGGACTAAGGATGAGTGCCAAAACACCTGAGATTCAACTATTTCCAAGAGGGGAAGGTTTATACCGAGTCGCAGCTTCAGAGGCTGTGATCCATGATTGCTTTGCCCTGTCTCTCTCTGAGTCTGTGTGGGAGGGAAGGTCATGGTGGGATGGTGTGGTGGAGCAAATCTCCTCACATGATGGCCGGAAGGGAAGAGCGAAGGACACAGATCGCATCATCAAGATACTCCTAAGGGCACATCCCTAACTACCCAACGTTATCAACCAGGCTCTACCTCGTTTCCTAAGAGCACCACAGGTTGAGCCCAATTCTTCAGCATGGGATCATTCAGGAAATACTTAAGACCTGAAGTATAACATCCAGTAAGAGTCGTATTCCCATTGGTTTATTTTTTCCAAAGTACAAAAAATAAAATAGTTGCCTCTTTTTACTTCCTGGGTAATATCTAAAATTAACTGATATTTATTAACTACGTTAGGCTTTGATTAACATTGTTTCGTTGACCTCCCCTTTCTCTCTCTCCCCTTCTCTCTCTTAACATATTCCGTCTCACTCTGTACCCCAGGCTCCCCTGGAACCCACCTTCCTGCCTCAGCTGTATGCTGGGATTACAGCACTATCTACCACTACCAGCGTCCCCTGTCTTTCTACATGTTATGTGTTTTTTAGGTCAACATTTATAGTCCAGGGCCAGCACCCTTCAGCTCTTGGGAAGCATCTAATTTCAAGATGACCTGCAATGAAAGAAATTCATTCCTTTCTCAAGTTGGTAGCGTGGATGTCTCTGAGCTGTCTTCAGTAATAGGATGAAGATTTCATTGGTCCCTCATCCTGTAGTGTACAATAAAGGTGAACAGGCAGAATGAAGGGCATGGAGATGAATATGCCATAGCCCTGGGTACCCACTCTCAGAGAGCTCCCGAATCACACAGGATTGAACAAAAGGTCTCCATGACAGCGCAGCAGGAGAAGGATGCCAGGAGCTCTGGAAGGGTGCTTACATATTGTCAGACTGTTCCCACCTCCAGGGACATGAGGATATACTGCAGATGTTGATTTTCCTAGTTATTTTCAATTTCTATTGGCTTATATAGATTTTGAAGAATAAAGATAAAGACAGGCAAGATTAAGGATTATTTTTGTTTTTCCATACTTGTTTTAAATTGTAGCATACATAAATGTGTTTGAATTTATAACTACAAATTCACACGCGAAATAAAGAAAGACAAAAAAAAAAAAAAAAAAAAAAAAAAAGAAAGAAAAGTTCTTAAAAGAAAATCTCACAAACCAACCAACCAACAACAACAACAAAACCTTTACATGGAGTTGAGTGTGATGGCCTATGCTATTTGGAAAGCAGATACCGGAAGGTCAGTTCTAGGTCATTTTCAGCTTAGGAGAATCTGAGACCAGCTTGGGCTACATTGGACCCCATCTTTAAAAACAACAAACAAGCAAAGCCCCAGAGAGACTGAGTAGACAGCCCAATTTTAAGCTGTTTGTTGTGCAAGCCTGAGGACGTGAGCTTGATCGCCAACAGCCATGTAGAAGCTAGATGTGGGGGTGGTGCTATGTACCTGCAGTCCCTGGCTTGGGAGGCAGAGACAGGCCCGGGGTTTGCTGGCCAGCCAGCCTAGTTCAATCAAAGGGTTCGAGGATCAGTAAGAAACCCTGTCTTAAAAAATAAAGCTGAGTTGTTTGACGCCTAACGAGAGCCTTCATCCCTACTTACTGGTGTTCATGGCACTGGAAGTTACTCTGTGTGCATGCTGATAGAGGAGAAAGGTAAAGGCCATCTGAGCTACAAACCCTATGATCTACAGCAGTGACCTGTTTGCATGATGTGGAAGTAATCAATCACTATCTGATGAGATTTAGCGCCTACTCCATGAGATAAAATCCATGCCTGATTCTGCTTAGTTGGCCAGGGACTTGAGACTAAATAGGTCAAGGACCTAGGAGAAAACCAACTACTCTTGTTTTACTAAAGGAATGTAGCAACAACATGATTCCTAATGACATTCCGCTATACCCATAGACAACTGTCTCATTTAGCCATCATCAGAGAAGCTTCCTCCTACAATAGATGGGAACGAATACAAAAACCCACAACTGAACATTGTGCAGAGAGCCACAGACCTTGGACCACTCAGTCCTAAATGGGATGTCTCCATCAAATCCCTCCCCTCAGGGCTCAAGGAACTCTTCAGAAAAGGAGGCAGAAAAACTGTAAGAGCAAGAAGGGATGGAGGACACTGAGAAAACAAGGCCTTCTACACACAACAGGACTGATGTACATACGAACTCACAGAGACTTCAGTAGCATGTACAGGGCATGCACAGATCCAACCAGGTGGGTCACAGCACTGAGATGGGAAAGTGAACATGAGCTCCCATGCCTAACCAAGAAGCTACCTGCAATTGACAATCACTCACAAAGAAAAAATTAGTTTTTTCCAAAAGATTCTTACTGGGTATGCAAACTACATTAAAAGCTGGGAACTATGCCCCACAGTAGAGAGACAACACAAAACAATCTCAATGATGTTTTCAGAGTTTATTGCTTTTGGGGGGAGGCATTTTTTATCTTATTGGTTTTTTTGCTTGTATATTAGGTTTCTGATTTTATGGTGTTTTGTGGGAGGGGGTGGAGGGATGTGGATGTATCTGGGTATATATATTTTTTGTGCTTTTTTGTTGTTTCCCGTTTTGGTCTGTTTTCTGAAAATCAAGAGAAAGAAGGCATGGAGTTGGATGAGTGGGGAGGTAGGGAGGATCTGGGAGGAGATAAGGGAGGAGAAACTGTGATCAGAATATATTATATGAAAGATTTATTTATTTTTATTTTGTATGGAGTTTTTTCCTTTTTTAAAGATTTATTTATGTATGCAGTGTACATATGCACACCAGAAGAGGGCATTAGATCATGTTACAGATAGTTATGAGCCACCATGTGGTTGCTGGGAATTGAACTCAAGACCTCTGGAAGAGCAGACAGTGCTCTTAACCACTGAGCCATCTCTCCAGCCCTGAAAGATTTCTTTATAAACAAATTCAAAGGAAAAAGCTAAACAACAACAAAAATGTTGGAGACCCTGGCCATCCACCTCTGGCTTTGATACACACACACACACACACACACACACACACACACACACACACACACACAAAACCTGAAAAACAACAGTGATGACGAAACATCAAAGTTGAGTATCCAGTAGAACTAGTTATAGGGAAAGTTTGTAAAAATGCCAATGCTTGGGTCACTATACGGTGGACAAGGGACTAAGAAAATAAAATCACAAAGTAGGGTAGGAGACCCTCAGAAGGTAAGACCCATTAGGACGCACACTGACCACGACCCTCCCTGACTTTTACTTCAGGTCTGGTCTTCCCTTCAGCTACCAGCTGTTCAGGACCACAGGCACAAAAGTTTACACAGGATAAGGCAGGAGCACAGACCCCCCCCCCCTACCCCCGCAACAGAACCCTCAGCCTCTCAGATATGATTTCTTACCTGAAGAGCTGGTAGATACATGGTTGGATTCCACCCTCAGGGAGCCACCTCTGATGGAAGCTGACTTTTCTGAGGGGTCAGGCAACACTCACTGACCTGGATCATGTGGGGGCTTGCTCCCTGCCAGCAGGTTATCGTTTGTTCATTCACTTGTTGGTTTTGATACACGGTTCATTCTTCAAGTTCCTTATAAAATGGAGAGTGACTTTGAACTTTTGACCTTCCTGACACTGCTTCCTGAATGCTGGGAGTATAGGTATGTACTGTCAGACCTGGTTCAATGGGGTCTGGGGATCGAACCCAGGCAACCTCTCTACCAACTGAGCTAGCAAGGCTCATCTATGAGACCACCCGACTTTATTAAATGTGAGCTAAAAGCACAACTGAGTCCAGTTTTGGCTCTCTCTAGGTAACACTCCTCAGCACCTCTCCAGTAAACAGTAAAAGTGCCACCAGTCTCCAGTGCCACTTAACACTTTAATCACATGGAGGGTGTTCCTTTAGTTTTGACTTCTCTGTCTGGAAGCATCTTCTTTTGAGTGAGATTTATCTCTCAAGGAGAAAACACTAAAATAAAATTCATAAGCGAGGAGCGGAGAAAAGGTCTCCAAAGCCCCTTGCAAAACAAAGGGTACGCACCTGCACACATTTCCTAAAATAAGTATATGCCGTCCTGCCCAGCATCCCTGTGCCTGACCCGGGAGTACCTGCTCACGGCCCGTTCCACAGAGCAAATAGCCCATCTGTGGTACTTTTCGATGAGGAGAACAGGAAGTTCTCTTTAGCGGATGGTGCCATGCAAAGTCTGTATTATTATTCTTCCAGCTCAGATTTATAATTGACTTTCTGTTAGGCATTGCAGAAGGTTAAATTAATTCAGTATGACTACAGTCCTTAAACAAATGCCTGGTAATGACTGCTTTCTTGTTTTAGCAGTTTTCTCAAACCACTGGGGTAATACCCATATAAAGCTCTTTGCTCCATTGTCGCATTAATTGAGACACACACACTGAGTTTGACAACAGGCGTATGCACACTGCTTCATAGCCATGACCACTATTTAGGGCTTCTGTTGGACTGATTTACTTTTGCATTTTCTCGATTGCACTTACTGTTGTACTAGGTACAGTTTACGAGTTCATTACAGTATACACGTAGCTTAAGACAATTCCTGTTTGGTTTAAGGAGAGGAGGAGAGATGGGAGAAGAGAGGGGCGGGGAGGGAGAGGTTTTTAAAACCAAACCGTGAGCAAGAATTCTTCCACAGACACTGCAAGGAACTTAAGCAACGTGGGCAGTGATGGCTTGAACCCGTTTCTACATGGACTAGTCACTTCAAGAATGACCTGCCAGCTAAACAAGCAGATGGAAACAATGCAGTCAGTCCTGAGTTAAAACCGCAGCGGTGAAAATGTACAGAAGAAATGTCTGCCAGCTAAACAGATGTAGCCTGCAGTCCTGCTGCTGCCTATAGGACCCTGTTGACATCCAGGGTCATCTGCCTAGTGCCACCTTAGAAACTGTCCTGATTCTGTACAGGACACTGAATGATAACACCCTGCAAGTCAGCTGACTGCTGTGTCATACTGCATTCCTGCAGATGCCAGCTCCTGCTCCCGCAGATTGCCAGTCGAGATGCGGCAAGACAGAGGCAGGCAGCTAGGCACAACGCAACCGAGTTTTAAACTTTGATTTTTTTTTCTCCTGCTGCTGCCCGGGCATCTCACACGCGAAGAGCATTACCTCTGTGCAGCCAGGAGCCGAGATGCAGTCTGAATGCGCACGGTGGCTTCTGACGTGGCAGCGTGAATTCTCAGCTGGGCAGGTACTGCTCGGAGCTTGCTCATCAAACTGTCTGCGACGGAGCTCAACTGCTTTCCCACCTCGTGTGGGAGTATTCTGTGGGGGGGCTTCGTGTGCCATGCTGTTGTACCTGAAGGAGACGCTGCTTGCTGTGATTTATCTGGCTCAGGCCTTGGCGACTCACCGCACTGGCACTGGGGGACTCCCCAGCTCCCATTTAAGGCTGGTCACGGGACTGGCGTAACCCCTCACTCCTCAGTTAGATCCTGCTTTAAAGGAGAAACCAGACTTGCTGGCCTAACTCAATCCTAGTCCTCTGTGGATGCAGGACAGCTGTCGGCCAGCAGGACACAACCAGCCATCAAGTGGAGAATCGCTGGGACTGCGGTCTGTGTGCAAGTGGAGGCTGGAAGGGTGGCAGTCTGATTTTGGTCACCTAATGACTCCTTGTTTTCCTAACTGTGCTTGCTAAGCACACAGTGGTCTGGATGAGTCTCTCTGCCTTGCAGTCCTCATCAAGTTGGGCTGCAAATGAGGGTGCCAGCAAGCCTGCATTAGCCTTGGCTCCTTCCTGCATGATGCTATGCTGGCTGCTAGGATGGGTCACTCAGACAACAAAGGACACTTGACTTCTCCTGTTATGTTAAAGGAACATAATTATTTTCTTTTTTTTTTCAGCGATTCATCCTCTCTCTCTCTCTCTCTCTCTCTCTCTCTCTTTCTCTCTCTCTCTCTCTCTCTCTCTCCAACTCTGTGCGCATGCACAGGTGTGTGTGTGTGTGTGTGTGTGTGTGTGTGTGTGTATGTGTAAAATTCATCAAACCAAAAAGCCTATCATCATAGACGTGGCTTTTAATGATTTGAGGTGGGGAGGAAAAAAATGACAGCTTGTGGAGACAGCGGTTTGAGAAAGCCGCACATTGAGGTTATTGCCAATTTGAAACACTGAGTTTGTGAAGCCAAGCCCTAAGGGAGTAGCCGGGTAACTGAGAAAGAGATCGTAGATAAAGAAATAAAAATGACAAGCGTAATGGATGCTCTGCGAAGGGACTGTCAGAGCGTCAGTTCATGGATGGCAATCTCGCCGGGCAGAGATTGAATAATTCATTGACGGAAACTACCCTGCTTTCACCTTCCCATTTAAACCGGGCATGAGCTGAATCTCTAATAAACTTTCAAGATAAAGTAAAATGCCAATTTGAATCTGAAGAGCTTTTAAAAGCAGATGTTGCATCCCCGAATCTTTCGGTACCCTTCACAATTACGCTCTGAGGACTGCTCTTCATCAGGAAGCACCATTACCAGGGAAAATGACTGTGATTACAATAGCAACAATAGAATGCCATCGAATGATCTCTAATTTACCTAATTTGCTAAGACTGACTGGCTTAAATACCCATTGTGCGTTGCCATGCCCAGGCCATGGATCTATCTCAAGGCAGAACAAAAGTGGTGCAGTGTGTGTGCTACCTTGATTCACACAGTCCAGGGCAGAGCTGTTCTCCTAAGTTACAGTGTGTCTTTCATCTGTTTTTCATCTTTGTCTGGTCCCCGCCCCCAATGCTTTGCCCTTAATGCCTTTTGAGGGAAAATGGCAAGCCTGTCTTTGCCACAGAACAACCCTGAGTTGTTAATTTGTACACTTCCTAAATTTTAAAATATACAAGCACATGTCTATTTGAGGGGAGGACAGATTCAGTGCTAGGAGGAAGGTTTAACAAGCCAGCTGGGATGGTGTGTGTGTGTGTGTGTGTGTGTGTGTGTGTGTGTGTGTGTGGTTTCCTCCACATGAACTTCTTTCTCTGTGTGATCCCTGTGGTATGTTAAGAACCTCTCCGATGGCAAATCTCAGGTAGCAGAGGCAGCAATCAGTCCATGTAGCTCTTTCAGATGGGCTGTGTGTCTGGCTCCATAATGCATCAAGACTTACAGGCTGTGTGGCTGTGTTTGTGCCTGCTCAGCGTACAGCAATCTGTGCTAAAAAGAACTTTCTGTCTGGCAGATGGCATCATTCATCTTGGGGTGACTGTGCCATTCTGAGGAGGTGGCATGGACTATCCACCCTCCCTGGGGAACAGAGCAAAGTCATTGAGCAGACACAGGGGTTTCTGGAATTGTCCTTATAGCATGGAGACAGCACATGGTTTATGCCAATCAGCGTTTGAATACTTCAGGAAGGGACCGGAGGTATGTATGACAGCCATTTGAGAAGAAGATCCCAAATCCCTCTCTTAAAACCTTGGGATTATGCTTGAGACTCAGCCTCAATGTGTTCGTTGGGAATTAATTCCCCAGGTTTACCCCTCCCCCACCTTAGTATGCTCCCCCTACCTGACCCTACCTTGTCATAAGGTAAGTTGTGTTTCTCGTCACTTATGTAATAAGCATGGATATTCCTTATTGTGTGATCTTAGTGGGAATGTGCTTTTGATGTTGCCTTTTCCTTCCATTATGTTCTCACTATGCTGGAGCAAACTCATAACTTTGTATTTCTCTATTTTCTGAGCACAAGTTAAAACGTGGCATTTTTAAGCATGACCTAAATATTGTGCTTTCTTTCTTTTTTTTTCTGGCTAACTACATCCAAGGCTTTAATAGTGTTTAAAGGAAAGGGGCAGATAGTTTTATACTTTGCTTAAAAGCAGTAAGCAATAAGCTGGCTATTACGTCTGTTACTACATGCTTTCTTTAGGTAACCTGCTTTTGTATTATTGTCCCCACTATTGTTACTGCCCCAGAAAGAGGTTCTACTGTGAGTGACAACAGGGTCCGCGAAAGTCGGCAGTGTGCCTAGGCCAGCATTTTCTTCCCTTTTCTGTAATTAAAACATAGTCTTTGTTTATCAGCAAGAGATTTAACTTCTAACACCTTAAATCTTTTGAAGAGCTGAAGTTTGAGCAGGATAATCACTGAGTGATCTGATTGGTCTTTCTGTCCCATATTTAAGTAATACAAGTGCCATCAAATTATACAAGAATAATTAGAAATCCGGCTTGTAATTCGGGAAGACCCATAACAAACCAATTTTAGTTACTGGGTAAGAATAGTAAGTTAGGGAGCTTATTTTTTTTTAATGATGAAAGGAGTTAGACATCAGAGTCTTGGAAAACGGGTATGCGTTCAGTTTCTTTAGGCTGCAGATGCATAAATATTAGTACTTTGCATATAGTATCTGCAGGATTTCCTGCAGTGTGCTGGTGCTTGCCAACAGTGGCATTTTCACTTGCTCTGCCTCTGGAACTGTAGGACTGCAGCGTCACTTAAAGGTATTACACACCACTGTTTCATTGAATTCAGATTTTCCCTCCCAAACTTTCTCAAGTGGTTAAGTGTAAGTAACCATAAAAAAAAAAAAAAAAAAAAAAAAAAAAAAAAAAAGTTCCTTATGTGACTTTTAATTTAGTATTGGCCCCTTTTCCCTATTTATAGCCTCTCCTCACTTACAGTGCTTTATATACAGATGAATAAGTAAGAGAGACGATGAAGGCAACTTTATAACTGCAGATAATTGAAAACAAGGAGGCACTGTATAAATATATAAGCAGGGGCTAATTTAGGTGAAAGCTAAGACAAGAAATGGCTCCACTATGTATTTTAGCATTTGTTTTACAGTTTTTAAAAGAATTTTTGTGTTGTGTGTGTGTGCGTGCGGGCGCGCGTGTGCGCACACATGTAAGCATAAAACAGGTCCCAATGATGCCTTACTTCCATGTTCCTAAGTTCCCAACACTGCAGAGACTCAACTACAGTTACAAAGAGTGACTGAAAGTTTAACTCAATCCCTTAGAAACTCTCTCACAACACTCACGGTAACAGAAATGGCTCACACTTTAAGACAGAACATGTAAATTTTGTCACTTGATAATTAGTTGTGTTGGACATCCTTTCATGAGTGTATGTCACATTCCATCTCATCATTAAATTCCAGCTTGGAGCAAAACCCCAAATTGGACTAGACTGAAATTCCTCACAGAGAATATATTAATGTGCGCTGAACATCTGTGAGCTACTTAGCAAAGCTGTGGTGGATGCATTTCACAGACAGTCAAGTTGGATATTCATCATCAAGCTCGTGGCCAGATTTCTGTAATTGAATTATTTCATAAGAACAACAGCCATAGTATATTTTCTGATTTTTATCTGAGTAGTAGTGGCAAATGCCTTTGCCAAATACCTATTTTTGTGCAATCTTAATCTGGTCGGGAGAAAAAGGCAGGTACAAACAAGAAGCAGGTAAAGACAACACTTTCACTTCCTGGTGACTTTTTTTTTTTTTTTTTTTGGACAATGGTAACTTCAAAAGAGGTTGACATATTAAGATAAAGAAAATTAAATTATTTTCAGGCATGTGTGGGTATGAGCATGTGAGTTCAGGCACTCTCAGGGTCAAAAGAGTACATCAGATTCCCTGGAACTGGAGCTACCCATTTTGTGCTGGGAACTGCACTTGGGCTCTCTGCAGGAGAAGTGTAATAGAGCTTTTTATATGTTTACTGAACTATTTCTCCAGGGCTGAGGTTGGCATCTTGTATATGGAGAGTGATTTTTCTTTCAAAATAACTTGTTTTCTACAGTAAGAATTTTTCTGCATTACATTGTGATAAATTTCAAACACAAAGAACACCAAACATACCCAGACTGTATAAATATACCTTATTTCTCTTACTCTGTATACGTCTATGTGCTTATCCACTCCTCTGTTCATCCACCAATCTCTTTACTGTTGGATGCATTTCAAAGTAAGTTGCAGCCATGGATACACTCCATCCCTAAGCCCGCTGAAATGTTTAACTAGATTCAAGGGTTGTAGTTTTCGTTGCTACCCCCTTAAGCCCATTTTAAACAGAACGGAGAGTTTTTGAAAAGAAAGCACACTACTGTTGCCACGTGACACAAAGTATCTCTAGTATATAACTAGAGTGGCTGGGGCAACCTTCAGGACCCTGCATTTTAAAATTGGAGGGCAAAAGTCCCTCAGTTTTTGATAAAAGGAAACCAACTAAAGTAGAAGTATGTGTGTGGACCTTTCCCCAGGCTTTGTCTCCATTCCCAGGCTAGACTTCCTCCACGAAGCTCTGGGACCACTGCTAATGCACTGCCATTGTCCTGGGGTAGAAGATGGAATAAGGCACACTTCAGCAGTTCCTGGACCAGAGTTCCCTCCTCTTTCGCACAGGCACATGGGAAGGAACCTACGGCCTCTTGAACCACCAGTAGGTGCCCTGCTTGAACTCTCGTGTTGCTCTTCCTCTCCACTGAGTCCACATGATGACCCTTCTGCCTTCTCTAAACTCCTGTTTCCCTTTTCCCATACAAGAGAACAGGTTTGCTCATTTACCCCCAGGTCATTCTGTTTTATGCATTTCATGGAAATGGTTACAGGATTTTAAAAAATGACAGGTTATAGAACCCTATGACCTCTCATTAATAAGCTTTTCTTCATCTTAATTAAAACATGAATGATTGAGGATTGCCCTCTCAAGACGTCATTACTCATTCATCACTTGGAGCCATTCCTGTGGGTCAGGTGTATTCACTCCTTCCTGTCCTGGAATGGTACCACACCTCTCTAAGAGCCACGTAAGTGTAGCCCCTCCCCCTGAAACCTTCCCTGTGCTGCCCACATCTGCTGAGTTTCCTAGGCTTCAGCCTGGATTGCTAGCTGTGGTCCAAAGCATTTTTGTTCAGGAGCTACACAGTCTCAGGGGTCTGTTCCTTGCTTCTTAGGGATAAGAAGGCTCCCAAAACCTTCCCCCTCTAGGTTTGTCATCTACACACGCGTATCGCTGGCTTGTGGGCATGTCCCTCAGGCCAGCACTCTTCCTGGAGCTCAGTGTGCCTTGAGATCGTTAGGTAACTAACTTGGGTCTATGCTTGCCTGGAATACTGCCCCCCACCCTAGGTTTTCCTATTCTTCTGAGTGATATTTGGGTATAACACGGTGAGAAGGAACACTTGGGCTCTGCAGCAACCCAAGCGTAGATTAGCATCTAGGTCTGTGGCTTAGCAAGCAGCATTGCTCCAGGCGAGTTCAGCCTGACCTCTTCAAAACGCTGCTGTTATCGTTGACATTTATGTGAGTTCATAATTAATAGTCTTCATACATTATTATCAGCCTCATATCCACAGAAGGCACTGACACCCAAGGACTCAGTTGAGTCACCTGCCAGACGCACAGAGACTGCTCTTTCTTCCCCAAATGTTGAGATTTGCTTATCCCAGGAACTTTCCATTACTACTATTCCTTTTTTCTAGGTATGTGTCCCAAATCCATATGTGTACATGTACATTGCAAGCCAGAGGTCATCTTTGTTTTTTTTTTTATTAAGTTGCTTTTTAAAAATTTAATTAATTTATTCAGATTACATCTAAATTGTTGTCCCATCCCTTGTATCCTCCCGTTTCTCCCTCCCTCCTGCTTTCACCCAATTCCCCTGCCTTATGACTGTGACCAAGGGGGAACCTCCTCCCCCACTATATGGTCATAGGCTATCAAGTCTCATCTTGATAGCCTGCTTATTCTTTTTATTTATTTATTTATTATTATTATTATTATTATTATTATTATTATTATTATTATTATTATTTTGCCTGCTTATTCTTATTCTGAGTGCCACGAGGCCTCCTCACCACAGGGAAGTGGCCAAATATGGGGCACCAGAGTTCACATCCGAGTAAGTGTCCGCTCTCAACTCAACTGTGGAGAATATCTTATCAATTGGCTAGATCTGAGAAGGGGTTCGATGTTTACTGCAAGTATTGTCCTTGCTTGGTGCAGTAGTTTGAGTAGAACCCCTGGGCCCAGATCTACCCTTCATCATGTTCTTCTTGTAGGTTTCTAGGACCCTCTGGATCCTTCTGTTTCCCCATTCTCCCACACTTCTTTCACCTAGAGTCCCAATAGGAAGTCCTCACATCTATCCCAATCTCCTGGTAAGTGAAGACATTCATGGGACATGCCTTTTGGGCTAGTGCCCAATTATAAAGGAGTATATACCATGTGAGTCTTTCTGCTTCTGGGTTAACTCATTCATTTCTAGTCCCATCCATTTGTCCACAAATTTTGGGATTTGCTTGTTTTTAATAGCTGAGTAGTATTCCATAGTATAAATGTACCACAGTTTCTTTATCCATTCTTCAAGTGAGGGATACTTAGGCTGTCTCCAGGTTCTGGCTATTATGAATAAAGCGGCTACGAGCATGGTTGAGCATATGTCCAGAGGTCATCTTTAGATGCCATTCCTCAGGTGCTCTCCATCAATTTTTTTTCTTTTGAGACAAAGCCTCTCACTGGGCTTGGGGCTGGCCCATTAGGTTAGGTTAGCTGATAAGTGCATCCCACAGATCTGCCTTTCTCTCTCTCCAGAGTTCTGGGATTTAGTTTTCTCTTTGGTCTCTTCTGGTCCCCTCTTCCTTCCCTTCCTATGCCTTCCCTCCCTCCCTTCCCATTCCTTTCTCTTCTCTATCTCTTTACCTCTTGCCCTCCCCTCATCTTGTTAACCTTGGCTGTCTCTTTCTATGCCAGGAACTGAACCTACAGCTCCTACCTACTAGGCAAGTGCTTTACCACTAAGCTGTACCCCCAGCCCGTTCTTACTCTTAATCCCAGGAAATATAACAGATGGCTGAAGGGAAAACACATGCCTTAGACCTCGCAAAAGGGACCATTCACCAGGCCCCATACTTCATAGGGACTCAGCTTGCATTATCACAGCTCTTGTCAAAAGGCAAAGAGTGACTGAAGAGGCAGAAATGTCTTCCTGCAGCCTGAGATGCTCTGCGTGTTCAGATGCCAGAGTCCAAAGGTTGCCTGCACTGCTTCTTCCTGAGGACCACCCTCCGAAGGGTAAGCTATACATTCACTCCTCGTTCTGACAGGTGCATGAGGAAGGACCGTAGGTGGGCTGAGTGTCCACATATGTAGGGAAGGACTTTGCTGATGTGTGACAGAGTGCCAGAAGTGCACAGGGATGGGGATGCACCTGCATGCTATGCACCACACTGCTGAACTTTCTGCTATGGGAGTGCAGTGTGTAAGGGAGAATCCTGATGTGATTCTGGACTGTAAAAGGGAATTAATACTCAAGGGAAGGACGGTGGTTCCTTTACAAAATACAATTTGGGGGGCTAGAGAGATGGCTCAGAGGTTAAGAGCACTGACCGCTCTTCCAGAGGTCCTGAGTTCAATTCCCAGCAACCACATGGTGGCTCACAACCATCTATAATGTGATCTGATGTGCACTGTATACATAATAAACAAATCTTAAAAAAAAAAAAATACAATTTGGAGTTCATTTGGATTTTCAAAAGACAACGCGAGTGATAAAAAGGGAAAAAAGATTTAGGAAATATAGGAAGCGATGTGCCTAAGTCTATGAAAGTGTTTTACATGCACTAAGTTATGCCTGTGTGTTGCTGAATGCAGGTTGACATAAATACCATAAGGGCTGACATAATGCGCTCTGGAGCCAGGCAACCTGGATCTGAACTCTGACCCTGCTGCTTCCTAACTCTATGGCTGATGCACAAGCTGAAAGTTGGTGTTGGAAGAGATTAACCTCTTTCTTAGTGTTTACAGGAATGGCTTAGGTGGGTGGTGACAAAGCAAAGTGGTGACATTTCCCCTGCCATCTCCTCTGCAAAGACTGTGAGGCCCTCAGCCAAATCCGAGCACGAGCCGGCACTCTGCCCTTGGACTTCAAAAGCCATGTGCCAAATAAGCATAATTTCTTTACAAGTTCCTCAGCTCAGGTAGCCTGACACCACAATTGCAAGGATCAAACCTCCTTTGCTTCTCAATTCCGTACAGAGTGAAGATAACAGTGTCTTCCTCATAGACAAGAAATAAACTCTCGCTAAGTTAATGTTTGTGAAGCAAAAGAGAATGCCTGGCAGGTAGTGGGTGTGAAAAGCAAAACGAAAAGACGAAGAAACTAAAGTCTAGAGAGGTTATTAACTCATTCTCAGACACACGGCAGATTAGTAAAATGTCTAGGATGTGACAGAGACACCGAACCTCAGGCCTATTGCAGAAAATTACACATTGCCCAAGAGTTGATTTTGGTCAAAACACAGATTTGTATAATTTACTGTATCTTTAAAGGAAAAACAAAAGGACTCTAAGAAGTCACACAGGGCTGCATCCGGGAAACATTGACTTTTGTTGCTGTTGTTTATACCGTCTGTATTCTGCGTCTTTTTCTTTTTATGTTGTGATTTTATAGGCTTTTCAAGTTTGCTATTTAAGATTTGTTTTTTATTGTAATTATGTCTACGTGTCTGTGAGTGCTGGTGCCTGAAGAGATCAGAAGTCCAAGGCTCCCTGGAGCTGAAATTATGTGCAGGTATGAGCTGCCCAGTGAAGTTAAGGGAACTGCTCTTAACTGCTAATCCATCTCTGCAGCCCTCAAGTTCATTTTAAGTTCTCAACCAGGAGGTCTGTGGAGACAGGCCACAGTCATCATTTTCCTTGTGGCACACACACACACACACACATACACACACACACACACACACACACACACACACACACGTATGTGCACACACATACAAACATCCTTGTATTGGGTCAAGGACAGCACAATGTAAGAAAAGAAAGGAAAGAAGAAAGTGGGAAATGTACCATAGCATAAGGAAATATGGGCAGCCTCAACCACTGGCCTCTTGCTTTTGAGACAAGCACCGAGTCTGCTCTTCAGTCTTGCCTGTGTGAGTAAACTCTGAGAACGATAGTACATTGCATACTCTGCCTTGTAAATGACCTGACAACTTAGCATATCAAAGGTATGCGTTAGGGACAGTCTTCAGTCAGAGTGCTTACCTAGCATGTAGAGGGCCTGGGTTCAATCCCTGAGCACTGCCAAAAAGCAAAAAAAAAAAAACAAGCAAACAAACCAAAACCCAAAGAATGTGTCACAGGTCTTTTGGAGCTGGGGCGATGGCTCATAAAGGTGTTTGCCATACTATCCTAGCAACCTGAATTTGATTTAAGGGACCCACAAAAATGTAGGAGACGAGAAGTGATTTCACAAAACTGTTCTGACTATTATAGAGAGAGACACATGCGCATATGCGTGCGCACACATATACACACACATGCATGCACACATACACACAACACATAAGTAAATAAAAATCATGTCTATATAAAGGTGGGTCTGGTGAGATGCTCAGCATGTAAAGGCACTTGTTACCAACCCAACAACTGAGTTGGATTTCCAGGACCCACACAGTGTGTTGTGTGTGCTCTTGCACAGCTGCTAGGGTCTGACCTGACTGGGGTGGTGAGGGAATGAAGTTAAGACAAACACACACAGAGAGAAGAGGAGATCCGATGGGCTGGACTCTCTGCTGGGGAAACCACAGCATCCCGGAAGCTCAATGTGCTTATTATAGACAGCTGAATAGGGAGCTGTTGCGTACAGCTGAACAAGGATGCAGTGCAAGGAGGCACTGTGGTCCTTGACATGGCTGTGTCCTTGTCAAACAATACAGATCACTCAGGACTTTACTTGCTCCCAAATAGTGGAAGGAAAGAATTGACCCTGCAACTAGTTTTCTGATAGCTACACACTCAGTGTGGCATACACTCCTCTTCAAGCAAACAAAGAAAATACCCTTTTTTTTTAAGCTGAAAGAAAAACTTTTTGGGAAAAAAAAAAGGGTATGCTTCATAAACTCTAAAACTTTTTTAAAATGAGCCTTTTAATGGCTGTATATTCTCCCAATGGATAATCTCTCTGTGGAACATGTTTCTGCAGTCCTCACTATTAATACATGGAAGCTGGTGACATTTTTGAATATTAGTGTACAACACTGAGACTATTTTGAAACTAAATTGCCAACGGCCTCAGTGCAGATTTAGATCTGCCTTCTGGATGTCTGGGTCCCTGAGACAAGACAACAGGCTCTTGCTGTCAAAAGCATGTTCCTGAGAAGGTGAGTGACAGGAAGTGCAGTCATTGGAAAGTCACAGGCAGGGCAGAGATGATGGAGGCTTTGAACTTGCAGAAGATCTGGGATACTTGGAGTTAGGGAGTGTTTGGTTCTTCAGAAAGCTGGGATAACAGAACCTGGGGGTGGGGAGAGACTCTGCTTGTTAAAGACCCTGCACCCCTATGGAGTTCGGCAGAGGGCCTTGGCTGTGACCATATATGCACAGAAACCAACTGGGAACCATCTTACGTAAAACCATATATGGGCTATTCTCCATAACTCTGGGGGACAGAGGATGAAAACTCCAAGTAGAAACAGTAACACTGGGTACCAACCTGCACCTTATTGCTCCCTTTGGATAAGTTCCTGCAAACAAAATGAACCTAAGACCTCGAATGACCTAAAGCTTTCTGAGTGTGTCATCCTCTGTATTTGTATTTTTCAAGGCTATGGTACTTCTATTTATCTCTGACAAAATGTTATTAGGGAAAGGCAGGAGAAGCAAAATTAGCCAAGCTAATTGATCATTAAGTATAATTGTCCAGTAAGTGCAAATTTCCATTTATAATCTATTTCATCCCAGAGGATTTCAATTATTAGATTGCTGTATTGGTATACTGGGGGGGGGGTAGTCATTAAGTGTGCAAACAAACAATATAAATGTCCACGTGAGAAAGAGAGGAACATTTATCAGTGAGCATATTGTCAGGGAATCATCTAGAGAGGTGAAGGTAGAAGCGACCCTCACGTCAAATCCCCTCTCCTACCTATTGGCGGCTTCAATAGCTTTAGGGCATAGTCCCATTTTGTGGTCAGTGGCTCACCTGTATGAACGTGGGAAAGCAGCATGACTTCCATGAGCCTCCACTTCCTCTTTTGTCAGCGGTGAGTAACACTGAACCCATCTCAGAGGGGTTCTGGCAGAAACAAAAGAATTCAACTTGGATCCTTCTAGTAACCTTCCTGGTGTCCCATGATCCTGTGGACTCTTCAAGAGCATGGAGCATAACAGCAAGTCTCTTGCCTTCGCTCCAGCATGCCCTCTCCCTGCCCCCTCACCATAAGTAGGCCCCAGATGACGTGAGGGTCTTGTTCTACTCTCAGCTCCCACACTCTTGTCTTTCCTGCCTTCCCAGATTCCCTTTCTGTCTGGAACGAGGGCCATTCTTTCCCCACTGCATCCTTCTCTTGGAAAAGTAATAAGGATTGCTAATCTCGGCTTCTCTTTACTCCTTGCCCTGGCAGACCAGCATTGTTAAGAAGATAATGGCTTTCTTTGCAAAACCCTTCAGTCTGAGCTGGACACATCTCTCAGGGCCACTTGTGATAATTAGCAGAATTAATAATAATTAATAAATAGGGAGCATGTGCATTTATTGCATCTGTTGGGCCTTGTCCACTGTGGTCATCTTAAGTACTCAGTCATGGTTTTTTGTTGTGTTTTGTTTCTCAGTTCTGGGAGAATCAAACCCAAGACTCTTACATAAAGGACAAGCACTCTACCTCTGAGCTACCACCCCAGAATCAACCACCATCATCTAAGGAGTGACTTTACTTATTATATGATAGCATGTAGTAAGGGAACGGGACACTTCATAGTGCTTGCTTTCAAGCATTCTGCCGAGATTTCATTAGATTTGGAGTAAAGCAGCCAGAATTAGTGACACTTTCCACAGATGTTCATGGATCATCGTCTTAAAAAAGATGTCATGTGGTACCCAGGATGGATCTTTCTGATAAGGTCAGTTGCCAGGAGGGTGGCAGCAAGACACTGGGAAAAATGTGGCATTTAGAGTGGGTCAGGTCCCACCCAGCTTTGCAGATGATCTGTGTGACTTAAAGATGCTACTTATTTGGTGTCTCTAGGTTGCCCCCTCCCCCCCCCTTGTTTTTCAAGACAGAGTTTCAATGTTCAACAAGAACCTTGGCTGTCCTGGACTTGCTTTGTAGACCAGGCTGGCCTAGAATTCACAGAGATCTGCCTGCCTCTGCCTCCCGAGTGCTGGGATTAAAGGTGTCCTTAGGCCTGTTGAATTTGTGTCCACCTGAATGTCAATAAACAGCAGCTGGAAAAAAAAAGGGCATGCCCCATTTGCACCTGGCTCACGTTTCTTAATTAAAAAAAAAAAAAAAAATGTAGCTAAAGGCTGGAGAGATAGTTCAGCCAGGAAAATATTTGTGGAGCAAGTGTGAGGATCTGAGTTCAATTCTCAGGACCCATGTGAAAAATCTGGGCAGGATATTATGTGACTGTAATCTCTGCTGAAGCACAGATAGGGACACTCTGACCAGCCAGTGTAGCCTACTTAGCAAGTTCAAGAGCAGTGAGAGACCCTGCTCCCCTGCTCCCCACCCCAGAAAAAAAGTGCCTAAAGAATGACATTAAATTTTGTCCTCTGGCCTCCAAATGCATTATATTAGGTATTCATCTACACTTCCCCTTGTAGACAAACACAGAGGTGCTCAAACGTACCTACCTACATACATACACAACCATGGCTGGTGGCAGCTACCTTGTAATGCCGGAGGTTTCGTCATAGCACAGACTTCCCATATCCCAATAAGTAGAGCATCAGCTCCTTAGTAGATGCTCAATAAAAGTCTGTTGGCTCTACAAAATAGCTAAAGACTATTGGTGGTGTGTGTCACAGAGCCTAGTGTGTGTTGGAAAGAGTTGCTAGCAGCCGAAGTTCCACAGAAGCGAAAGATGCTATTTGCGCTTCCCTCAGGGAATCTAGACATGCAGTAAGAAAAAGAAGACTGGAGAGATGGCTCAGCAGGTAAAGGTACTTGCCATTAAACCTGATGTCCCGACTCCCATCTCTAGGACCCACATGATGGAAGGAGAGAACCGGTTCCAGGGAGTTTTGCAAGCTGTCGACTGCCTCTGCCTTCAGTCGTGGCACACATACCAACTCCCCTCCAATAATTAAATAAAATACATGAGTGTATTTTTAAAAATAGAAAAGCAAAAAAGCAGGGGCAGCGGCTGGGCGATGGTGGCGCACATCTTTAATCCCAGCACTCAGGAGGCAGAGGCAGGCTGACCTTTGAGTTCAAGGCCAGCTTGGTCTATAGAGTGAGTTTCAAACAAACAAACAAACAACAAAACCCAAAACAAACAAAAATGGACTAACAAGATGGTGGGTAAAAGTACCTGCCACCAAGTCTGACAATTGGACTTTGATCACAGAGACCACGTGTCTCCTGTAAGGTGTGAATGTTGTCACTCATATATTCATATACACACACAACATGGATGTTATGGCACATATATGTGCTCTCTTGCTCTCTATCTCTATCTCTCATATACACACAGACACAGACACACACATACACATACACTAAATAAATAATAATAATAAATATAACAAAGAATTCTGAAGAACTTTTAAAAACTAAGTGTCCATAGGAAATATTTGTTATCGTGAAACAAGTCCTGGGCCACATAAAAGATGGTACAGGAGGAAAGTGTCCCCAGAGCAGCTTTAAATATGGCATAAAAATGGCCCTTTCCTCTGTCCTTTCTCACTCTCTAGTTAACATATTCAGGCCGACCTGGACCTTGGGAGGGTTTGTGCAGTTCAGGTTGCTGGTGCACAGCATTGCACAACATTTGCATGCCTTGTGCAAGCTCACTGTACTGTCTCCTTCCTACAACCTGGGACATGGGGGCTTGTCTGGGATAGATGAGCCATTGCCATTATGGACCTTGGTGTGGCCAAGTCTGTGCTGCGACGGGAGGCAGAGACAACCCAGGCGGTCTCCACACACTTGCCAAGTGCTTTCAAAGTGTGTTTATAAAAATAAGCACAACCTACACTCTCTTATATCTAGGGAGGTTTTGTGACTGCATTGAAAACACCCACAGCCCATTCAAGTGCTTCTGTCACACTTATCTAATAGGGCCTTAGATCAATTTTTGTAAATAAATGACCCAAATGCATCATTGGTAAAATGACCCAATGTTGAGTTCCTGATATTTTCCTCATATCTTATTTTTTGAGTCTTCTTTTTTTCTTCTGAACATACCCAGAACCAATTGTGAACAAGAGGCACAACATTATTCCTAAAAATGAGGAGACAAGAAGCCTTGAAAGTTTTCCAGTGAAGACTGGGATGGGGGCATGGCCAGTACACACACTCTCTCTCTCTCTCTCTCTCTCTCTCTCTCTCTCTCTCTCTCTCTCTCTCTCTCTCTCTCTCTCTCTCTCTCTCTCTCTCTCTCCCTCTCCCTCTCTCTCTGTGTTTGTATTGTGTGGATGCACATGTTGTGGAAATTCATTTTTTCCCTTTACCATATGGGTCCCAGGGATTGAACTCAAGTTGTCAGGCTTGGCAGCAAGCACACTTCCCTGCTGAGCCATCTCACTAGCCCTAGCCTGTTTTCTTTCTTTCTTTCTTTCTTTCTTTCTTTCTTTTCTTTCTTTCTTTCTTTCTTTCTTCCTTCCTTCCTTCCTTCCTTCCTTCCTTCCTTTCATACTGCATAGTGCTTTGAGAGGTCAAGAATGTATAGCTTTGAATTAGTGAATCATACACTTGATGAAATCATTGGATAATCCTTAGGTTTCAGGCAATCAAATCTCTGTATCTCCAAGACAAGAGGGTATTTCTCTACTCAAGTCTCTTCAGATTCAGAAGAATGAATAGCCTGGCTTGAGTCTTTGGGAAGGCTTCCATACAACGTAACAAAAGGACAGTTCTAAATAACATATGGAGCTCACCTGACTGATCTTGTGACAGATAACCGACGAATATCGTGACACTTGCTCCTAATTGCTCTTTCTTTTCTGCCTCTACTACAGGTGCTGGGAACATTAAATCTTCATGTCCAGAGGACAAGAAAACTAAAGGTGCTCCTTACTCGGTAGCTACTGGGGGTGATGGGAGGCAGGGTTGTGGATACATGGTCTGGCTGGATGTCCTATTCTCTCTCTCTCAACTTTCCTTCCCTCCTTTCCTCCCTTGCTCCCTCCCTTCATCCCTCCCTCCCTCCCTTCCTCCCTCATCAAGTGCAGATATGGTAGCTGGGATGGTGATACCAGTTTCCAGTCACAAAGAGAAGACAAGGGTCTCACAAGGCCACCTGTTCTCACTTTTATTGCTTTTGCTGCACGTGTATGCTGTGTACATGAATGTGTGCTCATATATTTGTAGGTGCACGTTGTGTGCAGGTGTGTGTGAAAGCCAGAGGTTGATGTTGGTTGTCTTGGATGCCTCTGCACTGCATATTGAGGCAGGGCCTCTCACTTGAACTCAGAGCATTCTGATTTGGATTTGCTTGCTCCCAAGAACAGGGACTACAGGCAGGCCACTGTGTCTGCCTGGCATTAACATAGGTGCTAAAGATTCAAATTCTGCACACATGTGTGGCAAGTTCTTTGCCTGTTTCACCAGCCTCCAAGGGCCCTAAATTTTGAGTTCTTGAACCACCATTGGTGGCTACTACCTTCTAAACTCCTGAGAGGAATCTACCCCTACCATGTTAGACAGTTCTTGCTGGGGTTTATATTATTTGCAGTTGACTTCAAAGCATCTTGAATTCATCTTAAATGATTTCATGTGACAGAAATACATAAATCCAATCAACTGCAGCAAATAGGTTACTACTGTCCAGATTTGTAAGTTGCTTCCAAAAGCAATGAAGTCAAGCTTGTGAGGTCATTGGTTTGTTTTCCTTTTTCTACTAATTCTTTGTCACTCTCTTTTCTGTCCCATCCCTAAGTCTCTAAGTCTATTCTTCTCCTCCTTATTATTGTTACACTATTGTTGTCATTGTTATTGTTGTTGTTATTACTATTACTACTATCGTTATTAAATCATACAGTCTTGAGTGGAGCCCAAGCTGGCTTCAAACTGGCTATTTAACTGAAGATGATCTTGAACTTCCAATCCTGCCTCATCCTCCAGAAATCTGAGATTACAGGCATGTGCCACCCTAGTTTTATGTGCTGCTGGAGATCAGATCCAGAGTCTCATGCATGCATCACAAGAACTCTGCCAACTGAGCTCCAGCCCCAGCTCTCATCTTAAAGTCACGCACCTGTCTGCCAGTTTCTCTGTATGCTGTGCCCTGAACCACAGTTCTCAAGTAGGATGCATCTCCGTGTGGCCACTGATTGTTTAGACTTTCTCATGAAGTCTCTACACACACAGTGATAACAACATTATTTCTCTTGATTTGATATTAGCTTGAGGGATGGGGGTCACTGGATCTTCCTGTTTCTACTTTTTCTTACAAAATAAATTATTGAGTTACAGTGTAAGTAATCTGCCTCCACATGCCAGTAAACCTGCACATAGAGAGCGATGGCCACACTGAATGGGACAGAGAATGCTCTGAAGCTTGACTGTGCCTAGTTCAGGTAAGGATGGGCTTTCAATGAAATAAGCAGGTGTTTCTATCAAGGTCTGAAAAAATTGATTGTTTTTAAAAAATAAGACTCAGGACAAAACACAAGTCCACTAAAGTGCTCACTGCTCTTTCAGGGAGTTCAGTTTCCAACACTTGTGTTGCCTGGTTCACAACACCTGAACTCCAACTCCTGAAGATCCGATGCTTTCTTCTGGCCTCCTTAGGTACACACACACACATACACACACACACACACACTCCAAACAGGCAAACTAACAAATTCAATTTCTCTTAGCAAGCATAATTATCTTTGGAAATAAGGTTCTTAAGCCAGAGATAGTAAAGCCATGTCTATCATCCCAGCTCTCAGGAGGGTGAAGCAGAAGGACTGTTATTAAGTCTGAAGCCAGCCAGGGCTATATAATGAGAGTTCCAGGCCAGCCTAGGCTACAATGTAAGGCACTGTCTTCCAGGCCATCCTAGGCTACCATGTGAGGCTTTGTCTTCCACTCTACCCTCCCCTCCTCCACCATCAAAGAAAGAAACTAAGTAGCTGCTAAATAAAATGAGAGAGTTTGGTTTGGTTTTTTCTAAGGCTCTGTCCAGCTTCTTCCTGGGACACAATGGCTACTTAGGGGGCCATCTCAGAAAGCACATGTACACAGGGCACTGAGAAAAGGTCCTGGAATGTGAGGGTCATGGAAAGAGCAAGGAAGCCAGCCTGAAGGGCTTGCAGCTGGCCAAAGCCACACCAGTTTGAGCATCGTGATGTGTTGTTTCATAAATAGTTTAACCCAACCAACAAAGCGGAAAGGTATAAGTCTTTACACACAGCGTGAACAGAGTGAGGAATCTGAGTCACCAAGCCATTGCTCCTCTTTACACATAAGTCACGAAGGACAGGAAAAAAGTAACTGCAATGAGCAACCTTGTCTTTGGAAATGGACCTGAATATCGCTCAAAGGAAGGGGTGCAAACTGAAGTTATCCATCACCTAATGGCATAAACGGAGAAGCATCCCTTATGGGTTATTCCCACCTGTGATGCCTAGCTAAACGGGGGAGGCCTGCATGGGCCTCTCTTACTCTGCAAGTATGCCAGGCTTGTGGACTGAGGCTGAGCCACTGTTTCCCACAGAAGAAAGGTGAAAAGTATGAGGGGCTTAGCTTGCCCTCCTCCACTATATGCTAGTTTCCTTTGGAAGGGATGTGAGATTCTGGGAACTGGGTCCGTTGGTTGATAGTCCATTTCTGAGATTCCCCAGTGGAATTTTAATTCCCCTCCCCTCCAGATTTGAAGACAGCAATGTGCCTGGTGTTAGTTTTATGAATTTGATGGTTGTGTTGTGGTTTTTATAGAAGAATTTCCCTTGAAGGTAGGAAAAATGTACACTAAAATATTCTAGATGATGGGCCATCAGGCCACTAACATACTCCCAGATGGTCCTGATCAAGAGGTATTTGTATGGTAGCTCCAGCATCTCTGCAAATCTGTGATCATTTAAAAAGGTAAAGTGTGAAGCTGGCTGTAATGGTTCACTTCTGTAATCCCACCACATGGGAAGCTGCAGCTAGCTTGGCCTAGCTGTGTAGTAAGAGCCCTGTCTTTTAAAAACATACAAAAATCTTTCAAACAACCCCCATCCCCAAAGAATTTATAGAGTCTCAAAGAAAACAATTATGTAAAAAAATGTTATCTAACATCATTTTACAAAAGACTTATTTCTGCTTGCATATGTGCACACCTGTTGCTTGCAGAGGCTCTGGCATAGAATCTCCTGGAACTGGAGTTACAGACAGTTGTGAGTGACCATGTGGGTGCTTGGAGCCAAACCTGGGTCCTCAGCAAGAACATCAAGTGCTCTTAACCACTGAGCCATATCTCCACCTCTGCCCTCCCAAGTAATTCTTAAAAGCAACTGCCCCTGCCCCCAATTTTTCATCATAAAAAATAAACAACAACTTTGTTTCTGTAGAATTTGCCTGAGCATTAACACTACCACCACAGGGCACAAGAATGTGGGTGCCACCCGCATTCAGAGTGGGTCTTCTCCCCCTCTGTCCTCTCTGGAAATATCTCACAGACACACCCAAAGGTGTACCTCGGGAATGCCCAAGGTGTTTCCTATTCAATCAAATTGTCAGTCAAATTAACGATGCATTGCATTTTATATAGAAATCTTGCCCTGGGCATGTAACTTCGCTGGGAGAGTTCTTGCCTAGTACACCCAAGGCTTTGGATTTGAGTCCCAGTGCTATATAAACTAGGAGTGGTGGCTGTGCCTGTAATCCCAGCACTTGGACAGCAAAGGAAGAAAGACCAGCAGTTCAAGGTCAGCTTCCACTAGTCAGTGAGTTTGAAACCAGATAGAGCCACACGAGACCCTCAAACAAAACAAACAAACAAACAAAAATGAAGTCTTGCCCATGATTTGTACTTACTGACATCTCTGCTGACCCAACTGTCTGGATCACTTTGCCCACAGGATGGGGTTCATTTTTCCCTCTCCATCCTTAGGATGGTTTCTTTGATACTGGATGGACACTCAAACTCTGGAGTGATTCAGAATCCTGATTAAGGTAGCAACACTTTCAGGAAGGAGAGGCGAGTACTGGGTCCCCATAGACTTCAGCCTCATGTGAGTATATGTGAACTTGTATCAGCAGGAAGGAACATTCTAGATCAGCTTCCTGGGAGGCAGCTAGGTTAGACCTTTGGGTTTGGTAGCATGCTGGCCACTTAAATGTGATCCTGGGCAAGTCACTTGGACCCTGTGTATCTGTTACTTGTGAAATGTGGAAAGTGTGTCATGTAACCAGTGAGATGTTTTGTATGAAGGTCGTAGGCTTCCTGTACATCAGGAGTCTCAGCACACACCAAGCACCTGGAGGTGACTGCTGTGTCAGTCCACATAGAACAGGATGTACTTCCAGCCACAGCTACATCATACATTTCTCCACGGTCAGTGAGAATTTCAGTGTCCCATCCTTAGGACAGGCCATCTTATTCTGCAGTACAACCAACTCCACATCACAGTAGCTTTTAGAGCCGCCAAAAGCCCATTATTATTGTTTTCTTTAAGCAAAGACCACCGTAAACCCTTGTGACCTTCTAGGACTGCTTCCCCTTGGGATGGCTCAGCCTCCTTCTTAAGACAGGTTTTTATGGTGCTGAGGCAAGAAGAGAAAAAAAAAAAAAAAAAGAAGTACAGCTAAGCTGGAGTCATTAGATGTTTGAGTCAGATAGGAAATTCAATTTTCCCTCACATCTCATTGGTAAAGGGCAGACCTATGGCTTGATATAAATGCACAGAGCTAAAGTAATGTCATCCGTTGAACTTCTAAAAAGCAAAGGACGAGTGAGAGCGCTGGTGACTGCCTACCTATTAGGAGAGGAAATTTTAATCAAGTGGTATTAGAATTGTCAAATTTTTAAACCACACAAAAACTTTGGTGGCTGCTCTAGTGATATCTGAAGGTGCCCTTTCGAAACAGGAGTGTAGCTCCATGTGACATTTAACTTGCTTTCTCTTTCCCATTTTTCACCATTTTTGCAGTTTTATGATTCAGAGAAGTGATACTGAGTCAAACCTAACACATACTAAGTGCTTACCACTTATGGATGGATGAACACTACTACAAAGAAACTACATTTAAAAAGGTAATGGATTGATAGATATAGTATTTAATATCTCAAGTCACAAGGCCAGCATAGAGCCAGAAAAAGATTTTTTTCTGCATATTGCCATTAGACACAAGAGTGCTTTTATTACTTCCTTGAGAAAAGCTGGACCCAGCAGAGTTATTTATGTCTGTTGTCAGTTTCCAAAGGTGATTGCAGTCTTCAGCCTAGGACTCAACTCATGTCCAGAATGTTTGGAGAAGTCATAGGGCAAAGCAATGTCCGGCACAATGAGAGAGGGTACCCTGCTGTAGTTACCTCACAGTGCCTCTCCCACATCACTCAGATTCTACCTCCTGTTAGTCTCATTTCCAGTTGCTGTGATAAAAGAAAGACCCCGACAAAGGCAACTTAAGGGAGAAAGGGTTCATTTGGCTCCAGGTTATAGTCTGTGATGGTGGGGAAGGCAAAGCGCCAGGAACATGAGGCATCTAATAACGTTATATCCACAGTCAAGAGCAAAGAGCGGTGAATCAATGCACTCAAGCTTGCTTTCTTCATTCTTATATAGATGCCCCGCCTAAGGAATGGTGCCACCCACAGTGGGTGGGCTTCCCAACTTCAGTTAGTGTAACCAAGGCAATCATCCTCATTCATGCCTACAGGCCAACTCAAGCTAGGGAGAGTCTATTCTCAGGTGACTGTAGATTGATTCAAACGGGCCATTAAACTAATCATCACGCACTATGCAAAGTTACTAAGCTCCAATCAGAATTGGTTATCAATTAAATTAACAGCTCGCCTATCTTCTTCATGGTATTCTGGGAAATAGAATTAGGGGACTATTTAGGAGCAGGAAAGGTACTAGCAAGAGAGGGATATCGATAACTAGAAATGGGAGAAATCAGTAGGGGTGCATGAAAATGTCACAAGGAGACCCATCTCTTGGCCCTGGGAGATGACTCAGTGAGTAAAGTGCTCGCTGGGCCTAAGTTTGGATCTCCAGGACCCACACAAAAGCCAGGAATGATAGCATATGCCCATCACTCCAGTGCTGGTGAGGCAGAGAGAGAGAGCTGGCTCTCCAGATCATCCCACCAGCAAGACCACCTAGCTGAAACAGAGAATATGGCTTCAGTGAGTGACACTATCTCAGAATGAAAAGTAAGGTGCAGACTGATAGAGGAAGTCATACAGCCCTGACCTCCGGCTCCACCCAGGTACACAGGCACAAGGGCACCCCACACAAATATGTATGCACCTGTATACTCCACACCAAACACACACACACACACACACACACACACACACACACACACACACACAGAAGCTAGCTTCTTCATATAATAACTCAAATCTTAATAATAGGAAAGAATGGTGAGCTGTACAGAGGTCTTGTACAGAGGTTATAATCTCCTGTTACTGAGAGGTTTCTTAGACTAACAAAGAGCAAAATCAGTCACTCTAGAAACCCGAATGTTAGCTCATACCTTGCTTCCTTGCTGTACTTTAAAAATGATAAATGGACATCTGTATGCAAAGAGGAAAATCGGAACCGGCTGGGTTTGTATTCTCAGCTGTTACCCATACTATGCCAAAAGAGAGACTTCGATTTCATTTTAGCATCCAGGAGACATCAGGTCCAATTTAATTTGATCCCCAAATGACCAAGCTGATTGATTGTCAAGTCTGGTTTTACTCCACAGTAACCCTTAATCTCTCATAATTTGCAGTGAAATTAATGGGGTTGCCTACTTCAGGCAAGACTAAGGGAGGCCTAACAACCCTCCCCAGGCCTTCTTCAGGCCAGGTGGGGATGGCCTGGCTGCACCCAGAGAGCAACAGGTGGAATGAAGATTAGGTCACATGGTGGGAAGGGGTAGCTGTAGGCCGGCAGCTGTTGAAATCCCAGGTGTGTGTGTGAGTTGGCAGGGGTACAAAGCCAGGAGAGCTGCTAACAGCTCAAAGTCCCTGGGCTGTGCAGCTGCTTGCTTGGCGCTGCTTGTGGACCCACCTGTAGTGTTGACGGGCACACCCCGCTCTTAGGAGCAAGAGAACTTGAAAGGTCTGGGGGAAAGAACAGTCAGCCACCCAGCCTTGTAGCCAAGAGGTTGCAGGGAATAAGCTTGCCCCCTCACTAATAAAAATGATTGGGCTTGAGACCAGACCCCCTCCGTGCTTCTTATTTACCACGCAGCCCTTGGAGGTCTGAAGAAATGATACACACTTTTTTTTTCTATCCAGGGGCCTATTCCCAAGCACCCCTAGGATGTAAGCGTGGAGGAAAACAACCCTGAGCTGGAGGGTAAATCAACAGGCAAAGATACTGCCAGTGGGAAACCATAAGGGATCAAGGCTGAGACAAAAATGAAAGCTGCCCAGCATGGGCTCCGGGACTCAGTACACAAAACATCCTACAAGCCAGCCTGTGTTAAGTAAGCTGTCTCTGTCCTACACGAAGCCCTGCTGTGGCCTTCACAGGATGGAATAGGGCCTCGGCTCTGAAGCTAGACCTTCAGATTTAATGGCTGTGAGGTAGGCATTGCTTCTCCACCTTCCAGCACAAAAGGGAACGGAGGGCGGCAAATTCAAAGGACAGCAGTGTGCATAGGTGAAGTAGCCATCTCTTGCCAGTGTGCCAGTGTGCCGGCTTCAGAGGGTTGCAAGCTGTCATTCTGTGTTAAAGCCAGCTTCTAGAACTCTGAAGCAGGACAAGGCCACGGCCTTCTTGGTTCTCCCATCTCTGCTTGTAAGTACAAACAGCAGAGCTGCTGGCCTGCTCCCATGTGACTTCACGCTCCCTCATCCCATGGAGAATTAGAATCCTACTCCGGGAGCACAAGGATGCTACAGATCTGCAACGCTCCGCCCCCCCAAAGGCATATAGTTTCAACTTGGTTTTGGGGAAAGGTGAAAGTATTAATTAGTCATCTTCATGTGTGTCACTGGGGGTGACCCCCAGAAAGGATGAGATTGGAGGACCCTGGTACCTTTCTTTTACCTTTTTTTCCCCTCTTCCAGAATTGTGGTAAGAGTGGCTTTGTTGTTATGTGGTAGGAATCAATCAAATAAAGGGCTGGACCAAAAACTGTGAACCAAAATAAGTTTAAATTTACTTAAACTTAAATCAGGATAGCTCTTTTCCTTATGGGTTGGTTGTCTCAGGCATTTTGTCATAGCAACAAAACACTGATAAAAACAAGACAATGTAGGGAAGTTACCACATACTTGCCTGTGTGTGCTCTGCTGCCCCTTGGTGTGGCCATGTGACTTTATCTACCAAGGGATCATAAGTGGAGGGTGCCTAGAAAGGATTTTGAACTTTGGAACAACATATTCCGGACCCACTTATTTTTGTGGTGGAATGAAGATGCATCTATAGTCCATCATGTTCCAAAGACAAAAGCCCCATGCTAAACCTGCCTCTGAGGGACACAGAAACAACCAGGGTCCTCAGTGCCATGGCTGTTGCTGTGGCATCTGCCTTGACTGCCAACATCAGGATCTCTCATGGCAGAGGATAGTCTTGGGGCTCTCAGACTTGAGTGGGCATCTGTGGTCATTCAAAGGTCTCTCTAGATTCAGAAAGTCTGAATGTAGCCTAAAACTTAATGTTCTGATGACCCAGATGATGCTGATCCAGACCCTAGTGGGGCTGACCCACCTGTTAGAGACAGCTGTCATAAACCCTTGGACAGCTTAACTGCTGGCCATAGAAGCTACTGTTGGTTAGGTTTTCACACACTCCCGGCTGTACATGCTTTCTCAGGTACACTGTCCCGAGAACCCTCACAGGTTCACACAGTGAACCTAATCTCTCACCTCTAAAAGTTCATTGAGCCACAAGGTACAAATATCCAATAAAGTTTACTCTCTCTTTGGATTCTAACCAGAGAAGAACCATTAAATCAAAAAAAAGAATCTCTGTTTTTGTTTACAATGGAATTTGTTTCCTTGTTAATTGATGTATACTGATTAAGCATATTTATGTGAAGTCCTGTGATAATTTAATATATGTGTTTAATGTGTAAGGATCAAATAAAAGTAATTAGCATTTCCTTCTCATTAAACATTTACCATGTTTAAAATGGAAGTTTGTATGTCTGAGTGCATGTTTATGTGTAGCTTACGCACATGTGCATGCATACATATGTGTTTCAGTGTGCACGTGTGTGGAAGAACAACCTTGGGCACCATTTCCTGTAAGGCCTGGAACTTACCAATTAGGTTAGCCTGGCTGGCCAGAAGGTCCCAAGGGTCCTCCTGGGTCCACCTCCCCAGCATCAGAATTACAAGTATAGGATACCACACCCAGAATTTTTCCATGCATCATGGGGCTCTTCAAGTCTTCGTGCATGTGGGGCAAGCATTGTAACTACTATGCTGTCTCTCTGACCTAACCTTTATCAGTCCTATTGGTAAACCTTTCAGAAGATGGGAAATTGAGACAGGACCTTACTCTCTAGCTCAAGATGCAGTTGAATTTACTATGTATCTGAAGCTAGTCTCGAACTCACGATCTTCCTCTGGCCTCAGTCTCTCGGGTGCCAGGATTACAGGTATAAGCCACTGTGTCCAGCTGTGTTGGGAACCTGAAATTTTCTAGTTCTTTATAAAACATGTAAGTTGCCTTAACTATATAAAAATAAGCAAATAAAGCATAAAATAAACTATAGCTGCCTCATGGTACTTAGAAATACCAGCATCTATTTGCCCTAACTGTTAATAAGCATATTTTGATACCCATTGTCCAGTCTTCTTCTAGCCCCTCCCTACGCCCATTTCCTTTCCTCTAGCGCCCAATATTCTACTCTGTCCAATGAAATTTTCTCAGCTTCTGCATTTTGGTGAGAAAAATGCATCCTTTACTTAATAAAGTACCCTGTAGTTCCATCTGTGTTGTTGCAGATGATACCATCTCATGAATTTGGCTAGATGACATTTTGTTTTGTATATATACCTATACTTCCATAAACAGAACCCTTAGTCAAAGAATCTCAACTTTTTTTTCCCTTTCAGAGGCAGCAGGATCACACCCAGGCCTTCCCACCTGCCAGGCAAGCTTCTGCCAAGCTATACCCCTTACCCAAGAATGTCTACTTGTAACTTGGAGGCATTGTCAGAGCTGAGTGGATGAGACATGCAGAGTAGGAGAGTGAACTAGAGTTTGTACACCATGTAAGCAATTCCAGTTTCACGTTGGTGTCTCCTGGGTTTCTTTCCTTATCCCTAACCATAGAACCTGGGGCAAATTCTTTAACTTCACTAAATCTCAGTTTCCCATCTCTAAATTTGAACTGATAATATTTATCAGACAGACTTGCTGTCAGGCCTAGGGATGTTAGGGAGTCAGAGGCAGGGTGAGTGCGCCAATCACTGAGGAGTAGAATGCATCTTATATAGCAGAAATAAACAGCAGAATAGATGCACAAATACCAACCCAAAGAAGCCCTGAAAACACTGGTGCTTAGGGGAAAAAGAGGTAATGAATCACTTTTATAAATTAAACAATAAAAGGAGATGATATCAGATCTATGATTATATTTATTAGCATTAGAATGGGAAGGAGAACAAAAGATGGACGTAAAAACTTCAAAAAGAAGTAAATGAACATTTCTCAGATTGGTAAAGGCCTGTGTCAGACACTACTAAGAAGCTACATACAGAGTTGACACCCTGTGGACAGGACGGTATCAGGCAGGAGCCTGGCAGCAGCTCACTAAGCCCCACTTCTTTATCTACAGAACTGAGTCCTGATGCTTTATGTAACCACTGGGACCAATCAGTGCCCCATCCTCTTTCAAAGGTGCTGCCGAGTTCTGATTAGTGTTAGATGCCTGCAAAAGTCACTAGATACTCCTGGGGAGTTTCCACCACGCTTGATAAAGAATTTGGAACAAAAGTGCATGTCAGAGAGAGACGGGGATGATCTAGAGTGTCTGAAATCCTCACCTTAGGTGACGCAGTCCCAGGAAGCCAGTTGTCTTTAAAGGCGCAGACAAATGGACTTGGGACATGAAGCCTTGGGATGGTTCATTTTTTGGAACAAACCTCTGGGTGTGTCTTCAAGGGCATTTCCAGAGGGAGCTAATGGAAGAGGGGTCACCCATCCCAAATGTGGTTGGCACCAACCCATGGGTTGGGGGCTTGGTGGAATAAAATAGAATAAAGGAGCTGAATACTAGCTTTATTATCTCTCCATGCTTCCTGACTATGGATGCAATGTAGCCAGCCACCTCCTGTGCCTGCCACCATCACTTCCCTTGGATGATAGACTGCACCCACTCAAACTGTGAGCCAAGGTGAACCCTGTCCTCCTGCAGGGGCTTTCGTAGGTATTTTGTCACGGCAGTGTTAATAAAAGCACATAACTGGGCATTAGGGTCATTACACCCTAAGAGGGAACAAAATCTATTTAAAGAAAGCAGTTGTAAACAAATGTAGACCTTAGCAGAGTGGTTTCAAAATACTTTCTGTTTGTAAAAAAAATAATGGCTTCCTAAACCTCTGCCCCAGCTTCCCTGTACAGTACTCAACATATGCATAAGTACCTTGGAGTTTGTTTTGATTGAGAAATTCCGTAGAGAAAACGGTTATGAATTTCAGTTTGCTCATGTTTCTCTTTCCTAAAAACAAAGATATTCTTGTCCTCTGTCATCTGACTTGTTTCATTAACAGCGCATCTAGCACAGGAAACCAGAGCCACACATCTGCTGCTAATAAAAGTCCCTGATCAGCGATGCCCACTGCCTTTCAAAACTCATTTCCTTCACTCCCAAACTGGCATGGACCTGGCCAAAGCTGGTTTCTGTTGTCATCAAGACACAGTGGCATTGCGCTTATTCCAAGAGGAGCAGATGACCAAGTCAAATCTGGGTCAAATGCTGAAGGTTACTGCACATTTCAGCCTTTAATGACAAGTTGACATTCTGATTTATTAAACTGCTGAAGATGCAGGTTTAAAAATGTAACATTTTCAACGCTTGGTAAAACTTGGTTGCAAGTCACAAGGCTAACTGACATTTGATAATCAAAACAGTCACATTTTCAGTAAAAACAGATTATCAGCACACCATCCTTAGGATTCTTCCTTTTTTTTTTTTTTTTAATAAGAAAGATGCATTTAGATCAGTGAGCTCTGATCCAGGCTTAAGGAAAAGACCACTATCTAGTCAAGAACTTCAGCAGGCTCTGGCCTCTGCTTGTTTTGATGGGCAGTTCCACAGTGAAAAAGATTATGAATTCAGATTGCTCATGTTTCTTTTTCCTAAGAACAAAGCTATTCTCCTCTGTCCTCTGACTTGTTTCAGTAAGAAAAAGATCCCCAGGTAAATGAGTTACGGACAGACTGCAGTCCTCCTTGTAGATGGTCTTTCTGCTAAGTGAGAAACAGAGGTGTGCATGTATTTGTGTGTGTGTGTGTGTGTGTGTGTGTGTGTGTGTGTGTGTGTGTGTGTGTAGCCTGCCTGTGCAACTCTTACTTTCCAAATAGAGTGAGGGGAAATGCAAGAAATGCTCGCAATAAGCTGGGAGTGAACTCCCTAGCCAGAAGGGGACAGTGGGCTGTGCGTGAAGAAACCCTTGGAAGAGAGCAATGGTTCCAGACAGTCTCAGCATTTGTTTCCATAGACTTTTGCGTTGGGCACAGGAGGGGTCAAGGAGTGATTTCCCATAAGCACTTAGAAGGAGAAGGAGGAATGGAGGAGTGAGGACGCATTGTAAACTCTCTGCCCAGCAGCTGGAGGTGTAGACTGCAATCAGAAAGAGTAGGTGGGGCCCAGCAGCAGCTCTGGGCACTAAACAAGCTGGAAGCCGAACATGTTTCTTTCTTCCTTGAATCCTCACAGACAAGTCTCCCACACATCAAAGGAGATCAACAGGCCAGGCAGTGGGTGTGAGACTTCCTCAAGAGGTATCAGCAGGTGTCTTGGCAATGCTAGCACAGAAGACAGGAACAGAACTGAATTAAGGGAGCTACCCTGCACGTCCATGGGGTTGAGAGGAGACAAGAATTATTAGGGATTCCTATTCAATCGTAATTCTGATCTTATCTACACCAATAGTGGATGAGCCCTAGAACATTTTGTTTATCCATGCAGAGAACCAAAGAACTCTAATTGGACCCTGTACAGCTCAGTAGTCAACAGAAAGAGGATCCAGAGGACTTCCAGGTCCTGGGGACACTAACAGAGTCTGACAGTACTCTGATCATCAGATGTAGCACAGGGACCACAAAGCCCTCACGAGAGCTGAACAGAGTGCATCTGACCAAGGATAGTCAGGAATGGCAGTAAGTGACCCCCATTCTATTTCTTGGTCCCCACTCATTATTTCACAAAGGCTCCAGTGAGCACCTGTCAAATGCTATGCACTGTGTGAGGTATAGAAGAAACAGGCGCTAACAGAAAGGATGAAATCACTACCCTCCTTGGACCCATCCTTTAAAAAAGCTAGCAAATAAGATATAGCTTCAATCAACACATTGTTTTTACAGATAGCGTCTCACGTAGCCCAGGCTGGACTCAAACTTGCTGTGTAACAGAAGATAGCCTTGAACTTCTGATCTTCCTGTTTCCACCTTCCATGGGCTGAGATTATAAGCCTGTGGTCCCCAGTGTATGTGGTGATGGGGCTCAAACCCAGAGCTTTGGATATGCCTTATACAGGTAGCAATTTAGCTACTCAAAGAAATGCTTCTTTTCATGGATTACATATAATGGACATAAGAACAAGGAGGGATTGGCAGAGCTAATGCCTGGAGCTAAAAGTTCAGAGGGTTCTTCCCAGTAGGAGCTGCTCAACTCAGGAGTAGGGAAAACATGTGGCTGGCTATGCTAGGCTGCTGCTCCTCCCTACCCCTCAACCCCGGTGTGTGTGTGTGTGTGTGTGTGTGTGTGTGTGTGTGTGTGTGTGTGTGTGTAGGAGGTATGTATGCTCGTATGATGTCTGTGGTTGGCCGAAACACAAGGCTCCACAAAACAAACAAACAAAACACCAATACCAATAAGGTATTTGACTGCCTGCCAAGCTAGGACACAGTTTGCTAGATCTGAACTAAAATGTGAGATAGCCTCTGGCTCACTTGGTTCCTTTGTTCTAACACTACATTGGACGGTAATGAGTGTTAAAATGTAAAGCTGAGAAGGAAGGCAAGAGTGCAGGGAGACAGTCGGTGAGACGTTAGTTGGGGAAGGAGGGGGTGGGGAATCGGTGACAGCGACCCTTCAGAAGGTTATGAAGACATGAAGGAGGGCATGGGGGAGCAATGCAGACATACTCAAAATATGTCTGCCTTCCAGACAGAGCAGAGAACGTGTTTAACAACCACAAGCAAGAGCATGCTGGCCACTACGGAGGGACAGGGAAACAGGCAAGAGGCTGGCACCGAGTAGAAAAAGATGGAGGTGACATGAGGTGCAGAAGGTGACCCAAAATCCATCACGAAGTGCACCATTTTCCTCTCATTTTTTCTTAACTGAGATTTAAAACCAACAACAACAGAATTGAGATGTATGTATCTTGTACAGCTGCCATAAGAGAGAAGAGAACGCCTGACAGAAGGCCATGCAGCTCTCTTCATAGTGTGGAGATGTCTCACAGAGAGAACCAACTCAGCTAGACGCATGCTACATAACTAGTACTGGAAAACCAGGGTCCCTCCTGTGGATGCTCTTGGTTTCCTCAATTAATGAGTTTAGGAATGGTCAAAAGTAGAAGCTCAAGGACAATTTTATTGGAGTTTAAAAGAAGAACCTCAGGGCAGACAAGCTGTAAACTTCAGCAGCTGCCCAGAGGGGGGAAAAAAGGGGTGGTGGTGGTGGCCAAAAAAGGCCATGCCAGTTGTGTTAAGCCAGCATGGAGGTCAGGCAGATGGAGAACAGGCATCTCAGTGGTCGGGTAGGGACCCTTAAGCCAAAGTGTCAGGAAGCATGCTTATGAAAGAGACTGAAGAAAACGAACTCTGTGCTTTTCTGCATAGTGGAGAACAGTGTGCAGATGTGGGAAGGTGCATGTGCAGTTCTATAAGAGACTGCCTGAACTGAGAGTCCGTACCAGTTACTTTTCTTAGTGCTCTGACCAAATAGCTGATGAAGCAACTCAGGGGAGGATGGGTGTACTTTTGGTTCACAGGTGGCTATAGATCTGCAGAGAGAGGAAGGCACTATGATGGGCTGGTGGGAGTTGAGGCTAGAAGTGCGGGAGAGGAAAGGGATGGAGAGTGGTGGTGGCAGCAGAGGGCAGGGGAGGGGAGCAGATATGGGGCAACAAGCAGGCCTGGCTATAAACCTAAGTGACTCACTTCCTCCAGCTAGGCCCCCACCTCGCAAACATTCCACATCCACCCCAAAGAGGCCCAGCAGCTGGGAAGCAATGATGAAACACCTAAGCCACTGGCTGATATTTCACTTAAACCACAATGGATGAGAAAATATGGACAAGCTGGGGGCGGAGTAGAGGGACGCTCTCCTTGTAGGCATGCTTCTTGGAGACCTTTTCTTGCACATCAGACCACAGTCTTTCAGGGCATACTTGCAAAAGAGAGTCGTCTGAACAAAGTAATAGCACTATAAAATCTTTTTAGTTTGGGTACTTTGAAATTTTAGTGCCTTGGAGCCCTTGTTCCATTGTCGCCTCCAGTAGACAGCATCACCCTAGATAGAAGTTTCCTGAAGGAAGAGAGGTTTCACATCACACTCCTGATGGAGTCTGAACCTCACAGGGAGAAAGTGCTGGCCCAGTCAAGAAAAATTCAAAGAGGAGGTTTTTTTTTTTTTTTTAATCTCAACAAGTTAGTCTGGTCCCTTACTTGAGTGGCAAAGAGGACACCCCAGAGGGACACAGTTATTACTCTTGCCACTTGTTTGAACGAACGACCAGAGGCTCACTGCTGGCATATGGAGACGAAAGAAAGCATAAAGGCACCATCCTTCTATCCAGGGTCCCCTCCTCTGAGAGGGGGCACAGTACAGCAAGCGTCAAGTTTGTTCTGGAAATGACTTTGGACTCCTGTCCCCTCGCCCTGTGAATCTTTCCCCCGCCTCTCATTTTTTCTTTTACAAATCATTCTGGGACATTGCATGTCTGGTACACAGCCAGACAAATTGGACTGTTAACTGTTATCTATAACCAGACAAGATGAAACTTGTCTCAGCTGAGGTTTAAAGGTAGCTTTAACAATCAGGTTGAGATTTGCAAGGATGAATTCCCAAGCCTTGAATTTCCATGGGGATCCCTCTAAGAAGACGTTGGAACTCGTCAGGCACCAACCTTGCAGGTGAAGGGGGACTTGACCACAGAGCTGTCTCTAATAAGTGACAAAAAAAAAAAAAAAATCATGTGGGTAACAACTTGACACTTTTCATGTTCAAGTCTCTATTGAAATAGAATACGCGTCAATTAATAGTCTTAGGAGACCCACGTAGAAGAAAACCAGAATGGGGATCATGAACCCCATTAACTCACTTGTCTCAAGCCTCTAATGAGAGGATGTCTGGGGAATGGAGACAGGGCAGGATGCTCAGGGCATGCAGAACCTTTCGAAAGCTCACCAGCATCCGTTTTACAAAGCTGGGGCAGCATCCCCCACTGAGTACGCAACAAACTTAAAGAGTGACAGCCAGCCCTGTCTGGAGAGGAGGCAGTAACTTCTCCAAAGATACTGTTTACATGGACATGTTATCTGCTCTGTGGTTTTTGTTTGTTTGTTTTTGTTTTGCTTTTTTCTATAGCCCTCCACAGGCTGTTCCTATCAAATCAGTTTCCCCACAGATGAAGAATCTAGTGACTACTACACATAAAATCCAGTGCAGCCTGCTAAGAACTGTACAAGAACCAAATAGTCATTGAGATTATGGGGTCCTGGGCAGTGGAGATGGAGAAAATACTTAGAAAAAAAAAAGATCTACTTGCTGATTATTTTCCAATAAAACTGTGCATCCTATCAGAAAGTGGAGGGAATTAAATGCAAAAAGATTTATTTAAAGCCAGTTGTACTACTGTGCAATAGATTGCCTTAACCCCATTCTGACATCTGTTATTAAATACATGGTCCTATTTCCAAGTCAGCTGAGCTGAACTTGTCCATATCTACAGCACTGTTCTACACTTTTACAGTTTAGAGTTTGAGAAAGTTATATGCGATGTGACGCATTCAAAGTTTTCACATGCTAGAAAACCTATCCAATAACATAATTATGGATGTGGGGAGGGGAGGGGAATCAAAACACATTGTAGAAATTCTCAATGAACTAGTAAAAAGTAAAGTATAACACCATTTAGAAATTAACATAGAAACTTATAGTAGCCATCTGGATATCTACTCTGAGATGGAGACTTTATCTGCAGTTGGCCTCTAATCCATCCTAGCAACCTTGCCAAGCAGTATTAATATCCCTATGTCTAGGTGATAAAGCAGAAGCTTGTCAAAGTGTCTCAGGACTAGATTAAGTGTTAGCCAGGATTAACAAAAAGTACAGAGGCAGGTGGGGCTCTCTACGGCAATGTGTGCATTTCACATGGAGGCCCTGGATTCAACTCCCAAGCACCAAAGTAAGATGAAATAGCATAGACTCAAGGCCTGAACTTCAATCTTACTCCTAACCCACCAAGATTAGTATCCAAGTTTAACAGACTTCGTTACCCTGCCATGAAGACAGAAGGCTTGATTTCTTTTGCAATGCTGGGGCACTGGCTATGGTCCAGGGCCAGCTCAGGGACATGTTGTAACGCAGTCGCAGCTGCTGGGGTGAGCACCACAGCTAAAGTTTTCGAATGTGTTGATTTAAGGACTCAGCAATAGCACTGCTAAGTCTTACAGGTGCTTTATATAAATCTTCTTAACCCATAGTGAAAAGCATTGTAAGGCCAGTGAGATGGCTCAGCAGATAACGGTATGTGCAGCCAAGCTTGACCATGAGTTTAATCTGTATCCACAGTGGAAGGAGCAAGCGGACTCCTACAAGTTGTCCTCTGACCACATGTATACTATGGCGCACACACACACACACACACACACACACACACACAGGCGCGCGCATGCATGCACAAACTCACTCACATGTACCTACAAGCACACACTAAATAAATACAATAAAAAAGACAAACACTGCACACAGCATTTTAAAAAATAAACTATGTGGGTTGAGAAAGAGGGAGAGGGACATGAAAGGCTTCTATGGTAACCCCTATCCTCCAAAGTAACAACCTAGACAGGAAGCCACTGAAGAGAATTCTTACAGCATGTGAGGGGTGATGAAGAGTAGCTGCCCACAATTGATGGCTCTGGTGGAGGTGCAGGAGCAGAATTATTCAGTTCTATCAGGGGGTAGGCCACTGAGAGTTTGACCATGTTTCAATGAGTATATGGATTACACAAAGTGGACTTTTTTTATTTTTATTTTTTTCGGGGGGGGTAGGTCATGGGGGAGAAGACATGGAAAGACTGGGAAGTGAATGTGATTGGACTACATAACATGACACTCCCAGAGAATCAATAAAAACGTTATATTGAAAAAAAAACTTTGTGTATGTGAGTATGTGTGTGTGTGTGTGTCCCCCTCATGTGTGTACACGTGCACTTATGCAATCTTGAATGTTGGCCTTCAGATGTCTTTTCAGAGTCAGCATCTTCCCTTGGCTTGGAATTCTACCGCTTAGGCCACTCTGTAAGCATGTAAGCTTGCGGGGAAGCCTTCTGTCTCGGCTTCCCTGGCATGGTCATGATAGGTGCCAACACTGCCCAGGTTTTTATGTGAGCTCTGGGCATCTAAAGTAGTCTGTCCAGTTATATACGAGGCAAGCGTTTCACCAGCTGAGCTATTGCTCAGTCCCACAGTTCTGCATCTGTGTTGGCATGATATAGTAAAAGTGAGCACAGTGATGTACTGGAAGCCAGAAAGGCATTGCAGTTTTGGATTCTCCGTGCCTCAGTTTCTTCATGGATCATATAAACTCACTATGAATACTCATCTTAGCATCACACCCTGGACCATTGTTGATCATCTTTCTAGTCCTACCTGTCCTTTTGTCTGACAGTCTGAGCTGACAGGACCCTATCAATTAGAATAATTTCCCCTTTTTGACTGAGAAAGTACTTTCTACACTTCCACGGTCATATCGGGTTCCTCATCCTGAACCGCCCAATATCATCTTACCTGAGGACATCTCCACACAGCACCCACGTCTCCTTGACATCTGCAGTTCAGTTTACCAGCCTCTCCCTCTCCACTTCTGCAGCACTTGGCTCTCACTCACCGCGTACTGCCTCATTTTTCCTTGAATTATTAATTATCGTCTGTGCCATGTTTTTGTTTTGTTTTGCTTGGTTTTCAGTCTTGGGATTAAACCCAGAGTCTTGCCCCTGGATGCACTAGGCAAGGACTCTACCCACGAGCTTTATTTCCAGCCCTAGGCCATGTCTTAATGATCTCTGTTTCCATCTCAGTTCTCAGAACAACACTCCTGCATGATGAATGAGAGCTGGAATAGAGTGTCATCGAGCACGGGGACAGGAGTTCCTCTTTCTTCTCCAGACTTCACTCTGTAATTAGCTTGGCTGTCACAGAAACACGTATGCACAGCAAGCAATTGAAAAGTATGTTTTCCAGGGAGACTGTGACTCTCTACCGCTTGATAAAATTCCTAGTAGGAATTCTTCCAGCAAAGAAGTGATCTTGGGAGAAGGGACTCTCGGATGACATTCCCAAAGATTGGGCTGTATGCTCCTCCTGTGAGGCAGGCTTTGAGTGTGCATGTGCACACAAACATCTCATTAACACAGATGTACACAAATGTGTATTAACCACCCCCAAAGGCATGCACCTGCTAATAATATGCCCATCACTTTATTAGTCAATGCATTGTATATTATACAATGTGTGACTATGCAACATATAATTTTTAAGTGAAGATGCTTCATATTTTCTCTTTTGCCCTCTTTAAAAAAAATGGTCTTTTGCAAAAGTGTTTCATCTGGTGGAGCAGCTGTATTTTCAAGGAGACAAAGGAAACCATGGCTTTCTCTCTCTCCCTAGCCTGTTTCCTGACGGTGGCTGATCCCCTTTCTCTCCTCAGGGTCTGTTACAAGGCACCACTACTCTAGAATGAAGCCGGGAGGAGTCTTTTGACCCTGCAAAATTCTCCATCTGGAAATGCGACAGTTCTCCCCTCCCCCCAGGTTAGCAGTCGAGCTGTGAGCATGACAGTGTGAAGTGTGACAGATTACTGTAGAATTCTTTGTCTCTTTTCCTTGTGACCTGACTCTCATAACATTTATTTTGTTTCTTCTTCCAAGCTCCTAGGACATGTGGCCATATGACTGAAAGTAGGGAAAACATTGTGCAAACAGTATAAAGGAGTTGTTCATTGTTTATATTGCTTTCATTACATAGAAAGCTTCAATGTGCAGATCTAACGATTTAGTTTATCTACATCTAAAAGTATCAAATGTGATACTATAAAATAATATTAGTATTATCCAGTATTCTTGGCATTATGGTTTTAATTTACATCTTAAAGAAGAAGTCAGTAAATATAATAGCAGAGTTTGTTTGGGAAATGGATGCAGAAACTTGTCAAGTTAAACACACAGATACCCCCATACTACATGCACCCCCCCAGACCATAGTTCACCACACGCACACACACATCTTCCACTACAAAGCATTTTACACCACACACATACACACCATAGATACATCACACATACACCCTATACACACATGCACACACACTGCACATAGGCCCCCCACATCTTCCCCCCATCCCCCAATACACATGCGATATACACCACAAACACACTCCATACACCCTACACACACACACATATCTACACACACACACACACACACACACACACATACACACACACACACACACGTGTACTAAGAGACCAGGTAAACATTCTGTCCTTTATAAATTAATTAGTATTATTTCATAGCAGTAAGAGTCAAATGGCTTTTATTCTCTTTGTGTATTGCTGTAATTTCCCTAACATTTTATAATGGCCAGATTTGCTTAGCAAAATGTATGCTTTACAAGAGTTGCACATGATTTACAGATTTCTGACATATAAGCCTCCAAATAGAAACTTAAAAAAAAAAAAAATCCTTGGAGCCAATGGCATTTAGAAGAAAACTATGTCATTTCTAAATCTGGCTTAAACTGTAACAAAATACTTAATGCTATTTTGGTATAATGTAAGAAAAATAGCATTCTATTGTTTCTCAATAGAGCCCCATCCAGATTTTAGACTCGGTTTGGATTGAGGATCGTACGAGGGGCCAGGGATGAGTGCAGAGGATCTTGCAAAACAGAGGAGTCCAGGATGTGATATAAAAGTTGAGATCCGTAAGTCCTGCTGTCTTCACAGGAAGCACACAGAAAGGCAGTGCATCAGATGGTGGGGCTGTCTGAGTAAAACCAGCATTCTGGCTGAGGGGATGGGTCGGTGCCATGTAAGTCTGACAGATCTGAGTTCGGGTCTGCAGAACATGCATAAAAGCCGAATTCAATGGCTTGGATGATCAGAAACTCATACCTCAGCTAGATGCTGGGTGGAATGCTGAGCCTGGTATGGAAGAGTGAGGGGATGGAAGGACCCAGAAGGTTCAGGGACCCCACAAAGAGACCATCAGGCCGGGGATCTGGACCCAGGGGTCCTGCATAAACTGTTGCACGGACCAAGGATAATGCATGCAGGGAGCTTGGACCCCTGTTCAGATCTAGCCAATGGACAGCTCATTCTCCATGGGGATGGGGCGCAGGGAGCAGGGCCTCTTCTGACATGAACTCTGGTGCCCTCCCCCCACCCCGGTTTAATCACTTTCCCTTGGTGGAGAAGCCTGGTGGGCACACAGAGGAAGAGGGGTGTAGGCTATGTGAATGAGACCTGATAGGCTGTGGTCATAAGGTGGAGGAAGAGTTCCTCTTCTGTCAGAGGTCTAGGGGAGAGGAATAGGGTGAAAAAGGGAGGGAGAGTGAGAAAGGGAAGATACAAGTGAGAGGATAACAATTGGGATGTAATCCAAATAAATTATAATAATTAAAAAAAAAAAGGCATCGTCTTTCTCTCAAAACTAAGCAAAAGACAAGGGCAGATACCTGAAGGTTGTTCTTAGACTTTCACAGGTGAGTGAGCTGTGTGTTCTCATTATAACATGCTCACACACACACACACACACACACACACACACACACACACACACACACACACACGGAAAAACAGATTTCGACCCTTCTATACCCTGAATTCCCCTAACAAGACATTCTTAGAAGCCAAGCTCTCAGGGTGCTCATATGCTCAAAAAACAAAAAAACAAAAAACAAAAAACAAAAAAAAAACAAAAAAACCAGGCTGAGATCCTGCTACACCTTGAACAGTCTTGACACCATTTTCCTAGAGCAGAGCCATGGCAGAGGATGCTTCAGGAAGCAGCGTGTTGTCACCAGCATGGTTGGTTTTATGGTCAACTTGCCACACATTAGAATCATCTGAGTAGGGCGCCTCACCTGAACGATTTTCCCCTTTGCCTTGATTGATGTGGGAAGATCCGCCCTGTACCAGCCCAGATAAAGAAGGCTGTGCCACGGGAAGCACAGCTAGATTTATGCTCACTCCCTTGACCTTCCCTTTAGCCGCTGAGTTGATTCGTCCACTTGCCACTATGATGCCTTCACTGACAGCAAAACCATTGTTTCCAAGCTTTCTTCATGAAGTAGAGGCCAGGGTATGGATCTCCAGGAAGCTTTCAGGCCCCCAGTGCCAGAGTAGCATTACTCAGGAACCCCACTTTGTGGACTGAGTAATTACTGATTGTCAGCTCCCAGTGAGAATATGTTCTGGGGCTACTCTGGCTGCCCAGTCTCAAGGACCAAGTGCCAGGTTCTCATCGTCTTGGGTGTGATTTGGGCATTGTTACTATTTGGAAGCTCTTAATAAATTGTGATATGTATAATAATATACATATACAATTCTCTCCCCTGCCCTTGTTCTGTTCCTCTAGAGAACTCTGACTGAAACACCCTCTTTAAAAAAAGCCTTCAAGGCTAGCAAGATGGCTCAACAGGGATTGGCCACTAAGCCTGACAATCTGAGCTCCATCCCAGGGACCCACATGGTGGAAGCAGAGAACTGATTCCTGTAGGCTATCTGCTTGCTTTCACACATGCACATATGCAAGTGCCCCTCTCCCATATACAGGTAAAAGGAAGTTTAATTTTTCTTTTAAAAATCTTCTATTGGATTCTAGGAATGAAACTGAGTTTCTTTTAAGTCAAAGGGGAAAAAATGAATTATTTCAAGAAGTAAGTTTGATACATAAAGGTCTTGAAGATTCAATGAAAAAAACAAAAATCCAAACAGAGGTGGCTGGGCACAGTGGGGCATGCCTTTAATTCCAGCACTCAGGAGGCAGAGGCAGGAGGATCTCTGAGTTCCAGGACAGCCTGGTCTACACAGCAATCTCCAGGTCAGCCAGGGATACACAGAGAGACCTTGTCTCAAACCAAACAACCCCATATTTACCTGCAGAAACACAGGAAAAGGCAGCTTTCCTTCCTGGCACATGATATGTAGGGATGATATGTTTCCTTAATCAGAAGTCCAGGGAACCTGAAAACACCCTGAAAGTGTGAGTAATGTTCCCCCTCTGTACGGGCTGGTTTTGTGTCAACTTGGCACAAGTTGGAGTCATCAGAAAGAAAGGGTTCTCAGTTGAGGAAATGCTTCTATGAGCTCCAACTGTAAGGCATTTTCTCAGTGTTCAATGGGGGAGGGGTCAGCCCATTGCGGGTGGTACCATCCCAAGTTGATGGATCTGGGTTCTATAACAGAGCAGACTGAAGCGAAGTGGAGCAAGCCAGTAAGCACCACCCTCCATGGCCTCTGCATCAGCTCCTGCCTCCAGGTTCCTGCTCTGTTTGAGTTCCTGTCCTGACTTCCTTCTATGATGAACAACAGCAATATAGAAGTGGAAGCCAAAGAAACTGTTTCCTCTTCAGCTTGGTTTCTGGTCATGGTGTGTATCACTGCAGCAATAGAAACTCTAACTAGGACACCCTCTGGTGCACATTTACAGTTCAGTAGAAATTTTATTTTTGTAACTTATATTGAACTATGGAAAGAGCCAGTGGACCCTACACACACCAAAGTAGAAAATTAATATAATAGAGAAAGTATCAGCTTTGGTTTAAAGAGTCTTGAGTCACGTTTGTAATGTGTTAACTGTGGGAACTCAAATGAGTTGAAGTTTTAGAATTGTTACATGCTTTTTCACTTGAATTATATATTTTGAAGTAATACGTCAGTGTCTCCTACACAGTAGACACTCTAAATGCGGCAGCTAGTGCAGATATCTTACCCTGTAAACAGTCTGCAGTCTCAGCACCCCTGGTTTATTCTAACAAAATCTCATTTTTGGTCAGGGGATTCCTGTTAGCTTTAACTGTGGGGTGGTTTTAATGAGGTGTCCTCTGTAGTTCTCAGGCATTTGAACACTTGGTTCCTAGTTGATATCTTTGTTTAGAGAGGTTTAGGGAAAAAAGAGCCAGGTGGTGGTGGTGCACACCTTTAATCCCAGCACTCAGGAGGCATAGGCAGTTGGATCCTTGTGAGTTTGAGGCCAGCCTGGTCTACAAAGTAAGTCTAGGACAGCCAAGGCTACACAGAAAAACCCTGTCTCAATGACCCTCCCCCCAAAAGAAAAACAATATACAAGAGAGAGGCTTAGGAGGTGTGGCATTGTTGGCGGAAGTGTGTCACTGCCAGTGGGCTTAGCAGTTTCAAACCGTCACACCATTCCCAGTGCATGCTCTCTCTCTCTCTCTCTCTCTCCTCTCCTTCTCTTCTCTTCCTTCCCTTCCTCTCTCCCTCCCTCCTGACCCTATTTTGTTTACTGTTCAAGATGTGAGCCCTCAGCATCCTCCTCTTTCTACCATACCTATATGTTGCTATGCCTCCCAAGCATGATGGATCCCTCGTCCTGCCGAACCATGAGCTCAAATAAACCCTACTATAAATTACTTCTGGTCGTGGTGTTTTATCACCACAGAAGTTCTGGGATCTGAATGTTTTCATGCCCGTGGGACACATACTTCACTCCTGAGCCATCCCCTAGCTTTAGATCTTTAAACTAACTTCCTTGTTCTCTTCCCGTTAAACAAGGATATACACCCAAGGACCAAGGACCACAATAACCACCAAAAATCTCCCTTGTGAAAGATCAGAATCTCTTTGTACCCAATTCTACAGGAAACAGTGTTACAGACACAAACAGAGGCTATGCCCAGGAGTCTGCTCACGACATGGCCAGTATTAAAAGTCAAAACATGACGATAACTTGAAGGTCTGATGATAAGAAGATGACTCAGCGATGCATAACTCCTCAGAATACTCTATAGACATTAAAAGGGCACAAAACATGAGAACACAGGAAGTAATTATAAGACAGTGCATTTTAGATGTGTGATGGACACGTGTAAAGAAAACAAAAGAAAAACAGCGCCAAAGAGTAGGGTATGGCAGCAGCAGGGAAGAGGAATGTGGACCTGTGGTGTATAGCTTTTCTCTAAAATAGACTTATATGCTTTCTAATAGGAATAAGCTTAGAAATTAATACAATTTTAACTCACTGAATAGTTCCAAGCTTATTAAAATTTAATCCAAAGAACCAACATAAACAAAATGTATGTGCGTATGTGCGTGTGTGTGTATGTTGTATCTTATATGAGTCTCTCTTACAAACCTAATATTTAAAGAATATTATTTTAAGTGTGTATGTGACAGAGAAAGATTATACACATGGGACTCAGAGTGCATGTAGAGGTCAGAGGACAACTTTCAGAAATCGGTTTTCTCCTTCCATCTTTCCACAGGCTTTAGGGATCAAACTCAGGCGATCAGGCTTGTGGGGTGAGTGCTTTTGTCCACTGAGCCCCTTCACACACCTGAATTCTATGCTATCAGGCCACTTTTGAGTCAGTTCAGTAGTACCCATTAGCTAGTTGGCTCAGCTCTCTAAAAAGTGGCCAAGGCCTGGGGAAAGGCCAGAGGGTTCCAGTAGGCAAAATGAATGTCAAAGCCCACATAGTTGCCCCAGCCTCTCTCTGAGACCCAGCTACTGTTCAGGACTCTAACAAGCTGGGATCTCTAAGCCCCAGTAGGCAAGAAGCAGGAAACTGGCAAATGGATGAAACTGCAGAAGTGCCACTTGCCAGCCTGAACAACTAAAGTGCAGAAGTAGAGAAAAGTGGTTCAAAATGGACTAAACATTTTCAAGAACGACTTCATGGCACCAGGCCTGACTATATTCCAGGACCTTATGTGGTGACGTCTCTAACACTGGCCACACTAGAGTCTTCAACAGCAAATATGCTGCCATGATGTGACACTGTTTACTCAGTGGAAAACTCATCCTAGAAAACAATTCCACTTAGTATGGTTTCCTCAAAGACTCCTGGGTACTTGTGTTTCCCAAGACAAACTAACCCCACATAGCTTCTTCTTAGGGAGACGCTTGCTTCTCCATAATAGGCAATAAAGGGGTTAAATCTTAGCTCTTTTCTGGGGAAAGTGGCAGTTTTTTAATTGGCAGAAGGCACCTTCCTCACTGCACTGCTAAAAAAGCACCTGAAGAATTTGTTTTCAGTCTCATCTCCTTTTCCAGACCACCCTCCACCAACTCGATTTGCTTTCTCTTCTATTACCACACCCACCCACCACTTCCTTTATCACAGTCTGGAGCTGCATCGCCTCTTGGGCTTTAAAATGGAGATAGGAAAATGTCAGTTTCCATTACAGTTAACAAGAAACTCTCCTGCTCCCATCCCTGGGAGTGTGGTGAGCTCTGGGACAAACCAGCATATGCATGGTCGGGGCTGTTTGGAATCTTTTCAAGTTGTTGGTATTCATGGATTTGTTCCAAGTGAGGCACATGTTTAAAAAAAGAACGAATGCCAAAGATAACAAAAAAGGCAAAGAAGAGGGGAGAGGGGCGCTTATCCAGAGCACAGGAGTAAACAAAATAAAACTGACCAAACAGCAAAATGTTCAAAAACACTGGAATCTCTGACCACATTTAGAATCACATAGAGTCACCCAGAAAGAAGGAGGTTAAAGACTGTTCTGCTGTCTCTCAGAAGACCCTGAATGTTTAACAGCTTCTTCACACGCTGGGGGGTAGAGGTCACCGCACTTTGCTGTTATTTAAGCTGTTTACAGCCATATTCCAGTGGTCCTTGTTGACAATGCTGTTTCCAGGCAATTTTCGAAAAACGTTCTGATTGCCATTGCTTGTCATTAGCAGCTATAATTTGTTTTCAGGGTGGATGGTCAGCACTGTAATTGCACTCGGAGTGCCGGTGGCTTTGCGTGATATTGGGTGCAATTCTGCTTCCAACTTATTGCTGTTTCTTGAACCCAATTTCAATTAAGAAGAATATGCCCTTCCAAGTTCCACAGATAATGGAAGATCATTATTTTTTGTATTCTTATGGCAATGCATTTCCACAGCCCTTACATTTCCAGACACTGCAGTCTTTTATTAATTATCTAGCTCTGGATTCTAAGCCCTAAGCTATTCTGATTCTGATTTCTACACTAGCCACTGAGGATAGGGAAGGGTAGTGTGCTGGTGAGAGGTTCCTCCCTTCCTGTTAGAGTCCCCACCCTTTTTCCAAGCCACCACACCCAACTGGGACCTGCACAGGCTGGCTTCATTACTTTGTTTGAAGTTTTTTTGTTTGATGTTCTTTAAATGTATAAAATGCATTCCAAACACAAATATAGATTATTTGATGTCTTGGATTTTCCCCCCATTACAAGTCAGTCACTTTCATTTACTCCTTTACCCCTTCATTAAAATATGAATTGAGCTCTCCTATGTCAGGCACACAGTGAGTCAGGAGGAGAGCAGCAGCGTTATCATGCAGTCTACAAAAGGACTGCCCACAGGTATTTGATGATGGAAGACATATCTAGGGAAACTCAGCAGGACTGTTCATTCTTGGAGGGGTGGGGCCGGGGTGGGGGTGGGGTGAAGTGGGAATTTGGAAGAGTCTAGTTGTATATGTGTGGGTGAAGCACATGGAGGAGAAAAATGGATCATTCTGGGGGAATCAAAGCAACATGGAAGATGGAAATTCTGGGAATAGTAGCCCTCTTCACAACCAGAAGGCCTAGGGAACTCTGAGAATAGTAGCCCTCTTCACAACCAGAAGGCCTATTGTAAGGAACGAAGCTGCAAAATGGTTTGGAGGGAAGCGTGCAACAAGTAACATGGTATACACTGTATGAGAGTAAGTTGCAGAGATGATCGATAGATAGATAGATAGATAGATAGATAGATAGATAGATAGATATAGATGATAGAAACATTTTGTAGGATGAAAGTGAAAGTATCCATTACTTAAGAGAATCAAAGGAAAGCCAAGAAAATGGTTATTAGGAAGGACACTTCGTCACCACGTAAGGTGGAAATGATGTTGGAATATGCCAATCCCAGCCAGATTGCTGGAGGAGAGCTTTCTGAGTCTGTATCAGGCCACATATTCTGTCATAAAGAGCATGGTGTTCACTTCCTCACACATTTAGGTACACGTGGTGATAAAGGATGCGCTTCTCTGTGATGGCCAGGTCTTCTTTGTTAATGGGTACTTGTGTCTTTGCTGCCTTCAGGCTTCTTATTGCCACTCCTTCCCACACTGGATTTCTGTCAAGCTCCTTCTATAAGACATCCAGTCATAGGAATGGCCTGGTTTCCACAGCTTACCTGAGGTTCAGAAGGTGGGACTGTGGGTCCCGTCAGTTGCTAGCAATTTGACTCAGCTCAGCACCTGCTGGCTCCTAATGCCTCTGCCTTGTTTGTTGTCCATCATGTATACTAGCTCCTGACCTACATTCTTGTTCTACAAGGATACAAAATACAACATGATAGGAGCATCTACTATTTACTTAGCAGCTCCTGTGTGCCAAGAGTCTATCTGCCTATGTTATCTCTGTGATCCTACTGCTAATTTTCAGCTTGACAGACTATAGAAACACTTGGGAGAAGGGCCTTTGAGTATGCCTTTGGGGGATTATACTAACTATGTTAGTGTGGGAAGATCCATCCTACCTCTGAGCAGGACCACTCCCTAGGCTGGGACTCCTATACTGTATAAAATGGAGGAAGGGAGCATGCATCCATCTCTGCTTCTGGACAGCAGATGACGAAAGTGTCTGTCATCGGCTGCTGTGGCCTTCCTACCACGATAGACTGGATATCCACCCCAAATTGTGAGCCATAATATGTCTTTCTCCTTCAAGTTGCTTTTGTAAGGGTATTTTATCACAGTCACAGAAAAATAGGCCAACTCAATGAGCCAGATAGCATCTGGCATTTTACAGAGAAGGAAAGAGAAATGAAGTGGTCTGTCCAAAGGAATACAGACTGGAAGAAACAAAATCATTGGTAACCAAGACATTGACACCCCAGTGTGTGTGTGTGTGTGTGTGTGTGTGTGTGTGTGTATGTGTGTGTGTGTGTGTATGTGTGTGTGTGTGTGTTTTCTATGCATGTATATATGTTCAGATGTGTGCAGGCACATACATTTGTGCATGTTCCTATGGAAGGCATATTGATGCCAGGTATCTTCCTTGATTAGGTCTGTCTTGTTTTCTGAGACAAGGTCTCACATAGAATCTGAACTCACTCCCTGGCTAGACTGGCTGGATAGTAGGCTCTAGGGATCCTCTTGTTTCCACCTTCCTGCACTGGGCTGGCAGGCATGAGCCACCACACTCACCTTCATATGTAGGTGGTGAGGCTCTGAACTCAGGCCCCCAAGTTTGCACAGCAAGTGCTTTATCCCCTGAGTCATTCCCCAAGACCCAGATTGTGAGATTCACAAATCATCTCACCAGAGTGGCCTTCAGTGCCTTAACACTGAAGACCCACAGTACAACTTTTAGCATGGGAATTCAATTATTTAGAATGAAAGCTAGTATCTGATCACTAAAATGATGGTCCTTCAGACATCGACCTTTTAAACGTTTACCCCTTCAGGATGAAAATATTCCAAAAGGATACTGGACACACTTGTGTGTTAGAGGATAGACCACAATGGACTTAATTGGTGGCTTCTAGAAGGCTTGTTCATGACACAGAAAACATTTGCTGCTGTGTTGAATGTGTCATGGAGGCTGGGCAGGGTCATGTGTTTGAATGTTTGGTCCTTAGTTACTGGAGCTGTCTGGGGAAGTTGTGCCTTTAGGAGATGGGAGCCTTATTGGGAGAATTGGGTCACTAGGGGATGGACTTTGAAGGAAAGGCCTTCTTCCGGTTTTGGCCCAAGCTCTCTGTCACCAAGATGTGGAGGGCTCTTCCACATACTCCTGCTGCAAAGGATGGCCCCTGCCCTTCCATGGTGAAAGGAGTTTTTCTCCCCTTAAGTGAGGAAGTTTGTGACAGCAATAAGAAATGTAACCAGCACAGAGGCCAGCATGGGCCAGGATCTCTACAGTGCTTGAGAGTTCTTACACGAATTTTCACTAAATGCCACCTTCTCCTGCCGCTGCGAGTTAACTTTTGTCCCTCTAAAATGCATATGTTGAGGTCTTGATATTTCAATTTGTCTGGAGACAGGATCTTTACAGAGGCTATTTATAGTGAGGTCAGGGTTAAGGATGTAGGCTCAGTGGAACAGAACCTGCTTAGTATGAACAAGGCCCTGAGCTCAATTCTACACTTTGCAACAACAACAACAACAACAACAACGAATGCTTTGCCAGGTGTGGTAACATCATATACTTGTGGTAGTATTCTCATGACATATGCTGGTAATCCTCTCATGTGGGCGGTGGGAACAGGGCGATGTAGGATATAAACTGAGGTGCCTTCACAAAAACAAAAATGAAAATGAAAAGACACTAGAGTTGTCCCCAGGATATGTCTTTAGGCAAGGGGATATTTGGACACAGAGAGCTGAACAGAGGGAAGACAATATGGTAGAGGACCCTGCAGAAGTGCAAGAGATAGGTCCCGACAGACCTTCCCTCACAGGCCACAGTGGGAACCCACCATGCACACCACCTAGAATTTTGACCCTGAGTTTCTAGAAATGTGGGACAATGGATTTCTGTTATAAAAGCCAGCCAGTTTGTGGCGCTTTGTCATACGGGCACTAGAAAGCAAATGCTCACTCCCAAAGCTGTGACACCTGGGCCCCCTTCTCCTTCCCCTGTACATCCCAATAAGAACCAACAGTGGTTTGACAGGCTGAACAAAGCACAGGGTGAACTCTTCCTGAAAGACTGCCTTTTGCGTTGTACTGCTCACATGGTGAAGGAGACAAGAAGGAACAGTTGAATGCTACTTTACCGGATAAGTTCAAAGGAAGAGTTACCTCACAACTTGTATCCACTTTCTAGTGGGGCCTCACTGCAGCCAACTCTGAACAGATGGACAGTTTTGAGGATCACAGAGGAGTCGCAGCAAGTATCCTAAACAAGTTCCAAGCATCATCAGCTTCTCCCTTAAGATGTGTGAACACCCTGGCAGCAAGGCAGCCTCCTTGTCCTCTCCTCTCTTGAAGTAATTTTCAGGACAAGCTCAAACACAGCTCTCACAGCCAGTTACGGGAGGAGGGAATGACTTTTCTGAAATATCCATTTGACAAATCTCCCTAAGGTAACACCCACTAACCCCCTGCTTGCTCCCATAATTGAAGTTAGCAACTGTGTATCAGTCAGTCAGCTGAAGTCAATTCCCAGAAGGCTAATCTTTGTCTTTCGTTTCTAAGAACACTAAGTCAGCTGTTAGAATGCAAGCCACCTGGATGTTTCTTTTGACAATTTCTGAAAGTTCCCTGTAAATCTTTCATACCAGCTAGCCACATTAAGTACTTCTCATCCAGTTCTCCACGAAGGCAGTTCCTCACATGACATGACCAACTTGTTCTCCTCCAAAGGATTTCCCTCACTGGCTTGTCATACGCACCCGAGCCTCATAATAAATACATCAGTGTGAAGTTAACTGCGGGCTTCATTTCTGTAGGAGAAGAAATAACCTCTGGGGCTAGAGAGATGGATCCGTGGATAAGAGCCTGTACTTCTCTCTCAGAGAACCCAAGTGTGGGTCCCAGCACCCATGGTGGACCTGCATATGACTTCCTGTAATTCCAGCTGGGGGCAAGAGTCAGTGCCCTCTTCTGGATTCTGCAGGCACCTGCACTCACATATACACACTGCTACCACATATACACAGTTTTCTCCAACTGAGCCTCACTGGGTATATAAACCATACCTAAGGGCAAGCCCCATGCTCAGGGGCAGATGGCAACACAAAACAAATTCAATGATATTTTTGGAGGGGTGTGTGTGTGTGCATGTGTGTGTGTGTGTGTGTGTGTGTGTGCATGTGTGTGTGTGTGTGTGTGTGTGTGTGTGTGTATCATAATGCTTTTTAAAAATTAGTTCATTTATTTTATTTACATTGGTGTTCAGCCTATACATTGAGTCTGAATGAGGGTGTCAGAGCCCCTGGAACTGAAATTATAGACAGTTGTGAACTGCCATGTGGGTCCTAGGACTTGAACCTGGGTCCTTTGGAAGAAGCCACTAAGTCACAGATTTTTTGATTATATATTATGGTTTCCAATTTTGTTCTTATGTTTTCTGTGTATTCAAACATGTGTCTTGGCATCTGTATGTGTTTCTTGTGCTTTTTCTTTGGCTCTTTTTTTTTCTGTTTGGTCCTATTCTGGTATTATTATTATTATTATTATTATTATTATTATTATTATTATTGTTGTTGTTGTTACTATTACTATTACTATTACTATTACTATTATTTTACATGCATGGCTGTTTTCTAACAAGAATGAAAAAGGGTATGGATTTGAGTAAGTGGGGAAGTGGGGAGGCTCTCAGAGAAATTGAGAGAGGGAAAACAGTAACCAGAATATATTCTATGAAAAGTTGATTATCAGTAAAAATAATTTTTAAAAAATCTTTTAAAAAGATGAAAGTATCCAGGTGCAGGGTGCACTCCTGTAATCCCAGCACTCGGGGACGCAGAGGCAGGCAGATCTCTGTGAGTTAGAGGCCAGCCTGGTCTACAAAGTGAGTTCAGGACAGCCGATGCTACACAGAGAAACCTTGTCTTGAAAAAAAGCAAGCAAATAAATGAAAAAGATAAAAAAAAATGTTCCTGTTCTCTACCTGAACCCACTTGTATAGATAAGGTCTGGAAGAGAAAGGTGACACGAGTCACACCAGGCCATGCAGGATGGGGCTTCCCTCTGTAGGAGTCACCTAGACCAAGATGGCCTCCCTCTTCATAAACAGGGTTGGGACTCCAGAACTTTCTCTACTGGGCTCAGTACACACAACTCATACTTTGGCTATAAGACCCTGGTAAGTCCATAGCTGGATGCACAAGCGACATTTTAAACAACCTGTGCAGCAGTGTGAATTAGACTCGAAGGGACAATGTTGTATATGACTTTCACTGTGAGAGCTTCATGAAAGAATTAGCCTGAAGGCCAACAGAGAGATAGCTCAGTCAGTAAAGTGCTTGTCACGAAAGCATGAGGACCTGAGTTCAACCCCCCACATCTAGGTAAAATGCCAAGTACAGCAACGTGAACCTACAATCGCAGCTATGGAGAGGTGGAGACAGGTGGATCCCAGAGGCTTTCCCAGTGCTTCTCAGCCTTCCTAATGCTGTGACCCTTTAACCCAGTTCCTCATGTTGTGGTGACACCAGCCATAAAGTTACTTTTGTTACTATTTCATAACTAATTTTTCTGCTGTTATGCATTGTAATGTAAATATCTGTGGTTTCTAATAAAATTAGGTAACCCCTGAGAAAGAATTGTTAGACCCAAAAGGGGTTGTGACCCACAGGCTGGGAACTACTGCTCCAGACTAACTGGCGATTGCCAGGTCTAAAAGGAGATCTCCTCCTCTTCCTCTTCCTCTTCTTCTTCCTCTTCCCCTCACTCCTCTTCCTCCTTCTCCTTTTTCTTCTCTCTCTCTCTCTGTCTCTCTCTGTCTCTCTCTCTCTGTCTCTCTCCCTGTCTCTCTCTCTGTCTCTCTTTTTATCCCCCTCAGCATTTTTTACCTTTTACTGAAAATAGATTTTTGTCTCACATAATATATCTTTGTCCACTCCTCCCAGCTTCTATCCCCCTTCTCATCCAGCTCCACCCCCTTTCTGACTCTCATTAGAAAACAAACAGGCCTCTAAGGGATAATAATATAATATTATAATATAATATAATAAGATAAAACAAAAACTAATGCATTGGAGTTGGACAACACAAAAAGAGAGAAAAGATCCCAAGAGAAGGCACAAGAATCAGAGACCCACTTATTCACATGCTCGGAAGTCCCATAAAAATACTAAACTGGAAGCCAAAATCTATAGGCAAAGGGTACTCTTTGCTCCTGCTCTTTCATGGGGTTCTCTGAGTCCTGAGGGGAAGGATTTGATAGAGACACACCATTTAGGGCTGAGTGTGACAATGTCTCTTACCCTCTGCTTCACGCCTGGCTGTGGGTCTCTGTATTTGTTCCCATCTGCTGCAAGAAAGACTTTTTCTTGAAACAAACAAATACTGATTAATGACTAAGAAAGAGTCCTCATGTTGACCTAGGGTGTCCATATACATGTACACATATGTGCACATACATATTCCCCCCATACATGCATGCACATAAGCAAATAAATAACACCGAAGGCAAACTTGTCATTTTTTTCATACTACAATTTTGTTGGTCCTAACTCTACAGAAATATCACACCCAAGTCTGTCTTTTAGAAAATATTGGTAGATTTTCTAAATCTTTGGCCTGGTAGCTCAAACCTACAATTCTGGCTGTTTGGAAGTCTGAGGGAAGAAGATCACAAGTTCAAAGCATGCCTGAGTGATGGAGTTTAAGGACAGGCTGGGCAACTTAGTGTGTCTCAAGATAAAAAGTAAAAACTTATGGCAAAGTAGCTCAGTAGTGGAGCACTTACCAAGAATATGCAAGTGTTCACTCCAGGATCACTCCAGAAATGAGAGACAGACAGAGAGACAGATGCTATGGGGATATGGAAGCATAACTCAGTATGAGTGTGGACTTAGCAGGCACTTTGCAGAGTGAAGCTGATTGTTATGGTGAGCCTTAGCTGTGAATTTGACACACCTAGGAAGAGAGACCCTCAACTGCATAACGACCTTCATCACACTGGCCTGTGGCTATGTCTGTAGGGGCATTTTTAAAAATTGCTGATTGGTGTAGGAGCTTCCAGCCCGCTCTGAGCCATGTCATCCCTAGTCAAGTAAGTCTGAGCTTTGCAGGAAAGATAGCTGAGGAAGCTAGGGTGAGCAAGCAGCATTTCTCCATGGTCTCTGCTTCAGGTTCCTGCCTGGAGTTCCTGCCTTAGCTTCCTTCCTCAACGGACGAAAACGATAGGACAGAATAAACCTTTCCTCCTTCTCAAGTTACTTTTGGTTAGTGTTTTATCACAGCAACTGAACACAAACTGAAACAGTGTCAGAGATGGAACAGAGAGACTGGGTGGGGGAATACAGTCCAGCGGTAGACGACTTGCCTAGCACCTCTGAGGCTTTGGGTTTTATTCCTAGCAAAACAAGGCCCCAGCCCCCAGTAAAAGAGGAGCTGGCCAGAAAGCCAACACACTCTGTCTACCAGGTAACATAGCCAGGCTCCTGTTACTACTTGGGTCCATTATACAAGGGAGTCTTGTGCAAAATGAACGCAAACTGCCTTCTGTTCAGAAAGTAGGATAAACAGTAGCAAGATTTCCTGCTTCCTTCCCTTCACCCTCCCCCTCCTTCCATCCCTCTCTTTCTCTTCTTCCTCCTCTTCCTCTTTGTCCTCCTCCCCCCTCCTCCTTCTACCTTCTTCTCCCCTACTTTTTCTTCTTCTTCTTCATCCTTCTCCCCCTCCCGCCCCATCTCTTGCACGAGGGCTTTGCACACACCACTCTTCTGTTGAGATACACCCACAGCCATTGGTCTTGATGCAAAGCAATGACAAATGACACTTAAAGGGCATTCTGCGTGTCTGCAGAATAACCACAAATATACAGTTTGGTTTTATATCTTAGTCACGTTGGAACCTCACACAAGTCATTTCAATTGATTTCCCTTATTGCTGCCTTGGTGCTTTTCTCATCCTACTAGTGAGTTAGGGAGGCATAGAAGAGAGCTTCAGTGACCCTGGCTTTGAAATTTTGTTATGTTTAGTTATGCATATATGTGTATGCGTACACACACTTATACAGGGGCTGGACTGGGGTCCTCTGTAAGAGCTGTGTAAGCATGTCAACGACCAACTCATCACTCCAGGCCCCAGGCTTTGCCTTTCTCCATGGCAGTATTTTCAGCCTATGTGGCTGGCTAGCACAGAAGACAATTTTTAATGAATTTATCTGGATGCAACCACACTGTAAGTTGAGAACAGCCCTGTCATAACTTGAGAAGTGTCTATACACGACTCATTCAGCAAGGCATGATGATAAGCACAAATTACTGATAGCATCTTTACTCAAGTGATAGTTCGTTATCCCATAATTCTTCATTAAAAAATGTAATCCAAAGATTGACTTTTTAAGACTTTTAAAACAGAGGTGGAGCATTGTTTGGCGTTAATGAAGGCAGAGTCCCATATGCTACACGAGGTACATGCTTATGGGTCCCACTTGAGTACCATGGGGTGCCATTGAGAATTTGAGTCATGTTCTAGATGGAGGAGAAACTGGACACATTCAAACTGCTTCATGTTAAGCCCCCAACCCCACCCCATCACAGCTTTGGATGTCTTTCGCTTTGGCTTCTATGGCCCTCTCCTCACTCCCTTCTGTTCTGTTCCTTTATTCTGAGCATCTCTCATGGTGGTCTCTTCACTTTTCATTTGGCTTCATTTGCTGCTGTGGTTTCCACTGTTTTTTGCCCACCACATACACAAAAGGGGAGACATCAGGATCCTCAAGCTCAGTAAGTCAGATCGGAACTCTATTTGGAGATCAGGTCTTTAAGAGCTCCTTAGACCTTAATGAAGTGGATCACACCCTTTATAAAGATATCCATCTTTATAAAGGGGAGAAAGTTGAACATTGAAATACATAAACCCACAAAAGGATGGTCATATTGTATGAGTCAGGGTAAGCTGTCATAACACAATATCATATGTGAAAAATCCTAGTAAGTTCCTTTTGCACACTTCTAGAAGCCGGCAAGGCTGGTAACAATGCCTTTGTTGGTTTGTTTCTTTGTGAGGGCTTCCTTCTTGACCTGCAATGAGCTGCTTCTTACTTTGTTCTCACATTTGGAGGGAGAAGGAGGGGTTCAGAAGGGGGGGGAGAGAAAAGGAGGGAGGAGGAAGAATGCAAGAGAAATCCCATCATGAGGGCCCTACTTTCATGACATCATCTAATCCTAATTATCTCCCACTGGACCCATCTTCAAATACCATCACACTGAGGAATAGAGATTCAACATAGGAATTTTGGAGGGACACACTCGACCCACTGCAAATGAAAAGACACAGGGAGAAGGTGACTATCATTAGCCCAAGAGCGAGGCAAGGATAATGTCCCTTAGATGGGACCACCCTCAGTCTCTGGTTTGGTTTTATGCCACTTTCTCATAGCAGCCTTACAAATGAAGGCTTTTATTTAGCTTAGAAACAAAAAATTTGCTTTGATTTAGTCGTGTGTGTGTGTGTGTGTGTGTGTGTGATGTTCTACAGAATATTTGAAATGTCTTTCTCCAAATATTTTGTTCTACAACCTTCTATTGAAGGTATATTAAAAACTCCTTATGCTAGGTCTTTTTAATGGTAAAATGCTGGGATCAGTAACTTACCCAGTCACTAAAAATGTAGGCAGATAAGACAAAAGGACATTTCTAAGTGTGAGGTGGGCCCAAGGATGATAACAATAATTAGTGCCATCAAGGTATGATATAGGATGGCAACACATTTGGCTTTATATGCACTTAATTCTCACGACAAACCTATGGTTGTTATATATAGTGGTATTGTTTGTACTAACCAAGAAATGGAACCACTCCATTGGCTAACAAATGTTTACACAAAATGTATATTTATATCATTTTGTATGACTTTATAAAATTTGCACACAGAATAGCACATTTATGCAATGGAATATTATGTAGCCAGACACAGGAATTAATTATTGGTACGTGTTAACTCCATGGAGGAGCCTTGAAAATGTGCTACATTTTAAAAGCCAAACACGAAAAATGGTCATGGATCTTATATCTGCCTTTAAATGAAATAGAGCCATGAAAAAGAGCAGATAAGTGGGTGCCAGCAGCTGAGAGGAAAGAGAATGTGGGGTGACTGTTAATGAGACTTAATTTCTTGGGACAGTAGATGTGCAATCTCATAGTCACACTGAAAGCCGCTGCACTGGGTAGTTTAAAAGGATGAACTGACGCAAGAGAATGGACAAGGGTGGGAGGGAGGTGGGAAATGAAGTGGTTGGCATGCAAAGCACACATATGAGAATTTTTTTTAAATAATAAAAAAGTTTAAAAGGGATTGATACATGAGTGATACCCTTTCCAAGTCCCTCATATAACTGTTAGCCAAAATGGAAACAGAATAAGGTATTCTCTGCTTGTTTTCAGGACGTGTGTTTAGGATAGAAGGTGAATACAAGGTGTGTTCCTTGAGCACAATATAAAAGCCTGCTGAGCCATTGCCCTGCACAGAAGTCCTTGTTTAATATGACTGCTTTATCTGACCAATGCCTCCTGCTTCTGAATCAATAGTGTCTTTCAGTTCCTGAAACCTTGATGCAATTTTCACTTTTACACTAAATTTCACCAAGTTAAAAACAAACAAACAAACAAACAAAACCCACCTCACCTTCAATTTCAAAAGTACAAAACTCCCACAACTGTTAATTCCTCATTGTTAGAGGCACAAACCTGTGAAAGTCAACTTCATCAAATTGGTGGAAATTATCTCTATTCATCCTGTCTTGTGCTTCCGCTCACTAAAGGAACAGTACCATTGTTCACTTATTTATTCCAGGGGTTACTATTAGTCCAGCAGCCAAAGTAATGTTTTGGGGCCAAATTGCTTTTAGGCCTTAATGCTGGGATGTTACAGCAGGCTGGATTTAAATATAAGTACTTCAAGCTGACTCTGTGTGCTGCCCAACTCCAAATTATAAACCATTATCAAATCTAAAATGAAAACCATCAGCTGGTGTTGGGGAAGTTTTGGTTTCTTTAAACATTCAGTTATATTATGTAAACATGATTTTCTTTTAATCCCAGGTGTGGGATATGGAGGCTGTTCCAGTTTGTCCGTAACTGGTGACAGCCTCGGGAGAGGGTGTATAACCTTTGTCAGCAGGAAACTGCCTTGTGCTGAGGCATGGTATTTGCCAGTTGGAACAAAATGAGAGAGAGAGAAAGAGAGAGAGAGAGAGAGAGAGAGAGAGAGAGAGAGAGAGAGAGAGAGAGAGAGAGAGAGAAGAATACTTGGAGGAGACGGTTGGAGGAGAAAGAGAAACTACTGCTGCATTCATTGTTGCTGGCTGAATATCCTGAAGACAGAGATTAGTGTTGCCCCCAAACTAAGCCCTAAACAGCAGGAAGCAGCTAAAGAGAACCATGCCCCCTCTCCCCACTAACCGTCTTTCTCTCCTATCTGGTGTTGCGGTATTGGAACGGTTTGGGGTGGAGAAGGAAGAAAGACATATATGACAGCAAAATAAAGTAGGTTTAAAAAAAAAAATCAAAGCCTACAAGCTAGGGTGAGCGCACAAGAGGAATATGAGTTTCCGGTGCATGGCACTCAATCACATATAAGCTTTCAAACTAGTCAGTTAATATCAAATGCGCCAAGGTAATTAACTGAGAAAGAGAAAGAAAAAGAAAGAGAGAAAAATTAAAATTTTATTTTTGCTTCCTTTCCAAAGAAGAGTTTGAATCTCTGGTTGGTACCAAGCAGAGTTATTTGCTGGTTTCAATGGCTTCACCTTCAATTTCTGAAATCTGCACAAGTCAAGAAAAGATCCAGGTTCAACCTCAGGCCAAACTCATTTACGGTGTATAAAATTAAGTTTCTGGAACCCTGAAGCTGGTTGCAATTCCAGGAAGATTTCTCAGGAGAAGCAAGCGAAGTAGATTAATGGGAGAGAGGCATCAGCAACTCACCACAGGGCCCACCCAGGCCCTGGCAGCCCTGGCCTGCCCAGAGCAGGGGCATCTTGTGGGATGGGGTGATAATTGCCTGGTTGTGAAGTCCTCTCCCAGCTTCCTCCCTGTGGCATGTTATTGATTTGTTGTCTGTATCTTGGTCTAGACCCTACAGCTATTTACTTTCTCACCAGGGCAACCACTTGTCTGTGTCCAGTGTATACAGAAATAGAGCTCTTTTTTAGTATGTCCCAGAAATTTATTTTTCTGCTTCAAAAAGATTCTGAGGTTGAGGAACACGTTTTTGCACAGATCCCGCCTTCTTTCATGGTCTGGTGGATGATTATCAGCCCCCCACATTCAGTATTTTATCATCAATGCTTTCACCCCAGAAAACATTGAACAGTCCAAACAGAACATACACATGCCACCCTGGGGTAGAAAGAGAACAAAAAATGCTCACAGAATAGAAAATGATTTGAGTTCATTATTGAGAGCTGGTACTAACAGATCTTGGCTGTTAAAATACTCATGAAAATTTAAGGATCATAACTAATCAATCTTGTTTTATACAGTACATATTCTGCATAAAGTCCACAGAGAGATGGATATATATACACACACACACACACACACACACACACACACACACACATACATACATATATGTGTGTGTGTACCTTAAATTGAATAGAAAATATAGTCACAAAAGAAATATTTGAGTTTCAACAAAACATACCCTTGCACCCTATTACGGATTCACCAGTGAAAAGATTAACTGACCTCAGCGTTGTGTTGTTTACATAAGTTAACTGTGGAGCCATCATGCAACTTGGGAAGAACCAAAAAAGGAACACAGCACCATGGGAGAAAAGTTTTACCCAGACTTACAGAATTATAGAATGTTTCCTATGAAAAGCAACATGTACATAGGACTTAAAAGTGCCATATGGTATATATACGTGTGCTGAACATCTAAAATGTATCAGCAGACAGTGGTGTAGGCTTTAGGGGTAGAGTGACAAGTAAAAGGAAGTGTTGCCCTCATCAACCTTGCATCCCCCATAACGGCTCTTATGGAGGAAATTAGCCACGGGAAGGCAAGGGATAGGGAGAAGGATGTGGCTGCGCCTTATGCAGCAATGCCAGGGACATCCTTACTGGTGAGGTAGCATTTGAACAGAAGGCAGTGAGGGAGGATCCATGTTTCTGCCTGGAGCAACAGCAGTTTAGGGACATAAGAACAAGCACAAAGATTCAGATGTACATGGACTTGAGTAGGTTCAAAATACTAATAACAGGGACAGTTGGCCTGGAGTACCGTGAACCCAAGAAAGGTGGGTAGAAAGCGCTACTGGAGCATCCATGCTCTCTTTTCATCCATTGGATGGTGACACTCAGATGTGGTGACTTTAGATGATTTTTCTAAAGCAGAGTAGCAATTTTATTTCTATTATTATTATTATTATTATTATTATTATTATTATTGTTGTTGTTGTTATTATTATTATTATTATTATTATTATTATTATTATTATTATTATTATTATTATTATAGATAGGGTCCTACTCTGTTGCAGGCTGACTTGAAACTGTGTAGCCTAGGCTGGCCTCAAACTCACAGCCATCCTTCAGTCTCAGCCTGCCAACTGATGGGATGGCAGGCATGAAACACCTGTTGGTTCTGAAGAAGCAGTTTTAAAGGGCCCTTCTCACTGCTGCCATAAGAAAATGAATGTTAAGGAAGCAGGAAGATGAGATAAGATGATGTGGAATTTACCTAAACAAAAGCCCAGGGTGGAGACTGTAGACAAGACTGTGCAAGCAAGCATAAGGGCCTGACTTCAGACCTCCAGCAGTAGCATAAAAGGCCAAGCAGAGGGTAGGCACCTGTAATCCCAGCATCTGGAGGCAGAGATGGAAATGTCTGAACTGATGAGCTCCAGGCTCAGTGAGAGACTTTGCCTCAAAACCCAAGGCGGAGAGGAACCAAGGTGCCTACCCTAAGCCAACACATGCATGCTCCCATCACAAGTGTGGATACATATAAAATATTTTTAAGTAAATTCTTTTAAAAGAGGGCAAGGGTGGCACAGGGCTGCTGTAGGTGTGGAAAACAGTAGCAGTAAGAAATGCCTAGATACCGCATGGATACTCTTGAAAGTGGGTCAAACTTGTTGGGTTGCATATGAATAATAAAAGGCATGATCGTGAGACTAAGGGAAGAATAAAGTTGCCATTGGTTGAACTCAGTATGACAGCAGGGAGAACAGGTCAGCTGAATGGGATCAGCCATGAAGATCTGAACCTCTTAGCCTTGAGACTCCTGTCTCAAGCAAAAGCTCAGACAGCTGGACCAGGGAAGCATCAGTAAGTGGGTGGCATTTAAGCCATCTATAAATGAGTGACCCCCACACCTGAAAGTCAACTAAAAACCAAGACTGTACCAATGATAAGAGATCATTTAGGTGGAGAGGGAAAACTCGTAACAGAGCATGGAAACTCATCAAGTATTTATACCCTGGATCGAGTTTTTACTAGACATCTCAAAACGGTTCAATAAAGAGAGTTAACAAGTATGTACAGACAGTAAGGATAGTGTTTACCAAAGACAGATCACAGCTGGTTTAGAAGGGGGATTGTGACAGTCATTGAGCCTAGCTGCTTGTTACATGGCCTCACCTACTCCACAGATTCTAAGTGGACTGGGGATTTAAGAAGAACTGCATGGTATCATCCCATGACATCTGGAAGCCTGGGCCTCCTGTGAGTTTAATTGTGTGTTTCAATTACTTTTATTTCTCTAAATAAGCATTTGTACTTTTGATGAGACATGCCAAGGCACATTAACACACACAAGCATAGAACTCTAAAACAATAAGAACATCTACGTTTTTCATCTGTACCATGACAAGAGATGGAAGAGACTAATTCCTGAGATATGATATTAGAGGTCTAGCTATGTGTCAGTGGCCCTGGTGCCCATACTCTCATAGCTAGCTGGCTGAAGTTCTAAAAGACCCTTAGGATAGGAGACTCTCTATCACTTGAGGACCAAGTATCCATTTGATACTTCAGAGCCATACAAAAAATAAATAAATGAAATAAATAAATAAATAAATAAATAAATTTTGCTGTCTGGTTCTATGGAGTTTCCAGGTAGAGTTCTTCAGAGTTATTCCACTGTGGCCTGGTGTGTTGGTCATACTGAATTTTCTGTGGATCACTCCCACATGCACTAGAACCTGCTAGAATTAGACTAATGGTAACACTTTGTGTTAGTTTCATGACTTGTAAAGAAAGCTCCCCCAAGAACCGCTGATTGCTTTTGTTCCTTTCCTGGGGGCAAAAGGCTTTTTATACCCTTTAAGAGGAGGTCCTTCTTCTCCTCTGAGCCAGCTCTGTCTCTCAGCAAAACCAAAACAAATGCTGAGCATTGCTGTCAGCGGTTAAACTCACTGACAGGACCCCCACTCCCACAGCTAGCCACGCAAATACAAGGACTGGGTGGCCTTTGCTTGGAGTGATTTATGCTAGCTGGCGAAGTCTCCAGGCCGAAATCTCTCCCAGACATCCTGAGCCCTGCTGCTGCCTGAAACCAGCAGTGAGCCATTGCTTCTCATTAGCAATGCGTCGAAAACATCCTTCAAAAACGGCTTCATGTTTAAGTCAACGTGTTGGCCAGGAAGGTGGGAAGGAGGCACTGCATAAAAAGTAAAAGAAGGGAGTTGACAGAGAGGTGGTAGCATAAAACTGTGCGGTCCCCACAGTTTTATTATGGGCTGTAGTGCCATCCTGGTGCAAACAGAGTAGGTAACAATTAAGAGAGAATGATTCCAGTATGGCTCAAACCCACAAGCTCATGTCTAATGTGGTCTTATTATTTGTTTATATGAAAGCTTAATAAATGAGTGCAGATTCAACCCGATCTGTAATTGGCTTGCTAATTCAGTACAAATTATAGGTTGAAGACAGTGCTTTTCAGCTGTGGGAAATTTTGTCCTTCTCTCCCAGAGGGTATTAGAAATATCTGGAGATGTTTGGGTTGTCATAACAGGGAACTTCAGGGTAAGTTCTACTTGCATAGAGTGGGTAGAGGCCAGGAGTGCTATTAAACATCTTATAACACAGGGCATCATCTCCCACTAAAGAATTATCCGTCCCTAAGTATCAACTGTGCCACAGTGGATAAATCCAGTCCCAGGGCTACAGACAAGTGCTGGGCTTGGAGATTCCACAGAACTGGAGCACAGTGATGTCCAGTTATGCTTGACCCTGGAACACCAGTGAATGCATTCAAAGCATGGGCATGAAATATGTCCCACCCTAGTTATGCTTACCCTCAGAAATTCACCATTATGTTTAATCCTGTAGTTGGATATTGGGAGGGTGGGAGTTTGGTCCCTAGATTTGATCCCTTTTACCACCACCTCAGTAGCCAGAAAGTTACAAGTCTTCGCCAATTCCCATGGAGTCCACTATAATGACACCTTTCACACAGTGAGTCCTTCTGAAGAAGGTCCCCTATAAATACGTTGTTCAGGTGATGTGTCCTGATAAATGACAAAAATGTCTTGCTTCTCAGCTACTAAGTGTCCCTGCTAATTGAATGCCAGACAGTGGCCATGCAGAGCTGTATTTTCTGCTGACATCTCCGGCATGTCACCCCCCCCCCCCCCCCCCGAGGGATGATAATTCTTTCTACATTCCCACTCTATAAGGCTCAATCTTTAGCCATTGTCTGCCTTCCTTCCCCAGGCATTTCTACCCCAAAAGCCACATTAAGTGATTAGGAGCTGATCCAAAAGGCTCATCTCATTGGCTGTTTCTGTTTGTTGCCTTAACGCACCTTAATGGCAACTCACCCATGCTCAGTGCCATCCTTATAGAGGGCTTGTGGGGGAAGGGCTTTCACTGTTCCTTCCTCTAGCCTTGCAGACATGAAGAGCTGCAAAAAGATCATGTGTAAAGAGAGACTGTCTGAAAATTTCCCTCTGTCTAAAGATTCTCTTCTTCTTTCACCTCCTCCTCCTCCTCCTCCTCCTCCTCCTCCTCCTCATTCTCCTCCTGAGTCTCATGAAATCCAGGCTGGCCTCAAATTTGCTACGAAGCCAAAGATGCTCTTGACCCATCTCCTCTTCCTGATACTTGCATCACAGGCACACATGCTCTGTTTATGCTGTGCTGGGGACTGAACCCAGGGCTTCATGTATCCTAGGCAAGCACTCTACTAACGGAGCCACATCCCCAGCTTTCTGCTTCACTCTTAAAAATTCATCTGCTAGCCAGCAAAGATGCTCACAAGGGACCCAGAACAACCAGCCACCTCTCTTCACCTAATCACGTCTTGACTCAGGGAGGCTCCACTAACTTGGAGAATTCACTAGAAATCTGACCAGGGAGTTAAGAAATTTCTTCAGTCTCCCCTCCACACAAGCCTATTATCAGTTGGCAATCCTTTCCTTCCAGACTCTACTCTGGCTTCTGATGGCCAGCCAATTCTTCCGCTTAGCAACATGAGTTCTGAGTCTGTATTTTGTATTTTCTCACAGGTATTCCTGGTGTCTACGTTGATATTGGAAAGTTTTTGCTTTCATACCAGAAAAACAAAACAAAACAAAACAACACAACACAAAACAAAACAACAACAAAAAGCCCAAACCTTTCTCCAGCACTCCAGAAGCTTCCATGGTAGGATATAAGATCTCTGGCTTGGATTCTGGGCTTTGTGATGATATGTGGCCTGGAAGGTGTCTTTTTAGCTAATGGAAACATGACTGACTGCAGAGCAGGAGAGTGGGGATTGGAACCCAGCTGCTAGCCACAGGATAAGAGAGTCATGTTGCAGCATATATCCAGACCGCTAGGCTGAGGCGGAGAAGCAGAAGGTGAGAGGGAGTAGACCTCATCTTCTTCTACCTGGCAGAGGCTGGGGGATGTCTCATCCACAGCTCAGTCACTGCTCCCCACGTATGTGCCCCTCTCCACAAGGGCCCAGAGAAGGAAGGAAGCAGGCCTTCTTCCTGTTAGCCTTTATTCCTTGAACCAAGTTGTGACAAGCCACTGATTTCTTCCCTATAAATTATTCAAAATTCCACCTTCACATTGAGATTGGAAAATCAATCTTCGCTGATTAAAAAGTGACCCGAGTCACATTGCCAAATGTTTCTTTAATCTTCTAATCATGGCTAGTTACGGACAGCAGGAGTTTCAAATAGTCAGGGAGATGCTTTCCTCACTAACCGAACCCAAAAGATCTGTAAGTCCATCAGCCTTTCTATTTGGCCATCTGGCCTTGTTATCGTCAGGTGGCACTGCTTTCAGAAATGCTGCCTGGACTCAAATGCTCTTCTCTTTACCTCTAATTCAGGATCACAAGGAAAAAAAAAAAAACCTGTTGTTCCTCCATTCTAACTAAAAATGAGATCTTAGGAAGATGATTTATAATCCCGCACTGGCTAGGCAGAGACATCAGGATATGAGGTCCTGCAGGCCAGCCAGTTAGACCAAATCAGGAAGCTTCAGATTTGGTCTCTACACACATGTAGCACACACACACTTACTCAGAGATATCATAGCATTACAAGGGTCAGTGTCAATAAGAGGAGGAGATGGAGGGAAAGCCAACGCTGGTATATAGGCCCCCAAATCCAACCTGCCATCACAAACAGAGCTGAGATAAGCCAGCAATGTGCAAAGTGTACATGGAATCCAGGAACCAGGGATTATGGAAGCATTACAGTCACTGCCACCACCCACTGCTTCCTCAAAGGCGGCTCCTGTCTCCCTAGGCAGATGAAAGATAGTCTCTAGAAGGCTTTCCAAGGTAAGCAACAGATTACTGATTGAAAAAAAAAAAAAAGAAAGAAAGAAGAGAAAGCTCCAGGTTAGCCTTGCAGTAGTCCTGGAGACGTCATTTATTATACACATTCTTTGAAAATGCAGACAAATATACGATAAGAGGGCTCAAGGAAACCAAAGCATTTTAACTGCCAAAGTGGAGACTCACAGCCTGTCCTAACTGGACATCCTGAGGATCGTCAGCAGAAACTCCCGCTGACTAACAGCTTTCTCAAACACCATGGGCCACTGCTTAAAAATATCCTTGCCGGATACAAATCGCACTGCCCATTTCATAGTCCCCTTTCAGGTGTCTCCTGGAGAAATGATTGAAAATGTAAAGTCCGTTTTAAACAGAAAGCAGACTCCGACTCAGCTTGGCCACCTGCGATTCCGGCATGCAGAAGGGTTTGCACACTGAGATGTCTGGGTCTATAAAACACTGGATAATCCAAAGCATCAAAGTGAGGGCTGGTGAGCAGACGGGAGGGAGTGACTGGGAAGGCTCCACGGTGCTATCTGTGACCTCTGCAGTGAACCCTGCCTCGCCCTGCAAGGCTGCCTCCTCTCTTATCAGGCGGACACTGACAGCACCTGCTGGAGATGATGCATTCCACGGCCTTACCCACCACCAGTTCATGATAACAGGAGGGCATGACTCCTACTCCTAAAAGACAAATTCCTCATTTGTGCTGGAGTTTCAGCAGCCACACTGTCATCTGCAGCAAATACTGAAAACAAAAATTCCTTGAAACTCCTCTAAAGAAGGTAATTTAATTCACATTTCATAAATATATAAAGTCTTTCTAGTCATCTCAACACTAAAATAATAATAAAAAAAATCTAACCTTTAACTAACTTGACTCCCCAGGAGGGCTGAGATAGTTGCAGCTGGCTGATGATTTTCCTTATAAAGTCAGCACTATAATGTCATATACTTGTGTACTTCAAATGTCACTTGAAATCCCTTTTATCTGGAGTACCAAAAATTGCCTCTGGAGAATACACCCATAGACACAGACCCACATACATATACACTCACATACACTCATACATGCACACACATGAATACACACACACACACACACACACACACACACACACACACACACATATATATACATACACACATACACGTAGAGTACTTGCTAATTCTTATGGAGTAGAAAGAATCCTTACCTCAAAGTTCTTCCCAAACTTACTTATATGTAAGGGCATGACCAGTGAATTAATATAGGTCATCAGACACTCAGCCTTTACTTAGGTCAAATGATAAGGGATGCACATGTAAAGAAATGTAAATACAGTGTGGTGGTTTGAATGATAAAGAGCCCTATAAGCTCATGTTTTTGACTCTGACTCCCAGCTGGTGGACTATGGAGGAAGGATTAGGAGATGTGGTCTTGTTGGAGTAGCTGTGTCACTGGGGGTAGGCTTTGAAGTTTTAAACACTTACATTGGGCCCAATTTCTCATTCTCTCTCCATTTTACAGATAAGGTGTAAGCTCTCCCCTACCTTTTTGTGTGCCACTTTGTGTTCCCTCCTTGCTCTTCCAAGAAGGAATACCACTGGGCTCAATCTTGTATGGGTCTCATGAGGATAATCAGAGCTCCTGTGATGCCAACACAGCGATGCCCCAGAGGACAGAGTTACACATGGCCTGAGAGTGATTTTAAATAATTATGAAGAATGATATAATAAAATTTTATTCCTATAGTCATAAATGCAATAGAAGTAGGAGGGACAGTAGCGACTACGGAGAACAGAGCCTTATATGTGGTCCTTTTCTATCTGTGGAATCATGTCAATGCTCAAAATGTTTTGAATCCTTTACACTGCAGATTTTAAAGCAGATTGGTGGTCAGAGGACAACTTTGTGGAGATAGTTCTCTTCTTCAACCTTTCCATGGGCTCTGGAGATTGAACTAGGTCTCCAGACTTAGCCAGTAAGTGCCTTTACTCACAGAGTCATCTCACCAGTCTGAATTTGAGGTTTTGGTATTAGAGACACTCACCATGAATTCAAAGTCAAGAGAAGGCTGGGCCTGGAGCTCAATGGTAGAGCATTTGCTTGGGGGTACATGAGGCCTGAGGGAGAGAGAGAGGAGGGAGTCTGAGAGGGAGGGAAGAAGGATATGTGTGTGTGTGTGTGTGTGTGTGTGTGTGTGTGTGTGTGTGTGTGTGTGATTGAGAGAGACAGAGAAAGGAGAGGAGACAGAGATAGAGAAAGACAGGGAGAGACAGAGACAGAGAGACTAACACACACACACACACACACACAGAGAGAGAGAGAGAGAGAGAGAGAGAGAGAGAGAGAGAGAGAGAGAGAGAGAGAGAGAGAATAGAATAATACAGACTTTTTTTTTTTAAAGAGGAAAATTGGTTTAAGTCAAAGTTAGGAAGTTTGTCAAGACCTGCCTACAAACCACACCAGTCTACATGTTAATGGGGTTGGAAAAAAGCTCCCAAAACTCCACCCCTAGATGAGGAACTACAGGCAAGCAGTGGCCACTGATGAAGGGAGACCAGTTTTCTCCAAGGATGAGACCCTGATAGCTTATCTAATATGATGAGGTCAGCCCTAAGCGGGAAGACATATGAGCAACATTAGATGGACGTAGTAACAATAACATTTGTGTGTGTGTGACATTAATAATTATAAAAGAAGAGGTCATGAGAGAGAGAGAGCGGGCAAAGGAAGAACTGGAGGGGCAAAGAGAGTGTGGAGATGATGTAAATACAGTGTACTCATGCATGGAATTATTAGGAAATATAAACATTCATTAAAAATGCAGCAAATATATGTAGTTTTCTTTTAGGTGTTTTGATTCTGAATGTCGTAGGAAACAGAAATAATTCATACAGATTGGCTGTCTATGAGCACAGAAATAATAAACAGAGCCCTAGGACGAGATGAGAGTTCCCCTGGCGGCAGGAAAACATGGGACAAAAAGACATGATCAGGGAATAATATTGGAGGAGGCAAAAGAGACTCAAATAGCATAAACTCAGTGTAGCTGGCCTCAGAGAGTTTAAGTCAAAAAGGGCGTTTCAAAGAGTTAAGTATTGTAAGGTGTTCAGTAAACCCTGGCAGAGAAGGGTTGACCCCTTCCAAGCCATGAGAGCTAAGCACAGTGGATGATAAATGACAGAAAGAAGGGCGTGGCTATGAACACAAAGGATTTTCCCCACCCTGAGTACACAAAACTGACATGATGTACAGCAGCTGGGGTGTTTTGTAGAGACTCCAGGTGCTGGCTGCGAGGGGCTTTGACTGTGGGTGGGTTGTACAGGTAGATATCATGCAGATTGCTACAAGAAGAGCACTGCTGCTAGCGATTTTCAAAACATCCCTAGGACTAGAGGGACATCTCAGTGGTCTAGAACACTTAAGTCATCGTAGTAACCGCAGTTCAGATGCCAGCATCCACATAACAAATCTGGTTCCCAACACATCCCTGTAACCCCAGCTCTGAGGGAGTAGAGACATGAGGATTGCTTACTTGCGTAGCTTGGCGTCCAGCCAAGCTGAGAAAATGCAGGGTCCAGGCTCAGGGAGAGACATGTTACCTCAAAGGAATAGGAGGCAAGTGATAGAAGAGGGTACCTGATGCACTCTTCTGGACTCAACATGCACACACCTGCACACACATGTGGGCACACACTCATGCAGACACAAACAAATAAAAGAAACCAAGCCATAAATCGGCCTCATAAAGCACAACTGCTTAAGCTAGGTGATGACTGCACTGACTAGTTTCATGTCAACCAGACACAAGCTGGAGCCATCAGAGGAGGGACGCTCAATTGAGAAACTGCCTCCTCAAGATCAGGCTGTAGGGCATTTTCCTAATTAGTGACTGATGTCAGAGGGTTCCGCCCATTGTAGGCGGGGCCACCCTTGGCTGGAAGGTTCTATAAGAAAGCAGGCTGAGTGAGCCCTGTGGAGCAAGCCAGTCATCAGAGCTCCATGGCCTCTACCTCAGCTCCTCTGGGTTTCTGCCTTGTGTGAGTTCCTGTTCTGACTTCCTTCGATGATGAAGAGTGACATGGAAGCACAAGGGAAGTGAACCCTTTCCCCCTCTGTCTTCGTTAGGGTTTTATTGCTGTGAAGACACATCATGACCATGGAAACGCTTATAAAGACTTCAGAGGTTTTAGTCCATCATCATGGCTGAAGGATGGCAGCGAGCAGGCAGACATGGTGCTGCAGAAGGAGCTGAGAGTTCTACATCTTGATTGGCAGGCAGCAGGCGAAAAGGCTGAGCTACACTAGGCCTAGCTTGAACATATACGAGACCTCAAGGCTGGCACCCACACTGACTTACTTCCTCCAACAAGGCCACACCTTCTAGTCGTGCCACTCCCTGTGGGCTAAGAATTCAAGCTCGGGACTCTCTGGGGGCTGTTCCTAGTGAAACCACCTCACCCTCCAAGTGTTTTTGGCTACGGTGTCATAACAATAACACCTCTAGCTATGATGATAATGAAGGGTGGCTTAGCTCTTCACTGTCCCCACAACGGTGAATGAGTGACAGGACTGGAAATACCATTGCTGCGGCTCTGTGGATGAATGTTACCACATAGGTCGAAGCATGGAGGTTCCTCACCTGGCTGGCGCCTCTCACATTTCACTTTCTTTTCAGGGCCTCATAGCCAAAGCCTCTCTTCTCAAGGGAAATGATTGTCAAATGGTCAACTAAACTAAACATGCGGGTGACCTGAGGTTCAGACACTGTTTTTGCCATGGCGGCCTTTAAAAAAATATTCCTCACTGCAAGGGACGTACTCGTAGCTGGGTCTGAAGTATTTGCCAAACGTGCTAGTGCTCCTTAGCTGTCTGTGTGGCGGCTTACTTTTCTCCCTTCTGTGACAGAGAACCCAATGGTAGGACACATGTTTGCAGGATGGTGGATTCAGGTTTGGGTCATCTCCTGAAGGAATACACAGCAACACATTACTGAATCAATTCTGAAGGACAAAAATTGGGGGCAGGTCTCTTAGGAGGAAGATGTGTAGTTAATGCCTCCCACCATATTTGACAATGCCCTTGGAAGACATAAGGACTGCTGGGACTTCTGCTCAACCAACCCCTTACCAACCTTCCCGGCACTCAGAGCTTTGGCTGTACTGATTCCTACATAAATAACACTAAGAGAAAACAACACATATTTTTTATTGATACCTCCATTGCTTTAGGTACACATTTCTATACTAAGATAAATTATGTTACATAATTGTTATCTTTTAAAAAACAGGTTTCTTTGCTAGGCTGCAAAGTTCTCAAGACATGCAGCAGAAAAGTAAGTTGCTTTTCTAGTGCTCTAATAAAATAGCATGGCAAAGGCAACTTATAGAAGGAAGGCTTTATTTGGAGCTTAAGGTTTAGAAGGATGTGAGTCCATTACCATCACAGTGGAAAGCATGGGTAGCAGACAGGCAAGCATGCTGCTGGAGCAACAGCTGAGTGTTCACATCTCAGTCCTCAAACAGGAAGCAGATAGCTCATTCAAAATTCCTAGAGTCTTTTGAAGCCCCCAGCCCCAGTGACACACACACACCTTCTCCAACAAAGCCATACCACCTACATTTACATGCTCATGCCTTGATTTGTAAAGGAAAACCCAGCCTTCCAAAATTACAACACTGAAATACATGATATAAGACATGGTGTCGTGTAGCTTTCCACATCCACTTCACTGATCAATCTGTCAAGACACCACATCTGTTAAAAACAGCCTGTAACTCAGACATAGTCATCAGCAAAAATTTAGAATTTATAGCCACTTAAATGCAGGACACTGAACACACACACAGACACACACACACAGACACACACACAGACACACACACAGACACACACACAGACACACACACACATACGCGTGCGAGCACACGCGCGCTTTCATCCACATGCAAATTTATCTGCACTCCATCCTGGAAACGCACTTAAAGTGTCAGGAAAGGGATACAAAATAAAAACCCATAGGACTGAGCAGAGCAGCACAGGGAAGACAGAACATGAGTGGTCAAAAATGTCAACAAACATCGGCTGGATGGAAAACTATTGAAAGAGAGAGCGGGAGCAGTCTAAACATAACAGAAAAGGTTGCTGTGCGCCACATAGTCTACCCAGTCATAAACAGGAAAAGCAAAGGGACGTCAGGCATGGGTGTGAGCGGTGGAAGAAGCCTGGAGTGAGTGTGTCTTGCTGACATGTGCAAGGCCATGTCAAAGACCTCAATGTCTCAGACCCGGGGGAGTGGCAAAGCCACTCAGTGAGGCTCAGAGAGACAGCAAAGCCTTCCTCTGTTGAAGTGCAAATATTGAAAGGGTGTGCAAGTACAAGTGTTTATGAACAATTGACCACTGTGTGCGAAAACTGGCAACTGCAGCTTCCTCCTCCCAGCTGTGTACAACCAGAGACTGCTCCCCTATAGGGGCCTCTTACTGGAGACTGACTAACTCCTCTCCTTGTGCTGTAGAGAACAAAAGCTCCGAGCCTCCAGGGTGTGTTTCTGTTTTGTAGTTGGCTTTGCTCCAGCAGAGCCAGAACACCCAGCTTTTCAGCACATAGTGTGTATGTATGTCCTTTCTTCGTTCCATTTCCGGGTAGGCTTCCAGGACCAAGCTATGCAGGACTCAGCACATGGGATCTGAAAGAGGCACCAACATGAAGTGTAGGGTGGAGTAAAAGTCAGGATAAAGCACCATCTACCATTTAGGGCCATTTGTCATCATTACTTTACATGCCCAGATGTAGGTTTATTCTTTCTAAGTAGTGAAGCAGACAGACTCAACTCAGGACCAGACAATACCCAGTGCACAGACAGAAGGGAAACTGGAGCCGTTAGCCTGACCACCAGAGTCTTCCAGCCCACTTCTTCCATCTCTCATCCTCAAAGCCCCATCTAGATGTTTAAAAGATTCTTCTGAAGAGAAACTGAGAGCTTTAAAGGAAAAGGCAGGTATAAATCAAGGATGCCAAGTGAAACCTGCTAGCTCAGTGTCCCTGCTGACCTTTCATGAGGCTCATTGTCAGTGAGCCTTATGAAACTTCCAGCCAACATGTCATTCCTTCAGATCCATGGACCACCAGATCTGGGGAGAGCATCCGAGATGAAAGACAGAGATGAAATAAAGGAAATACTGAACAAGGAAACCACTGGATGGGGTCAGGGGAAGGCAACGTAGGGATTACTGCCAATGGAATGTAGTTAATTACTATTAAATTTTAAATTATTACATCCATAAAATAAGAAAAGGCACAATAAAATGGAATCATCATAAAACATGAAAGATTTTCTAGAAATAAAAAATAAGCACCCTGGCAATAAAAAAAAAAAAAAAAAAAAAAAAATCAACATAACCAGGCACAGTGGCCTGTCATCCCAGTCCTGGGGAAGCTGAAGTTGGATTTAGGATTGCTAAAACTTGAGGACAGTCACAGCTACATAATTTCTGGCAAGCCAGGGCTACACAGCACAATATGGCCTTTAAAAAAAAAAAGCAAATAAGTAAACAAAAAATCAATATAAACTTTAGGAAATAAAGTGGATGAACTCTTCCAGAAGGTGAAGCAAAACCACAGAGTAGATATTAGGAGAGAAAAGACAAAAATATGTGAGATTAATCCAAAAGAGTCAATAGCCAATAAGAATTTGCCTCTGACATGAACTCCGGTGTCCAAAATTTGATCACTTCCTTTTGGCTGGGTGGCTTTGTGGGCACACAGAGGAAGGAGATGCAAGCTATCCTGATGAGACCTGACAGGCTGTGGCGCTATGATGGAGGAGGCGCGCCCCTCCCCAATCCAAGGACTAGGGAAGGGGAATAGAGTGGAAAAGGGAAGGAGGGTGAGAACAGGAAGATTCGAGTGAGGGGGTAACAATTGGGATATAATGTGAATACATTATAATAAATAAATAACTCCGTGAGAAATAAAAACAATTCAAACAATTCAAGGATATTCCTAAAATCTCTAGTCATGTGACCTGGGCATTATTAAAGTGATTTTAGAGTAGATTTTATACACTTTTGATCTTTCTAAACCAATGGTGAACCTATTTTCTTCTTAGGGAGTTGTATTTACTTTATTTAAAATAGCAAGATAAGAAACAGACATTGATATTAATAAAAATATTAACTAAATTAAAAAAAAAATTTGATAAAAGAAATCATCCCAAGAGGGCTTGAGAGATAACTCAGACAGTAGAGTGCTTATAATTTTATCTATCATCTATCTATCTATGTATCTATCTATCTATCTATCTATCTATCATTTACCTATCTGTTTGCTTACCTACCTATTTATTTAAAGCAGGAAGTCCTAAGATTGATTCTAAAAGCCCGTATTTTAAAAACTAAAGATCTGGGCATAATAGTATGTGCACCTTTAACCTCACTATTAGTGGGAGAGAGAGATAGGAAGATTCCTGAGGCATGTTGGCCAGCAAACCCAGTCTACCAGGTAAGGTCCAGGCTAGTCAGAGAATGTCTAAAAAGGGGAAATGGTACCTGAGAAACAACACCCAAGGTTGTCTTCTGATTCATGTGCACACATGTGCAAGCAAACACATACAAACACACATACACACACACATTTACACACTCACACAAAGACAGAATGGAGCTGGTCACAACAGTACACAATTATAAGCCTACCACTTAGGAAGCTGAGGCAGGAACATTGTTACTTTGAGGCTAGCTTGGGTCATATAGTAAGATTCTGTTTCCAAAACCAAACCAAATAAAAAACAAAACAAAAGGAAAGTTAAATCCTGGGAAGGAAAAGAGAAAACAGATTGCAGAAGAAACAGCAAAATAAAACTTTGTAGTTCTTTAGATCAACATGACCATCGAGTGCCTGTAAAAGTTGTTTTCATAATACTGTGTTTCTTTCTCAGTTTCTCTCTTAACCTGGCTAGCACTCTTTTATATTTGTTTAATAATAAGCTCCACAACACAATAACTGAGCAATTACTACTTTATTCTTAACTCTCTAAGCTAACTGGCTGTCTCCCAGTGTACATCCCAGAGATACTTGCACTTTGTAGCTTTTTTTAATCCAGCTCTTCTCCTGGTGTCACTTGGACCCATGGGTATCATGGATCCCATGGATATCCCATGGCTCATTTCCCAATTTCCTCTTTTAACTCTTCCTCCCCTGGCTGGCAGGAAGTCCAGCCCTTTTCTCCGCCTGCTCAGTGATTGGCTGTAAGCTGCTTTATTGACATTATCAGGGGACAACTGAAGAGCAGTGTTTGTACAGGAGATTCTCAGAACAGGATTGTAATCAGATACGGGAGTCGGGGGGCGGGGTCAGGTAAAAAAAATCAGCATTTGAATTACATAATAACCTTACGCCTACAAATGCCCAACACAATAAGACAAAATCCAAGTCAAAGTTATCACTTTCAAATTTCAGAACACCAGAACAAGCAGTTTCCATGACCATGAGGAAGAACGGCAGTGGTCTGTCAAGAGAAGCAGGGCAAGCAAGAAGACAATGGCTGACCACCTTTAAATTCAGAATAAGACTTATTTACAACATCCAATTCATAGTTGAACTGCAAACTAATGTCCAAGTAGAATAAAGATATTTTTCAGGTAGGCAAGTTCCCAGTAAACTTACCTGATATTCACTCTTTCTCAGGATTTGTGTGCCGCTAAAATGAGGGCACAAATGAAAAAAGAGCAAAACAAAAGAGGCAGGCAAAAAAGGCTCCAATATTTGAAGGAAATGAAGGGATCTACTAACACACAAGGCCAGGGGCTACAGTAATGTAGTTTTGGCCTCTGCCCTGAAAACAATCCAGGACGGAAACAAGAAAAAAGATGTGGGGATTCAGCAAGGAGGTCTTGAGATGTGGAAGGATTCTATTGTATATTACCATGTGGAAAGTTTTTGGGGAAAATACTGAACATTTTGACACTTATAGTAACTTTCAAAGTCAACCTGGTGAAAAAAAGAAACAAGGCAATTATTAACTCCAAGAAAAACAAAAAGTTCAACAAGAAAGGAAAAGTAATTATAGTGTAGCCTTAGCTCAGCAGAGAATGTTTACATAGTTATAATAATATAAACCATGAATATTGATACAATCCAAAAGAACATAAGAGAAGAGTATTGTAGGATAGGAGAGTTAAATTGTCACCAACTATGGCAGGCACTAAATAAAGACACTGTAGGACATGTAACGTACATGTATTACTCAGAAATTCATAAATAAGTAGCAGAAGAAGTACCCAAAGTTCATTTTAAACTGCAGCCTTCTGAGAAGCAGAAAGAGCAATGAAGGTATGATGAAGAAGATTCATTATTTATTTCCTCTTGCTTCTTAAATATGTGTGTGTGTGTACACGCATGCCATGACTAGCACATAAAGGTCAGAACATTTTGGAATTAGTTCTCCCCTTCCACCTCGCCGAGGCAGGGTCTCTCTTGTTTCCACTGCCATGCTGTGTTCTCTGGGCTGCTGGCCTGTGGGCGTCAGGGCAGAGTGCCTGTGTCCACCTCCTATCTCTTGGTGGGAGTGTGGAAATTATTGGTGCGCACCTCCACACCGAGATCTTTATGTGTGCTGCAGGGACAGAACCTGAGCCATAAGGCTTGTGCAGCAAAGGTTCTTAAAATGTGTACATTAATTTATGTAAAATTATTAAGACCTTTAATTTCCATGCTCAGATTAGTATGAAGGCTCATGAACAACCAATTAGATACATTTCTGTCCTCAAGGGTCAAACAACTTAAATACATACATGAGCAAGCCACACAATTTTCTTATATAGCAGAGCCTCAGAGATCTCCAGACCAAGCCAAATGTATTTTCCATTCCAATTTGTAGACATATTTAAACTACATAAACAGGCACTCCTAGTTTTTTTTTTTTTTCTAAGTTGCTTGGGAGACTAATTACAAAACCTTCCCTGATGCCTGAGTGTCTTTGTACTTGGTAGCACTCACTAACCAGAACGTGAAGATGAGCTGGTGTTGGGAGAATCTGATGTGTCTTTATCTGGGTCTCAGTTTAAACCAAGAAGGTTTAAACCAAAGAGGCGGTGAGCCAAGCACAGTTGATTCATGGAGGATGGTTTAGAAAGACCTTGTGGAGTCTGACTAGCATAGAGTCAGTAAGGCCCCTTGGAGGTTCCCAGCAATCTGTAGCGCTTTGGGGAATAAATCAATGAGGAGTCAGAGAAAATGTGACCTGCTAATTCATCCCCAAACCATTATTTCTTCTCCACAGTAGAAATCCCTGTAGGACAATACTCTTTGCCTCAAGCGGCCTAACCATGACCGAGCAGTAGCAAGCTGCCTCGTGACAATAATAATGTGTTAATGACTTTGATGAGGGAGGATTCATGCTATTATCACCTCTTAATTACCTTGTGGCCAACAGGAAAGCAGATGTACAATGCACAAGTCGAGGAACTGGGGGAGGAAGTGTCCCCTGAACCGGCCCCTTTGATGATTCATTTTATATTGTTCTGCTTTTGTGAGTTATGGTTTATATGAGTCGTGTGTGTGTGTGTGTGTGTGTGTGTGTGTGTGTGTGTGTGTGTGTGCGCGCGCGCGCGTGCCCACGCGCGGACTTTCATGTACTTGTGCAGGTCACAGGAGGATGTGGTGCATCCTATCATTAGCTGCTTTCTTCCTTTGAGACAGGGTCTTTCCTAGCAGCCAAGCTAGTGAGCTCTGAAAGTTTGGCCTTAGGCTGGTAGGGTAGAAGAGATGTGGTTTGACTGTGAAGTGTCCCCATTGGCTCACACTTTAGGGTATTGGCGCCCAACAAGAGGTATTGTTTGGGGAACTTGGAGAATGTTTTGGACATGGGGCCTGGCTCTGGCTATCAGGGCAGCCGCAGTGGGTCTTGAGTCATAGGCTGCCCCACTTCCAGTTTAGCTCTGTGCTTCCTGATCAGTGCCAGGTACCATGCAACAACCCCACTTCCTCCTCCCCCATCTGCCATGTCTACAGACCAAGTCCTCTGCTACCCTTTCCTCACAGTGGTAGGCTGTGTCCTCTCAAACCATGAACCAAAATAAGCCTGGACTCCCTTGATTCAATAAGGTATTTGATCAAAGCAATATAAAGTGGAGGATAATATTCTATTTTAACTACTTTGTTCTTGGGGCCCTACAAGAAGCAGTGGGAGAAAAAAGAGGGCCAGACTATGATTGCATCCTGCTCAGGTCAAATCTGTTTTGCTACTAATGTACTGTATAAGCTCTCCTAATGTGCTGAGCCTCAGTTGCTTATCTGTAAATTGGCCATGTTGGTGCACCAAGTTGTCATGAACATTAACAACTGGTAGAGCCTTGAAAGTATGAGGACCTGTGCTCAGTCCCTGAACCCACAAGAGCCATGTATGGTGTCCTATGGCTGTAATCCCAAAGCTGGGGTGCTGGATCCCAGAGGCTCACTGGCAGCCTCAGGGAATTGTGAGCTCCAGAGTCCATAAAAAGCCCTGCCTCAAAGAAACGAAGTTGATAGCACCTGAGGAATAGTGCCCAGTGTTGGCCTTTAGTCTCCACATACGTACACACTCACAAACTGACAGTATAGTAAGTAGCTTAGAAGAATACAAATCTATCTGTGTATCTAATAATATTTAACTAATATCTCATAGTAAAGTTGAAATTTACTGTGCTCAGTATTGTCATTTTCATACTGGGAAAGCATTAAAACACTGTCTCCCTAATCAGTAAGCCACATAGGAAGGTATAAAACATTTTAATACTTATAGAAGGTAGCAACAAAATGACATCTTCAGAGTACTTCTTTCACCAAGATGGTACCAACTCTTTCTGCTGTGACACTTGTCCTCAGTGTAGAGTAAGAACTAGTGGTAGGAGCTGGGGAGGTCTTGGGCTGCTGTGAATAGAGGCTGGGTTACTCCTAACACAGTGTCAATCACATGGGTGAAATAAAGGGAGTTGCCTCTCTGTCGTTGTGTTGAGAGAATGAGGGGAAGCCAGGAAAGCAACTGGAGGGTTCAATGTTTACCATTTGCAATGTTGCAACCCTGTTGTTTTCTGAACAATTTAGTTTACATAGGGCTAGTTCAACCTTCAGCATCCAAGAGCTGAGGGTGGCAACACACACCTGTAACCAAGCACCAAGGAGGCAGAGACTGTAGGACTGGTCAGTCTAGCTCGAGGCTCTGTGAGAGACTCTGCATGAAAAGTAGAGTCCAGGTGTGGTGGCACATGCCTTTAATCCTGGTACTTTAGGAGGCAGAGCCAAGCAGATCTCTGTGAAGTTGAGGCTAGCCTGGTCTACATAGCTAATTATAGGACAGCTGAAGCTACACAGTAAGATCCCATCTAGGAAAAAAAAAGCAGAGAAGGATACAGGAAGACACCTAAAATCAACTTCTGACCTTCATACATTCCTGTATGGACACATGGACACACACACACACACACACACACACACACACACACACACACACACACACGAGATAGTCATAGGAATTAATCCAGAATTAATTCATGACCTTCCATCTCTCTATATCTATATCTATATTTTCTATAGTTAAACAAAGAGAGTTAAGTATGTGGTGTTTTCTTTATCTCTGGAGTCAAAGTAAATATGCTTGATGGATTATATAATAATGGCTAGCCATGAAAATTAATTTATCACCACATTCAGGCTGATTATCTCCAAAGAATAACTGTTTTAAGCCTTTGTAATGACTATAAAGTATTAGAGCTTTAGCAAAATGAAAACACACCATAAAGTAAATTCCACTCAAATTTTATGCAAATTACAAAATTTGAATAAAAACGTTAGTTAACCTTACATATGCAGATTAATTCTAACTAGCCATGTTTTAATCCTTAGTTATTAACTACAATCTCATTGTAATTGGTCCTATTGTTTAGAAAATATTAACAAAAAGAGTGCTTTAAGTGTTTTTTATATTTCTGTGCATTAGCTATAAAATATTAGTATTCCAATAAAAAAAGACATGAGAATACACTATGAGATAGTAAGTAAATTTATGGGACTAATTTTATGTTAATTGGAGAGTTTGCTTGAGAACAAAGGGACAGTGAGTATTTGTGTGTGTGTGTCTCTCTCTCTACTTTATCTGTGATCATTTTTCAGTGGTATTTCTGGCAAACTGATTTGTTCTGGGAACAATAAGGGATTCTGTCAGTGAGTAAGCCTGTCCAAAACATGTTCAGGGAGAAATATTGAGATGTTTGATCTTCTGCTTTATGTACCAGTGAATAACCATATCAGCTTTAATGAATGTGTTTTCTGAAGCCTAAATACATTGGAAATCACATTTCCAAAAGACACAAAGTAAGAGTTATTGCTTATAAAATCCATTTTGCAGGTACAAAACTGATTGCGAGAATAAATGACTTGGCTAATGACAGATCTCCAATAACAGACAAAATCAAATCTACCTGCCTTGACTTCTAGTTCAAAGTTCTTTTTACTGAATCTTGTTCATGTGGGGATGTCACCAGGACCAGACATCTCCCTGAATCTGGAGAAAGACTCACAAGGGAAACACAGAGAAATTCTGTCTCCCCATCACATACCTTCTTACCCAGAAAATTAGGACACTTGTTCTTGAAAATTGTACATCATCAAACTTATTTGTGAGGCTTTAAGAATATGTGACAATTATGCTCAGTAATAGAAGAGATAAAATATAATATGTGAAGAAGGGTTCTTCTAGACTTCCTTTTCCAAAAACCCATGTATGTATAAGTAGACCGATACAGAGTCGGACATAGATATGTAGAAGTCAACCACCTTACACACTCCCATATTGCTTTGAGTCACTGTTTAGAAGTCTTCTGCTCCTTACAATCTTTCAACAAGTTTTTGTTTTGTTTTGGTTTGATTTTTTGAGACAGGGTTTCTCTGTGTAGACTTGGCTGTCCCAGACTCACTTTGTAGACCAGGCTGGCCTTCATCTTACAGCGATCCACCTGCCTCTGCCTCCCTAGCTCTGGGATTAAAGATATTGCCACCATGCCAGGCCATATCTTTTGTCCAGTTAGTCTTAGAAAAGTGTCCCACATCCCAAAGGAGCTTCATGGTCATACAAGTTTGAGAAACAGATGACACTAGAAGGTTCTAGAATATTATGATTTTGAGTAAAAACATCTCATTTGGGACAAGTAGTGTTTTACTTGATGTCTTGTCAGCAAGATAGAAGTGTCTCTGGGCAAGAAGATTGATAAATAGTGGAACAGAATGGAAAACGCACACAAGGAAGACGCAGGAACTCACAATTTGTGGTTTTCTGTGACTTGTTTTAATTCTCCTGTGTAAGGAAAGGGACTCTAAGAAAGATAGTGGGGCCCTTACTGTCCTTTTATAGCTCTATTAACTGGTATTATAATAGGATTTATCAAAAATGGAATTATAAGCTTACTGTTCCCTCTAGATGCTTGATACAGAATTTTGTCTAATCCAATACTGTGGTAAGTTAGTAACTGTGATGGTTTACCACTTTTTGTCTTCAATAAACACAACCCTACTATACATGTGTTACTGAGGAATGTAGTAGATGGTCATCCATTTTAGTTCTTATTCAGCAGTTCTACAGGTGTATGCACATGCGACAGGCACACTGGGGCCTGCTCTGAATCTGCCCTCTGCATTTCTACAGCATATGAGAGGTCAGAGCTGGCAGAACACACGTGCAGGCCCACATGCACATCCATTCAGCCTTGGAGGTTAGTATTGTATCTGGCCCTGTACTAGGAAATGAACTGAAAGCAAAGAAAGTAGAAGGTATGTTTCCTGTATTTCTCAAACTTATTTTGAGTTTGGTCTTCAGTTTGATGTTACTGGGCAAAAGTGGAAGTTAAGTTTGGGGTCCTATTGAGGATGTGTACTCAAAGGGGATGGTGAGACCTTTGGTTGATGATTCTCCTCCTCCTCCTCTGTTCTTCTCCTCTTGTCCCCCCATCTTCCTTTATCTTCTATCCTCTTTCAAATCATAGCTATGAGGTTACCAACTTTGCCCTGCCGTGATGTGCTACAGGTCCAAAGCAAAGGCATTAGTTGATTAAACCTCTAAAGTTGTGAACCAGAACAACCTTTTTCTCGATATAAGTGATTACCTCAGTTACTAGTTATAGTCACAGACTGCTGACAACACACATGACATCCAGACTCTCAAATAGCAAATCAGGCAAATTTTTGCATATGATAGTAAAGAAAAACAAACACATTGACTTAGCTGGAATTGGCTTAAATAATAGAATCCTTAGGCTGATTCTATTAGCGCTCTGGAAGTTGGTAATTCCAAGATATAGGTGCTGAAGAGGGCAGTGTTCAGTGCAGGCTATTCTCTTGATCTGCAAATGGCTGCCTGCTCAATGCTCTCCACAAGGGTACAAGACTGAACTCTGGTCTCATTTTCTTCTTACAACATGCTAACCCTTCCATGGAGGTCCTGTCCTCATGACCTCATTAAAACTTAATCTTCTCTAAACATCCCACTCCCTAATTCATCTATTAGAGCAAGGCCTTTGATAGACATGAATTCAGATAATAATCACCATCTAGGCCTATTGTCCAACCAGTCAGTCCCCATGGGTACCAAGCTCTTGACAGAGGGCTCATCTGTGTTTAGGCCTGCTGTAGAAATAGAGATGACTGAGATGTTTAGTGCATACGCTGGTTGGTTTTTATCAACTTGTCACAAACCTAGACATATCTGGGAAGGGGGAATCTCAACTGAGGTAGTGCTCCCATCAGACTGGCCTATAAACAAATTTGTGGGGATGTTTTCTTGATTAAAGATTGTGGTAGGATGGCCCCACAAACTGTGGGTGGTGCTACCTCTGAACAGATTCCTACCTCAAGTTCCTTCCCAGCCTTCTCTTAATGATGTCCTGTGAAAAGTCAGCCAAAACAAACCCTTTCTTCCCAAGTTACATTTGGGCACTGTGTTTATCACAGCAATAGGACAGATTGCTTGCTGCCCTTGAGGGGGACCAGGTTCAGCTCCCACATCCACACACAGCTCACAAACACCTATAACCCCAGTTTTAGGGAATCTGACTCTTCTTCTGGTCCCTATCAAATCTTGCATGCATGTGGTACACATAAACTCATGCAAGCACACACACACACACACACACACACACACACACACACACACAAACCCACACACAGTCTTAAAAATAATGTGCTGCCTGTATAAGTACACAAAACTCCCAAATGTATCCTTGTTGATTTTTTTTACATTAATGACATGTTGAAGCAATATTATTTTGGACACACTGCATTATGGTAAAATAGCACTGAATTTTACTACGCTAGTTTCTTTTACTTTAGTTTAAGGTAACACTTAGAAATGTAACGTGACTTCTGTGGCTTGCATTTGTGTTTTGTGTTACATTGCTCGTAAATACTAGTGGCCTAGCCTGTTGGTTCTCAAATGGGCTTCCCTTAGGAACATTTTACAGTGTCTTGAAATAGTCCTTGGTTGTCACAATTGAGAAGAATAGAAGCTCTGATTGTTTAGGGGGCAGGAGTTTCAAAGCATCTTTCCATATGCATTTTAATGCTTTCCTCCATAGCAAAGAATTACCTGTCCCCAGACAGCGATAGTGGCCAAGATGAGAAACCCCAGTCTAGAGAAAGCAGCTAGTGAATCATTGAAAGAGCTTCAGGTAGACGGGATGGCTCAGCAGGTAAGGGCATCTGTCACCAAGCCTGACAGCCCAAGTTCAATCCCCAGGACCCAATGGTGGAAGGATGGAATCAACTCTTGAAAACTGTCCACTGACCTCCACTTGAGCATTGTGGAACTCATGCCCACACATGCACACACAAGTTAAAATTAAATTTAAAATTAAAAGAGCTCAAGGTGGACAAACCTTGAAGTTTCCACTTACATGATGCAGTATGCGTGATGTAGTGATGGATGCAAACACCGTCATTTGAAATATAAAGTACTTGAGGTCTGATGTATCCCATTTGCTTTGTATGGGACAAGGCAACCTGGAGGCAAAGAAGAGAATACAGAAGATCCTGGTTCAGGTGCTCTTTCAGATGCTGGTGGTGATGTGCCAGCAGCACGCCTGTGAGGGAGAGCGTGAGATGTTTTCAGGGCCCCTGATAGATGGTTTGCAGTTTGATACATGGACTCGTGGATCTGAGTAGTCACCACACGTGTTCACAGCAAACCACACCAAATCCTGGATGAAAGACTTGGCTATTTATAAAGCAGACTGACTGGTAAGTTCCATGATAAAGATTCTAGAGTTCAAAATGCATCAAAATGCAAAAAAGCGGGTAAGTGGTTCATTGCAACAAAGTTTGTTTCTGCCTGAGTGTTGAGTGACCTTCAGGGAAGTCGAGAATTGGAAGAGAGCAGGTGGGATGACACAATTGGTAAAGTACTTGTCTTACAAGTATGGAGACCTGAGTGTAAGCACCAGAGACCATATCAAAAACACAACAAAATCCACGGACATAGGAGGGAACTTACAACTTTCATCTCTGGGGAGAAAGAGACAGGGCAATCCCTGGGCCTTAGCTCGTTTAGCCTAATTGGTGAGTTCTGAGCCAGTAGAAGATCCTGTTTCAAAGGAGGTGGACAGTGCCCTGAGGAAAACACCTAAGGCTGTCTTCAGGTCTCCACCCATGCATACACCCAACATATGTGCACACACACAAACATGAACACATGAAGAAAAGAAAAAAAAGAAGGAAAAAGGAATTAGACAAAGTTAGGCCTATCCCTGTAATGTCCTAGCAATTGCTTCTCTTTTGAAAATGTGCCTGGTTTCAGTGGGTTTACTTGCCATGTGCTTTCCCTTATTCCAAAGTAACACAGTTTGGATGCTTCAGCCTTTCTGGCTCTTTGGGCTTTAATGAGGATGTAGTAACTATATTTGGTTGGATGCCCTGAGAACTTGGGGTTGATGAATGGGAGAGTTTGGGGAGTCTGGATGAACATCTGGGGCTCTTTTCTGTCTGTGTCTATATGCAAAGGGGGAGCAGAACTCTTGTCGCTGATTTCTCCTGTAAAGAGGCCGGGGAAGCGTGTCTCTGTACTTAGTGCCCAGTGGGTGGAAACCTCCTTCTCTCCCCTCCCCACCCCGGCCCATTGCATCTCTCTAAAACCCATACTTTTAGGATTCCTGGGTCGACAGCCTGCCTCTCCTTGACTTCTCCTATTTAAGGTGCAACTGTTAATTTGGGATTCTGAAAACAAAGCTTTCTCATTGGCACACCTGCACCAATTTTATTTCCAGGGCAGCTGGGCTCCCTGCTTCAGCACCCAGAAGGTAGAATTTCCCTAAACTCACAATCTTCAAAATTCAGGCACACATAAGACCACTTGTAAGCAAAAATAAATTGGGTGGTGATTGATGAATGAAAATGATCTCATTATAGAAACCACTTAAGGAAAACCAGGATTGCTCTGCAAATACTGTACTGTGCCACTCAACCACAGGAAGAAAAAAAAAAAAAAAAAACCACACACACACACACATACAAAAAAAAAAAAAATCCCAAAGCCACACTACTTTACATAACTTTAGGACCTCATATAACCTCCCAGACTCTCCCACTCTACCCAGATTCACCCCTTGCCTTCAAAGCATAATAAATCTGTGAAGTAAAGCAGGTAGGAAAAGCTTCCTCAGGGCAAAGATAAGTCCAAACATGGTCTGTTTTGAAGAACAAAGAGATGACAGTTAAGTTATACTAGGTATTAAACACACCACTTCTCCTGGATCTGTGGCCAGGGAGCGCGTCCTACCCTCGTGAACTTAGACAAGGCTTGACTAATGTAGTATGAACAGAAGAGATGCATGCCACTTTGGGTGTCCTCTAAGTGGGGATGACATCATAGTTCAGCCTGAATCCTTGAGGCACCGGGATAATTAGAGGCCCTTTGCAGACTCACTGTATCCCAGGCCTAGGATTTGAAGTCCCAAACGTTTTCAAGTTATCCTTACTGTGGCAAACCCTAGTTATCCCTGACTAATGAAAGAGCATCATCTTTTGGTTTTCGGTATCATTTTCCAAATGACCATGCAATTTATGACTCATCTAAAATGGGAAAAGAAATTTAAAATATAAGCAAGTAAACATTGGAAATGATCACTCCGTAGAGGAAAATACATTTAAACTTAAAACACGGAGAGCAGTGCTTGGGGAATGAAAGTGATGACAGTCATTGAACTTTTATTACGTTTAGTTATTGACTCTGCGCACATGTATGCACCACACGCTTGTATCATGGAACACGAGGAGTTGGTTTCTCTTTTCCACCAGATGGGACTTGGGGATTAAACTTGGGTCCCCCACCTTGGAGTCAGGTGTTTCTACCTGCTGAGCCATCTTATCATCTCAAAGGATAGTCATTTTGACTCTGTCTTCCCCTGTCCCCCGGACCCCCCCCCCCCCCCCCCCCCCCGAACGCCCTGTCCCTGTGCATGCCCGCTCTTGCACACGCTGCCTGTTCCCTCTTTCCAGTGACCCTCACTGCTTTTCATCTGCTGATTTGCCCCATTTTTCCTCAATGCCAGCTCAGTAACATTGCCACAGAGTAATTTTTAATGACTGCCTTTTCCAATCCCTGATTGGGTGCGGCCAGCTTTCCATTGCAGTTTTGGATGCTTGTGGTCCTCGTTGGACTGCTGAGTAGAGACTACCAACATGCTGAGCACCTGCAGTGTCTGACCCTCTGCATCCAATTTTTCCACGCACCCCCTTTTCGGTTCCCCCACTGTGCTGCGCTAACCACAAGCATGCAAGCGTGAAGTCTGAATACTAATCAAAAGGGAAATCTGGGTTAGCTGTGGCAATGTCTGAGCTGGAAATTCCTCTGGCCCTGGGGCATGTGTTGGCCACATGACTGCTCCTGGCAGTGTCAGCTGCTGAGCCCTGGCTTCCTATGATGGTTTGAACATTTAGTTCATTTTCCTTTTGGTTTCTACTTAATTTTCTGTTGTATCAAAATGAAACATGTACATAGTTTTGAGGGGTATTTTTTGTTTGTTTGTATTTTAATGGATAAGTCTACAGCACCTCTAACAGCAAAAATCAGTCCACTCTTCTGTCCCTCCTAGCTCTGAAATCATCCACTTGAAAATCCTATCACTGTTTTTGTGCCACATGTCTTCTGACTTACAGTTTCCACTCACTGCAGAACACAAAAGCCTTACACATCTACACACACACCACATAGGTACACGTGCATGTTCAGTACCCACTGGTATTTGCTGGGTAACAATCCACTTCAACACTTACTGGCTTAAGGGATCCACTTATTTACCCACAATGCTGCTGATCAGCAGTTTGAGCTTGGCTGGGCAGGGTGATTTTTCTGGTCTTGGCTGAGCTCTTTTGTGCAGCTGTGGGGTTACTGGGCTGGCTCAGGGCTGGCTGACCTAAATGGCTCCAGCTGGAGTGGCTCTCTCTTCTTGTATTTTTTTCTTCCTGCCATGGACTCTGCTAGGTCTGTACGCTCACACGATGGTAAAGTTACAAGATGGAAGAGGAAGTGTCTGCAGGTTCTTGAAGGCTGGGCTCAGAACCACCCCTTTCTGTGGCCTAGAGCAGAGGATGAAAAATATATTCCATCTCTTGACAGGAGATGCTGTCAAGTGTTCTTGCAAAGAGCACAGAATCATGAATCATGGCTGCTTCTGTAATGTACCATGCCATGAACTCAAGAACTACAAAACAAACAAACAAACAAACAAACAAACAAAACAAACATAGTGTCCTTTGGGATCTAGGAGGGATTAGTTCCAGGTTGCCCCTGGGTCCCAAAATCTTAGCATGCCAAGTATCTCATATAAAACCCACACAATATGCATATAACCTAGGCACACCCTAATGGATAATTTTCTTAATTATTTTACATTACTGTATTCTTTGCGTATGTGCATGGGAGCATGTGTGCACTCTGTCATGTATGTAGAGGGCAGGGGACAACTTGAAGGAGTTGGTTCTCTCCTTCTACCATGTGGGTTCTGGGGATTGAATTCAGGTTATCTGAGTCAACTTGTTGGCTCTCAATGAATACATAAGTCACCTTTTCACTACTTAAATATTTAACACAATGTAAATGTTATTCAAAAGTTGTTGTCTTGCAGCAACAAGTCTGGAGGGTCTTGGTGGCTGACCCCCCCCACACACACAGACTTCCCTACCACAGTTCCATTCACAAAGCTTTACTGTCTCATTACCATCGTGAGACAAGCCAGTATTTTTCCTGCTACAGTAATAGATATTAACTTATTACTTTGCCTCAGAGTAACTACAATTGTTATTTTCTCCTACATAAAGACTTCTGCTTTGATTGCCAAAGTAAATATTTGTTTGAAGTTCCTTGTTTCTTGGCTTTTTGTAAAAGGCGGGGGGGGGGGGGTCCACATTTGAGAGTACAAGGGAGGCTTGAAGAGGATATCATGGCGTGTTCTATTCTATCACTTTCTACCATATTCCTCTAAGACAGGGGTCTCATTGATCCTGGAGCTAGGCTAAGGGCCAGCAAATCCTCCCACCCAGCATACTAGAATCACAGGCCTGGGTATAGCCACACCACGTTTTCTATATGGGGTATAGGGATTTGAACTCAGGTCTTCACGATTGTGCAGCCAGCACCCAAGCTCACTGAACCATCTCCTTAGCCCAGTAAACACAGTTCTCTTAAGAACCCACACATCTCTGGTGCCTCACATTTGACCATGTCCCCTGGAGGGGGAGACCTGGTGGCACTCAGAGGAAGGACAGCTGGTAGCCAAGAAGAGACTTGATACCCTATGAGAATATACAGGGGGAGGTAATCCCCCTCAGGAACAGTCATAGGGGAGGGGAATAATGGGAAAATGGGGGGGGGGGAGGAATGGGAGGATACAAGGGATGGGATAAACATTGAGATGTAACAAGAATAAATTAATTAAAAAAAAATGCAAAAAAAAAAAAAAAAAAAAAAAAAACCCCACACATCTGATGAGTCAGCAGTTTCCACCACCGCCACTGCTGCTGCCACCACCACCACCACTGGCAGCAGCAGCAGTTCCCTGAGATTCATCCTCCCTGGTGCCCCTGTCTTCACTGTGACCTGATTGTTCCTGGGGCCACCACACATCATCACTGTAGAGTTTTCCTTCCTTGCTCTCCTATGCACATGGTCCTGCTTCTTAGCTCATGGCCTTCTTTCTTTCTCATGATAGATGACCACCCCTTCCAGCAAATTCCTGAGCAATCTTGCCTAGGAGAGATTTTTCAGACAGGTGTCTATAAATGTTTATCCCACGTGTGCATTTCCTTGCTGCCTTGCCTGGGAGCTCTTAGGTGGTGATGTTTCTTCAGAGTTGCTAAAGTAGTTGAGCTTCTTTGCAAGATCTCTGGGGATGCAGAGAGACCTGATTCTTTGCTTGGAATTGAACTATCTTTCCTAGATGCTTTAGAATTGCTTCATTATTACTGCATTTCTGAAGAGATACACAATGGGGTTTCACTAAAGGTCGTCATGTTGTAGCACATAGATTCTTCCAATCTGGTAGGTTTTCTACTCTATTCTGAGACTCCCTTGAATGTTCTTTATAGGTACTATAATTTTAAAATTTTTCCTTCAAACTGCATTTTTTCTTTTCTTTTTCTTTTTTAGGGTTTAAAACTTTGTTTTTCCACATTCCTATTTAACACACACACACACACACACATAATATTTTATTAATTATTTGAGAATTTCTTACGTGCATACAATGTGCTTGATCATATTTACCCTATTACTACTACTCTAACTCCTCCTCCCTGACCCATTTCTACTGCTCTATTCTGCCCCCCTCCCCCACCCCATAGCCCACCAAGTTCAGTTTGTATTGCCCGTATGCTCATGGATATTATCAACACACTAAGAACATTCTGTCTGCCTCCTTAATTATCCTTTCCATGTGACGTAACACACTCACAGGTTTTAGTGACTGGGCTGTGGACAGTATTTGCCTCACCATAGTGTATTAGCATTCTTCATGTCGCTGTGACAAAATACCTGAAAGCAACAACTAAGGAGGAGGATTTATTTTGGCTCCTGGTTTCAGATGGCTCAATCTATGAGGGCAAAAAAGATGTGGTAGAACAGAGCAGTTCGTAACACAGCAAGCCAAGAAACAGAATGCCTGTGTTTGCTGGCTTTGTCCTTGTTATCCCCTCATCTCTGTTATTCTGTCAAGGACCCCCAGTCTAAGGAATCATGCCACCCACCTTCACCGAAGACCCTCCTCCTCAATGAATTATTTCTGGAAACACCATCACAGCCATACAGAAAGGTGTGCATCACCTGATAATAAATATTAATAAGTCTAACCCTTGTCAACTCACATATCAACACATCCTTTTGAAGCCATAACGTTATCTCCCTGGTAACCCCAAAGGCTCCTATCTATCTAAAAATTACAACTACATTGAGGCTGACATCCAGAATTCCCAAAGCCTTACCGATACTGTTCATACATGCAAGTGTCTTCTAAGACCCATTTGCTGTAAACACCTGTAAAAATAAAAATGTTACATACCGCCAAAATGTAAATGCACAAAGGACATGTTCTTGTCTCTTAGGGGATAACCAGGAGCATAGCAAGGGATGGTTGATTCACTATCAGAGCAAATGTTTAATTATGTAGCTCCATGTCCAGCATCCGGGACATGTGATGGTGTGACATGAGCTCCAATTGACTTGAATTTCTCCACATTTGTGGCCTGGACATTTGTATCCTACATTGACTCTTACTTCAGCTGGCTGCATGCGTTGCCTGAAGCTTTCACTGGAATGGAATCCATGCTCTTCGTGTCTCCACTATAGCTTTTCAGCTTTTCATATCTCTATGATATGAGTTCCCGGAGGGACACTGTCTCTACTACAAATTTCACAGCCTCCATGCCCTTTTTAAAAAATATGGGTGGAAGCCTCCATAATCTTGTGACTCTTGCATTCTGAATGTTTGCAAAACTGGCACCCCATGGATGATAGATGCCAAAGTCTCTACCAGCTTGAGCAGTAGCCAGAATCCCTTGGACCATGGCTGTAGGGGATCTCTGTGTGCCTGGGACTCTAAACCCAGGTAGTATTTCCTAAGGCAGATCAGTGCAACCAGCACATCCTAGTGGCTCTCTCTTTTCACAGGACATCATTCAGTTAGGTTTACAGTTTTATACCATGTGCCCTACAATGGGTGGTGTAGTAAGAGTTTTGGTTTATTTTAAAACCTAGTTATGTTATATGAATATGTTTTTGTTTTAATCCCAGGTGTGGTATAGCAGGCTGCTTCACAGTGGATGATTGTGATTTGCCTCACACACTAGCGGGGTATAATCTTTGCCAGCTGCAGATCATTTAATCCTGGGGACTCTGGAGAGGGATATAAATGGGAGAGCCCCAAGAGGGCCTGTGGTGGCTGCTGCTCCCCTTGCTACTGGTTCATCCTGCTGCTGTGTTTGCTGTTAACACTGCTATTGCTGGATTGCTGGTTTGCTGATTTACTGGACTGCCGGATATCCTGATGACGAAGATTGGACTTGCCTCAAGGAACTCTACATCCCTAATTAGCAGGAAGTGGCCTATAGAGGTCTAAGGTCCCTTTTCCCTCTCACCTTCCTTCTCTCCTACCCATTGTTGGTTGGTTGTGGAAGGAATTATGGTAGAATAAGAATTGGGAAGGTAGTAGGTGTTAGAATCCAAAAAACAGCTAAACAAATACACCAATAGGCTGGGATCTAGCCACTTTCCTTCTCTCCCAGCATGAAGTACTTTACTTCACATCAACGACCCTAACGTCTTCACAGCTTTCAGTTTCTTCTTTTTGTGGTCATTCTGTGTGTCTTCCCCATGCTCTTTGATCTGATTTTTATCCCCATTCTTACTGTAAACCTTGGTCAAAACAGGCAGTGATAACCTTGCCCCAGCCACAATGCTGTCTTTAAATCTCTAGTCCACCACCTTTAAACTCAGTTGCCTACCAAGGGCAATACAAAATGTAGATAAATTCTTTGCCAAAAGGCAACTTAAATGACTTTCTGTCAAATTCCCTTTAGACTTCTTGTTGCCATCTGAGCTCACTGCATAGTCTGCATTTCTGCCATCATTCTGGTCTTCTGAGTCTCAACTAGAACTTCCCGTTAATCTGAGTCTTCTGGGTTTTTCTAGCCTGTATCACCAAACTCCTCCATAGTTCTGGTTCCGAAGGCCTCAGAGCCATGGTGGGGCTGGGTCACAGCAATGACCCCTCTTCTTGGCTTTCAGCTTTCTAAACTGCTTACTTTTCACGTTCCTGTGACAAAACACCTCAAAGAAACAACCTAAGAAGGAAAGATTCATTTTAGTGAGTGCCTTCAGATGGGTCAGCCCATTATGGCGGGGAGGATGTGGAGCTCTCTGTGTCATGATAGCTGGGGAACAGGAGAATGCTGGTACTCAACTGGCTTTCTCCCACACCTTTTATTTTGCCTGGATCCCCAGACTATGGCATGGTGCCACTCATAGTGTGGCATCACTCCACACCCCCCACCAAACGAATCCTCTCTAGGAACACCCTCAGTGGTATACACAGATACACCTCACCATGAGCATATGTTTACCCTACGTCACTGTTACCCATCACCTGGTGAGAATCAACTTGAAAAAAGGAGGGTTTTAAGTGTCCCTCAGTCGAAGAATGGATAAAGAAACTGTGGTACATTTACACTATGGAATATTACTCAGCTATTAAAAACAAGGAATTCCTGAAATTTGTGGACAAATGGATTGAACTAGAAATGATCATAATGAATGAGTTCACCCAGAAGCAGAAAGACTCAAATGGTATATACTCACTTATATCTGGACACTAGCCCATGGGGCATGTCCCATGAAAGTCTTCACTTACCAGGAAAGTGAGACAGAGGTGAGGACATCCTATTAGGACTCTAAGTGAGAGAAGTATGGGAAAATGGGGAAATAGAAGGATCCAGAAGGTCCTAGAAACCTATAAGAAGAACACTATGATGGGTGGATCTGAGCCCAGGAGTTCTGCTCAAACTATGGCACCAACCAAGGACAATACGTGTAGTAAGCATCAAACCCCTACCCAGATTTACCCAATGGAGAGGACATTCTCCACAGTTGAGTAGAGAGTGGGGTCTGACTTTCACACGAACTCTGGTGCCCCATATTTGACCACGTCCCCTGGATGGGGAGACCTGGTGGCACTCAGAAGAAGGACAGCAGGCTACCAAGAAGAGACTTGATACCCTATGAGCATATACAGGGGGAGAAGGTCCCCCTCAGTCACAGTCATAAGGGAGGGGAGTAAGGGGAAAATGGGAGGGAGGAATGAGAGGATAGAAGGGATGGGATAACAATTGAGATGTACTATGACTGAATTAATAAAAAATGCAAAAAAATGCAAAAAAAGAAAGGGATGGGTTATTTTGGCATAAATGTGAGCGTATAGCCCACCACAGTGGAGAAGATATGCACTGAGATCAGCTTGTAGGAATGGCGGTGGGAACATGGGGCAGTTTGCTCACACCTCAGTGAGCCAGGAAGTCCAGCCAGGCTGTAAATGTCAAGACCTACCTCTGAGTGACCCACTCAGGGAGACTCCCTAAACCTCTCAGTCTCCTCAAACACAGCCACTATCCCAGAGACAAAGAGTTCAAACGCATGTGTCTAATGGAGACAGACCACACTCACAAGGCTAAACGGCAGTCATGCCCACCTTCAGCGACTACTGCACGTTTAATCTGGCTGCTAGCATCCCAGAAGCAAGGAGACAGACGGAGGCTATTTGCTTTATAACTGCTTCTCTAGTGTCCTTACTTTTAAATGCCTGTAGCTCTGCCCAGTATTCCCCAGCCTTTGCCAGCTGGTCAACCTCGTTCAAAAATAAACCTCCAGTCCTGTGCTAAGTGGGGAAGGGGGAGTGGCTGGTGGGGCCAGAAATCATGGGGGAATCTGAGAACCTAGCTACTCCTAACATAGCTCTTATCTTCTTGTTTTCACTTCTGCCTACGCCGCTGCCAAGGCATCTGGTGCCTCTATTGCTGAGACATTCCAGGGCTCCACCATTTCCTTCGACTTGGCTTTCTGGTTTACATACACTTTCCATGCAGCCTCCTGTGCTGCCCATCTGCCCGCTCGTGAGCCTTTGGTATACTCCGGCTTCCTCTCGTCTCTTGCAGCTCTGACTTATGTGGGCTTTTTCACCTTCCTGGTGACTATTAGGATGTCTTTGAGAGGAAGTGGAGGTGTAATCATTTTTTTTTTAATTTGCTATGGTTAGTTAGAGGTCCCTCTGGCTTGACTTTCAGGAACACTGAGTAACTGTGGAACTAATTATATTCCCTGCATTTTGCATGACAATCAGTGTCCATTAGTTTTCATTAAACACAAGACACAAGAGCGTGGGCATGTTTCTATTCCCACGGAAGGAAAAGAAAAGAAAGGAAAAGAAAAGAAAGAAAGAAAGAAAATGAAATAAAAGCGGTAGTGACCCAGGGGCACTCTCAAAAGGAGAATGTAAAAAGGGTTTGGCTTTATTTATTTACTTATCTTGGTCAAGAGAAGGTGCTCCATGAAACATTTGTATGAACTACATAAGGCCTAAGCTGTACTCCAGGAATCACAGACCCGAGTGTTAATCCCAACATCTCTAAGCACAGGCTTGTGGATATTAAGCTGGGGTTAAATACTTGATTATTTCAACTCATCAAGTTTCTTTTCCCCCATTGAAATTGAAGCTAGGAAGTGAGATTATTTCCTATTCTAAATGTTATAAATCTATGGTTGAAAAGTACCAAATCATAACCAACTTCAATAAAGATAAAATATGAATTTTCTGGGGAATGTCTCATAAAGCATTGTCTGTATTTACAGGTTGTCCCTACATTAGATGGATAGAGAAATAATGTGTGGGAGATTTTAAAGCTGGCTATGTTGGGCCCCATGTACAATTGTAGCACTTGAGAAGTGGGCCAGGGCAATTATGTGCTCAAGGTCATCCTTGGGTACATAGCATGTCTAAGGCCATCCTGAGATATATAAAATCCTGTCTCGAGAAAAAATCAACCAATGAACTAATAACTAAACCAAAACAAGAACACATAGATTTTTTATAACCCCTCTGTTCTATTAATTATGATTCTGATACCCTCCCCCAAACATGCTATTTGGTAACCCCAAGAAATGAAAGCTTAACCACATATGCTTTTAATAACACAGGCAGTAGGGCTGGGTCATTACTAGTGCCACAATGTCAGCCTCCTTTTCCTAGCACCTCCAACTCTTTTTGCAAATTTATCTACTGCCCTTTTCAAATGCCTTCAGCTTGTCCCATGTAGATATCCATAGAGCTGTTAGAAGCACATGGAGTAGCCAAGGGCCTTCCATTTGTTCAGGCTTAAAACCAACACAGTAACTTGACAGTCTCAGAAAAACGATGGCAGCTGCTTCAAGAAACCTCCCAACGCTCCCAATTGTGTCGGCTTCACTGCCCAGAGAGCAGCAGCTGCTTCCAGCACAGCTGAGACACAGAGGCTTGGGTGCATTAGCAAGGCTGACTTCTTGACACCCTACTAATTAACTGTTAACACATGACATTTTCATACACACACACACACACACACACACACACACACACACACACACACACACACACACACCACCCGGTGCAAAGAACAACCAGTTCAGCCCCTGCACCGAAAGCCGACAAGAAAAGTGAAAAAGAATGCATAATGATGAGGAGGTAAAGAAAAAAAAGCATCAACCACTTTTTTGTTAGGTTGGATATGGCTGTACTTCTCTTGTACCATAATTCAAGACTCAAAGAGTCCTCATCTGGAATAATTGGGAAGACACAAGGGAGGGGAAGGGAAATGTTTCTCTTTAATCTGTTCTGCCGACACGTAAGAGGATTGAAGATCCTTCATAAAACCTCAGCTGGCCTTGCGACCTTGGGCATGATGTTGTCCTGAAGCCTCAATTTTTCTCCCTTCTAAACAAAGGGGTTGGATTGCTTACATGCCCAAGTAAGAGACTTCTTTCAATGTTAAAAAAAAAAAAATCAGAGATTTCGAGATAGGTGAGTTTCACAAAGCCAGTGAGAAAAGAGGCCTGGGAAAAGGCAGGTGCCTGTTGTGTAAGGCTTATAACTGCACACACCAGGAAGAGGACATGGAAAGACTTAGTAGAAAGAAATAGCACATGGAGGGTTGGGTTTTTGTTGTTGTTGTTGGTGGTGGTGGTGGTGGTTTTTAATGTAGCAATAATACTATCCAAAGAGGTCCATGCTTTGGGGAGTCATCATTAGTATCATAGAAGCCACTAGCCTGCAGCCCTACACTGTCGAGGAGGGCACTGCTATTTAATGAAATGAAGATCCTCCTGCAAAACCTCGCCTTTCACAACCAGAGCCACACAGCCTTGGAAGAAGTCATGTTTTCATTGTTTCTCTTTGCAGAAAATGTGAAAGTTTAATTTCTCCCACAAATGCCCTGTGAGAACTGCAGAGCCAATGGTGAAGACAGATATCTCATTCAAAAGAACCCATTCGCCAGACACAAGGAGCTTTTCAGCTAGGGAGTGGGCTTGGTGGCAGGTAAAACAAGACACCGAAGAGGAGGACTCGTCAAAGTAACTGCTTGGGCTGTTTGAGCAAATCCCTTTCCTATTTGGGCCTCAGTCTTTCCAGCAGTGTGCACTGCCCAGGTGCCTGCAGTTTAGCAAGAGTTTTCTTGAGTAGTTCACTTTGTGGAGTAATGCCAGATTGGGATAGCTTATAGGAAGAGAGATTACTGCCACAAAGTTATTTTAATATTTGCGTTGCCATCAACAGTTAATTCCTTGGCAAAGAAACCCAGAGTCTTGACCACCAGATTCAACTTCTTACATGTTTTAAGCCCAGCTGGTCAGGGCTCAGATTGCCTATGTTATAATCTGGCTACGTGAGAGCTTTCATGGTCCTTCTCTGGCTCACTCGGCTGCTCCTGGTACTTCCTGCTTATCTTAGCTTCCAGCTGCAAGGTGGTCAGCATCCTCAGTCATCCTTTAGTGCTGGCTGTGAAGCCATCAGCACCAAAGCTATTGAATAACATACTTGATGATGGAGAAGGAAACTTTCCCCTCACCATTCATTTTTGACCACTTTCCTTCTCTTTTGACAGCAGTACGCTATAGCATGTGTACATGTGCAAACATAAAGACACACACATATGTATACACACAATTGCACCTTCAGAGAGGCATACCTGAATGTTTTCATGAATGTAAAAATATAATATTATGCGACATTAATTGACTCTTACCTATTTTAGACAACTTGCTACCCTCCTGGGAGCCTTGTACAAGTTAAATTAAAATAAAAATTTCCCATGGATGCCATAGATGCCTTAGAGATGACCTCTTGAAGAACTCTCAGGAATACAAAAAGAAAAACCAAAACAATGTATTTCTGCCCTCAAAGAAATTCTACTCTGGTAGACAGAAATCCTTGCACACACCTTCCAAGAAAAACACATGCTCTGCTTTGAGTCTGAAGTGTCCTTTCCAGGCTCCTGTTTGAACACTGATTCCCAGATGGAGGTGTTATTCAGGGGCTGTGGGACCACTGGGAGAACCATTAGAGGGCTTAACTGGCTCACTTGGAGCAGGCTTTTGAAAGCTACACTCCGGCATGGGTTTGTCTGTCTCTCTGTCTCTGTCTGTCTGTCTATCTGTCTGTCTCTGTCTGTCTTTCTATCTGTTTGTCTGTCTGTCTCCTCTCTTTCTCTCTCTCTCTGATCTGCTCTGATGTGAATAGCCATCATCCATGCTTCTGCCATTAAGAGCTGTCCTACCATACCTGCTCTGCTAGATAGGTTTAAACCCCCTGAGACTGTGAGCCCAAATAATATTGCCTCTCTTAACTTGTTCCAATGGTCACATTGTGATCACAGTGAGAGAGGAAACACACACACACACACACACACACACACACACACACACACACATGCATGTACACACACAGACATACATTATTGTAGTATTATTTGTCATGGTCAAAGACTGAAAGCTGCCTAACAGCAGATAATATGAAGCTGGCTCCACAAACAGGACAGTAGCACAGTGGACTGGAATATAATGCAGCTACCACAAGGAGGGAGAAGTCTTTGTGTCTTGATGTAGCCCATGCTCTGGAGTTAAGGCGGGGTACAGTCATGACCTAAAATGTGTACTATGTTACATTCTGTGTTAGCAATGGGGAAAGAGTGGTGGTTCTTAAGATAGATAACAATAGTTACCTACAAAGGAAGGAGAAATGGGGCGAAAAAAAAAGTAAGTAACATGTTAATTCAGATTTTCGGCTTCATATTTTGTTTTTTTATTAACTTTGGAAAGATGATCATGATTTTTAAATAACCACACTTTAGAATTCAAGATTGTAACTGTGAAAAATATACAAAGAAGACACACACAATTTCATCGAAAGTCAGAAAGCTTTGATCTTATCAGGGAGGTCATGGAAGCCTTCTTGGAGGAAGTGGCTTTTGGAACCAGAGGTGAAGAAAGCCGGAAGTTTATGCATCCAAGAACAGAGAAGAGTGTCGGAATCACAGACAGGAAATGGTGCCAGTCAAGAGCAATGAAGAAATGGATGTTAGATAAATAAGGCAAAGCAGCCCATGGGGGTCATACAGGCCATACTGAGAAGTATTTCACTATGCATTTTATTCTAAGGGCATCAAGATGCTGGAGAAGGGTTTTAATCTGGCAGACATGAGAGGTGGGGCTTGGGGAAAATACGTGAGGCCACTGATGACTGTAGGAGGACTAGGTGTGGTTGTTCCTTGTTCATGCAAGGACCATCCATCTTCTAGATTCAGCTACAAAACATACACTATGCTCACTCCATTCCACAGATTTCAATTATGATCCATCAGTTGCTATTTGCTAAAAACATTACACAAACTGCACATGGGATGAAGTTGTTAGAGTCTAATTTACGCTGGACCATATCTCCGTTTCCAGGCAACGTCATCGCACAGGATGATGATGGCCCTGACCCTCTGAGTCTTCCACAATTTGGCTTGTGAAATGAACGGAGGGAAGCACTCATGTGTGCTCAGGCCAGTATCACAGCTATTACATCCATCCTGGGAATAAAACCCATTTTAAATGCACCATTTGATAAGAACACTTAACCTCAGTACGTACTGTAATTAGAGAGATAATTAGAACCGCACAAGAGCCTCTTAAGACTCGGAAATGTTTGGAATTCACCTAGATGAAAATCACATTATCTAAGACCAACCCAAGGTATTTTTCTTTTCCCTTTCAACTTTACTATGTTGATACTGCTTCCTATCCCAAAGTTTTTGTGGCCTAGGGGGAAAATGAGAATTTCGTAGGCAGCTTATCATGGAGAGCTGAAAAGCTTACTTGAAAATTGCTTTAGTTACTTGCAGGCATGGGAATCCTTAATTTCAAAATGAGCTCTGATGGCCGAGGGATGGAGAAGACGAGTGAGTTGCATATGCCGAGAGGAGACCCTGCTCTTGTGTGGATCCACTCATGAAATGTTAAAATATGCATACGAAAATTGTGTTTCCTTAATCTCTGAAGAAACACTTATCACCAAGAATCCTTTAATTCTCTTCCTTTGCTTGATTTATTAGCTTATGAAATTATGTTAATAGCCTTCATGGTAATAGTTGGGGGGCTCAAATGACCTGATTTTAATAATGAAGTAATTTATGCAATAAATGCAATCAGCATCTACGAGCCTCACTTAACAGAACATATTGGTGATTAGCCAGTGCTAAAACAAGGGGCTTTCGGCATGGGGCAACACATGAGCTTCTCCAGAGAAATCAGCAAGCTTGCTGGGCAGGAGGTGGGGCCACCCAAAGCATCTAATCCTAGCTGCAGCAGCAATGCCAGAGAGGTAGAGACTAAATCAGAGCCGAATGGACAAACAGTCCTGTGAGCTTGAGCTACCTGTGAGGTACCTCCTTGCCTTTGTGGAAAGTGATGGAGTGCTTCTTTGAAAGAAATTGGGTTGTGGGGAAAAACTAATCCTGGGAGGTAGGATCCCAGGAAAAAGAAATCCTCCTGGGAGGTGGTGGAGTGAACCCCTTGGGAAAAATTAAGGTCATCAGGCCCAGCAATTGTAAAATCACCACCCTGGAGAGAGCATCAAGACTCATATTGCTAGCTAGGCTTGTGGTGGTTTTTGAGATGATATGGTCTCAGCCTTTGGCTAAGATCAAGTGGAGAGTATTCTTTTGTATTTCTGTCTCACTCTTATCTCTCCTATATGTGTGCACATGTTCATATGTGTGCAAGGGCGTTCATGTGAGGTGTTAGTCCGTACATGCCATCCACGTGGTTTTTAAAGACAGTCTGTCATTTGGTCTGGACCTACCTATTAGGTTGGAGTGGCCGGTCAGTGGCACCCCAGGGGTCCACCTGTCCCTGCTGTTCAGGCACTGAGGTTACAAGTGTACCACCATCCCCAGTTTTTTATATGGGTCTTGGGGATCGAGTTCATACCCTCATACTAGTCTGTTTTCTTCCATCTCTTCCAGAAATGGGAGGGGGCAGATTGGTCTGCTATCGCCCTTTTCACTGACCATGCAGACTCCAAACAAAAGGCCATGGAGAGCCAACTGTACACGGGCGAGAGAGTTTCCAGGAGGGTCCTGGTATGATACAACTGAACCACTGTCTCATCCTTTTCCAGATTTATTTTAATGTTGTCACAGTTTGACTGTGAAATATCCTTGCAGAATCTCTCTCGGGTTTGGCTCCTTGGTCCCTAACTGCTTGGGAGGCTGTTGTATTTTTAAAGAGGAAGGACCAGACGGAGGTCACTGGGCAAGCTTATGGGTTAGAGCCTGGTAAGAGTTCAAGACTGAATCTTGCTCTCTGCTTTCTGATCCCAGGAAATGTGACTGGGCTCTGCCACACTGGACCCAGCTGCCATGCCTCTCCCACCCTAAAATGCTAAGAAAAACAAATTTTTTCCCAAAGTTGCATCTTGGCAGGTTGTGATGTGGAGAGTGGTGTGGAGATCACAGTGGTGTGGGGAGTAATTCATACAATTTCAGAAACATTGCAGGCTGGGGAAATTTGTGGGATGCTATGTACCCCCTAAAACATTCGACATCAAATCTGCTTGGGCACAGGGGTAGGTGAAAAATGAAAGGTAAAATACTTATATATTTAAAGTCATAAACTCATATATAAACAAAAATCCCTCTACATTTGCTTCAAATGGGAGTCCGCGCACTCACAAATGCTCCCACCTCTACTTGCTACGGTTTTGATCAAGATGTCTGATTCCTGGAGAATGGTTCACATTTGTTTCTACTGATATCTTTTTTTCTACATTTCAATAGATGGGTTCTGTGATGGTTAGCTTGGAGTATCCATATTAAGTATGATTTCTGGGTGTTTCTATGAAGGCACTTCCTGGTGAGATCCACACCAGAATTCATTAGCAGTGTTGATGGGCATCCAAACTCTGGGCAACACGCAAACTATGGAGAGCTAGACTAAAGTCACAAGAGAAGGAGCACCACTTTCCCTGCCTTTCCGCTGCTCCTCAAGCTGGGATGTCAATCTCCTGTTGTTGAACTGAGGTTCCTTGGGTCTTTGCCTTTCAGACTTGCACAGAAATGACAGATCTACCTCTCCTGAGACTCCAGTTGTGCAAATGGCAGATTATGCAGGTCCTTATCCTCCACGACCATGTGATCTAGCTGCACACTATAGATTTCTCTCTTTCACAACCACACACATGCACACGTGTGAGATTACACATGCACCCTTAGTGTGAACACTAACTTTATGCTAAAGTCATAACGTGTTTAACGTTTGGGAGACAGAGACAGAATAGGTTGTGCAAGAAAACCACACAAATGATGAGCACGGTTTCATTCCTCAGTCTAACTGTAACTGGCTTCCTGGTTATATCAGGCCTTTGGACATCTCAGGTCTCAGGTGACACCTAAGAAGATTTGCACTCTCTCTTTGGAAGTGTGTGGAGGTGCTCCTACATTCACATTACAGCATGAAGTAAAGTGCCCTTGGGAAGCATCTTGTGCCGTCTGCAGCAGAAGCTACATCTAATTACCTAACGTCAGGGATCAGCAGTGATGCAATGCCTTGCATGCTATAGCTAGCGCCTGCTCCCTGTTGCTCCCGGCACTGTGCGGGAACTAAACAAGGACTGAACACCGTTCTCTCATTACTACCCGCTTCCAGAAAGCTTCTAAAGTGTCGTCTCCTTTTCAGAAGCAGATAATAACCGTCAAGAGACTTTTGCATCTGCTTTGCCTGTATTTTTAAGCACGAAATCTGGATTGTCTAGCCACAGTCACCAAAGACTATGATCTTTTTAGCATATGGTATAGCACATATAATTAATGAAATTGCAAAGGCATCAACTCCTTGACAAAGCAATAACTCCAATGTTATTTGAGATGCCTCTTATCACACATAATTTTCAAGACGTTTCCATGTAGCAAGAATATTTTATGAAATGTAAGAAAATGCATACCATTTTCTATCATCAAGATGTAAAGTAACAACTTAACCATGGTATGGTGCTAAATAATATATATGATGTATAGGCATATATATACTATTATATATATAATATATATAGTATTTTTACACACATATACATCTGGTTTCTTTTGTGGGGACAGCGTGTTCCTGTGTTAGTGTGTGTGTGTGTATGTGTGTGTGTGTGTGTGTGTATGTGCACATGTGCACATGTTGAGGTCAGAAGACACCCTCATGCATTGTTCCTCAGTCACTCTTCATCTTGTTTTTTGAAACAAGTCCTTTTTGTGCTATTTTCTTTTAACTGCCAATTTGCAATAAGCTAGAGTCATGTGCAGAAGGGGCCTCAGTTGAGGAATTACTAAATCAGCTTTGCCTGCAAGCAAGTCTGGGGGGGGGTTGTCTTGATTACTAATTCAGGTGGGAAGACCCACTGTGAATGAAGGTGGCACCATTCCCTAGGCTCAGCCTGGAACTATACAAGTAAAGAAAACAGCAAGCAGGCAGTACAGGTATACACAGTCCTGCCTCTGTGGCTCCTGGCAGTTATGAACTGCAACTGCAAGCTGAATAAACCCTTTCTACTTTGTTGTTTAGGGTAGGATATTTTACCACTGGACCATTCTCACTGACCTGGAGCTCAGCAAATAGGGTAGGCTGATTGGCTAGCAAGCCCCAGGGATCTGCATGTCTCTCTCTTCCCAGCACCGAGATAACAAGCCCATGCCACCACATCCAGCTTTTTAAATGAGATCAAATCTAGGTCTTCATACTTACAAGGCAAGTAGCTGTGCTGACTGAGCTAACTCCCCAGGCACATAATTCTTTTTTATTTTATTGTATTTTTTAAAATATATTTTTACTGTTTTATTCATATTACATCTCAATGGTTATCCCATCCCTTGCATCCTCCCATTCCTCCCTCCTTCCCAATTTCCCCTTACTCCCCTCCCCTATGACTGTGACTGAAGGGGACCTCCTCCCCCTGTATATGCTCATAGGGTATCAAGTCTCTTCTTGGTAGCCTGCTGTCCTTCCTCTGAGTGGCACCAGGCCTATGTCTTTGAAATTCATACACTGTGTCTTGATCATAGTCACCCAACTCCTCCCAGCTCCATCCTCACTTCCCTGCCCACCCAACTTTGTCTCCTCTTTTTTTTTTTTTTTAACCCATCAAGTTCAATTTGTGCTGCCCACATACTCTTGGATGTGTGGCCTTCTACTTGACTGTGGTCAATGTGTCAGGAACTACCCTTAAAGAAAGTGGATTCTCCCTCCCCCAGAAGCTATCAGTTGCCAATAGCTTCTTTGCTGGTGGTGGGATTTTATGCCCACCTCCACTCTCTGTGCAGGTCTGTGCATGCTGTCCTAGCCACGGTGCCACATGCTGTCTTTTGAGACAGTGTATCATTCTGTAGCCCCAGCTCACCTTGAGTTTGTGCCAACCTTCCCAGCTAAGCCTCTCAAGTGCTGGGGTTGCAGGTGTGAGCCACCACGCCCAGCTCTTCATATGTATTTTAAAGTTACTAATGGTCACATCAGGTAAGTGAAGCTTACCACATGAAGCCCTCAACTTCACAAGGATAGTTTTCTACCATTCTTGTAGTAAATATTGTACTTTGTGAAGGAGGCAGAAAAGCAATTGATGGGGCAGCAGGTGGTTGGAAATGGTCTTCTGTCATTCCCCCACTGAGTTCCTGGGTCTCCACAACATTCCCCTTCATTTGGGAGCTAGTCTCTCCCTAAGCCCTCTCTCCTTTGCTCCAGAGGGGCTATCTGCCCTTCGAGACACAAGCCAATGGACAGCCACTTCTGCCATCTTGGAAGATCAGCTCTGTGGTTCTGAGGTAACAGGAACAGATGCCATCCTTTCCTTGTGGCATGCAGCTACTCACCCTGTGGGACTATGCCCTCTCTTGTGGCTTGCAGGACAGTGGCTCTCTACCCTGTGCCTTCCACAGTAGCATCAGTTGCCTCTCTATTTCCAAGACTGGCTGTGTTTCAACTCCTGTCTTCTGACTTGCCTGGTTGCAAAAGTGTTCTCCCTTCTCTGCATTTAAGAAATCATTGTATCATATGTCATTGCTGAGTAATTCAACCCTGGCATGATGTCAAAGGAAATACATTGAAATTCAAAGTTGTAAGTCAGCCATTCACGTTTGTTTTCATAGTTTCATATGTGCGTGTGTTTGTTTGTGTTGGGCATAGGGTATTGTGTAAACATGTGTCTGATATTGCTCCTCAGAATACTTCCACCTTGCTTTTTTAGACAGGCTACGTCATTGGGACCGCAGGCTTGCCATTGGGCTAGGCTGGGCAGCCAGCGAGCCCCAGAGATCTGTCTGTTCCTACTCCACAGTGTTAGGATTACAAGTGAGTTTATTTGTTTTGCTTTTTAAACATGGATTCTGATTGAACTCAGGACCACCTGAGAGATCTCCCCAGTCCCCCATATTGTTAAAAAGAGTATCTTGAGGTCATTCCCTTTCAATCCAGGGAGGTCACACAAAGGTGACACAGGTCACACACAGAGCCATCCTTTAGTTTTTCAGCCTCACCCACCTCTGCTCTGTGGAAAGCACGATGACTCTAGCTTGTTTTGCATTTAAAACTTGTGTTCTGAAATGAATGGGTGGCTGGAAAAAAAAAGAGTTACTCTTGCTAAAATAACCACTGCTGTAGTCCATGAATATATTTTTCCAAAAACGGCCAGAAACGGATTATTTTTAAAGTCTCAAAGCCTATATGTAGTAGAGAACCACAGCACTGTGGTTGGCAGTGTGGATTCTGAGGGATGACTAGCCCAGCCACAAATCCCGCCTCTCCCCAAAATACCTGTGTGACCTCGGGCAATGACCCAACCCCCTCGCAAGCTCATCGGGCCCACATTTTAAGTGATGCCACCACTTCTCTTTTGAATTGCAGCGAAGCTTAACTGATCTTAGGACTACAAAGCACTGAGACATCTATGGTGTGGACTAAACTCTTGTCTGCTGTTATTAGAAGGACCATGGTGTGCCATGACCCATCTCATTCATAAAGTGCCACTCACCTGCTGACCATAGACTCTCCAGGCCAGGCCAGGAAGGTAGAAAAACTTTTGCATCTTGCTTCCTTTCTAAAACATTTTCCCTCTCACTAGTCAAAAAACTCTTCCAATATGGCCCAGTTTGATAAAAAGATTATCAATAAAAGAGTCCACAGAATTGTGCATTTAACTTTAAGAGTGTGTTTGTTTGTTTATTATGTGTGTTTGTTTTCATGTGTTCGTGTAAATGTATGTTCACTTGTGTGTGCATACATGTGGGGCCTAGAGGTCAATCTTGGGTACATTTCTCAATCACTTCCCATCTTAATTTTTGAGACAGGGCCACTCACTGAACCAACAATTCAGCAACAATTCAGTAACAATTCAAAAAGACCAGCTGGCCACTGAGCCCCAGGGAGTCTCTTGTCTCTGCCTCTCTAGCCCGGCTTTTCACATGAGTACTGGGAACTCAGGTGTTCACATTGGCCGGACAAATACACTATGCACTGTGGTACCCCAGCCCCCTGAATTGAATTTTAAAATATGATCATAAGTGTTAGATCCTTAAGCATGAGACTTGTGTTTAGGACTTTTAACTCTGTTTGAAACCCTACATTCTAGGAAACAAATCACACCGGGTGGCTCCATCAGTGTCTTCAGAGAAACAGCCCTGGGAGGCCAAAGGAAATGAACGTATCTGCCTTTTCTCTGCAAGAGTTTTGCTTCCCACATAGAAAACAGGGGTTGCTATCATCACATCGAGCTTTGAGGAAATGACAGTCCGGTTTGTGGAAAGAATTAAAAATTATCTATCAGAAGCAGTTTTGCAACATGGTATGTAGGAAGAGGAGAGGAAAGGTCAGTGTTTCCCTTGCTCCCACCTCATCATGATTACTCTCCAACCTGACCTTTCTTAATCTGAGTTCCTTTTCCAGGTCATTAACTCCATTCCCCAATGTTTACCAGCCCCAGAAAGCCTCACTTAAACAAACAAACAAACAAAGTCATCAGCGTAGTTGTTTCTTCTTCCTTAATTTTTTTCTCATGCCAGCTTGGTGTTCTGTTTTGTCTTTATTCCTTTTCCAACACTATCTCTGGGTCATGTCTGACCTCTCTGTAGCAACCCAACTAATGTAACTTACCATACCAATTCTAAAGCTACTAGGAGAGACAAATGGAGAAGCAGGCAGGCATACTCCAGAGGCTGCAGGGGTCATAGGAACAGTGGAACCGAACCTTAGTGTTACTTTTACAGCTGTATTCCTGAAAAGCCACAAACCAGGATACCCTGGAAACTTACATCCTTAAAAATGGCGGAGATTGCCCTAAGTGCATCATGCTTCCAACACACAGCTTTTTCTGTGTTCATCCCCAGGGTGTCCACTTCTCTCATTACTGAACGGGTTTTGTTTTTTCTCATAAGGGGCTGCCCTTTGCCCCTATTGTAGGCAAATCAGATCTTCCAGAATATATAAAAACCTATGTGAACAAGGACCTAAATTTAAAGAGAGAAAAAGAAGAGGGTCTCATGGATCGCCATCAAAAGTAGCATGCATATGTCCTAAGGTTATCCTTGCTAATTTTATCTCCCAGAACCTTGGATAGAAGCATGTACACATGTGTGTTGAGTTACTGTGTCTAGGAACATGAAAAGTTGGGCCCTTTAGTCAAGAACAGTTTTAATTGTATTCTCTCTGTTACTGTGGGTTTTGTTTCTTTGGTTGCTTTTATCTCTGTGTATATATGTGTGTATACAAATATGTGTGTGTGTATGAGCACATGTGTGCACAGGTGCACATGTATTCTCATGCATGTGGAGGCCAGAGGACAACCTCAATCATCATATCTTGGACACCATGGCTTTTGTTGTTGTTGTGGTTATGTTTCCTCTTGAGACAAAGGCTTTCATTGGCCTAGATCTTCCCTAGCAGCCTAGGCTGGGTGCCAGCAATCTCCACAAATCCATGTTTGTTAACCTTCCCAGTGCTGGGCTAACAAAGGTACATCACCATTCAGACCAGAAAAAAAAATGTTCATTTCTTTCCCCCTTTCTCTCTAGAATCGAGAATGAGCCACTTCTTTTTCTTGTCTCCTCAAACACTCCCTTCTCCAAGAGTAGTCCCAGCATCCAGGACAGTGAACCTAACAGTAGAAAGAATCAAAACAGTGTCTTCCATAGGTCATTTCCACACAAGGAATTAATGATCTGTGCCATTGGCTGTGTAGTCCTCAGATATGACTGGTAACAGAGCACGACCACTGACATTGTCCAGTGACTTGCTATTTATACAAAACATGTCTATTCCTACATTTGATGCTCACAGGAACCTTGAAATGTGAATAAAATCTTACTCTTCAACTTACACACAAGTCAATTGAAATGCAAAGAGTATAGAACTGACCAAGGGCCCTGGGTTCCCAGGTTGGCAGCTAGGATGCCAAGTTCTCTCCATTTCAAATTAGTAACTGAGTCTTGACTATGACTAATCTTGGAATCATTGAGTAGAGAAATGTAGAATGAAATTCATATCAATGCACCTACTTTTATAAGTGTAAATAGTATTTTTAATCCACCATATAAACAAAGTGAAAGACAAAACACACATGATCATCTCATTGGATACAGAAAAGACCTTTGACAAAATTCAACACACCTTTATGATAAATGTCGTGGTGATACTAGGGATACCAGGGATGTACTTAAGCATAATAAAGACAGTTTACTGCAAGCCCATAGCCAACATCAACTTAAATAGAAATTCAAAATATTTCCACCCAAATCAGGAACAAGATGAGGTTGTTCAGTCTCTCCATACCTTTTCATTATAGTACTTGAAGCTTTAGCTACATCAGTAAGACAACTGAAGGAGATCAAGATGATACAAATAGGAAAGGAATCTTTAAAATAATAAAAAAATCTATAAATACCATATTCTGTAGGTTTATGAAGACCTTATCTAACTATTTTACCTTATCTGTTTGTAGAATCATATCTCTCTGTTACACGTAGGATGTATATTCTTGTGACAAAAATAGACTAGTAATTGACATGACCATGATTTGATCAACTAACAATTAACTTGTATTACTTACTTATCCTAAACCGCCTGCAATAGCACTTTCAAAGTATTAGAGATAAACATTGTATTCTACTTGAATTGTACGGGTACAATACCTCATAATAGAATAGAAATATATATATATATATATATATAGTGTGAAGAAAATCTTAAGTTTAAGTTCTTTATCAATGTATCAAGAATAAACCTATTTTGCATCAATCTACACAATTCTATACCAATGAATTAAAAATAACCTTATGAGTAACAATTAAGGTCTTAAGTTGAGGAGTAGATTCAATAACCTACTTTTTTTGGGTCGTTGCATCCCTGTATATTTCTATGTTTCCTTTTCTTTCTTTTCAACCCCTATCTCCAAACCTAAAAAAGAAAGAAAAGGAAAAAGAGAGGCATCCTTGAGTCCAACCTTGTTTTTTCTCTGAATGACCAATAGTAACTTATAACCATCTCCCAATGAAAATAAACATCTATAGCCTAAGAAAGCAACCAATTCTCCCTTAAGGGAAATGGGGCATCATTCTCTTAAGATTTCTTCTGGCTGATTTAGGATGAATAATACCTTTGTAGGGGCCCAAATAAAATTGGGGAAAATGGTTAAATGAGCTAGGATTAGCATTTGTGGTCCAGTTTCTAAATGTTGAGAAATTCCAGGCTTAATAGAAGTCCTAAGTGGAACATTCTGAAATGCCAGACCAATTAAGATCAGAAGCTTTCTTTGAAACTGTCCTGTTCTGATGAGGCACAGCAACTGAAACACTTAGTGCTAGAACATGAAGGATGCAGGATGTCAGCGTGCAGTATGCTAAGAGGAATTAACTCCTGGCAACACCCAGCCTACCTAAAAGAAGATGATGAGCATTAAAGAACCTTCTTATAGAGATGGCTTCAAATGTAGCAAACTAGCCACTGGGCAAAATGCCTAAAAATGGACAAGCTTGTATACAGTCAGAGTCAACGGTCAAACTCTGCCAAGACAGAGTAAGCAAGTTCTCAATAGTTCCTGCCTCACAAATATGTCTGTCAGATATATTGGGCCAGAAGGCTGAAGATGATGCTCCAACATTATAGAGAGTTTTTGGTGACGGTTCAGGCAGCAAACTGTCTCTGTCATTTTTTTTCTACTTTGGAAGCTGCTAACCTGCACACCCTGTATACTCAGGTAATTAATTCTATTTCTTAGCAAGTCTCTGATGGAGTTGAAGACCAGATAGTTTAGTTTTACAATTATGCTAAGTTGTTTAAGGGTTAAGATGTTTTTAGGACTAGATAGATGTTATAAGTTGACAGAGATGAGATGTGATAGATATTGATTTACATTTATAATTTTAGGCTCACCAAGATAGGAAAGATGTTTTCAAGGTTGCCAAATACAAATAGCCAAAACACTATGAATGTAACATTAATATAATTCTTGATTGTTTCATGGTTCTTCTTGCTGTATGTAGTTCATTTTAATATATGTGTGATAATATAACTATATATGTAAAAATAAAAAAATTAAAAAACAAATAGGAAAGGAAGAAGTCAAAGTATCTTTATTTTCAGATGATAAGATACTATACATACCCTAAAATTTCCACCCTAAAAATTTCACTGAGTAACTCCTACAGCTGATAAACCCTTTTAGCAAAATAACAGAGTACAACATTAACTCATAAAAATCAGTAGCCATTCTATGTACAAATGACAAATGGACTGAGAAAGAAATCAGGGAAACAACACCTTTTACAATAGCCACAAATAGTATAAAATATCGTGTGTAACTCTAGCCTAGGAAGTAAAAGACTTATATAATAAAAACATTAAGGTATTGAAGAAAGAAACTGAACAGGGTATCAGAAAATGGAAAGATCTCTCATGTTCATGAATCAGTGGAATTAACATAATAAAAATGGCCATCTAACAAAAAGCAATTTACAGATTCAATGTAACCCCTGCCAAATTTCCAACACAATTCTTCACAGTAATGGAAAGGACAATTTTCAGATTCATATGGAAACACAAAAAGCCCAGGATAGCTAAGACACTCCTGAACAATAAAAGAACTGCAGGAGATATCACCATCTATGACCTCAAATTGTATTATAGATTGATAATAATAAAAATAGCATGGTATTTGCATGAAAACAGACATGTCGATTAATGATTAATGAAATCAAATTGAAGACACAGAAATAAGTCCACACAACTATGGACATCGATTTTTGATACAGAAGTCAGGAATACATCTTGAAAACAAGGCAGCATCTTCATCAAATGTTCAGGGTCAATTGGATGGCTACACATAGAAGAATAAAAATAGGTCCATATTTACCACTCCCCACAAAACTTGATTCCAAATGGATCAAAGACCTCAACATAAAACCAGATACACTGATTCTGATAGAAGAAAAAGTGGAGGAATAATCTTGAACTCATTGGAGCTTGTGTGCATGCATGTTCACACACACACACACACACACACACACACACACACACACACACACACACGACATTCTGAACAGAACACTGTTAGCATAGGCTATGGATAAAATAACAACAATTAATATATGGTACCTCATGAACCTGAAAAGCTGCACAGCAAAGGATGCCATTATGCAGACAAGTGGCAAACGACAAAATGGGAAAAGATTTCTACCAACTACACATTTGATAGAAGGATAATATCCAAAATATATAAAGAGCTAAAACAAACAAACAAGCAAACAAACCAACCACTCACAGATCAAGGAAACAACCCAAAACTGAAAGATGGATACAGCTCTAAACAGAGAATTCTCAAAAGACTAAATTCAAATAGCTAAGACTCACGTAGAAAATGTTCAGCATGCTTAGCAAATTAAAACTACTTAGAGATTTCATCTTAAATAAGTCAGAATTGCTAAGATTAATGAAACAAAAGAGAGCTTCATGCTAATGAAGATGTGGAATAAGGTGACTACTCATCCATTGCTGGCTGGTGTAAATGTAGCCACCATGGAAATCAGTTTGTCAGTTTATCAGAAAGATGGGACTCAATCCACCTCAGGATCCAGCTGTATTAAAAAAAAAAGATCCAGCTATATTACTTTTGGGATATACTCAAAGGATGTTGCATCCTGCTATAGAAACTCTTGCTTAACCATGTTCATTACTGCTCTATTCATAATGGCCAGAAATTGCAAACAATCTAGCTATCTGTCAGTGGATGAATGGATAAAGAAAATGTGGTCCATTTATACAATGAAATATTACTAATTGCTAAAAAATGGAATTTGCAGGTAAATGGATGGAACCAGAAAAAAAAAAAATCATCTTGAGTGAGGTAACTCAGACCCTGAAAGACAAATATGGTACTTATTTGCTTGTATGTGGATGTTAGCTTCTAAGTCACTGACAATCAAGCTATGATCCATATATCCACAGATGTAAGATATAGAGTAAGGGACTAAGGGTAGAGGGATGCATCTCCCTAGGAAGGGGAAATAGAATAAATAGTTATAGATAACCAGAGTGGGGCTGGATTCAGAGGATCAAATGGGGAGGGTGATGGAAGAAGGAAATGAGGGGCATATGGAAAGGGAGAATTAAAATTAAGGACCATTTGAGGGGTCACATGGAAACTTAATGCAATAGAATATTCTCATAGCATATACATTTATGAAGGTGATATAGATGAAATTGCCAAATTACCAGGGAGATGGAGAACCAATTGAACATGTCTTGTCACCAAATGAAGCTTCCAGTACCAGGGATAAGTTATATCTAGTCAAGTTGTTGGGCAAACAACCCAGGCTACTGTAAAGGCTATCGGTAGCTCTCCTCAAACTAACATCATAACCTATTGCTGAAGACAAAACCTATACAAGCCACTGAAGACACCAAAGAAGGCCTTCTAAGCAGAGCAGGGCTGACACATATAGGAAGTCACAGAGACTGAGGCAGCATACACAGGACTTGCGTGAGTGTGCATCAGACAGGATCCAGAGCTGAAAGTAGAAGTGAACACACACACACACACACACACACACACACACACACACACCCCTAACCTAGAAGTTATGGCTGCTGGCATATGAAAAGTTAGTTTTCTCCAAGAGAGTCTCACTGAGGAGACGAACTACTCTTAAGTGTAGGCCTCATGCCCAGCGGTCGATGGCCAACACAAAACTAACACAACAGCGTCTTTGGAGGTTCTTTGCCTCACCATGTTAACTCAGGGAGGGTTTTTATTTTTGTTTTCTCCTACTTTACAGGTCTTTTGCATATATATCATGGCTTTCAGTTTGTAGTTTTCTTTTATGGGATTCCTGAGTGTGTGAACATGTATATCTATGTATTTCTTGTGCTCTTTCCTTGCCTCTTTTCTTGTTTGGTTGTTTTGTCATATTCTGATTTGTTTATTTTTCATTTATCTTATTTTATCTTATTATTCCTTATATGCCTCTTTGTTTTCTAACAAGAGACAGAAAGGGAGTGGATCTGGATGGGAGAGGAGGTAGGGAGGAACTGGGAGGAATAGGAGGAGGGGAACTGTAATCAGAACATATTGTATAAAAATTATTTTATAAAACAACAGAACAAAATAAGCTGTGCATGAAGATAACCACTTAAGAGTTGTTTCATTCTGACTTTATTCTTATTTTTTATTTTTAAAATTATTTTATGTGTTTGGATGTTTTGCCTGCATGTATGTCTGTACATCATGTGCATGCCATCTGTTTTAGAGCCGAGACACGGGGGTTGGATCTCTTGAAACTAGAGTTACAGACAGTTGTGAGCTGCCATGTGGGTGCTGGGAATTGGAAACAGGTCTTCCAGAAGAGCAGCCAGTGCTCTTCACCACCAGCTATCTTTCCAGGCCCATGTTTTGTTTCTTAATAGCTAAAAACCCAGAAATTTGGAAATCTATATAAAGCATGGCACATTCGAAAACACAATGCACTAAGAAGTAGCTAAGTAAAAGAACAGGAGCCGCGTGTACCTGTGCTGCCAAGACTGATGCGATCAAGCTGCTAAGTCCGGAGGATGCCCATATGTCGAGGAACATCCAGCACCACCAACACAATGCAAGCAAATGCTCACATGTTTCTTTGCAGCATTAGGAAAAAAAGGTAATCTCTCTATTTTTTCCTCAAATTATGAAAACTCAGAAGTGAAGCCTTATTTTTATAACTTTGTAAATGAGAAAACAGATTTACAAAGGTCAGATAGTTTCAGCTCATAGAGTTAGAGTGTGAATCCAGGTAGAGGCTATACACTATGACAATTTCACAAAACTATGCCATATATTCTTTACAGATTCATCTTTCCTAACACAGTAGGAAAACACAGACAGAAAGCTATACCAATTTGAGGAGAGTGTTTCCCTCTGAAGAGAAGGAAAGGAAAAAGATGTGGGAGAGACACTCATTCCAACGGGAATGTTATCTCATTGAAATCACTGAGAAACAGCAGTGGCAAATGACCACATAGCATCAGAAGGCTGGTGAATGGAGCATCGATAATATCAATCTCTGTAATGTTCTACATAGTGAAATATTTTGAATCAAAAGAAATAAGGCATGACAATGTTTCAATGTCTCTCTATTCTTACTGAGACATGGATGAGAGACCAGTGGATACAGTCATTGTTTGAGAAAATCAACAAGATAGACAAACCATTAGATAAACTAACTAAAAGGCAGAAAGACACTTTCCAAATCAATAAAATCAGAAATGAAAAAGGGAGACATAATAACAAACACTGAAGCAATACAAAGAATCATTAGGTCTTGCTTCAAAGGCTTATATGCCACAAAATTTGAAAATCTAAAAGAAATGGACAATTTTCTTTTTTCTTTTTTTTTTTTATTATTAATTTATTCTTGTTACATCTCAATGTTTATCCCATCCCTTGTATCCTCCCATTCCTCCCCCCCCCCATTTTCCCATTATTCCCCTCCCCTATGACTGTTCCTGAGGGGGATTACCTCCCCCTATATATTCTCATAGGGTATCAAGTCTCTTCTTGGCTACTTGCTGTCCATCCTCTGAGTGCCACCAGGTCTCCCCCTCCAGGGGACATGGTCAAATGTGAGGCACCAGAGTACGTGAGAAAGTCGTATCACACTCTCCACTCAACTGTGGAGAATATTCTGACCATTGGCTAGATCTGGGAAGGGGTTTAAAGTTTACCTCCTGTATTGTCCTTGGCTGGAGCCTTAGTTTGAGCGGGACCCCTGGGCCCAAATCTTCCTATCATATTGTTCTACTTGTAGATTTCTAGGACCCTCTGGATCCTTTTATTTTGCTGTTCTCCCATGCGTCTCTCATTTAGAGATGGACAATTTTCTTGATGGATTCTACTTGCCAAAGTTGAATCAAGATCAAATAAACAAATTAGTTATATTTCTCCTAAAGAAATAGAAGCAGTTATCAAAATTCTCCCAACCAAAACAACTAAACAAACAAAAAAAACCCAGGGCCAGATGGTTTCAGCATAGGATTCTATCAGACGTTCAAAGAAGATCTACTACTGATACTCTTCAAACTACTCCACAAAATAGGAACGTATGGAACATTACCAAACTCATTCTATGAGGCCACAATCACCTTGATACCTAAACCTCACAAAGACTGAAAAAAGAAAATATTTCAGACCAATTTCTCTTATGAACATTGATGCAAAAATACTCAATAAAATACTCGCAAACTGAATCCAAGAACACATCAAAGATCTCATTCACCATGACCAAGTAGGCTTCATCCCAGGCATGCAAGGATGATTCAATATATGGAAATCCATCAATGTAATACACTATATAAACCAACTGAAAAAAACCCATGATCATCTCCTTAGATGCTGAAAAAGCATTTGACAAAATCCAATACCCATTCATGTTTAAAGTTTTGGAGATCAGGGATTCAAGGCACATACCTAAACATAATAAAGGTTATATACAGCAAGCCAACAGCCAATGTCTAATTAAATGGAGAGATACTCAAGGAAATTCCACTAAAATCAGGGAGTAGGTAAGGTTGCCCACTCTCTCCATATCTCGTCAACATAGTACTTGAATTTCTAGCTAAAGCAATAAGAAAACAAAAAGAGATCAAGGGTTTCCAAATGGAAAAGGAGAAAGTCAAATTATTCCTATTTGCAGATGATATGATAGTGTACATAAGTGACCCCCAAAATTCCACCAGATAACTCCTACAGCTAATAAACAAAATCAACTCAAAAAAGTCAGTAGCACTCCTGTATACAAATGACAATTGTGCTGAGAAAGAAATTAGGGGAACTACACCCTTCACGATAGCCACAAGTAATATAAAGTATCTAGGTGTAACTCTAACCAAGCAAGTGAAAGACTTGTATGAAAAAAATTTCAAGTCTTTGAAGAAGGAAATTGAAGAAAGATCTCTCTTGTTAATAGATCAGGAAAATTAACATAGTAAAAATGGCCATCTTACCAAAAGCAATTTACAGATTCAATGCAATCTCTATCAAAATACCTACACAAGTTTTTAAAAAAACTTGAAAGATCAACTCTCAACTTCATATGGAAAAACAAAAAAACCAGAATAGCTAAAACAAAACAAAACATTCCTGTAGAATAAAAGATCCTCCAGAGGAATCTCCATCCCTGATCTCACAGTGTACTATAAAGCAACAGTAATTAAAACAGCATGGTACTGGCACAACAATAGGCTGGCTGATCAATGGAATAGAATCAAAGACCCAGAAATAAATACACATACCGAGAGATCCAAGATGGCGGCGAGCAGTGTGGACTGCGTTTGGAGGCTCCAGTGAACAATTCAGGGAATTGCACAGATTTCTGAGCCAGGAACACCGAGGTCCGAACATCACGGCAGCGGGAGTGCTCCACGGTTCGGAGGGACCAGGGTGCGGAGGACCTGCGTGCCCCTGCACACGGGAGGAGCGTGGTTTTTCTCTGATCGGAGCGGCAGCGACAGAGGCAGCAGCACCAGCGGCACCAGCAGCAGCGGCTGAGGTTTGCAGCTCATAGCCTTCCGGTGGAGGCGATTGGTATGGTGGCTGGTGGGAATTGCTGCGGGAGAGGGGACTCGGGGCAGGATTTGGGTCTCGTGGAGCCTTTGGACCCAGACTGGACTCGGCGGACATTTCGGCCCCAGAGTCCTGGGTATTGGCCCGGCCCAGCAAGCAATTCTGCCTGAGGCACTAACTCAGCATGGCCATAGCTCCCCTGCTGTGGCACAGGCTTAGTTGAGCACGCTGCTCCACACTAGGCACTACCTCAGCTCAGCGGCAGCTCCCCTGCGGTGACACAGCCCGGGCAGAGCACTTGTTCCACCACTGGCGCTAACTCAGAGCAGCCGCAGTTCTCCTGCTGTGGCGCAGGCTTGGTGACGTGCTCAGTTCCATCCTAGGCACCACCTCAGCTCAGCGGCAGCTCCCCTGCGGTGACACAGCCCGGGCGGAGCACTTGTCCCACCACTGGCGCTAACTCAGAGCAGCTGCAGTTCTCCTGCTGTGGCGCAGGCTTGGTGACGTGCTCAGTTCCATCCTAGGCACTACCTCAGCTCAGCGGCAGCTCCCCTGCGGTGACACAGTCTGGGTGGAGCACTTGTTCCACCACTGGCGCTAACTCAGAGCAGCTGCAGTTCTCCTGCTGTGGCGCAGGCTTGGTGACGTGCTCGGTTCCATCCTAGGCACCACCTCAGCTCAGCGGCAGCTCCCCTGCGGTGACACAGTGCGAGCGGAGCACTTGTTCCACCACTGGCGCTAACTCAGAGCAGCCGCAGTTCTCCTGCTGTGGCACAGGCTGGACAGAGCTCTCGGTTCCACCAGCTCTAAGACTCTGGTTGGACACAGTGTGCAGTTTGAATCCAGAATTCCTGGCTGAGATTGGTGGTCAGTTCGGGCCCTGAGTCAATAACTGACCACAGCACGCACTTTGGGCCAAAAGGCCCTAGTGGAGCTTGGTGCGTAGTCCCAGCCCAAAAATTCTGGCTGGACCCTGTGTGCATTTTGGGCCCAAAATCCCTAGCTGAGCTTGGCAGACGGTTCAGGCCCTGAGAATCTAGCTGAGTTCTGCCCGTGGTTCGGTCCCAGTGCTCCTGGCTGGACTTGGCAGGGAACACAGAAAGCTGTGGATACCTTGGCCTGACCCAACGCTCATTCAGAGACCCAGAACAATTGCAGGATCCACAGCAGAGGGGGACTGAGGATCACTGGCTGTGAGAGACCAGAACAACAGGGCTAACCTCCTAACATCCACACCAGTGAAGCTTTGAGCTCGCAGCCTAGGGAAATCGTAAGAAAACAAGTGAATCTATTGTCAGAAACCCTCCATTCAACTCTGGAAGCTACCCAACAAAACAAAGACGGCAAGATGTCTAAAGGACAACGAAAAAGCATACGCAAAAAACCCCAAAACAACATGGCGTCTCCAGTTTCCAGCTAGCCCAAAGAAAACCACCCAGAGAACTCAAATACAATGGAAATACAAGAAAATTACCTCAAATCCTTAGTAATGAGGATGATAATGGAGGAAACAAATAAAATTCGTAATCAAATGCAGGAAGACGCAGACAAACAGGTGAGAGACATAAAAGAAGCACATAGAGTGGAACTGGAAAAATTGCAGGAAAATGCAAACAACCCGATGAAAGAAATAAGTAAAATGGTTCAAGCTCTGAAGACCTATAAAGAGGCAATGGAAGAAACTCAGGAATATACAAAAAATCAGATGAAAGAAATCAAAAAGTCAGTTCAAGATCTGAAAATGAAAATGGATTCAATGATAAACACACAGACAGAAGAAAAACGAGAACGTGAGACCTCAGAGAAGAAGGCGAGCAACACAGAGGTGAGCTTTTCTAACAGAATCCAAGAGATGGAAGAACGAATCTCAGGGCTAGAAGATACAATCACAGATCTTGAAGCAACCATTAAAGAAAATGCCAAATCTGGAAAACTCTTGACACAAAACATCCAAGAAATTAAGGACACCATAAAAAGAAGAAATTTGCGGATAATAGGCATTGAAGAAAGAGAAGACATCAGACTCCAGGGCCCAGAAACTATTCTCAACAAAATCATAGAAGAAATTTCCCCAATCTAAAGAAAGAGATGCCTATAAACATACAAGAGGCCTACAGAACACCAAATAGAATTGACCAGAAAAGAAAAACTGCCCGCCACATAATAATCAAAACACAAAACATGCAGAACAAAGAAAAAATATTAAAAGCTGCAAGGGAAAAGGGCCAAATAACATTTAATGGTAAACCTATCAGAATTACACCCGACTTCTCAGCAGAGACCATAAAAGCCAGAAGGGCCTGGACAGAGATCCTGCAAACCCTAAGAGAACACAGATGCCAGGCCAGACTACTTTACCCAGCAAAATTATCAATAACCATTGATGGAGAAAACAAAATATTCCATGACAAAAACAAATTCAAACAGTACCTATCCACAAACCCAGCTTTACAGAAGGTACTAGAAGGAAAACTCCATCCCAAAGGGTCAAGCTACAACCAAAACTACCCAGGAAATAGATAACTATCCCATGGCAAAAACACAACTACACAAACACTCGACTGGAAACAACATCAAAATTAAGACTCTTAACAGTCACTGGTCATTAATATCTCTCAACATCAATGGCCTCAATTCTCCAATAAAAAGACACAGACTAACTGAATGGGTACATAAACAAGATTCAACATTCTTCTGCATCCAAGAAACACATCTCACCCATAATGAAAGGCATTACCTCAGGGTAAAAGGTTGGAAAAAAATATTCCAAGCAAATGGTCACAAGAAGCAAGCAGGTGTAGCCATTTTAGTATCGAACAAAATAGACTTTCAACCAAAATTAATCAAAAGGGATGAGGAAGGACACTTCATACTCATCAAAGGTAAAGTCAACCAAGATGACATCACAATTCTGAACATCTATGCTCCCAATACAAGGGCACCCACATATGTAAAAGATCTCCTAAAAAAGCTTAAACCACACATCGATCCCCACACAATAATAGTGGGAGACTTCAACACCCCACTCTCACTGAAGGATAAGTCATTGAAACAGAAACTAAGCCGAGAAATAACATCATTAACCAATGCCATGGGTCAAATGGATCTAACAGATATCTATAGAACCTTTCACCCAAACAAGAAAGAATACACCTTCTTCTCTGCACCCCATGGAACCTTCTCTCCAAAATTGATCACATCGTAGGTCACAAAGCAAGCCTCAACAGATACAAGAGGATTGAAATAATACCTTGTATCCTATCAGATCACCATGCTCTTAGGCTGCAATTCAACAACAACAGAAATAACAAAAAGCCTACACGTTTGTGGAAACTAAACAACTCTCTGCTAAATGACACCTGGGTCAGGGAAGAAATAAAGAAAGAAATCAAGGAGTTTCTGAAATTCAATGAAAATGAAGAAACAACATACCCAAATTTGTGGGATACATTGAAAGCAGTGCTAAGAGGAAAATTCATAGCACTAAGTGCCTTTAAAAAGAAATTGGAAACATCGCACATAAGCATCTTAACAACACAACTGCAAGCCCTAGAAAAAAAAGAAGCAGAAACACCCAAGAGGAGTAGACGCCTGGAAATAATCAAACTCAGGGCTGAAATTAACAAATTAGAAACTAAGAAAACAGTCCAAAGAATCAACAAAACCAAAAGCTGGTTCTTTGAGAAAATCAACAAGATAGACAGACCATTAGCCAAACTAACTAAAAGGCAGAGAGACAGTATTGAAATCAACAAAATCAGAAATGAAAAGGGAGACATAACAACAGACACTGAAGAATTCAAAGAATCATAAGATCCTACTTTGAAGGCATATACGCCACAAAATTTGAAAATCTAAGGGAAATGGACGATTTTCTTGAACAATTTCACTTGCCAAAGTTGAATGAAGAACAGATAAACAAGCTAAATAGTCCCATTTCCCCTACAGAAATAGAAGCAATCATCGATGGTCTCCCAACCAAAAAAAGCCCAGGGCCAGATGGTTTCAGTGCAGAATTCTACCAGACCTTTAAGGGCAAGCTAATACCGATACTCTTCAAGCTACTCCAAAAGATAGAAATGGATGGAAAATTACCAATTCATTCTATGAGGCCATAGTCTCATTGATACCTAAACCTCACAAAGACTCAACAAAGAAAGAGAATTTCAGACCAATTTCTCTTATGAACATAGATGCAAAAATACTAAATAAAATACTTGCAAAACGAATACAGGAGCACATCAAAGATATCATTCATCATGACCAAGTAGGCTTCATTCCAGGCATGCAGGGATGGTTTAATATACGGAAATCCATCAATGTAATCCACCATATAAACAAACTGAAAATAAAAAACCACATGATCATCTCCTTGGATGCAGAGAAAGCATTTGATAAAATTCAACACCCATTCATGTTTAAAGTTTTAGAGAGATCGGAGATACAAGGCACTTTCCTCAACATAATAAAGGCTATATACAGCAAGCCAATAGCCAAAATCAAAGTAAATGGTGAGATACTCAAGGAAATTCCTCTAAAATCGGGAACAAGGCAAGGCTGCCCACTCTCTCCATATCTCTTCAATATAGTACTCGAAGTTCTAGCCAGAGCAATAAGACAACAAAAGGAGATCAAGGGTATCCAAATGGGAAAGGAGGAAGTCAAATTATCCCTCTTTGCAGATGATATGATAGTGTACATAAGTGACCCTCAAAACTCCACCAGAGAACTCCTAAAGCTGATAAACACCTTCAGCAAATTGGCTGGATACAAAATTAACTCAAAAAAGTCTGTAGCCTTCCTATACACAAATGACAAGCTTGCAGAGGAAGAAATTAGGAAAACCACACCCTTCACATTAGCCACAAGCAATATAAAATATCTAGGAGTTACCCTAACTAAGCAAGTGAAGGACTTGTATGAAAAAAATGTCAAAACTCTGAAGAAAGAGATTGAAGATGACCTGAGAAGATGGCGTGATCTTCCTTGCTCATGGATCGGGAGAATTAACATAGTAAAAATGGCCATCCTACCAAAAGCAATCTACAGATTCAATGCAATCCCTATCAAAATAACTACACAATTTTTTAAAGACATTGAAAGTTCAATTCTGAACTTCATATGGAAAAACAAAAAACCCAGAATAGCTAAAACAATCTTGTACAATAAAAGGTGCTCCGGAGGAATCTCCATACCTGATCTCAAACTGTACTATAAAGCAATAGTACTTAAAACAGCATGGTACTGGCACAGCAACAGGCTGGTTGATCAGTGGAATCGAATCAAAGACCCAGATATGAATCCACACACATATGGTCACTTGATTTTTGACAAAGAAGCCAAATGTATTCAATGGAAAAAGGATAGCATCTTCAACAAGTGGTGCTGGTCTAACTGGAGGTCTATGTGTAAAAAAATGAAACTGGACCCATATTTGTCACCTTGCACAAAACTCAAATCCAAGTGGATTAAAGACCTCAACATAAAACCAGAGACACTAAGCCACTTAGAAGAAAAAGTGGGAAAGAGCCTGGAACATATTGGCACAGGAGACAACTTCCTGAACAGAACACCAACGGCCCAGGCCTTAATGTCAACCATTAATAAATGGGACCTCATGAGGCTGAGAAGCTTCTGTAAGGCAGGAGACACTGTCAAGAGAACAAAGCGACAGCCTACAGACTGGGAAAAAATCTTCACCAACCCTACATCTGACAAAGGTCTAATATCCAAAATATATAAAGAACTCAAGAAATTAAACACCACCAAACCGAATAACCCAATAGAGAAATGGGGCTTGGAACTAAACAGAGAATTCTCAACAGAGGAGTATCAAATGGCTGAGAAACACTTAAAGAAATGCTCAACCTCCTTAGTCATCAGGGAAATGCAAATCAAAACAACTCTGAGATTCCATCTTACACCCATCAGAATGGCTAAGATCAAAAATTCAAGCGACACCACATGCTGGCGAGGATGGGGGGAGAGAGGAACACTCCTTCATTGCTGGTGGGAATGCAAACTAGTACAGCCACTTTGGAAATCTATCTGGTGCTATCTCAGAAAAATGGGAATAGGGCTTCCTCAAGACCCAGCTATTCCACTCCTTGGAATATACCCAGAAGATGCTCCAGCACACAACAAGAAAATTTGCTCAACCATGTTCATAGCAGCCTTATTCATAATAGCCAGAACATGGAAACAGCCTAAGTGTCCCTCAGTAGAAGAGTGGATAAAGAAACTGTGGTACATATACACTATGGAATACTACTCAGCTATTAAAAACAAGGAATTCCCGAAATTTGTGGATAAATGGATTGAGCTAGAAATGATCATAATGAGTGAGTTAACCCAGAAGCAGAAAGAATCAAATGGTACATACTCACTTATATCTGCATACTAGCCCAAGGGGCATGTCCCACAAAAGCCTTCACTTACCAGGAAACTGGGACAGAGGGGAAGGCATCCTATTGGGACTCTAAATGAGAGACGCATGGGAGAACAGCAAAATAAAAGGATCCAGAGGGTCCTAGAAATCTACAAGTAGAACAATATGATAGGCAGATTTGGGCCCAGGGGTCCCGCTCAAACTAAGGCACCAGCCAAGGACAATACAGGAGGTAAACTATAAACCCCTTCCCAGATCTAGCCAATGGTCAGAATATTCTCCACAGTTGAGTGGAGAGTGTGATACGACTTTCTCACGTACTCTGGTGCCTCACATTTGACCATGTCCCCTGGAGGGGGAGACCTGGTAGCACTCAGAGGAAGGACAGCAAGTAGCCAAGAAGAGACTTGATACCCTATGAGAATATATAGGGGGACGTAATCCCCCTCAGGAACAGTCATAGGGGAGGGGAATAATGGGAAAATGGGGGGGGGGGAGGAATGGGAGGATACAAGGGATGGGATAAACATTGAGATGTAACAAGAATAAATTAATAAAAAAAAAAAAGAGTTAGCTTTGAAAAATAAATAAATAAATAAATAAATAAATAAATACACATACCTATGGACACTTGATTTTTGACAAAGAAACCAAATCCATACAATGGAAAACAGATAGCATCTTCAATAAATGGTGCTGGTCTAACAGGATGTCTACGTGTAAAAAATTGCAATTAGACCCATATTTGTCACCATGCACAAAACTCAAATCCAAGCAGATTAAAGACCTCAACATAAAACCAGAGACACTAAATTTGTTAGAAGAAAATGTGCGGAAGAGCCTTGACCTCATTGGCACAGGAGACAACTTCCTGAAGAGAACAACAGCCCAGGCCTTAAGGTCAACAGTTAATAAATGGGACTTCATGAGGCTGAGAAGTTTCTGTAAGGCAGAAGAGACTATCAACAGAACAAAGTGACAGCCTAGAGACTGGGAATAGGTCTTCACCAACCCTTCATCTGACAACAGGCTAATATCCAAAATACATAAGAACTTAAGAAATTAAATACCATGAAACCAAATAACCCAATTAAGAAATGGGCTTCAGAGCTAAACAGAGAATTCTCAACAGAGGAATATTGAATGGCTGAGAAACATTTAAAGAAATGTTCAACATCCTTAGTCATCAGAGAAATGCAAATCAAAATGACTCTGAGATTCCATCTTACACCCATCAGAATGGCTAAGATCAATAACTCAAGTGACATCAAGGATGTGGAGAAAGGAGAAGACTCCTTTATTGCTGGTGGGAGTGCAAACTTGTACAACCACTGTGAAAATCAATCTGGTGCTTTCTCAGAAAATTGGGAATAGGGCTACCTCAAGACCCAGCTATTCCACTTCTTGGCATACACCCAAAAGATACTCTACCACACAACAAGGACATTTGCTCAACTATGTTCATAGCAGCCTTATTCATGATAGTCAGAACCTTGAAACAACCTAGATGTCGCTCTGTCAAAGAATGGATAAAGAAACTGTGGTACATTTACGCTGTGGAATACTGCTGAGCTATTAAAAACAAGGAAAATGTGAAATTTGGAGGCAAATGGATGGAACTAGAAATGATCATCCATAGTGAGTTAACCCAGACACAGAAAGATACACATAGTATATACTCACTAATAACTGGATGCTAGCCCAACATGGATGTCCTTTGAGAGTCTTCACTCAGGAGGGCATTGGGACAGATGCTGGGGCCTACTATTAGGATTCCAGGTAAGAGAGGTATGGGAAAAGGGGGAAACAGAAGGACTCATTGTATCTTGGAGCCCTACAAGAAGACCATCAAGGCTGGCAGATCTGGACCCAGGGGGGGTGCATACACAAACTACTGTATCAACCAAGGACAATGCATGCAGTAAACCTAGACCCCCCTATTCAGAGCTAGCCAACAGGCAGTGCATTCTCCACAATTGTGTGAAGAGCAGGGACTGACTCTGACATGACCTCTGGTGCCCCCTATTTGAGCACTTCCCCTTGGTGTGGAGGCCTGGTGGGGACTCAGAAGAAGAGTAAGCAGGCTACTAGGATGAGACCTGTTAGGCTATAATCATATGATGGGGGAGGAGGTCCCCCACTGTCACAGACCTAGGGGAGGGGAATAGGGTGAAAGAGGGAGAGAGGGAGGAAACAGGAATACAAATGAGGGAACAACAATTGAGATGTAATCTGAATAAATTATTTTTAAAAATAATAGAGTAATAACTGTTTAAAATAATAAAGAAAGACTGCCATGAAGGGATTGTGAGATGGCTCTTTATATGCTCCTGATTACTTGAGTTCAATTCTTAGGACCCACATGCTGGAAGAAGAGAACGGACTCCTGCTGGTTGCCCTCTGACTTCCACAGCATGGCATGGTAATGCACATCCATATGCATGTGCATATGCACACTCGCCAACAAGTGAATAATAATTTTTAAAGGTAATAAATTGTAAAAGAGGAAAAGACTATAAAACAGTCACACAAAGCACACAGCCTATGATTTCTGAGAGTAGTAAGAATCCTACTCTCAGTTCACAGCAGAAAGCCTCTTATGCCAAGCCAATAATTTCCCAAATCAGTAGACTTGTAGCATTCTAAATCCCATCAGCTAATATTTCATCAAGTGAGTTGGAAGCACCATCTCCACAATGTCTTTTCCTCTCATTCTGTGGAGAACTTGATTTGAAATTTGGGCTGATAGCCGTAGTCAAGTTCTCTACACGATCCGTATCGTGTGTTAAATGTAAAGCACTTTCCCAGTAATCAATTCTGTTGTTTACAATGTAAGCAAGTTGTTGTTATTAAAATGTCACTCAAATGTGAGGCACTAGAGTACGTGAGAAAGTCATATCCCACTCTCCACTCAACTGTGGAGAATGTTCTGACCAATGGCTAGATCTGGGTAGGGGTTTAAAGTTTACCGCCTGTATTGTCCTTGGCTGGTGCCTTAGTTTGAGCGGGACCCCTGGGCCCAAATCTGCCTATCATAATGTTCTACTTGTAGGTGGCACTCAGAGGAAGGACAGCAGGTTACCAAGAAGAGACTTGATACCCTATGAGCATATACAGGAGGAGGAAGTCCTCCTCAGGAACAGTCATAGGGGAGGGGAATAATGGGAAAATGGGTGGGAGGGATGAATGGGAGGATACAAGGAATGGGATAACCATTGAGATGTAACAAGAATAAATTAATAAAAAATTTTTTTTTAAATGTCACTCAATCAGACCCACCAGAAAGCTTAGATTGTTAATATGTCATCTTTGTATATTTCTCATTTGAAGGTGACATCTAAAAAAAAACTGGCTGCACAATTAGTTATTTCTATTATTATACCAATTAGGTTTTACTGAGTACTCAGAGGGTGGGTGCCGAATCAATCTGAAAATATCTGATTTCCTTCAACAAATCTTGAGTACTCTGTGTTAAACTCAAAACTCTGTTCTAGCTGGTTGTGAATACAAAGATGAATGTGGATGCAGCTCTTGTTTCCAATGACTTCCCACTTAGTAACAGAACTGCTGGCCTTCGTGTCACTAACACAGATAGACATTAGAATTAAAAATTAGAATATTCAAAATGTCCAACAGCCATTGAATGGCTTTAATCTCAATCAAGTGTACAATGAAAGTCTTTTTAAAATTTTTATCTGTGTTGAATGCACACTTTTTCTTTCCTAGACAACACAGTATACTGCTGTATGTATCATTTGTACCATATTAGGAATTATCAACCCTACAGAATGCTTAAAGCACATGTGAGAGTGTTCTGTATAAAGGCTACACTATCTTATAGGCAGGGTTTAAGCAACCTTGGACTTGATATATTTAGATGTTGTGGAACCAATACATTATTAGGAAAGATTTCTTAGTGTTGATGTGGTTTGGGGAGGGTCTGGAAGGTCCTCTGCAGCTGAAACATTTCTTAGTCTTTGGGGCTAGGACCAAATGGAGTGTCCTTCCAATAGCTGCCAAAGGGAGGGGGCCTATGGGGAGAGTTTTATTGAAAAACATAAGCAAAGACACTCAACTGTTAGATCCAGGTTGGAATGAAGTGAAAATACAAAGTGCAAAGCTATCTTAGTCAACTTTGTCATTACAACAAATATTCAAGGCAATTAACATATAAAGAGACAAGGTTTAGAAGTCCTTGTCAAAGAGCAGGCAACGTCATTGCTTTGGGCCTCTGATCAGGGCACCAGACAGCAGTAGCAGAGACTCAAGGCAAAGCAATCCACTTAGATCATGAGCCAGGAGGAAAGGGAAAAGTACAAAGCAGAGAGAGGGAGGAATGGCCAGACGTTACCCTGCAAACCATGATGCTAAGTGTTCTTTTGCTTCCCTTTCACTTTGTTTCTTATGGAGCCCTTCTATCCTTGTCTCTGGTACGTGAATTACACCCTGGACATCATACAGAGCAAAGTGAGGTTTAAACTGGGCAAACTGGAGCTTTGTCCCCAACGGCATCTTGTACTAGTTACTTTTCTTGACAGTGATCAAGAACTTAAGAGAAGAAGGATTTACTCTGGCTAGTGGTTTCAGGGTTCAGTCTATGGTGGTAAGAAAAGATGGAAGCAGGGGCATGAGGTGGCTTGCTCAGAGTCAGGTGAATGACAAGGCAGACACTGAACAGGAACAGAGACAGAACAGAAACAGAAGGTCCTCGCCACAGTGACTCACTTCGTCCAGCTTGGCACCACCTCTACTGGTTCTAAATCCTACCAAACCAGCTGATGACCAGGACTCCAGACTCATACCCTGAGGGTAATGTTTCTCACTCAAGCTGCAGCATTCCCATGCTGCTGAGGCTGGCCCAGTTTAATAAAAGTCATAGTGTCACTTTCTGTGGCTCTGTTGTGGACTCTTGGTCTGGGATTGTGTTTAATCTAGTTTTGTTCTTGTTTCTTCTACTAAGCATAATGGCTCATATTTGTGGGTTTTTAAAAAATTATTCATTCATTTGTTTGTTGTTTAAAACAGGTCTCTTCATATAGCTCTGGCTGTTCTGGAACTTACTATGTAGACTAGACTGGGTTCTAACTCACTGAGATCCTCCTGCCTCTGCTTTCTGAGAGATGTGTGTTACCACATCCAACTAACCTAACTCTAGATACACCTAGTTTCTGCAAATTGCGATCTCATTTCTTTCCCCTAACCTTTCTAAGCCTAGGACCTTCATCTTGGTTTGTTCCATCTCCTTTCTCCTTCTTTATGTTTTTACTAATCAGTTCCCCCCCTCCCCTGGGATGTCCTAAGATCCTTCCTTGAAATATACAGGGTCTCCTGCCTCTTTATTTACATATAGGATTTTCAATACACCATCTAGACACTTCTTCCTTGCTCCTGTGAGCTCAAAGAGATAGCCATACTAACTTACAATGAGTTCTTCAGTTACACCAGAGACAGGTACCCTCTCTTTGGCTTTTACCCTTGATCAACAAACAACCAGAAGTGAACCTTGCTGCCATGAAGAGAGTACCAGCCTTCTCCCACTGTGATGACCCCTCTGTGATTACTTCTCAGCAGTTTGTCCAGGTCTGGTATGTATGCCCACACCATGAGGAAAAATTTATGGTGGTCCTAAGAGAGACCAACCGTGGATAACATGACTGAGCAATGGTTGGGGGTAGGGGATTGGAGAATCAGGGAAGGCCAAACTCGAAGTCAGTGAAATAAAGCTTAGCTAGGTCCTTTTTGGTTTGTTTGTTTGTTTCAGGTCCTATGTAAGCAGGACAACCCCGACACAGTGTCCCATCAGGCTCTCATAACTCATGGTCCAGATTTCTATTACTGGATGGGATTCAGTCTCCCTCGCCACCCTAGGTCGAAAGGGAGTGGCTCAAGGGCCACATCCCAGGGGAAAGATTGGCTGCTTGTACTCCCAAGGCTAGACTGTACACACAGTCTCAAAAAGGAACCCCAATGAGTCAAGCCCACTGTCTTCACCACGTAATCTGCTGGGTGCAGGTCTAGGACACAGATCTTGAACCAGATTTCTTTTGTACTCACTCTATTTCCAGTCAACGGGGCTCTCAGAGCAGAGCTGGGGACTCAGATAATTCTGTTCACAAACTTTATATGAAAGCAAAGAGTACATGGCATTTCAGATCATCAGCACTGTCATCAGTGATCAGGACACTGTGTACTGGACTTTGAGATTCCTTCATCAGCCTTTTCCCCTAAATGCCTCTAGCATGTCTTTCTCAGTATCGAACAAACATCAGTTCTGCCGATGTCATGGATTTTGTCAATAGGAACTGAGAACGCTCCAGCTTTTTTTCTCATCACTAACAGCTTTCTTAATTAACCTACTGATAGAGTCAACAACACAGTTCACTGTTCACTGTTTGTTCTCCAGCCTCGGCAGAGTCACCACGCTCTTGAAGAAGTACAGAACACTCGCCCGAGGTTGTTTTCCAAAAGGAACCAGGATGGGTGGGGGAGGGAAAAACCCCTTACCACCACAGTGAATTTGACTTAATTGCTAAAACTTCCTTCTGATTGTTTTGCCCAGAGTAATAGCCATTCCTTAACTAATAACTTTAATTATAGCAACCACAAGTTATAAAAATGTACCCATTCTCTTCCCTTGGCTTGTTCCAGTAAACGTCTAATGATGAAACCTAGAGTCAGCAAGTCAGCCTCTGGGATTGACGGTAGTAGGGAGCCACCAGTTGTGAGCGCCTTGCTCCTTCAGCCTGAGGGGTTGAAATCTATCATTGGAATCCGTTTCTATGGTTGCTCAGTGCACAGGATGATTAGAAGCAAAACCAGGGTCCTGATTGCCAAAGAACCCACCTTTAGAAAGTAACAAGGTTCATTTGGGAGGCAGAGGCAGGTGGATTGCCATGAGTTGAGCCAGGTTGCATAGTGAGTGAAGTCTATACAGTGAAACTCACTCTCAAAATAAAAAGGAAATGAATCACAAGAAAGAAACAAGGATGAAAATACTTACTTTCCAGCTTTAAGATGAAATGTAAATTTCTTAGTAAAACCTAAATATCTCCATCAGCAAGGTTGACTAGAGCTGTATAGGAACTGTAATATTCCTATCTATCAACCTATCCACACACACACACACACACACACACACACACACACACACACACACACACACACACACCAGTTGGTAAAGTGATTGGCACAGAAGCATAAAGACAACTAGACTTGGAGTCTCCGTGCTAAATATTAGAGACAGGCAGATCCCTGTGGCTCCCTGGCCAGGCTCTATGGCCTAATTGGTGAGTTCCAGACCAGTCTGAGACTGTCTCAGAAAACAAGGCAAGTGTCTCCTGAAGAACAAGAGCCAAGACTGACCTCAGGCATGCATACACATGTACTGCCTCCTTCACCTACGTCCATCTAAATATAAGGCATCAGAATTTATCCAGATCTAGACCATCCTCTGGCTCTGTCCCCACAACATTTTCACTCGATCATGAGGAAAAGAAATTGTTCTTCCATTTCAGGCGATTACATCAGTATCTCTTAAGGAGTGGCTAGTCATGCTGGGCTCAGCGATAGCAAGAAACTACATCACTGTCAGCCAGTGAGTGAGGGCCCCTCTTATCTGTCACCCAGGCTTGTTTGTACCGTGCTGCCTTGCAAAGCTATGTTCTCTTTGAAACGATGGGCTCTACTCACTCCAGTGAGGCAGTGGGATCAAATGTCTGCCCAGCCCTCCTTGGGAGCAGCGGCTGGCTGGCCTCTTTATCACCAAGGACAGAGAAAACAGGAAGGATTCTTCACTGCACATGGCCATCATAGGTGAATGGGGATCACTGGGTAGGCAGTAGTGACTGGTACTAAAGACAGACGCCTCCCTGCTCCACAGACAACAGAAAACACCCCCAGATTATCTGAAGCCTTGGATCTTGAAGATTACATCAGGCCAGAGAGTGTCTGCCCAACAGAACCGTGACAGATGGAGCTTTGCTCTGAGAGAAGCAGGTCCTCATTTCTGCTTTCGTGTCCTCCTGTCTCCTGTTGCTCATAATCAGAATTTTGTAATTTATGGTTTTTAATAAAACAATATAACCATTGAATTTTTTCCCATTTCTACTCACCCTAGAGACAGCAAATGTTGAAACGCTCCAGACCCCTCAGTGGAGGACTGGAGTGGAGACTGACTGTACCAGTTCATTTTCTATCATGATAACAAAATGTCTGAAGCTGGGTATTTAAAAACATTTTTATGTAATATATATTATACAACATATACAGTTTCCCCTGCCTCATCTCTTCCCAGAGCCTCTCCACCTCCCCCATGCCTTCTTTCTCTCTCTCTCTCTCTCTCTCTCTCTCTCTCTCTCTCTCTCTCTGGAAAGCAAATAGGCACATTAAACCAAACAAGCAAAGCCAGAATAAAGCAAAACAAGCAAATAGGAGAAAAGAAAAATCATGAGAAACACATAGATATTCAGAGACAGATAGGCAGACGACAGATAGACACACACACAATCCATAAAAACACAAAATTAGAAACCATAATATATAAGCAAAAGGTTAAAATGCCCAAACAAAGCATTATGAGACTAAAAGTCTCTCAAGATACCATTGAGTCCATTTGAATTAGCCATTAGTGCTGTTGGGGTTGGTGAGGGGGGGGATAGGGGGCTGCCCTTAATTGTGCTTTGTTTCTCCAGTAAGACTCCATTGGAGAAAATAAATTTCTCTTTTCTGAGCAGTTGACACTTGGGTATTGCTTCTGGGTTAAGGATGAGAGTTTGTGTCTGTTTTTCCTTTCAGTGCTGGGACCCCATCTAGCTTGGACCTGGGCAGGCCCTGCACATGCTGCCGTGGTCTCTGAGTTCATGCATGCATCAGTCCTGCTGGGCTTAGAAGGTCCTTAGTCTCCTTAGTGCCATCCACCCACTCTGGCTCTTACACTCTTCCTGCCTCCTTTTCCACATAGCTGCCTGGACCCTGAAGGGGAGGGATTTGATGAAGGCATTCCACTTAGGCCTGAGTGTTCCAAGGTCTCTCACTCTCAGCATTGTCCTGCTGTGGGTCTTTGCATTTGTCCCATCCACTGCAGGAGGAAGTTTTTATGATGACAGCTGAGCAAAAGGCACTGAACTAGGAGTTTAGCAGAATATCGTTTGGTGTCATTTTATTATTATATTCCCTTTAAAAATAGTATTTTGCTTTCTCCTTCAGTTCATGGCCTATCTTGACCACCCAAGCTGTATCAGGCATGAGTTCCATCTCATGGAGTGAGCCTTAAATCCATTCAGATATCAGTTGGTTACTCGCATAAGGTTTGTGCCAGTGTTATACCAGAAGAGGCTGGGTACTTAAAGAGGAGAGAGCTCTTTAAGCTCAAAGTTTTGGAAATGCCAGAGGTTGGCACTAGAATCATCTCAGCTCTAAAAGTGACCTCACACAGATGACATCACCAGGACAGGAGTGTATTTAAGGAAGACAGATCACATGATAGGACAGGAAGGCAAAGCAAAGGGAGATGCCAGGCTTGCTCAGCTCCATACTGGCTGCATGGCAACAGACTCATCCCCGCCTTCCTCTTCAATGGCTAGAAAGATGGGAGTGTGGTGGTGGTAGGGAGAGTAGGTGATAGATCATAGACACACAATCCTATCTAACTCAGATCCCCAGAAGAACTTCCTTAATCCAGTGTGAGGACAGCATCCTCAATGACCTTTAGGGGAAGTCAGTGAACATTACACCAACTCCACCTAGAGGGAGGGACAGAGAACTCATATGGTATAGAATGTGGTCAGATCCACAAATTCCCTGGACAGGGATAAGACAGGACTGGGGCGGGCGTCTGGGAAGATTGATGAGAGTAGAACTGAAAAGCAAAGACTATAGGCTGGAGAGTGTCACCATCCACCTGTGAAGGTCCAGCTAGCACAGAGAGTAGGGCACTAATGGCTTCATCCCAGAAGGCAGTGGTGAGGGCACCAGCTGTCCCTCGTAAGTTACTCAGTGCATTCATTCGAATAGCTGGTTTTTGTTTGTTTGTTTGTTTGTTTGTTTGTTTTTCCTCCTCCAAGGGTCTTGATTCCAGCACTAATAATCTGGATAATTTAGAGAGGGATTTGATGCCCTGTCAATCTCTGGATGCTCAGGCTGGGTTTATTTAAACAACAACAAATACCCCACAGCCTTCCATTTGTATCCAGTGTAGGACACTGTCACTTGCGGGAGTGGAGAGCTAGAACACATTGTGGTGGTCATGTCATTCTGATTTTACAGAGAGGAACCTATCACACCCATATCTACTTACCTCTTTCATGAAGCCAGCACAATGAGAAAATCATACAGAAGAAGCCAGAGCCAAGAGCCAACCTAGTGTCCTTCCTGCTGTCAAAACTTACAACATCTCCCAAATGTAATTTTCCTCCCAACATTAAAGAGGAAAGGTGTGGGGATGTAGAACACAGAATGTTGGTACAATGCTTGTCTAGTATGCGTGAACCCCTGGGTTTAATCCCCAGGACAAATACAAAAACAAACAAACAAACAAACACAAAACGCCAGGTGTGGTGACATGTGCCTGTAGGCCCAATGCTCAGGCAATGGAGGCAGGAAGGTTACAAGTTCAAGGTCATTCACACCCACATAGTGAATTTGAGGCCAGCCTGAGCTATGTGAGACCAGGTTTCAGAGGGGAAAACAGTGAAGCAGGGGGCATAGTCCCTAAATTGCAGTTCAAAGACTAAGCCTGAATTTCTGTGGAACATGTGCTATTAGGCCTCTTTGCATTGCTAGGGGGAGCCTAAGAAGTTTTCGCTAAGGCCACTCCCTCAAGTAAATCTCTAGTATTTTTTATTAACAAATATCTTCCATATTTCACATAGTTGCATTCAGAAGTTCAACTGAATCTTCAGCTATAATTTCTCTTCTTATTTTCACGGGGCAGCCTACCCACATTAAAACGAGGCAGGCAAAAAGAAGCAAAAGAGATTGGGGGGCATAGATGTGTGATAGCATAGGCTAAAAAGTGTTGGGAATAACCTCCTCTGTCCATCAAGAAGAAATGAGGCAATCCAAGCTACTTCCCAGGGCTTTGCATCCCCCATCCTCTAGAACAGATACAGCCTCATGCACGATTCACAGGCCAGGTCAGCAGGGAGCCAGCCCAAATTCAGAGCCAAGGAGATGCAGATACCCTGGCTCCATTCCCAGGAGGCCAGGGCAGATGAGAACCTAATCACTTGCTTGTGATTAGGAAGCCAACACGTCACATCCTGCCTGTTTAGGGCAACAGACCTGAAAACCATGAGACACTCTGTGTCACACAGCGACTGGTATCAAGTGGCTCGGCTACAAATACTGCCCCCCCCACCCCATTATTCTTGACCTTTTGAAGCTGAGGAAGGTGTCTAAAGGAGGGATGCTCAGAATAAGTCTGTGGCTCCTTACAGCTGTAAACAGGATCTTACAGAGAAGTGCAGAAGCAGCTTCTCTGGCTCTGGGAAAACAAAACAAGGTTCTATGTTCAGTGTGTAACGAGAATTGCATTGTTTAGCAAGAAGAAGGAGGAGGAGGAAGAGGAAGAGGAAGAAGAAGGAGGAGGAAGAGGAGGAGGAAGAGGAAAAAGAGAAAGAGAAAGAAGGAGGAGGAGGAGAAGACACACAGACACACACACACACACACACACACACAACACACACAGACACGGGGTACAATTTTAACTTGGTGGCAAAGCAGACTTTGCTCAGATTTGACAGTCTCCACTGGGTCTTCTCACCACCTCACACCTACCTGGAAAATCTAGGCAACACAAATCGACTCCACTACCTCACAATTGATCCCTTTCCTATTTGAGCCAAAGGATGTGCATAAAAAACCACAGGGTGATGCATGCCAGCTCATACCTGGGGGCATGTATTTACAGGTATAAGGGAGGAGTGGAGAGCCACATTTTTCTTTATTTTTTTTTTAATTTTTTATTAATTTATTCTTGTTACATCTCAATGTTTATCCCATCCCTTGTATCCTCCCATTCTTCCCTCCCTCCCATTTTCCCCTTATTCCCCTCCCCTATGACTGTTCCTGAGGGGGATTACCTCCCCCTGTATATGCTCATAGGGTATCAAGTCTCTTCTTGGCAACCTGCTGTCCTTCCTCTGAGTGCCACCAGGTCTCCCCCTCCAGGGGACATGGTCAAATGTGAGGCACCAGAGTATATGAGAAAGTCATATCCCACTCTCCACTCAACTGTGGAGAATGTTCTGACCATTGGCTAGATCTGGGTAGGGGTTTAAAGTTTACCGCCTGTATTGTCCTTGGCTGGTGCCTTAGTTTGAGCGGGACCCCTGGGCCCAAACACATTTTTCTTTTTATCCCTCAAAAATGACGAAGGAGTACTTAAAAGAGGGCTCAGTGGGCGAAGTGCTGTAGCACAAATGTCAGGACTAGAGTTTGGATCTTTAGCACCCACATAAATGCCAAGCAGGCATGGCTGCCCACCTGTCATCCCAGCACATGGGGGGTACAAGCCGGGCATCCCTGGAGCACGCTGGATCACTAGACAATCCTGTATCAATGAGTTCTGGGTTCAATGAATAATGTGGAAAGCAACCAAGGAAGGCTCTAAACTAGACATCTACCTCAGGCCTCCACATGCACACATGAGAACACACATACATACATGTACATGTACATGTACATGCATATAAAAGAAAAAAAATATGACAAACGAGACCAACTGTATCTATGTAAAAGGGATTTTCCTGCAGGAGAGAAGATGTCTTTCAAGTCCGGAGGCTCACTTGATTCTCCTCAGCCAACAGTACAGGGGCTTTTCCCAGGTTACCCCTCCTTCTTCCCCTACCGCTTCCAGGTGTCCAGAAAAGAAGAAGAAGAAGAAGAAGAAGAAGAAACACTGGAGAAGGGAGGGAGCCTCTCAAAGCTCTAATCGCAACTCTGACAAGCTTCAGATCAAAGGCCTTTCCTGGGCTCTTTGATCTCTTGATAACCACATTTAGCACCCTCTCTCGGCTGTGCCTGGGGCCAACAGCCCTCCCTTCTAACTCCCTCATCTCTTTCTGGTTTAAATAATTCAGCTGCTAAACAGTTCCAACAGGGGTGAAAATAAGCAAATACTCTAAAGAGCCAACTTGCTTGCTAGATTCAGCAAAGCTTCCTTGCCCCGCAGATCCCTGAAGAGGATGATCAAAACGAAAGAATGAAGAATCTTAAAGGGCATGGCTGTTGTTTTGAATACCTTACCTGAGTTCAAATTCTGTAGTTAGTGCACAGGAATGGGACGAGGACCAATACTCCACCTCCTGGGAGACCTGAGTGGGAAGCAAGGCTTCTCTGCAACCATATCAAAGAGCCCACCTCTTAGTTACTCACTGCCTCCAGTTTCCAAGACACTGAAATGATTTCTTAATGCAGCGGGGCTGAGATTCTCTGCCAGGTGTGCCTGGCATGGTCCGTTCAGAAATGATCTTGATTCAAACAAGGGAGGCCTGTGGGTTGGGAGGTGGGAGTAGGGGCGGCAGGGGCTGGGGGTGGGGTGTGGGTGGGTGTAGGGGTGGGGATGGGGATGGGGAAGGAAGGGGGATGCTCAGTCTGTAAAGTGTTCGCCTTGCAACCATGAGGACCTGGATCTCCAGAACACATATTTACAAAACAAAATAAATGAAACCCTGTGTGTGTTTACAACACAAACAGCCAGCACTGAGGACGTGAACTAATCCCTGAGGCTCACGGGTCAGCCAGCACAGTCTCCTAGTCTCGTAGTCTCCTCTCTGTGACTTCCAGGCCCCTGAGAGGCCATGTCTCAAACTACAAAAGCAACAACAACCCAACAACCAACAACAACAAATGGAGCAGCACCAAAGAACAACACAAGAGGTTATTCTCAGACCTCTACACAGGGCGCGCACACACACACACACACACACACACACACACACACACACACACACACACACACACACACACACACACACGCACACTTGCTTCTACTCCACTCCAGGCTTTGCTAAACCTCAGATCCTAGACAAATAAGGTTTGAATCCAATCATGTTCTGTGCAATACTTGAGCTTCCCTGACTTCAAGGTTGTATGTCCATTCTCGGCCACCATCTTCTTCCTTTCTCTAGCAGGAAATGACAAGCCCAGGCCTGTGGCATCTTTTCCATCCCAGAAGACTCCTCACATTCATCTAAGCTCCAGATCGTATCCCCTAGAACTGGCTGGCTGTTTGGCCGTTTTAAGCAGAGTGTGGGACGTCAGTGTGAGGAAAGAGTCAGTTGACAGGGAGAGGTGAGGGTCTAAGATACCAAAGGAAACTCAGCCAACCTCTCTAAGGGATGGCCTCCTGCAGGAGAGCCTGTGTAAACTCATCCACCCACACAGAGCTCAAGCCAGGACAGAACATGTTATCAAATCCTGACTTCCTTGTCTCCAGGGCCCAGTTTCCCAATTGGAGCTGCGTCTGAAGCTCTGCCAGGCTTGTTCAAACACAGCTCCGCCACCCGAGCCCCAAACCATCACCACCAGGAGCTCTACCTGGATGAAATTTGAACGAAACTGGAGAATTTATAGTTCTGAAAATTTCCTAAGTGACGATGATATAGCAGGTCTGGAGATTCTCCTCACAGACCCACCACTCTAAGTCTGGAAAAAGATGAAGGATGCTCGGAGCTTAAGTCCACATACACTTTCCAGTGCACAACCACACTACAACCTTCGTCCCCTCTCCCCAACTGAAATGCTGTACAGTCCTCTCTCCTCACTAAAGCCTATGTTCATTCCTTCACACACTCTTTCTCACAAACATGGATGAGACACCTACAATGTAGCAGGTAGTGCTAGGATCCAGGGCCAAGTCTGTCACAAAGTGGGGAAGAAAAGGGAAGAAGGACCCTTCAGGGATTTGATGCTGAGCTGGGGTTTCCAGGACAACAAAGAGGAGAGAGTCCACCAAGAGATATGGACCAGTAGGGCAGGTTTGAGGGCCACAGATTTACATCCTGGGTTTGGGGGTGATGGGGGAATTCAGCCAGTGGGTCCTGTTGAGATGCTCGGCACTGGGTGGTTTGTCATGGTGGATGACATCACACTTGTCATCAAAATGAAGGGAAAGCCCTGTCATTTGGAATGCTGTGGGGGTGGAGGGGTGAAAGTCTTAGTTCATTCACCTGGATTGCTATAACAGAACTGGGTATCTTAGAAACAAACAGAATTATTTCCTCAGATTCTGAAGATGGGGAAGTTCAACTTCAAGGTAGATGTGGTGTCTGGTGAGGGCCACTTTCCAGCTAATAGGACCCTTCTGTGTCCTCATGTAGTTGAAGACATGAGAGAACTAGGATCCTGTGTGTGTTCCTTAGGAGTGGGGGCAAAGGGGCTGTACATTTGTATATGTGTGTGTGCACCTATGTATGAGCTATGAGCACCAAGGCTACAGGAGGACGTGGAGCATCCTGCTCCATCACTCTCCACCGTGCTCCTTTGAGACTCTCATTTAACCTGGAGCTAAAGTGACAGCCAGCAAAAGTCAGAGGTCCTCCTTGGGCCACACATGCAGCCACTTCCAGCACCCTACTTGGGTACTTGGGATTGGAAGTCAGGTCCTCGGGCTCTCACAGAAAGAACTCTGATCCATTGAACCATTTCTCCAGCTCTTCTAGGATCCCTTTCATGAGGGCACCAATCCTGTTTCTGAGAGTTCTGCATTTATGATCCCATCCTTCTCCCCACACCATCCTCCATATGAGTCAGAATTCTGGGAGGACACAAACATTTCCATCTCGGTCTTCAGAGAGACTCAAGTGGAAGCTGGTACAGAGGAATTCACTGAGCAATGGTGGGCATGCCTCTCTGAGCTGAAGAGAGGTGCAGACACTGATGGCACGAAAAGGGAGTGTTGGTAGACATTCTCCCTCTGTCTTCCACTACCAAAGGGAGACCAGCCAAGCCTGGGGGAACAGGAAGCCACCATGTCTGTATGCCAAATGCACGTGGTCTTTGCCTACACCTCAGCATTTTCTCTTCTCATCATCGCCTACAGGCTGCTTCAAGTCATGACGGTATTCCATTGTACTTCCCTTTACAATTGCAGAGCTTACTAGTTAGTAGAGGAGACTGACAAGTGGATAACTTGAATTTACTGTAGTTGCCTACTCTACACCTTTTGGTGTCATTGCCAAAAGCCATTGAGATTACAGAGGGAGGGAAGAAGACTCTAGAAACAGTCATGGCTACACCAAAATTTTAAATTACTTTGAGATTGACCTTAGGGATTTGAATAGAAAATGTTAATTTATTTCCTAGTTGAAACCTGGTTCCAGGGCTGGTGAGATGACTCAGCAAGTAAAAGTGCTTGTCACCCTGATGACCTGAATCTGATCCCTGAGAACCCACTACCTTAAGATGCCCTCTGAACTTCATTCTTACACACATAAGCAAATAAACGTTTAAAAAAAAAAAAAACACTTCCAAGAAAAATCAAGATAGTTTTTCCTTAAGAGAAAACTAATTAAGCTAAATTTAATCTCATTTCACTCTGCCTCTGCCTCCTTTAGTGCTGGGATTATAGGTGTATGCCACTGTGCCCAGCTCAATACTTGAATTCTAAAGTAACAAAAAGTCTCCATTATTTCACTTTCTCCAAATAAAACTAATTTGGGGATTAAAAATATTTTGGGAAGCTGGACATGATGAGGCAGGAGCATTGCTGCAAGTTCAAGACCACCCTGAGTAATAGGGTGTTCCAAGCCAGCCTTGCCTATAAAATAGACCCTGTCTCAAATAAAATAAAACTAGTGGGGAAGGAAATGGGGCTAGAGCTTGGCAGTAATCAGTTCATTCACCGTGTGTGAAGCCTTGGTTTCAGTGTGTCGCACCACGAGCAGGTAAGGAAAGGCAGTTGCTTTTCTGATGTGTCCTTGGGTCAGTGAGGTGGATACAAAAACCCACCATTGAAAGAGAAGCTTGACTTTAGAGGAGGAAACAGGTTAGCTCATGGAAGCGGAGTTCATTACGGAGCGATTTCACTGAAGACACAGAAGTCAAACCTATCCATGTAATGAGTTGCCACCTCAGAGAGCAGAGGCATGTTCATCAGTCATTCCTATTTGCATATGGGAAACCCGAAGCAATAGCACTAGCACGCAAAAACAGCGGAGTCTCCTAAAAGAAGGCAAGGTTTTCAAGGCCCCGTCAGTGATTCCGTGCCAAGGGGTTGGGGCACACGTGCCACAAACTGTGCTAAACCACATGACCCTCCCCTGCACCCCTGTGAACACAAGGCCACCAGTCGTCCCGAGGTGGCGGTTGCTCCGTAGCTCCATGCATGACCTTTGTCCAGTCACAGGAGAGAATGTCACCCACTTGGTGTCCACAAAGAATCCTTGTCAGCTGTCACAGCTGCCAGCGGCTCTACCCGTGCAGGGAACTACAGCTGTAACAGATCCTCTGAAGTCTGGAGGCCTGACCTCACCATGGGAAAAACTCATTCTTTCACAGCCAGGAAAAAAAAAAAAAACCTTCTAAAATGAAATTAAAGCAAAACAAAATGGAAAAAATAAGAGAGCAGAAACAAGATGGGATGGCTCATGGTCTGCTTCGTGGCGGCTTTTTCTGCTGAGCTCACTCATGACTGTTTTTGCTTTTCTAATTTCAGGGCAGGCCCTGGCCATCTGGAGGTCAGAGAAGGAAGCTTCTAGAATATCACCCAGCTCATCCCTCTGAAGCCACACAGCTCAAACAGCAGCCAGGATGACTCCCAGGGGCCACAGTGACCTCAGCCAGGAGGGCCTGTTCCCAAGGCTCTTCCACCTGCAGCCTTGGCAGGCCTGTGATTGCTAACTGGCCGCTCCAGCTCTTGGAAGGCATCCCAAGAGTGATATTTTTACTGAGAGACTCTGTGAAGGTTGGGGGTGGGGCGGCTGGGGGTGGGGGGCAGAGACAGTATTGGAAAGCTTTTGTGAGCGGTACACAGGAGAAGCTGGTGATGCTGGGGAGATGACAAAGTAAACCAGGTCACTGTTACTGCCATTTCGTTCTGCTCTCAGTGTTCCTGGCCTAGGCCTGGCTCTGCCTCGCCTGAGCTCTCCGGTTGCCAGGCTAGTTTCTGTTTGCACAATGATGTGCACTTTGGACTCCGTGTAAACCTGTTTCCTTGAAGCACCTCAAACGTTGAGACCATCATTCTGCTCTTTCCTCTCCTCTGTCTCTGTCCTAGATTCATATTTAAAATTCCTCTCCTGTGGCATCACAGGAGACTTAGGTAGGAAGTGATCTCCCGAGTCATGTAGACTAAGGTGTGAGCGCACACGGTAGCTGCAGGAGATACCGCAGCTTGCTTGCCTGTTCTCTCCTTTCTCCTACCTACAACCCCAGATGACTGGCTTGTTTGCCCAGCCTCCCTTTTAGCCTTGGGTGGCCATGAGTCATAATTCCAGCCAAAGAGACGCAGGAACAAGGCAGTGCGCCCTTGGGAGTGTTTGCCCCGTAAAGAGAACAGCATACCTAGTCCTGTTGTCTTTCTTGGAAACAGGCACAACAGTTGAAGGAAGAAGCTATGGTGGCTCCCAGAGACAGCTAGCAGGTGAGGAGGCTGAGCTTCTTACAGCGAGACCCTCATCTCTCCTAACACTGGGTTGCAGATCCCTCTGGCTGCTCATCCATCCCACTTCTCGTCCTTCCAACACTCACTTAGCAGCACACCTCTGTAGCGCCATCTGACCCTTGGCTTTCCACACCCCTACCAGTGACCCTGTTGCTGGACGGTAGGTGCTCCTTATCTTCTCAGTTGCCTCTGTTGTACTTTTAGCATTGAGGACTGTTTTGATACTGTGGCAAGAATATAAGAGAGCCTCTTCTCAGCTTCTTAAGGGTTAATGTAATACAGAGGACACAATGTGCAACAGAGCACTCAACTCCCCATCTCCCCTTCCCTTTGGCCTCCCAGCTCATCATCATCCTGCTCCCTGTTTCCATGAATCTGACTAGATTAGATTCCTTTGGGGAAGAAAGAAAGAAAGAAAGAAAGAAAGAAAGAAAGAAAGAAAGAAAGAAAGAGAGAGAGAAAGAAGTATTTGCTCTATGATGACAGGCTTTTCTCACTGAGCACACTATCCTCAAAGCTCATTTGTACCACTATAAATAATAGGATCTCCTCCTTTTTAATGGCTGAGTAGTATTCCATTTTGTGCACACATTTAAAGTATTAACATCACTTTTCCTGGGTTTCGCCTACAGTCAGACTCACACGTGTCCTTGAAGTGGGGAACACTGTAACTCAGTGAACATAGTGATGTCTCCTGGCACCTCTACCTCCAGCATTGTACACAAAGCTCACTAAAAATGTAATCTTCCTTCTTCTCCAGATATTTCTTCCGTTATTTCAAGTGCACAGGCAGAATAATGTTTGGAAGATCTTAGGTTTCTATATCAGCTCGGTCAAACTTGCCCAGTCACAATGCTGTCATACTCTCCCTTGTCAAGTGAGCCATTTTAGCTTTGTTTGTTTGTTTGGTTGGTTGGTTTGGTTTTTTGAGACAGAGTCTCTCTGTGTTAGCCTTGGCTGTCGTGGACCAGGCTGGCTTCGAACTCACAGTGATCTGCCTGCCTCTGCCTCCCGAGTGCTGGGATTAAAGGCCTGTGCCACCACACCCGGCTCAAGTGAGGCCATTTTGTTTGTGGTTGTTATCAAATACTTAAGAGGCACATAATAATTAGGTAATAAATGTTAGTCATTATTCTCAGCAGAAAGACTGCTGCTGCCACCCCTAGGGCCATTTTAACAGACACCATCAGTGAGTTTCCTACTGGAAAGAGACTGGTTCATGGCCAAAGCCTCACTTCACTTTTGGTAGAAGGAAGCTCATTGTTAGCAAGACATTATGATTGTTCTGAAAGCTTCACTGTTAGTGGAAGAAGACAAGCTAGAAACTATAAAGCCAGTTGTGGGAGTACACACACTGTCCAGCACCAAGGTGGAAGGTACCAGAAGATCAGGCATTGCAGCCCAGGATACTTAGTAAGAATTGTAAAATTAATGCTCAATGAAAGTAGAAGGAAGGACATGAAGGATGAAGGAAACCCTGGGAAAAGGTGCTTTTGCCCCTCACGTCCAAATAATACTAATTAGTTCCTTTTCTTCTCTCTTGTTTTTGCTTCCTCTGGTTTAAAAATAAAGTGTCCTGTTTTAGTTCTAATTATGCCTTTTATTTTCATATTTATAAGATTAAGATTGCACAAACTGCCCAGCACAAGCTGTGATCTTAGGCACTTGGTGTGTGTGTGTGTGTGTGTGTGTGTGTGTGTGTGTGTGTGTGTGTGTGTGTGTGTGAATGTGTGAGTGTTTGAGAAGGAAAGGGCCTGGAGCCCAACTGGGGGACGCAAAATGCTTATGTAGTGTGAGAACTTTGTTGACTTAAGTCTCAGGATTGTTCTCCCAGGCAAGGAAAACCATCTTTAAAAACAAACAAACTTGTATTCTGGGGTAATTCCCAGAAAAGACGCAGGTATGCTTAGTGAGATGGGATTTGGTTTTGTTTTTCAAGCTGCAACGGAGTGGCGAAAGGTCAGCTCTGTGTTGTAACCCACGCTGGTGCCTCTCTCCCGTAATCCAAACCGCAGCCCTCGGAAAGGGGGGGGGGGGGGGAAACCAGGCAGCATGGCAATTAGTAAAACGAAATTTCAGTTTCTAAATGCCTGCCCCCGGATACCTTAGGAAGTGAACTGCTGAGTTTTAGAATGTTCTGGAAAAACTCTGGGGGTTGGAATTTCAGAATAGTTTCCTTAGGAGAAAGCTGCTAGGACTATTTCCATAAAAAGAAGTCTGTGAGATGGAAATTGAACAGAAGGAGACAAGAAGCTCAGGAGTGAGATCTTGGGGACGGTGTTAGAGGGGCTAATGGATTGGAAGGGGTCTCTTATGGAGTCCTAGCTCACCTGCAAGGAGTGCTTGTGGCCTGAGTGCTTCTCCCTACGCCTGGACATGCATTACACATCTCTAGACAGAGATGTCATCGCCCTGAGGTCCCCATCACTCTACCCTCATAGCCAATGAAAGAATCAGCCCACCTATACCCAAGCCATGAAACTGTCAACTGAGCCAATCACATGACAACGTCATGAGAACAGAACATTTTAGACAGGTATAGTGGCTCATGTCTGTAATCCCAGTACACAGAATGCAGAGGCAGGAGGATTGCTCTTGAGTTTGAGTCAAGCCTGGGCTATATATAGATTAAGACCCTGTCTTAAAACCCTCCAACCAGGGGCTGCCTGGATGGGTTGGAAGTTGCTGGCACAAGCCTGAGGACATGGTGACAGCTCCAAAACTTCCTTCAAAAGAACAACTGTGAAGGTGAGCATCTTTAGTCCCACAGCCCTGTCATGGGCTAGGAGGGGAGGCTGGGACAGGAGATGGTCCCCGAAGCGTCACTGTCATCCAGCCTGCAATGTGAAGTGCAGCAGAAGTCGTTAGAAAAATCTCACTTCAACAAGGCAGAAGGAGAAAACAAACGGCTGAAAGTTGTCCTCTGACCTCTACACATGAGCCATGGCCCTGCATGTGCCCACAACTCCCTCACCCCCAGCACACACATAAAATTAATAACAATAATAATAACAACAGCAATAACAATAATAAACAGTAAGTAAATGAAGAGGGGAGAAGGAAGGGAGACTTCATTTCAAGTCACATCCCACCTTCCTTGCTCTCATTGCTCATTAGATGAAGCATTCTAGACTCAAAGTAGCAATTCACCCAATATCTTTGGTTGTGGTAAGAAGCTATCTTCATACACCAGGAGCTAAAAGCCTCAGGTAGACACCACTCCCCTGCCAGCCTGAGGCCAAAGCTTAGTGTAACAATGAAGTGCGTGGACTAGAACTTCATTGACCCTCTGGCTACTTGACTCCTATCCTAAGAAGCTGAGCAGTAGAGACTGTGGAAAGGGCAAGTCTACCTAATCCATCAACAGGGCCACTCTTTTCTGAGGGGTTACATTCTGTGGCAACTCCATCAACCAAATCCATAGGTTCAAGCTCTAAGCCTGAATCCCTCAAAAAGCTCACCCTATTTGGAGTTCAGTTGAAAAGATACTCAGTTTAAAAAGTGGTCATTAGAGTGATCCTAATGCAAGCTGACTGGTCTCCTCACTCACAGAGAGGAGCAGAGACACAGAGGCTGGCACAGAAGGAGAACGTCATGAACGTGAAGGCAGAGAGCAAATGATGCTCCACAAATCCAGCAATGGAGACTGGCAGCAAGCCATCAGAGCAAGGGGTGAGGCAAGTATCAGCCTTTTTCACACTTAGTGGGAACCAACCCCGTGATGCCTGCATCTCAGAGCTCCTTTCTGCAGAGCCATGAGAGAATAAGTTAGCCACCTGGTGTGCGGTGCTTTGTTACTGCAGCCTTAGGAAGCTAACAGCACCTTAAATACTCTGTTGTCAGGCCAGCAAAACAGCTCAGCAAAACAGTAAAGACACGTGCCACCAAGCCTGAAGAGCCAGGTCAATCCCTGAGAACCACATGGTGAAAGGAGAGAACCAGTTCTCACAAGTTTTCCTCAAACCTACATATACACACATGGTGTATGTGCATCCCACACACATACAGAATAAATAAATCAATGTAATAAAACCTCTATATGCTGCTTGTTTCCTCCATCACTTCTTTAGAGCTCTTCCTCCCTTATCATAATCCCCTTTCTACATACATATGTGCCTATCCACACACATAAAGTTTAAATTTAGATTTTTGCATATAAGAGAAAATATATATTTGTCTTTCTGAGACTGGCTTATCTTGCTTAACACAATGAGCTACAGTTCTCTCCATTTTTCCTAAAGATGTCTTCATTTCCGTCTTTTTACAAGTGTTTCATAAAAACAAGAAGGAAGGACTATCTGGTAAGAGGATAAGGGTGAGTCAGCGGGAGGTGGGGGGGTTGGGAAAGACTGGAGGAGGCACATGAGAACAAAGGGCACTGATTTCTATGTGTGAAAATGTCACAGTGAAACAAACACATTTTCTTGAATGCTAACTAAAAGCATAGTTAAAAAATACCAAAAAACAAAAAAAAAACCCAGTCCTTAGGATCTGTAAACAGGGCATGCTCGTCATGAACAGGAGAGCTGGCCACTGAAATGTTTTTTCTGCACGTTTCATAGCGGTGTTGTTGGTGCAGACTGATATGTGAGATTCTCATAGGACAAATAGCAAAACGTGCTGTTTTCTTTCATTTCTTACTGGAGAAGACCTGCCCAGCTCCTGTTAATTGGCACCAGGCTAGCTCATTTCACACACAGCTCGGGTCTAAACAAGAGGGGAATTGAGTGTGTTAAGCCTGTCAGAACCATCTTCCTGTAGTCATAACATGTGTGAATCTGTAGAGCATATGCTCCTTCCCTAAGAGCACTGTGGATGTAGGGAAAAGTAGTAGTAATGCTTTTTGGAACCCAGTCTTCTACATCTCCCTAGCCATGAGCAGCTAGTGTGCACTGAACCCTTAAGGACTGTAATGCCTCACTCTTCCTCTCTTTCTGTGTGTATGTTCACATGAGCCGAAGTGTCTGTGAATATGCATGTGAAGGCCAGAGGACAACCCCAGCTGTTGTCCCTCCGGAGCCACCCACTTTTGTTGTTGTTTTGAGACAGGGTCTCTGAGTGGCCTAGAGCTGCAAACTGTCCAGTGAGCCCCAGGGATCCTCCTGTCCCTGCCTAACCAGCACAAGGATTGCAAGAGTTTGCTCACACACCTGGCTTATGATGTGGGCCCCAGGAAGTGAACTCAGGCCCTTGTGTTTGCAAGGCAAGCCCTTTTCCAGCCCAGGTATCTCCCCAGTCCCAGTATGTCAACATTTTTTGTTGCTGATTGCTAGGGACTCAGAAAAACTCAGGAAAAGACACAAAAGAGCTCCAGAATATTACTGAATTTCTTTGGGCCCCATGATATATGTTGCTTAGAGATTAAAACATATCCTAGCAAGTTTTTAATGGAGTAATATCTCCATAGCCTAAAGGAAACTGATTTCGGACAGTTTCCTGGCCAGAGATACATCAGAGGTGCCCCGGATCATGCTGGGAGACACTGACATCAACAGGAAAGCAAAGCAAGTGGAAATTAATATTTAGCAAGAAAGTTTTCTGAATTCGGCTTTCGCAAAAATTATCCATTTGGCTTGGCTAAGTATTTACATGGAGCAGGTCATGAAAATACCAGCTATCTACGCCCTGCACGGTTCCCCAGCATTTACGTTTCCTCACCCTGTTTCTCTTTGATCTGACTTTTTCCTTCCCAGCTCCCAAGCCCAACTGTTAACCAAACTCCACCCAAAGGCTGCACCCTACCGGTCCTAATACAAAAACAGAAAACTAAACTAAAGTTGGGTATAGCAGGGGGAAAAAAAGTCATAACTCTCACTTCACTGGCTCAGAGGGCAACACTTTAAGTCCAATTTGCAAAAGGCCATCAACAGCATTTGCAAAGGGGAGAAAGAGTGACTGTACTTGGGATTCAATTTGTGGCATGCCTGTGGGAGCTTCCAGTCACCTAACCAAGTAACCATTCCAGAATGTCACCATAGTTTGAGTGTCAAAGTCCCTCCAAGGTTGGTATGTTTCAATACCGCCCCAATTAGTAGTGCTATTTGGAAGGCTTTAGAACCTTCTGGAGGTGAAGCCTTGCTGGAGAAAGTGGGTCACTGGGGGTGGGGGGGGAGGCCTTGATGTTTGACAACCTGGCCTGCTTCCTGTCTGCTCGCTGCTCCCTGGGACTCAAATGTGATAAGCTGCCTCAAACTCCTGCCACCATGCCTTGCTCACAGTGATGAACTGTATCCGGCCTTCTCTTACATTGCTTTTATTGGATACTTTGTCACAAGAAGAAGGACAGTAACAGTAACTAATACAGACATGCTTCAGGGCAAGGTCTTTAAAAAAAAAAATAGTGGGAGAAAAGACTTTAGGTTAGAATTCAAATAATCTGGAGACAAGCATTGATGACGGGCCAACAAGCCAGCACATGTGAGCAGAGACACGGCTTCTGTGAACCTTAGAGTTGCCTGTATTTTGAGTCCTCTCCGCAGTCACTTTGGGGTTGTTACCCTCTTAATAGCAGTGATTCTGAATGTGCAGCCCTTGTCCTCTGCAGCAATCTACAGTCAAGGTCTGCGGAAGAGGCCAGGGCTGTGTGGATGTTCTTGCCACCTTGCCTGCTGTCGTCCAAACCTCAGAAACTTTCTTACCATGGAAGGCTATTATAAGGATTAGTGAGAATATGTGCAGACTTCAAGGGCTTATTCTGAGCAGGTACTCAACGTCTGCTTCAGTCCACCATGGGATGTGGTAGGTTCTTTATCGTCGTAACCCTCAATTTCTAAGAGAGCACACATAAAAGATAAACACAGTTACTCTTTTCATTGCTGTGACTAAACAGCTACAAAACACCAGTGCTGCTGATTCCCAGGTAAGAGAGATCCACATTGTGTGGAAGACGGGTGGGTCCGACCCCTGGCCATGCAGCTAATCCACAGAAAAGTTCCAGGGGACAAGCCCCATTAGCTTCCATCTTGAGCAAGACTGTGAGACACCTGAGCAGCTTTGGGCTCTCTCCACCTGTCTGCTGTTTAACTGATCTGGGACACGGAGCAGACAGGCAGAGTTGAGTCCGGGCACCGGCCACAATCCACATTAGCTGTGGTCATGCAAGAAACTTCGGGCTTAGATCTCTGTCTGCCTGCCAGCTGCTAACCCGCCTAGCCCGTGTGGGTCACAGAGCACATAGGCAGAGCCCTGCCTTCTCTAGAAGGCGTGTGGAGCACCGAAGCAGCTTTGGGCTCCTGTCTCTCTCAGTCCCCAGCCACTTACCAGCCTAGCCCATCTGTGATACAGAGCATACACAGGCAAGAGCTGAGTCCAGCCAGGCACCGGCCACACTCCACATTAGCTGTGGCTTTTGGACTCAGATCTCTCTGCTCCCACCTAAAGTTTACTACTCTAATGGAACTAGGACACAGAGCAGACGGGTGGAGCAGACTGGCATGGGGCACATTCCACATTAGCTGCCATTCTGTGAGCAACTTTAGATTTGGATCTCTCTCTGCGCTGGCACATCGGCTTTGCCAGGTCACAAAGGAAGAGGATACAGCTAGTACACATGAGACTTGATAGGGAGAGGCCAGCTGTTAGGGGAGGAGGGCTCCTGTTTGAGGACTAGGGGATGGAGGGAGATGGGATGAGGGAGGGGGATACAATTAGGATGTGAAGAATTCAAACTGCAGAATAAGCAAGTAACTTATATTGCTAATCCCACTACATGGGAATAGCTCTGAGACTGGCTGACACATGGATGTCTATGCATAGAAAATGCTTCTTGTTGGCTACAGAAGCCCTGTGAATTGTTATTAGATGCCATTCTTCATGTGGCATGAATGAAGATTTATAGATGTCTTTTTTTTTTTTTTCACATACAAAGAGCAGAGAACCAGCCTTACTTGTTATGTGCATCACGTACACCTTATACATTTATAATTTTAGGACAGTATAATGCTTGTGAGAAATTATATGTTTTCAGAACTAAAGAACCAGACACTGATACTGGATCAGACCTGACAGGATTCATTCCTCTCAGCATGCTAGACACTGACATCCTGCATCCTTCATGTTCCAGAACCAAGGGCTTCAATTGCTATGCCTCATCAGAACAGGACAGCTTTCAATCCCAATTGGTCCAGCATTTCAGACTGTCCTACACAGGACTCTAACTAAGCCTGGGATTTCTCCACATTTAGAAACAGGACCACAAATGCTATTCCTAGCTTGTTTAACCATTTCCCCAATTTTATTTGGGCCCCTACAAAGATATTATTCACCCCAAATCAGCCAGAAGGTTGGACTCAGGGATGCCTCACCTTTCCTTTATCTTTCATTCTTAGGTTTGGAGATAGGGTTAAAAATATATAAGGGGGAATATAGAAATATATAAAAAAGATAGGACAAAAGTAGATTAGTGAATCAACTCCTCAACTTAATGCCTTGTTACTCACAAGGTTATTTTTAATTTACTGATAGAGAATTTTGTATATAGATGGAAAATAAGTTTTATTTTAGATACATTGGTATAGAATTCAAATTTAAGATATTCTTCAGACACAATATATATATATATTTCTACTCTAATATGTGGTATTGTACCCATACAACTCAATTATAATTCAAGGTTTACTTTTAGTACTCTGAAAGTGCTATTGTAGGTTGTTTAGGATAAGTAAGTTATACAAGTTAATTGTTAGTTGATCAAATCATGGCCATATCAATTACTAGTCTATTTTTATCACAAGAATATACATCCGAGTGTAAGAGATAGATATGTTTCTATAGAAAGATAAGGTAAAATAGTTAGGCCTTCAAAAACCTCAGAGACCTACAGAATATGGCATTTAAATAAGAGATTTGATACCCTATGATCATATAGAGGAAAAGGAGGTCCCCCTCAGTCACAGGTATAGAGGAAGGGAATAGGGTGAAAGCGGGAGGGAAGGAGTAATGGGAGGATACAAGGGATGGGATAACAATTGAGATGTACTATGAATAAATTAATAAAAAGTATAAAAGGAAAAAAGATGTTTTTATTATTTTAAAGATACATTTGCAATGAGAAAGGTTAACTCCTGACAACACCCAGCCTACCTCAAAGAAGACGATGAGCATCAAAGAACCTCCTTATGGAGATGGCTTCAAATGTGGCAAACAAGCCATTGGGCAAAATGTCCTCAGACAGAATTCTGCCTAAAAATGGACAAGCTTGGATGCAGACAAAGTTGGTGGCCAAATTCTGCCAAGACAGGGTAAGCAACTCCTCAATAGTTCCTGCATCACAAATATGTCTGTCAGATATATTGGGCCAGAAGGCTGAAGACGATGCTCCAATGGCATAGAGTATTTTGGAAGACTGTTCAGGCAGCAAACTGTCTCTTTCATCTTCTCATTTGGGTAGCTGGTAACCTGCACTCCCTGTATACTCAGGTAATTAATTTTCTTCCTTCTGAAGTCTCTGATGGGGTCAAAGACCAGATAGTTTAGTTTTACAATTAAGCCTAGTTGTGTATGGGTTAAGATGTTTTTAGGTCCAGATAGATGTTTTAGTTAATAATGACGAGATATGATAGATATTGATTTACATTCAGAATTTTAGATGCACCAAGATAGGAAAGATGTTTTCTTCAAGGCTGCCAAATAAAAATAGCCAAAACACTATGAATGTAACATTTATATAATTCCTGATTGTTTCATGGCTTTTCTTGCTGTAGGTAGTTTATTGTATATAAGTGTAATAATTCAAATGTATTGTAAAAATTAATTAAAAATTATAATAATGAATTAATTAAGCCAAAAAAGAAGGAATGGTTTATTCTGGCTTACAATTTGATGGGATGTAGTCCATATCTACATACATACATACATATATACATACATACACACATACACACATACACACATACATACATACATACATACATACATACATACATACATATATAGCTCTGGAATGTAATACCTAACCCATCTAGCCAATTGGTGAGCCAAATTCAGTGAGAGACCCTGTCTCAAAAACAAAGTAGAAAAATAATTACACACATACACACTAGATGGTTGTGGGAAAGATTAAGCTTTGTCACAGGTGGAAGCAGTCTTGGCAGGCTTTACCCTTGGGGCATCCTATGAATACCTTGTGACAGACTGAGTGGAGCCATCCTGGGCCTGCAATTCAGGAAGCAGACCTGGGAACCCCAACTGGGCTATTTTTTTTCTAATTGACCCTCAACGGGAGGAGACCGCCCTTCCCATGTGACTCAGGCAGGTGGAGGAGGAGAGAACAACAGGTTCAGCCCGGACTTGGTCGCGTGTGGAGCAGCAAATAGGCCGGACCAGCACTCAGGCCAGAGAGACACCTAAGGACCCGTCCCATGGAACGGATACTGGAAGGTTCACTTTTTGTCCCTTTAACCTTTTTTCCTTCTTGTGTAAGCTAGTTGGGTTGTATAATAAAGTTTAATTGTTAAAAAACAGAGCCAACAATGATAGATAGATAGATAGATAGATAGATAGATAGATAGATAGACAGATAGATAATCAACCACCCCAACCATTCTTACACTCTTGTATGTTTCTGCCACTTCCAATTTGATTTTTTTTCCTAATATCCTTTATCGACTCCAATTCTCTTCACCTATGTAATCAACAGTTCTTCTTTCTCCCATTCCCAGCCAATGGAAAACTTGCAGGCTCCTTCTATATGCAGAGAGACGTACCACAGAGTGGGGTTTGAGATAGGACACTGTGCCTTCCACACTGCACTACAGTTCCTCCATCTTTCAAAGTTTTCTGCCCTGGTATCTGCTTTGAATCACTGTACTTGCAGCCATCATCCAGTTGGGTAGGAGTCCTTTGCACAAGCCCTACAACAGTGGCCCTAATAACTGATACAGTATTTACAGGGTAGGTAGTGTATACAGTGCCTACACACTAAACAAAAATAAGGCTTACTTCCAGGTAGGGACAAACTTTTTCATAGTAATCAGGGCAGGGCTGTGTATAACTGAAAACTTACACATTTGTTATTTCTTGAATTTTTGCATATGATTGACCAAAAATAACTGAAATTTCTGAAAAGGAAACAGATTGAGGAAGACTAGTATACTTACCTTTTCAAATTTATTCACAACACACACTGATGTACTTCAGTCTCGTACTCTGGGCCCTGCCTGTCTCTCCGATTTATCTTCAGTAATGAGTCATCAGGAACACCTTCAGTGTCTCTACACCATTTGGGGGCTCCTTTAGTACCGTCCCATGTTTCCCTATTTGACTTTGATGTTTCTTTTGTCCTTTGAGTTCGCTCAACAGACAACTCAGTCCTTTAAAAAAAACAAAAAAAAAAAACAAAAAAAAAACCAAGTTTCATGTAGCCCATGCTGACTCCCAAACTCTATAGCCAAGGATGACCTTTAATTTCTGATCACCCTGCCTCCACCTCCCAAGTACTAGTCTAATGGGCATGTGCCACCATCTACGCAGTGCTGGGCGTAGAATATCATGCTAGGCAAGTGCTATACCAACTGAACTATGTCCCAAGCCCCAGCACACAATTTCCTCTCCAATACAGTTGCTCCCTAGTGCACAGTGACAAGTTCCCTCTTGACACTGGCCGTGTTCATAGTTGTTCCATCTGGTGGCAATTCCTTCTTCTTTCCCCCATTCCTCAACCCATATTCCTTTGTCTATTGAGGTATAGAGGCCTGGGCATCCCATCCTGTGTATTTCTTGCCCCCACCCCCCATTTCTAAGACTCTGGCTTTGGCTTGGTGAAAACTGGTATAGTTGAAGGAGCAGTGGGCCTGGGCCAGAGCCAGGGCCAGTTCTGACTGTACACTACTACACCAGAATAGCCCTCCTTCATCTATGAAACTGATGAGTGGGATGTGAAAGTCTCTCCAAACTTCCACTGAAGACTTCAAGTTGCCTCAAGTCTCCAATTTTCTATGATCCAATATTGTAAATCCTGTTCCTTCCACATTGAGACAATGCCTGCTGTTTACAAAACAAGTTAAAGTATCATGGTATTTATTTCTGAGAACACGAGAAGCGTATTTCCAGGACATAACAGTCATTATCAAGAGGAAAGTTTATTTTTCTTTTTCTTATTTGGCCCCTGACTTTGATTGTAAACATATAATCAAATGTCCTCTAAAGTAAGCTGTGTACAAATAGAGATTGCACTTGCAAATTAAGCTGCTTTATGCTTATTGGCTCACCCACACCCCACTCACTGGCTTTAAGTGGTGGGAGTAAAAGTAACAGGATTGCCCTGGGGCTCAGCTTGACCACTGATCAGGCAGTTAAGCCTTGTTAATGTCTATCTGTGCCCTACACTGATGCTGGCAAGTGAGGGGCTTCCACTTCCAGAGCCAGGAGCCCCTGATGTGAGCTCCACCCCCACTTCTTCTCCTGCTTAAAATCCTCCCTTTTTCTCAAAAGCATCCAGAATCTTCTCTCAGGTCTCCCCCTTCCCCTGTTTCTCTTGAGCACTTCATCTTACCCAGGAAGTTGTTGCCTTCCACATAGGAAGGAGCAGGCCAAATCCATCCATCCCACCTCCACCTCACAGCTTCTGGAAGACCTACTGTAGATAATTTTCATTCCAAGTGTTTTCTTTCCAAATTCAGTCGCGGGTTTGATCTTCATCATCTTCTTGATGAACTCCAAGTATGCACACCATTGGTGAAGAATGAAGGAGAAATGTGTTGGGCTCAGTGGTCCTTGGAAGCTTGCTGTCTGGGCATGCTCCATTCACCAGAGCAGGACTTCTTACCATCATGCACAGGGTTTGTTCTTGATAAGAATCAGCTTGAGCCTATAATTGTATCCATGGTGAACTTTAGAGAAACTGAAGATGTTTTCAAAATTTTGTGCCTGGGATCAAACCAGGGTCTTAGCATGCTTATCACTCAGTCTCCCATTGACCTATACTCCCTCCAAGTCCTGTTTCTACATGTGAGATGTGTGCCTGATGCAGAGGGTTATTGAAGGCCAATCTTGAGGAAAATGGCCTTTAGCTCTGAGCAAAATATCCTTGCCCTCCCCAGGACCCAGTGGACACCTATACAGAGATCTCTCTTCTGTGCATGGCTTCCAACCTCAGGTTTGCATACGTTCAGATAGGGCTGTCTTCATCTATACCGGAATATCCTTTCATCAGAACCCTCTTGGATGCTTGTTAAAACGGGAATCCTAGCTTTGCCCAGACTCAGGGAATGAGAATATCACAGTAAGCTTTCTTGCTTACTGTGAATTCTAATTTCAGTCTGCTGGCTAAGACACTTAGGAGATTTAGAGGAAGGTGCTGTCCTCTAAGGACCACTGTGTAGGGAGCGTGGGAAGAGGGCATGGGGTGGGGACATTTTGAAAAACAGGGACTTCATTCACAATGCACACAAAGCCATACTTCATTTTGTGTTATGCTACCAGCTTCTCATCACAGACTCCACCTTCTCTAGTTGCCTGGTCCCTCACACCTATGTCACTTTAGAAACCCTGAATATAGGAGTATCAGTACACATGCAAGATGGGATGCTGGTGGCCTATTTCTTTTAGGAATTTAAACTTCCTCCCACTTCCTTCCTCAAGTCTAAGGATCTCACTTCAAGCCTTGATGGAGGAGCCAAGGCATTCATTCAATAGATCAATAGATCTACTGTGCTATTCAGAGAACTTCCTTATGGGTGTGTGCAGAGGGAGTGTGTGTGCACATGTATGTATGGGAAGTGGGGGTGGAGACCAGGGTTGGTATCAGGTGATTTTTGAGACAGGACCTCTCACTGAACTTGATGTTCACTGAATGACTAGACTTGCTAGCCAGTGAGTTCTGAGAATCTGCCCGTCCCCCACCCCTCCACATTAGAGTGGCAGACACCCATAGCAGTACCCAGATTTTTGCTTGGTTATCGAGATCCAAACTTAAGTCCCCATGCTGTGCAGCAAGTGCTTTTACCCAATGAACCATCACCCCAGCCCCCCAAAAGGGACTTCTGACACAAGAAGTCTCCAGACAGATTGGAGTCGTTTACTTAGAACCCAGCTAATAGAGTTTGAGAAGTGGTCCTTTGATATTCCCTCCTGCCCAAATAATTTGCGCATGGAAATCTCCCCAAAGGCATTAATATTTTCCAGCCTTAATTTACACAGATGCTGTTTGACTTACGACAGGGTTACAGCCCAATAAAAGAGCCACAGATGGAAAGCACTTAAGTGCATAACACATGGAATACAGCCAGTCTACCAAACACCACAGCCTAGCCTGGTCTACCTCAGATTCCCTCAGAATACAGACTATGTTAGTCCAATGATCATCTCACACGAAGTCTGTTTTATAAGCAAGTGTTCAATATCTCAGGTAACTTATTGAGTACTGTACAGAAAGTGAAAGGAAGACAGGTGCCATGGATACAACTGCATCATTCTGAAGACAAAAGTTATCCTGTCAAGCTGCCATGATGATCATCCTTATGTCTGTGCAGAGGCACATGCTCATGTTCACACTTACAGACACATAATCACGCACACACTCACACACATATTTAAGCCCATTGATTCTCAAAGGGTATTTCTGAAGGCATTTTCTTCCCCCAAGCAATCTGAAGCTGGAGTTGGTCTTTTCTGCCTAGCATGTTCCCTTTGTATTACTTAAAGGAGTCAGTTCTTTCTTTTCATCATCTGGGTCCAAGCAACTTAACAAAGTCACTAGCCTTTGGATCAAATGCCCTCACTCACTAAATCATCTTGCTGCCTCCCCTTTTACATTTACTTATACTGATGTCTACTTATTTGTATGTACCCGACTCTTTTTAATCTTTTTTGCAAGTGTATGTGTGAGTGATGTGCATATTTGTGTGTGTGTGTGTGTGTGTGTGTGTGTGTACAGGTGTGTATACATTGTGTGTGGAGGCCAGAGGTTGATGTTCAGTCCTTTTTTATTGTTCTCCATATTGAGGCAGGGTCTCTCACTTGAGCTTATTTCACTGATTTAGCTAGTCTAGCTACAAGTTTGATCTAGAGGGGTCCCCTTGGCCCCCACTGAAGCTCTGGGATTACAGGGAAGTCCCCGTGCTGTTGCACTTATCTGGGAGTTTGAGATCAGAATTCTAGTCCTCATGCTTGGTGGTTAGCATTTGTGCCCTGAGTCGTCTCCTCAGCACCTGGAATTTTCCTTAAGAGGAAGGCCAGAGTTGTTCAGTTGTGTCTGTGAACCATGGGTCTCTGTGAAAATGGAGATTCTTGAGCCTGAATCAGAGCCATTAATTCAGGTCTTCAATGTCATGTGCAGGTGGTCCTCGGGAGACTGATCACTGGGATGGGCTGTCCCAGTGTATGTGTGTGTGTTGAATGATCCTTTCAGGAGATGGACATGTCTTGGCTAGAGTCTGGGTTCCAGAGCCAGCAAGGATGGGCAGCAAAGCAAAGACCTTTTGTAGTATGTTGCAGCCTATGAGAGCTGTTCAGTGTACATACTTGTTTGATTGTCTCTCTTGTTTTATTTAGATGGAGCAAAAAACTGTCCTGAGACCCAGTATGAGAGTGTGTGGGTGAAGGGATGTGAGTTAGTAGCTGTTCCTCATTTTATTTTATCATTAGCTACTTGATGTGATTTCTACTGTATATTCAGGATCACCCACAGGTCACATCAGCTCTTCCACAGGATGGCTCCATGATCTCATGTGACCATGACCCATCATCTATATTTAACTTCCACAGACTTCTCTTTTGTATATATTGGCTAAAGACACCTTGACCTTAAACTGATATGCAAATCCTCCTCAAGATACCAAATAACACTTGACAAATAAGTACAATGGTAAGGCTTAATGCGATTCGAAAGGGAGAAAATAACCTTTTCTATGATACTTGGATTCATGCCACCTTAATAAACCTCCATAGCCTGTGGAATTAAAGCTGGGAAAACAATATCACAGTATGTTTGGTGGCTGAGAACGTCTTCCAGAATCAAGAATATGAGATTGCAGGGGAAGGAATGGCTAAATAATTCACTGGGCAGCTTTTTATACTAGTACCATCACAAACTCTATTAATTTTTACAAAATGGTAGAATTTGAAGTTAGGATCAGTGACCTATGAGAAAACACAAGTTTTCATCATTTTAATATGTTTTTGTAGCCCAATCCCAGATACCATCCAAAGCTACATTTCAAAACAATAATGCTGGAAACAATTATTTTTTGAACAGAGACATTATCCTAAATGTTCACATTGAGTAAATAAGTGGACAATGACTTACTCCAATTAAACTCTCATTACAGCTTCCCTTCGTAGATGGACTGTAGGGCTGGCTGGAGCTAAAGTTTTCCCTTAACGAGAGGATGGAATTTCCATGAAGGTCAGGGTTTATCCCTCCAGCAGAGGTTAGACAGGGCAATGTTTTGGCAGTACAATAAAGAACCTAGGCAGGATGGAAAAGTGAGATTACAGAGACTATTAAAATACACTTGGTACTTCTCTAAATGTGAAACAACTTAGCATGATACATGTATGCTGCTAATGAGTCCACATGCTTAGAAAGCAGGAGGAAAATTGTTTTCTTAGCTTTTTCTCCCCCAAAGGCATCTGAGTCTGTATAGACCCACCCAAAACATTTGGCTTCTTCCCAAAACTCCAGACTCCAGTGCTGCTATAAAAATAGCTGTGAGGTATGCAGAAAGTCTGCACTGTTGAAAGCAGCCTTGTTTCTCTTCACCCTGTTAGATTTTTACATGTACAAACTCATCTGTGCACATAGGTAAGTGCACACAGATGTCCACATGTGCAGGGCTTAGAGTCATGTAAAGTGAAAACTCCATAAAGACTATAAAGTTATGATTTCTGTGTTCTCCCTCACTCCTCTCTCTCTCTCTCTCTCTCTCTCTCTCTCTCTCTCTCTCTCTCTCTCTCTCTCTCTCTGTGTGTGTGTGTGTGTGTGTGAGAGAGAGAGAGAGAGAGAGAGAGAGAGAGAGAGAGAGACAGAGAGAGAGAGAGACAGAGAGAGTCATTCCAGATGTCACTAGATAACAGTGAACTGTTTCCATGAAAATCTGTAGAAACAGTCTTAGCTCATATGGAAATAATGTTTTTAACTAGCTGGGAGTGGTTCCTGGGGCTTGCCCTGATTCTGCCTGGATCCAGGCCCCTCCCCTGGACCACTGCAGAATCTAGATTCAGGTACTGAACTAGTAAGAATGGGTTAGCAGAATTGTGATAAAATTAATCTTGGATTGAAAAAGGCCAGCAGATAACAATGGTTGGTCTGAATTAGGGCAAACCTCTCTGTTGACTGGAACAGAACCACTAAGACTTCAGATTGCCAACCAAGCACTCAAATAAGTAAACAAGAGTGTGTTTGTTTGTTTGTTTTAGTTTTTTTTTTTTTTTGAGACAGGGCTTCTCTGTGTAGCCTTGGCTATGCTGAATTCACATTTCTACACCAAGCTGGCCTCAAACTCACAGAGATCTGCCTGCCTCTTCCTTCCGACTGCTGGGATTAAAGGTGTGCACCACCATAAATAAATAAATAATTAAGAAAGAGGGCTGGAGAGATGGATCGGAGGTTAAAAGCACTTGTCTGTTCTTCCAAAGGCCCTGAGTTCAATTCCCAGCAACCACATAGTGGCTGACAAGTGTCTGTAATGAGATCTTGCGCCCTCTTCTGGCATGCATGTGGCATAGAATACTGTATAAATAATAAATACATAAATCTTAGAGAAAAAAAAAAGCTGGGCAAGATGGTACACTCCTTTAATCCCAACACTTCAAGAGGCAGAGGCAGGCAGATTTATGTGAGTTTGAGGCCAGCCTGATCTACAAAATGAATCCCAGACAGCCAGAGTTGTTACACAGAGAAACTCTGTCATAGGTAGGTAGGTTAATAGATAGATAGATAGATAGATAGATAGATAGATAGATAGATAGATAGACAGACTAAGAAAGAACTAGAAGGGGCCATATATCTCATAGGAAGAAAGGCAATCTTGTCTATATGTCTATATAACCACAGAATTAAACGTGCCACTGTTTAACCTCCTCCCCCCCCCCCTTTTTTTTTTTAATGTTTGTCTGCAATAAACCTTCTTGGTTACATAAAATTGACTTCACATAATTTAAAATGTAGCGAAATGTCAGAATTGTCTCTTAAAATTAAAATCTCCTTATTATTTCAGGAAGAATAAATATGAACATATTCTTCAGACCTATATACTTTCAGCACCCATTGACAACTAAGAAAACTGTGCTGTGCTAGCCTGTAGGCTCAATTTTATTAACAATCATATTTTATTATAAATTTATTAACTGAGCATACCTTACTTACAACCCGACTAACCTAAACAAAAGGAAAAGAAGGAAAAGGAGATTAAAGAACACAATGATGAAACCTTAAGGATATCAGTCCTGAGGAATGATTCTCTTGGCATAATCAGCAGGACTTCTTCTGCTAGAACCCGGAGCAACTGGAACCGGAGCCTCAGCTGGAGCCCAGAGATCTGAAGCCTTCCATTGAGTGGTTCTTTCTAGGAAAGTCCCAAAGTGGAGTGATGAACAGCCAAAACTATCTCAAGTCTCTCCAAAAAGCCCCATCTCCTGTTTTGGGCTCATATTTATGGCTCCTCCCAGAGTCTGTCCACATGTTTTTTAGCTGGCTGCAATCAAGCTCCAGCATGAGGTGGTTTGTCTTCTAGTGGATTAACATCACCTGTTCTTTCACAAGTCCATTCCTCATCCTACTCTTGGAATCATAACTAAAACATGTTTATCGGATCCAAGGTGGCAGTGAGCAGCGTGGACCATGTTAGAAGCTCCAGTAAACTATTCAGGGAATTGCACAGAATTCTGAACCAGGAACACCAAGCTCCCCACCCCACTACAGCAGGAGTACTCCACAGTTCGAAAGGACAAAAATACAGAAAACCTGCATACCCCTGCACACGGGAGGAGTGTGGATTCTCTTGGACCAGAGCAGCAGCAGCGGCAGCTGAGGTTTGCAGTTGGGAACCCTCCAGCAGAGGCGACTGGCATGGTAACCGGTGGGAATTGCTGTAGGAGAGGGGACTCAGTGCAAGATTTGATGTGTATGAGCATTTTGCCTTTATGAATGTACATGCAGAATGTGACCTGGTGTGTGCAGAGGGCAGAAGAGAGCACGGGACCCCCTGGAACTAGAGTTAGTAGTGAAACTAGCCACCATCTAGGTAGTAGAAACAGAAGCTGGGTCCTCTGCAAGAGCAGCAAATGCACTGAGCACTCTCTCCACCCACACACTCACACGTTACTTTTCTGAGAGTGGGTCTTTCATTGAACCTGGAGCTTGCTGGCTTAGCCAGACTAGGTGGCTGGAAGCTCCAAGGATCCTTCTATCTCCAGGTCCCCAGTGCTGAGACCACAGGGTGCTGCTCGCCCAGCAGAGCTGAACTCAGCATGTGGTTTGGGCCCCATGACCCAAACTCAACTCAGCGTGTGGTTTGTGCCCAGAGACCCAAACTGGACCCGGAGTGCAGTTCAGCCCCTGAGACTCTAGCTGAGCTCGGTGCATGGTTTGGACCCAGAGTCCCTAGCTGGATTTGGTGGGCAGTTTGGACCCAGAGACTCTAGCTGAGCTTGACGTGTGGTCCCGGCCCTGAGACTTTGGCTGGTCTCAGCGTGCAGTCTGAGGCCCAGAGTCCTTGGCTGAATTCATCATGCAGTTTGGGCTCAGAGTCCCTAGCTGAGCTCAGCACACAGTTTGGGCCCAGAGAACAAAGTGGGACTTGGTGGGCAGTTTGGGCCCAAGGTACTAGCTGAGTTTGGTACACAGTCCCAGCCCTGAGACTCTGGCTGGACTTGGCATGCGGATTAGGTCCAGAATCCCTAACTGAATTCGGCATACAGTTTGGGTCCAGAGTCCCTAGCTGATCTCAGTGCCTGGTTTGGTCTCAGAGTCCCTGGCTGAGCTCGGTGGGTGGTACAGGCCCTGAGACTCTGACTGAGCTTGGTGCAGTTTGGGTCCCAAGACCCTGGCTGAGCTTGGTGAGTTATCCCGGCCCTGAGACTCTAGCTGAGCTCGGCGCACGATTTGGGCCCAGAATCTCTAGCTGAGCTTGGCGGGCAGTTTGAGCCCAGAGACTCTAGCGGAGTTGGGTGTGCCATCCGGGTTCCAAGACTCTAGCTGAACTCGATGAGCTCAGTGTGTGGTTTGGGTCCGAGACCCTGGTTGGACTCAGCGCTAACTGGAATAAGTGCATGGATTAGGACCAGAGACCCATTTGGGTCCAGAGATTGGTTTGGATCCAGAGACACAAACTGGACCCAGTGTGTGTGTGCAGTTTGGGCCACATGACACTAACCTGGACTCTGTGAGTGGTCTGGGTCCTAAAACGCTACCGGGAACCATAGACCAGCCGAGCATCAAAGCTCCGGGACTAAGAAAATCTCAGGGAGACAGGGAGTAGAGTGGCCATTAGACCCCCTCCACCAAATCTGCTTCAGTCCCTGGAGAGCTGCAGTGCTACAAGGGGACCCAGAAGGCTGTGGACACTTGGCCTGACCCAACGCACATTCAGAGACACAGGACAAACAGTACAAGGGAACTGAGGATCACTGGCTGTGAGAGACTCAAACTACAGGGATAGCCTCTTGCCATTCAGACCAGTGAAGCATCAGAGCTTCTGGCCTATGGAAATCATGAGAAAATGGGTGAATCTATTCCCAGACACCCTCCACAAATCTCTGGAAGCTACCTGCCAAAAACAGAGATAACAAGATGCATAAAAAACAGCATAAAATCACATACACACACACACACACACACACACACACACACACACACACACACACACACACACACACACCCCAAAACAATATGGCGTCTCCAGATCCCAACGATCCAAAAAAAAAAAAAAAAAAAAAAAAAAAAAACCCAGAGAACACAAACACAACGGAAATGTAAGAAAATGACCTCAAATCCTTAGTAATAAGGATGATAATGGAAGAAACAAATAAAATTCGTAATCAAATGCAGGAAGATGCAGCCAAACAGGTGGAAGACATAAAAGAGGCCTATAGAGAGACACTGGGAAAAAATTCAGGAAAATACAAACAAACAGATGAAGGAAATCAATAAAACTGTTCAAGTTCAGAAGGCCTATAAAGAGGCAATAGAAGAAACGCAGGAATATACAAACAATCAGATGAAAGAAATATAATAAAACAGTTCAAGATCTGAAGATGAAAATAGATTCAATGATAAACACACAGAAGAAAAACGGGAACGTGAGAGCTCAGAGAGAAAGGTGAGCAACACAGAGGCGAGCCTTTCTAACAGAATCCAAGAGATGGAGGAACGAATCTCAGGTCTAGAAGATACAATCGGAGATCTTGAAGCATCCATTAAAGAAAATGCTAAATCTGGAAAACTCCTGACACAAAACATCCAAGAAATCAAGGACACCATGAAAAGAAGAAATCTGAGGATAACAGGCATTGAGGAAAGAGAAGATGCCAGACTCCAAAGCCCAGAAAATATTTTCAACAAAATCATAGAAGAAAACGTCCTCAATCTAAAGAAAGAGATGCCTATAAACATACAAGAGGCCTACAGAACACCAAAGAGAATACACCAGAAAAAAAAAAACTTTGTGTCACATAATAATCAAAACACAAAACATACAGAACAAAGAAAAAATATTAAAACCTGCAAAGGAAAAGGGCCAAGTAACATTTAATGGCAAACCTATTAGAATTACACCTGACTCCTCAGCAGAGACCATAAAAGCCAGAAGGCCCTGGACAGAGATCCTGCAAACCCTAAGGGACCACAGATGCCAGGCCAGACTACTTTACCCAGAAAAACTATCAATAACCATTGACGGAGAAAACAAAATATTCTATGACAAAAACAGATTCAAACAGTACCTATCCACAAATCCAGCTTTACAGAAGGTACTAGAAGGAAAACCTCACCATAAAGGGACAAACTACAACCAACACTACACAGGAAATAGATAATGGCACCATTGCAAAAACACAACCACACAAACGCTCTACTGGAACCAACATCAAAATTAAGACTCTTAACAGTCACTGGACATTAATATCTCTCAACATCAATGATCTCAATTCTCCAATAAAAAGACACAGACCTACTGAATGGATGCATAAACAAGATCCATCATTCTTCTGCATTTAAGAAACACATCTCACCCATAAAGATAGATATTATCACAAGGTAAAAGGCTGGAAAAAAATATTCCAAGCAAATGGTCACAAGAAGCAAGCAGGCGTAGCCATTTTAATATCGAACAAAATAGACTTTCAACCAAAACTAATCAAAAGGGATGAGGAAGGACACTTCATACTCATCAAAGGTAAAGTCAACCAAGATGACATCACAATTCTGAACATCTATGCTCCCAATACAAGGGCACCCAAATTTGTAAAAGATCTGCTAAAAAAGCTTAAACCACACATCGATCCCCACACAATAATAGTGGGAGACTTCAACACCCCACTCTCACTGAAGGATACATCATTGAAACAGAAACTAAGCCAAGAAATAACACCATTAACCAATGCCATGAATCAAATGGGCCTAACAGTTATCTACAGAACCGTTCACCCAAACAAAAAGGAATATACCTTCTTCTCTACACCCCATGGAACGTTCTCCAAAATTGATCACATAGTAGGTCACAAAGCAAGCCTCAACAGATACAAGAGGATTGAAATAATACTTTGTATCCTATCAAATCACCATGGTCTTAGGCTGCAATTCAACAACAACAGAAATAACAAAAAGCCTACACGTATGTGGAAACTAAACAACTCTCTACTTAATGACATCTGGGTCAGGGAAGAAATGAAGAAAGAAATCAAGGACTTCCTGAAATTCAATGAAAATGAAGAAACAACATACCCAAATTTGTGGGATACATTGAAAGCAGTGCTAAGAGGAAAATTCATAGCACTAAGAGCCTTTAAAAAAAAAAATGGAAACATCGCACATAAGCAACTTAATGACACAGCTGGAAGTCCTAGGAAAAAAAGAAGCAGAAACACCCAAGAATAGTAGACATCTGGAAATAATAAAACTAGGGGCTGAAATTAATAAATTAGACACTAAGAAAACAGTCCAAAGAATCAACAAAACCAAGAGCTGGTTCTTTGAGAAAATCAACAAGATAGACAAACTGTTAGCCAAACTAACTAAAAGACAGAGAGACAGTATCCAAATCAACAAAATCAGAAATGAAAAGGGAGATATAAGAACAGACACTGAAGAAATACAAAGAATCATAAGATCCTACTTTGAAGGCATATATGCCACAAAATTTGAAAATCTAAGGAAACGGATGATTTTCTTGATCAATTCCGCTTGCCAAAATTGAGTGAAGCACAAATAAACAAGCTAAATAGTCCCATTTCCCCTATAGAAAAGAAGCAATCATTGACAGTCTCCCAACCCAAAAAAAGCCCAGGGCCAGATGGTTTCAGTGCAGAATTCTACCAGACCTTCAACGATGTGCTAATACTGATACTCTACAAGCTACTCCAAAAGATAGATATGGATGGAACATTACCAAATTCGTTTTATGAGACCATAGTCACATTGATACCTAAACCTCACAAAGACCCAACAAAGAAAGAAAATTTCAGACCAATTTCTCTTATGAACATTGATGCAATAATACTCAATAAAATACTTGTAAAATGAATACAAGAACACATCAAAGATATCATTCATCATGACCAGGTAGGCTTCATTCCAGGCATGCAGGGATGGTTTAATATACAGAAATCCATCAATGTAATCCACCATATAAACAAACTGAAAATAAAAAACCACATGATCATCTTTTTAGATGCAGAGAAAGCATTTGATAAAATCCAACACCCATTCATATTTAAAGGTTTGGAGAGATTGGGGATACAAGGCACATACCTCAACATAATAAAGGCTATATACAGCAAGCCAATAGCCAAAATCAAAGTAAATGGTGAGATATTCAAGGAAATTCCTCTAAAATCGGGAACAAGACAAGGCTGCCCACTCTCTCCATATCTCTTCAATACAGGACTCGAAGTTCTAGGCAGAGCAATAAGACAACAAAAGGAGATCAAGGGGATCCAAATGGGAAAGGAGGAATTCAAATTATCCCTATTTGCTGATGATATGATAGTGTACATAAGTAAGTGACCCCCAAATTCCACCAGAGAACTCCTACAGCTAATGAACACCTTCAGCAAATTAGCTGGGTACAAAATTAACTCAAAAAAATCTGTAGCCTTCCTATACACAAATGACAAGCATGCAGAGGAAGAAATTAGGAAAACTATACCCTTCACATTAGCCACAAGCAATATAAAATATTTAAGAGTTACTCCAACCAAGCAAGTGAAGGACTTGTTTGAAAAAAATTTCAAAACTCTGAAGAAAGTGATTGAAGATGACATGAGAAGACGGAATAATCTTCCTTGCACGTGGATTGGGAGAATTAACATAGTAAAAATGGCCATCTTACCAAAAGCAATTTACAGATTCAATGCAATCCCTATCAAAATACCTACACATTTTTTTAAAAGACATTGGAAGTTCAATTCTTAACTTCATATGAAAAAAAAAAAAAAAAAAAAACCAAGACTAGCTAAAACAATCTTGTTTGATAAAAAAATCCTCTGGAGGAATCTCCATACCTGACCTCAAGCTATTCTATAAAGCAACAGTAACCAAAGCAGCATTGTATTGGCACAGCAATAGGCTGGTTGATCAGTGGAATCGAATTGAAGACCCAGATATGAATCCACACACATATGGTCACTTGATTTTTGACAAAGAAGCCAAATCCATTCAATAGAAAAAGGATAGCATCTTCAACAAATGGTGCTGGTCTAACTGGATGTCTATGTGTAAAAAAATGCAATTGGACTCATGTTTGTCACCATGCACAAAACTCAAATCCAAGTGGATTGAAGACCTCAACATAAAACCGGAGACACTAAGTCACTTAGAAGAAAAAGTGGGGAAGAGCCTGGAACACATTGGCACAAGAGACAACTTCCTGAACAGAACACCAACAGCCCAGGCCTTAATGTCAACAATTAATAAAGGGGACTTCGTGAGGCTGAGAAGCTTCTGTAAGGCAGGAGACACTGTCAACAGAATAAAGAGACAGCCTACAGACTAGGAAAAGATCTTCACCAACCCTACATCTGACAAAGGTCTAATATCTAAAATATATAGAGAACTCAAGAAATTAAACATCACCAAACCAAATAACCCAGTTGAGAAATGGGGCTCAGAACTAAACAGAATTCTCAACAGAGGAATATCAAATGGCTGAGAAACACTTAAAGAAATGCTCAATGTCCTTAGTCATCAGAGAAATGCAAATCAAAACAACTCTGAGATTCCATCTTATACCCATCAGAATGGCTAAGATCAAAAATTCAAGCGACACCACATGCTGGCGAGGATGTGGAGAGAGAGGAACACTCCTTCATTGGTAGTGGGAGTGAAAACTAGTACAGCCACTTTGGAAATCTATCTGACACTATCTCAGAAAATTGGAAATAGGGCTACCTTAAAACTCAGCTATTCCACTCCTTGGAATACACCCAGAAGATACTCCAGCACACAACAAGAACATTGTGCAACCATGTTCATAGCAGCCTTATTCATAATAGCCAGAACCTGGAAACAGCCTAAATGTCCCCCAGTAGAAGAATGGATAAAGAAACTGGTACATTTACACTATGGAATACTACTCAGCTATTAACAACAAGGAATTCCCGAAATTTGTGGACAAACGGATTAAATTAGAAATGATCATAATGAGTGAGTTAACCCAGAAGCAGAAAGACTCAAATGGTGTATACTCACTTATATCTGGAAACTAGCCCAAGGGGCATGTCCCATGAAAGTCTTCACTTACCAGGAAAGTGGGACAGAGGGGAGGACATCCTATTGGGACTCTAGGTGAGAGAAGCATGGGAGAATGGGGAAATAGAAGGATCCAGAAGGTCCTAGAAACCTACAAGAAGAACATTATGATGGGCAGATCTGGGCCCGGGGTCCTGCTCAAACTGTGGCACCAGCCAAGGACAATATGTGTAGTAATCTTCGAACCCCTACCCAGATCTAGCCAATGGACAGGACATTCTCCACAACTGAGTGGAGAGTGGGGACTGACTTTCACAGGAACTCTGGTGCCCCATATTTGACAATGTCCCCTGGATGGGAGGCCTGGTGGCACTCAGAGGAAGGATAGCACGCTACCAAGAAGAGATTTGATACCCTATGAGCATATACAGTGGGAGGAGGTCCCCCTCAGTCACAGTCATAGAGGAAGGGAGTAAGGGGAAAATGGGAGGATACAAGGGATGGGCTAACAACTGAGATGTAATATGAATAAATTAATAGAATATATTAAAAAAAAACATGTTTATCTCCTTCATCAGCCCCAACCTAGTATTTCTTTGTGTGTGTGTGTGTGTGTGTGTGTGTGTGTGTGTGTGTGTGTGTGTTTGATGTAAGCATATATATGTGTGCATGTGTGCATGCAGATGTATGCATGTGTGTACAGGTGCACTGGATATATCTTGGGTCTTCTCCAGTTGCTCTCCATCTCAGTGACCCTGCAGCTCATTGGCTCAGCTATACTGACTGCTGAACAGGATCCAGGCATCTTTCTGTCTCTGCTCCTCAGTGGTGAGGAGTACCCGCAGTCGTGCGTGACTTGTTATGTGAGCACTGGGCATCCAAATTCAGGTCCTCATGAGTAGGTAAGGATCCTGCTCTCATTTACCTACGCAGCCACTTCCTCAGCTCCACGCATTGGGTATTGACATGTGCATCCAGCCCTTTTCCTAATATCTGGGAAGTGGAGAAGGAATATCTTTTCACTAGAGAGGCTTAGAAGATAACCAGTGAAAACTTGGATCCCACCATAGACACCACATGTGTCTTGTGAACCACGAGCAGCTCAACTGTATGGTGGTGGCCCCTGCTGTTTCCAGGCCTTACTTCCAAGTGTTATTTCTCTTATGTAGTTGCTCTAGCTAGCGTTGTTAAGAAAAGAGTCTATAAATCTTTATAAATTAAGGCTTTGTTTGCTTCTAAAACATTCTTCTAAAGGCTTTGTGATCTCTATTCCTCATTAACTTGGTGAAGCTACACAAAAGGTGCCACATCTTTTTATTTGTGCATTCTTGAATGGTGTGGTTCTGTCTTGTCTCTCTGTCTCTCTGTCTCTGTCTCTGTCTCTGTCTCTCTCTCTCTTTCTCTCTCTCTCTCTCTCCCCTCTCCCTCCAATTCAAAGAAAGAACTGACACAGGCTTCCTGTCAGGGCCCACGCAAAAGGGAGAGGAGCCAGTCTGTGAGGTGCAAACCTAAACAAAGGTAACACTTTATGTCTCAGGAGAATAAGCCTGCATCTTCATTTATATGAGTTCAGATTATTTTTGTTCACTTGCTTTGCATTTTTCCCGTCCTCCATACCATCTGGAGGCCAAAATTACAGGGACAAATTCAATATGTGTGATAGCATCCTCATTAGAAACCATAGTGAGTGCATTTTGCCAATACTCTAATCTGCCAGGACAGGTGGTAAGCCTAAGAGGGATTGGCCACCTCTGTGTTGTGACATCTAAAAGGAAAGACTTGGTCATTGTAGCCAGTTGTTCATACAGTCTACAGCTTCAAATGAGATTATTGATTAGGTTAATTTTCCGTTGAATATTGGACTTGGTTTGCAATTCAACATCAGAGTTCATTAAATTTGCATTGCGGTTGATCATCTTCCATTAAGAAGCACATTGTGAAGTTTCATTACTGGGAAATATATGTATGTGGACACTTCCTTAGTGCCAGTGCTAAGAATGCAGACCCTGAAACCTCCTATTGATTCCATTGAATTTTGCTAGTCAGCCTAACCCCATATTGCTAATTTCTTGAAAAAATAGCATCACTACCCGTAAATAGAAAGGCGCCAAGATTTAAAAACTATTGTTAATATTTTTTAATTTCTGTATTGGGTTATTATTTTTAAATTTATTTATTCACTTTACACCCTAGTCTCCTCCAGGTTCCACCTTCTCCCCCTTTCCCCCTCCCCTTCTCCTCAGAAAAGGGGAGCCCCCTCCCCCATACTGACTCACCCCAGCACATTAAGTCACATCAAGACTAAGCACATCCTATTCCACAGAGGCCAGACAAGGTAGCCCCGCTAGGAGAATGTGATCCACAAGCAGGCAACAGAGTCCATGTCGGAAACAGACCGTGCTCCACTTGCTAGAGGACCCATATGAAGACTAAGCTGACCATCAGCTACACAGATGTAGGAATCCTAGGTCCAGGCTGTGCATGCAATTTAGTTGGTGCTTCAGACTCTGTAAGCTCCCATGGGCCTACAATAGTTGACTCCAACTTGTTTGTCTTTTTGTGGAGTAAGTCTTATAGGCCTTTCACACAATGACCAGAAGGTCATTTACTAATTAACACTGTTTTATGGTTAGGGGTGTAGCTCACTCTAGAATGCTTGATTAGCATCCCCAAGGCTCTGGGTTCCATGCTTAGCACAAAAAAAAAAAAAAAAAAAAAAAAAAAAGATAAAACTAACAGCTAACAACAACAACAAGAACAACAACAACAAAGGCAAAGACAAAACTTTAAACATTTCTACTTAGACTACTTGACTTGGTAACTGTTAATCATGACTTCACTTAGGGTATTTGGGAGTTGGGTCTGTTTGGCTGTTTTTGTCTTTATAGCTATCTAGATTTTAAAGGTTGTGTTTCTAAGGTTCAACAGACAACACATATAAAGACAGTTTGTCTTACAAGCACAAGGACCTGAATTCAATTCCCAGAAACCTGGTGAGAAGAGTCACCATGGTGGTGCTTGTAATTCTGGGGAGGTGGAGACAGTGGGGAGTCTGGGGAGGCTGCTGACCAATCAACCCAGGCTAGTCAAAAGGCTGCAGAACCCAGGGAGATACCTTGTCTCAAAAAACAAGATAAATGTCATCTGAGGAATGACACCCAAGGTTGTCCTCTGACTTCCATATGCACATTTGCTAGTACACACACACACACACACACACACACACACACACACACACACACACACACACACATGAGCGCGCATGCGCACACACAGCTTCAGGTATATAACCCAGAAGTAATATATCTGATCACTTGGGTCTAAGCTCTGGAAATCCATCATTCTAATCAGAAAACTGTTTAAGAGATAAGAGGAAACCATCCTTTCAAAGCATGGTGACAGGTGGCTTTACAGGTCTGAAGTGCTCCCTCCCTCCCTCCCTCCCTCCCTCCCTCCCCCTTCACTCTCCCTCCCCCATCATTGGTTTTAGAAGAAAGAGGACAGTGGTCCTCATGAGGGCACAGGAATATGCTCAAAGACAAATGAGAATCTTAAAGGAGAAGTTGGCAACTCTGAAGCTACTTTTTTAAACTCTCACTTAGGAGAGACCAGGATCCCCAGGGGTTTTATTCAAAGCTGTTGAGAGGTGGAAAGTTCTCACAATTATTTTTTGACTGCAACCTTGCAGAGCCTGTGCCTCGGGATAAGAGGCACAGCACGGGGAAGGCATTTGTGAGGCTGGGAGCTCTACCTTGTTTCCAGATTCCAGAAACTACATACTGTCTTCTTATCTCCAGTCATGGCATAACAGGAAAAGCAGACAGCACACAGGAGCCTTGTGTAAAGTGAAGGTACCTTGTTTCCCTTAGGCACAGTGTGGGCACTGGCCAGCCCCCCTATCAATCTGTGTGAGATATTTAACAAATTTTAGAAGAAATGCCAATGCTGAGCTGATGAAGCTGAGGTGCCCCTACTCATACATAAACATACACACACACACACAGACACACACACACACACACACACACACACATTATGGCTCCTATTTTAGACTTGAGGATGTTTTCCCAGAGGGTGCCCCATGTCTCTATGTATAGAGCTCAATGTCTCACAGGCTGAGTAAAGATGAACCCAGAAAACCAAGTCCTTGTCACCAGACATAAAGTGTCCACTGAAATGTCTTTTATTATGACTGAACTTTTCTCCAGGGAGGGCTGTAATAAAATAGTGAAGAGAAAAAGCAGATTTTAGAGGATGATCAAAGGCAGAGAGGGAATCTTAGACAACTTTCAAAGACCAGAGCCCAAGCCAAGGGAGTCAGATCAAGGCTAACTCAAGAGAAGTCAACGTAACTGAAGCATACGTCAAACTCGCCGAGGTATGCGATCTTCTAAACACCGGTTCCTAGCTTCAGCTGTTCATTGGCATCACCTGGGTCCAAACTCCACCCCATCCCATTTGTCTCCAATCTGAAGTGGGGTGGACATAAGCATCATTAGGTTGAAAACCCTCCTCTCTTGACTTTAACTTCAAAAGTTAGTTTATAAAAAGCCGAGTTAAAGATTTTGGAGACAAATATTTCCATGTAGGGCAGGCAAGAACAGAAATTTGGCCCTAGTTAGAAATAAGGAATGGATTACACGTGGCTAAAGAGCTTGTGAAAGAATCAGACACAGGTAGGTAGGTAATAGTGAAGGTTGATGATGCAACAACTTCATCAAGCTTTGTCATAAAAACCTGGCTTTGGCTCCAGGAAGATGAAAAGAGCCTAATGTTCAGCTGGGGGCCGGCATTGCTATCCTCTCCCAAGTCATGAGCCCTTCAAAGTCACGTGGCCTTGTGTTGGCTCTGTAACCTCAGTGCTCTGGTTAGGGAGCAGGACTGTAATCTCCTACTACCTCCCACGAGGTCCTGCTATCTAAGAGGCCCTTAATGTGTGCAGTTATCGCCCCGCCCCCCCCCCCCCAGGAAGTAACCTCAATGTGCTACCATCTCTCCTAACCCCATAGGTCACCATCAAAATAGTCCACAAACCAGTTTCATGTTTCAAAGAAGAGCAAGTTTGGACATATATTTCACCCAAAAGCATCTTTGAACATTTTGAAAAATGACCATTTCTCTTTGTGTGATTTGAAATACTTCGAAAGGCAGAATATCCTATCAAATCTAACTTGTGGAGGTCAGTTACCAAGACAAGGCATGGGTCTGTCTGTCCATCTTCAAAGTACTCAGCAGGTATGAGGACATCCTCCCAGAATGTCTTAATCAATTGCCAAACAAAGTAATTTCCTATGTTCTATCACTACCTCCCAGGATATATAGACCATGAGGACTTTTCCAAATGACTAGACCATTCTGTCACCCTTGCATTTCCCCGAACATTGTCTGGGATTAAATTGGCCTGGTCATGAAAGTTCTTCAGTGATGACTCTGGATTTGATTATTAAACCAGCTCTAGAAATCACCATTTGTTTTGAGTGTGGCTGTCAGCAATTTCTAGGTTAAGAGTATAGTATATCCACCAGAGCCTTATAGTTCTCCCTAAGAGTGGCTGCTGCAGTTAGGAAAACGAGCACTAACAGCATCCCTCCTCCTTGGATAGTCACGCTCTCTCTCCTGCTTCTTTTTACTCTTGCAAGCCTGCAGGTATTGTGGGTGTCTCACCTAGATACAGCCATTACACAATGCTTAGTCCTTCTTCGGCACGTCTTCAGCAAAGCGCCATGGTGCAGGCATCTGGTGGCATTGTATTTCTTGTCTAGATTTCGAGGAAGGAGTCACATTGCAGATCATAAGGCTTCAGCCATTTCATGCTCCCACTTTGCTCTATAAATGAACCACGCTGAAGAAATAACAACTAAAATGTCAGGAAGCAGAGCTCTCCATGAACACCCAGCATCAAAACGACATCCCTCTTGGGTTGTCACATTTGTTAAAAAACAAAGCTTCCACGCGATTCCTTCCTTCCTTCCCTCCCTCCCTCCCTCCCTCCTTCCTTCCTTCCTTCTTCATTTCTTCTTCCTTTTTTCCCTTTCCTTTCCCCCAAAGCCCTAGATTATAATGATTCAAGGTCCAGAGCACTCCTAAGCCCTAAGTGTGACAGCTCTGCCTTCACTATGCCACCCTAGGAGTGGTTGGCTTCCCTGGAAGATGGAAACCTTTGAAAATGGATTTATTTCCAGAGCAGTTTTGTGTTCACACTTGAGGGAAAGGTACAGAGACTTCCTACATTGTGTAGCTATTTCCTCAAGTGAAGCATTCCCTGGTAGAGGGAGAGGGAAGACTCCTAAGACTCAGAGAAAACTTGGCAAAGCTACAAGATTCCTAGGCCCCTCCCTACCAGCTTGTGTATAGGAGCAGCAAGGATTGCTGGGGAAAGATTCTGAACCACATTGTTGCCTGCATGTCGGAAAAGGAGCCTCAGATGTGCAACTCTCATGAGTGTTCAACACACTGGTGTGGGCTTTTCAGTTGCCTTTGAGTCACCCCTTGCTCTATAAGTGACCCCGACATAGCCATTAGTTCATGAAGCTACATTTGAGTGGAGTCTTTTTTCTTTTTGTGTGTATGTGTACGCACATGTTGGTACACATTCATGTGAATATGTATGTGTGCTAGTGTGCACACACGTAGAAACCAGAGGCCAGCTTCATATGTAGTTCCTTCAAAGCCGTCCATCCCTTTCCTCTGAGACAAGGGTCTCTCATTGGCTTAGAATTCCCTGGTTCAGCTCCAAAGGGTGGCCGGGAAGCCCAGCGATCTGCCTGTCTCTGCATCTCCTGAGCTGAGATTACAAGCACACTACACCATGCCTGCCTCTTAAAAACAAACAAACAAACAAAAAAACAAACAAATGTTTCATGGTTGTAACTCAGATCCTCATGTCTGCATGGCATGTGCTTTACTGACGGGACCATCCCAGAATCATTTTGTTGCTGTGACATCATCACTTATATATATGTATAAATAGACATTTTCTCACATTTCCCCAGGAACAGTCACATCATAGCCCACTTCCTCCATATGTACAAAGCCTCACCCATCATCGACACATCCCGCCAGAGCAATGTACTTGTTATGACTGTTGAGCCTCCACATAGTCACCTTGGCCTGCAGTTCAAGGTTTACATTGGAATTCGCTCCAGATAAACAAAGCATTTTTTTTTCTAGCCATGGGAATCCAACATGGGAGCTGTTACTGGACTCTCTATAGCATATGTTTTGTTCCTTACCATTTTCCCGTTCAGATGACAGACAAGGATATGAGGCTACAAACCTCAATTCTGAGCTATCATTCAAACAGGCTTCAATATTCCACTCATACAGTAGCCGACTTATGTCAAGATTCTTAACTGCGGAAAAATCCCTGTCACAGTCTTGACTTTACACAAACCATTGGGGACTGCTTCTATGACATCAAGTAGATGATTGGCTTGCGTATATAAGTTAGCCAGCATGATCTACTGATACTGTGGTGGCAGCACCTGGAGCGGGGTATCCGGCACCACCTGCAGTTTTGCATTCTGGTAACATCAAAATGGAAGGGAATGAGTTACAAGTATTATTTTATAAGAGAACCACTTCTCTGTTTCCTTTTACTATATTTGGATCCTCCCCATATTTCTAAACATAATCTTAGTTCCAAAGAAAACCATCTCAGCTAATGGGCCTTGATGTATGCTTTAGGACTGACCAAGTGGGGACAGCCGTGCCATGAACACTTAGAGTTCTGCAGCTATTGCTGGCCTTCTTCCTGTGCAATTGGAAAAAGTCTTGGTTCTAAAGTGCTTCCAAAGATGGAACTCTTTTTCTGAAGCAGTTTCTCAGGGAGCTCATATGTAGCAGGCTATAGTAATTTAAGGAGAGTGCTGCTAGTTATTTCACAGTCCCCAAAACCCCTACTGGCAACACTGAAGTCAGAAAATGGGATATTTCTTTGGATGTTGGTGTCAAAGACACCAAGAGCTGTTGGCACTTAAATTCATGGAAAGGCAGGGTTTCCTTTTTAGGATAATGACTAGCTCAAGTGATTATGGAACACTGAAAATGCTTCTTTCCAACTGTCCTTCCATGCAGAATATAAACAGGCTGAAGGCTATGGTACTCCCCTGTTTTCGTTTTTCTGTCATAAAAATAAAGCATGGTCAAACTACTTAACTTTGTAGAGTTCTACTTCAAAACTTATTATGTTTAGGTGGAACAGCATGATGTTTGTCAGCTTCTTTTTCTATTATGTATTCTCCAAGTAACCTGCTATAGTCTAACATGTTGCATTTATAATATTTGCAGCTTGCTTGTTAATCCCAGTGGGCTGAAAACCCCCACAGCTTTCAAGAGACAAATTAAAACCTTTTCTGAGCATCATCATGAACAAAAGAAGAAGAGGAAGAGGAGGAGGAGGAGGAGGAGGAAATCAAAGAAAGCAGGCCATTTTAGGGATATATATTGCAAACTTTCCTAAGCCCCTGAAGACTGACAGCTAGCCCCTGAAGTCTAGGAGGTCTAGTATGAAGGTAGGTGCTTAACAACCATCCTCTGCAGCCTTCCCATGTGTTTTATTTTATTGTACTTTTTGAGTGTGTGTGTGTGTGTGTGTGTGTGTGTGTGTGTGTGTGTGTGTGTGTATGTGTGTGTGTGTGTTATCACATGCATGTGATCAAGGGTCAATTTGTCAGAGTCCATTGTCCTTCCAACATGTGGGTCTCAGGGATCAAATTCAGATCATCAGGTGCTTTTACTTGATGAGCCATTTTACTAGTCTGCCTTTATCTCTTTCTGTGAATTGTATATTTCAAAGCACTCATGGATGTGTGAGGGTGTGGCTCAGTCATGAAGCACTACTGACAAGTAGGTGTCAACCCACCACTTTTCCTCCCCTGACACAATTAAAATGGGTCACAGAATGAAGGACTACACATGTGTCTTAGTTAGGCTTACTACTGCTATGAGGAAATACCATGGCCAAAGCAACTTGGGGAGGAAAGGGTCTATCCAGCCTATGATTTGACATCACAGTTGATCAAAGGAAATCAGGACAGGAGCTCACCAGGGCAGGAACCTGGGCACAGGAGCTGATGCAGAGACTGTGGAGTGCTGCTTGCCAGCCTACTTTCTTATAGTACCCAGAACTACCAGCCTAGCGATGGCACCACCCACAACGGGCTTGGCTCCCTTGTGAATTACTAATTAAGAAAATGCCAGAGTGTTATGGAAGAATGGAGAATAGAAGGACCCAGAGGGTCCAGGAACGCAACAAGAAGACCATCAAGGCTGGCGGATCTGGACCAGGGGGTGGGGGGGGGTGGGGGGAGGCTGCACAAACTACTGTACCAACCAAGGACAAGGCATGCAGTAAACCTAGACCCCATATTCAGATCTAGCCAATGGCCAGTGCATTTCTCTACAGTTGTGTGGAGAGTGGGGACTGTCTCTGACATGAACTCTGGTGCCTCCTATTTGACATCTTCCCCTTGGTGGGAGGAGGTCCCTTCTGTCACAGGCCTAGGGGAGGAGAATAGGGTGGAAGAGGGAGGGGAGAATGGGAAGATACAAATGAGGGGATAACAATTTAGATGTAATCTGAATAAATTATTCAAAAAATTTAAAAAGTGGAAAGAGAATGACAAAGAAGAAGAAGAAGAAGAAGAAGAAGAAGAAGAAGAAGAAGAAGAAGAAGAAGAAGAAGAAAGAAAGAAAGAAAGAAAGAAAGAAAGAAAGAAGAAACTGTTCTACAGGCTTGCCTAGAGCCCAGATCTTATAGAGGCATTTTTCTCAAATGAGACTCACTCTCTTATGAACCAAGCTTGTGTCAAGTTGACATGAAACTAGCCAGTACAATATGATAACAGGCCTCTCAGGGAGTGGATATTCCATAGCAGAAACTGCAACTAGTAATTGCATGCCCTGCAGGCTGTTCTAGCTTAACACACAAGATCCTTGAGGGAAGCAAGGCTGGGTGCTACCCTGTACCCTCACTTCCCTGGAATCTACTAGCAAACAAAGTGTCATGCATACGATGGGAAGCCAGGACTGAGAAAAACTCTGTGTCTACTGCACAGACCTGGTCCAGCCAGCATGATTATCTGGTCTGTTGGTCTCCAGACTTGCAAAGGACTCTCTGTCTGCTGAGGATACCAATGGGGTCCAGCATACAACTAAGACTTTGAAACCACAGACTATCTTTGGGTCACAGTAGAGTTGACAGAGAACAGCCGAGGAGCCTAGAAATACTTGGGCTTGAAAGTGAACATGGAAGAGCCTTGGTATTTCTGCCAGCTTTTTTCGTGATATTGTTACCAGCCTCCACTGTCCTCTGTTCTGCTGAGGTTTTTTCGGGTCTCTTGTTCCTCATCTATAAAACAGAGAGTACTAACACCTCTAGGGAGAAGGTGTGATTAATTGAGTGGTTAATGAGAAAGAGCCTCCAGCATGCTGCCATGTACATTAACAGGCTACTCAAAGAGTTGATATTATTATTAATCATGACTGGTTGGCACTGGGCTAAAAATTAGAGTAAATTTTACATAGCAAAAAATTCTATAAAACTATGCAAGTATGCCTTATTTCCTCAAAGTTTCCTCCTTCCTTATCCCCCAACCCTATCACTTATTTATAATCCATTTTGTTGGATCAACATATCAATCAACCCATTCACAATCTCTTTACTAAACATTATGTTTATTCAAGACTTGAATACAAAGAAATTTTTTGGCAAGATCATAGTCAAGGGATCACTATTACATACACACACACAGAGAGAGAGAGAGAGAGAAAGAGAGAGAGAGAGAGAGAGAGAGAGAGAGAGAGAGAGAGAGAGAGAGAGAGAAAGAGAGAGAGAGAATAGTTCATTGGCCATCCAGGAGTGGGAAACTATATTTGACGACCTCCAACTGTCATTTATTTCTGCTAGACAATCATGCCTCCTACTGTTTTAACCCAGTTTTTAAAATTTATTTTATACACTCCAGTGGCAGCCTGTCTGTCACAAGTCACTTTTATTGCCATTATATATTTCACGCTAGGAGATTTGTGGCTACTGGGGGCCTCTTTAAGTGATAACATGATTTAATGCTTAAGTCTCAGTAAGTGAATATATAAGCACCAACATGTCATAAGATCTACACAGACTATGTGGACGTTAGGTTCATGTGCAGGTGTGTATGCACACATGGATGTGTAGAGATGAGAATACAACCTTAGGTGTTCTTCCTCAGGTCATGTTCACTTGTTTTTAAAGACAGAGTCTCTCACTGGTTTGTAATTTGTCCAGTGGGTTAGGCTGCCTAGCCAGTGAGCCTGAGGAACTCCCCATCTCTGCTTCCGCAGTGCCAGCATTATAAACATGCACCAGAACGCCTGGCTTCTTGCATGGGTTCTGGCTTAGTTGCTCACATTTGCATGCCAAGCACTTTACCTTCTGACCAGCTTCCTAGACCTGAGCAGAGACTTGCCAGCTCCTAAAGAATTCAGGCCAAATTTCAACATTCTGTTTACTCACAGTAGAGTTCCCTCAGAATCTCATGATATACCCTGCAAAAGTGGGGTGCCTTAGGTACTTTTCTCAAGTTCAGAGGAAAGGCTTTGAGATATCAGGGAGGGTCATGAGAGTGGACTTGAAGGGACACACGGAAACACAGCAGAGGTAAGATGAGGAGGAGGGCCTCAGCGTGGACCCAGTGCATGGAGGACAGCATAATACATGTGTGTGAAACTTGGGAAGGACTTGAAGTCCACACAGAAGACCAGGTCATTTGCCACTCCACTGATAAGGCATATCTGTGGTTCTGCAGGATTAAACAGGCCTAGTGATAATTAGCTCATCTCATCCCAAGTCATGCTTTTTACTCTCTGTTTCTGTAAGTTAAAAAAAAAAAAGTTAGGGCCAAGAGGTAAGTTTTCACTTGCCAAGAACAATTCTCAGGTGAGAAAGAATACTGAAAAATGTCATTGTGATTGAAGCATGTATATCAGCCTTCACTGCTATAAAAATAATCACAGCCCTCACAGCCAAGCCAAGTGGGCAGAAGCCTAGAAAAGCATGAGGTGTCTTAAGTGCACACTTAGAGACCCACTCTACAAATAGCCTAGCAAGCATTCCTCAGTGAAGAGCTGTATGGACACCAGATGCTCTTAGCAGCTCGTGACCTGGGAACCAGAAATAGGGACCGTAGCAACACATATCTATCCAGCTACGGCTTCAGGCTCTTATCTCACTCCCCATCATATTCCCATTGAGAACATTCTTCTCTCCAGGAAGGATGCCTCTGGTGTTGGCTGTTTGCATTCTTAGTCTGTGAGTACGAAGTGAGCCTGTAGAGTTTGTGCTACTAAGCTCTAGAAAATTAGGAAAATAAATGTTTGAATGCTGATACTCTGGATATTTTGCCCATTGTGAACCCCCCTAGTGGGAAATCTAAGGATGAGACACTTGAAAATGTTCCTGAGTTTCTCCACGTTTGCTCATCTTTCAACAATTGATCTAGGTATATAATTATCTGCTCTTCCTTCCTTCCTTTATCTCTTTCCTTCCTTCTTGTGTTCTTTCTTGGGGTGGAAGTCAGAGAATAACATCAACAGTTAATTCTTCCTTCCACCATGTAAGTCCTGGGACTTGAACTCAGCTCATTAGGCTTGCTGGCAAACACCTTTACCCACTGAGGCATCTCACCAGCCTGGTCCCTAATGTTTTCAAGAAACTCATGGAGACATCATGCTTTCAGCTATAACCTGTAGTGATGCATTTACCATAGACTGCCACCAAGCTCTTGATAAAGGCGTGGGGTTGCATGCTCTCTGACTCTTCCATCTAATTAGGGTGGAGTAGGAAACCTCCCAGAATTTGTGGCAAGTGCCCAAGCACGTTAATCATTCCAGTTATCATCTGTACAAAGTGTGTGCAGAAACGTCACCACTTTCCTACTAGGCCTGTACCCTCTGCTCTGCTTGGTGAGCAGGATGGAGCCACCTAGTTATCCCCAGACATGGATCAGGCCGAGGCTTCATCTGATTTTCACAACTTCTCATACGCTAAGCAGAGCCATTGTCATTGCCACATCTCCTCCCATTGACCCAATACGTCCTTGAATATATATTATCTTTTATTGCAAGTCAGGGGACAGCTCTTTTTTTTTTTTTTTTTTTTTTTTTTTTTTTTTTTTTTTCTTTTTCTTTTTTCTATTTAATTTTTAAATTTTTTTATTTTGTTTCTGTTGTTTCAGTGGAGAGACGAATAGCAAACACTTGGGACCCTGATAGCCACACAGGAAGAAGCACATTTTGCTCCTTGCACATTGATTGCACATTGAAACTGCCTTTGTTTTTCACTTTTCTCTGAGGAATCGTTCATCTGCCTCAATTATTCAGTTCTGCCACTGCAGCACATCCTCATGCATAGATATAGTGTAAATAAATGAACAAGACTGGGTTCTAATAAAACTTTATTTACAAAACCAAGCCTTGGACCACATTTACTTTGTAGGCTACAGTCAGCTGGCTCCTGATATCTATGATATGTGCATATACCCATTAATAATTTAATAGCCCATTACTTTATTATTATTATTAATTATTATATGTGTATGATGTATGATTTGAGAATTAATTCACATGTGTAAGTGGCAGAGGACAGTTTTTCAAGAGTCAGTTTCCTGTGGGTCCTAGGAATCAAACTCAGGTCATCAGGTTTGTATGGCAAGAGTTTACCTGCTAGCCAGGTGGTGGCACACGCCTGTAATCCCAGTACTCAGGGAGGCCGAGGCAGATGGCTATCTGTGAGGTCAAGGCCAGCCTGGTTTACAAAGTGAGTTCAGGACAGCCAAGGCTACACAAAGAAACCCTGTTTCAAAAAACAGAACAAAACAAACAAGCAAAAAAAAAAAAAAAAGAGTTTACCTGGTGTGCCATCTTTTTGGCCTCTGTTGTTAGTTTAGAGCTGCTTTCCTTGACATTTATTTTCCACTCTATGGCAGACAGGTGGGGCTGTTGTGTAGACTCATTTTATATGTAGATAATGGAGGCTTGTTGATACCTTTCTGATAGGACCTGTCAGAGAGTCATGGATGACAAGGATGCAGCCTCTTTGAACCCAATATGTTTGCTCTCATGCCATTCCTTGCAGAATGCATCTCTCTGTATGTCGCAGGTGTTGAAGAAGAGACTCTGGTAGCAGTCATGAAAGAGAGGTAGTAGACACGACAGAACAGTTCTGAAGTCACATGTGTTTGAGACACTCCACATGACCCAAGCTGAAGAAGCCCTTTTGTGTTTGTTATGAATCTCCAAGTGGGGATTAGAGTTCAAGAGGTTTTCCAAACATTTTGAATCCGAGATCATTTTAAGATGCTCATCAAAGAGGCTCTTAGGACTCCTGCTCCTTGGCTTGGTTTCTGGAAACTACAGAGAGGTCATTCGGGGGAAGAAATGCCAACCCGAAGTCCTGGATCATACAGAGCACAAGTTCTGATCAGGCTTCCAGCCAGTGAAGTGACAACTGACAGGACCTGTCACATGCCAGGCCCGAGTTCACTCAGACTCTCCACATATCGTAACTGCCTCTGCTGTTTGCCTTCTAGGAGGAACTGCTAATCTGATGGGTCACAGTCCAGATGGAAGGTTGGCCTTTTTCTCTAATAACTTCTTCGGTTGAAGACATGAGCTCTGGCTGAGATACAACATACAGTTTGGGTAAAGTCCATATTCCATGAAGAAATACTTCTTTTTATGAAGCCAAGTGCGGGCTTATTTTATTGAGTCAATCAAAGAACCTCTGTCTCCAGAGAGATGTTTTGGTGATGTTTTGAAGGTATTATGACTGTGCCCTAACTATGAATATTCCATCTTCTGACATGACTTTGCAGAGAGGATGCTCAAAAAATTGCCCCCATTATCCTCATGCCAATTAAAAGCCATATTACTAATGCCATAAGTGTCCCCAAACTTCAACAGTGGCTTCTCTGACAAAACCAGATTGGGATCCACAGTGGAGGCTCACAGCCTAAGCGAGGGCTTCACTCACCCTTATGACCAAATGTAAGGGTACCACCCACATACTCATGGGCATGTGGTGATCTAGGGTTTAACACTGGGTCTGACCCCCCCCCAAGGGATTCCCATTCAGTTTACTGAAGATGTGTTGAGCTGCAGTTCTGCACTTCCATATCTTCCTCCTACCACTGAAACCTGTGTGATGGTTCTGGTCTGGGCCAGAGGTGTGTCTCTAGGGGTCATGATGGAGCACTGCTTGGTTAGGAAGGAAGATTGCAGGTGAACAGGATGGGAATCCAACCAACTAGCTGGAGTAAATGGAGAAGTTAGTTGTGTTAGTTATTTTCCTCATTGCTATGACCTGACGAAACCAACTTGAGTGAGAAAGGTTTACTCTGACTCAACAGTGTCAGTCCTGGTGGAGAAGGCATAGTAGCAGGATCTCGAAGCAGCTGAGGACACCGTGTCCACAATCAGGAAACAGAGAGAGATGGGTGGTGCTGGTCCCCCTTTTTATTTGATCAGGAACGGTGCCACCCACACTCAGGGTGGGTCAACCGTACTGTGTTAAACTTTTCTGGAAAGACCCTCACAGACACACTCAGAGGTATGTTACCGTGGTGATACTGGCTTGAGGTGAGGTGACAATGAAGATTCACTAGCATGCCATGGGGTCACTAGGAATTTGTGTTTCACAGAGAAACAATTGCTGCCAAGCTCAGCTCTGTCCTCACACAACATTCAAAATGGTGGAAACCCTCATGATGTCAGTGTCTAAACTGGCATCCTAGGTTACTGTGTCTGCCCACCATCTCCCCTACTTCATTTGGAGCAATATTTAAGTGCTGTCTCAGTTTCATTCTCTTTCTGTCTCCTCTGAGCAACCATAAGCTCAGAGTAGGCCCTGAGGGCAGGATTCTGAGGATGGACTGAGAAGAGTACCTGGGTTCCCAACCCACACAATCACATAGAGAACTTTTTCTTCTCATTCTTTTTCATTTTTATTTTTCATTTTATTTTTCAGTTCTTTTTAAACAACGGGATCAAATGGCATAGTGTATTTCTGAAGGAATGGAGTGACCAAAAAACACTTTCCCCTGGGCTTTGAACAAGCCTAACTCAATTAAGATTGCAACAGGGAGGCACTTGATTTCTCTAATAAACACGTTATCTCACAAGACACTAGCAATAAACAAGTTCTAATAAGCAATCAACAGGCAGGGTTCCCAGCAGTCACTTGTGGACTTTCAGGGTCCTGGGCTGTATTTTTCCATTATTAAAGCAGGCAGATGTTGGGGTGTTGGTGCAAGAAGAAGCTGGAAATTACTGCCAGGGCCAATCTGTTCCACTAAAAATGCCCCAAACAGCACTCTTTCCCTACCCTGGAAATTATGTGGTTCACTCCACCCTTCTAAATTACACTGTCCTGATATACTTTATTTTCCAACTAAATATACAGAATGGAGATATTACCTGATAATGTGACCTGAGCTGCTTTTGGCCCGTCAATGTTTTTTTTTCCAATAACAGAATGAGGTTCTGGTTGATGGGGGCCTTTAGAATCAACAGGGATTTGTCCTGTGTGAAAAATGTGTTGCCAGCTTCTTGTGTCTCATACTAGACGTGAGCCCCATGGGCTGCAGCTATAGCCTGGATGTAGCTTTGCACAAATTACAGTCAAAGAAGGGACGTATAAATATATCACACTTGAATTTTGCCCAATATGTGTATCTCTCTCTCCCTCTGTGCCTTCATAAATAATCCAGAGCCTGCAACAGAGGAGAGAGTGATGGTGAGGTCAGCTCGCAAACTTGAAGTAATCACTGCCTGGTTGTGGAAACAGCAGCCAATGGCCTTGAAAGCTGGTTATGATTTGGGTCTGGGTGAGCCTGCTAAGAAACCCACCAACAGAAGAACACGGAAATAAAAACATCCGATTCTGGGAGGAAGTCTCAAGAAATGCAATCATTTGTTTCCAGCTGGTATAATTGTTTAATAAAATCCCAGCTGGGTTTCTAAAAGTAATATTTTGCTCTCTTCAACAACAATGAAAATTACCCTGACATTGGGGGCGGGGAGCACGACAGGGAGGCAGGGGTGGCTCTAACTCCCCCCATCCAGAGTATTCTCAACTTGAAAATAAGATGCTCATGACAGTCATTTGTTCTGTGATGTCTTGAAGAAAAAGTTCCATAGACACATAGTAAACTTAAGAAGAAGAAGAAGAAGAAGAAGAAGAAGAAGAAGAAGAAGAAGAAGAAGAAGAAGAAGAAGAAGAAGAAGAAGAAGAAGAAGAAGAAGAAGAAGAATTTTGCTACAGTAATAATTATTCTTCTAATGTTTTAATCAAAGGCAGCAGCCTGTCTCTCCCCTCATCTATATTCAAGCCACCACACTTTGTAGGAGTTACTCTCCACGCCTCCAGGCTGTTAGGAGGGAGAGGAAATTGGCAGTCCCTGAACTACAGAAGCCCATAGGAGAACCGTACCTGGCATTGCCCTTAATTATCTCGATTATGTTAATGCATGTTGTTTGTCAACAGCCAGGAGAAGACAGGATAGTGAGGCAATCTGACAGATTGCTTTTTAGGAAGGTTTGGCCAATGAAGGTTTAATAATTAAAAATATAATAATGTGACGATGGATTTTGCATTTAGAAAAGTGAAGGAACAAACTGAGAATCTATCATGATAACCCCAGCTCGTATGTGCTTTCTTAATCACTTGCCCAACATAAATGAATAAACAGATATTTCCAGAGTAAATGAAAACATACAAATATTAGACACACAGGCAATTCAGGGGGTGCAAAGTATTTACTTTCCATGAACTCCAATAATTACATAAAAATTAAACTAGATAAGATGAAAAATTGGTGTCACATTTATTCAAATTCAATTGAAATACATTTTGAGCTATCTATCCATGCAAAAGATAATGATGCTATTTAACATTCACAGCCCCAACACAGATCATTTTCAAAACAGAATGCAAATATGTGAGTCTTTATCTGTTATTTTTCATTTCTGTGTCAAAGTAACAGCCAAAAAAAATTTTTTAAAAACCCTTAAGGATTTATCTGCACTCATGGTATAAGGAGTATGCAGGCGTAGCCACTGCAGGAGTGGGAGGCAAGTGGACACATTGGATCCACAGCTTAGTTTCCTTTCTCCGTTTTATTCAGCTCTGGATTCCTCGTCATCCCCATTCAGGGTAGGTCCTCCTTCTTGCTTAAACCTTTCTACAAACACCCTGGCAGACACACCCAGAACTGTCATTCTTTAGAGATCCAGTGAAGCTTGCAAAAATGAATAACCATCGCACAGCCTGGGCCAGTTTTCTAGTTCCTGCTCAAACAGCCCCTGGTCCAGCCTAGGCTACCCAGTTGGAGACTGACCAATAGCTATTGAGGCCTTGCTAGTCACACGCATGCGGAGTGTGTCCCCGTGTCTGGGACAGAAGCGAGGGAAGGGAACTAGTACTATTGTTCTTGCTCTGAGGCTTTCAAGGCCCTGTGGAGATATCTTTTCTCAGTCTGTCCCTGAGCTGTCTGAGCTCCACACAGCCCAGTCATGCTGGGAGAGAAAGCAAGTAGGGGTTGATGGGAATGTCCAGGCTCCACTTCCAACAATCTTCTGTCTGCTGAGATGACGCCAGCCAGGCTACTTAGTTCAGCCGCCTGTTTCATGCCTCTTTGCTGTGGCTTCCTGAAAAACAGAGGAGGAGGGATGCCTGGCTGTGTAGCTACAGGCCGACTGCCATTCCAACCGAGCCGTCAGAAGAACTGCAACCTTCTTTCTGAAGGTTATAGGGCCTCTTGGAAGGGTCCTTTGCCACCAAGGGTAGAACAATGCAAGAGCCACTGGCTGTAACCAAAGACCTGAATATCCACCTTGCTTCTTCCACTGACCAGCCAGGTGACGTGGGTGAATCTCTACCTGTGGCTGAGCTGGGCAGGACTTTTTACTATGTATGTGAGTTAGTAGGTCACTAGGCCAACTTTCTTACCTGTGAGATGGAGCTAGCACACTACTCCCCTTCATTTGGATTATTTTCATGAAAATTGAGCATACAAAAACGTTATTGACTAAACGGTCAATGGTCTCTCTCTGTATGTCTCTCTGTCTCTGTCTCTCTTTCTGTCTCTCTCTGTCTCTCCTCTCTCTCTCTCTCTCTCTCTCTCTCTCTCTCTCTCTCTCTCTCTCTCTCTCTCTCTCTCTCTCCTTCTCAATGCTCTCTAGTTTTTAGAAAGAGAAAAAGCATGTCACATAATAAAAAGAGTTATTTTTTTCCCAGTCCACAACGCATCTAAGATGCTTTAGCAGGGAGTGGTCTATGCCCTTCATCATATGTTAGAACTTAACTCCACAGGATGAAAGAATTATCTCTTTGAATGATTATTCATTTCTGATTTAAAATGAAGCCAGATTAATATACAGTTAGCCCTCCAAATCCACAGGCTCCATTTTTGCAGAGTCAACCAAATGTAGATTGAAAATATTTGGCAGGGGGAAAGAAGCTCTGTGGACCAAGATGGGATTTTTCTTACCATTCCCTAAACTATTCAGGGTAAGAATGATCTACCCCACATCTGTATCACATTCTGAGTAATCTATAGATGATTTAAGTATGCCTGAGGATCTGTGTCGTTCATGTACAAATAGCATCCCACTTCACAAGGAGGGATTTGAAGCACCTGCAGAGTCAGCTGTGTAATGTGGGGTGGGGTGGGAATCTGGGAACAATTCTTCAACAACAACCAAGGACTACCTAAAAAGGACTGGAGAAAATTTGGTTCACCATATTCCTTAGTTGCAGAGAGGCTGGCGTGGTGAAGTAATGTTGTGCTCTGCAGCTGGTGTGGAGGATCACACAGGAAGATCTAAAGGGTATGGGGGGGTCCTCCTTTTCATGGTCTCCTTTCCTTCTGATTCTACCTGGGGCAAAGCCAGGGGTGGATGATGTCCTCTCAACAGTGTTCTAACTGTTGTACTACAGCCAGATACAACAGTTCAGAAGTCACTCAAGACAGAGGAATCATCAAAGATCTTTTCTTTCTTTCTTTCCTTTCTTTCTTGTTTGTTTTGAAATAGGTCTCACTACATAGCCCAAGTGGCTTCAACCTTAACATCCTCCTGCCTCAGCTTCCCAAGTGTTGGGATTACAGGTGTGAGTTAGTACACTAGACCTCTTCTGGTTCTATTTGTCTGGTATATCATTTACTTGTTTATTTTTGTAGTGCTGGGAACAAAACACAGGGTCCTATGCCTGCTGGGAAACCATGCTACTGAGGCATAGGCTGGCTTTCCTACAGATAAGGGATCATGCTAACAACTACAAAGTTGCTTGTATATGTTGCAGTGAGATGGAGGCTGAGGTTAAGGGAAGATTGGGGGTCTGAAGTATTTAGGAGGATGACTAAAAGGGACTATGGCTGAGTATGAGGTAAACAAGCTAGACAGGGCTAAGGAAAAAGGCAGGGCTCTGGGCCAGTGACAGGAGGCCAGCGGGCCCTCTGGAAAGCCCTTAAGGAACATGTGCAAGGCACTGTTGTCCTTTTTATAGTCCCGCTTTTAATGCAGCTGGTTGTAACAGACTAAATCGTAAGTAAGGAAGGCTTCTAACCAGAGGCTTCCATCTTGGAGACAACCTCCCAGACAGAGGCCTAAAGATGAGCTAACCAAGAAAGACCACAGCCACATCTTGGGAACAAAGACAGCTTAGTATAAGCCATAGCATTTGGGACACCTACAAGGTCAGAGGCAGAGCTTGCTGGCCAACGGACTGACAGTCAAGGTCAAAGCAGGAGTCAGAGATGGACAGAAGGTGTGGACAGCACATGAACAGTGTGGGAGTAACTCCCTGGATAGGTTAGGGTAGGCGCATAGAGAGGGTCAGCGCACCATTGGGTTGGTTCATGGTGACCCAGAGAATTAAGCAATCTCAGTAGAGATTACTTCAGCCCAGTTTCTACCATGGTCCTCTAAAATCCCCAGACAATCCCCTCTTTTGGAACCCACTCTACAAGAATTTCTCTTTTTCTTAATTGCTTTTTAAAAAAATCATCACTAAACTATATTACTTGGCATAACTTAAACATGTCAGAAAAATCCCATAGATGAAACACAGCAAAAAAGAATGAAAGGAAATTCTGTCTTAAGTTCTTATGTGTACATGTGCTTTATAGCTAGTGCTGAATCTACAAAACCAGTCATTCTAGTCTTTTAAAGTAAACTATATTCGTAACTTCCTGTGACCCTTTCTGTATTTCTGCCACCAGTGTCCTCACATCCTCGAAGATGTTCCTGTGACCAGTAGCCTTTGTCCTTATGGTGCCACATGCTTTCATTCTCCAGAATCCATTTTCTCCTTAAAAGAACCACAGGAGTCTAATTCAGCCTCTTGTTTTTTATACAGGAGCAAACGGAGATATGGCAAGGCAAAGCTTTTTGCTGGTGTCCCACCAAAGCAGAGCTGGCCCTAGGATCTGAGCAGAGATCGTTTTTTTCTACCAAGTGTGATTTGTGACTATAGTTTAACCTGTACTCAAACTGGCTGTGCAGCTGAGTCTGGCCTTACACTTTTGGTGGCTGCCTTCTGCCTCACAAGTGCTGGGATTATAGGTGTGCCAACACACCTGGTTTATGTTGTGTTTGCTTCTGTGTGCACAAGAGTGCAGCTGCACTGGAGCAAGAGTTACAGGCAGTCATGAGCCACCTGAACTCAGCTTCAGTGCTAGGGCAAGATGGTAGTTTGAACGAGAAACCTCCCCCATAGGCTCAAGTATTTGAATATTTAGTCCTCAATTTGAATACTTAGCTGCTTGGGAGGTTATGGGACCCTTAGAATACGGAGCTATGTTGGAAGAAGTCACCAAGGGGTAGGCTTTGAAAATGTATAACCTCACCACCCCCTTCCTGTTTACTCCCTCTGCTTTCTGCATGCAGTTGCGAACTTCATCTCTTTGATTCCTGCTCCAGCCACACGCTGCCACAATGCCCCTGCCATTGAGGACTCTTATCCCTCTGGAACCATAAGCTACAATAAACTCTTTCCTCCATAAGTTGCTTTACCCATGGTCTTTCACCATAGGAAACAAGCATGAAAGCGATATGAGTTCATAATAATGAAGACATCCCTCCAGCCCTGTGACTGATTTTTATAAAGCTATTTATTATACACTGTTGTCAGTTTTTCTGAACATTTATTCTCCTAAACCCAGCAGACTATCAAACTCATTAGTGCCTGCAGTGTTTACACCAAACCCTTTGTGTGTTGGTGGCCAGTGAAAACAGCAATTACCATAAAGTTAATAAGGACTATCAGTGGCCTCCTCTACTGACAAGACCACAGGATGTAAGAACAGGCGGGCATTTGATTTGCGGTCAGTCATTTACCAAGATTGAGATGGGGGGGGGGGGCTTTCATTAAGTGAGGGAGGATTAGCCAGGGTTGAGAAGAAGCTGACTGGGAACAGATGTCCATCTCAGAGCTCAGACCCAAACTCGTGCCTGTTCGCTCACAGCCACAGCCTGTGCTCTATGCAGCAGACCCCAGGCTGCCCATTGCATCTGCTGGCATCAGGCGGGAGACTCCACCCATCACAGTTGCCCAACTTCTCAAAGAAGAACTAGGACTGTGGATTGGAGGAAGATTTCAAACCCAAAGTGAAAGCAGGAAAAAAATAATGGAGTCTAGTGACTCTAACTTCCTATTCAGGGCACCAACTTGAGATTTAGATTTAAGCTTCAGAAGAATGAGCGAGGGTCAAAAGAGAAACGTCATCAAACAGTCCTGACAGTGGCCCAGTCTTGTTGACCATTGCTCCAGCTCCAGTTCTTTAAGACAATCTGATGTGTTGTTAATCTCTTAATTACCGGCACGGCCCAAGGTGTAGGGCCAGTCTGATTCCCACAAGTTCTGGTCTGGGGTACACATTTTCATCACAGATGAGTATTTTCATGGGGGAGGGAAGGGGGTTGAACTGCCTGATGGCTGGCCATTGCTTGGAGGTGGCTTTAGTCCCTTGTCACAAAGATGTCCCCAAAATTCAGGGTGACTCAGGAGGAAAGGGTAAAGATGATTACTCATCTCTGTGCCTTTATCCCTGACAGACAATGGAACACCTTAGGTAGACAGAGTCAAGCAGAAGTCTGAGGTATAAGTGACAGACTCAACATAAAGGCAGAAGTATCAGGCTGTCACCCCCATTTTAATTGCTTTGGTGTCCCAAGTGACGAGTCTGTATTCTCTACCAAAAGTAGCTTCCAGTTGTCAGTTTCACGGCTGGGGTAAATATGGAAGCAAGGACAATGGCCGAAGTCTTGTGATTTGTGAACATAAGCTTTCACTTCTTTCCTTTTCCAACCTTTCGCTGTGAGCTGTGAGAGACTGGCGACACAGACCAGTATGAAAAGAATGCTAGCCGATAAGCATTGTCTCATCACGTGTTCCTCCACACGTAAGAGCTGGCCAGCACATGGACTCTCTTGGGCCAAGTCTCAATGCCTGCGAAGTGTTCTAGGAACTGACATATTTTTGTACCCTCTTTTGTAACTTGCCTTTAACAGCATACATACCCATCAGGGGACTTTCCCCTTCATGTTCGGCAGTTAGCATTGACTCTCCTTGGCAGGGCCCCAGGAACTGCAGAATCTCACACCTGCCAGTGCTGGAAAGTTCTGGAAACAGAGTTTTTGTGCCAGACATTCCTTTGGAGCAATTCACTTCATCCTGTGCTTCATCCTGGCTACTAGACGAGCCAATAATTTCTTGAACTTGGTGCGACTTTTTGCAGCAGTAGTATGCAATGGAGATGTTTCAGAGTGGATGTGAATGCTGACCCCAAAGGGGTCTTACCAGTGTTCTTGCTGGCTTTCTCAGCAGCCTCACTTTAGCACTTCATCTCCAATATCCTAAAGCACCTCCCACCATCATTCCCCCTTTGTCTCTTATGACAACTCAGAAAAGCTGAGGGGAAAGGACAAATGACATCACGCCAGACTTCATGCAAGGCATTTTTCTCTGTGTAGCCCATATGATCCTTACTGGATCCTTACACTCTTGAGGCAAATGAAGGGAAAGTTCCCATCACATAGATGAAACACTGTAAGCTCAGGCAGCAGACCATCCAAGAATTGAAAGTTAACTCCTTTTCTTACCAGCATATAATCTATTCAAATAATATTTCACACTAAGAACAGTAACTGATAATTATGTCCATGACCTTTACTTTTTGGGACATAGCTGTGTATGTGACAGGAGTGTGTGTGTGTGTGTGTGTGTGTGTGTGTGTGTGTGTGTGTGTGTGTTCCCCTGCCTCTGTGCATGTGGAAGGCAAAGATGGATGTCAAGTGTCTTTCTTGATCATTCTCCCACTGAATTCAGAGCTTGCTAACTTGGCTAGTCCATCCAGCCATCCCACTCTAGGGATCCTCCCAAGTGCTGAGATGAAAGTCAGGCCACCAGGCCCATGTCAGCTTTTATGTGGGTCAACACACAGGAAACTGAACTTGAATCTTCATATGTACACTGTAAATGCTTCCTCAACAGAGTCTTCTCCAAGCTCCCTGTTACTTACGCTTTTTAAGGCTCCCTTGGTGCAGGTTAAGGATACAGCACATTGAAAATGAAGAAGTGTCTCTCTCCACTTAGAACTTTTTGAAAACACACACCCTCCACCTTCCCTGGAGTATTTGACATGCTCTATTAAAACTACTTATTGTTTGTGCTGGGAAGATAGCTAAGCAGTTAAGAAAGCTGGCAGCTCTTCCAGAGGAGCTGGGTTTGATTTTCAGAACCTACGAGGTGGCCCACAACTGTCTGTAACATCAGCTCCGGCACTTCAGTTGAGATCTTTGTTTCCAGTTTTAAGATTTTCAATTACATTTTGTGCTGGGAGTGACAGCCTGTGTGCCATGGCATGTATGTGGAGGTCAAAGGACAACTTGCAGGAATCTGTTCTTTCATTCCACCACATGGGCCCCAGGGATTGAAATCAGGCCATCAGACTTGACAGCAAGCTCCTTTCCCTGCCAAACCATTCCCCTGGCCTTGCTTCTAGTGTTTCACATCACGAGTGAAGCTTCAATAAACAATACTGAATGTATGTCTTTAAAATATCATTTCTTGAGGCTGGAGAGATGGCTCAGTGGTTAAGGGCACTGACTGCTCTTCCTGAGGTCCAGAGATCAATTCCCAGCAACCACATGGTGGCCCACAGCCATCTATAATGTGATCTGATGCCCTCTTCTGCCCTGTGGGTATATATGCAAGCAGAGGACTGTATACATAATAATAAATACATTTTTAAAAATATCATTTCTATATGGAATAAAGTCCCTGGAGTGCTGAGCTAAAGTGTGTATAGATTCCTTTCTAAACGGGATGTATCAGTACCCTTAAGGCCCCAGCATGGGTCCCTAGCTCAGATCTGCCACCGCTGGTTGCTCTTTCTTGTTTGTATAGCTGATGGCTGTAAGTGGCATTTTATCCTCACTGTCATCTGCGTTTTCATTACTCCAGCAGAAACTGAACATCTTCTCAACATGCTTCTCACAGGTTTGAATGGGCTTCCCATTGCACTCCCTGTGCTTGAGCCATTATTTCTCTCCATACACTCCACCAGGGCGAGTGCCAGAGCAATTGTTATTAGGGTTATTTCTGCCATGGAACCATGGTTGGCAAATATAAATACCCAATGAAATGCAGTTTAACAAGGCTGGGAAGATGGCTCAGTGCATCAAGGGCTTGTCATGCAAGCATAACTATGTAAAAGTTAGGTGGGTATGGCTGGGTATGGCTGACAACATGGAATCACAGTGTTCCACATGCACAGACAGGGGATCCCAGGAGCAATGTGGCTAGCTAGAAACACTGGGCAGCTCTGGTTCACTGAGAGCCTCTGCCTAGGTAAATAAAACAGAAAGTGATTGAAGAAGGCATCCAATGCCAACTTCTGGCCTGCACACACACATGTACCTACACCTGTACACATATGTCCTCATACACATGTGAATTCACACACATACAGGGTTTTTTTTTTTAAAGCATTTAATGAATAAATGAATATCCTTCAGCCCTGGCAATTCTCCTCTGAGGAGCTATTTTAAAGACATAGCAGTGGCCGCACGCAAATATTTATCCAAAGGAAAAATCATGAGGGCAAAATGCTAAAAACTTCAGCAACAATACCATGAAGCAAAATAGATGATAGTACCTGATCCAGGAAGAAATGAAGAGCAATCACTCTAGAAGCTAAGTATCACTTAGATGATGCCATTGAGCAAGGTGCTAAAGGTGCAATATAAATTCTCTTGTTTAATCCTTCCACATACACATCATACCCCAAAAGGCCATTAAACACTCCACAGATGTCCTAGTTACTCAAGGAAATGCCCCCACAACCATGACTCATTGGAACAATACATATCAGATGCCCCTAGCCATTTCTTCATATCAATTAAAAACTATGTATTGTGTTTAATTAGTTTATACAGTTTACCACCAAACAATTCCAGTTTTTTATTTATTTTTTATTTTTTATTATTGCTTTACTATTTATAATTATTTAAAAACAATAATAGAAACAACAATAAAGCAGAGTTTTATCATTGATGAGAACAAAAATTTATGCCGTGACATTTTGTATCAGCTGTGTATATGTACCACAGTTTCTTTATCCATTCTTCTACTGATGGACATTTAAGCTGTTTCCATGTTCTGGCTATTATGAATAAGGCTGCTATGAACATGGTTGAGCAAATTTTCTTGTTGTGTGCTGGAGCATCTTCTGGGTATATTCCAAGGAGTGGGATAGCTGGGTCTTGAGGAAGCCCTATTCCCAGTTTTCTCGGATAGCACCAGATAGATTTCCAAAGTGGCTGTACTAGTTTGCATTCCCACCAGCAATGAAGGAGTGTTCCTCTCTCCCCACATTCTCGCCAGCATGTGGTGTCGCTTGAATTTTTGATCTTAGCCATTCTTATGAGTGTAAGATGGAATCTCTGAGTTGTTTTGATTTGCATTTCCCTGATGACTAAGGACGTTGAGCATTTCTTTAAGTGTTTCTTAGCCATTTGATATTCCTTTGTTGAGAATTCTTTGTTTAGTTCCAAGCCCCATTTCTCAATTGGGTTATTTGGTTTGGTGGTGTTTAATTTCTTGAGTTCTTTATATATTTTGGATATTAGACCTTTGTCAGATGTAGGGTTGGTGAAGATGTTTTCCCAGTCTGTAGGCTGTCGCTTTGTTCGCTTGACAGTGTCTCCTGCCTTACAGAAGCTTCTCAGCCTCATAAGGTCCCATTTATTAAACATTAAGGCCTGGGCTGTTGGTGTTCTGTTCAGGAAGTTGTCTCCTGTGCCAATATGTTCCAAGCTCCTCCCCACTTTTTCTTCTAAGTGACTTAGTGTCTCTGGTTTTATGTTGAGGTCTTTAATCCACTTGGATTTGAGTTTTGGCAAGGTGACAAATATGGGTCCAGTTACATTTTTTTACACATAGACATCCAGTTAGCCAAGCACCATTTGTTGAAGATGCTATTCGTTTTCCATTGAATGGATTTGGCTTCTTTGTCAAAAATCAAGTGACCATATGTGTGTGGATTCATATCGGAGTCTTTGATTTGATGCCACTGATCAACCAGCCTGTTGCTGTGCCAGTACCATGCTGTTTTAATTACTATTGCTTTATAGTACAGTTTAAGATCAGGTATGGAGATTCCTCTGGAGCACCTTTTATTGTACAAGATTGTTTAGCTATTCTTAGTTTTTTTGTTTTTCCATATGAAGTTCAGAATTGAACTTTCAATGTCTTTAAAAAATTGTGTAGGCATTTTGATAGAGATTGCATTGAATCTGTAGATTGCTTTTGGTAGGATGGCCATTTTTACTATGTTAATTCTCCCGATCCATGAGCAAGGAAGATCATTCCATCTTCTCATGTCATCTTCAATCTCTTTCTTCAGAGTTTTGAAATTTTTTTCAAACAAGTCCTTCACTTGCTTAGTTAGAGTAACTCCTAAATATTTTATATTGCTTGTTGCTAATGTGAAGGGTGTGGTTTTCCTAGTTTCTTCCTCTTCAAGCTTGTCATTTGTGTATAGGAAGGCTACAGACTTTTTTGAGTTAATTTTGTATCCAGCCAATTTGCTGAAGGTGTTTATCAGCTTTAGGAGTTCTCTGGTGGAATTTTGAGGGTCCCTTATGTACACTATCATATCATCTGCAAATAGGGATAATTTGACTTCCTCCTTTCCCATTTGAATACCCTTGATCTCCTTTGGTTGATTTATTGCTCTGGCTAGAACTTCGAGTACTGTATTGAAGAGATATGGAGAGAGTAGGCAGCCTTGCCTTGTTCCTGATTTTAGAGGAATTTCCTTGAGTATCTCACCATTTACTTTGATTTTGGCTATTGGCTTGCTGTATAGAGCCTTTATTATGTTGAGGAAAGTGCCTTGTATCCCCGATCTCTCTAAAACTTTAAACATGAATGGGTGTTGGATTTTATCAAATGCTTTCTCTGCATCTAAAAAGATGATCATGTGGTTTTTTTTTTCTCTTCAGTTTGTTTATATGGTGGATTACATTGATGGATTTCTGTATATTAAACCATCCCGCATGCCTGGAATGAAGCCTACTTGGTCATGATGAATGATATCTCTGATGTGTTCTTGTATTCGTTTTGCAAGTATTTTATTGAGTATTTTTGCATCGATGTTCATGAGAAAAATTGGTCTGAAGTACTCTTTCTTTGTTGAGTCTTTGTGAGGTTTAGGTATCAATGTGACTACGGCCTCATAGAATGAATTTCATATTGTCCCATCCATTTCTATCTTTTGGAGTAGCTTGAAGATATCGGTATTAGCTCGCCCTTGACGGTCTGGTAGAATTCTGCACTGAAACCATCTGGCCCTGGGCTTTTTTTGGTTGGGAGACTATCAATGATTGCTTCTATTTCTGTAGGGGAAATGGGCCTATTTAGCTTGTTTATCTGTTCTTCATTCAACTTTGGCAAGTGAAATTAATCAAGAAAATCGTCGATTTCCCTTAGATTTTCAAATTTTGTGGCATATATGCCTTCAAAGTAGGATCTTATGATTCTTTGTATTTCTTCAGTGTCTGTTATGTCTCCCTTTTCATTTCTGATTTTGTTGATTTCAATACTGTCTCTCTGCCTTTTAGTTAGTTTGGCTTACAGTTTGTCTATCTTGTTGATTTTCTCAAAGAACCAGCTCTTGGTTTTGTTGATTCTTTGGACTGTTTTCTTAGTTTCTAATTTGTTAATTTCAGTCCTGAGTTTGATTATTTCCAGACGTCTACTCCTTTTGGGTTTTTCTGCTTCTTTTTTTTTCTACAGCTTCCAGTTGTGTTGTTAAGATGCTTGCGCAATGTTTCCAATTTCTTTTTAAAGGCACTTAGTGCTATGACTTTTCCTCTTAGCACTGCTTTCAATGTATCCCACAAATTTGGGTGTGCTGTTCCTTCATTTTCATTGAATTTCAGAAACTCCTTGATTTCTTTCTTTATTTCTACCCTGACTCAGGTGTCATTTAGCAGAGAGTTGTTTAGTTTCCATGTATGTGTAGGCTTTTTGTTATTTCTGTTGTTGTTGAATTGCAGCCTAAAAGCATGGTGATCTGATAGGATACAAGGTATTATTTCAATCCTCTTGTATCTGTTGAGGCTTGCTTTGTGACCTACGATGTGATCAATTCTGGAGAAGTTTCCATGGGGTGCAGAGAAGAAGGTATATTCTTTCTTGTTTGGGTGAAAGGTTCTATAGATATCTGTTAGATCCATTTGACCCATGGCATTGGTTAATGATGTTATTTCTCGGCTTAGTTTCTGTTTCAATGACTTATCCTTCAGTGAGAGTGGGGTGTTGAAGTCTCCCACTATTATTGTGTGGGGATCGATGTGTGGTTTAAGCTTTTTTAGGAGATCTTTTACATATGTGGGTGCCCTTGTATTGGGAGCATAGATGTTCAGAATTGTGATGTCATCTTGGTTGACTTTACCTTTGATGAGTATGAAGTGTCCTTCCTCATCCCTTTTGATTAGTTTTGGTTGAAAGTCTATTTTGTTCGATATTAAAATGGCTACGCCTGCTTGCTTCTTGTGACCATTTGCTTGGAATATTTTTTCCAGCCTTTTACCGTGTGATAATATCTATCTTTATGGGTGAGATGTGTTTCTTGAATGCAGAAGAATGATGGATCTTGTTTATGCACCCATTCAGTTAGTCTGTGTCTTTTTATTGGAGAATTGAGACCATTGATGTTGAGAGATATTAATGACCAGTGACTGTTAAGAGTCTTAATTTTGATGTTGTTTCCAGTGGAGCATTTGTGTAGTTGTGTTTTTTTCCATGGTTAGTTATCTATTTCCTGAGTAGTTTTGGTTGTAGCTTGACCCTTTGGGATGGAGTTTTCCTTCTAGTACCTTCTGTAAAGCTGGATTTGTAGATAGGTACTGTTTGAATCTGTTTTTGTCATGGGATATTTTGTTTTCTCCATCAATGGTTATTGATAGTTTTTCTGGGTAAAGTAGTCTGGCCTGGCATCTGTGTTCTCTTAGGGTTTGCAGGATCTCTGTCCAGGCCCTTCTGGCTTTTATGGTCTCTGCTGAGAAGTCGGGTGTAATTCTGATAGGTTTGTCATTAAATGTTATTTGGCCCCTTTCCCTTGCAGCTTTTAATATTTTTTCTTTGTTCTGTTGTTTTGTGTTTTGATTATTATGTGACGGGCAGTTTTTCATTTCTGGTCAATTCTATTTGGTGTTCTGTAGGCCTCTTGTATGTTTATAGGCATCTCTTTCTTTAGATTGGGGAAATTTTCTTCTATGATTTTGTTGAGAATAGTTTCTGGGCCTTGGAGTCTGATATCTTCTCTTTTTTCAATGCCTATTATCCTTAGATTTCTTCTTTTCATGGTGTCCTTAATTTCTTGGATGTTTTGTGTCAAGAGTTTTCCAGATTTGGCATTTTCTTTAATGGTTGCTTCAAGATCTGTGATTGTATCTTCTAGACCTGAGATTTATTCTTCCATCTCTTGGATTTTGTTAGAAAAGCTCACCTCTGTGTTGCTCGCCTTCTTCTCTGAGGTCTCACGTTCTCATTTTTCTTCTGTCTGTGTATTTATCATTGAATCCATTTTCATCTTCAGATCTTGAACTGACTTTTTGATTTCTTTCATCTGATTGTTTGTATATTCCTGAGTTTCTTCCATTGCCTCTTTATAGATCTTCAGATCTTGAACCGTTTTCTTTCATCCGGTTGTTTGCATTTTCCTGAAGTTTTTCCAGTTCCACTCTATGTGCTTCTTTTATGTCTCTTACCTGTTTGGCTGCGTCTTCCTGCATTTGATTACAAATTTTATTTGTTTCCTCCATTATCATCCTCATTACTAAGGATTTGAGGTCATTTTCTTGTATTTCTGTTGTATTTGAGTTCTCTGGGTTGTTTTCCTTGGGACAGCTAGAAACTGGAGATGCCATGTTTTGGGTTTTTTTCCGTATGCTTTTATGCTGTCCTTTAGACATCTTGCTGTTTTTGTTTTTGTTGGGTAGCTTCCAGAGTTGGATGGAGGGAGTCTGATGATAGAATCACTTGTTTTCTCACAATTTCCGTGGGCTTCCAAGCTCTGATGCTTCACTGGTGTGGATGCCAGGAGGTTAGCCCCGTCGTTTTGGACTCTCACAGCCAGTGATCCTCAGCTCCCCTGTGCTGTGGGTCCTGCAATCGTTCTGGGTCTCTGAATGAGCGTTGGGTCAGGCCAAGGTATCCACAGCCTTCCTGGTCCCCTGCCAAGTCCAGCCAGGGACACTGGGCCCCAACCACGTGCCAAGCTCGGCTAGATTCTCAGGGCCTGAACCGTCTGCCGACCTCAGCTAGGGATTCTGGGCCCAAAATGCACACAGGGTCCAGCCAGAATTTTTGGGCTGGGACTGCGCACCAAGCTCAGCTAGGGGTTTTTGGCCCAAAGTGCGTGCTGTGGTCAGTTATTGACCCTGGGCCCAATCTGTCCACCAAGCTCAGCCAGGAATTCTGGATTCAAACTGCACACTGTGTCCAACCAGAGTCTTAGAGCCGGGACTGTGCCAAAAGCTCAGCTAGAGTCTCTGGACCCAATCTGTCTGCCACGCACAGTTAGGGACTCTGGCCACAAACTGCATGCCGAGCTCCACCCGAGTCTCTGGGGGCGGAATTGTGCACCGAGCTCAGCCAGGGACTCTTGACTCACACTGTGTGCTGAATTCAGCCCGGGAGTCCAGGCCTAAACTGTGTGGATAGTCTAGCCAGAGTCTTAGGGCCGACAAGCCTGTGCACACAGCTCAGCTAGAGTCTCTGGGCCCAATCTGCCTGGCAAGTCCAGCTAGAGTCTCTGGGCCCAATCTGCCTGGCAAGTCCAGCTAGGGTCTCTGGGATGAATCTGCATGCTAACCTCAGCCTGCGTCAGCGCCCCAGAACTGCCCACTGAGCTGAACTAGTGTCTCGGGCAGAACTGCTCACTGAGCTGAGCTAGCACCTCGGGTGGAACTGAGTGCTCTGCCCAGCCTGCATCACAGTGGCTGAGCTGAGCCAGTGCCTCCAGTGGGACTGAGTGCTCCGCCTAGTCTGTATCACAGCAGGGGAGCTGTGGCTGCGCTGAGCTAGCGCCTCCGGTGGAACTGAGAGCTCCGCCCAGCCTGTGTCACAGCAGGGGAGCTGTGGCTATGCTGAGCTGGTGCCTAGAGTGGAACTGAGCGCTCTGCCCAGCCTGCGTCACAGCGGCTGAGCTGAGCCAGTGCCTCCGGTGGGACTGAGTGCTCCGCCTAGTCTGTGTCACAGCAGGGGAGCTGTGGCTGCGCTGAGCTAGCGCCTCTGGTGGAACTGAGAGCTCCGCCCAGCTTGTGTCACAGCAGGGGATCTGCGGCTGCACTGAGCTAGTGCCTCGGGCAGAATTGCTTGCTGAGCTGAGCCAGTGTCTCCACGGCACTGCGCACTGAGCTGAACCCGGGACTCTGGGGCTGAACTGTCCGCCAAGTCCAGTTTGGGTCTCAAGGCACCATGCGACCCAAATCCTGCCCAGAGTCCCCTCTCCTGCAGCAACTCCCACCAGCCACCACACAAATCGCCTCCACTGGAAGGCTCTGAGCTGCAAACCTCAGCTACCACCGCTGCTGCTGCTGGTGCCGCTGGTGCTGCTGCTGCTGCCTCTGCTGCTATTGCTCCAATCGGAGAAAATCCGCGCTCCTCCCATGTGCAGGGGCACACTGGTCCTCCGCACCCTGGTCCCTCCAAACTGTGGAGCACTACTGCTGCCGTGGTGTGGGGACCTTGGTGTTCCTGGCTCAGAAATCTGTGCAATTCCCTGAATTGTTCACTGGCGCTTCCAAACACGGTCCACACTGCTCGCCGCCATCTTGGCTCTCCCCAATTCCAGTTTTTTTAATGGGAAGAATATAAGAAAAACTCCCCTTTAACCTTGCGTAGTATCTACTGGTTTCTCTCTGCTTTTCACCAGTATGCTATATGAGTACCCAGAGAACCAGAAAGCATAGATTCACACATCCTGTTCTTAGCCGAATCTGAGCACTAGATAGACTTGTGCCGCTAAGGACAATGCTTCACATCTGCAAAGGCAAGCACTGATAATGTAACTTACAGGTTTTGTGCTTCGAGTTTCTAGCTTACAGACCCTGTAACTCAAGGTTTTCAAGGTTTGGAGATACTTTTTTTTTTAAAAAAATTGCTTTTAATTTGATCACATTGTATACTTTTGAAATAAAAATGAAAGGATTTCTCTGAAAAATATGAATATGCATTATTCACGTAAATACATATTTAAGTACATACACATTCGGAGAACCCTGATTATATACATGCATGCCTATACACATACCCAGTCCTACAATAGAACTGCTAAGTACCCCTATGGAGTAGTTCACCAGCCATCCCACTTTTCCTAGATAATGTATGGCCTAAGGCTTGTTTCTCTATGAATGAAGTATATTTGTCTTATTGTTTTTTTTCCAGGTTGGCCTAAAGGGCCATTAATCATTCTGTCTGGAGCCCAAAGAGAACCCTCCAGAAACAGAAGGTACAGTGAGCATGTCATGCCTGGGCATCGATGATGAAGGTGCCCGTCCACCTGGGCAGAACCAGGTACTGGCAGGCTGGTGATGAAGAGGGTCATTTGCTGCTTCGCTGCCTTGAGCTGCAAGTGAGGCCCCCACATGCCCTCTCACACCCGCAGAGCAGTTTCCTCCCTAATGGCAGAGAAAAGAAAATAAGGGTTTTTTTTTCCCTCAGTGGAGAAGGGACTGGACAGTATCAATACAAAAAGAAGCTCCAAAGTGGTTATACAAGTTTGTACTCCCCCCATCAATGGAGGAGTGTTTTCCTTGCTCCAGATTCTCGCTAGCATGAGCTGTCCCTTGAGCCTTTGATCTTAGCCATTGTGAGGAGAGTAAGATGGAATCTCAGAGTCATTTTGATTTGCATTTTTCTGATGACTAAAGATGATGGGCATTTCTTTAAATGCTTCTTGGCCATTAAAGATTTCTTTTTGGGGAATTCTGTTTAGCTCTTTAGCCCCCCCCCTCCTTTTTTTAATTGGTTTGTTTGTTTTGTTACTGTCTAATTTCTTGAGTTCCTCATATATTTTGAATATCAGCCCTCTGTTGGATACAGGATTGGTGAAGATCTTTTTTTCCATTCTGTGGGCTTCTGTTTTGTCCAATTGACAGTTTCCTTTGCCTTACAGAAGCTTTTCAGTCTCACAAGGTCCCATTTATTAATTATTGATCTTAGAGCCTGGGTTGTTGGTGTTCTGTTCAGGAAGTTGTCTTCTGTGCCAATGAATTCAAGGCTCGACCTCACTTTTTCTTCTAACAGATTTAGCATAACCAGTTTTATGTTGAGATCTCTGATCCCCTTGGATTTGAGTATCATGCAAGGTGATAAATATGGATCTATTTGCATTCTTCTACATGCAGACATGCAGTTAGACCAGCACCATTTGCTGAAGATTCTTTTTTTGTTCCATTATATAGTTTGGGTTCTTTGTCAAAAATCAAGAGTCCATAGGTGTGTGGGTTTATTTCTGGGTCTTCAATTTGATTCCATTGATCAGCATAGTTGTTTTTATGCCAATACCATGTGAGTTTTATATTGCTTTGTAGTACAGCTTGAGATCAGGGATGGAGATACCTCCAGAAGTTCTTTTATTGTATGGGATTGTTTTAGCTATCCTAGGTTTTTTATTTTTCCATATGAAGTTGAGGATTGCTCTTACAGGGTCTGTAAAGAATTATGTTGGAATTTTCATGGGAATTGGGGCTCACTTATGTATACTATCATATCTGCAAATAGTGGACTTATTTGACTTTTTCTTTTCCAATTTGTATCCCTTTGATCTCCTTTAGTTGTCGTATTGCTCCATCTAAAACCACTTTGGAAATCAATTTGGCAGTTTCTCAGAAAACTGGTAATAGTTCTACCCCAAGACCCAGCTATACCACTCCTGGGCATATACCTAAAAGATGCTCCACCATATCACAAGGACATCTGTACAACTATGTTCATAGCAGCTTTATTTATAATAGCCAGAAACTGGAAATAACCTGTATGTCCCTCAAATGAAGAATGGATAAAGAAAATATGGTACATTCACACAATGGGGTATTACTCAGCTATTAAAAACAATGGCATCATGAACTTTGCAGGCAAATGAATGGAGGTAGAAAAAAGATCACTCTAAGTGCGGTAACCCAGTCCCAGAAAGACAAACATGGTATGTGGCCACTTATAAGTGGATATTAGCCGTAAAGTACAGGATAATTATGCTACAACCCACAGGCCCAAAGAAACTAAGTAATAAGTAGGGCCCAAGGGAGGATGCTTGAATTACACTGAGAAGGGAAAACAACATAGACATATGGAGTGGGTGGATGGAGGGAGGGGTGAGGAGGGAGGGGGAGGGGGTGAGGAGGGGTAATAGGACAGAACACGTGTCCGGAGGATGGCATGAAAGAGAACTCGGAGAGAGAACTGGAATCAATTTGGAGCGTGGGGGTGGGGTAACCTCTGGGATGAGCTAGAAACCTAGGACAATGGGAACTCCTGGGACTCTATGAGGGTGACCCTGGCTAAACTTCTAGCAATAGGGAATGTGAAACCTGAAATGGTCACCTCCTGTAACCAGGCAAAGGTTGTATCCCTTCCAAAGGAGGGATAGGGTTACCAACTCAGCCACAAATCCTTTAACCCACAATTTTTTTCCTTCCTATAAGAAGTGCAGGGGATAAAGAGGGAGCAGAAAGTGAGGGAATGGCCCAACTTGAGTCCCATGAGAGAAAGCCCAGCCCTGATACAATTAATAACACTCTGTTATACTTGCAGACAGGAGGCTAGCATAACTGTCATCTGAGAGGCTTCACCCAGCAGCTGATGAAAACAGATTCAGAGACCTGCAGCCAATCGTTAGGCGGAGCTCAGGGGATCTTGTAGAAGAGGGGGAAGAAGGATTGGAAGAGCTGGAGAGGTCAAGGGCACCGCAAGAAAACCAACAGAGTCAACTTACGTGGGCCCAGAGGGGCTCACAGAGACTGAACCACCAACCAGAGAGCATCCACGGGATGAACCTAGGCCCCTTACATTTATGTAACAAATGTGTAACTTGGTCCTCATGTGGGACCTCTAACAGCAGGACCTGGGGCTGTCTCTGACTCCATTGCCTGCCTTTGGATCCCTTTCCCCTAACTGGACAGCCTTGTCTAGCTTCAAGAAGAAGATGCTCCCAGTCCTACTACAACCTCATATGCCAAGGCAAGTTGATATCCATGGCTGAGGAGAAAAGGGAGGGGGCATAGAAGGTGACGTGGGAGACTGGGAGGAAGACGAGGAAGATGAAGCTCCTATTAAGATGAAAAGCAAATTAATTAAAAAACAAACAAACAAGGAAGGACTGTCCCACAGCAGCCATCCCTCCAAATACCCAACAAACATAGACAACAAATACTGAACTTTTAGAAAGCAAGGATACACTCCTCTGGTCTTCCCACATTTCACCACAGTTCTTTTCTGTGTAGCTACTGATGCTTTCCACAGAAACTGCTCCACCACTCCTCTGCATGCCTAGCCTGGAGGAAGTGACAGCTCAACTCATAGGTGTCGGTTGACATTCTTTTAAAAGATGGGATCTCACATCATAGCTCAGGCTGACCTTGAATTTGTGATGATCCTCCTGCCCCAGCTTCCTAACGATTGATATTTCAGGCACAAATCTCTACACTAAGCTCAGCTTAAGCTCCTTCTTTCATGTCGGTGGACACCAGGCAAAGCCAGCGCCAGTCCAAAGAAATGAAAGAGCTGCCTTGAGACACAGTATGACTGCCTCAAGGGCAGTTCCCAAAAGGTAAAGTTCAAGGTAATCAATGGACTGGCCAGACCTGCTTCCCTCCTTAAACCTTGTTCAAAGTGGCCTCCCACGTCTTCTGGTAGGTGCCTTTCAGTCAGTTCAATGCAGTCTCCATTGTGGACTAATGAAATCAGTGAAAAGCCACTTGGATGTATGCATTCATACGTCTGCCTATTATTCTGAAAATAAATTCCTTTTCTCAAGAGCACTTGGGTTGGGGAACTGGGTCTGCCCAACACTTAACTATCCCTCCCTGACATAAGAGACAAGGCTGTAACCCAAAGGAAAAAGGATCCCAGGAGTTCCCAAGGGCCACCGTCCTGTTCAATCTCCTTAGTGACAGGTGGTCCCTGTTTCTGTTTGCTTATTTACCTACATAAGCTGTTGTGAGGGTTTTATATTTAATAATTAAGGCAATGATAGATAGAAGGTACCAGGCAGCAGATATTATGTACTACAGAGTTTATTAAATGAGCATCAGGGGAGAAGAATACCAGAGAGAGAGAGAGAGAGAGAGAGAGAGAGAGAGAGAGAGAGAGAGCACACATGGAGGGTCTGTCTTTTTACATGGCCCTGAGCAGGGTCACGCCCCCTGTGGCAGGTAAGCGATGACGTCATAGGTGGGCGGACTGAAGCTGAATGCTAACAGAGGGCAAAAGATTTCTTTCCTTTTTCACCAGCGTTGAAACAGTACAGAGAATGGCATACACAGTTGTTTAAGATGTTTTAAATGGCAGGGAATTTGAGAAATAAGTACTTAAAGGAACAAGGAAATCTGTGTGCTTTTATGCTTAGCTTTGATGTAAAGTGAGTGGTCACAGAGAAATATGTGGTCAAAGTAGGTGTATGATCCCGCTGTAATAAGCTGGGAGAGCTAAGCAAGGCTTGGTGGTTGCGATTGTGCCCTGTGTCCCATCAGAGATAGGGAATCCTCTCCTCTGTGTACAGGAAGTCACCTTTTCCTCAGGGTCTTGCCATCTGCTTCACGCCAAGGTCCAATCATTCATCCATCCCCTCCTTCAGGGGAGAAAGGGGTCAGAGAACCCTTCCAACTGCTGCTCTTTCACAGAGGCCACCACGCTGCATTTGAGGGCTACACTCCGAGAATGCAATCCACTGACCTCCAAGCCAATTCCTAACTGTGGTGGCTAGGTGCTGACGTCCCAAAGGAGCCACAGCAGGAACACAAGTGACTAGTGGAGGCAGGTGCCTAAGTGGCTGGCTTGCCCTGGAAAGCTGCACGGACTCAGGGTGGGGCCACTTGTGAAGGCTTCAGTTATTCCTTCCGGAAGCACAAAGGTACACAACAGGGGCTGGCATCTGGCAGTCCCTGGAAGCAGGAAATTCGTTGTCAGCAAGTTTAGGAGCCATGGTGTTCTCAAAGAGATCTTAGGCCAGGACTCCTGGGAATCAGCTGACCGTATTACAAATAAGGCTCCCCCCCCCCATTTGTCTGATAAACAAGTTCCAATACTGAGCTCAGTCCTGTTGGATAAAATGAGGTCTGTACGTTCCTCCCCCACCTTCACCTACTACCAGTAAAAACCACGGCAGCTCTCCCCACTTCTCTGTACCTCCTTGCATCCCTGTAGATGACACCACAGGTACCTACAGGGAGACAAAATGTGTCGGTGTGTTTCCCACTGTGATTTGAGGTTCATACCTTAGGGTGCAAAATGGGACAAGAAATTTGATATTGATCAAGCTACGCCCCAATAGTGGTGTGAGTGTTATGGGAGTAATCAGCCTCTTTCTGGTTGGACTTGAGGTCTGCTCTTCAAGAAAGAACTCATGCTTGTGGCTTGGGTAGATCAGTAGCGGTAGCCCTAGGAGAGAGCCGGCGGTGGCTAATATTCTGTTAAGTGGATAAGTAGATGCAGTATTAAGCTCCTCCCCCCCCCACACCCTCCCCCACAGGTTAGGGCATGTATGTCTCCATCCTTGTCAAGGAAGCCTCATTTTGCAGTAGCTGTTGACAAATATAGATGCCCACCATTAGTCAATGAATAGAGAACATGAGACTATGGTGGCCTCAGCCGTAAGTAGGACATCTATATCAATCGCATCCCTTGCTCTCAAGTCTCAGGGACCAACAGGGAAGAGGGAGGTAAAAAGTCTGTAAGAGCCAGAGGGAGTGGGTAACCTGAGTGGAAGTGCTTTTCAGACCGGACAGGGTCATTGTACACACAAACTCGCGGCAGCCGTGAACGTCGAATCCCAGCAGGGAAGGTATCAAGGTCGTGAAGTCTCACCCATATCTGCGAAGCTACTGCAGCTGATGGCTAATAGGAGAGGGAGAGTCACTTTCTCCATGTTCCAGGAGGTGGCCCTGTACCTGCGCACACACTGACTGTGCTAAGTGCACTCAGTGTGCACATGAAGTTGGGAGGTGAAAGGAATGGGGTGAATTGGGAGGAAGCATTAGAGCAAAGAAGAGGGTTGAGCAAAACTAACACACTATGTGCATAGAGAAAAGTTTCAAACAACAATAAAAAAAAATTAAAGAGCACATACAAAAGCTACCCCCTAGCCTTTAAGGTTTACCCAAGTAACTTTAGGGGTTCGGGTGTTGCCAAAGGCATCTAAGTAGCAGATGATGAGTCAAGAGGATGACAGAGACAGAAAAACAAAGACAGGAACAATAGGAAAGAAATCAGGTTGGGAGAAAATATACCATGATCCAAGTCAGTGACTTCCCTTGCTGATCACCCTCAACAGGCAAAGACGGAAAGTGTTAGCTGTAAAGCTGAGTTCCTGCGGAGAAATCACAGAGATAAAGCTTCGCCTGCTGTTTTCTGAGAGGAGGCTTCGCCCCAAGGCCCAGCATGGCCTGGAACTTTCTATGTAGGCCAGGATTGCCTAGCATTTGAAGCCAGCGTCCTCCAACTCTCAGCCTGAAGCGCTGTCATTGAAGGCAGGAGCTAGCCCAGCTGGCTGTTGTGCGGCTTGTGGAATGAATTTGAAGAGTGTGTAATTAGCAGGGGAGGAAACCTTGGCAACTTTGTCTACACTTGGAAAGTTGTTACTGGGGCGCTGGGGTCCCAGTAAAGACTGAGGGGGTGGCAGTCGTTTTTTGTTATTGTTTTGATTTGGTTTTTTTGTTTTTGTTTTTTTTTCCCTGTGTGAAGAAAGTTAAGCCTTCACTCATCTAGGTGGTCCTGGGGAAAAGCAAAGTGGACCTTTTGATCTTGTTTTCTTCTTTCTGCGCCGAGACCCACGCGTGTGTCCTTTAGGACCCGGTGACTTAAGACAGTTACCATTACAGGATTTGACTTTGCCAGAAGCGTTTTAGTCTCAAACAGAAAACAAAAATAGATGCACTTCAAAATGATCCAAGTGTTGTGCTTCTGATTTTTTTTTAAAGCTTCCCAACCTAAAAGAAATTCCTGCCATTTGAAATAATCACTGACGCTCTGACTCTCTGGAGAAACATTAACAATTAAACAGCTTTTATGTGGCCGGGCCCTCTGCCTGCCTGACTAAGCCGTGAGGGGCAGAGTGAACCCGAGACAGTAATAAGAGGGAGCTCAACAGGTATGAGGAAGGTTCCCTTTCCTCTAAAAGACATCACAACACGTGCTTGCTTTGAAAAACAAACAAACAAACCATCATTTACCCTCAGCACTATGTTTCTGGCGCAGGTCTATTGAGAACTCGCTGACAAGCTCACATGGGCTCTGATCCCAACTATCTCCCTCCCCCCGCCCCTCCCCCCACCCACACCCACATTTAAATCACTTGCAGGAAGCAGAAGTAGAAGACATTGCTTCAAAGACATAAACGTTCTTTGTCAAGGTCAGTAATCCTCACTGTTGGTGTGTTCCAGGGAATGTGGCAGGGAAGGACCCGCTGTAACCTGATAACGCTAAAGCCAGAGCACAAAGGCACCGCTCTCTTCCCAGGCAGCTACCTGGACAGGTGACTTGGGAGCAGTGGAAAAGTCAATGAAGAAGATTCGTGCAGGCAGAAAGACGTCTTCTGTCTTTAAAAAGGAAAGAAGCTTATTTTATCTCTACATGTATAAACGATTATGCATCTAGAAACAATAACGGGCCTTTTTTGTGCCAGTGTCAGATGAGCGTGTGAAAATGTTAAACGCAGAGCCCTTGTATTTTATTTGGGAGTGCTTAGGTTCCAAGTAAGATCTGAGCAGCCTACCAGAATATATAAAATTTGAATCAAGGTGTTAGCTTGCTTTGTCAATTAAAATTAAAATACACACGAAACAAAATATATCCATCACCACCCTGCCGTTGATGTTTTTTCTTTTTCAGGTCTGGAGATTGAACCCTGGGCCTTGCGCACACCAGGCAAGTGCCCTGCCTCTGAGTTGTGTCTTCAGCAGTCTTTTTAGTTTTTAAGTCTTGAGACAGGGTCTCACTAAGTTGCCCAAGATAGTCTCAAACTCTCTCTGTAGTGCAAGCAGGCTTGTGATGCTCCCGGCTTAGCCTCATGAGCAGCTTGGGTTACAGGCCTGTACTACCAGGCCTGGCTCCATCATACATAGCCTTTTTAAGAAGTGCACAAGTCAGTAGTATTAAGTCTATCCACATTGCTATGCAGCCAATCTCCATACTGCTGCTGTCTTCTTCTTCTTCTTCCTCTTCCTCTTCTTCTTCCTCTTCCTCTTCTTCTTCTTCTTCTCTTTGTCTTCATCCCCGTGTGTGTGTGTGCGCGCGCGCGCGCACGCGCGCGAGCGTGCATGCCTTTCATACTTGTTCTGAGAATCAAACCCATGCTTAAGTGTGTCATCTCCCTAGCAAAACTAAACCTGATATCTGTGAAACAACTTACTGTTAACAAGTCTTTATTTATAACAAATTTGTGTGTTAAACTACTGAAATTCATTACACTAAATTAAGACTAAATCTGGCTATGGTAACACTTGTAGTCCCATTAATAAAAAGGGGAGGTAGAAAGATTGCCATGAATTCTACACCAGCCTGGGCAAGATAGTAAGACCTCATCTAAAAGGAAAACAAAGAAACAAAACTTAATCATAGTATCATGGTCTTTGCTAGTCTTTATTTTTCAGTTACATTGTTTGTTTATATATACACACACACACTATGGAATATGTAGAGATCAGAAAAGTCAATTCCCTCCTACAGTATGAGGCTCAGGGATCAAACTCAGGTCCTCAAGCTTGGTGACAGGTACCTTTGACCCACTGAGCCATCTCGACAGACTAGGTCTTGCTATGGAAAGCTTCTAGTTTGGGAGTATTATCCCACCAACTAAACAGTCCATTTGGATAGCAAGTAAGGGACTTGGAGCCTACTGAAGCTCGCAGCCTTAGGACATAAAGCATACATGTTAAAGTCCAGTGGCTTGCTGGAGCTGAGCCACAGATGTCTCTGGCGGCCTTCAACAGCCAGTGTGAAAAGAAAAGCAGAGGCAGTTACAGGAATCCAAAGCTAATCTCCTGAACTCTCTTGAGACCAGGCAGAAAATGAGTTTCAGGCAGGACTGTGAGTGAAGAGTGAAAACAAAAGGTGCATGAGAGATTAAAGCCAAAAGAGCTGGAGGCGGGATGAAAATGGATGGCTCCCGTGCAAGAATCAAAAGGATATTTGAGCATCCTTTTTGAGTTCAAGGATGCAAGGACTGTATGCAATTTACTTGCCCTAAGCTGGGGATGAGAGAGTTCAAAGGCTCCAAAAACTAGGAAATGGTAACTGCATTAGGAGATAGAGATGGTGGGGCCGTGGGGGTGCGGGGCAGGCAGGGGCAGAAGGGTATTTGGGTATTTGTGTGTGTGTGCATATGTGTGTATCTATGTGTCTGTGTGTGTGTGTGTGTGTGTGTGTGTGTGTGCGTGTTGTATGCATGCCCATATACATGGAGACTGGAAGTTGATTGGATGTTTTCCACTACCTTATTTTTTAAATATATTTTATTAATTTATTCATACGTATTACATTTCAATTGTTATCCCATCCCTTGTATCCTCCCATTCCTCCCTCCCTCCCATTTTCCCCTTACTCCCCTCCCCTATGACTGTGAATGAGGGGGACCTCCTCCCCTTGTATGTGCTCATAGGGTATCAAGTCTCTTCTTGGTAGCCTGCTATCCTTCCTCTGAGTGCCAGCAGGCCTTCCCATCCAGGGGACGTGGTCAAATATGGGGTACCAGAGTTCGTGACACCACCTTATTTTTGAGACAGGATTTCTTACTGAACCTGGAGCTCCCCTACACAGCCAGACTAACACTGGGGATCCTCCTGCTTCTGCCTTCCCAGGATTGGGACACACACACACACACACACACACACACACCCCTACCCAGCATTTTTATGGCTTCTGTAGATCTGAACTCAGGTCCTGAGTTGTATAGCAAGCCTTTTACCAACTGTGCCATCTTGCCAGCCCCAAGCACTGTTGTGTTGCTCATTACATATTGCATATGTGTACCAAGCCGTCATACTGTGCCTCTACCATACTAACAAAAACACAATTTTTATATATCCAGTACAGGAGAAAAATTGCAACAAAAATGCTGACATAGATTTCAGAGTATCTAGTAGAGAGTGGGTTCAAAGTCAAGTCACAAGCAAGTGAAGGAAAATTCATTCTCAAATTGATTTCTAAGACAAACACCTCAGATCAGTATCCCATGATCAAGTATATTTTCATCCCTTTCTTCCTGTATGATGCACTGACTTTATAGGGTACCAGGATTATCTTCTAATGAGGAAACTTCTCTGAATGCTGGCAGAAGTTGAACAGAGTTGAAAATCCGTCTCTTAGAATACATGGCACGATGTTCTCAAGAGTCACAGAAGGAAACAGCCAAAGGGCAGCGTTGAGGGCAGTACTCGCTGCTTGACTTGGAAGGCATCTTAGCAGCATTTCCTAAATCAGGAATTTTCAAGCACAAGTCACAGCGCCTTCACATAGCAACCTCTCAGGTCTATAGAGCCAGAATACCACTCATAGACCTTTACAACGGCTGCCTGTGCACTTGGATTGTAACAGCCCATAAACTGAAGGAATCTCTGGGATTTGCCTGGAGGACAAGTTCCAAGGTCACCATAAGAATAATTTGAATACCTCCAAGCTTCTGTTTTGTTTGTTTGTTTGTTTTTTATGGAGTATGCCTATGGTAATAGTACCTTTAAAAAATCATGGGAAGAAAGGAGAATCAAATCAGAGGCAGGAAAGTGCTAAGCGGATTTAAAAATGGAGCACGTCCCCGCCAGCAGCAAAGTGAGATAGACTGACACATCTAGCTACAAAGATACAACATCTAGAAAGAGCAAAACTTGAAGCCAAATTAAGGGCCACAAGGGCTGGAAATGAAGGGAACTGAAGGCAGAAGAGTGACGCGAAGCTGCCTCTGGCTGCTGTAATAGAATGCTGGCTCCTGTGAAGAGAGGATGAGGTCCTGGGGGTGTGGCTTGGGGGTAGAACACTTGCCCTGCTTACTTGACGTCCTGGTGTCATTCTCCAGTACTGCGTAAGGAGGAGCGGAATGACAAAGAAGATGGCGACAATGATGATGATGACAATTATTCGTTCATTAGGGCTGTGATGGAAAGATCCAACAGGCTGGTTAGCTTAAATAGCAGCAATGTATTTACTCAGATAGCTGAAGGCTTAGCAAGATGGGTTTCTCCTGTGGCTTCTCCTTGGCTTGCAGATGGCTGCCATTTTGAAATAGTATAGCTGTGATCGATGCTCTCATGATCCCCATGTGAGGTTTCCTCTGTACATGGATCCCCATGTGAGGTTTCCTCTGTACATGGATCCCCATGTGACCTTTCCTCTGTACATGGATCCCCATGTGACCTTTCCTCTGTACATGGATCCCCATGTGACCTTTCCTCTGTACATGGATCCCCATGTGACCTTTCCTCTGTACATGGATCCCCATGTGACCTTCCCTCGGTACATGGATCCCCATGTGACCTTTCCTCTGTACATGGATCCCCATGTGACCTTTCCTCGGTACATGGATCCCCATGTGACCTTCCCTCTGTACATGGATCCCCATGTGACCTTTCCTCTGTACATGGATCCCCATGTGACCTTCCCTCTGTACATGGATCCCCATGTGACCTTTCCTCGGTACATGGATCCCCATGTGACCTTTCCTCGGTACATGGATCCCCGAGGTATCTTCCTCTTCATATTGAGCAGTGCCCATCTTCATATCTTTTCCCTAATATAGTAATAATTTTTGTAAAAAAAAAAAAATTGGGAGTTAGTTAGGGCTTCAACATATAAATTTGTGGGCAGACCCAATATATTATGTATCAGGGGCCAACAAGACCGGTTCACTAGGCCCAGAGAGGCAGTGAGGAAATTAGAAAATCACATTCCTTACCAGTGGCCTTACATGAAAGGAGTCGGGAAGCCAACAGCTCAACTTTCGTAGGTACAGATGTGAACTTAAAATCTCTTTTTCGGTTTGGTGATGTTTAATTTCTTGAGTTCTTTATATTTTTTGGATATTAGACCTTTGTCAGATGTAGGGTTGGTGAAGATTTTTTCCCAGTCTGTAGGCTGTCGCTTTGTTCTCTTGACACTGTCTCCTGCCTTACAGAAGCTTCTCAGCCTCATGAGGTCCCATTTATTAATGGTTGACATTAAGGCCTGGGCCGTTGGTGTTCTGTTCAGGAAGTTGTCTCCTGTGCCAATATGTTCCAGGCTCTTTCCCACTTTTTCCTCTAAGTGACTTAGTGTCTCTGGTTTTATGTTGAGGTCTTTAATCCACTTGGATTTGAGTTTTGTGCAAGGTGACAAATATGGGTCCAGTTTCATTTTTTTACACGTAGACCTCCAGTTAGACGAGCACCATTTGTTGAAGATGCTATCCTTTTTCCATTGAATGGATTTGGCTTCTTTGTCAAAAATCAAGTGACCATATGTATGTGGATTCATATCTGGGTCTTCGATTCGATTCCACTGATCAACCAGCCTGTTGCTGTGCCAGTACCATCACCACCAAACCGAATAACCCAATTGAGAAATGGGGCTTGGAACTAAACAGAGAATTCTCAACAGAGGAGTATCAAATGGCTGAGAAACACTTAAAAAAATGCTCAACCTCCTTAGTCATCAGGGAAATGCAAATCAAAACAACTCTGAGATTCCATCTTACACCCATCAGAATGGCTAAGATCAAAAACTCAAGCGACACCACATGCTGGCGAGGATGTGGGGAGAGAGGAACACTCCTTCATTGCTGGTGGGGATGCAAACTAGTACAGCCACTTTGGAAATCTATCTGGTGCTATCTCAGAAAAACTGGGAATAGGGCTTCCTCAAGACCCAGCTATTCCACTCCTTGGAATATACCCAGAAGATGCTCCAGCACACAACAAGAAAATTTGTTCAACCATGTTCATAGCAGCCTTATTCATAATAGCCAGAACATGGAAACAGCCTAAGTGTCCCTCAGTAGAAGAGTGGATAAAGAAACTGTGGTACATATACACTATGGACTACTACTCAGCTATTAAAAACAAGGAATTCCCAAAATTTGTGGATAAATGGATTGAGCTAGAAATGATCATAATGAGTGAGTTAACCCAGAAGCAGAAAGAATCAAATGGTATATACTCACTTATATCTGCATACTAGCCCAAGGGGCATGTCCCACGAAAGCCTTCACTTACCAGGAAACTGGGACAGAGGGGAGGACATCCTATTGGGACTCTAAATGAGAGATGCATGGGAGAATAGCAAAATAAAAGGATACAGAGGGTCCTAGAAATCTACAAGTAGAACAATATGATAGGCAGATTTGGGCCCAGGGGTCCCGCTCAAACTAAGGCACCAGCCAAAGACAATACAGGAGGTAAACTTTAAACCCCTTCCAGATCTAGCCAATGGTCAGAATATTCTCCACAGTTGAGTGGAAGAGTGTGATATGACTTTCTCACGTACTATGGTGCCTCACATTTGACCATGTCCCCTGGAGGGGAAGACCTAGTGGCACTCAGAGGAAGGACAGCAGGTAGCCAAGAAGACACTTGATACCCTATGAGAATATATAGGGGGAGGTAATCCCCCTCAGGAACAGTCATAGGGGAGGGGAATAATGGGAAAATGGGGAGGGGGAGGAATGGGAGGATACAAGGGATGGGATAAACATTGAGATGTAACAAGAATAAATTAATAAAAAAAATAAAATAAAATCTCTTTTTCTTGCGTGATCTAGAAAGTCTGCCTAAGAAGCTGATCTGCAATACATGCTCAGGACCCCTGGCATCCCAGGTCCCCTACCAGAAAATAAAAACTTCACCAGAGGGAAATTTTTACAATCCCGACTATGACAAAGATTTTTTTCAATCATACTAAAAGTTGATCCATATTGAAAACATACAACTTGGGCTGCCCTAGGAGCTCTAGGCTACGGGCATACAAGTCACTATCTCAAAACAAAACAAGCACAGAGAGCTAAGCGCAGGCAAACACCTGTGATGGCAGCTCCCAGGAAGATGAGATAGGAAAATCATGAGTTCAAGGTCAGTATGAGCTATACAGCAAGTACTTGTGAAAAATATAAAGAAAGAAAGACATAAAACAACAACAGAATAAAAGTCCAAATGACAGAACCAGGTATGGTGGCAAATGCCTGTGGTCCTAGTACTAGGGAAGTAGAGGCAAGTCAACAGTTGACGATCAAACTCAGCTAGCGCAGGCTCCATGAGATCCTGTATTTAAACAAAACAAAACAAAAAACCAACAACAAAAGCCCAAGTGATAACAACTGCCATAAGAGTGATTTCAGCAGAGAAACGGTTCTCAGCACGTCCCCTAGATTACCAGGGAACTTCCTAGAACACTTCAAGAATCAGAACACTCGAGAGAGGACCTTACTAGTGTGCATTTTGGCAATCCCTCCAGGACCTCAGAGCAAGAAGCATTGGGATGGAGGGGTCAGCTGTCCACCAACGTCAAGACGATTCTGCGCAATACTTCCTCTCTAATAGCCACATCTTAGCCCTGGAGCCACATTGTGCATGGCTCCATCATTGGCTTTATACTCAATTAAGGTCACCTCTCTCTCTCTCTCTCACTCCTAGCCCATTGCCCTGCTCGCTGTTCTTCTCTGGCAAAAAGCAGGTGCCCAGTGTGCTTTCACGGAGCTGTGTGTCGAGTGTTCATTAGAATGAATAGATCCTAGTGGTGCTATTTAAAATGGGGTGGTCATCTGCTACTACCACCAGCATGGCTAAATTAAAAAAATCACAACCATAAAGTGAAGGAATCACTCCTGCAGGACTGCCCTGGCTTATGGTCTGTAAAATAGCTGTATTTGAAGACTTTGCTAGGCTATTGAGATCTTAAATCAGAGCCACTGTGATGATGCACTTGAGACCCTCCTGAGGTGACAGGACTATTGACATGCCATGTGGAAGGAGAGGGGAGTCCTGGGTCCTTCAGATCTTCACATGGCCCCTCCCTTGCCAGAGATTCCAATCCCTCTACATAAGAGGTAAACAGTTCACTGGGATGGGACTTCTCAGTGGTGTTACTACCCATTTGTCACCCAGGGGATTTCTTGGTGACTATAGCTGCCTGTGAGTCACCCATATTCCCATAGATAATGCCAGTAAACACATTAGCTCACCAATGACTTGAATGGAATGCTTTGGTCTGTTGGTACTCTCTCTACCTGGGGAAAGATGTTTCTTTACATTTCCTCAGGAAAAGTCACACAATATCTTCAGTCTGTATCTCCACACTGGAAATCTTTCTCTCTGGAAATTCCTGTCTCTTCACATGACATTCATTCTTAAGGCCACCAGCCATAGGGGACTTGCCCTGCTGCTGTGTGGTAGCGTGAGGGCTTAACTAGTTACAGCTGCAATGTACTTTTCCCAAATAAGGTCATAACACAAGGTACTTCAGGCTTCAGGGAGGGGGGATGGCACAATTCAACCTACAATAGACACATACAGCACAAGACATGCATCTTAAATTATATGACAGTGTAAATAGAAACCAATGCCATGTAGTATTTATGGACATACAAATGCATAGTAAATGTACAAAACACGTGTGAGAAGGAAAACAGCTTCAGAAAAAAATTTTTTCTCTAAAGAGGGAGAACAGGAGGGAGCTGGGGAGGAGGTACAACTAAATTTTCACATTCAATTATTTAAAAATATGACAAACTACATCTGAACATTCAGATGAAAGTATTTATCTTACTCCATTTCTTACTGCTGTAACTAGTGCCCGTGGCCAGCTAGAAGTTTGTTTGGCTCATAGTTCCAGACGCTGGGAAATAAACCATGGCTCTGTTTCTGGTGGGGGCCCTCCTGCTGCGTCATAACGTCACAGAGGACATGGTGTGACAGAAAGAACACACTAGCTCTGGCTTCCTTTCACCGCCTTACAAAGCTACCAAAGCCATCATGGGCTTCGCCATTATGATGGTTCAATTATGTAGCTCTTTCCTCCAAATTGAATACTCTTTCCTGGGAGGGGGCCCACAAGACCCAGGAAGCAAAGAAAACATGCAGGGCTCAGGAAAGTTCATGAAAGTTAGAAAACTCCCATGACACTCCCCCACCCCTCAGGATATAAAAGCAGTCAATAACTTCTCAGAACAGAGACTCTCTAGTGTGGCTGTCTGCAAACTGGGAAGGAAGCATCAAGAATACAGCTTTTGTGAATCATCATCCTTGCTGGGGTGGGATTTTCAGTGATGCACCTACCCATGTCACCTCTGAAAATGACCCCAGTAAACTCACTGCTTCACCAAGCTAAGCTAGACTTGGTTGGAATTATTTCTCTGGTCCATCATCAGTGCCTAACTGTAATACAAGATATTTGTTTGAATCCCTCCCAGGAAATATTAGGAACAACATCTAATTTTAAATCACGTGCAAAGGTCCCCTTTATACATGAATTTGGGGGACAAGGCTATGGCATGTGAACTTAGGGGGACACAACCAGGCTGTACCCATGATTGTGGTAGCTGTCACCTTATTCCCTGATATGTTTCTGTATGTCTGAAATATTTTGATGTTCTGTTTGTTTATCCAAAACTGTAGCAATAGGAAAGTAATGCTCCTTGATCTGATGAAGCGGACGTGTTTGGACATGTCCAGATGCAAAGCAATATTAAGATCATTCTGGTAAAGACATCAGGAAGAACTGAGGAGCAGGTGATAGTCAAAAAGGACCTACTTGTGAGAGTTGAGTCAAGAGCCGGCCCAGACTGCACGGGGATGGACAGAGTCCACGTCCAGCCAGCAGCCACAGGAATGGGACAATGGGGCAAGTTGATACAGCCAAAGAGGACGACACACAAGTAGAAGAGACACTGCCAAGGTCAACAAGAAAGGCAAGGCTGCAGCATAGGTGTCAGCAAAATACAGGTTATCCAGGTCCAGAAATGCTATCCAGATAGACAGACATCCAAGGGGCAAGTCAAGATGTTTTGACAGGATGGGAACACCACTGGTTCAAGCAAGATGAGATTTTGTCTGGGTTCCAGAGAAGAAGCTATGTTCGCACAGCTTCCCCACGGACAGGGGAAAATGAATGACCAACAGCCAGCTGTACCCTCAAATCACTGGAAGCTGGGTGTTGAGAGCTTTCCCTGCAACTCAGAGCAAATGCCAGAAGATAGCACCAAGGAGTTCAATGGCTTCAAGCTGGTCCGTTTCTAAGTAGTTAGAAAGACACAACGTTGGCCAGGCCTGGATGCAGAGCCCATAGCACTTAATAGCACTTAATTTCATTTAATACTTACACCGATCCAATGGCATTGGCACCCACTTCACAGATGAAGAAACTGAGGCTCGGAAAGGGCACATAACCTGCCAGGTCGCACACATTATCCTGTTCTTTTCTCTTTCGGAACCCGGAAAAAGTTTACTGCCAGATACTTGAAGGAGGGAGAGCTGGCTTCTCAAAACATAATTGCCTCCCAGAAAGAGTAGCCAGCGAAGCTGAGCTCAAGCTTCAGTTGTTCGGGTCCAGCACTCACAACCTGGGCCTCTATGCATTAAGAGTGTCGATCTCACTCTTAGGCACTGGAGACACACCAATGAACGAATCTGATAAAGTCTGTGTTCTTCTCTTCCCTGGATCTTAAATAACAAATATGGGGCTGGAGGCTTTTTTTTTTTTTTTTTTAAAGATATAGAGGGTATGTATGTAGTACCTTGGTGTAGTTGCAAGGCAAAAAGGTGTAATCCAGGAACTGTACCCTTAGGCGGCTCTGCTCCCTGTAAAGGCCAGGATTTTTGAAAGACACTTCTAATCATTTTAGAAGGGACAAAACTATAACGATGACCTTTGAGCTGCAAAAGACAAGAAGGAGACTCGTCCTGATGGGCTGCGTGCCAGCAGGGAGACCCTGGTCTGCCTGAGTACACAGTGATTATTATGCTAGCCCGAGGAGGAAAAAAAAAAAAAGTCAATTCAAAAACTGCTTGTTCATGTCATGGTAAATCTGTAATGGTTTTAATGAAAATTCTTCTCCTTCATGAGATATTTTCTATTTTAAAGAAGAACGGCAAATTAATACAGCACTCCCAATAGCCTTTAAGTCAAGTTTAATTGGGGCAATCCCCTCCAGTGAATCAGGGGATGACATTCATCTTCTCTGCCTGGGTGGAATGTTAAACTAGAGGCAGGGGTGAAATGTCAAAGTAAAATAATGCTAATAATTATTCCGAATGTTACATTCTCCTTGACTTTGGAATTTAAAGGGCCAAAATGAAGGCTTTTTGTCAAAAGTCAAGAAGTCATCTAGAGACGTGGCTGACATTTATGATTAATGTAATCTGGGATTATTAGGAGAGAAATGTAGGCTATGATTAGCTTCTCACATCTCAGTATTTCATTTTTATATTATTATAGGAACCATACAGTATATGGATATAAAAAAAAATGCTGACATGCGGTGGATAATCCTAATCTCCTGGAAATTTCAAAAGGAAACCTCTAGAGAGAGCCCTTTTTAATTAAAGTGGCAGTGACCAAATAATTAAATTTATAGCACTGTAGTGAAAGAGAGAAGAAAATGACCCCATCCAAGGCTGGATAATGATTTCTGAGGCACAACACACGTGTGCACACAAAAGAAATCAAGCCTCTATCTGCCAGGGCCTGTCCCTTCAGAGAATTTTCTGGTTCATTTGCAGTGACAAAAGAGACAAAGCACAGCCCTCCATGCTATACCCTGAGCTGGCAACTCTGCTGCCTCAGAAAAATGAGGCTGTGGCTGAGAGCAGAGGCCTTCTGGAGAAGGAGAGATGGCTTTCGGAGCTGCTGGGGAAACACAGCTTTCACCGAAAAATAGAGCTCTGGTCTAAGGCTGGAGCTGGGAAGCATGCAAAGGTGCAATGGGGCCTTTTTCTTAGAACTCAGTCCTTGCTCCAGGCTGTTGCCTTCCCTGGCAAATGCTTGGCCTTCTCTTGCCCTTCCTGAAGCTTGCTTGAATGCAGCAGAAATGCCATAGGCACAAAGAAGAGGGACAATGTGAGACTCATTCCTGGGAAGAAGGAGGAGGAGGAACAGGAGGAGAAGAAGAAAGAAGAAGAAGAAGAAGAAGAAGAAGAAGAAGAAGAAGAAGAAGAAGAAGAAGAAGAAGAAGAAGAAGAAGAACTTTTAAGAGATATGGGGAATGGGAGATAAAATACTTAACTCCAGTAAGGCCCTGTGTTAAATTCTCCAACAATGAAAAATTAATAAAAAAAAAAAGATACCAAAAGTGAGAAACTTATGCCACACAATCAAGCAGTGTGTGTGTGTACATGTAAACACATACACACACATACATATGGTATGTATACACACATATACAAATTGTGAATATATATTATATATATAATTCTGTTATATATTATATGTTTTATATATATATATATATATAATTCTGTTATATGTTCAAACATCAAACATGGTACACCATACCTTATATTTATAGTAGTATTATATTATTTGTATGTTTTTCTCCATCAAGGACAGTGGGGAGACACAAAGGGAACAGAGGAAGAAGAAGTGAGAGAGCTGGAGGAAAAAAGACAAGGGAACAGCAGATATGGAGAGAAAAGTGAGAGGAAGGAGAAAACGCCAAGACCCACAAGTGTGGCTTTTGGTACATCACAGTGCACATCACTGACACTTCTAGTAATGATCACCTTCATGGTAATGAGGAAGCAGATTCGCTAACTTGGAGTTTCTGTCTCAGGTTCAGATCAGCTACCCTGGTGGCAGCTGAAATTCTGTGCTGGCCAAGAAAAAAGCAGGGTCTCCCACAGTTAGAGTTGTCTCAGCTTCAAGCATTTGACGTCAGAGGAAATTAAGAGAGACATTATTTGAGCCTTGTGTAGCTCTGGACACTGAGGCAGGAGGATTGAAAATTTTACTCCAGGCTGGGCTACAGAGTGAGAACCTATCTGATAAACAAAGGGGGGAGGGGGGAGAAGGAAACAAAACCCATCAAACCAACCAACCAAAACATGCCAACAACAGTGAAGGTAGATTATTTCAAATGGATATATATAAGTACTTTTTACAATTGCATGTTGCTTGTGAATATAAATGGAAGTAGTATGCTTGAAAATCCCAATAAGGTTGAGTCAAATTTGTTCAAAAGCCTTCTAACTCAATATAACCAATGCAAAGACTAGAAGAAAATCTTTTAAAGCATTCAAGTCTGAGATGTAGCCATCATCATAGCCTAAGTCATTCCAACCCCTAAGATGCCATTGTTGGAAACGTGTCCTCCAACTGGCATCACTAGAACTTGGAAGGCAAAGCCACAGGGCACAAGGAAAAGATGCAAGTGGAAATATCTCTAACCATCAAAACTCATCACTGTCACATGACAGTGGGGGCTGGTTGTAATCACTAAGACTTCCTCCATAGCTCCTCTTGCATTGCAGCATTCTTCATGGCCCTGGAATGTGGTGATACAAAAGCCACTGTGCCTCTTGAGGTCTAGTGGGAGAAACAGAGAAGCCAGACAGCAGTGGAAACCGTGCTGAGAGCCTGTCCATCAGCAGAGGTTGTGGAGAAGTGTGGTGGAGAGACAACGCCAGAATCTGGTTTAGGAAACTTGTTAGAGGGTCGGAAGAGTAGAGAAAGCCCCAAATGAGTGTTTAAGAGAAGGAGAAAGTCCCAAGTAAATGCATATTGCTGATTTGGGAGCAGCCATGTAAGAACACCACTGTCTCAGACCCAAGGGAACTGGCCAAGACTTCCTCTGGGTGAGGCTCAGAGGAGTGGCAAAGGTGTCCTCTGGTCTGAGTATAAGTCTTCATAAACAATTGAGAAGTGCGTGAAAAAATTAGTAGCTGAAGATTCTTCCTCCCTGATGACTGTAAGCTAAGAGACCTCCCCAGAGACCTCCTCCCAAGAGTAGCTAATTTCCTCTCTTCTGTCTGTATGTAATAAACACAATGAGTTTCCGGTGATGGTGCAGTTGGTGGCACTCCATCCATGCTCACACTTCCTGACCCCCCCTCCCACCCCCGCAACTGGGTTTCTCTGTGTAGCCTTGGCTGTTCTAGAACTTGCTTCGTAGACCAGGCTAGCCTCATACTCACAGAGATCCACCTGACTCTGTCTCCCAAGTGCCCAGCTTCACCTGTGCTCACTCTTGATCCCCAGCACATGTGTCAGTCTGCCTGTCCTTTCTTCAGTCATTTTGCAGGACCATGTCATACTGGAAGTGGCGTGAGGGAGCAGCTCTGAGCTGAAATTGTAATTAAAAAAAAAAAAAAAGAATAATGTGTTTGTTACTGTTCTCATTGATTTGAGAGCTGACAGGAAGCTTAGGGAAGGAGGAGGTTATGTTGGCTTGCAGTTTAAGTGTACACAGCCCATCCTAGTAGAGAAGGGCATGGCGATGGGGGCAGACGGCAGCAGGACACACTGATTCTGCAATCAGAAAACAGGGGGCTAAAATGTGGTATTCAGATCACTTTCTCTTGTTTATTAAGGTCAAGATCCCTAGCCCATTGAATAGTGCTGTCCATATTCAGGGTGGGCCCCTTCGGTTAAACCTTTCTGGAAACGTACAACTTAAGAAGTATTTACATGAGTCTTTTTTCAAATAGTTCCCGTTTGCTATTGTTATTATCATGGATTGATTGGTTTGTTGTTTATTTTTTTGCCCTGCCCACCCGTTTGGTTTGGTTTTTGTTTTTGAGATACAAGGTCTCACTATGCAACCCAGCCTAGGCATATGCAGAAAATATGTTTCCATGGTGATTAGCAATGCCATCCAGCTGAGGATCAAGAGTAGCTATCACAACCGGGAATTAGACAGGAAAGAAGGAAGAGTGGAGTCGGCAAGAGTGTATAGGGTGGAGTGGGATGCACCTCAATTGGAGTTTTCCTTCCTTCATGAGGAAACAATGCATGAGAGTACAGCAACCCATGGCTCAATAAATGGCAGTATCGGCATATGTGACAGAACACAGATGTCACATTTAACCTCTCTTTTCTCCTCTGTCATGGTATGCTGGTGTCACTCTCAACTCCATCCATCACAGCTTGGTCTCCAAGGTAGTGTTATTGGGAGATGATGAAACTTTCATGAGGAATGGCCTAATGAGAAGTCCTCAGGTCATCCCAGTGTCCTCTGGGTGACGTGAAACCTTGACCCAGTGTGTATGTGTGTGTGTGTGTGTGTGTGTGTGTGTGTGTGTGTGTGTGTGTGTGTGTGTGTGCGTGTGTGTGTGTGTGTGTGTGTGCATGTGTGTGTGGTGTGTTGAACACAGTGTCCAGATCCATACCCCCAACCCCACCTGTGCCAAAGTAACCATATGTCACAGAAGAAGAAAGGACTCAAGGGTAAGTGGAATGCATGTCTCATTAAAGTCATTTCCTCTACTGTGGATCCTTCTTTGGAAACAGGCAGATATAGCCAGCTGGAGAAAAAGGAGTTGAGTTGTAAAGGCTATTTGAGGGTAGGGAATTGTATCCGTTAGCAACAAGAAAAAGAAGGCAGAGTTCCACACAGGACTCTTAGAGCTCCAAGGTATCACAGAAACAGGAACATGAAAGGAGATGGCTGTGGGCTGGTAAGGGGAGCAGAGAGGAAGTGATGAGTCCCTTCCAGCAAAACATTCTCTCTCTGCAGGGGAGGAGTGGAGACTGAAGGCAGGACACTTGTAAAAGTAAGCTTGTTTATGACTTCAGATAAGAGGATCATCAGTTGCAAGGTTATAAAAATGAACTCATCTGAGGCCTAGAGGACCACCAGCCACAAGATTTTAGACTTGAGGAAACCACTGGCTTGTTTTAAAACATCACTCTTGGGGACAAACGGAAACAGCCAGAGCTTTGTCCCAGTGCAAATGAGAGGCTCTGCCCCACAGCAACCCTAGAGACGGAAGCCATCACATTGTCTCAACTTACAGCTCAGTAGTTACAGCTTGGTCACTAACTAGTAGGTTAAAAGATGTCCCCCTTCTAATGCCTTAGAAAGCTCATGTCTATAACTTTTAAATGTGAAAAGCAATGCTATAATATTAATATCCACAGATATACCCTCATCTCCTAAAACAGTTTATTAACCTAATTAGTAAATATATTCACACTGATTGGAAACATCCTGTTTTTAATTGAAAATTATATTCACCAGACTGATAAACCAGGTTAATCATCATATTTGGCCCTGGAACGGTCTCAGCTGTTTTCTAACATCAAACCAAACCTCTAAGGAAAAAGATTTGTCAATTTTATAATTTTAAAGAATCTGAGACAAATTATGACAACATGGTTGTTGTTGTTGGTTTTTTTTAAATCAAAACTTGTTTGAGCAGCAGAAACATTTGAGCAACATTTTAAAAATAAATTCATTGTTTCAGAAAGTAAAGACATGGAGGACATTGGTCCGTAATTTCTAGCATGTGTATTTTTAAAAATCAGATTTAAAGGCTCAGGGGATAGTTCAGTAGTTAAAGAGCTCGCCTTACACATTCAAGGACTGGAGCTCAGATCCCCAGAGCCCACATAAAAGCCAGGCAGGGGTGGTGGCCGCCTTGAGTCCCAGCACTTGGGAGGCACAAATGAGATCCTTGGGGAAGGCTGGCTGGCTAGACTAGCGGTAACAGCGAGCTCTAGGTTCAGTGAGAGAGTCTGCCTGTACAAATAAAATGGAGAGTGATGGAGGAAGATACCCCGGATCAACTTCAGACCTCAACACTCACATGTACGCCAGTGAATATTCACTTCCACACAAATATGTGTTCCCATGTTTGTAACTACACATACACATACAATACATGGATGAATCATATAAACATATAAAAAATTGAGAGTTGTGAGTGGATATGTTTGTGTTCATTGAGTGATGGAGATGCCAGACAGATAATACTACACGTTCTCTAGTAGAGACATCGCCACAGTTGTAATAGAATGTTCTAGAATCTCACTCTTTAGATTAGGGACCAAACCAAATGTCAGGAATGTTTGTTATCCAGCCACATCATCATTAGTGTTTGGTTTCATGTTCACAAATATGTAGGGAATGATAATATTTCTTTGGCTCAGTTTCTGAAATTTCAATAGTCAAGACAAAATAATAATGCCAATTTGGATACATTAATGCACATGAGTGTAAGACTCCATTAAACAGTCACAGAGAAAGACAAGATACTTTGTTTCTGAAAACATTTCTCCCAGCTAGTCTACAAGAGCATCAGACACATAAGAGAAGGACAGGCTAATAATCAATAGTCACAGGCCACACCCTTCTTTAAGCTGATAGTTGCTGTCCACAGGTAAGATCCTTCTGTTAGTCACTAAACATACTTACCTACAGAATTACAAAAAGTCACTTATAAAAATTAGTAGTAAAATCTTGGGGGAGGGGAAAAACACTTGGTAACAGAACTTACTTTCAGGCTCAAATGCATTTCATCAGCATCTGCCCAATTGCTCAATTACACAAGTTGTTTTGAGACCCTGTTGACCAATTATACTACCTACTATAAAGGAGAAGGCCAGAACAAACATCACTTATACCAAGCACAAAAATTATGCTGTGAATCAAAGAAAATTTTAAAAATTTATTGATAGGTCTACCAAAAATAACACCTTTATGACTATTTAGACTTAGGATGTCTTCAGGAGCATTGTTGAAAGTATCAACCCATAAATTCACACCACTGTACATATCAAATTCAAGGTAGGCAGGGTGGTTCATGCCTGTAATCCCAGCACTTGGGAGTCAGAAGCAAAACTGTCAAGAGTTGGAGAAGCTGCCCCAGAGGTTAAAAGTGCTTCCTGATCTTTCAGAGAACCTGAGTTCGGTTAATGGTGTTCATATATGGATGCTTACAAACACCTGTAACTCCAGATCCAAGGTATCTGATGCCTTCTTCAAGCCGCCTTGCCTCCTTGAGTGGCCATGCACATAGGATTCATTCCATTCGCACAGACACATGAATGAAAATAAAAGAGATATTTTTTAACTGCCATGAATTTGGGACCAACGTGAGCTACCCAGTGATGGTATGTCTCAAAAACATGTTTGCTTCTCCACCATTTTATGGGAAATGCTGGTGATTGTGTAAATCACATCACCGTCATGATGGAATTCTAGAACCTTCCATGAAGTTCCCAGGGCTGTCGCAATTATGCATCATTACCTGTCCCAGTTGCAGACAGCCATGGACTGGTTTTCTCTGATTAAAATTGCCTTTTCCGACCCCACTTAACAAAATGATTCTTAGGTTCTTGTATGTTGTTAGTTTAAATTAGTTTAAAATTTTCTGAACAGAATTTCATTACATGAATATACTAGATTTTTTTTTTAATACCCATTATCAACTTATAAAGATCTGCACAGTTTCTAGTGGGGGCACGTATTAATAATGATGTGATGAATGTCCACATTCAAATATTTGTGGACGTATGTTTTTATTTCTCTTGAGTGAGATCATAATGGTATAATCATTAAGTTGCATGTGAATTCTATGTTTAATCTACTATGAAAATGCCAAATTATTTCCTCAAGAGATGCCATCATTTTCCACTAACATTGTTTTTCATGTCTTCCTCAGCAAGGGATTATGAGATGTTTTGATTGTCATTGTACTAGCATGTGGGTAGTATTGCTTTGCTGTGGTTTTCATTTCTGAAAACAATAGCTAGTACTGTGGATTATCTTTTCAGACATTTATTAGTCATTTGTACGTATTCTTTGGTGAGATAATTCCTTAATTCACATCAAAATTTTCAATTGAATAGTTCTTTGAAATATTTGTTTTCCTTTCTTATTACTTGTGTATGCGGGAAGTTGAGTGTATGTTTGGAAGCAGAAGATGGCCTCTCAAATCAGTTCTCCCCTTTCCTGTGGGTTCTGGGGATCAAATTCAGGTCACCAGGGTTGTAGGACAAATGCTCTTACTGAACCATCTCACAGGCTTTGCAAGAGTGTTTTAAAATATGTTCTATATAGGATAGTTGCACATCCTCTATACTATATGAATATAATAAATGTATACAAATATACGATTAGGTAGATAATTAATAGATGGCAGATGTTTCATTAGCTATAAGATAGATAGATAGATAGATGATAGATAGATAGATAGATAGATAGATGATAGATAGATAGATAGATAGATAGATGATAGATAAGATAGTAGGTAGATATATAGATGATAATTTTTTATTATGGCTACAAAACTATTAGATTTACAAATATTTTCCTAGTCTGTGAATTATATTTACTGTCTTAATATTGTTTTTGAAGACCAAAGTCTTTTAACTAATTTTTAATAAATTGTAGCATTGCTGTTCATTCAAGAAATCATTGGCTAGATTATTCTATATTTTCTGCAAGGAGTTTAGAATGTTAACAACTGTTTCATTTAAAACCACGATCCAGTTTGAGTTTACTTTTTTGTATGATGTAAGGTTCAGAAGAACGTGGGTTTTTGTTTGTTCTTTATGTAGAAAATTGTTACTTGTCTCAGGACTATTTGTTGATAAGGCAGATCTTTCTCCTACTGACCTTTTTTTACCCTATGAATAAAAAGCCAGTAGACCATCAATATAAGAATTAACTAGGGACCTTATTTTTTGTTCTTTGCTCTATATGTCTAGCCTATGCTGATCCTATAGTCTTAGTTGCTTTACCTTTAGTTTAGAATAAACAAAAAAGTTGTGAATCAGAAATCATACAACTTTGTCTTTTCTTCAAAACTCCCCTTGTTTATATTAGATCCTTTTCACAACACTCTAAAACCAATGTGTTAATTAATCTGTACCAAAAACTGAAAATCCAGCTGGAAATTTCATAGGAAGGATATTGAGCTTGTTGATTAATGGGGTGACAATTTTTATCTTGACAATATTGACTATTCTAGTCCATAATCATGGAATATATCTCCATTTATTTAGAATTCCTTAAGTGTATGTCATAATAAAAAATAAATTTGAGTCATTTCTGTTCATCAATATATCTCTAATGAAGCTACTAGACAGTTAACTTCAGTCTGGAGAGAGAGTTAACTACTCCCAAGAGGACAAGAAATAAATAATCCCAGAGTAGTTAAAAAGGCAAGCAAAACCCCACACCACCACAACAAAATAACAGAAATTAATAACTACTGCTAATTAATAATTCTTAATATTAAAATGGGATCATTTTTTTTCTGCTGCATCCAAGAAACACACCTCACCATCAAGAACAGACATCACTTCAGGGTAAAAGGATGGAAAAGGTATCCCAAGCAAATGGAACCAAGAAGAAACAGGCATAGCTGTTTTAAGCTGACAAAAAAAGACATCAAAGCAAAACAAGACAGACAGGAAAAGATGCAACATATTCATTAAGAAAAAAAATAGACGAGAGTGCATTGCAATTCTAAACACTTGCACACTAAACACAAAGTTACCCAAGTTCATCAATGAAGCACAGCTAAAATCACATATTGACTCTTACACAGTGAGAGTGGATGACGTCAATACTTTCTCGTGCAGACAAAAGCTAAGCAGAAATATGTGGTGCCAGGTAGAGTTTCACTTTGTGATGCAAATCTTAAATCCAATCAGAAAAAAGCTGGCTAGTCCCGTGACCTTTGTGCCACTACTGCATATGTGGGCATATCTTGTTACTGTGTCTCACAACCAAGTCACTCTCCTCTTGGCTGGCTGGAAAGGAGCCTATAAACAGTGAGCAGTGCCCTTAGCTCTCTAGCTCACGTAGCCTGTTGTTTATTTGCGACATATGTGCTGCCTCTTTGAACAAAATTTACTGCTTTGCAAATTGGAGGGGGGGGGGGAGTTTGTACTTTTCCAACTCTTTAAATAAGGTGGAAAGAATCTGTAAATACCCATTCCAGACAAGACCACTGGATGCCACCATGCTTGACGTATAGACATCTTAACACATAACAATCTACTGAGGTTTAATTGCAATTTACTTCCTTCTGGTAAAACGTAGTAGTTCTCCTTCAGGAACTCCATTTCCTCTTTCTTTCTTTTTTTTAAAGTTTCTTTCCCTCTTCTTTCCTTGTGCCATTATCACCACACACACTATGCCTATACACATTGTAACCAAGGCAGTGTGTCCTACCAACTGCGATTATTGCTTTATACAACTCTAAATGAGATACATTTATACAATCTTTTATATTTACCCACTTATTTCCCATTCGACCCCAACCCTTTGCTCTATTTTCTCCCTACAAATTCGCTACCTCAACCATCTCATTTCCTTCTCAGAGAGCAGCCCAGCCACAGGAAAACTCCCTTAAATGATGGGCTGTGGTTGGCTTCTCCTGCATAGGTTCTGTCTTAATAACGAAAGAAGCTCTATTGGTAAGCGGCAAGCGTCATCTTTCAAAGCATCTTCCTGGAAAGTAGCTTCCTGTCTGATGTTAGAGAAGCCGCTCAGCTTACAGAGTTCTGCCTTCCCATGCTTCACTACAGCTCAAGAACCTCGTCTTTGAGCAGTTGCTGACTTGCTTCGATGACGTCATCTGCTGCACGTTGCTGACAGTCATTGTTCCTGTTGCCTCTAAGTAGTGGGGTTTGTTTCCCAGGTGTGATTACTCAGAATATTCTTTTGTTTTGTTTAGAATAGAGAGATTAACAAAAAGATATTTTCCCAAGGTACAACAAATGAACTCAAATTTAAATTCATTGTCATTATCACCCTAGAATGAAATCCTTCTATATTCAAAATATTCAATTCTGAGATCATTAATAGAAGTCTTAGACATCAAACTTTTCATTCCACAAAATTTTACAAAATCATTATTCTTGGTCCTGACAAAACTTTACTAAATATTTCATAAAGATATAATAATTGTGGTTTCAGGACATCACTAAGAAAATATTCCAATTTTTAAGTTTAAGTATATGTACAAACCTATGAATGTAATTTCTTTGTCACTAAATACATATTTGTTTTTCCATGTCCTACCATTGTTACTCTCACTAGTGGTTTGAGGTTTCTAAAATAAGTCTCAGCTTCTTATCATTTAAAATATGAATCTAATGTTTGTAGTTATGGCATTCTTGATAACAGGGTCTGTATAATTCAGAGACAGGGAGGAGGGAAGAGAGAGAGAAAAGAGAAAAAGGAAGAAGAGCAAAAGGGAAAGAAGGATTGAGTAAGGGGTGGGGAGAGAAAGGAGGGAAGGAAGAAGGACAGAAACTTAAAGGAAAACAAAAAAACATAACCTAAGAAATGCTAAGTGAGAGGTTCAAAGAAATCACCTGTTTTTGAGTTGTTTGCTTCATCTAATTACTAACAAAGAATGCGATGTGAGCCCAGCATGGAAGGGAGTCTAGAGAATGCGGCTCAGAAGAAAATCTAAGGAAGCTGCCTATTAGTCAGTCACCAAGGCACTTTAATTAAAAAAAAAAAAAAAAAAGTAAAAATGAGAAAAGGACACAATGTCTTTCTCTACACAAAAGACTCATTGAAATGGAAGCAAGTTGTACCTTCAGAAAAATGGAAAAGGTTTGATGCAGAAAATAGTCAAGACCCTACACAGTAAGACTTGGTTACCGGCAAACAGAAAACAATAGTTCAAATTTTATCAAGCTTATCAGTTCCACCTAATTAAAGCTGTAGCCCAGAGGGTATGGTAAACAAACTCTCGTGACTCACTTCTGATCTCTCCCTCTTGAAATGTGCAGGGTGCTTCGGGCTCATCCTGACCTCCATCGGAAGGCGGCCGCATGGAAACCCTTTACTCTGAGGAGCCTCTGGGTGGAATTATGTATTGAATATGTTCCTATCATCTATGACAGAAACGTGTCTCCAGCCAGAATTTTGCCAGGGGATGCATGACATTTGTATGGGATCCTTTCTGGAAAAGGAGTATCTGAGGAAGCTGAGGGAACACTCTGAGAATTTCTGTCTTGTATACTGACACCATCTCCCACTCGACTTGTTTAAAATGAAGACCAAGAGTTTCCCAGAAAAATCTCCCCTCTCAACCCAGAAGGTTTTTTGATCCAAAAGTTATGTGTTCTTCAGTCAGTTGGATGACAGTCAACAGAGGATCTCGAAAGCTCAATTTAGAAACAACGGAAATAGAAGATGAATGCAAAAGACACGGCTCTGTGTCTTCTTCACAGTACCCCATTACCCTCAACTAGCTTTTCCCATAGCAGTCACTTCTTAGCTCCTTTCCTTTCTATAAAGGGATTGGCATTCATTCTTAGGTACTCAAGACCCTAAAATTGAAAATGAATGTGAATGTGAACATACATGTTGCATGTGAGCATGCGTGTGTGTGTGTGTGTGTTTGTGCTCTCTCTCTCTCTCTCTCTCTCTCTCTCTCTCTCTCTCTCTCTCTCTCTCTCCTCTCTCCTCTCTCTCATGCTCCATGGTGAAATGGAAGGGGCGGAGAAACTCACTTCTGAAAGGAATCGAATGCAAGACAAAGTACAAAAAAATCACAAGTCTCGTACCCAGTGCTAAGTCAATGACTAAGAACTCACAATGGGAGTGAAGAGGATACCAGAAAGGTGGGGCTCATGCTGAGTACTGACCTGGGAGAAAAGTAGCCTGTTCTCAATGATGAGGGCGCAATGGGACCTGGCTCCCTTCGAGGTGCCAAGGATTCCGTGAGCCTGTGCTTGAGATTCCCTTGTAATGAATTACAATAGATACAGCCCAAGTATGGTCTTGAGGCATCGACAGGCACTCTGAAGGAGTGATGGCCTGGAAGGACAAATTCTAAAGCTCAGAATTTTCAGAGCTTACTCATCTCCCTTAATTACACAGATAAGGAAGCTGAGCGCTTCAGTGGATGACACTCTCCACCCCCTATCCCCCCAGTTATACCATTAAGAGTTACAGCAGCAGCAGTGTCTGGAGACGGCTCTGCAGATAAGCTTTTGTAGAGGACTGGAGTTTTATCCTTCAGTCACAACAGCCTGTAACTCTAGCTCCAGGGAGATCCGATGCCTCTATCCTCCATGAGCACCTGCACTCACGTGCACATTCCCATATGTGGATACAAGCAACTACACATCGTTAGAAATAATAAAAACAAAAAATAGTTACTAAAGTAATTCCTAGCAAAACTGAATGCCCATCTCAGCACCATGCACGCAGTCCCTTGATGAATTTCCTCGCATGATACCTGGTGCTTCTGCACACTAAACAGGACCTCTCCTGTCTCCTTAGTGGAGAAATAAATACATTAACCCAAACTGTGAATGAGCTGCAATCAAGCTCTTAGATGTTCAGTTTCCTATGTAAGTCCATGTTCTTGTGAAAATGTTCAAGACTCAGAAATTGTAGATGGAATGTGTGTGTGCATGCACACATGTTCATGAATGTTCAAATAGACAAACATTATCCTTGGAAGCATTTTTAACTTGTCTGTTTGCTTATTTTTATATCAATATGATTATCAAGTCATAGCTTCCAGAGACACCAGAGGCTAGGACCTGATTCTTTCTGAGTGACACTCTGAGCAGAGGCCCGAGGCCAGCCAAGATGAAAGTGTTCATCCTGATCCTGTGAAGAAAATGCTATTGTCTACATTTCAGGGGAGCTAAAACAAAACAAAACAAAACCATCCATCTATCAATAACATTCAATAATAGTGTCAGTGGAGAGATGCTGCCTCTGGAGCAGCGGGTGGCCTTCCTGGCCATGACCAGATCAAGGCTGCCACCGTTGGGGTCACTGCTGCCACCACTGTGAAGAAAGAAGTACACACACACACATTTACACACACTCAAACACGCACACACTCATTTATGAATTTCTCTGCTGCGCGGCCGCAGTTGCGGCAACAAATGATCAAGGCTGATGCGGCCTCAGCTGAGATAGTCCAGAGTAGCTAACACTGCCACCACCCCCAACTTTATGACAGAATGCCTTCCCCAAGCTGCAGGGAGCCCGCTGCCCCTCCCTTCTCATTCCTTTAGTCCATAGTAGCACCTCCACGCCCACCACTCCCCAGAGCTATGTTTAACCCTTGAGCCACTAAAATTTAAAGTCGCTCCTCGCTGGCAGTCCTCCCCACCGCGCCCCCACCCAAGGGCAGTCAGCCCTTCCTTCCCACCCTGGGGTTGTGGAGACTGGAGACAAAATGGCACCAGCTCTAGTCAGTAACTCAGCGGGAGCTGTCTATGGTGACTATTCCTGCCTCAGCCGACTCTTTCCTGCCACTGCCATGGGAGCTATCCACCATTACAACAACCTTTTCTGCTGCAGCTTAGGCCTTCACAACAGTCTCTTTGTAAATTTTGGACACATTGTAAACTTTATTACCCGTCTAGGAAGAAAAGTGGTCCTACCTCTGCCTGAGAAAGCTCCAGTAGCCCAGCCACTTCTACCCCCACCTCCAGACCTCTGTAATTGCCATCTCTAGGCCCTCAGTAGGACTCATCCCAGATTAAGCTAATTTGGGATGAGATGTATGGGCAAAACCCCAGCAATCGCTGAGCTTTCTCCAGATCAAGTTTGAAATCCCACCAATCAACACTCTGAAAATCTCTTCCCCAGAAATCTCTGCCCCCTAAGAAGCCCTATATAAAGGCTGTGTCTGCCCAGCTCTCTTCTTTCTCATCCTGGGAGCAGAGGAAGCCACTCCTGAGATTTACTGCCTGCTGTGACTCTTGAAAAAGGAAGAGGAGGAGCAGGCGGAGGAGGAGGAATACGAGGAGGACAAGGAGGACGAGGACAAGGAGGAGGATGAGGAGGACGAGGAGGAGGACAACGAGGAGGAGACGAGGACGATGATGGGGAGGACAAGGAGAAGGAGGAGGATGAGGAGGACAAAGAAGACGAGGGAGGAGTAGTGCTCAGGCTCTAAGGCGCCTCAGTTCCTCAGAGTTTAGGAGTAACTCTTCCCTGGGAGCTGCATCCTCTCTGTTGAGGAGCCGTCCTTTCAGAGCTGTGAGGTTCCTGGGCTCCTGTGCCTCCGGGTATCCTTGGGCACTGTTCCACCTCAGGTCTGCAATACCTTCCCAGCCCTCAAAGTTGTGGACACCCTTCGACCCAACTACCAAAAGGCAGGCCACACAGCACACACAACACATACAATAGTCAGCTCCAAGTATAAGTAAAAGGGGAATTTTGACATCCTTAGAAAGTTAAGTGGAAAACCTTTAGAAAATTCTCAGAGAGACAAAATTAACAGTAACTAAGAACACTGTCATCTGGAGAACGCTGTGACCACAGACTCCTCTCCTGGGTTACCAAGAACTTGGAGTTCTCCTGCCCTGCTAAAGTATTACTTTTACCAACTGTTCTTACTTCTAAAAACGCTAATGGGGGTTGTACCATGGTCTCCTACCATGTAAAGAAATAAATGGTACCTTGCTAAGTGGTCTGCCTGTGGTCACACTTTTTAGGAATACTGCTTATATCCTTCCTGTTGTCACTATCTGTCGAGAAAGTGAAGCTAGGCCTATGGAGGTGACTCTGCCCATAAAGCATGAGGACTTGAGACTGATCAACAGCACCTCTGTAATGGCATGCTAATGTAGACTTATAATCCCAGCAGTAGAGAGTAGAGATAGGCTCTACCTGGGGCTCATTGTGTATCCAGCCTCATCCACTTGGTGAGACTGTCTTTATATAAAGTGAGAACATGAATGCTCCAAGGTATGGTTAAGGGGAAGGTTTTTATTGTAGATATATGGGAGAGTACAACCGGAAGCATCTGGAAGAGTCCAGAACAGAGAAAGAAAGCACTAGACCAAATATGGCCAGCAGACTAGACCAGGCCATGAGAGGAGGAGGAAGTAAGAGAGCAGGAACAAGAGAGGAAGAAGAAGAGGAAGTAGAGGAAGAGGAGGGAAAAGAAGAAGAAGAAGAAGAAGAAGAAGAAGAAGAAGAAGAAGAAGAAGAAGAAGAAGAAGAAGAAGAAAAGAAGAAGAAGAAGAGAGACCCCAAGACAGAGGGGTCCAAGAGGACCAAAAGGGAGCATGGCTGAAACGGCAGGATGATATAGGAATAAGAAGCGGGAGGAGGAGAATTTTAGGGTAGGGGACTGGATGAGAAGAGCCAGGATGCCATGGACTCTACAACAGGTATTTGTGATGCTGAGAGCACATGGAGGCCAGCATGTGTTTTGGCATGCTAATAGGCACCACAGTTAGCCCTTTGTCCTGAGTTTCTTTTGGACCTGATAGTCTCTGGCCTCCACACACATGTACATACAGGTACACACTCCTATCCACACACACACACACGAATGTACATGTGTGAACACAAGCACACACACACACACACACACACACACACACACACACACAGAGAGAGAATCCATTCATTTGTCCAACCAAGTGTGCACTCTGAGCATGACTGGTGCAGGAGAAAGAAGTACCCCATCACCACCACCACCAAGAGTTTCTGTAGTGTCCTGGGAAGCCACGCCCTGGGGTTTGGATTGCAACTTTGACTTTTAAATCTTTTCAGCATGCTGGCAATAAAGTGCCCTGGCTATTGCCCATCTGCAAGGCCAGCCCTCAGCAAATGTGTCAAGAAAAAAAAAAAGTTGCCTTCATTAGTCTTTGCAACCTTTATAGCTTCGGGCTGCTGAAAGCCATTGAGTTTGTGATTCTAAGATCATATTGCCTGGCTGGCTGTAAAATTCTTTTAATCCAGTACTTTCTTCTTTTGGCTATTGCCCTGCTATGGTGGAAATCTCACATCAAATCACAGATGCTGGTGCCTTTGGAAGCTGAAATTGAAACACTTCCTCTGTCAGAGGGATACAAAGTATAGCGTGTACCACTGGCTGCAGAATCAAAGGCTTTATCAAACAGTAACACCACAGGTAAGTGGTTTGAAGAGAGAGCTCCTATGCTTGTATGCACCTATCAACTGAGGTACGGGGGCCTTTTTCCTCTAACTCAAGGCAATGCTGAAGAAGGGATGATCAACCCCGTCTGTCTCTTAGACTGGTGACAAGGTTATCATCACAGAACTCCTCCAAATATGTATTTTAAATGTAGACAATGCCTCCCTAAGTGATGAGTGTCTATATACAGAGTTGATCTACTTACCACTAAAAGAAGAGGTGGTAAAGAAAACTTCAGCCTCTATGTGCACAGCGTTTATTGTAGAAGAAGAAGAAGAAGAAGAAGAAGAAGAAGAAGAAGAAGAAGAAGAAGAAGAAGAAAAAGAAGAAGAAGAAGAAAAGAAGAAGAAGAAAGAAGAAGAAGAAGAAGAAGAAAAAGAAGAAGAAGAAGAAGAAGAAGAAAAAGAAGAAGAAGAAGAAGAAGAAGAAGAAGAAGAAGAAGAAGAAGAAGAAGAAGAAGAAGAAGAAGAAGAGGAAGAAGAAGAAGAAGAAGAAGAAGAAGAAGAAGGCACAGATGTTGCCTGGCTCACAGTCGCAATCAGCTGTGTAGGCGATCACTTTACACTGGGACTCCCACAAGGCCCTCTCAGGAGCCAGGAACACCGACTCAGTTTTCATACTTGCCAGAAAGCTGGTTTCAATCCCTTCTATGCAATTTGCAGAGCGCTGGCTAATGCAAACCATCCCGGTTCAAGTGCAGAAAACCGCACACACAGAGTAGCTAAGGCTTTTCATAAAATGTTCCCTCCACAGCCTGGAGTGCAGGGCACCTAGAATCATGTTTTAAAGCTTTGAAGAGTCTCAAAGCCAAGTCCACATGCTGCGCTTGGTAACGAGCATTCAGCTTCACCTGAACTGTTTTTGTGAGAGGCAGTACTATCTATCCGCAGCTCCACTCTACCATCCCCCCCACCCCACCCCACCCCACCCCTGCCTCCCTCACCCAGACCTGATGTTAGTGTCCTGTTCACCACTGCCGTTTCCCCCACCCCGCACCCCTACCCCTAACTCCCCATCTCTTCCTCCGCTTGGCTTCCCTCTGGCCAGGAAAGCTTTGGCGAGTTTTCTGGTTTGGGCGAGTTTTCTAGTTTTGTGAGAGCAGAATAGAAGAGCTCAGGACGATTCGGTCTGACAGTTAGCGAGTTTGTGGCCTTTCAAATCACATTGTGTGCCTGGCTGTAGAATTCTAATATTATAATCAAGACATAATGTTTCTGTGAAATCTAATTTAGGCCAAGTAGTTACAAGCCATGGGCACTGTCAAACAAGAAATTTCATAATTCAAGTAGACCATTTACTCATTTTCTGCATTTTGGCCAAGTCTTCGATGGGATTTGAGTTTTCCCATTTTCTTCTGTACCCATCAAAGCATTGTGTGATAGGCAAAGCATTTGTCTTGGCTAGAGACTCCTCTGCCTTGACAAGGGAATCTGGGTCACCCTCTCCCACCTGGGAAATAAAAGGTCATCTGAAAGAGATCTTGGGTGCTGTGAATGTGGAAGACGCCAGAGTGACATGTTCTTCTTCTCCAGAACAGAAATTCTTAGGCCACCAAACAGCAGAGACTCTGGCGATCTTTGATGAACCCAGACATGACAGCAACTCCAACAACAATGTTTAAAGAGAACAAGTGCATGAGTGGCTGCTTGGTCAGCATCACAAAGAGGTGGAAGACTTGAACCTGAGTGCCAGTAGGGATGACAGTGCTGAGCCATCAGCCAGTCCCCCTCCTCAGAAATCCCAAGGGCCAAGCACCAGATGATGCGCCCATCTGAACTCACGGGGTGCTTATGTGAGGCAGGGGTATGCAGGAAATGGACTGGCATTCGGAATGGGAGGCTAAGTAGCCTCTGTCTGTACTGAGGACAATGTCCACAGTGAAGAGAAGGGCCACAGATAGCCCTTCCATACCATGTGCCACTCCCCTCTCTGATCCCAGAGATACAGAAGAAACACAGCAAAAGAAACTGTTGGGTATCACATTTAAGAATCAAGAATAAGATTCTATTTCTAAATACTAATAAGGCCTGGTAGTTAGAAGACCTTGAAAATTAAAAAGGAAAGGCAGACTTATAAACTCAATAGGGCATAAGACAATAAGGTACATTTATTTTTTAATTAAAGAGGACAGGCAATAGGAGTTAAAGACAAGAAAATTAAAGGCTAAGCAAGAATGCCCAAAACTTGGGCACCAGCACATACACACAAATATAACTGCAATGAAACATAATGCAACAAAACTTACAGGTATGTTTTAAGAAGTGATACAGTTAAACTGGGGAGAGACGGGAGGGGAAGAAAAAAGGGTTATTAGCTTGAAATGCTCTTGTTTCAGAATAGGAATTCAACATCCAAAACTGGCCCACTAGAAACCAGCATGGCGGTGATGGCAGGCACCGTCCAAGGTTATCCCAGCCCTTCTGTTTTCTGATTACCCATAAGCCTGGGTATGCACCCTCATGCCTATTTTATGTGGTCCTGCAGCTCAAACCCAAGGCCTCATGAATGCAGGCAGGTATTCTCCCAACACACGTCCACCGTTTAAGCAACTCAGTTTGTGACATTTTGTAACGGCAGCCTGAACTCACAAATGGACCCCTACTTCTCCTGTGTATTTTATAGGGGATTATAACGCTTTTTCCAAGTTTATTTTCTTTCAAAGAAGAAGTTATTTTAATACTGAAAATATTTCATGGATGAGAACAAAGAATCTGAGAGCTTTATATATAGTTCAAGAGAACAACTAGAAACTGCTGTTGCTGAGTGAATACATATGTATCAGGCAAAAGGAGGGGGAAGGCTCAACGGAGCCCAGACCTGAGAAGGACTTATACTCTCTGATGCACAGAAGAAAGCTTAGAGACAGGCACAATGTCTACCCATTACATTAATTATATAACAGCCGTTCACTAAGATGTTATTTGGTCATCTAAATGAAATATGATAGGTATTTAAAATGACTTTAGAAGAGCAATTAACACCCTAAGAAAACACTAGCCATATTGCTAAGGAAAAAAATGTTGCAAAGTATTACAAGCCACACAAATCCAGTATGGGAGTGAGTGAGTGAGTGTGTGTGTGAGTGTGTGTGTGTGTGTGTGTGTGTGTGTGTGTGTGTGTGTGTGTGTGTTTATGCGTGAATTCAAGTGCTTCCTCCTATCCATGATGGACACGGATCATGGGTAGTATGCTCCAACTGTAGATAGCCATTGGCTCTCAGCAGCTATTCATGTTTCTCTTTTGTTTCATCAATAAGGAAGGTGGAGTTGCTAGTATCTCTAGTATTAAACTAGACGAACCCTAGCCTGAACCCTGTCTGGGGTCATCTTTACAGTGCACCTAAAGACAAGGAATCCTGCCATGACACTGCCTGTCAAACAACCCAGGCAGTCCAGATGTGGGAGAAGCACCTCCAGAAGTGGTCTGGATATTCATTTGTGATGACTAAGGTGCCTTCATCTTTCCTCCCACCCTGGCCATCTATCTGTCCCAGAGCTGTAGCCTTAACTGAACTCATGGACGAGCGCTTGTCCTTAGACTTGAAATGGACCATTCTGTCGGCCGCAGAGCAAGGCACGCGAGCGCTTCTTAAAACAAACTCCCTGTGCTCACACTACCTAAATTCCAGCAGTGGCTCTGGGGAAGGGCACACTCCCCTTCAGAAGATGGCATGAGAATACCAGTGTTGAACATGTGTGGCTGGCAAAAGCATGCAGAGTTGATTTCATGTTTATTAACTAAAGCAACCAAAAGTGAAGTTCAGCTTAGTGGGTGGAAATATACAGGGATGAAGCAAGACAGTGCTATTAGCCCAGATATAACGGCACTGCCATTCAAACTCATTGAAGGAAAACCAAGAAATCAGGGGAAAAGCCAGTACACTGAGCCATAGCCTCCCCATCCAGCAAGCAATCATTCATCAACGACCCTGTATCTAATCCTTCTGGGTGTAACGAGATGAGGGGCCAGACTTGCAGCTCCTGAGTCCCAAACATCACTTGAGATGTTTTCCTCTTAGGTATTTTGCCAAGGCTAATTTCAGTTTCTGGACAAGGAAAGACAGATTAAATGAGTTTTCTTGGTTGAACAGAGTCCATCACTTCCCCACAAAAGATATGATGAAATTCCTAACTCTCCACATCTCCACATGTGACACTGTTTAGAAACGGGGGCCATTGCAGATTTCATTGGTGAGGTTAAGGCGAGGCCATACTGGAAAACTGTGGGCCACTAATTATCTGTGAGTGAAGGAGAGAAAAAGCGTAGATAGACACATGAATGTAGAAGGTATGTGGCGCCAGGATCAGAGGTCGAAGTAATGTACTGAAAAGCCTGCGAACACCAGGGTACGTATACTTGCCAGAACCTTCTCCAGTGTTCAGCTATCACACTCCTACCATAAAAGACTATGGGCAACTTGCCTCCAATAATTTTGAGTGAATGCAACTAACTTACCATCCAGTCAGTTTGGTTGGGATTTCTGATGAATAACTGTTGAGTTTCCTGAGCATAAATACAACTGAGCAAATGCTTCATTTCCACATATTAGAGTAGTGAGCTCCCTGCTAGTGGGGATTTTCAAACATAGGCAATGCCCACACAACAGAAATGCTAATGAATTTAACCTTCGCTATAAAGAGCTATATTCTAGAGGAACCTAGAGGTATGTCACCCTATTCTGTGCCTTGGCCCAGAAGAAGTGTAAAGAACCCTTGTGGGCTCAGACTGAGTCTTTCTGGGCATGCCTTAAATAAAAATGCAAATACTTAGCAAGTTATGACACAAAAATCACTATATGCCATGGTCTTTAGCCAGCCCCCCTTATGATATATTGGGAAATAGTCTGGTCCCTGTGACATAGAGTGTTGCTAAAGCTTCCAAAACAAAGGAGAGATGGCTCAGCACTTAAGAGTCCTTGCTACTCTTGGAGAGGACCTGAGCTTGATTGCCAGCACTCAAGTGAGATGACTCCAGGAGATTCAACACCCTCTTCTCACCTTCCTGCAAACCTTCACTAACATACATACACATATAACCAATTGAGAAATAAAATAACTTAATGAAGGATGATGAACTGAGCATCTACTATGCTCCAGATTTATGTTGTGTTTTTAAGTGACATTTATTTATTCATGTGCTCTTGCTCCAGGATATACTGTGTCATCCTGATGCGGGAACCTAGACAAATAGTGCATCCTTCTTAAAAAGATAACCAGACATAGGTAAATGAACCGTATTCCTGGGTTGGAATCACTTAGATTCATACAACATGCATTTTAAGGCAGGGGCAATCTAGGCCCTAAGTGCTACAGGGGTGAGCCAAGAAGGCCCCATGTCAGAAATTGAGGTTGAAGCATCAGATCACACCTGGGACCTACAGAAGTGGAAGACACAGGGCATCATTGTTCAGCATAAGTCATTAAGACCCTCTGACATGTGTCATGTGAACAGATACAGGGCTACATGCAGGCCACTCTAACATGTGTCATGTGAACAGATGCAGGGCTACATGCAGGCCACCTGATTTTCTGACGGGAAAGTGATTGGTATTCACCTCCACTGCAACAGCTTCTCTTATGTAAGGCATCTAAGAATTTATAACAAAGCCAGAACCCATGTGAATTTTAAAAATAAGACTTACAGACAGGATGAAAAGCATGCACGCACTAACACCTGTGTCCCCACCTCTCCAGGTGAAGAAGCTAGCTGTTCTCTTCTCTTCTGATGTAACTGACAAATTCCGAGAAGGGTGTCAAAAGAAGACTGGTGTATTAGCCTCCAAATACAAAGAGAACTTGATTAAAACTAGCAAGGACCTGTATGAACTACTAGGAAAATTCAGTCTGAGGCATGTTCCTCTTGCCTGATACCTGCTTGCCTTCATGGGTTTTTAGTTAGCTCTTCTCAGACACAGTATTTCTGAATCCTGGCACTCTGGAGGCTGAGACAAGGCATCAGGGTTGGTTTGACACCAGCCTGGGATATATAGCATGACTTTTTGTTAAAAATACATACATACATACATACATACATACATACATACATACATACATACATACACACATACATACACACACACATACACACATACACACACACATACACACATACATACACACATACACACACACATACACACACACACATAGGTTAGCAAGATGACTCAGTAGGTAAAGGTTCTTGCCATTAAACCTGACAGCTTGAGTTGGATCCCTGGGACCTGTACAATAGGAGAAAAGTGATTCCTACAACTTGTCCTCTGACCTCTGTGTGTACTTATATGCACACGCTAAACACTTGTAAAAAATTTAGTACATATGTATCTTCTCAAGATACCATGCCATATAGGATAGTAAATAAATATGTGTACATATGTACACACACACACATGTGTGCACTCACACAGAGAGAGAGAGAGAGAGAGAGAGAGAGAGAGAGAGAGAGAGAGAGAGAGAGAGAGAGAGAGCTGCATAGCTCTTGTTATCTGTGGAAGAACAAGGCTTAGCAGTACCTCTAACCTCCCTTTCTCAGAGCTCTGCCAGGCTTTCTGGGTATTGATTCTCCCATCCTATAGTCCTTCCATTCTCAAATTCAACAAGAGCCCAGTGCAATAGTACTACTCAGAGAAATGGAGACATACTAGAATCATGAAAATCCGAACTGCACAGGGCATGGGTGATCATGTGAATGGCACATCAACAAAGCAATATCCAGAACTGAGGGTGGGAATGGGGCCTCCAGACACTTGTCAGCTGAGAGAGCCTCCCTCTGTCCTAGAACTGCTCTAAGAGCCTTGACTATCATGCTACTGGGACCAAATCTCACCCTAGTAACTCCGGCTTGCCTATGTCAGAGCGGCAAAGATAACCGGCAGCATGCAAAAGGTCCCCTATCTCTAGGTGTCTTAGTTAGGGGGTCTATTGCACTGAAGAGACACCACAACCACAGCAAACCTTATGGAGGAAAGCATCTAATGACGACTGTCTTGCAGTTCAGAGTTCTAGTTCATTATCATGGCAGGAAGCATGGTGGCATGCAGGCAGACATGGTGCTAAAGAAGCAGCTGAAAGTTCTATGCCTGGATCCGCAGGCAGCTAGAAGAGAGTCACATTGGGCTTGGTTTGAGCATTTGAAACCTCAAAGGCCAACTCCAATGACATATTTCCTCCAACAAGGCCATACTTACTCCAATAAGGCCATACCTAGGGAACCATGCCTTCCAAATATTTTCCTGTATGCTTCTTCAGCTTCTTCTTCTTCTTCTTCTTCTTCTTCTTCTTCTTCTTCTTCTTCTTCTTCTTCTTCTTCTTCTTCTTCTTCTTTTGGCATTTAAAGATGCTTTTTAATATTTTTATTAAATATTTTCATTTTTCATATACATTTATATTATTACATATGTATACAATAAACTACCTACAGCAAGAAGAACCATAAAATAATCAGGAATTATATAAATGTTACGTTCTTAGTGTTTTGGCTATTTGTATTTGGCAGCCATGAAGAAAACATCTTTCCAAACTCTGCCAAGACAGGGTAAGCAAGTCCTCAATAGTTCCTGCCTCACAAATATGTCTGTCAGATATATTGGGCCAGAAGGCTGAAGATGATACGCCAGTGTTATAGACAGTTTTGGGTGACTGCTCAAGTAGCAAACTATCTCTGTCATCTTCTCATTTGGGAAGCTACTAACCTGTACTCCATGTATACTCAATTTTATTCCTTCTCAAGTCTCTGAGGGGTTAAAGACCAGATAGTTTAGTTTTACAATTAAGCTTAGTTGTATATGGGTTAAGATGCTTTTAGGTCTAGATAGATATTTTAAGTTGATAATGATGAGATAAGATAGATATTGATTTACTTTCAGAATTTTAGATGCACTAAGATAGGAAAGATGTTTTTTTCAAGGCCAAATACAAGTAGCTTGCTTCAGCTTTTTAGAAGGTAAAATTGAGTCATGAACTTTGCTCTCAACAGAAATAGTCCCTTCCTGTGGCCAGTTTGGTAAACAAATAAACAAGAAAAGATTCTATTTCTGAAGTTTAGTCATACATTTTCATTAATAACATGCATGTCTACCACTAGTTATAGCTGTATAAGATACTTTTAACGTAATACTGTTTTGTTAATTAATGTTAAAAATAATTTAACCTGGGATGCTAAGGCAAGATAGCCACTTGAACCCAGAAAATAGGGCCAAGCTTGAGAACAGAGATCTCATAAATAAATAAATAAATAAATAAATAAATAAATAAATAAATAAATTTAAAAGGGCGTATGCACTGTGGTTGTAGCTTAGTCTGTACAGTGTTTGCCTAGCATGCACAAAACCCCAGGTTCTATCATAGGCACTGCATAAATCAAGTGTTGTAGCACAAAGCTGTAATACAATCACTCCCAGGTAGAAACAGGAAGAGCAGAAGTTCAAGGCCTCCCTAGATTAAATGAGATCTGGTCTCAAAACAATACAGAAACACACACGATTCACATCCATCAACTGAGGAAAAAATAGTAAAAATATGTATATTTTATCATGGAATATTATTCAGTTATATAAATGAATGGAATGCTCTGTGGACAGACCCTGTCCCAAATAAAACAAAGCAACAAAATAAAACTGACCTAAAGAGAGCAAACTCTCTGGTCCCATGTTGATGAAATGTACAAAGAGACAAACCCCCAAAGAGACAGAAAGCAGATTAATGGTTGCAAAAAGCTGGGGGAAGGGAAGTAGAGAATGACAGTTTACATGAAACTTCCTTGTTGGGTAATGGAAAGTTCTAGAATTAGATGATGACAAAAGGAATCAATTCTTTTATATGTATCTTATCATAATTTTAACATTTTGTTCATTCTTTGAGAATTTCATACAGTGTATTTTGAACATATTTGTCCCTCTCTTGACTTCTTTCCACCCTCTGACTCCTTCCCATTCAGCTCTGAGACTTCATCATCGTATTTCTTTTCCCATAGAGTCCAGTTTGTTTGTTTGTTACTCTTATTGGAAATAGATGTTCTTCAGACAATATATTCTAATTACAGTTTCCCTTCCCCTAAATCCTCCAAGATCCTCCCAACCTCCCCTCCCATCTGGATCCATACCCTTTCTGTCTCTTGTTAGAAATCAAACAGAAGTCTAAATAATAATAATAATAAAATAAGACAAAACAAAACCAAACAAAATGTAGTAGACAAAACAGACACACAGAAGAGCCAAATAAAAAGCACAAAAAACACAAGAGACATGGACATTCAGATACAGGAATCCCTTAAAATTACAAAACCAGAAGCCATAATATATACGGACTGTGAGAAAAAAATAAGGAAGGAAGGAAAGAGGGAAGGAAGGAAGGAAAGAAGGAAGGAAAGAGGGTAGGAAGGAAGGAAAGAAGGAAGGAAAGAAGGAAGGAAGGAAGGAAGGAAGGAAGGAAGGAAGGAAGGAAGAGAAAGATCCTGACAAAACATTGTAAGAGAAAGAACCTTCAGGAGGTCACTGAGTTCATTTTGTATTGAACATAAAACTGTTGGGCACGGGGCCTGACCCTAAGGAGTGGTTTGTGTCCCCTGTGAGACTCCTTTAGAGAAAGCTAATTTTTCATTTGCAGGCACCTACTGCTTGGAGATTGTTTCTGGCTTAGCGTTGAGGAGTTTTGTCCACTTCTGCTCTCAGCCCTAGTACTCCATCTGCTGTAGACCTGTGCAGGCCCAATGCAAGCTGCTGTAGTCTTTGTGAGTTAGTATGTGGGTCTGTCCTGCTGTCTTTAGAAGGCCTTGTTTCTTTGGTTTCCTCCATCCTCTCTGGTTCTTACAATCTTTCTGCTTCCTTTTCCACAGAGTTCCTGAGCCTTGAGGGGAGCCATCTGATGGAGACATCCCATTTAGGGTTGAGTATTCCAAGGTCTCTCACTTTCTGCACACTGTCTGGCTGCGAATATATATATATATATATACATATATATATATATATATATATATATATATATATATATATATATATATATATATATATATATATCTCAGTTCTTGCCTCTTGTAGGATGGCACATAGAGCAAGGCACTGATCTATGAGTAATTTTATTGCTATGTTCCTTTAGCAGATCAGTAGCATTTGGTTTTTTCCTAGGTCTCTGGCCTATCTAGTCTCAGGTCCTGGGCTACCCGAATAGTGTTGAGGATGGGTTCCATTTCATGGAGTAAGCCTTAACTCCACTCACATCGTGATTGGTCACTCCCACAAGCTTTGTGTCACTATTGCAGTAGCGTATCCTGCAGGCAGTTCACCATTGTATTTCAAAGGATTTGTACCTTATAGTGTCTGTCTTTCTCTTCTGGTAGGTGTGCAGAATACCTTCCAGTACCATGAAGTGAAGGCTCTATGTAGACACCAGCTCGACTTCTCCACATTAAGTGAGCTGTGTAGGTGTTGCCTTCAGCAGCAGAACCTTACCACCAGGAGTCCAGTTTATTATTTAAAAAGGGATTAGCCTGTGTTTCTGCTTCTTTAACTACATTGTTTGGTCTATCTTCCTTCTTATGGGGCAGGTAATCTCTGATATACTACTTGGTTAAGAAAAAACTTTACAAATGGAAATGTGTGTGCAAGTAAAATAATTGAACCACTGTGCTAAGCACATCTTTAATGGACATTGGAGGTGGCAGCTGCAACCATCAGTACATCATGGGCTTTTCACTGTTCTATTCTATGTTCATTCAAAAACAGCTCCTAAGATAAACTGCTAGCCATCACTTACAACAAACATAGAGGGTTAAGGTTAGGTTTAGGGTTAGAGTTAAGATTAGGGTTAGCATGTATTTCCATGGTTAGAATGTTTGCTTATTAGCATCCTCAGAGCCCTGGTTCCAATCACAGTACCACATGAGCTGGATGGGGTGGCATATATGCAAGATCCTGGCCCTTAAATCTTGAGTAAGGGGAGGGTATGGGGCAGAAGAATCAACCATTCAAAGTCATTCTTGGCTACCTAACTAAATCCAAGGCCAGCATGAAATACATTAGACCCTGTCTCAAGCAAAACAAAACAAGTACAAAAGCAGTCATCTATAAAACAAAATAAACAAACGTTCATGAGAATTGAGAGGTTATAAATAGTGCTGGTGGGAACGAAAATCTGTGAAGCCACTATGGAAATCAACATGGAGGTCTTTAAAAATTAAACCTACATCTGTCACGTGATCCAGCTATAACATTCCTGAGGGTTCTAAGTCAGCTATACATGTCTGCAAAAGTGTGTTTCCTGAAGTCAAATTCATAGTGGCCAAGTTATAAAATCAGTCTAAGGATCCATCAACTGATGAATGGATAAAGAAAATCTAATATATGTATAGCTTTAATAAGCCAAGAAATACATAATAGAGCCACAAAGATGGGAAGCAGAGAACATATAAGGAGAATAAAACCAGAATAACAAAGAAAAATAACAGAAACAAAATAAAAAGAGGTGTGGAAGTGGACAGAAAGAAGAGAGGAGGGGCATGAGGAAGAGTCTACTGGAGGGTGACTATCATCAACGTACATTATATACATGAGTTAAAAAGTTATAACGAACCCCATGCATTTGTACAATTAATATGTGTTAATTACACACACACACACACACACACACACACACACACACACACACACACACCCCACAAAAGAAACAGCTAATTTGCATTTATTGACAATACACAATGGGCTGGGACCACTAAACAGTTTTCACACGGTTAATTTCCAGGGGTGGGGGACCTCTCTTCTAAACTATTCCAGTGGCTTAAAATACACTGTTGTTCAAATGTTGTGACATACTCCTGGGCCAGAGTGGGGGTTGGGGGAGGGGGAGATGAAAAGTGGTTTGGCTCATATGCTGAGACTTCTCTTTTATTTAAGTAACTTGCATCTCTAACTGCATCCTGTGCTTGCTTCAACACATTAAGTCCTAGCGTGTCACCGTCTCTCTGTTTTCAGCCATGAAGACTGGAAATCTCCACACAGAACATTAACTACGTCGTTTGAGCACACAAAGTAATAGATCCTTGCAAACCGCAGTGGCAAAGCCTGCCTGGGCTCCCTCCCATGACAATAAAGCATTGTGATTCTTTTATTGAACCAAGAGCATTTAAGTCACAAATACATCTATACAGAAAGCCATGGTGTCAGCTCCTCAAATGGATGACAGAAGGAACCATTCAGTCCCAACCCTGATGGGCACTGGTGCTAACATTGAAAATAATGGGCTAGATTATCAAGAACTGCTGAGACCCAGAGCAATCAATGACACCTCCAGACTGCTGATTTGAGCTGTGATCACTCTTATTTCACATGCAAAGCACACTGCATTAGCAGCCAGATGGCATCTTCCTTTTCCTCGCTGGACTTCCTACTGCTTCCAAAGGCACTTGCTTGAATTAGCTTTTTCTCAGACCAGCCTAATAAGGCTTCACCCGGCTGACAAGCCTGGGTATGAAGAAAAATGAATCCCAATAGATAAGCACAACTATTTGTTGGGTTTAATAAGAAGAAAGAAAAAGAAGTAACAGCTTAGGCACCAGTGTCCGATGCCTCCTGGACCTCCTTTCTAAGCCCCAACAAATCATAGCGCCCTCACCCTGAGATGGGCAATGGAAGACAATAGGTTCCATTCCTTTATTATCACTACATGACAAGTTAAACTTAAACTAAGTGACTTGAAAGAATATTTTTTTTTTTATCTCCTTGTTTCTCTCTGTGTGTCTCACCCAGCTCCTCTGCTTTGGGGTGTCACATGTGATGAGGGACATGGACTACAGCATGTGCAGGCTTGACTTGGGAAGGATCCACTCACTAGTTGGTTGGCCAGAGTCAGCTCCTCCTGGGCTGTAGGACTAAGTTCTCTGCTTGCTCATGAGCACTGGCCAAGGACTTCCTCTCTGTTTCTTGTCAGGCAATCCTCTCTATACAGAGGCTCACAACAGCCACCTCCCACCAGCAAATGAACAGCCAGGAACCCCACCAGGGGAAATAGAACAATGCATTTGCCATACTTTTCTGCAGACCTGTCCCAGTGGGAGCATCCCTCCTAAGCAGACGGTGCTTGACAGGCATATGGGTACCAGGAAGCAGGGCTGTGTGAGGTTGTTATGAATGTTGCTGGACACCTGTGCTGTAGATGCTTTTACCTTGAGCAACTACTTTAATTTCCACTAAGGAGGAACATGTGACATCTTCAGGCATCCAATGCCTTCCATTTCAGAATGCTAACTGCTTAACCAGTTCTGATAATTAGCCCAACTGCCACCGGCTTGACCTCTGTGGTGTTTTTAAATACCTACAAAGCCTTGAGAAAATAATAATTCAAGATACATATGAAGGGCTTGCTTGTAAATTGGAATCTTTAGGTGTTTTGTATTGAACATAGACATCCCGCAAAGGCTTGTGTGTTTGAACACTTGACTCCTGGCTAGTGATGCTATGATGCTATTTGGGGAGGTTGTGGAACCTTACACAGGCATCTATCCTTTTCACATGGTGAAACATCACTGTCACCTATAAATGTGTTGGGCCAAATGTGTTGAGGTCCATAGACACATCTCAGACAAGATGTAAGAGGTGAAGCCTGGCTGGGGGAAGCAGATCACTGAGGGTGGATTTATGGGTTTATACTGCAATGGAGCCTTTATTTCCTGTCAGTTGCATAAATGTGGCCAACTGGCAAGCTCTACTCCAAGACCAGAGCCCCAGCTGCAGCTGCCTCTCCCACAATGAAGGCCTGAGTTAAAGCAGACCCTTTCTCCACTATGCTGCTTCCCATCAGGTATGTGGTCGCAGAAGAGAGAAAGGAGCTCATACATGACTAGTCAAGGTGTGTTGATAAACTGGGAAGGACAGTTAGGCAACTCCGCTGACCTCGGTTTGGGTCTCGGACTCTATAAGAATAGAGGAAGTATGCTGAGCGATAAACGTGCAAGCACTCATTCTCTGCTCTTGACTGTGAGACACTGTCAGTGGCTACTTGGACTTCCTCCTGCCTTGTCGTCCCTGCTGTAATGGACTGCGGCCAGGAAGTTTGAGCTAGAATCTATCCTTCCTCCTCTAGGTTGCTTTTCGTTGGAGAAACTGGGATCATAGCTGAAAGTCTTACTAAATAGCTTTAAAAAATTGTCTCATGAATTAGGAACATGATTGATTCAAACAGACAAGAGTTGCAAGTGAAACATAGCACAGCACATGTCTCAGAAGCAGGTAACATGCCACCTGCGTCATCTTGATGCAAATGTAGCTTCTGAGGAGGACACCAGGGTGGTGAGATAGTCGCTGGCAGGTATGCTAACTTTTTGATGTCACTTACACTCTCGATCTTCCCCCTGTCATTTATATTGACTATGAATCATGGCCTCACAGTTGACGAGCCTTTTCTGTTTCTAGCATGATGGTCAACTTCTAGCCAACAGGAGTCCAGTATTTGTCTTGGAAAGTAGGAAGTCTATACGCCTGCTCTCACTTCAGAACCTTCTTTCTGCGTTCTAGAACAAGCTCAGCGTACTCATTTGGCCTCCATAGGCTGAGTGGTCAACAGATGATCCCAACCTGTATGGAAATACCATTGGGGGGTCATTTAGACATACACAGTGAACATAGGTACCTGCCCCGAAGCCTGGCATCCAAGTTCAATCCCTCTAATCTACATGGCAGGAAGAGAGGAAACTCTTGGGAATCCTCCTCTGACCTCCACACACAAATAAAGAAATGTAAGGCAGAGGAAGAAGCACCATTAGAAGCAATGTCTGGTGGTACTCACTTGTAATCCTACCATTTGAAAGTTAGAAATAGGAAAATCACTACATGTTCAAGGCCAGCGTAGGCTACGTAGTGAGTTCAAAGTAAATCTGGACCATATAGCAAGACTCTGTCTTAAAAACAAAGAATCATGGACTGGGGAAATGTCTGAATCAGTAAAACACTTGGTGTACATGTGTGAAAACTTAAGGTCTGATCTCCAGAGCTTATATAAAGCCAGAAGTAGTATTACATGTGTATAACCCCAGCACTCCTATGACAAAATGGACAAAGAGACAGGAGAATAAATCCAGAAAGTCATAAGCCATCTAACCAGGCCTTTGAATTGGTAACTAATGAGAGACCCTGTTTTCAACAAGGTGGAAGGCAAGGACAGACACCTGAAAAGGCCCTCTGGTCTCCACATGTGCACCGTGACCTCCATATGTCCATACTTACACACACAAACATGCATATTCTCACACATACACCTTGTAATACACTCAACATAGTGCCCACACAGAGAGATTTACAAAAGAATATATATGTGTGTATATATTCATATATATATACATACATATATATATATATATATATATATATATATATATATATATATATATAGAAAACATCCAAAAACAAGTGAAGAAACACAAAATGCATAAAAGATTTTATGGGGATACCTAAGAGTGTGTTGCCATGGTTGGACAATGTAGCCTAGCTTATGTGTTAGAAGGGCTGGGAAAAATGGCTCAGTGGTTAAGAATGTTTGCTGCTTTGTCATGAGGACTCGAGTTCAGATCACAACACCCACACCTGCCACTTCAGCTTCAGGGGGTCTATTGCATCTACACACACACACACACACACACACACACACACACACACACACACACACAGAAGTAAAACAAATATTTTTAAGGAAAGAATTCTGTTAGAGCCTTAATTCCTCTTTGTTGGGAATAGTGATGGTTTAGGTTCTAAGAGCAAATTGTGATTGGACAAATGGTTTTTTCATGAGTAGGGCTCAGCTACCATAGGGATTAGGCCCCTCTTCTCATCTCTCTGCCCCTGTCAGTTTTGTGTTTTATGCTATGAGTTAATAAAGTTCATCCAATAGAGCAAAAGAAAATGCATGAAGACAGCTATTTCTCTGAGCTGTTCTTCTGAGAACCACCAAGAAAGCCATCAGCCCTGTAGATACATAACTGTGTACAGGGATATAACAAACATAAGCTCAAGTCTGTATTCAGATACCCAAAGTCCACTTCTGAAGCATTTGGGAGTACAGAAATATTTTCACGATAAACCTAAATTAATACACTGGCTACAGAGAGATGATTTCCAGAGTCCAGGGACAATCCAGGCAAGCCAACTGATATGAACAGTCAGACAAGTGCACATCTACACATTCCATGCTGTTTTAATATTTACAATATGTATGTAATATAGGCTTAAAAAGTAGAAAAATAAATTATTTCAAGATCAAATTCAAAAGGAAATTAAGTGTCTCCAACTACTCCCATTTATTCAATGTCAATTTTTTTTATGAGTCCTATATTCTGACTCCAAAGTAACAAATCCAAGGATTATCAGTATCTTGTACTTTTGAGGGGGTTGTTTTTGTTTGTGTTTGTGTTTTTGGTTTTTGTTTGTTTGTTTGTTTTTTGAGACACAGCTTTTTGTAACCTAGGCTGTCCTGGACTCATTTTGTAGACCAGGCTAACCAGGAACTCACAGTGATCAACCTGCATCTGACTCCTTGAGTGCTGGGCTGTATCTTGTACTTTTAAAGAATGTATATAGCCACCCACTGGTACCATATGGATTGTTTTCAGATGCCCAAATTAGAGGATGCCCAAGTTCCTCATGCAAAATAGCACACTCCTCTGTATACTTTGAAAATCACCCTTCTCCTTCTCAATTGCAGTATCCAATAAGATATAAATGCAAAGCATTGTTATACTGTACTATTCATGAAACGAGGGCAAGCAAATTATGTTCATTTTTAGTATTGGCACAATTTCCTAATATTTTCGATTCACAGTTGGTTGAATCCACAGAAGTAAACCTACTGGTATGGAGGGCTGTCTTGACCATACACCGCAGAACCATGTATTAGCAAAGGAAGAGGATGTATGGGGTTATTTCTTCCTAGAAAAAAATGGATGGACCTTCTCTGAATGTGGGCTGTGCAAATCTTCATGGCTTGTCAGCTGGTCTCTGGTGAGATGTGAGATACAATAAGGTTGATCTATGTTTCTGCTTCTGGCCTGACTTAATGACTTACTAATTGTAATTGACTGAACACCAGGCATCAGCTCTCACGTGTCAGGATTCATTTCTGTCACCATTCTGGTTTCATTGTGTTCTACTAAGAAACATGCAGAGAAGAGTCCAACAGGTCACCAAAACATGACACACCCATGGTCAATATTACAATCCAGAAGATGAAGCCAGATGGTATGAGAGCCAGGAGGACAGAAGCAAGGGGTGCCAAGTCAAGCAGGCACGGCAGGATGAGTGACTAAGGTCACCAAGCTTGAGCTACTGTGATTGCATGCTCTTATTGACACATGAGTGAGCACAGTCCTGAAGAGCTGAAGTTAGGGCACCAAATAAAGGGATTTTTAAGACAGAGCTGACCTCACAGTCACTAGATAAGGTAGGCTCAACATATCTAAATATCTTCCTTTTCAAATACCTCTAGTTTATCCAATTATTTTCCCATGCATGTTGTTAGGCTGTGTGACAATGAATTCAATTTCCAACTTGAATACCTGGGAGATTAATAAAATATGTTCTATTTTGTGAAGGGGCTCAGACGGGTCTACTGCAAATGTGTGTGGTACCATCTCATAGGCTGAATATTGGAATGGAGAGAATGGAAGGAAAGGAGAAAATTTAATACCCTAGACATATCTCGCCTTGCTCCTTTCTGCCACAAGGTGAGAAGCTGTGACAGTGAGTTTTTGTCAACTTGACACAAACTAGAGTCTCCTTGAAAGAAGAACCCGCAACTGAGCAATTGCCTCAATCAGATTCATCTGTGGTGATGTCTTTAGGGGCAGTTTCTTTATTGCTGATTGATGTGGGAAGCCCCAGGCCACTGTGGGTAGTGTAAGACCTGGGCAGGTACTCTTTGTTTGTATAAGAAAGGCGTGTGTGGTGGTGGCAGCACACACTTTTAATCCCAGCACTTGGAAGGTAGAGGCAGGCAGATCTCTGAGTTCGAGGCTAGCCTGGTCTACAGACCAAGTTCCAGCATAGCCAGGACTACACAGAAAAACCATGTCTTGAAAAATCAAAAATTAAACAAAAAAGAAAAGATAGGAAACTTTTAGTGGATGTACACATGTTTTTGTTTTTATCCCAAGTGTGGGATGGGAACAGACTTGTGAGAGAACAGGTGATATTTGTCCACTAAAAGACAAACCACCTCACATGGGAGCTTGATTTTTGCCAGCTGAAACACATTTTGGTACAGATATATATATATCTGCAGGGGCTTTTTGGGTCTTGGTATTGTTTAGCTGCTCATCGCTCCACTTTGAGACCCTCCTAGAGAGAACCACTCCAGAGAATGCTTTGGGGCTCTGGGTTCAGGTTCCATCAGCAAATTTGGTTAAATTGCTGGTCTGCTGAAATCCTGCCAACTATGCCAGAAGAATTGTCCTATGAACTGAGTCCAAAAAGGTCTACTTCTCCTGTTCCCATTAACGTCTTTTCTTTCCTATCTCAGGTAGGTGGGTTGGAAGGGAAGGTATATGCATTAAAGAACCTCAAATGCAGTAGGTTTAGAAAAGGCTAAAGCCTCCAGGAGACACCCAACTTGCTTTGAACATAATGGGTAACTTAACTTCTAATGTTGTGGAGGAAGATACAGGTTTTGAAGATATAGAAATGGTGTTTCAGGATGTCAGCAAAAATTGCAGCTGCTGTTGCAAAGTTATTTCCTGCTTTACACTCAGAGGGAATTTTTTTCTTTGTCTTTTTACTGTATTATATATTTTTTAAAAAGATTGGAAGAAAGACCAGTAAGATACAAAAACTAGAAGGGTCAGTAAATTCTATTGTTCTGGAAAGGATTACAGAATTGGCTGTACAAGTAGGGAATTTGTGGGTAGAGGTTGAAGCATTTAGAAAGCAAAAAGTTCCACTGGTAAAGGGAAAACACCTGGTAACTGAGAACTAGTACTTCCCACAGTTCCTTCCCTGACCTGCTCCACGAGCCAGGTGTCCAGAGCACCAGCGTGTGGAAAGGGACAGAGAAAAACAGGAAGCCAGAGAGGCTATAAAGATTCTAGAGGAATGGGAAAGCAGACAGGCCAGAAGGGATTTGAAGACAAGTGCTCTGATAGAGGAATTCTCTAGGGCTACTCAGACACCATCAGTTTTTCCATTCGTTTTTTTATTCTATGGGTTTTATTTTTTTTAATTTTTTATTAATTTTTTCTTTTTTTGGCTACAGCTTTTTAAAAATTAATTTATTCATATTACATCTAGATTGTTAGCCCTTCCCCTGTTTCCTCCCATTCCTCCCTCCCTTCCACTTCCCCCCTTCTCCCCTCCCCTATGTCTGTGATTGAGGGAGACCTCCTCCCCCTATATATGCTCTTAGAATATCGAGTCTCTTCTTGGTAACTTGCTATCCTTCCTCAGAGTGCCGCCAGGCCTCCCCATCCAGGGGACGTGGTCAGAAAAGGGGCACCAGAGTTCATGTGAGAGTCAGATCTCACTCTCCACTCAACGGTGGAGAACATCCTGTTCGTCGGCTAGGTCTTGGTAGGGGTTCGAAGTTTACTGCCTATATTCTCCTTGGCTGGTGCCTTAGTTTGAGGAGGACCCCAGGACCCAGATCTGTCTGTCATAAAGTTCTTCTTGTAGGTTTCCAGGACCCTGTGGATCCTACTATTTCCCTATTCTTCCAAGCTACTCTCGCCTAAAGTCTCAATAGGATGTCCTCTCCTCTGACCCACGTTCCTGGTAAGTAACGTTTTTCATGGACATATCCCTTGGACTAGTGTCTTGATATAAGTGAGTATATACCGTTTGTCTCTTCTTGCTTCTGGGTGAACTCACTCATTATGATAATTTCTAGATCAATCCATTTGTCCACAAATTTCGGGAATTTCTTGTTTTTAATAGCTGAGTAGTATTCCATAGTGTAAATGTACCACAGTTGCTTAGTCCATTCTTCTACTGAGGGACACTTAGGCTGTTTCCATGTTCTGGCTATTATGTATAAAGCAGCTATGAACATGGTTGAGCATATGTCCCTGTTGTGTGGTAGGGCATTTTCTGGGTACATTCCAAGGAATGGAATAGCTGGGTCTTGAGGAAGCCCTATTCCCATTTTTCTGAGAAAGAGCCAGATTGATTTCCAAAGTCATTGTACTAGTTTGCATTCCCACCAGCAATAAAGGAGTGTTCCTCTCACTCCACATCCTCGCCAACATGTGGTGTCATTTGAGTTTTTGATCTTAGCCATTCTGATGGGTGTAAGATGGAATCTCAGTGTCGTTTTGATTTGCATTTCTCTGATGACTAACGAGGACGAGCATTTCTTTAAGTGTTTCTCGGCCATTTGATATTCCTCTGTTGAGAATTCTCTGTTAAGTTCCAAGCCCCATTTCGCAATTGGGTTGTTTGGTTTTGTGGTGTTTAATTTCTTGAGTTCTTTATATATTTTGGATATTAAACCTTTGTCAGATGACTTTTTCCATTCTTTATTCTCCAAGAATGGAAGAAATTGGTGTTAGCTGTGTTAGAAGCTGCTCAACAGTTACAGTGTTATTGTGGTGGAGAAATGATGCCATGAGAATAGAACAACAAAGTATAACAAGGAGGATAAATGTTGTTAAAAGATCAATTGCGTGGTGAAGGGCGTTATGCTGACTTAAGAGAACAAACCCAATCTGAAGATGTAGTAATTGAACAATGTTATGTTGCAGCCTTAAGAGCTTGGGACATGGTTGACAAGCCTGGTAAAACAACTACTTCATTTACTAAGGTATTTCAAAGCCTTGGAGAAGCCTTCACAGAATTCTCACAGAGATTGGGTTCAGCTCTAGATAGAGCCATACCAGATCCTGAGACCAGACAGGCATTGAAACTGATCACAGCATGAGAATGCAAATATTGAATGTTAGAGAGCAAATTAGACTACTAAAAGCATGAGGAGCTCCATTAGATGAATGGGTAAGAGAGACAGTTAATATTAGCTCTCAGGAGCATCAAAACAATATCAAGGACACACTATAGCTAGAGGTCTCAGATATCAAAACACCCAGTGCTTTAATTGTTAAATTGGGCCATTTACAAAGAAACTGTAAGGTCAAACGTTCCAGACCTCAAAATAACAGGTGCACCAACTTTGGAGTAAATGGTACTCATAAAAGAGTACAAGGAGCTTCTGGCCATAGTGGTAATGATATGCCAAGACTTTTGGGGTATTGTAGATACTGTGGGAAGGGAAAACATTGACCTAGGGATTATAAATCTAAGAGAGACATGCGAGGTAATCTCTTGCCATTGGGATATGAAAGGAAGGGCCTGTTAGATTGAGGCCCCACAGCAAACAATATAAGCTGTCTTTCTTTGGTCAGCTAGGAGATAACAAACTTGCAGGAAAATGAAGACTAGTTAATGATGATTTAATGCATGCTACTGAAGGCCACACAGCTTTGGATCTGGCCTCAGATAAATCTCTTACATTATCCCCACAATTGAATGTTACAAAATAACCACTGGTGTTTACAGTCCTTTACCTTTAGGGAAAGTAGAAATAATCTTGAGAAGAAATGGATTAACTTCTCAAGGCTTTATTGTGCATCCCAGTATTATAGATGGGAATCATAGGGAAGAAATTAAAATCATGGCATATGTAAAGAAGGAGATACAAATTAATGTGGAGGACAGAATTGCTCAGCTGTTACTGTTTCCTTACATCAAGGGCAAAGATGTTCCAGTAGAAAGAACAGGTGCATTTGGGAGTACTGAAGACATGTGTTCTGGCAAACAATGGTTAATGATCAGAGACCTAAATTAATGGTACAAATGAATGGTGTTTAAATAGAAGGTTTGGTGGATACAAAAGCAGATATCACGATCCTTTCTCAAAAGTATTGGAAGCCAGATTGGCTACTTCATAAGGTTTACACACAATTTATATGAATTAGTAAATTATCTCAAATAAGACAAAGTGTATAGTGGCTTAAGTGTGTTGGATCAGAAAGGCAAACAGGGAAGCTGAGACCCTATATGGCTTCCCCATAAACTTATGGGGAAGGTATCTTTTACAATGGAGTACTCAAATTAATTTTCTTGCTATCACAGAGACAGACAATGATGAAATTAGAGGTGAAGAGGCAGATGCTTCTGGGGAAGGTATTGATATGTGTAATTAAGAACAACCACAAGCTGTACTCATTGCACAAACACAGAACTTCACAGGTATTGAGTTTCTAACTTTATAAAAAGGGCCACTGCTGATATACCAACAGATTTGCCCCTAAAATGGATATCAAACAGACTTGTGTGGCCAGAGCATTGGCCCATAACAAAAGAAAAATTGTAGGCATGTCAACACCTGGTCCAAGAGCAGCTGGAAGTTTACCATATAGAAGAGTCTACCAGCCCATGGAATTCTCCTTTGTTTGTTGTAAAAAATAAATCAGGAAAATGGAGGATGATAATGGTTTTAAGAGCAGTGAATAGAGTAATTTAACTAATGAGTCTTTTATAGCCTGGAATTCCTTTACCCTCTTTGTTACCTAGGTCATGGCCTATAATACTAATTTACTTAAAAGACTGTTTTTTTCATAATACCTTTACATAAGCAAGAGAGGGAAACATTTGCTTTCTCAGTACCTACTCTGAACAGTAGTGGTCCAATGAAGAGGTACCATTGGATGGTACTTCCACAGGGAATGTTGAATATTCCAACTTTATGACAACACTTTGTGCAACAACCATTAGAAATAATTCATAGGCAATTTCCTCAATCTATCACTTACCATTACATGAATGATATTTTGTTGGCTGATTCTGATGCAGATACTTTAGAGAACATGTTTAAGGAGAATTCTGCCATGCTGGGGGTTACAGATTGCTCCAGGAAAAGTACAAAGTGGAGAATCAATTAACTATTTGGGCTATAAAATAACTCAACAAAAAATTTGACCACAAAAGGTACAGACCCATAGAGACCAGTTGCAAGCTCTAAATAATTTTTAAAAATTAATGGGAGATATTAACTTGCTGAGGCCTACAATTGAATTAGCTACTTATGAGTTAAGTAACTTGTTTCAAACATTACAAGGGGATTAAGATTTAAACAGCCCAAGGAGTCTTAAGTCTTAGACTTAAACAGTCCAAGCAGAAAAAGAGTTAATTCTTGTAGAACAAAGACTACAAGATGTATATGTGGATAGAATTGATCCTGAGTTTGATTGTATTTTGATTATTTTGCCTTCAACTCATTCTACTATTGGGCTCATTATACAAAGGGAAGATAAAATCATAAAATGGATTTTCTTAGCCCATAAACAAAGTAAAAAATTCAAGACATATATGGAAAAATTCTGAATTAATTGTAAAAGGTAGAATAAGACTGCTTCAGCTGTCAGGAACAGATCCAGCAGAAATTGTAGGGCCTCTTACTAATGCTGAGATTATGTCATTATGGGTAATCAATGAAGATTGGCAAAAAGTTTGTAGTGACTACTTGGGAGAGATTAATAACAAATACCAGAAAAGCAAATGTATATAAAGTTTATAAAAAGAACTAATTAGATTCTTCCTTGTATTGTAAAGAGAACACCAATTCCAGAGGCACCAACCTTTTATACAAATACAAACAGGAATAGCAGGTTATAACTCAGATAAAATAACTAAGATGATCAAAAGCCCACATACCTCAGTACAAAAATCAGAATTGTATGCAATTCTTATGGTGCTGTTAGATTTTCCTGAATCTCTTAATATAATTACTAACTCTCAATATGTATAAAGAGTTGTTTTGCATATAGAAACTACTGAATTTACTCCTGTCAGTCTCACCCAGGATTACCAGGTCCACTGGCACAACGAAATGAGGAAAGTGACCAATTACTAATAGGCAATGTGTTAGAAGCCTCAAAATTTCATGAGAAGCATTAAAGGTTTAAAGAAAAAAATCTGTATTACTTGGCAGCAAGCCAAAGACATAATTAAAAACTGTCCTACATATTCTTTGTAAAACCAAATTCCATTGCCTGGAGGAAGTAATTTGGAAAACAAAGATACGGACATCACACCATTGATATATACACAGAGTTTTATTGGGCACCTGCTTTAAGTTCTGAAAAGGCTGATTGTGTAATTACAAACTTATTGTAAATAATGGCAATTATGGGAATACCTTTACAAATAAAGACTAAAATGCTCCTCCATATGTATCCAATAAGGTGAAGTGTTTTTATGCATATTATAACATAAAGCACATTACTGGTATACCACACAAGCCTACAGGACAAGCAGTTGTAGAAAGAGCTAATCATACCTTAAAAGATGCTTTCTAAACAAAAAGGAAGTATAAAAACCACCAGGGACAGATTCAATAATTTTTGATGGCTTTAAATTTTCTTAATGTTGGCAAAAAAGGAACAACAGCAGCTAGAAAAAAACTGAGGAACAACTGGGACAACCAATGTACTATAAAGATCTGCTGACAATGGACTGGAAACCTGCAATAGTTTTGAGATGGGGACATGGTTATGTTTATATATCTACAGGGAGTGAAAAAATATGGTTACTGATGACAAAACTTATAAAGATTAGATCTGACCACTGAAGACCTCCTACTACATAAAAAATGAGTGTGTGCATATAGCAAGGGAATCTTAAGGGCTACCTGGTCCTTATGACATGCCATTCTTTCATACAGCATGGACATTACATCTCAAACAGACATATAAAATTGATGCCTTACACCTGCTCAAAAATAGGGCAGACATTTATCTTTGAGATAATTTGTACACCTTGCATATTCCATATATATACATAGAAATGTACCTATACTAGTACTTTTAAATGTTTTCTTATTTTCAGAGAAAAAAACCCCAGATAATAATGAAGACAAAGCAGGTAGCCTAGGTGATTCAACCTTAAAGATTGCCTTAGCTACTGTTTTCTCAAGAATTTGCGTGCACATCAACTTTAAAAGGGTTAGCCCAAAGGATCAATTCCAAAAAGACTGGACCAAAACAGATGCAGCTAAATTTTCCAGCACTTGGCCAATATTTTATTTTTTCTTTTCTTTTAATATATTTATTCAGATTACATCTCAATTGTTATCCCCTTACTTGTATCCTCCCTTCCCTCCCTCTTTCCTGCTTTCACCTTATTCGCCTCCCCTAGGTCTGTGACAGAAGGGGACTTATTCCCCCGCCATATGGTCACAGCTTATCAAGTTTCATCTTGGTAGCCTGCCTATTCTTTCTTTGAGTGTCACCAGGCCTCCTCACCACAGAGAAGTGGTCAAATATGGGGTATCAGAGTTCATGTTAGAGTCAGTTCCTGCACTCCACACAACTGTGAATAACATCCTAGCCATTGGCTAGATCTGAGTAGGGGTTCAATGTTTACTGCATGTATTGTCCTTGGTTAGTGCAGTATTTTAGCAGAACACCCTGGGGCCAGATCCACCCATCATGATGTTCTTGTAGGTTTCTAGGACCATTTGGATCCTTCTACTTCCCCATTCTCCCATACTTCTCTCACCTAGAGTCCCAATAGTAAGTCCCAGCATCTATCCCAATCTCCTGGTAAGTGAAGACTTTCATGGAACATGCCTTTTGGGCTAGTGTCCAATTATAAGTAAGTATATATTATGTGAGTCTTTTTGGGTATGGTTTAACTCACTCAGTATGATCATTTCTAGTTCCATTCATTTGCCTGCAAATTTTCAGATTTCCTTGTTTTTAATAGCTGAGTAGTATTCCATAGTGTAAATGTACCACAGTTTCTTTATGCATTCTTTGACTGAGGGACATTTAGGCTGTTTCCAGGTTCTGGCTATTATGAATCAGGCTGCTATGAACATGGTTGAGCATATGTTCTTGTTGTGTGGTGGATCATCTTCTGGGTATATTCCAAGGAGTGGAATAGCTGGGTCTTGAGGTAGCCCTGTTCCCAGTTTTCTGATAAAGTGCCAGACTGACTTCCAAAGTGGTTGTACAAGTTTTCACTCCCACCAGCAATGAAGGAGTGTTCTTCTTTCTCCATATCCTCACCAGCATGTGCTGTCACTTGAGTTTTTTATCTCAGCCATTCTCATGGGTGTAAGATGGAATCTCAGAGATGTTTTGATTTGCATTTCTCTGATGACAAAGGAGGTTGAGCATTTCTTTAAGTTTTTCTCAGCCATTTGATATTCCTCTGTTGAGAATTCTCTGTTTAATTCTGAGCTCCATTTCTTAATTGGGTTATTTGGTTTGGTGGTGTTTAATTTATTGAGTTCTTTATATATTTTGGATATTAGCCCATTGCCAGATGTAGGGTTGGTGAAGATCTTTTCCCAGTCTGTAGGCTGTCGCTTTGTTCTGTTACAGTGTCTTCTGCCTTACAGAAGCTTCTCAGCCTCATGAAGTCCCATTTATTAATTGTTGACCTTAAGGCCTGGGCTATTGGAGTTCTGTTCAGGAAGTTGTCTCCTGTGCCAATGAGTTCCAGGCTCTTCCCTACTTTTTCTTCTAACATATCTAGTGTCTCTGGTTTTATGTTGAGGTCTTTAACCCACTTGGACTTCAGTTTTCTGCATGGTGATAAATATGGGTCTACTTGCATTTTTCTACATGTAGACATCTAGTTAGACGAGCACCATTTATTAAAGATGCTATTCTTTTTCCATTGAATAGATTTGGTTTCTTTGTCAAAAATCAAGATTCCATATGTGTGTAGATTTATTTCTGGGTCTTCAATTCGATTCCAGTGTTCAACCTTCCTATTGCTATCCCAGTACCATGCTGTGTTAATTACTGCTGCTCTATAGCACAGCTTGGGATCAGGTATGGAGATGCCTCCAGAAGATCTTTTATTGTAGAGGATTGTTTCAGCTATCCTGGGCTTTTTGCTTTTCCATATGAAATTGAGAAATTGTCTTTCAATGGCTTTAAAAATTGTGTAGGTATTTTGATAGGGACTGCATTGAATCTGTAACTTGCTTTTGGTAAGATAGCCATTTTTACTATGTTAATTCTTCTGATCCATGAACAAGGAAGATCTTTCCATCTTCTGATGTCATCTTTGATCTCCTTCTTCAGATATTTGAAGTTTTTTTCAAACTAGTCTTTCACTTGCTTGGTTAGAGTTACTCCTAGATATTTTATACTGCTTTTGGCTATCATGAAGGATGTAGTTCCCCTAATTTCTTCCTCTACATGAATGTCATTTATATATAGGAAGCCTACTGACTTTTTTGAGTTAATTTTTTTTATCCAGCCATTTTGCTGAAAGTGTTTATCATCTGTAGGAGTTCTCTGGTGGAATTTTGGGGGTCATTTATGTACACTATCATATCATCTGTGAATAGGGATAATTTTATTTCCTTCTTTCCCATTTGGATCCCCTTGATCTCTTTTTGTTGTCTGGTGGCTCTGGCTAGAATTTCAAGAACTATATTGAAGATATGGAGAAAATGGGCAGCCTTGCCTGGTCCCTGATTTTAGAGGAATTTCCTTGAGTATCTCTTCATTTAATTTTATTTTGGCTATTGGCTTGCTGTATGTAGCCTTTATTATGTTGAGATCTGTTCATTGTATCCCTGATCTCTCCAAAACTTTAAACATGAATGGGTGTTGAATTTCATCAAATGCATTTTCTGCATCTAAGGAGATGACCATGTGTTTTTTCTTTCATTTTGTTTATATGGTGGATTACATTGATGGATTTCCATATATTAAACCTTCCCTACATGCCTGGAACAAAGCCTACCTGGTCATGGTGAATGATATCTTGGATGGGTTCTTGTATTTAGCTTGTGAGTATTTTTGCACCAATATTAATAAGAGAAATTGGTCTGAAATTCTCTTTCTTAGATGGATCTTTGTGAGGTTCAGGTATCAAAGTGACTGTGGCCTCATAGAGTGAATTTGGTAGTGTTCCATCCATTTCTATCTTTTGGAGTAACTTGAAGAATATCAGTATTAGCTCTTCTTTGAAAGTCTGGTAGAATTTTGCTCCGAAACCATCTGGTCCTGGGCTTTTTTTTTTCCTTTGGTTGGGAGATTATTAATGACTGCTTCTGTTTCTGTGAGGGAAGTAGGACTATTTAGTTTGTTTATCTGATCTTGATTCAATTTTGGCAAGTGGAATCGGTAAAGAAAATTGTCCATTTCCCTTTGATTTTCAAATTTTGTGGCATATATGCCTTTGAAGTAGGATCTTATGATTCTTTGTATTTCTTCAGTGTCTGTTGTTATGTCTCCCTTTTCATTTCTGGTTTTCTTAATTTGGATAGTGTCTCTCTGCCTTTTAATTAATTTGGCTAGTGATTTGTCTATCTTGTTGATTTTCTCAAAGAACCATCTCCTGGTTTTGTTGATTCTTTGAATTGTTCTCTTTGTTTCTAATTTATTGATTTCAGCCCTGAGTTTGACTATTTCTAGACATCTATTCTTCTTTTTTTTTTTTTCCTTCTTCTTTTTCTTTTTTTCCTAGGGCTTCCAGATGTGTCATTAAGTTGTCTATATGGGATGTTTCCAATTTCTTTATAAAGGTGCTTAGCACTATGAATTTCCCAATGTATTCCACAAGTTTAGGTATGTTGTTCCTTCATTTTCATTGAATTTCAGGAAGTCCTTAATTTCTTTCTCTATTTCTTCCCTGACTCAGGTGTCATTAAGTAGAGAGTTGTTAAGTTTCCATGTGTGTGTATGCTTTTTGTTATTTTTGTTGTTGTTGAAGTCCAGGTTTAACCATGGTGATCTGATAGGACACAAGGTATTATTTCAATGTTCTTGTACCTTTTGAGGCTTGCTTTATGATCAATTTTTGGGGAAGATTCCATGGGGTGCTGAGAAGAAGATATAATCCTTTGTGTTTGGATGACAAATACTGTAGATATCTGTTAGATCCATTTGATTCATGATGTCAGTTAGTGTCATTATTTCTTGGTTTAGTTTCTGTTTCAATGACCTAACTTTTGGTGAAAGTGAGGTGTTGAAGTCTCCCACTATTAATGTGTGGGGATTGATGTGTAGCTTAAGCTTTGTTGATTGTTCTTTTACAAATGTGGGTGCCCTTGTATTGGGAGTATAGATGTTTAGAATTGTGATATCATCTTGATTGACTTTACCTTTGATGAGTATGAAGTGTCCTTCCTCATCTCTTTTGATTAATTTTGGTTGAAAGTCTATTTTATCATATATTAAAATGGCTACACCAGCTTGCTTCTGTGTCCGTTTGTTTAGAATACCTTTTTCCATACCTGAGGTAATGTCTATTCTTGTGGTTGAGATGTGTTTCTTGAATGCAGAAGAATGTTGGGTCTTGTTTATGCATCCATTCAGTTCGTCTATGTCTCTTTATTGGAGAATTTAGGCCATTGATGTCGAGAAATATTAATGACCAGTGACTGTTAAGTCCCTTGATTTTGAAGTTGGTTGCAGTCGAGTTTTTGTGTGGTTATGTTTTTGCAACAACGTAGTTATCTATTTCCCATGTAATTTTGGTTGTTGCTTGTCCCTTTGGCATGGAGTTTCCCTTCTGGTAACTTCTCTAAGGCTGGATTTGTGGATAGGTACTGTTTGAATTTGTTTTTGTCATAGAATATCTTGTTTTCTTCATCAATGGTTATTGATAGTTTTGCTAGGTATAGTAGTCTGGCTTGGCATCTGTGGTCTCTTAAGGTTTGCAGGACCTCTGTTCAGGCCCTTCTAGCTTTTATAGTCTCTGATGAGAAGTCGGGTGTAATTTTGATAGATTTGCCATTATATGTTACTTGGCCCTTTTCCCTTGCCGCTTTTAGTAATTTTTTTGCTTTGTTCTGTATATTTTATGTTTTGATTGTTATTTGGCTGGAAGATTTTCTTTTCTGGTCTATTCTATTTGGTGTTCTGTAGCCTCTTGCATGTTTGTATACATCTCCTTCTTTAAATTGGGGAATTTTTCTTCTATGATTTTGTTGAAAACATTTCTGGGCCATTGAGTCAGGCGTCTTCTCTTTCCTCAATGCTAATTATCCTCAGGTTCCATCTTTTCATGATGTCCTGGATTCTTTGGATGTTTTGTGTCAGGAATTTTTCAGATTTAACATTTTATTTGATGGTTGCTTCAAGTTCTACAATTGTGTCTTCTAGTCTGGAGATTCATTCCTCCATCTCGTGGATTCTGTTACAGAAGCTCACCTCTGTGTTGCTTGCTTTCTTCTCTACATTCTCTCATTCCCATTTTTCTTCTGTCTGTGCCTTTATCATTGTTTCCATTTTCATCTTCAAATCTTGAACTGTTTTGTTGATTTCCTTCATATGATTATGTGTATATTCCTGAGTTTCTTACAGTGCCTCTTTATAGGCCTTCAGATCTTGAACTGATTTATTGATTTCCTTCATCTGTATTTTTGTGTTCTTCTTCCAGTGCCTCTCTATAGGCCCCTTTTATGTCTTCAACCTGTTTGGCTGCATCTTCCTGCATTTGTTTACAGATTTTATTTGTTTTCTCCATTATCATCTTCACACTAAGGATTTGAGGTCATTTTCTTGTATTAAATTGTGTTTGCATTCTCCAGGTTGCTTTCTTTGGCATAGCTTGGATCTGGAGATGCCATATTGTTTTGGTTTTTGTTGTATACGTTTTTACACTGGCCTTTAATCGTCTTGCTGTCTCTGATATTAGGAGGTAGCTTTTGGTGTCCTTCACTGGTCACTGAGAGAAGATTGTTGGTGAGTGTTTATAGGTTGAGGGCCGTTGCCTGTGGGGATCAGGGAACTCTTCCCTGGAACAGGTGGGTGACATGGTTTTGGCTCCTGGAGACTTTGCACCACACTCTGGGCTCCCCACTGGTCAGAAGAGGTAGATGCTGATGCTCTGCAGCTCCAGGATCAGCTTGAGGTATTGTATGTAGAGCTGGTTATCCTATCTTTGGCTGGGCTTTGAATACCCTGCCCTCAGGACCTGAGGCTTTGGATCACCCTAGGCTCAGATCACCCTAGAGTGCCTGAACCTCTGCTGGTTTCTAGTGGTTGTTTAGATTTCTGCCTGAATCAACCAGGTAATGGGGACTAGGTTCTGCCTGCCAGGGAGGGAGCAGCTACTGCCTTCTGATTATTGTTGGTTGGCTAGTTTTCTGCCCTATACCCTCAGGCCTACCCAGCCTCTCCCTAGAGCTTGGGAGGCCCTGCTAGGTTGTAGAGCCTGGGTAGGCTGGGTATGTTCTGGTCAATTGTGCAAGGACGGACAGTCTTCTGGGGCCTGTAGCTAGGTTCCTGCCCAGTCTGTTCAGACTGTACACCCAAGGTGGCTCTGTCCCACTGGGTTGGGCCAGCTGGTTAGTTTCCTGCCCTTTCCCCTCAGTCCTGCCCTGCCTCTCCCAAGAGCATGGGAGGCCATGCTAGGCTGTGTCATCTGGATGGGACTGGTCTGTTCTGACTAATTGTGCAAGGACGGACAGTCTTCTGGGGCCAGTAGCTAGGTTCCTGCCTGGTCTGTTTAGACGAGGTTGCTGTGGCTGGACAACATGTCCACAGCCATCTGGGCCCCCGTTTGGCACCTGGGTTTTAGGTGGACTGGCATGAGGTGTGTGGGTGGGTCTGAGAAAAGATCCAACCATTTCCTTGAGATTTCCCTAGGCCAGGAGATTTGGGGCTTTACTGCCTGGAGTTCAGTCCCATATACCGAGTTCGTGCTGCAGAGCAAGGCCACAGCTCACAGCTTTCAGTCAGGCTCTGGTCCAGACTCTGGGGACTGAGCTCCTGTCCTCCATGGGCTGCTGGATGACCAGAGGCCAGACCCACCTGTGGTTTGCACTATGCAGACCCCTCTTACCCAGTATTCTCCATCTCCCATAGTTCGTGGTTCACAGTAGGGTCCCCAGTCTCCTCCCTGCAGATCAGACACCATGTGTCTTTGGCTCCGCCAACTTGGAATCCTAGTCTATTTTTCAAAGGGTGCTCAAAATATGTTTTTACCCCCAGACAGCAAAAAGTAATTTTGAAAACATGATGCCCTCATTCCCAATAGGTAGGGTGGGTGTTTTTGGTGGGTTACCTATGTTTATTATTGTCTAGGGAGGTTGGTTATAAGTTAGTAAAGGTTACATGTAGGGAGTTCTTTTTTTCTCCCCTCTATCCTTCTTTCTCTCTTATCTTTTTATCCTATCTAGTGTTAAGAGAAAAAAAAAGGGGAAAAGGGAATGATAAAAGTGAGGATATACAATTTTAGGATAAAAGGTAGATTATTGAATCTATTAGCCTCAAATATTTTACATTGGTATTGTAGCGCAATAGAAATTTAAGATTATTTTGTTCAACGTTTGCTTAATGTATTGTACATATGCAACTCATTTGAAAATGTGATAAAGTTCTAGTCTTATGCAAGCTAACTATTACAAACTGTTCAGGATGGTTGGAGATACAAGTTAGTAGTTAGTCACCTATAAATCTTTTTTGTAGTCTTGTTAGATACTAGTTTCATTAATTACAGAAGAAACTTTATTTAGTCTCTTGTATATGTTTTGAAGGTTAAGCAGATAGTGCATAGCTAAAAACAAGCAATGCTTTTCTATTTAGATATACTGAGATAGATAAGACAATAGATAGATAGATAGATAGATAGATAGATAGATAGATAGATGTGACTATGCATATATATATATATATATATATATATATATATATATATATATATATATAACTATAGATAGATGGTCTTCAAACACTTCAGAGATCTACGGAATATGGCATTTAATAACAAAGGGCTTTTCTGACATCTGCTCCTGGCAACACCTCCAATCTATTTCAATGAAGATGATGGGCATCAAAGAAACAAGTGTGGCAGAATAGCCACTGGACCGAGGAACTATTCTCATCTCTATTGCTGATAGCAGGCTGACTGTCCAAACTGTGAACAAGCATGATATTAAGAAATTGGCTGTCCAGCTTTGAAGAGACTAGGTGGGTCCATCCTTCAAAATCCTTGCTTCCCAGAGCAGTCTGTCAGATATTTTGGGCTTGCTGGCTAAAGACTGCATGCCCCAAAGACAGAGAAAAACCTGTGACTGTACAGGCAGTCAACTCTCTCTTTCATGTCTATGCTTCTGGAAGTTGCTTGCTTGCACTTCCTTCATATTAGATAATATTTCCTTCTTAAGTCTCTGATGAGGTTGAAGACTAGATAGCCATAGTATTACTTTAAGGGTTAGTTTAAGAGCTAAAAACATGTTTAGAGGTTGATAAATGTAAACTATAATAAAGTGATTTAGAAAAACTTTGAACACTATGATAAGACTCAATAGGATAGGATAGGATCAGATAGGATAGATAGTGGACTAATTTCTCCAAGATTATCAAATACAAATGGACTGGTCCTTGTAAATATACTGGATGATTCTCATAATTAATTTTATTGTATATAGTTTACTGGTTTTTTAATAGAAAGGGGGTTATGTAGTGCATGCACACATGTTTTTGTTTTGATCCCAAGTGTGGGATGGGGAACAGACTTATGAGAGATCAGGTGATGTTTATATACCCTCATGAGGGGGATTGGTTTTTGCCAGCTGGAACACATCTTAGTATAGACTCTGAGAGGATATACATACATACATACATACATACATACATACATATATACATACATATATATATATATATATATATATATATATGATCCCCAAACAGGAGAAGGGGATCTTTTTCGGTCTTGGTATTGTTTGGCTGTTCATCACTCCACTTTGAGATGCTCCTAGAGAGAAAGGACTCCAGAGAATGTTTTGGGGCTCTGGGTTCAGGCTGCTGTTCCAGGTTCCAGCATCAAATTTGGCTGAACTGTTGGTCTGCTGAAATCCTGCCGACTACACCAGGGGACTCATTCCCAGTAACTGAGTCTAAAAAGGTCTACTTCTCCTGTTCCTATTAACCTCTTTTCTCTCCTATCTTGGGTAGGTGGGTTGGAAGGAAGATATAAGCATTAAAGAACCTCAAATAAAGTAGGTTTGGAAAAGGTCGACGCCTACAGAAACTGAACACGCCACAAGGCACAAGCCAGTAGGCAGCATCTCTCCATGGTCTCTGCACCAGGCTTCTGTTTGGAGTTCATGCCTTGGAGTCCCAGGATGATGAACTGGAAAAAGTACTTCCTCCCCAAGTTGCTTTTGGTCATGGTGTTTATCATGGCAACAGAAACAAACTAGGAGGCTACGCTCCACCATGTGACTCCTGCCTTGATGTCCAGCCTTGCCTCAGGCCCATGGCAATGAATTAGTCAACCATGGACTATAAATCTTCCCTCCTTCTAAATAATTTATCTAGGTATTAGTCACAGTGATGAGAAGTCTAACACAGGCCGTGATGCCACTTTCCATTCTCTTTCAGCCACACATGTAAAATTGTGCATTTGTAAAACCGCACCCAAAAGGGACCTGGGGGATGCTGAGTTGGTGAACATTTGTTGTGCATACATGAGGCCCTGCCTGGGTTCAATCCCCAGAACTCATGATGTGTGCTTAAAATCCAAGTGCTAGGGAGGCAGAGGTAAGAGGGTTCCTATTGTTCTATGACCAGCCAGCCAGCCAAATTGGTGAGTTCTAGACCACTGAGAGACCCTGTCTTGAAAAACAAGGTGAACACTAGAGGTTGACCTACGGCAGGCCCACACACACCTTTATACACACACCTCTTCACAAACAGCTTTACCCCCACACACGTACACCTTCACAAACACCTACACTTACACATACACAAACACCTATATACACAGACACACACACACACACACACTACATAAGAAACATCTCAAAGAATATTGATTAGAGTGCAGGGCGCCCAGGACTTTTCAAGGGACCAGAGAAAGGCATATATAAATAAGAGATGCTTCTTGCTCTCCAGAAGCTTGTTCACCCACTTCACTTCAACCCTCTACTTAGATTCCAGTTTTATATCATGGTTAAAGACACAGAAAGGTAAACTCACCATCTCAGCTACGTTTTACTGCACACTTTGGTGACAGTAAGTGCATTCACATTGCACAATTGGCACCGTGATGCATCCATAAAAGTTGCAAAACTGAAATGGGACCTGGAATTGTGTGTGTAATTCACTCTCAACAGAGACCAGTTTTTTTGGCATATCAAGCCCCACTTGGGATTAATCTCTCAACTTCCAGGAGCCTGGCTGCTTAGGAGCTTCCTTATCTCCTCACACCCAGTGCCCCTCCCACTCTCACAGAAGAGTGTGGTGTTGGGTCTAGCCAATAACCTTTGCTTCCAATCCCTGTTCACCATTGTTGGAAGAGCCCAAGAGCAGGCTGCCCGTACTCCCAAAGTCCTGGCTGCTTGCTGGGACAGATTTCTCCTCCTTACACTGTATTTATTACTGGGGTGTGAAGTGCAATTTGTGGATCTCTTCCCTACTTGCCTGCTGTTAAGAGCCTGCTCTACCCTTTAGCTCCTTTTCGCTTAAAGACACTTGCTATTTGTTGGCCACTGCAGAAGACAGTGCAGGGGTGCTCCCAGAGGTCTCCCAGATTCTCTTCTGCTCCCCTCCCCTGCCTCCCTGTGCATGGCTCATGGTTGCTTTGCAACTGTGAGAAAAGCGGCAAGTTAACTCTTTGCCAGCTGCAACCACCACCACTCTTTCCCAGACAAGAACTGCTCTCTCCCGAGTAGATTACCACAGCAAATTGATAGTTACTTTAAAAAAAAAAAATCTGTCACAATAGGAAACCAAACACTGGCAACAGATAAAACAAAAGGAGGCACGGAGCTCTTTAATTAAGGCTCATGAAAGCATGTGCAGCCGAGCTTTGAGTTACCCTGCTGTGTCTCAGCCTGATTAGCTCTACTGCATCTGCTCGGTTTCCTGGCCTCCATCTGTACTGTGAGCAAGAAACGTATTTGAGCTGCCCTGATTCTCTGGGAGAGGACTCTAAGGCATCAGCTGTAGCTAGAGTAACGGTGATGCATGTTGACAGAGTGTTTGGGGCTCCTTGCTGCATTGACATGTAGAATCCCATCGCCTTACATGTACCTGGCATTAACTGGCATCTGCAAGGCTGGCCTCGATGAAATGCTCACTTTCAGGAAAATGCAGGCACGTCTGAATGACTCCTTTCATCACTGTGGAGTTGATAGATGAAAACGGACACACACCCCTACCCCCACCCCCCACTACACACACTCTCACAATCCTCATACCTATTCTGCAAAGACCAAAGAATGTTCTTCTTGGCAACATAAGATACTCATCATTTCAAGGCAGTACAAGTGTGGTGGGTTTTCTGCAACATTAGAGATTAATCCTAGGCCCTTGTACATGCCAGATAAGTGCTCTATCATTGAGCTACATACAGCCCCAGTCCCTTGAATAGGTGTGTGTGTGTGTGTGTGTGTCCGTGTGTGGGGGGTGGGTAGTATGTTGTTCTACTAAAGACATGTTGGCCCTGTAGATTCTTCGAGGAGCTTATTTGACTTGTTTTGTAAAAGCAGGATTTATTTTAAAGTAGCAGTAATGAAGGGTAAGGGATATAGTTCAGAAGTGAGTACTTGCCTAACATGTACAAGGTCTCCGGTTCAAACCCCCTCACTAGAAGAAACCAAAGTAGTAGGTGAGATGGCTCAGTGCATAAAGGTGCTTTCCTGCAAGCCTGAAGACGTGAGTTTGATTCCTGGGACCAATATGGTGGAAGGTGAGAAACTACTTCTGCAAGTTGGCCTCTACTTCTATATGTATACTGTGGGTGTAATACAAGTGCCCCCTCATATCAATATATAAGTAAGTAAGTAAGTAAGTAAATAAGCACAAGTTTCTTTAAAATGTAAACATAAGTAGCCATGTATGGTGGAACACACCTTTAATCCCAGCATTTTGGAGGCAGAGGCAGGCAGATCTCTGAGTTTGAGGCCCGCCTGATCTACAGAGTGAGTTCCAGGACAGCCAAAGTTACCCTGTCTCAACAAAACAAAACCTAACTAACTAACTAACTAATACAATTCTTTAAAGTATCCTTTTACAAAAATCTGAACAATGTTACTAGTATGTCATTCTATGCATCACTAACATTGATTTCATAAGTTTGCGTCAAATGAAGCATCTGAGCTAGCTCCCCTACACAAACTCAAAAGCATAGGGCTTAAATCCTTTTCCAGAAAGCAATGATCTGAATTTCAGCTAATAGTAATGTATCATTGCTGATTTCTTAGATTCCACAAGCATACCACACGAATGTATGGTGGTACCGTCAGTGGAGACTGGACAGATGTGTAAAAGAACTCTGCGGGGTGAGGGGACAAGAGAACTTGGAGTCATCTTCGCCAAGTGGAATAGAGTGTTCCCTGTGCTCTCCAGCACATGGGAGGCTGAGGAAGGAAAATAAACAACTTCAATGTCAACTGGACTAAAGAGCAAGTCTGTCTTGGGTAGGAGTGGAGTGGGGTTGGGGGCAACTTAGTGGTTGGGAGCACTTGCTGTTCTTTCATAAGACCTCAGTTCAGTTCCCATCTATACAGCACAGCTCACAACTACTTGTATCTCCAATTCCAGGGGATCCAACATCCTCTTCTGGCCCTCCCACATGCAAATACCATACAAAAATACATAATTAAACAGAAAAAAATTCTTTTAAAAATTGTCTCAAAACAAAAAACATATCAAAAAATTTACATATTTTTCTTACTTAGGTGTAACAAAAGCAGTATTTAATTTAAACTGAGTGTTATAACACATAACCTCTTGCCAGCCCTCTAATCTCATAAAAGAGAATAGAAACAGGGATTAACATTCGGAGGTAGCTATGAATTGGGTGTGAATTTATTCTTGTACATATATACCCATGACCTAGGTTCCTCATTGAAGAGAAAACATGTAGTGTTTTTGTTTCCGAATCTGGACTACATTTCATTTAACATAATGATCTCCAGTTCTGTCCATTTTCCTGCAAATGTCATGATTTAATTTTTTAATATAGCTGCATCAAACACCATGGTGTGCATGTAGCACATTTCCTTTGTCCGTTCATCTGTTGATGGACATACAGACCTGCTATTATAAATAATGCAGTAATGAACACAGATGGGTAGGTATCTCTGTGGTATACTGACTTTGAGTCCTTGGAAATCTTCCCTTTGGCACTAACTTAGGGCTCTTAATTTCCTGTTGGGTACTTCTAGTTTCTTCCATTGTAGTAAGAAGTCCATCAGCTGTTGAAGGGTGTCAGATATTATGGAGAAGAATTCTAGAGTGCGAATACCTTTGTGCTATGAGCTTAGTAAGTGGTGCAGAATATGAAGTTAAGAGCAACTCCAGGAGGAACTTCCCTAGTAAAAGTGACCAGACCAGAAAACCTAAGTGCAAAACTCTGTCATACTGAGGGCCCCTGGGAAGGATGAATCACACATGGTCTCACTATCGCTGCTGGATTCCCTGATTCTTGTTCATGCTAGCATGTTAATCAGGGTGAAGTTCACTATGACTTACCAGTCTGACCTTCACCTACCCACCACTTAAATGACTTCTTTTGGAACTCATACTTGTCCTCCCTCAGGGACTGAGAGGTGGAATAACCCATTTCCCCCCTGAGGCCCAGAAGTAGGTTTTAAATTAAACAAGGATCCACTGGCCCAGACAGAGGCCGCACTTGATATCAACAGTAATTATACCTTACCAGGCTTTGGGCTGGGATCACTGGCTGCTTAAGCCATGGAAGAGTCTAGAATCTAAAGTGCCTGGGCCTTTTGAATTAATTATGGACTGCACTTCATCCCACGCAAGGAAGTGTTTAATAAATAATCAGGCGATTGCAGAAGCACTGTTTAATCCCAAGCCAGAAGAGAGAGAGAGAGAGAGAGAGAGAGAGAGAGAGAGAGAGAGAGAGAGAGAGGAAAGAGAAGAGAGAGAGAAGAAGAGGAAAGAAGAAGAAGAAGAAGAAGAAGAAGAAGAAGAAGAAGAAGAAGAGGAAGAAGAAGAGAGGAGAAGAGGAGAGAAGAGAGAGAGGGATGGAGGGGCTGGCTTTTCTCTTTGCAAAGAGTCAAGTTCAAAGAGAGAACATTTGTTTACAAGTTTGAAAGTCGGAGGTCCGATGGGGGGGCGGTCTGAGAGGCCCGCCTTTATTCCTGAGTGAGAACAATGCAATGGTTCGTGCTTCTGTGTCACATCAGCTTAAAAGTAATCCTTATGAACTGAGAGAAAATTGAGTAAGGGAAAGGCTTTCTTTTAGAAATTTAACTCCCAAATAAGATTTATAGGCCTCCACCCTTCATAACAACATAAGCAATACACTGCTTTGTGCACCAAGGGCATCCACCAGGAAAATGAAAAAAAAGTCACTTTTTAGATATTTTCTGTCCCCTCTTTCCATTCTCCTCGCCCCCACCCTTGATCTCCCCAAAAACCACACCAATTCCTTCACAAGGAGATCAAGATCAAACAGTCAAGTTCCACGCTGAATGTCCACAAAATCGATGGAGATGAGCGGGAATGAAGGAGAGCAGCTCACATCATATTTAAAATGTTAAACCGGGTTCTTATAATTCCCCCGATTTAGCTTTTTTAATTAAAAAATTCAGGCTTTATCCAACATTTGCATATTCATGCCTCTATAATGTGCACTGATTGCATTAAAGAAAAAAAAAGCATGTAAGTGCAGCCCAAATATAGTTGCTCATCAAGTGCACAGTCTATGTATGCATAGATAAATATTTCCAAACAAATTAACATACACCCCAGCGCAGGTGCTCTGGCCGCGCAGCCCTCACTAGCTATTTCCGTCTGACTCTTCTTTCAATATCCAAGAACTCCAGTGAAAATGTGGATAGCTTGGTGACTTTTAATTTTAGTGGAGCCTTCCTTCAGAAAAATCACTGGTCAAGGGACCTGTCATTAGCAACATGAAGTGAGTGTGTGTGTGTGTGTGTGTGTGTGTGTGTGTGTGTGTGTATTTATCTGTGCTGTTCATTCAATAATAAAAGCAGGCTGGTAAGATGGCTCAGTCAATAAAATGCCTGTCACACACACATGGGGAACTGAGCCTGTATCACCAGTACACACAAAAATGCTGAGCATGGCAACATACACATGTAACCCCACTGCTGAGAAGGTGGAGACTGGGGGATCACTGGGACTTCCTAATCAGCCAGTCTAGTCAATTGGTGTGCTCCAGGCTCTGTGAGACAGACTTCCTCTTGAAATAAATAAATAAATAAATAAATAAATAAATAAATAAATAAATAAATAAGTCAAGCAAACAAGCACTGGGTTGGAGAGATGGTTCAGTAATTAAGAGCACTTGCTGCTCTTGCGGAGGACCTGAGTTTGGTTCCTAGCTTGCTGCTGTCTGTAGCTCCAGCTGCAGGGGACCTGACACCTCTGGCCTCTAACACACTCCAGAGTGCGCGCACAGAGCTCCAGTAGTAGCTCTGGGAAGGGGCACTTCTCATCCCCAACAGATGATTGCCATGTCCAGGGAGACAGTCACAGCGGATGCCCCTCAGGAGCCATCCCCTCTGGTCTCTCTTCCAGGGCTACAGAGTCTCCAGCTCTTAGAAACAGACCACGCTCAGTCCGAACCAGAGGTTGGCACTCACCAACCACCCAGGCTTTATAAACAAAGTTTTATCAGGACACAGACATGCCCACTCTTCTTCAACAGCTGCTTATACACTTCCAAGAACAGATTCTAACAGCTTTACGAGCGACCTTAAGACCTGGACAGGCTAAAAGACTTAACTATCTGATTGTTTACAAGAAACATCTGCTAATGCCAATGGCGGCCAATTTGCCAGTCTCCTTCAGCTGGATGGTGCAAAGTTGTAAACAGCAGGTGCAGCATGGGATGTTGGCATTAGCTCCTCCTAATAACAGACTATACGTCAGAAACGCTTGCTGAACTAAGAGCAGTGAAAAGCACCACGAACGTGAGTGGAGTGAGGAAGGGGAGACGCATGCGCTACTTGAGCGTCTTTTAGACGGCCAAACACTTCAGCATGAAAGGAGGGACCCAGAAAGGGAGCCTAGACTGCGGGTCACAAAGTCCAACCGCTTTTAAAACTCACATAGGCTTGCTATGGGGCATCTCGAAAACTCACACTGAAGTTCACCTCAGTGTAATGGGGTTGGGGCTTGGCGGGGCCTTTTGGAGGCAATCAGCTCATTAGGAAGGCAGAATGCATTTCTCGTGGGAGCCAACACACAAGGGCTGATTGATTTTCCCTGAGTGTTTATTTGTGTTACAGAGAGGGAGGGTTCAGCTGCCCTGTGGGAGCCTGCCGCTATCCTGATTCTGTCCTGTGTGACTTCTGTGCACGCTGTTTCCTGTTCTCCACAGAGGAAGCTCATCCGCCAGCGTCATGTCCACGGATGACCAAAACAGTAAGTTAACCGAACCTCATGCCCTACAGATTATACAGGTTTAGGGGGTTTCTAATAAAGCAACAAAATCAAACCGAACCAACAAAACAAACAAGCAAGCAAACAAAACCCCAGGTAATAAGGAGTTGTTTTTTTCCCAGCGTTTAAAATCCCATATGACTGATCAGCCTTCCAGGATTCCAGGAGCGCTAAACAGCTTTCTAGTATTCAATCAAAAGACGGTCATGATGACAATTCCAGCTGGCAGTTTTTTCCTAGATCTTGAGTACTAAACGTTTCAGAGATCTGCCATGGTCTGTGTGTTCCTGCTCTTTAGGAACAAGAGAAAACAGCCTGGATGGGAAGAGGAAACCAGTGTCAAGCTGAGCAGTGGAACATAAAGATGGAAGGTTTGACGGTGTGGTCAGTGGTCAGTTGGTGGCATGTTTGCCTAGTGTGTGCAAAGGCCCGAGTTTGAGCTCCAGCACGCATAAGCCTGGTATAGTGGTGCCCGCTTGTAATTACAGCATCGGAGGGGATAGGACCAGGACTCCAAGATCATTGTCTGCTACACAGCAAGTTTAAGGTGAGCCTAAAGACAGGTGACACTGCTTGCAACTACCAAAGAGACATAAATCAAAGTCAGCAAGCAATGATGTAATAATTCTCCACTGCCCTTGCTGGACTTAAGACTGGTAGCTAAGCCAGGTGCACTTATTTAATCCATCACTTTAGCAGAGGCAGGTGGATCTCTCTGAGTTTGCAGACAGCCAGGGCTATGTAGAAAGATCCTGTCTCGGGGTGGGGGCTGGGGGAAGGTAGCTAGCTGCCTAGGATAATTGAGTAAGCATAAAAGCCCACCTGTATATGAAAGTCCGTGGGCAGATTTTCTTTTGTAGTAATGATTGGTTAGTTCTTGTGTTAAGAGCACTCTAGGGCTGCCATTGAATAGGAAGTAAGGCCAAACCTATACAAAATCAAACTGTGAATAAAGGAGAATTAAAATAAAAAAATGACAGCATAGTTCACAGAATTAGAGCTGTGGCTCAGCTGTCTGGAAGTCACTGCTATCATATGCTTTGGACACGAGACATGAAAAATTGCCTAGCTCTGTCCTGGCGGAGAGCTTGCGAGAAGCGCGCTTGTCTGCACTTTGTCGGGCCTGTGACACGGGGAAGGCAAGGGGCTGGTGAGACTGTTGGCAGGCTGATAAGTTTCTTTGGAAACAGCCTGTGAGGGCTGCTAGGAATGCAAGGCTTCATGTTCTGGTTCCCAGCTCTCTCTCTATCATGTCGCACAAGCACACCAATGCGACTTTAAAATAGCTGCGTTTAAGAAAAGATGCTGCTTTTGAAGTCAGGAATTCAGCCTTTACCCTGCCTCTGTAACTATCAGGAGTACAAAGAACACTTAACTTCTTCAGGTCTGTGTGTTTAACAGGGTGTAGGTTGGGATGTGGAGAGACAGGAAGGTGTGATTTGGTTTCTTGGTAGGCTTAGGACTAGGAAGGCGAAAATGTCCGTGCTGCCCCCAAGCATCTTAAATTATCACTTTCCATCTTACTGAAGTTTGAACTCAGAGTGCTGCTCTTTAACGAGCTCTCAAAGATTATGCGCGCCACTGTGAATGTGGGCTTATTTCAAAAAAATAAATAAATAAAGATTTTCACACGTGCAACTAAAGATCTTCCCAACACTAACTATGGGCCCCAAATCCAATGACAGATGTCCTTGATGGTCACATGAAGACAGAAGGAGGGACTAAGGTTTTGCGGCACCAAAGATGTGGGGTCCTGAGAGCTCGCGGCGCATGAGAAGGGGGTGCGGCTTGAGTGTGAAATGTCCCCAACAGGCTCTTGTACTTGAACACTTGGGATCCATATGGTTGAGCTGTTCTCGGAGGTTTTGAAACCTTAGGAGGTGGAGCCTCACTTGGAAAAAGAGGGTCACTGGGGTGGGCCTTGAGGTTGGGTAGCATGTTAAAACATTATGAGACTTTTTTTTAAATGATTTTTATCTTTGTAACCTGATCACAGGTTCTCAATGGGAATTTTGCAGAACGAGAAATGATGTCATGTTGTAATATCAAAAGCTTAAAAATGCCTGTGTGGCTGTCACACTACTCTGGACACTGAGCACAGTGGCATCAGATGCAGTCTGTCTGGCTGGTGTGCTGATCACGTGGTCTTTCCTTATTTGTTTGTTTTGGTTTGGTTTTTCCTTACAGGGTTTCAGTATGTATCACTGGTTGTCCTGGAACTCACTCTGTAGACCAGGCTGGCCTCGAACTCACAGAGATCCGCCTACCTCTGCTCCCCAAGTGCTGGGATCATAGGCATGTGCCACCATCTCCCAGCTACACTTCTACTTCTTAGCTGTCATGGATAAAGCTGCTGCAAACATGGGTGTACATGTGAGCTGAATATTTTGCTCTTTTGTCAGTGCTCGTTTCTCATTCAGAACTATGCTCAGCATATGCTCGTTTCTCATTCAGAACTAAAATATACCATATGATTATGGATATTAATAACCTCAAAGAGATGCTCAGGGCCGTAAATCAACTCTGCTGGTGAGGTTCTCTGCCACTCTCTTTCTCTAAAGCCTCTTTCAAAGAACCCCCTTTGCACATTGACAGTTCCAACAGCTGCTTCCCTGTTTGGTCCTTAAGAATAAATACAGTCCCAACCTTTCCACACAAGGTGCCATTCTTCACGCATCAGAGATGAGCTGATGTCTGTCTCCTGCCTCAAATATTTACATCCAAAGTAAATACTAGTGTTTTATGACATTGTCCCCAGAACTTCTGACATCTAGGTTATCCATGAGGCTTCTGGGTGGCATTCTATAAGGAAGGCTGCGGTTTTCATCTTTTCATTCCAATGTATGTCTCTGCTACTTCCCTTCGGCCTGAAAAAAGAGATTTAAGGGCCTGTTTTCTCCCCATGATGCGTCCAATAGAGCTCGGGTGCACAAGCTTACCTGTCATTTTGGTTTCTAAAAATAATCCATTTATGTTTAAAGGCTGAAGCCTGGTGTTTATGTCCCACAAATGGGTTCAGGCCAAGGAGCATTTCAGACCAATTATACCACACCAGAGAACAGGAAGGGTACAGAGGTCATCGTGTGGGTACAGGGACCAGCCCGTTTACTCTGTCACTGTGTCTAAACTTTGCCAGATGTCATATTTTTTAAAAAAGCATGGTGGCACATGCCTATAATCCTAGCACTCTGGAGACAGAGACAGGGGATCATGAGTTTGAAGCTAATATCTACCACCTCAAAAAGACCAAATGTGTATGTGTGTGCCTGCAAAAATTGAAGGCTTGCTTATGCATGCCATTCAGGAACACCCCCTTTCTGCCCCATCATTCTGTCAAGTACGTTTAGTTCACCATGTAATCCTTCTGCGCTTCAGTTTCCCAGTTTTCAATAAAGAGTTAACAGCACAAACTGTGCTATGATTACTAATTGGCATCCAAAGATGCTTAAAGAAATACCTTCACACCTTCAGGTTCCAGTAAACAGAGCAGTTGCATCAGCAGATCATTAATAGAAAAGAAAAGGCTGCATTTTTCTCTGTATGGGACTGTACCACGAACCCCCAGTGAGTGAACACGCACACGCACACACACAAGTTGGGAGTGCTGGCCTGTAGAGAAGTAGAGGAGCAAAGCTGAATCCCTTGAGGACTTACAAGGATGCAGAAGGTCCCAAAGTATGCATAGCTTAAGAATAGTATGGTTTTTACATTTTTATCTGAGTATTTGATGGCGCCCATGTGTGAAACAAACAGCACCTAAAGAGAGGACTCTCTATGACCCAATACTGGGAAGAGGTCAAACGGAACTTCTTCACTGGCTTGCACCTTATGGCTGGTCCCAGATTGGAGTGCCAAAGAGGAGTCCAGTGAAATGAGTGTCCCTGCCTCCACAGGCTTCATGTTTCCTTCCCTGGTCATTTATTTTTACTCCTCTCATGCTTTCTTCCTGCCCGACCCTCCCACTGATCCTCAAGGAATACGCAGGGCCTGGCCTGCCCTTATCTTTTACATAAACAGTCTTCTGACTTTTATGGATCATAAAGCTGCTTGCACACATCCGATTTAGCACAACCTACTTCCATTAACAGTATCGTTTAACACTTCCTTCACACTACAGGGATCTAAAAGGTTTAGTAGCCCGAGGAGATCCCAAAGCAAACCAAAAGCATCTGCATGGGGAAGAGGATTGCTTGTAAATCAGAGGTTTATGTTCCCCTGTAGGAAACCTGTCATCTTTTGAAAGTGACAACAGTAGTTTTCTGCATGTCACTGTGGAGCAACTGTATAAGTGTGTGACTTTTCAGAAGGTACAATCAAGTCATACATCTGGAGGCAGTCACTCGTCGTCTTTGACTTGTCTGTCTGTTGAATCAGGTGTTGCATTAAAGTGCCTTCTGGTCCTAGTGCTATAACTCTGCTAATATTGGGGTGTCCTGTGCTAAGTCCTGCGGGGTCAAAGAATCCTTCTCACATTCAGGCAAAGGGTTGACCATCGGGGTCCAGATTCTTGCCAGCTGACATGTTCTGATTCCCCCCACCCCTGAACCCTGCTTCCCCAGAGCCTTCCCTCCTGAGTGCCTTTAATCAGGATGACCCTTGCCCATGATGACACACAGAGCTATAGCCCTGAACAGCCTGTGTTCCATCACCCCAACCCCATGGTTTTCCTGACCAGCCTTTGACACTCAAAGGATGACTATGCCAAGCCCTAGACATATCTCCTTCTCAGAGTGCCTTTTCAGAATGACTGCAGGACGCTGCCTTTTGCTGGGGTAGGGAGACCTGTCATCAGACCCCCAGTCTAAAACAGCAGACAGTATTAAACCACGTGTAGACTGTTGTTTTTTGTTTTTGTTTTAACTATGTGCACATACTTACAATCAATCCAAGCTTATATACTATGCACAGTAAGAGATTAACAATAATCAATAAAATGGAGCAATTAATATATTATACATTATGTTTGTGATCACTCTTAAGACATGTATTTTAAATTTTACTTTTCTGGTTTAGGAAGAGCTGTTGTTGTTGTTGTTTCATTTTGTCTTCTAACACAAGATCTCTGTAGCCCTGGCTGGTTTAAACTCAGCAATTCTTCTGCCTCTGCATCCCAAGTACTAGAATGACAGGTGTAAACCACCATAACTAGTTCAGGATATTTCTATTATATTATAGATCTCAACAACTTCAGCATATTAATTCTCTTCCTAAGCTACATTTCCACTTAAACACAATAGCTTCCCTCTGGTGCATCTGGATTTCCAGCATGCTTATTCTTGTGTGCTAGCAATGCCGTTGAGCAAAATAAGGTGTTCTTGAACAAAAGTATAGTATTTTCAAACTTCAACAGTAGCCTTGCTCTTCCAGGTGATAAGTTACTAACAGGTTGCTAGTTAATACACATGGAAATGCCGAACAAAAGAACGGTTCACATCCCAGAGAGGACAAATTAGGAAAAGATGAATTCCATCCCACTAAGAATGATGTAGGAATTTAAAACTCAGAAATTGCTTATACACGGAATTTTCCATGTAACATCTTCAGCCATTAGTTAATTGAAAAGAACTGAAACTATGTAAAACAAAGCCAGAAGAAAAGGAAAATTACTGTTTTCTCCTTCCCACTTTCCTGAGGAGGAAAGTAAACTGAGCATGTAGCTGAAGAGACAGCAGTGTGGTGTGAACCATCAAACAGCTGGCTAACCTTTCCAAACAGAACAGCTGTTTCCTGGTGAGGGGTAGCTGCGGGGGAGGGTTGTTTGAGTCCCCATCCTCATCCCCTCTTCCTTCTTCTATGTCTTCTCTCTGCAGTTCTGCATATAGTCTTGGGTAGATGGCCTGCCTCTTCCTTGGGCCCTGGGGCTGTCTACCTGGAAGGGGATCAGGGTCTGCCTGCCTTAGCAGCCTTCAGAGCCCAGCATCACTTTCTTTTCTACACTTTGTTTCTTCCCATGTGAGCAAGACCCTGATGTGGCTTCCACCTTCTGTGCTCCACCAGGCAGGAGCCACTTCCTTTATCTTTACGAATTTTAAAAATAGAAATAAAGTTGGAATAAACGCTCCCTGGGGAGTTATGACTAGGATATGCAGGAAAGCACCGAGACAGCACAAGGCGCTAACTAATATCCTACCAAATATAAGTGCAAAGAAGCAGAGAGGAGGATGGCAGTGAGATATGCTGTGGTTATGGCTTTATAATCATGAGAGCAGGAATTAATTTGTATCTAGCAGAACAACACTGGGGGTCAGAGATGTAGCTCATTTGGAAGAGTGACTACTTAGCATACATGGGCACTGGGTTTGATCCTGCAGCTCTCCATGACCCAGAGGTTGGGGCACAAACCTCTGATCCCAGCTCTGGAGAGGAGGAGGAAGGAGAATCAGAAGTTCAGCGTCAGTGTCAACCTCAGCTGCACAGTTAGTTTGAGGCCAGCTGGGGGCCAGGTGAGACCCTGTCTCAACAAAAACAGTAACAGTGCATCTTCTGTTCCCAGGTTGTCCATGCCTTTACAGTAATGGGGGAAACTGACTGCAAGCTATTGGATGCGTGTTGTTACTGTCCCCCACGGTTTAACAGGAATGCACTTTCTGTCTCCATTTGACCTTAGATCTGAGGAAAGGGAATACAAACCACATACATTCCTTGTCTCACACTTAGTGAGGGGCAATCATGACTCCCCACCCCTACCATGGCTGATATAATGAGTTCCTCATGCCTAGAAATGAACATGTCCTGGGAGAAGTCATCAGATTGAGATATTTCTTAGCAAAATGGGTACAGGTAGTTCGGCTGTTATATTCCTGTAATCCTTTCTAGACTCTTCTTTCTTCACCCTGTCCTTCTTTACACAATTACACTGTAGGGAACCTCTTGAGGTAAGACTTGCTTCCAAAACCGCCCCCCTGACCCCCGCTCTGTCGTTCACTGCATAGGTCAAATCACTCAATGTCAAGTTGCTCAGTCAGATTGCTCTACTTCTCTGAGTCTCATTGTTTTCTTGTACAGCTTGGCTTGATGATTGAATAAGGCACTGTACAGGGGCCTAGCGGTGCAAAGCCATTGCTTGGTGCAACTCAGTTACTTGTCCCTTCCCCATAGCTGGGGGAGGAAGGCTTACTTTCAGGAGGATGTGACTCCATGAACCCATGGCAGCAGGCAGTTCCATGAAGGCAGGAGGATTTGGCTGGGATGCCAAACATCTGGGAAGACTAGGAAACAGAGATGGGACACAAAAGGAGGCCAAGCTGCAAACCTCAAGGCCCATCTCCTAGAGATCCACTTCTTCCCATGAGGCTCCGCCTCCTGAAGGTCCACCCTCCCTAAACAGCAACCCCAGCTAAGGACCAAGTGTTAAACAGAGGAACCTGTTGGGCACATTTTCTATCTAAATAGGTAACGGTACCTATTATTATTGCAGTCTCCTTTTGATGCCGCTAAGGTCTGAGGTCTTGAGACCTCTGGATTAATTCCAAGGAGGAGTGAACAAGGCTGACATTTTAAGGAACAGCCCGGGAAACTTCTTCCATGTGTGTTTTTCATACTGACCACCAGCTCTCTATGCTGTGGAAGTCAAAACTTCCTACCATAACACATGGTGAGTCTCAAGTCAACTCTTTTTTGTCTGCCATAGACCTGACTGTTTTTCTTGCAATGACCTTAGTTTAGTTTGTCCCTGAAGCATGTTTTTGGGCCTATGTTTAAGTTGTAAAATATTGGGGGCTTTGTTTATTTGATGGTAAGGGTTTTACTGTGTAGTTTTAGCTGGCCTGAAAATCACTACATAGATCAGGCTGGCCTCAAACTCACAGAAAGTATGCCTGCCTCTGTTTTCTTAGTGCAGACACTAAAGGCATGCATCACCATACCCAGCCCCTGGAAGAGTTTGGGCAGCACTTTCCAATCAATAACAAGTTTGTTCTTCTGAAACTTTTGTCGTAGGTAAAGTATTCGCGCCCAAATACAGCAGGGCAATAATATTAAATTATTCGTTGTCATTAATTACAAGTAAATGGAAAACAATTTCCATTTTCCTCTAACTTCTTTTTAAGTGGAAAGCAGTTGGGTTGTGAACACAGCACACTATCTCAGCCAGCCAGAGCTGTCAAAACAGTACAAACATAGACAGGAATTCATGGGGCTGGCGGTGAGTACTTGTAATCTCAGGCTGCGAGGCTGAAGTGGAGAGCTAAAGAGGTCTAGGTCAGTCTGAGCTACACAAGAAAACCTTGTCTGAAACAAGACACAAGACCCAAACAAGTAGAATTCTAAAGAATTTACTCAACACAAGTCTCCTAGAGAGAAAGTGAACTATCCCCAGGCTATCCCCAGGGGGGAGAAACTGTTGCACCAACCTGCCCACAATATCCTCCTCCTTGTACACCCTACCATTAAAATATCAAAAGCCACTCATCTGTTGATCAAACTCTCTCACCAGAAGGGAAGGAAGAGGTGAAAATGCCAACACATGGGAAAGTCATCGCAAGAGTCTTCACAAGCGTACATCCCAAACATTAGTGTTTTACAAGTTCATAGAGATTAAATTAACCTCCATCCTTGTCTCTGGGGAGCTTTTCCTGTGTCCTGTCTGTCAGTGGGCCCAAACCGGATGGAAGCCAAAAGTCCAGGTGGTAATATCATTGTTGGTTCCCAACCCAGTGTCCATGATACTTCTTACTGTGGCTCTTGGCCTTGACTGTGCATTGGAATTGCCTGGGAAATGTTAATAACTACTGGGACAGTGCCTGATGCAATGTTTCCGGAACTTTAGTGCATATGAGAACCAACCACCTAGAGAAAGCCAGATATGGGGGCACTGACTTGGCAGGTATAAACAGGGGAGGTGGATTTTCAGGGTCACCTTAGGTGACATAACCAAAGTTGAAGACCAGCATGGGCTGCATGAAATACCGCCTCAACCAAGCATCTCTGCCACCTCCTAAAACAGAACCCCTTAGAGAGCTTCTAAAACTCCCAAAGCCCAGGCTCAACTCTAGAGTAGGCACCCACATATTTCTACCCTCTAGTGTGCTGCAGACAATGATGCAAGCTTGCTGTGAGCTAGCAGTGGGGAGCGTTAAAGCTCACTGAAAGCATTCCTTGGTGATGTGCTACCCTGGGTGCAGCCCTGTACAATGGAACATTATGATGATGAAGAATATCAGAAAGTGGCTGGAGGACTTAGGTGACTTGAGGTAGACATTCTACTGACATTCTCTCTGTGATCTATACAATATCTATAATACTCAGTCTTTACCAATATTATTCTGATGAATGCCGCCCTCTTGAAAACTTTATTTCCCAGCCTGTCTTGAGCAGCAGATAGGATTGGGAGTATGGCTTATTCCCAGTCAAGGTGGGGAATCTGGAAAAGCTCTTTAAGAAGGCCCCAAGGCTAAATGATATCTTGGCCTCAGCTCTCTTTTTCCTACCTGAAGCACATGGCACAGGAAATCAAATGGCTCTCTTACAACCAATAGATGCACTTAGAATGTTGGGTGATGGTCAAGAGAATGTGGAATCTGCCAGTGACAGGAGATGACAAGCTAGCCCAGCTGTCTGTGAGAGGACTTCTTTTTCTCTGTCTTTGTAGTTTCAGACAGGGATTGCAGATAGCTGAGGCAGATACTGCTGCTCTTAGCTCTGCCTCCCAAGTTCTGGGATTACTGGTGTGCACTGGACCCTAGCTCTTTGTTTGTTTAAACTTTCTGCCCACATACAGCTTCAGGAAGTGCTAAAACTTCTAAAGAAGGAAGGAATAAAACAAGACAAGTAGAAAGCAGGTATTCACAGAAAATTTTAATAAGGAAGAAACTAAGAATTAAAAACAATGCAAGCAAGGCATGATGGCACATCCCTTTAGTCCCAGCCCTCAGGAGGCAGAGCCAGGCTGATCTGTGTGTTCCAAGCCAGGCTGGGCTACATACTGATCCAGACCAGCCAGGGCTACCTAGTGAAACCTCATCTCAGACAAAAACAAAACAAGACTGAGGGCTAGGGCAATGGCTTAGTGGGTAAGAGCTCTTGTACAAGCACGGGGACCTGAGTTCAAATCCTCAGAAACCACATTAACAGCCAGGCATGTGGTTTTATAACCCCTGCACTGTGAGGGGCAGACAAAGAAGGATAGCCAGGGCTTGTTGACTGTCAGCACAGCTCCAGGTGTGCTGGAATCTTGTCTCAGGGGAATAAGGCAGCCGAACAGGACATTGGACATCATCCTCTGGCCCTAGCCCCATACACACCACACATGCACCACATACCACTCATGCACACACACAAAATTTTAATTAACATTTAAAAACCAAAATGGTATGAGACAAAAGTGTGGGGTTGAGAACATTTATATTCGAGGCTTTAACTGTCTTAATATTAATTAATGTGATTATTCTCCTCAGTGGCCATCTGCTAGGCTCGTGGCTCTTTAAAAAAAAATCTTGAATCTGGTTATTTTTCAATCTTTGTGATTCTAAAATTAGCTATGCATTTATTTCAAACGTATATATACGTCCACAAATAAAAAACTTACAAACAAGCGAAGCCATTGTTTTTCTAGTATAATGTTTTCTTTAATCTTAAAAGTGTTTTTGTTTGCATGGTTTCCTTTCTTATTAAAGACTGTTGGGCAGCTGTGACTAACAAGTGGCTGTGATTGTCACTGACTTCCTTAGTACCTGAAAGAGTTGAGCACAGTTAAGACAATTGAATGTTACCATGGGGCATGGGAGAGAATGGATGTGTTAGGAGGGCAGCAGGAAACGCTTTCTGCCATTGAGGATAATTTTAATGGGAAAACTGTAAAGCTCTTTTTTTTTTTTTTTTTTAACTCTACTTTATTTGAGGTGTTTAAGCATCAGCCTATCAACCCCTATGTTAGGAGAGAGGTTAGTGGTGGCAGGGGGCCTCTTTACTTCCCCTGGCTGTTTAGGGTTGAAGAGACTGTGAGTTTATACCAGTCTCTATCAACTGCAGACACAGCCAGCAGTCTCCTCCAAGCTGCTGCACCCCGAAGCATTCCTCTCTGTCTGTCTGCTCTAAGCTGCCACACTGTCTGTCTGTCTGTCTCTGGTCTCTTCAAACTGCTACGAGCCATACACCAACAGCACACGCAATCTCCAAGCTCTCTCTGGGTTCTCGTTTATATATCATCAGATCCCTAGGCCACACTTCTCTCCAGGCCTCATGAGGCAGGCTGTACCAGGTGACGAAAGTCACACCCCACAGGAGACAAGGAACAGCTTGTGGACAAACTAAAGCCCAAACTAAAATCCCACATTTGGGATTAAAACAAAAACATATTTACATGACTGAGTTTAGAAAGAAGCCAAAACTTCTATTACAGAAAGCTTTTTCCTAAATGAAATTTCCATTTTAATTGAAACATAAAAACATATTAATGACAGTGTGTGATACATCCACTTAAACATGTCTTAAATGTTTGTCTCCTCTTTATGGCAAAAAAAAAAAAAAAAAAAAAAAAAAAAAACCCAAACCAGCCAAACAAACAAAAACACAAACTTCCAAAACCACAAACTTTCTGTGCCACAATCATTGTCATCTCCCGTTTCCCATAGTGCAACAGCACAGTATGTCTCCTTGCTCTTAGCTACCTGTGGTAGCATATTGCCCCCAGTCTGCCTAACAGCCTATGATGTCATTACTTGTCTGCCACTAGGTGAGCCAACTGCCCAGAATGTAAAAATGGCAAACCCATCTATCTGGTGTCCTTTTTCTCTTGCTCCTCTCCTGCTCTTTTCTTACCTCTCTTGCTCCTCTTTTCCTCTCTCTTGCTGTCTCTCTCTCTCTCTCTCTCTCTGTCTCTGTCTCTGTCTCTCTCTCTGTCTCTCTCTCTCTCTCTCTCTCTCTCTCTCTCTCTCTCTCTCGTGCCTCTCCCCCTTCCCTGCTCTCCTACACTCCTAAAATAAACTTCTCTATATTATATCTGTTGCCTGGCATCTTGTTTTCCACACTTAAAACCTGAAAGCTTTCACCCACTGGTCAACTTTTCCCCATCCCTCCAACACCTTCCTCAACCTCTGGTAACACTGTTCTCTGTTCAATATCCACAAGAATGACAGCATAAATTCCCTACACCTGAGCGAGGCCACTCAGCACTGTGCGTGGGTAATTTCACTTCTCATAACTATAGTTCATCCATGTTGTCACGAACTGAAATCCATTCCTTGTTCTTGATGAACAGCATTCTGTTATGTATATACCCACTGTTTTCTCCACCCACTTGTCAGCTAATGAGCACTTAGGTTGTTTCCGTGGCTTGGCCATTATAAATTGTGCTGTAATAAGCTTGGAGAACTGATGTTACTTTGACATTCTGACTTCATTTCTATGTGCTCAGTAGCAGTATTGCTGAATCCTGTTGTGAATCCATTTAATTTTTAAGAAAGGAGAGGGGGCTGGGTCCATGGCTCAGTGGTAGAGCATTTGGGTAGCATGTGCAAAGCCCTGGGTTAAACCGCTAGTACTTGAGGAATCTCCATGCGAAGACAGTGACTCCATAATTACTGAATAGATTTACTTTTAAACCACCAGTGGGCTGAGACTCCTTTTTCTCCACATCTACAAAAACTTTTGGCCTGAAAGCAAAACCAAAATCATTTATTTATATATTTTCCGTATGAGTGCAAGGGAAGGTCAGAGGACTTGCAGGAACTGACTTTCTCCTTCTACCATGTGAGACTCAGGGATCAAATTGAGGTCACCAGGCTTGGCAGCAAGCACCTTAACCTGCTGAGCCATCATAGGCTTTCTTTGACTTTTTAAGAGGAGTCTGTCTTGCTGGACCGAGGTGAGATGTTGCTGTGGGGTTTTGTTTGTTACTTTGCTTGCTTGTTTGGACACAGGGTCTCACGTAGCTCAGGCTGGCCTTAACTAGTGTTAGTGTGGGCCAGCACACCTAGTTCTCATTACAATTTTGATTTGCATTTTCCCAATCATTAGTGGCCCTGAGCATTTTTCATCTATCCACTGCTCATCTGTATACCTTCTTTCGAGAACTGTCTCTTAGATCTGTTGCCCATTCTTAGATTATTTGTTTTTCTATTGTTGGGAACAAGCAAAAGCATCTTATTCTAAGTACTATCGTTTCATTTTCAACTCCATTTAATCATAGGGAGAAACTAAGTTCAAGATCCAGGCCCTAGGGCAGCTGAGGACTTCCCAATAGCGGGACAGCTTCTGTTCTAAGGAAACAGTTGTCTGGGTCCAGCCATCTCAGGGATAACTTGTAAGGAGACAGTTGTCTGGGTCCAGCCATCTCAGGGATAACTTGTAAGGAGACAGTTGTCTGGGTCCAACTATCTCAGGGACAACATCTCCATCTTGCTGGCAGGGTCAACTAAGTTCGTGTTCCCAGGCCCAGGAGCCTACTCCTATCCTGATTGATGGAAACTCCCTTGCTCAACCCCTTATGTCAAATTATAATTGGACAATGAATACTACAGCACACTTTGTTCACCCTGGCTTTATGGTTTTATCAGTTAAATATGCTGTGCAATGTCCCTTCAGGGTTGCAGTTCAGGTCCCGAGTCTGTTCTGCAGCCCTGATCGATGATTACAATAAATTTTCATCATCTGCATTGACCAGGTGTTTGAATGATGTTGGATTTAAGTGGCCCCCACAACATTATCAACTGTTTTAAGTTCTTCATATATTCTGAGTATTTGCTCCTCCTGAGATGTTTACTTTGCAAATCTCTCTCCCCGTTAGTAAGTTGATGATGTCCCCATTAGTAAGTTGATTTCTCTTCAGTCTGATGGTTCTTTTCTTTGTTGTGAAGATATACAAAGCTTTGATGGAATCCATTTGTCTGTCCTTTTCTCATCTGTTTTGTTTCCTGTTCTTTAGAGAATCTTGGGTAAACAGCCTTGCAAATCCCAGTGTCCTCAAGTGTCCTCATATTTTGTTGCTGTTTTAGTTATGTTCACCTTGTACCCTGAAGGTTTGCTCAAGTTGTTTGTTCTAATAGCTTTTTTGGTAAAGGTATTTGGGGTTCTCTTCAAAGAAGATCACATCATGTAGCCATGCATGGTGGCGCACGCCTTCAATCCCAGCACTGTGGAGGCAGAGGGAGGCATCACTCTGTAAGTTAGAGGCCAGCCAGGGTTATGCTGGAAGAACCTATCGCAAGAAAGATTATATCATATGCAAAGAACTTAACTTCCTCTTCTGCTTGAATATTTCTTTCTTTTGTCTGGTTGCTTTGCCAAAGGCTTCTAGTACCAACATGAATAAAAGCAGTGAATGCTGCCACCCATTTCTCAGTTTAGGCCTTACAACACCAGTTGGCAGCATGCCGCTGTTGAGTTGCGTTACTAGTTCTCAACTTAGTGGGCTTGGCCTTTCTCCTATGGAGGCCTGATTTTCTAACCCCACTTTGCTCAGCAAATTTTTTTTTTTTTTTAATCATGAAGGGCAAGTTGAGTTTCATCAAATGCATTTTCTGTATCTATAGGGATGATCCTCTGACTTTCATCTTACATTGTGCTCATATGCTGTGTCATATTTATTGATTTGCATATGTTGATCACAGTCGATCATCTTTTTAATGTGTTGTTGGACTCATCTTGGTAGCATTTCATCCACATGTTTGTATCTGTATTTATCAAAGACAACACTTTGTCATTTTCTTTCTTTTGGTACACTTACCTGGTTTTGTGTCAGAGTTCTGTTGGCTTCATAGAACATGTTGTTCCTTCAAGGTTTTTTGTCTCTAATGATTTGAGATTGGTATCATGCTCAATGGTACATCTATCCTTGGTGGATGGCATTCTTTAAATTACTAATTTAAGCAATTAGTAATTTCCATACCTATTATTAATTATTAGTTTCTTAATGATTTAATCTTGGTAAGTTGTATGTTGTCTAGGAATTTATCTATTTCTTCTAGACTATTAAATTTATTGAAATATAATTGCTCTTAATAATCTCCAATGAGTCATTGCATTTCTGTAGCATCAGTTGTAATGTCTCCATTTTCACCTCGAATTTTGTGTCTTTTTCCCCACCCCTGCCCCCACCTTTCCACTTGCTCTACAGCTGAGCTATATCCCCTTTCTCTTAGTCTGCCTGAGGGATTCATAGTTCTGCTTATATTTTAGAGGAGCCAGCTCTTCTTTAGTCTTCTTTAAGTCTGTATTTCACATATTCATCTAATCTTTATTTTTTCTTTTATTAATTCTGCATTTCTTTTGGTGTATTTTAGTTCACTGAGATACAGTTATAGCTGTTTAGTTCTGATCCTTCCAAATGTTTGGATGTGGGTTTTGGTAGCTCTTAAACTTAGCTCTTAGTATTGTTTGGGCTCTGTGTTAACTATTTGAGGTCTCTGATATTAGGTGTGTATAAATATTTAGGATTATTCTTTCTCTTGCTCCCTTGCAATGACCTTCTTTATTCTTTTTTTATTGTTTTGACTTATTGTCTGTCTTATCTAATGTCCACTATGGCTACTCCTTCCTTCTTAAGTATTACATTTGTAGGATATCTCATTTACTGCTCTTGGTCTATGCTTGCTCTCAAGGGTGAAGTTGGCTTCTTGTAAGGAATGTATTGTTGGGTCTTGTTATTTTAGTGCTTGCTTTTACAAATTTAGTTTACCTTTTAATTTAACAATTTAATTCGTTGGCATTTAACTTATTGATATTATAATTGGTATTATTATATATAATTATATACTGCACATATATAATAAGACCTTATTAAAAAACATGTTGTATTCCTTCCCTCCCCTGTCCCCTTCTTTCCTTGCTCTCTCCCTCTCTCCTACCTATCCTTGCTAGCACACATGTCACATATGGAGATGAAGGACAACTTGCAGGCTTTGGTTCTCTTCTCCCACCATGAGGATCTTGGGGATGGGTCTTAGGTTGTCAGGCTGGACAGTTGGTATATTTACCCCTGAACCATTTCTCGCACTATAAGTGAATTTTAAATCTTATGGTGTTTTTGTCTCCCTCATTACTGACTTTCTATTTGAAGGGCTCCCTATAGTATTTTATACAGGACATGTGAAATTGTAGTCTCTCAGATTTTGTTTGGCTGAGAATGTCCTTTTTAACTACTCATTTCTAAAGGATAATTTAGCTGGAAATTATTTTTGTTTAATGTGGAAATCTGTCCTCTGGGGATAACAATTACTTCTTGAATCAAAACAGCTGTGATAGCGGGCTGGAGCGATGGCTCAGTGGTTAAGAGCACTGCCTGCTCTTCCAAAGGTTCTGAGTTCAATTCCCAGCGACTACATGGTGGTTCACAACCATTTGTAATGTGATGATGCCCTCTTCTGGCCTGCAGGTGTACATACAGACAGAGCACTGTATACATAATAACAAATAAATAATTTATTAAAAAAAAAAACAGCTGTGATAACTCACCCCCCACCCCCCATCCCACACAGTATCAGGCCTAGAAGGAGGTAGGTGTTGGTCATCAGACCCTCAACTGAAATGTTAACCATCCTGCCTCCCCTAGTTGTGCATAATCCAGCTTCAGGCAGGTGGTCATGGCTGGTGCCCTAGTGTACAAGAGATGGTCAGTTAACTTTGGTGAGTGTCATGAGTGTCACCTACCGGAGTGAACTATTCGGTGGTGCCTTAGAGTCACCCACACTCCTAAAAGTACCTCCTTGCCCTGCTCTTGTAAGTAACCCTAATAAAGTCACTGTTTAGTAAGCTGGACTTGGATGGACTTCAGGCTGTCATGGCTCTCTTCATCTGGGGTGACTAGACTTAGACCTCACTGGAAATGTCACCGCCAGTTAGCAGTTTCTTTCCCTAAGTACAGAAAGTCTTATAACATTCTCTTTTGGGCTTTAAGGATTTTATTTTTCCTGAGAAGCTGGTTGTCAGAATTGAGACAACCTTGTTATTCATTTCTTCTTGTTGTCCTGAAAACTTTCTTATTTTTACCTGTGCTTGGGTACTGTGCCCCACTTGATTGAGTTAAAGAAGAAAACTCTGCCTGGTGACCTTTTGGTCTTCATGTACTAGGATATTTGTATCCTTTAAGTTTGGGGGTGGAGGTTTTAATCATCTCTGATTATACTTTGTATCTCTTTGGATTCTCAAATTTCTCTGACTATGATAATCTGTGTGTGTGTGTGTGTGTGTGTGTGTGTGTGTGTGTGTATGTGCATGTGCATGGTACATATAGAGGTCAAAAGTCAGCCTTGAGAGTCATTCATCTACCTTGTACTTTGAAACTGGGCTATCACTGAGATCTATGGCTCACAAGTTTGGCCGGACACCAGTGAAAGCCCCAGCTGTACATTTTCCCCTCAGTGCTGCGATTATAAATGTATATGGATGCTGGAATTTGAATTCAAGCCCTTTCGAGTTTTACCAACTGACCTATTGCCCTGAACTCCCTGTCCCTGTCCCATGTCCCAACATCTTTATAGGCTTCCTTTCATGCCTCTTTATTCTCTTTTCTGGGGTTGCTTTTTCAAGTGTTGGTCACTGTTAATGCCAAGAATTTAGATTTATTCAACTTAATGCTTTTCTAGTGCTGCCTTATGCTAACACTTTTCAAAAAGTTATGATAATTAAATAATAACTATTCTGTTTCTTACCCCACCCCCCATCTCCAGTCCTTTTTTGAACCCGTCTAGTAATATGGCTAAGTCACTGTGTGGGGTAAGAAGACATGTGACAAGGACAGTTCTCATATGTCTTAGTAAGTACCAGTGAGTCCTGTTATATCCTTGGCTTTGTTCTCATATGAGGGGCAAAGAAGCACAGCCCCTATTGTTCATAATGTGTTGTAGCTCTGACCTCAGAAATTTGCACAAAAGAGTGACTGAGACACCTTAGGAAGAGGTCTATGGAGAACAGCAAAGTATTCTTAACATTTTGAAAATGGCAGGAATGCTAATAAGAGAAGCCACAAAGACCCAAGAAACTAGGGTTCTCTCAGAATTAGGTGGGAATATTAATCTTAAATCAATTAAACTAACAGTTTATTCTCCTTTTAAATCCAGTTTCATGCTAATGACAAATGCCAAGGTAGGAATTATTTCTCATTAACTGTAAACTACAAATACCAGTCTGTAAAGAAACCAAGAGAATCTGATTAATTTTAAGAATTTATCAAAATAAATGTTCTGTACAGAACAGTAAATCAAGCCATTGAAAGCAAATTTTCATTAGTAATTTGAAAGTTAGCCCCAAGGCTACTTTAACTTCAGATATTTGCAGAAGATTAGTGTTTATTGAGTATACTTGGTTGAGCAATTTTGGATAAGGCAGTGGTTTCACAAATTAAGGAAAGAATAGGGGCTCTTGAGATGGCTCAGTGGGTAAAGGCACTTGCTGCCTATCTAAGTCAAAATTCTATTGCTATGAAGAGGCACCATGACCAAAGCAACTTATAAATAAAAGTAATTAGGGTATTTTTTAAAAGTTTTAAAGGGTTAATCTATGATCATTATGTCAGGAAGCATGGTAGCAGGCAGGCAAGCACAACATTGGAACAATAGCTAAGAGCTTACATTTGATCCACATGATGGAGGCAGAAAGAAAAAAAATCTGGACCTACCATGGGCTTTTGGAACCTCAAAGCCCACCCCCAGTGGACATGCTTTCTCCACCAAAGCCACACCTCCCAATTCTTCCTAAATGGTTCCACTAACTGGAAAACTAACATTCACATATATGAGCCTATGCAGGCCGTTCCCTTTCAAACCACCACACTGACCTAAGTTTGAACTCGAGAACCCGTTACATGTTAAAAGAAGAAAACCAAATCTACTAGCTTCTCTCTGACCTCCACACACATGCAACGTTGTGGGTGTACCCACACACAAATAATACATAGAGGGATAGATAAATAAATAAATAAATAAATAAATAAATAAATAAATAAATGTGATACTGGGGGGGGGGGCTACCTTCTCCTAGGCAATGAGTGCTGTAGCATCATGATAGCCACTGTGTTGAGGAACTGGGATGGCTATCTCAAGCTTACCCTATCTTTCCCTAGACTGAGGCTATCAGTGTTTTGAGAATCTCAAGCAGGAATCTGCTTAGTTTTTTTCTTTTTATCTTTTTGCGATTATAATATGTCATTCCCCCTTCCCTTTTCTCCCTCAAAACCTGCCCATATACTCCTCCTTGCTCTATTTTTGTTAAATATTATCACATGCATATATGAATATCTATATACATATCTATTTCTAAGTATAATCTTCTTGGTCTGTAAATGTTACTTGTTTGTATGGTTTCAGGGCTGACCATTTGGTATTCAGTAACCAGTTGTTGTGATCTTCCCTAGGGAAGATTATTTCTTCTGTTCTTAGCATGATTGTCTATAATTCTTTGTGTAGGGTTGAGGCCTCATTGTCTTTCCCTCATCCACTTTGGCATGTCTATTGTTGATGTCTTTGCTTAGCTCATATTTAGGTAGGCATGTTGGTGAGAATTTAGGAGTATAGCTTCTGATGTTATTAGTATAGAGAAATTTTAATCCAGCAACATAACCACTTTGATCGCATCCAAAGGCCTTCTAGGTCTGTGTGATTGGCTGGAGTACAGACACACCATACATATGTATTCCCTCTGGCTGGAATATGGACATGACCTTAGTATTACCTTTAATCCAAAACAATGAAGGTAAAGTTAGTTTGTAGAAGGAAGCACCAATGTTTGAAAATGATGTTTAATTGAGGGGCAGAGACAAATCAAAGAAAGATTTGACAGAATGAGTCAGAGATACAATACGCTCGACTCCCATGAAAACAGACAAGAAAAAGAAGCTGTTTAAGAGCAGTACAGTAGAGTTGAGATAGTAGCACAGGGTACAGTAAAGAAAGAGTAGGGGAGACAATAGGGTAGAGTACAGTAGAGCTCAGTGGAGAAGACAGTAGATAAATGAGTAGAGTTGAGTACAGGAGAGAGTTTGTGGAGAAAGTACAGCAGAGTTTGGGAGCACAGTACAGTTCTGGGCAGTTTGGTGCAGTTCAGATGAGTTCAGTTGAATTCATGCACTTCAGTGCAATTCAGTTCAGAAGTAGAGCAATTCGTTGAGGAACCAAGAGAAGCAGGATTGAATCAGTCACCTTTGAGAAGAGTTTGAGCAGAACAGCTGAGTTGACCCAACCAGCCAGAGTTCAGAAAGAAAAAAAACCCAAAAAACAAAAATGAACAAAAACAAAAAGCTTAGAAAGGGCCAATTATTCAGCCACAAGTCTCAGAGGCTAAAACATTCTAGATCTAACTTAACAGATGAGGCAGTAAGCCTCCAAGATAACAATTACATCAGGCAAAGCTCACCCTTTCTAGGCAGTAGAGCATGAGACTCTTAAATCTCAAGGTCCTGGATTCGAGCCCCACCTTGGGCGTCAGATAGAAAAATAACCTATTAGCCAGAGTGATTATCATCTCAGAGACTTACTACTAAATAATACTAAGATTTCCCCAACATTTTGTGTGGTGTGTATGTTTGTGTGTGTGTGCGCGTGCATGTTCACACATGTGTACACACACACACACAAACACACACACACACACACACACACACACACACACACACACACCAGTGGGAACCAGAGAACACATTTCAGGAGTTGATTCTTTCCTCCCATCATGTGTGTCCCAAGGATGGAACTCAGTCTGCCAGGTTGGCAGCAAGTATATTTACCATCATACTGGCTCAAATATAGTCATTTTATGGAATAGTTTTTAAATCATCTATTTAAGTAGCCAAAGGAAAGGAAAAGAAATAAGCACCCATTGATCCACAGAAGCCATAGGCACACACACACACACACACACACACACACACAATTAAACTCATTAAAATAAGAAAATAAAACAAATACATATTGATAATTAGAGAAAGGTCAATCTAGAAATGCTACATATTGTATGATTCCTACTATATAGCATTCTAGAAAGGTCTCATTGATAGCTCAGTGGGTTCCAGTAGTGCAGGAAGTGAAGATGAGAAGATTAAATAGGCAAGTCACAGAAACAGTTATAGGCAAAACTCATTCTGTTCACTGTTATAACTCTGAACATAAGATAATAAAAAAGTGAGAATTATTTTTTAAAGATTTGTTTATTTATTTATATGTATGTGAGTGCACTGTTTTCATGCATACCAGAAGAGGGAATCAGAGCCACTATGTAGTTGCCACTAAGAGCCACTAAGTGCTTTTAACCACTGAGCCATTTCTCCAGCCCTGAAACTAAATATTCTTAAAAGTCTCAACAAGATATATCACAGCCTCCTTCCATCACAGTTTCGAACAACCAGGAAGCTGGGTTCTATGACTGAGGAAGTACTGCTTTGTCTTTAATGTTTTAGTATTGATCACGTAGGCTTCATAGTCAAGAAGCAGAGAGTTGAATGGTGGTGCCCAGCTCACATTCCCTTTTTTTTTTTTTTTTTTTTTTTTTTTTTTTTTTTTTTTTTTTTAGTTCTCAGGTGTGGGATGGTGCCAGCCACATTCAGGGCATGTCATCTGTATTCAGTTGACCCTTTCTGAAAACATTCTCATAGATAGACTCATAGGAGTGTTTCCATGGTGAATCAATCCTGTCAAAGTTGACAATAAAGACCTACGACCATAATATATATACATTTCCTGCCACCGTCAGCCCAGAGGGACAAAAAGCATTGGTGTTTCAAAACAACAAGCAGCCTGGCACTCAGATCTTGGTTAGTAAAACCATCCTGTAATACAAGGAGCCAGGGATCCTTGGAGAAGTGGCCTCACTCTGAGTCTAGAACAAAACTACAGGAGCCAGAAGAAGTGATTATGACCAAAAAGGTTACCAATTGATGGTGTGTATGAACTGGATACCACTCCAAAGCCAAGTGAGCGATTTCCCAGTGGCCAAAGCTGCAATAATTTGAGGGGGTGAAAGTGCACCCCTCAAATTGGATTATATTGAATTATAGTCCAAGGTGTAAAATAAATACCTGCTAGTCTATATCAATGCAAATAATTTTGAATGAGAAGAAGTCAGTTTCCTATACAGTAGAATCTCATGCAACTGGTATCTACATCCCATGACTCCCACCCAATGATCTTATTCCAAAGAGGGCCTTCACCCCAGCATGCAAAGGCTATTGGCTTTACTGCATCCTTCCTATGGTCTCTGGCTGAAGTGGCTAAATTGTGAAGATGGTGGTTTTGGGTTTTGTCTTCACCCCTGGGACATCTGTTGGAATCCTTTCATGAGAGCAGGGATGTTTCTTCAGTCAGAGAGCAAGACAATCTGATAAACTCGATCTCTACAAGCATGATGCTTGCTCCATGGGGACTACTTGCCTCCAATTTGCTTATGGTCCTCACTAAAGATGCAAATGTCTTCACTGCCACCTACATCTCCACATAAGCCCTCTTAGGGTAGAAGGACCAGTGTGTATTGAGAGGCAGAAATACCAGGAATCTGTATATATTTTTTCATTGAAAATTTTTCACATGACTCTCACTGCTGCTGTTAAAGCTCGAGCATGACAACTACAGAAACTATGTGACTTTGGCCGAACAAAAGAGACTGTTTAAGAGAATGTACCCCAGGGTATGCTAAGAAGAGACTGAGAAAGGAGGCCTGCAAGTGCATGGCTAGTCCAAGTTACACACCAAACCCTTGTCAAAGGAGGGGAAGGGAGGGAGGGAGAGAGGGAGGGAGGGAGGGAGGGAAGGAGGGAGAAAGTGAGGAGGAAGAAGAAAAATACTATAAAGTAAAAGTTGTTTCATCTTCCTATAATCCCCTTGACCTTGTGTTTTCAGAAGACAATAGCATGGACCAATGGTTCTCTAATGCCGAGACCCATTTTAATACAGTTCTTCATGCTATGGTGACCCCCACCATAAAGTTATTTTGTTTCTAGTTCACAACTGTAATTTTGCTACTGTTATGAGTTGTACTGTGTTGGCATATCTTTTTTTTCTCCTCCATTTATTTATTTAATAACTTTATATCCTAATCCCAGCCCCCTCCCTCCTCTGCTCCTGGTCCCACCTTCATAGCCCCTTCCTCCCATTCCCTGTCACCTTCCTCCCAGAGAAGAGGAGGCCCCCAATTGGTACCAATCCACCTTGGTGTCTCAAGTCACTGCAGGACTAAGCACATCCTCTCCCACCAGGGAGTGACAAGGCAGCCCAGCTAGGGGAAAGTGACCCATTGGTAGGTAGTCGATTCAGAGACAGCCCCTATTCCTATTTTTAGGGGATCCACGTGATGACCAAGCTGCACATTTGCTAAATATGTGTAGGTTCTCCAAGTTCTGTTCACGCAGCTTTTTGGTTGGTGGTTCAGTTTCTGTGAAGCCCTGTGGGCCCAGGTTAGATTACTCTGTAGGCCTTCTTGTGGCATCCTTGACCCCTCCAGCTCCCTTTATCCTTCTTCCCACTTGTCCACAGCACTCCCTGAGCTCATCCCATTCATTGCTTGGCCATGGGTCTCTGCATCTGTCTCCATCAGCTGCCAGATGATGTCTGCCAGAAGACAGTCATCCTAGACTACTGCCTGTAAGCATAGCAGAGTATCATTAATAATGACAGTGGTTGGCCATCTTTCGTGAGGTGGGTCTCAAGCTGGGCCAGTCGGTTTGCCATTCTCCCCATCTCTGGTCCATCTTTTCCCCTATACTTCTTGTACACAAGACACACTTTGAGTTTTACGTGTGGGCTGGTGTCTCCATCCCTCCAGTGGAAGTTCTGCCTGGCTACAGGACATGCCGACTTTATGCTCCTTAACACCCATTGCATGGAGTCTCAGCTATGGTCACCCCAATAGACTCCCAGGAACTTCGCCTGTCCCAGAGATATACCCCCATTTCTGTTCTGTCTCCCAGTTCTCTTCACCTGCCCTCCTTCTCTCTCTGCCCACCTGTTTCCCAGTCCTGTTATCCTCCCCCCCACCACCACTTCCCACCCAGTTCCCTCCCTCCATCCACTTCCAATGTTCTGAGTGAGATTCAAGCATCTTCCCTTGGGCTCTCTTTGGCTTCTTTGGGCCTGTGGATTGTAGTATTGTTATCTTATACTATATGGCTAATATCCACTTATAAGTGAGTACATATCAAGTGTGTCTTTCTAAGTACGGGTTACCTCACTCAGAATGATCTTTTCTAATTCAATCCATTTGCCTGCAAATTTCATGATTTCTTATTTTTAATAGCTGCATAGTATTCCATTGTGTAAATGTACACTTTATTTACCTATTCTTCAGTTGAGGGGCATCTAGGTTTTCCTGATTTCTGGCTATTATAAATAAGGCTGCAATGAACATAGTTGAGCAAGTGTCCTCGTGGTAAGGTGGAACATCATTTGGGTATATGTCCAGGAATGGTATAGCTGGATCTTAAGGTAGATCTACTTCCAATTTTCTGAAAAAGCAACAAATTGATTTCCAAAGTGTATGTACATGTTTGCACTCCAACCAGCAGTGGAGGAACATTCCCTTTTCCCCATATCCTCACCAGCCTATGCTGTCACTTGAGGTTTTGATCTTAGCCATTCTGATGGGTGTCAGATGGAATCTCAGAGTTGTTTTTATTTGCATTTCCCTGATGACTAAGGACATTGAGCATTTCTTTAAGTGCTTCTAGGCCATTTGAGATTTCTCTGTTGATAATTTTTTGTTTACTTCTGTACCCCAGTTTTTAATTGGATTATTTGGTTTGTTGGTGTTTAATTTCCTGAGTTCTTTATATATTTTGGATATTAGCCCTCTATCAGATGTGGGATTGATGAAGATCTTTTCCCAATCTGTAGGCTATCAATTTGTTCTGTTGCCAGTGTCCTTTGCCTGACAGCTTTTCAGTTTCTTGAGGTCTCATTTATTAATTGTGATTTTAGAGCCTGGGCTATTGGTGTTCTGTTTAGGAATTTGTCTCCTGTACCAATGAGTTCAAAGCTCTTCCCCACCTTTTCTTTTAATAGATTTAGTGTGTCTGGTTTTATGTTGAGTTCTTCGATCCACTTGGACTTGAGTTTTATGTAGCATGATAGATATGGATCTATTTTCATTTTTCTACATGTAGATATCCACTTAAACCAGCACCATTTGTTGAAAATGCTATCTTTTTTCTGTTGCATGGTTTTGGCTCCTTTGTCCATAGGTGTGTGGGTTTATTTCTGGGTCTTTAATTTTATTCAATTGATCCACCAGTCTGTTTCTATGCCAGTACCATGCAGTTTTTATTACTATTGCTATGTAGTACTTTTTAAAAATCTATTTTATTTTGGTTCTTGTATTTCTACTTCCCTTCTATCAACCATCCATCACTAGGTTAATCGGGGGAGGGGACATAGTTCTCTGTAGCTGCTTCCTGCTGGTTAGGGTCACTGGGCTCCTTCAGGCAAGTCCAATCCTCATTTCAGGACGTCTCCAACTTCTCATCAAACTGCATCAACTACAACCAGGAGCAGCAGGACCAGCGGCGGTCATCTTTCTCAGAGCCCCCCTGTCTCTCTCCTGGCGTTTATTCCCTCTCCAGAGTCCTCAGAATTAAACTATCTGCAGCTGACAAAGATCACGCCCCTCTCAGAGCCTGCATGAGGCGAATAGTTTGCTGCTGTGGACAATCTGAATCAGACCCATATCCCACACCTGGTATTAAACCAAAAACATGTTTACATAGCATAACTGAGTTTTTAAAGACACCAAAACTTCCACTACAACTATATTGTAAATATCTGATATGCAGGGTATCTGATCTGTGACCCCTGTGGGGGCTGCAACCCACAGGTTGAGAACCACTGGCCTAGATAAACAGGAAAGAAAATAGAGCCGACCTGCAGGACACTAAGGGCTGGGGAGCAGTTGATTGACAGGGTGGAGGCTTAACAAGTGCTTGGCCTGAAGGTCTAGACCCAGCACTCTCCTAAAAAATATACATATAAACTCATCAAATAAAATGGACCTTGTTTGGATTTTTTTTTTTTTTTAATTCAAAACAATCAAATGCAAGACTGTATTTTAAGACTTTGGGGAAAAGCAAATCTTGATTACATACTGATTAGTATTAAGGAATTTGTGTTAATTTTGTTATGTTGATTTATGCAAAAAGATATTCCTTCCTATTTTACATGTGGAGAAGGAATGGGAATTGCTTGATATCTGGTATTTGCTTTAAAATTATAGCTGAGCCAGCAAGATGGCTCCATACTTGTCCAGGACCCTGACAAGCTGAATTTGGTCCTCATGATCACATGATGAAAGAAGAGAGCAGTCTCTTCAACTTCTATATGTACACTGACCTGTGTCACCAACATCCCTCCCACATCCTGCACACAATAAACCAACCAACAAAAAGCAAACACAATTTACAATATACACCCTACAGCAAACAATATAAAAATCAGAGCAGTGAATTGGATGGAGGAAATGGAGCACGTATGGTAAATGCAATGACTCTGGAAGGTGTGTGACGGGCACCTGAAGCTTGCTAGACTCAAATTGTTAATAGGTTTGAAATATTTTAGAGAAAATTATTGAACATATCTAAGGAAATGAAAATATATGATCCCACAGAACGAGATGTCAATTCTAGGAAAATGGCTTAGGGGGATCCTTAGGAAATTAAACACAGTCTTAGTTCACAACTCAGAAATGCTACATAGGCAAGAGCTACAAACAGGTGCTTAACAATATTCACAATAGCTGAAAGACTGGAAGAGCTCAAATGCCTATCAACACATGAATAGATAAAGAAAATGCACACATATGTGTATGTGGAGACACACGTATATATGATGAAACTCAAAAACAGTACACCAAGTGAAAGAAGTCAGATATAAGAAGTACATTGTATTATTTCAATTATCTGTGATATTTAGAATGAACAAATCCGTAGAGCAAAATTAATTAAAATCAAGGCTCTGAAAAGTTAGACTAGGGCCCGAGGCCTGGGTGGGAGGGGAGTAGTGACTGCTTGGTGCGTGGGTACAGGGCTGTCTAGCTGTGGATGATGGTTGCACAGCATTGGCAAAAGTATTGGTAACCACTGGAGTGTGTAAGTAGGTTATGTGACTTTAATCATATTTAAAAATGAAAGCTGTCAGTCAAGCCATTAGGATAAAGGACTGGGTCAGGGCACGATGTTGGGGTACCTCACACCACCACCCGTGCGGCCATTGGTGAGCTGAACGTCCACGCTTCTTTCTAGTCTCTGACCATTGGCAATGATGTGTAAACAAGGGAAACGGAACAATAGCTGAGCTGATAACTGTTACCTTTGATAAGGGCCCATCATGTTTTAGCCACGTTAGCTGCTTTGATCCTTAGTGTTTGCTTGTTTGTTTAAGTAATTATATTGCCAGTCCTTACTCAGGAAAAACATGTTGTTGGTGTTTAATTAAGTCCACAGATTCAGACTGAATTTTAATACATTATAGATTCCACTGACAGCACCATCCATCCCACTTAACAATTGCACCTGGCAGATGGGAGGGACAGGGGTGGCAAAACCTGTCAGCACAAATGCCTTCCCCAGTGCAAAGAAGATCACTTTAAGTGCCAACATGTAGATGTGTGTGTGTGTGTGTGTGTGTGTGAGAGAGAGAGAGAGAGAGAGAGATGTGTGTATGTGAATAAAAACATGCATGTGTCATGGTACATAAGTGGAGGTCAGGGAACAACTTTCCCCAGTTGGCGCTATCTTTTTGCTGTGGGTCGTGGCGACAGACTCGGGTTCTTAGGCTTGCGCACTGGATGCTATTATCAGCTGAGCCATCTTTCCAGTCTTTAAAAATAAATTAACTTGTGTGAAGGTACACATGCATGTTCAGGTGAGCTTGCACATGCATACATTTGCATGTGGAGACCAGAGGCCAGCCTTCGGTGTTGTTCCTCAGGAACCATCCTCTGGTTTTTGTTTACTCGTGTTTCTTTGAGAGAGGGTCTCCACTGTGTGGCCCTGGTTGACGTAGAACTCAGTATGTAGACAAGGTTGACCTTGAATTCAGAGATCTACCTGCCTCTGCCTCCCAAGTGCGCTACATATATATATATATATATATATATATATATATATATATATATATTTTTTTTTTTTTTTAAGATAGTGTCTCTCTCCGAACTTGAGGCTTTCCTAGTCTCACTCGTCCGGTTGGCCAGAAGTTCTGGGGATCAGATTGGGGTCCTTGCATTTTGCACATTCCTGGCCTGAGCAGTCTCATCCCAGACCATTTGATTTTCCTTCCTAATCCAAACACTTCTTCCTTCCCTTCAGCCTTCATTCACTTCCGACATTAAGAAAACATGACAGCTTCTACCAACTAGCAGTATCAGTTTTCTTGGGAGGAGGCCATGGCAGCTGACCTCAGTGTGAATTAAAACATATCAAAGAGTTGGAGTTTTAAAGTTGCCCGGCCTCCTCTGCCACGAGGAAGGACTATAGTTACACTTGTACTCCAGCAAGAGATTAGCAGCTCGAAATCACTTTGACATCGTCAGTTACTCTACTCATACCACAGGGAGATTTAATTCCAGCCTGTGAAATTGTAATTGCTTCTCAAGGAGAAGTGAGGAATCCTGGGTGATGGCCACAGCCAAGCTCAGTGTCAGGGTTGCCAGTTGCTGCCACATCAGATATGACTTGCTGTTATTCAAAACTCACTCCGTCTTTCCAGACGGGAAGCCGAGCTGGGGAGCGAAAGTAAATTAACAGAAACTGTCAGCCGCTCAGAAGAGCACAGACAGCAGTGTGACAGAGGTGGGCGACTTCCCATCAAAGAGGGAACTATTTCCCTAGCACTAGTTTAAGATAAAGAGTTTCACAAACAAATTTTTATGACTTTAGGTGTGCAGTTAAATGATGTCACTGTAAAGCAATGATAAGATGAAAGCTGACAATTTCTAGTCATTGGTTCTTGGAAAGTGTTAGGGGGAGTTTTTGAAGAGTAATTAAAATAATGAAGATAACATGTCCATGTCAGATTGATGCTTACAGCGGACTAAACTTACCTGCTATTGGAGTTAAACTGTCTCAAGAAATTGCTTTTCAGGTAGGGCTGGAGAAAGGGGAAACTGAAGCCAGCCTACCTGATGCTGGAACATGTATAGACAGGGAGTTAACTGCAGTGGGAAGAGGACCAAGGACCTGTCACCTTCTAGGGAGAGACAGGGGATGTGCAGGCCAGAGCTAAGTCATTCTGTTCCTCTCCTGAAAGATTGAAAGCAGAGATGGGGCTAAGTATAGCTTCTTTTCTCCTTCCTTTCTTTTTTATTTTAGTGTATCTTCCACACACTGGAGTGACTGCGACCACTCTCATGTTTTCACAAGACCAGAGCAGCAAGCATCATCGTCATCCATCCATCCATCTTATTGCCTCCAAATAGGCTATTTCATCAAGACCATAGCTTGCCATATCATCTAGGCTGGCTGGCTGGCTGGCCAGTGAGCTGTCAGTATCCATCAGACTCTGTCCCCCAAACCTAGGGGTTATAGGCATTCATAGCCATGCCCAGTTTTTTTTATATGTGCACTGACATCTGAACTTAGATCCTTTGCTTGCTGAGCAAGTGCTCTTAACACTGAGACATCTTCCCGTCCCTTTAAATGCATTTTTAAAACATTCAGTCTGTTGGCACTGCCTATTTGCTTTAGAATTACAGAAAATTCAGCAGGGCATGGTAAGACATGCCTATAATCTCATCACCCTGGAGGCAAGAGGGCCATTAAGTCCATGCTAGTCTAGCTTACATAGGCCACCTGAACAATATACATAATCCAAGGGTTAGAGATGTCAGTCTGTGGTGGAACACTTGGCCAGCATTCTCTAGATTCTGTATTTGATCTCTGGGCACCAAGAAAAGAATTTCAGGAAATTCAGATATGGATTTTACTTTTCCTTATTTGATGAATTTTAGAGCAAATTTCATGTACCAGAGTTCACCTTCCCCATAAAAGGAAACGTTAATTAAAAAGCGTTAGTGCCCACTTCCTTCTTTCTCAACCAAAAGAAGTGGAAAGGGATTGGTTTTGTTACTGTTTCCATTTTGAAGTGTTCCCCTTTGTCACTACGGTTACAGGGTAAGCAACTGTGTGCCGAGACACATTTGCATGCCTTGTGGGGGTCCGCTGTGATAATTCAGTACAGATACACACCAGTTCTTATAGTACACACCTACAATCCCAGCATGCAAGAGGCTGAGTATGAGACCAGCCAGAGTGGACAGCAAAACCATGACTCAAAAGAATAAAACTACAGCAGATGCCAATCTGAGTCGTAATGTGCTACCAAACCCAGAGCTCATCCTTCTTCTCTGTTCTGTGACTCTGATTGGACATCTCTCCATCCCCTCCCCCTCTACTCTTGTAGTCTCTGGTGCCTGTTCCATTCTTCCACGAGATCAACCATTTAGCTTCCACAAGTGAGTAAGCACATGTGTCTGGCTTGCTGATGTAATGATCCTCCGTGTGTCTGCAAATGACAAAATCCCATGATTTTTGTGGTTGAATAATATTTCGTTATACATATACATCTTCATTACCATGATAATCCACAGTATGCCATAGGGAGTCTTATAGCATCTACCTACAACTTAGACACACACATACACACACACACACACACGCACACGCGCACACACGCACACACACGCACGCACACACACACACACGCACACACACACACGCACACGCGCACACGCACATGCGCGCACACACACACGCACACACACACGCGCGCGCACACACACACGCGCACACACACGTGCACGCACACGCATGCACACACACACGCACACGCGCGCGCACACACACGCACACACACACACACACACACACACACACACACACACACACACACACGCAGATATCACTCACTTTTCCCCATCCATCCACTGATAGGAATCCAGGTTGAGTACATCATACAATGAAAAGTATCACCATAAACATGGGCACGGGTGTATCTGTTTTACTGACTTTATACCCTTTGTATATACTTAGTAGTGTGATCAGATCATGTTATGGTTCTAGTTTCAGTTTTTAGAGACCTATCCATACTGTTTTACATAATGACCATGTTATTATTTCCACCAGCATATGTAAGTGTTCTCTGCATCCTTACCAGCAGTGGTAACTTTCTCTCTTACTGATGACAGCATCCTAACCAGGATGGAGGCACCTAGGGATGTGACTTAGTAGAGAATTCACTGAGCATTCCATGCGCTCTAGGTTCTAGCTAGAATGAGGTGATGTCTCCTTGCGGTCCTGATTTTCATGTCTCTTACACTTTTTGGCTATTTGTGAGCCTTTATTTAAGAAATACATATTCAGCTCTTTAATTTTTTAAAAAAAAATTTCAATTTTTAATCAAAATATAACATTCCACCCCCTTTTCCAACCTCTCCCACATCCCTTCTTATTTTCTCTCAAATTCATGGCTTCTTTCATTTATTATATTGTTGTTGTTTTTGTTGTTGTTGTTACATATGTTTGTCAATGTAGAAATACAACTTGCTGGATCCATTTAGTGTTGCTTGCATGTATATGATTTCAGAGATGACATCTTGGTATTAGATAACCAATTAGGAGGCTCACCCCTGAGGAAGATTAGTTCTGCTTTTCTCAGCAGTCCCTAGTTGCCTATAGCGCTCTGTCCAAGGGTGGGGCTCCTTGAGATCTACCTGGTTTATGTCGCATGTCTATCAGTGTTGTCATTATTCGGTCTTGTTTAGGCAGCCATATTTATGTGGTATCATGAGCATTGTTTCTAGTAGACACAATCTCATGGCAGACTTGTACTCCTCTGGCTTGTAGAGTCTTTCACAACGTTCCCTGAGCTTTGGCAGCAGGAATTGTGTTGTCGGTATTTTGGCCAGTTGTAGAATACTATGAGTGTCTCTGTCTGATGCAAAGCAAGGCTTCTCTGATGAAGGATAAGGGCTATACTTATCTGTGGGTGTAGTGGTTTGAAAGAAAATGGCCCCCGTAGGCTCATAGGCAGAGGTGTGGCTTTGTTGGTAGTATGGCGTTGTTAGAGGAAGTGGATCACTGGGGAGCAGCCTTTGAGGTTTCAGATGCTCAAGCCATGCCTAGCGTGGTACTCACTTCCTGCTGCCTGCTGATCCACATGTAGAACTCTTAGACCCTTCTCCAACAATGTCTGCCTGTGTGCTGCCATGCTTCCCAGCATAATGATAATAGATTAAACCTTTGAATTGTAAGCCATCCCCAATTAAGTTTTCCTTCATAAGAGTTGCCATGGTCATGGTGCCTTTTCACAGCAATAGAAACTCTAAGACAGTGGGTATAAGGGTAAGTATTTACAATGCAGCTAAGAATTGTGCTGGTCTAATAAACTAGTAGTAGTGGATTCTCCTTTGAGATTCATGATCTCACTAACCCTGCACATTTGGCTAAGTTTCCAGTACCAAGCATAATGTCCCTCTTACATTCTGTAAGTCAGGTCAGATATAGCTCAACTTTTCCAAGTTCTATGTCTGAAGTATGTGGTGTCTTCAGCAACAGGTGCTGGGGGGCAACAAGAGAAACAGCAGTAGCCTGTATTGTTTTGGAGTCTTTTAGACTTCCCTTACTCTAATAGAGTTTCTCATGCCTGGAGCTGGGTTTTTTGTTTGTTTGTTTGATGGTCTATGGTTTTTGGGTAGAGCATTGTTGGCCCAAGTAGCATAACTTCATTTAAGATATGTTTGTATTCATATACACTTATACCTGTTATACGCAATTTTAGGACACATATAAAATAGTTTTCCTTAAGGTTTTTCCAAACATTAATGTCATTTATTCCTCCTCTCTTCCCTCCCTCTGTTTTGACACCCCTCCCCTTTCCCAATTAAAGCCTCCTTCCCCTTTTTCCTATTTTCCCTTTTAGATCATTTGTGTCTTATTACTGTCCTCTCTAGTGCTCCCCACAGAATCTGTTTTCTGTGATTGTTCCAGATTGTATACTCATGTCTGAAGATTTTGAGCTGGGTACTACAGATAAGCGTGGACATTAGGTATTTGTCTTTTGGGGTCTGGGTTTACCTCATGCAGCATAACAGTGTCTGGTTCCATCCATTTATTTGTAAATTTCAGCATTTAGATTTTAGCTTTCTGAGATGTCCCCACACTGATTTCTATAGTACCTAGACCAGGTTGCCATCATACCAGCAGTAAACGATGGAGTCCCCTTTTCCCCACATCCTGCCACATTTGTTGTCAGTTATTTTGTTCATCTTGGGCCATCCTGACTGGGCTAAGGGAAAATCTCAAAAGTTGAACTTTTTTTGAGATGTTTCTTAGACATTTTTATTACCTCTTTAGAGAACTATCTAAATACACAGCCCATTTTTAAAAATAGGTCACTGTTTTTCATGACTGTTTCTTGAGTCCCTTGTATATTATGGATATTAATCCTTTGCCAGAGATATGGCTGGCAAAAAGTCACTTCTATTTTGTGGGCTTCCTCTTTATTGGTTGTTTTCTCAGCTGAACAAAAACTTTAGTTTTGTGGTGTGAGAGTTGTTCATTGTTGGCCTAATTCCTGGACAAATGGAGTCCTTTAGAAAGCCTTTTTCTGCACTTATATCTTGGAGGTTCAAGATGAAACTTCATCTAGAAGTTTCAACATTTCAACTTTCACATTATATCTTTGGTCCATTTAAAGTTATTTTTTTGTGCAAGGTGACAGATATGAGTCTAATTTCATTCTTCAACATGTGGACATCCAGTTGTTTCTCTCCAAATGAAAAAAAAATTTAATAATTGTTTTTAATTAGGGGGAAGAAAACTTCAAATTCTGTTTCCCACATTCTCTCCACCCCTGCTCCTTTCTCTGTCCAGTGCTAAAAGTTGAACCTAGGCCCTCATACGTGCTAGACTACCATGCTTCCTCCATTGGCACTCTACCACTAAGCTATAGCTCCAGCCCACATTTTTAGCACCAATATTTTATGAACAAAATTTATTTGTAACCATGTCACAGAGTCTGTGTGAGATCTCCTATAGCCATTAGAACAGGATCTAGAATACCCTAAATGTGATGCCATGTGACAAGCATCTGAGGTCTGTTAGATTTGTTTTGTTTCACAGAGAAGGACCAAGTGATTTATTTACATTATGTGGTAGGACACTCTGAACTCAAACCTTAGGGTGCAACAAATGAATATTTGATTTGAAGAAGAGGTATACCCATTTCTTAGTGGACCTTCACCTAATGTTTTTGGTCACTGGTTGTCTGTGTATGGGAGCTCTTGTTCCTATGAATTCACTTGCTTATTCAGTCATTCTCAGAGCCTCTACTATGGCATCGATAAGTCACATGATACAGTAGTAAAGCTACTAAAAAAAATAAAATAAAAAGTAAATGCCCTAGTTTAGCGGCTCTACACCAAAAGCAGTATTAGGATCCTTGTTTTAAAATCCCCTAGTCTGGCTTTAAGCAAGTTGGTTAATTCTTTCAGACATCTGACTCCCTCAGTGCAGTAAGCAGTCTATCTCACACACTCTATGAGCCTCTGCCTTTACTGTGCGATGACCTACAGGTTCTCCACCCCCCACTTTTCCAAGAAACATCAGGTTCTAGCGGAAGTCGAGGGACATGGGCCAGTTCTCATTTCCCCCCACAAGCACCGAGAAAGAGCAATCGCGTTGTAGGCAACTCAATTCTCAATGAAATTTCAAACATCACTGCAGAGAAGTTTGAGTTCCCTGACACATTACAGAGTAACAGAGGCTGTTGAAGACTGATCCCCCAGAAGACAGGTGGCCGTGACTTTTCACAGCTTTGTATTGGTGTTTTCAGTGCCCAGTTGCTGCAGGTTTGGCTTTTAATATTAATTGCAGTTGCAGCGGTTCCTCGGATAGACAGCTTGGCTTTGCCACAGAGCATGAGAGGAAAGCTGCTGTTAAATTGCCTTTTCCTCCCCTACTTTCTTCTTGATTTGGAAGTCCGACACCATTAAAAACATTCTTCTACCTGAACTTGCACCATTTCGAACCTCCTCATTTTCCCGAAGGTTTTTATCATTTTCACAGCCCGAGGCAATCTAATCAGCTTGATAAGATTAAGTGTCTTAGGCCCATGTCCAGCTGACTTTTGCTTAAGATTGGAACATCCAACCTTCCTGTCTTCAAAAGCCTTGGAGGATGTTGATTAAAAGAGAGCTGGTGGGGTACAGGAATCGAAGGCTTGGAGATTTTATCTTGCATGGATAGGGTCAGAGACCTTACATTTGGGAGGAGTGTGAGAGAAGAAAATTATTGGAGAATGAGAGATTAAAATCAAGCAAACAGCTAGGAAGATGGAGCAGTGACAAGGGACAAGCACAGTAGACCTTCTTTTGTGGGGAAGGTTCCCTTTAATACAGTATTCTGGTAAAACACTCAAAACCCACCTGTGTTCCGGCAACCTGTCATAAGCTATAGTCATCTGAGAGGAGGGGACCTCAATCGAGAAAATGCTTAAGATCCAGATGTAGGCAAGACCTTAGGGCATTTTCTTATTTGGTGATTTATGTGGGAGGGCCTAGCCCATTGTGGGTAGTAGCACCCTGGGCTGATGGACCCCATTCTATAATAAAGCAGACAGAGCAAGCCAGTAGGCAACACCCCTCCATGGCCTCTACATCAGCTCCTACCTCCAGGTTCCTGCCTTGGTTTTCCTCAATGGTCTGTGATTCAGAATATGTAAGTCAAATAAACCCTTCCCTCTCCCAGTTGCTTTTGGTCATGGTGTTTCATAATAGCACTAGAAACCCTAAATAAGACACTGTCCATCCAGAATGCTACAGAATAGAATCTGAGCTTCAGAGATGGCTTGTTTGCAGGAGGTTCTGAGTTTGCTCTCTAGTACCCATGTTGAAAAAAAAGATCAGGTGTGATGCCATGTGCCTGTGATCTAGTTGCAAAGACGTGAAGACGGAAGGGTGGGGTTGGCTGCCCAGTCAGACTAGTGTAATCAGCAAGCTCTAGCACCCAGTGAAAGACCTAGTCTCAAAACACAGTGGCCAGCACCTGGGGAATGACATCTGAGGCTGGCCTCTGGCTTCCATGTAGGTGAGCATAGATGTGTATCTATACCCACCCACCTACCCTCACAGAGAGGGGGTCATAATAAAAAATGTGATATGGCTCAGTGGTTAAGAACACTGCTTTTCCAAAGGACCCCAGTTCAATTCTCAGCTCTCACATAACATCTCACTGCTGTCTGTAACTCCAGTTCTAGGGACTCTGACACCTCCATACCAATTCATATACCATAAAATCAAATAAATTACTTTTTTAAAAACTAAAACGGATAATTTAAAAGATCTCTATTTCTTTGTTATTGATCCAGTCCTTAGTCCATAAGCTCTTTCTCCTCCCTTAGCTTCATTGACTCCCCGGTGAGCTCTCAGATATGGAACAAAGTGAGACATGATATCACCTCTTCACGACTGCTCCCTGAAGTGGATTGGTCTGTAATAAGACCCAAAGCATGGAGTTGGGGCTGATCTATGGTCTAGTTTGTTTCCATGTTGTAAAGTGGCAACTTTTAGCCCTTTCATGATCCAGGGTTCAGAATCTAGACTCCTTCTGTGAGGTTTGTAATTGAGGGTGGTAGACCACAAGATGGTACGTGTGTTAGAAGAAGTTCTTCTCTTATCTTTTAACTGATCCCAAGTACAGTTGTAGAATGCACACACACTCATACACACGCACTGACACACACACACCTCAGAAGCAAGCAAGCAAACAAAAAAAAAACCCAAGAATATCTGCTTTCTATGATCATATCCCAAGGAAATTACTACAGATGGAAAAGCATTCACAGCCATTTATTAAGGATGGAGAATTTGCATTCTTAATAGATGTAGTAATCATTTGAGGTATAGAAGAATGGAGCTGATCCTTTAAATCACTGCAGATGAGTGGAGAAGGTAGTAGGTGCTAGAAAGATAGAGTTGGTTCCTGGAACCATTCTGTGTGGGAGTGACAAAAATAAAAAAGATTAGGTGAGGATAAGAGTTGCTGAACACCAAAGATGGACTTGTGTGTCTCACTCACACACTTTCTTATTTATTTTTTCTTTTCTTTTTTTTATTATATTTCTCTTTAACATATATATTTGTATTATTATACATAAATAAAATAAACTACACACAGCAGGAAGAACCATGAGACAATCAGGAATTATATAAATGTTACAATCATAGTGATTTGGCTATTTGTATTTTTAATTTATTCACTTTACATTCCGACTGTAACCCCCTTCCTCATCTCCTCATGATTCCAGCCTCCCTTCCCCTACCCCCTCCCATGCTTCCCTAGTCCTCAGAAAGGGGGAGCCCTCCTCACCTACCATCTGACCCTAGACTATTAAGTCTTATCTGGACTGCCTGCATCTTCTTCCTCTGTGGCCTGGCAAGGCTGCCCTGCCAGGGGGAAGTGATCAATGAGTGGACAACAGAGTCCATGTCAGAGGCAGCCCATACGCCTCACACTATTGTACTCACATGGAGACTGTGCTGCCTATCAACAACATCTGAGTGGGAGGACTAGGTCCTCTCCATGCATGATCCTTCATTGGTGCATCAATCTCTGCAGGTCCCCCTGGGCCCTGATTTGTTGCTTCTGTTGTTCCTCTTGTGAAGCTTCTGTCCCCTTCAGGTCCTTTTATCCCTCAACTCTTCCATAAGACACCCTGTGCTCTGCCCCAAAGTTTGTCTGTGAGACTCAGCATCTGCTTTGATCCCCTGTTGGGTGGAGTCTTTCAGAGGACCTCTGTGGTAGGCTCCGTTCCATTTCCCTCTTCAAACAATTCTGGTATCTGCTCTATTTGTCCTTCTGAATGAGAATTAAGCATCCTCCCTAGAGTCCTCCTTGTTATTTAGCTTCTTTAGGTCTGTGAATAGTAGTTTGGTTATTCTGTAGTATATGGCCAATATCTGCTTATAAGTGAGTACACACCATGTTTATCTTTCTCGGTCTGTGTTACCTCACTCAGGATGATCTTTTCTAGTTCCACCCATTTGCCTGCAATTTTCAATATTTCCTTGATTTTAATATCTGAGTAATATTCCATAGTGTAAATGTGCCAGAGTTTCTTTATCCATTCTTTGGTTGAGGGACATCTAGGTTGTTTCTAGATTCTGGCTATTATGAATAAAGCTGCTATGAATATAATTGAGCAAATGCTCTTGTTGTATAGCAGAGTTTCTTTTGGGTATATGTCCAAGAGTGGTATAGCTGGGTCTTGAGGTATCACTACTCCCAATTTTCTGAAGAAGTGCTAGATTGATTTGCAAAATGGTTGTACAAGTTTGTACTCCCACCAGCAATGGAGGAATGTTCCCCTTCCACCACATCCTCACCTATTTTGTCACTTGAGTTTTTTATCTTAGCCATTCTGATAGGTGTCAGATGGAATCTCAGAGTTGTTTTGATTTGCATTTCCCTGATGACTAAGGACACTGAGTGTTTCTTTACATGGTTCTTAGCCATTCGAGATTTTTCTGTTAAGAATTATGTGTTTAACTATGTACCCATTTTTATTGGATATTTGGCTTGTTGTTATTTAATTTCCTGAGTTCTTTATATATTTTGGATATTAATCCTCTGTCAGATGTAGAGTTGGTGAAGATCTTTTCCCAGTCTGTAGGCTATCATTTTGTTCTGTTACCAGCGTCCTTTGCCTGACAGAAGCTGTTCAGTTTCATGAGGTCCCATTTATTAATTGTTGATCTTAGAACCTGAGTTGTTGGTGTTCTGTTCAAGAAGTTGTCTCCTGTGCCAGTGAGTTCAAGGCTCTTCCCCACTTTTTCTTCTACCAGATTTAGTGTATCTGGTTTTATGTTGAGGTCTTTAACCCACTTGGACTTGAGTTTTGTGCAAGGTGATAAATATGGATGTATTTGCATTTTTCTACAAGTAGACATCCAGTTATACTGGCACCATTTGTTGAAGATGCTATCCTTTTCCCATTTATGGGTTTGGCTTCTTTGTCAAAAATTAAGTGTCCGTAGGTGTGTGTGTTTATTTCTGGGTCTTTGACTTGATTCCCTTGATCTACCAGTCTGTTTCTATATCAGTGTCATGCTTTTTTTTTTTAATCATTGTTGCTCTACAGTACAGCTTGAGATCAGGGATGGAGATACCTCCAGAGGATCTTTTACTGTACAGGATAGTTTTAGCTATTTGAGTTTTCTTGTTTTTACATATGAAGTTGAGAATTGTTGTTTTAAGGTCTATAAAGAATTGTTTTGGCAGTTTTACAGGAACTGCATTGAATCTGTAGATTGCTTTTGGTAAGATGGCATTTTTACTGTTAATCCTACTGATCTATGAGCATGGGAGATCTTTCCATCTTCTGATTTCTTCTTCAATTTCTTTCTTCAGAGACTTGAAGTTTGTTTCATTAAGGTCTTTCACTTGTTTGGTTAGAATTACATCAAGATATTTCATGTTTTTTTGTGGCTATTGTGAAGGGTGTAGTTTCCCTGATTTCTTTCTTAGCCCATTTGTCTTTTGCATACAGGAGGGCTACTGATTATTTTAGTTGATTTTGTATCCAGCCACTTTGCTGAAGGTGTTTATCAGCCATATGAATTCCTTGGTAGATTTTTTAGGGCCAATTATGTATACTATGATATCCATAAATAGTGATAGTTTGACTTCTTTCTTTCAAATTTGTATCCCCTTGATCTCCTTTAGTTGTCTTATAGCTCTAGCTAGGACTTCAAGTACTATATTGAAGAAATATTGAGAGTAAAAAGCCTTCTTTTGTCACTGATTTCAGTAGAATTAATTTAAGTCTTTCTCCATTTAATTTGAAGTTGGCTATAGGCTTGCTGTATATTGCCTTTATTGTGTTTAGGTACGTGCCTTGTATCCTTAATCTCTCCAAGACTTTAAACATGAATGAATGCTGGATTTTATCAAATCCTTTGTCAGCATCTAAGGAAATAATCATGTGAGTTTTTTCTTTCAGGTTGTTTATATGGTGGATTACATTGATGGATTTCCATATATTGAACCACCCCTGCATGCTTGGGATGAAACCTACTTGGTCATGGTGGTTGATATTTTTTATGTGGTTTGCAAGTATCTTATTGAGTATTTTTTCATTAATGTTCATTAGAGAAATTGGTCTAAATTTTTCTTTCTTTGTTAGGTTTTTGCGTGCTTTAGGTAGCAAGATGAGTGTGCCTTCATAGAATGAGTTTGGTGATGTTCTTTCTGTTCCTGTTTTGTGGAAGAGTTTGTCTATTTTTGTGGCTGAAGTGTATTTCTTGTATGCAACAGAATGATGGGTCCGATTTATGCATCCACTCTGTTAGTCTGTGTCTTTTTATTAGAGAGTTGAGTCCATTGATAATGAGAGATATTAATGACCAGTGATTGTTATAATCTTTTATTTTGGTGTTGTTTGTGAAAGTGTATTTGTATGCTTCTCCGCTTTTGGTTTTGCTGTAGCGAAGTTATTTATAATCCTGTGGGGTTTTTTTGGGGGGGGGGAATGTAGTTAACATCCTTGGGTGGAAGTTTTCCTTCTAATATTTTCTGTAGTACTTCATTTGAGCATAGACATTGCTTCAATTTGGTTCTGTTGTGGAATATCTTGTGTTCTCCATCTATGGATTGGCATCTGTGGTCTCTTAGGGTTTGCAGTAGTATGTCTGCCCAGGCCCTTCTGGTGAGAAGTTAGGTTGGCCATTATATATTAGTTGACTTTTTCTCCTTGCAGCTTTTAATATTTTTTCTTCTTTCTGTACATTTAGTGTTATGATTATTATATGGCAGTAGGATTTTCTTTTCTGGTCTAATCTATTTGGTATTCTCTAGGCCTTTTATATGCTTATAGATATTGCTTTCTTAAGATTGAGGAAAAATTCTTCTATGATTTTGTTGAAAATCTTTTCTGTGCCTTGGAGCTAGGAATCTTCTCTTTCTTCTATTTCTATTATTTTTAGGTTTCGTCTTTTTGTGGTGTCCTTGATTTCTTGGATGTTTTGTGTCAGGAATTTTTTAGATTTAACATTTTTTTTTTTATGGATGCAATGATTTCTTCCATTGTGTGTTCTACACCTGAGAGTCTTTCCTCTATCTCCTATATTCTTTTGGCAATGCTTACCTCTGTAGTTCCTGTTTCCTCTTTAACTTCTCCCTCCACAGGAGTTCCTCAGTTTATGCTTTCTTTGTTGTTTCTATTTCCATCTTCAGACCTTGAACTATTTTATTGATTTCTTTCACCTGTTTGTTTGTATTTTCCTCCAATTCTTTAAATGATTTGTTAAATTACTTTACCTGGTTGTTTGTATTTTCCTGCAATTCTATCAGTCATTTATTATTTTCCTCTCTAAAGGCCCCAAACTGCTTGTATCTTCTTGTATTTTTTTAGGGATTCTTTCACTTCCTCCATTATAATTTTCATAAGTATAGTTTTAATGTCATTTTCTTGAGTTTCAGTTGTGTTAGGGGATCCAGGGCTGCTTGCTGTAAGATAACTGGGTTCTGAAGATGCCATATAGCTCAGTTTTTGTTCATTTTGTTTTTACGTTGGTCTTTAGCCAGCTGGTTGTCTATGCTGTTAGCTGGCAGATCCTATTGCCTGCTAGAGTTCTTGGGGTATAGGAAGAGCCGTGGGCAAGAAGCTGGATGTTCCTGTAGGTTCCCTCCTCAGATTGCTGGGAATGGTCTTGGACTGGTGGTGGTTTTCAGGGACTTGCTGGAGGCTTTCCTCAAATGTATGATCATGGGACTCTCTTCTCACCAAGGGAAGTCCTAAAGTTGCCTGCCCCACTACTGGCTTTTTTCTCCAAGGTTAATGTGGTCCAGCTGCCCAGACACTGTGCTCAGACACTATGCTCATTGAGTTGGGAAGCCAGAGGGTGAAGCTGCCTGCCCAGGAATCAGAATGTATCCATTCCATGGGAAGGTCCAAGGTTGGGGCCGAGTGCTGCACTACTCCTTAAGTATCCACAGCATTGGAGTTAGAGTAGGCACCTGAGGTTGGAGCTGCATGCCTCCATCTCAAAAGGTCCAGGAAGATCCAAGGTTGGGACCATGATCTGAGGACCCAGAAAGTATCTGCAACATGGTGGTTAGAATGGGTGAGTTCCATAGCCCCCAGTACCCAGAGGGTATTCACAGATGGTGACAGCAGGCGCGTGGCCGGATGCTGAGGCCTCACTGGTGGGAGCCTATGAGTTTTTCCTGGGTTTAGCCTGGTGACCTGAGGTTGGACTCATGAGTTTCCTCCTTCTGCCTTACTTGGGAAACAAAGACACTGGGGTTTTGGAGTCCACATCATGGCTAGCCATTTGCTCTGCTCTCAGTGCTATCCTACTGTTCAGATACCTTCCTCACTCAGTGCTGCCATCCTGGATCTCCCCTGACTCCACCTTTTAAGGGCTAGTGTTCAAGGAGTACACAATACTATTTTCACAAGGTTGGGGATCAAACCCAGCAGGGATCTGTGCATGCTAGGCTAATAGTCTACCAACTGAGCTAAATCTCCAGCCTCAAAACTCTTCATAACACAGACTGAGATTATTTCTTAGTATAATTTCCATTTCTGTCTCATAGGTAACACTTTTCTACACCCCTGACAGAAACTCTGTATGATTCTATGCTGTACTTCTTCTCTTTTACCCCTCCCACCCACCACTGGTAGTCTCTATTTTAGGAAACTCAGATGAGCTGACTCGTGTAGTATTTGACCTTCTGTATCTGGTTTATTTCATTTAAGTATGTGGTCAAGGTTCCCCTGAGGCTGAGGACATAGCTCAGTGGTAGGGTGCATGCTGAGCATGTGCAAGGCCCTGGGTTCAGTTCTTAGCACAAATGAATGAGTGAGTGAGGGAGGGCTCATCTACATTGTAACATATCAGAGTCTTACTCGTGTTCAGAGCTGAATAGAACCCTGTTGTTCATATTCGCATTTGGGTTATGTGATGATACCATGAACTCTGGGATAGTTTCCATATTTGGTTTCTGTGAATAACATTACCATGAACGCAGGTGTCTAGACTCTCTTCAAGTCTACTTGCAAGACTTTTGGGTGTGAAGTTAGTGAAAATGCTTGGTTATAGCTTTAAATCTCAAGGAATCAGCACCCTAGTTTCCAGTAGTGTTCATCATTTGACATTTTCACTGAAAGTTTGGGGCTTCTGATTTCTCCCCACTATCACCCACATTCATACTTCCTTTTCCCTTGATAGTGGTGATGTTAACAAGCATGAAACAATAATAGCTCATTGTGATTTCAGTTGCATTTCCCTGTTGACTACCACTACTGACCACCTTTTCCTGTAAGTACAAGCCACTTGAAGAAGTGCTTATTTGAGTCATTTATTCAAATAAATTTTATTTTATTGTTGTTATTGAGGTGTACAAGGTCTTTATATACTGGACTCTCTTAACTGTTTTTCTAGATATGTTTTTGCAAATATTTTATCCAATTCTGTAAGTTGTCTGTTTGCAGCTATTGTTTTTGATGCATCAACATTTCTTAATTTTAGTAACACTCAATTCATTTTTTATTGTCTGTATTTCTTTTGTTGCTGATTATTTTTTCTTTTTCTCCATTTATTTATTTAACAACTTTACAGCTTGATACCAAGCCCTGCCTCTTCTCGTCCCCTTCTCCCCATTCCTTCCTCTCCTTCTTCTTAGAGAAGGGAGGCTGTCAAGCGGTACCAACACACTCTGGCATCTCAAGTCACAGCAAGACTAAACACTTCTCCCACTGAGGCCAGACAAGGCAGCCCAACTAGGGGAACAGGATCCGAAAGCTGAATTGCCTGTACTTCTGATGTCACACCTATAAAACCAATGTCATGAAGTGTTCCCTTGAGATTTTCTTCTAAGAGTTCTACAGGTTTAGTTCTTAAGTTTTGGTCTTTGATTTACTTTGGTTCAGTGGGACTTTTGTTTTTGTTTTTGTTTTTAATGGTGCAATATCCACTTCCTTTCAATGTTCATATCTATCTTCCTTCCTCCAAGTCTTTGAAAAAGTGAGCTCTCCCGTATTGGATACTGACAGTTCTCTTGTTAAAAAGTAGTATGCTTTAATGATGTGAACCCTGGCAGGTTGACCTCCCAAGACTACTTGGAGAGTGCAAATGACTTTCTGAGATGAAAGAAGGAGAAGGAGGAGGAAGAAAATTCAAAGTTGGGTGGGACAGGATAGGAGAGTGGTTTGGTAGGAGCTGGAGGTAGGAGATAAATGTGTTTAAAATGCATTGTATAAAACTTTCAGAGTTAATTAAGAGTTTGTTCGGGGCCCCCTGTGTCCAGATCCACAGGCCTTAATGGTCTCCCTGTGGAGTTCCTGCTCCCTCCCAACCTCCCATCCCCCTACTCTTTGCTATAACTCTCAGCACTCAGAGTCCAGCTTCAAGTCCCAGTATCTTTCCCAACCCCCCCACTGAGTGGAGTCGCTCAGAGTTCATCTACTTTGGGCTAATATCTACTTATAAGTGTCTAAATACTGTGTGTGTCTTTCTGGGTCTGGGTTACCTCACTTAAGATGATCATTTCTGCTTCCATCCATTTGCTTATTTTTATTATTTTTATTTTCAAGACAGGGTTTCTTTCTTTATGTGTAGCTTTAGCTGTCTTGGAACTCACTCAGTAGACCAGGCTGTCCTTGAGCTCGAGAGATCTTGCTGCCTCTGCCTCGCTAGTGCTGGGATTAAGGACATGTGCTACTGCAACCAGTCACACTTTTTAAAAAAATTTTTATTAGGAGTGCTACAGACTCTTCATAATGCTGGGCCTTCCTATTCATGAACCTGGGACAACTCTCTATGCTTTCATTCTTACATGTATCTGCAAATTTTTTCAGTCTTCGGCATACACATTTTTCACTTTCATGGTTATATTCATTCCTAAGTAATTAATTTAAGAAACACTTTTAAGATACAATTGTAAATTTAGTTACTTTCCCCATTTTGTTTTTGGATTACTTGTTGCTGTTCTAGAGACAGTTGCCTGTCTTTTTAACTTACATCTTTACTGGGTGACTCTTAGCACTGGTGGCTTCCTTGCAATTTTTCTATAGGATTCTCCCCCGGAAGGATTGTACCATCTGCAAGTAGTTTCCATCTTCCTTTCCGACTCCCTTTCCTTCCTTCTGTTGTATGATAGCACCCTAACTTCTGGTACAACACTGTATAGCAGTGATGCAACAGGGCATTCTAAACGTGGTTTTAGGGAGAAGACTTGGGGCCTTTCAACACTGAGTGTGTTGGTAGGCAGCCATGTTTTTTCCTGAATACTATTTATCACATTGAGGAATTTTTCCTTTGTTTCTTGTTTTCTATTTCTCATATGCTCATCTCATGAGGCTCTTGGATATTAACAAGTGTCTTTTTTGTGTCAACTGAAATGATCATATGTTTCTTAGTCTTTACTCTAGACATCATGTAGTATGCTAACTTTTCTTATGTTGAGCCACCCTTAAGTTCCTAGGATAAGTCCCATTTCATCACAAATATAAATAATCCTTTTAATATGTTGATGGATTCAATGTGTTAATATTTATATTGATAATCTTGGCATCTGTGTATTCATAAGGAATCTAATTTGTTCATCTCTTTTCTTGTCATGTCTTTACCCAACTTTGGTATCAACTTCCTGTGGGTAGCTACCCTGCCTGGGATTTTTCATTGCAGTCTAATGCTTCCTTCTTGCTGTGTAGGAAAATCTAGTATTAAACATAGAAAGGCTTGCTACAAAGCATTTTCTCAAGAGCTCTAAGCTCTGAGAAGAATTTTCCCAGGGTCCCTCACTTACACATCAAGTTCCATTTGAAGCTCCACCTGCCAGATGTCTCCAAAAACAAGCGTGTGTGCAAAGGTGCAATATTTCCTCTCTTTTTAGAAGTGCAAGAATGGCTTTCAGAGTTGAGAACGTCATCAGAGCTATCCCAAGTGCCTTTTTCACAGAGATATACTTGACGCAAAAGTTAGTTGCATAATTGAAATTATGAATTGTATGTGTATTGTGTGCATAGTTATGGTATATGTGTCCCCAAACATAAAATGTCTTAAGTAATCAGTGTGCTTCCTATTTGGAAAGCCTTAAGTCTGTTAAAAGCCACAGGCTTTATACCTCTCTATGGAAACAGTCAGGTGTACCATACATAGTTATAATACACTGGCCATACTCAATGCAGATTAGATAGAGCTGAAATCCTTCTAGGTGGCTTTTCTGGACTGCACACTCCCTTCATTAGACTGCACAAGGCCATCCCTTCCTCTGCTTCTTTCTTCTTGTATGTGTCTCATCAGGACTGGTGGCTTTAGATGCTCAAAAGCTAGGTAAACTGAGACCAAGTGAAATCCTACACTTTACCTTCTCCTCTACTGGGAAGGTTGAACTGTGGGACTCCAGGGAACAGTGCTGGGAGGATAAAAACAAGTCACAGCTTCTGCCTTTTCTTGCCCTCAAGTTGGGAGTCAGGGGAGATGGTTTACTAGGCCTCCCTTTTAATCTAGATGCCCTTTTCATCTTTGGCCACAGAAAGTCTCCTTCTTGATCTCAGATCAGCCTTCCAAATCTTCCCTTGAACTTATGCATTAATTTGATCTCTTCAAATGCAGCTGCAATCCATTTTCTTTGAATTTTCTTTCCTTTGCTCAATTTGTTAGAATCAGACCCGAAGTCCCTTGAGGCAGGAATCTTTTTATTCCCTATATAATTCTTTTGAGTTGACATGTATTGATATCAGAATCAAAAACTAACTTTACTTATAAAATTGGGTCTTGCCCCTAAATAATATGAAATTCCCTGAAAAGCCATACCCATGTTGGAGAAACAGATTTCTTGGGCTATCTTTGGTTTCCTCATTACCCTCATTATATATCAGTAAAGACGTGAAAATCAGCCTCCATTAATCATCAAATTAAGAATGTCATCAAATTATAGCAAAATGCCCCTTGTTTTTCTATAGCTCACTTATCTGCTGTCTCCACCAATGTATTAGAAGGCTATTCATTAAAAGCAATGACTGTTAAAAGTTGATGGAACTCACATTCACAGTGGAATATGTCATTTGGGACCATCTGAATCTATTTTCCCATCCTAAAGTCACTCCAGTTTGACTCAGAATAAACTATCTCATATTTCCTTTGGAGTATCAGTTATCTTCTGCCTCTACACTGGATAATGCTCTGCAAGGAGAGAAAGTGATATATGTCTGTCAAGGACATTGTATATTTTTATTCGAGACAAAGTCTCACTGTGTAGCTCTGGCTGGCCCAGAACTTGCTATATAGATCAGGCTGGCTTCAAACTTAAGAGATCAAGCTGGCTCTACCCCCTGGGTCCTGGGATTAAATACATGTACTATCACATCCACTTAAGGACAAACTATTTTATATATACAACATCCTGCAATAAAATATTTTTTCAATTTTATAGAAGAGACTCAAAGAGAGAAAGTGGCCCACTTAAACCCAAGCTTGGCTGATCATAAACTCTTAATGCCATTTCTTTATATTATTTGTCTCATATGTGTACTGAGAACCTCTGGGATCTGTGCCATCCTTTCAAAGTTGAATAGCATATAAATGAAACTTTATGGTAGGCTAAGAACAAGTGTATTCCTGGCTGGGCATAGTAGGACAAACCTTTAATTCCAGCACTTGGGAGACAGAGGCAGGTGGATCTCTGAGTTCAAGGTCAGCCTGGTCTACAAAGTTCCAGGACAGCCAGGGCTATGTAGAGAGACCCTGGTGGGTTGTTTTTTGTTGTTGTTGTTGTTGTTGGTTTTTTGTAAGAAGTGAAACCCTATCTCAAAAATAAAAATACAAAAAACAAAGACAAAAAAATCCAAAATAAGAAACAAGTGTATTAAAGATGTGTGGATGAATGGGCTAACTTGAAGTAATTAGGGCCCAAGATTAAATACACAGAACATAAATATTGGATGATATAATACAGGAGCAGTTCTCAGTATGGTCTTACATCACAGCATTGGCAGGCTGAGGAAACAGCCAAGGCACTGTTTAGTGCACTGTAGATCGTAACACTCACCCATGTTCTACTATCTCATAAGAACTATTTTTAAGCATGTAGCATGAAAAAATTTACCTCATGCTAAAATCACCGTGAAAAAGAAATCATCACAGTGATTTGGCAAGCGAGGTGTGCATCTGCTGGCCAGCACACCACAGCTGAAGCCTTGAAACAAGATCCCTGTGTTCTCCCCTTCCTCGCTGTGCCTTGATTCTCATTTGATATTAGTTTTTTATTACACCAGTGGCCCAAACTCTGCTCTTAAAAAGATATGGTATCACCAAAAAAAAAAAAAAAAAAAAAAAAAAAAAAAAAAATCACATGTCATCTTAGTTAATGTTGAAATGGAACTATTTTTTAAATTTATTTGTGTGTATGAGTGTGGTGTGTGTAACACACTACATGTGTGGAGGTCAGAGGATGACTGTGGGGAGCTGCATTTCTCCTTCTCCATGTGGGTCCCCTGGAGATCGCAGTCAAGTCATCTGACTTGGTGGCAAATGTCTTTCCTCACTGAACCATCTCGCTGGCCCCCAAAAGGAACTGCTGTGAGCTAAGAGTGTGCATGGCATTTGATAAATGCTGTTTCCCCCTAGAACTTGAAAATCTCTAAGGCACTTTCTGTGTACTCCCTGTGTTTCCTATGGTGCTCTGGGGATCAAGCAAGCCTTTTTTTTTTTTTTTTTTAAAATATATTTTATTAATTTATTCATATTACATCTCAAATTGTTATCCCATCCCTTGTATCCTCCCATTCCTCCCTCCCTCCCATTTGACCCTTACTCCCCTCCCCTATGACTGTGACTGAGGAGGACCTCCTCCCCCTGTATATGTTCATAGGGTATCAAGTCTCTTCTTGGTAGCCTGCTATCCTTCCTCTGAGTGCCACCAGGTCTCCCCATCCAAGGAATGCCTAGGTGAGAGAAGCATGGGAGAATGGGGAAATAGAAGGATCCAGAGGGTGCTAGAAACCTACAAGAAGAACATTATGACGGGCAGATCTGGGCCCAGGGGTCCTGTTCAAACTATGGCACCAGCCAAGGACAACACGGGCAGTAAACTTCGAACCCCGACCCAATGGTCAGGACATTCTCCACAGTTGAGTGCAGAGTGGGGACTGACTCTCACAAGCAAGCCTTCTCGTTATGCATATTCATTTTTATTGCATAAACATAAAACTCACCTGTGGTAATTTGGAATGGTTTCTCCAGACATGTATACTGGCAGAGCCATCATGCTGTACATCACCTTCATGCCTGAAGCATGCCCTTTTCTCATTCCTCTTCCTTCTCACCGCCCTTCGCTCCCCCTTCCTCTCCCACTCCTCGTTTTAAGCTATCTGTTGTATGGCAAACTAAAGTTTCGCTTTGAACTTGATCTTCCCATCCATGGCATCTTATGCACACTGACACTGACTGGAGTGAAGTCAACAGAGAGAGCAGGACTGTTGATTGAAGCATGTACTGGCCATCTGCTTATGCATCTTCCTCAGCATATAGCATTTTTTTTTTTTTGTTTGTTTGTTTGTCTTACTATATTTCTACATTCTCAGATAGGCCATTTCATGTTTGGTGAAGCAGGAAATAGGAGGAAAGGACAAGGGGAGTAAAGAAAAAAAAAATGTGACGACTAAACGTTTATTTAGGATGTGCATTAAGTTCTGGAGTAGGATGTCACAGAATTGATGCTGGGCTCGCCTAGGGCCCAGGCATCTTCACAGTCAATCCTAGATACATGCTTGTTGGCACAGGTCAAGTTAAGGTCAAAGATGAGATGAGGGAGCAGGATGGCTCAGTAACGAGGTAGAGGCATTATATTCCAGCTCTGCTCCAGTTTTGCCTCTTCTCCTAGTAGCTGTGTGCACTTTAGGCAAGACAGGCTTGTGAGTTCTCACCATTTTCTCAGTTATGTAGGGATAGTGCCTGTCCCAATTGTTTCTTTGGCTGAACAGCACTGACATAATGTTCCTCATGTCTAGCACACTGTGATGGAAATGGCTACTCACACTCCAATTATTAAAAAATGGGCTGGGCCCCACTATAAGGAGGTAGAAGAGAGAACTCTGCTGAAGACCTCAAAGGCAAAGAGAAAACACAGGAGAATGGCTGGCTTCCTATCACCAGCTGGTGGGGTGGGAATAGGTACATCAGCTCAGTGTCTATGATAGCTGAACACAAGCAAAGGCTGTGATGTGACAATTCCACTTCTCCATATACATTCAGCACACACTCATTCATGTGTGTCAAAGCATCTTTGTGGTAGCATGGCTCAAAATGCAAAAGGTCAGAAACAAATAGAGAACGGGAAATAGTAGAATACTATTCTGCAATAAATGCCAATGAGTCACTGCTACGTGGGACTGTCAGGATGAATTTCACAAAGCTGAGCAAAAGAAAGACATGAACTAGTTTGGCTACATTTACATAAATGCCGTAAACAGAGTGCTAGAGATAGGGACAGCAGATGTGTTTTCTGTGGTGGAGTTAATGGGTGGGAAGTTGTCTGAATGGCCGCCTGGTGCTGGCTTCAAATGTAACTCACTTTGTGGAATTCCAAGTTAAATTTTCTTCCATGAATTTCCACTCCAGTAGTGCATCTCTTCTTATGTTTCCTTCTTAAAAGAAGAGAGACACACCTGACAGGTCCTGTCCTATATTGGCAGACTGTTGGGTCAGGTCATATGGAGACAGCCATGAAGGCCCAGCAGCTTTTACAGCAGTACATTTCTTGCTCATTGAGGCACATGTAGCTGGATCTGAAACATTTCCTGGATGAGGAAAATTTCATTCAGCCACAAAGCCCACCAATACCACAGTGCTTTGATTAACTCAAGGCCAACTGTACACCAGTTAGTTTTCACCCAGATGCCCAAAGACAGCACTCAGGCAGGTGGGGAAGAGAGAACAACAGGTTCTGTCCGGGCTTGAGCATGTGTAGAGCAGCAAACAGGCCAGACCAACACACGGGCCAGAGAGACACCTAAGGACCCGTCCAGTGGAACGGATACCGAAAGGTTCACTCTTTTGTCCCTTTAACCTTTTTTCCTTCTTATGTAAGCTAGTTGGGTTGTATAATAAAGTTTAATTGTGAGGCACCAGAACACGTGAGAAAGTCGTATCACACTCTCCACTCAACTGTGGAGAATATTCTGACCATTGGCTAGATCTGGGAAGGGGTTTAAAGTTTACCTCCTGTATTGTCCTTGGCTGGAGCCTTAGTTTGAGCGGGACCCCTGGGCCCAAATCTGCCTATCATATTGTTCTACTTGTAGATTTCTAGGACCCTCTGGATCCTTTTATTTTGCTGTTCTCCCATGCGTCTCTCATTTAGAGTCCCAATAGGATGCCTTCCCCTCTGTCCCAGTTTCCTGGTAAGTGAAGGCTTTTGTGGGACATGCCCCTTGGGCTAGTATGCAGATATAAGTGAGTATATACCATTTGATTCTTTCTGCTTCTGGGTTAACTCACTCATTATGATCATTTCTAGCTCAATCCATTTATCCACAAATTTAGGTGTCCCCTGGAGGGGGAGACCTGGTAGCACTCAGAGGAAGGACAGCAAGTAGCCAAGAAGAGAATTGATACCCTATGAGAATATATAGGGGGACGTAATCCCCCTCAGGAACAGTCATAGGGGAGGGGAATAATGGGAAAATGGGGGGGGGGGGAGGAATGGGAGGATACAAGGGATGGGATAAACATTGAGATGTAACAAGAATAAATTAATAAAAAAAAAATAAAGTTTAATTGTTAAGAAACAGAGCCAACACTTTTGCATATAATGTTCACTGCTAAAAAATACATGTGAGCATGCTTAGCTTCAGAGGAACAGCAAGAGAGCTGCACTGGACAGGAGAGGCAAGATGGCAAGGCAACCGTGCCACTGACAGCCACACCTGCTGCTGCTTCAGCCACACTCAGACCCTCTCAGTGACTCAATGTAGAATGCGACAGTCTTCTCTCCTCCCTCCCTTTCTCCCTCCCTCCGGCAGTAGGTCAAGGGAAAGAGCAAGCTACACTTGCAGGCCATTGCTGTCCCCTAAGCAGGCGGACTACCAACAGAGTGACGGACATTATGTGTGACAGTTCTCTGCTACAGGGCATGGCTGGTCCTTCTGTGGAGTCATAGTTGTGGAGAGTCCTGAACAGAGGACCAGCTTTCGAGGACTGTGATGGCGTCATTGGGGCTGTGGGGCTGGTGAATATGTGGGTGTGTCATTCTCGCACAGGCAGGAAAAATAGAGGAGAACTAGAAGAGAGGAAAGGAGAGGGTTAGAGGAAAGGAGAGGGTTAGAGGAAAGGAGAGGGTTAGAGGGGAGGAAGGGATGGGGATGAAGGAAGAAGAGGCAGAAGAGAGAGTTGAGAAAAAGGAGGGAGAAAAACTTCCTCCAATAAGTTATAGGAAAAAAGCTTTTTTTTTTTTTCTGTCCAATGTAGTGTGGCTCTCTGTCTGCTAGGAGCTCATTGCTCATCATCAAAGCAATAGCTATATGTGTTCAAGAACGGACGCAGTGGCAGGCTCCCGCCTGCTGCCGCAGTGACTGTACATGATGTGTGCGAATGTAGGTATGTGCACATTTCAAATGTGTATGATGGTCAGAGGACAGTCTCAAGTGTTAGTCCTTGCTTTCTGCCTTGCTTGAAACAGGGTCTCTTGTTCTCTGATGCAGAAAGCAGGTTGACTGGCCTGTGGGTTTCTTGCATTTCTCCTGTCTCTGCCTTCCATGCTGCCACAGGAGCTGGATTATAAATACACACAATATCACATCTGGTTTTCTGTGGGTCTGAGAAGCTGGACTTGGATTCTTCCACCTGCATGGCAAGCATTTTACCCACTAATCCGTTTCCCCAGTGCTGATTTTTAACTGCCCTTTGAGAACTGGCTGGTTGCTTTCCCTTTCATTGAAGGTCTTAATTAGAAATGTATTCCTTACAGATGCTTCATTTTAATTATATTGTAAGTATACACTTTGACCGGAAAAAAAAAAGGCAAAAAAGAAGAGCAAGCAGAGGCAGGCTTGCAGGTGCCCTCAATACAAAATGAGTCCTTCCAGGGAGCATGTGGCAGCTTTAGGAGGATTATGTTAGCAATGAGTGTTCATGTGTGAGTATTTGCATATGTGCTTTTTTTTTCTTTTCAACAACTGATGACATTACAATTTGGGATGGACTTTTTTAGGGGATACATGTAAGGAAGAACTGACAGAGGGGATAGGTCTAGAGATGAAAACAATCCTATCTAAAGGCATTTGCTTGTTTTCCCTTTACCCAATCCAAAAACCTCACTTAAAATCCAAGAGCCACAGGGTTTGCTCGTTGCACCATTTATTGTGAAAGAGGTCACTTCAGTCAGTAAAGACTCCTGGTGTTGGGTCACAAATATTAGTGCAGCATGTCCAGTCAGCCATACTGGGAAAGGAACATGGTTTGTTTGAACGTTTGTGGGTGCCGCAGGCATGGATTCTTCGCATTTTCTAAAACGCCAGGAAGAGTCCTTTAAGTGGCAGATTTGGGTCCAAGTTCCCAAAATAAGTTTCTATATAAACTTTTGAGGAACACACCTGCTGTGAAAAAGATGTTTGCAGCGCAAGGACTGCAAATACAGCCAGAGGGATGTTTATTAAGGGCTGGGTGTTCTTCTTCCACTCAAAGAAAGCATGGCCAGGCCGCTGTGTGCACTTAGGTTGGGACTTAATGACGGGACATTAAAAAAAAAAAAAAAAGCAACCATTTGCATTTGTTACTCAAAAGAAGTCAAAAGGAGTTTGATGAGAAAAACATGTTCCAGAAGCTGTCCTCTAGACTGAAGTGAACTGGCTCAGCTCAGTGTGAGACAGAGTGAGCCTCATTAAGAAGGGATCCAGACAAGGCAGTGTGAGCAGTTCAGATGATTGGCTCTTGAGAATTGGTGTAGTTGCATTCCTGTTTGTTGAGGGTTCTAATTAGAAACTTACTCCTTATGGATGCTTCATTTAGCTACACTGTAAGCATAGACTCTGGCCAGAAATGCAAAAAGAAGAGCGATGAGAGCCAGGCCCGCAGCTACCCTCACTGCACAGTCGTGGTGGGACATCTGTGGCACCATTCTGGAATACGCTGAGTCAGGCCGAGGTGCAGCACGGGTGTCTAAAGCCGAATGCAGATGATTCCCAAGCCTATTTCTGAATTCCTATAAAGAGAAAAACAGGTAAGAAAAATACTTTTCAGGAAAAAAGATTCCTGCAGCTAATATTAGCCATGGTTCCTTACTCTTTCCACATTGACACAATTGGATGCCTGGCAGGTCCAGGGGAGCCCCAAGGTTGTTTTGAATAAGTAGGTTTCTTTTTCAGAAGATTGGAACACAGGCATATCTTTTTTTTTTTTTTTTTTTTTTTTTTAAGACTACATGGAAGACATTTTATCAAACACATCCTTGAGGGCAGACATTACAAGATGGTCTACCATTGGAGGAAGGAGGAAGGTTGAGTCCACCCCTCGTAGGTCTATAAAAGTCTGAGTGACCAGAGAGGCCCAGTCCATGGAACTCCCTCTGTTTACCTTGGTGTGCCAGACAGAAAAGCCTGGGCAACCCAGCTTGAGGTGAGTGCAAGGGGTGAGCCGACATGGCTGCCCTGCTTTAGGGAGCGCTCCACTCTGCAAGGCTTCTTCTAGTTTGGCATGATGGGAGTGGAAGGAAGAACCCTGCTACTCTCATGGAGGTTTTAATATTTCACAGCACATGTTGTGTCTATTGTATGTGAATTTGCATAGTATACACCTCCTTTGAAACAATGCCCCCACATAGCATGGGTGCCCCTGCTAGGGCTGATGCAACATGTGGATGGGACGATCACAGAGGATGAAGGACAAGCAGGGCAGAAGCAGTGCAGCACAGCTGTCCTTGAGTCCATTGGATTCTCTTGTTCCTCCCTTCTGAGCACCCATAGTCATGAGCACCTCAGTCTCCTGCGTGGAAGCCGGGCCTCCCATTACAAACACTGGCTGCTGCTGCCAGGGAAGGGATACAGGCACATCTTGGCAGTCAATGAAGTGGGAGGTACTAAAGACCTGAAGACTTTTACTTAGGACAAAGGCAAAAGGACAGAAAGAACTGAATAACATTTAAAAACAAGAACAAAAACATAAACTCAGCAAGGTTTAAATTCAGATGAATGAGTGTAAGGCACAGAACGTTGTAGTCTGAAGAGACAGCTCAGTGGTTAAGAGTGCTTGGTGCTCTTGTAGAGGACCCTGGGTTCAGTTTTCAGCATCCACGTCACGTAGCTCATAAACACTAGTAACTCTGGCACCAGGAGATCTGACGCCCCCTTCTGGACTCAAGAGATTACTGCATTTACATGCATGAAAACACACACACACACACACACACACACACACACACACACACACACACACACACACACACACACACAAAATTTAAAACAGAACAGAAATGAAGAAATGAAGGCAAATGTTTATGCCCTAATTTCCAAGCTTACATTTATACCTGATTCATGTGAAGAACTGTTGATTTTACTATAGGAGACTGACTGGGAGTTTTACGTTGTTGGATACCAGGGTGTCTGTTTTAACCCCAGCTTTAGTCAAACCTTGTTTGCTTCTATCCTTCTCCTGCGTTTGGGCCCATGCTTCCCAATGGTAGTCTCTATACATACCGGGAGTCCTTAACAGGTAGCCACACACCATAGAATGGAGTCAGCCTTTCACAGCAGAAGGCGGGCAGTGCTGTACCTAACTTGCTGCAGCCTCCAGGAGACAGCTCTTTTGTGAGGCTGGCTTGTGTGCTGTCTGGTACAAGCTTCTACTTCAATTGACTAAAAGAGCTCATACTGGGTTTGTAGTTTTTAACAGTTGTTAGGAGATATTTGTATGAAACTGCTATCAAACCTGTAAGACTTTGTAGATATGCTCATCAGTTTCAGCACTGTTGGTAACCTGTGCATATGTCTGTCAAGTAACCTTGCTTCTGTGTATCATATGACTCAATTGACTCACATTCCTGTCTATACACTTGGTAATTATGCTCAGAGTTATGGATACTGGAGGTGACTGGTCCTATTTCATACCAAGCACTGGAAAGGAAAATGTGGTTCTCAGCCTAATGAACTTTTTATAGTTGGTATTTTATCATCACGCTGGTACCAACACGACAGACTTTGGTAATCATCTAATTCCATGCCTTCATTTTTCTTTTTCCTCTTTGAATACGTTTTAACACTTTCATTTCTTCGTGGGCACAGACTTCCTCCTTCTCTTTTCCTTTCTGTTTAATCATGTTGAAAAGTCCTTTTCCTCCGTCCAGCAGAGAGCCAGCACTGTTTCTGTGGAGTCTTTTTGCTAGGCTTGTAGTCTAATTTCTACTATAGAGAAAACTAACCTTGCCGTGTCCCCTCCAAGTGCTCATAAGTCTTTCAACATTTTGATTGTTGTTTGTTTTTGAGACGAGGTCTCATGGAGCCCCATCTTGTGTTGAACTCCTGATCCTCTTCCTTGTCCCTCATAAGTGCTGGGGTTATAGGCATGAACTACCACGAATGCTGTTTTGTTTTTCCCTTCTTCTTCTTCTTCTTCTTCTTCTTCTTCTTCTTCTTCTTCTTCTTCTTCTTCTTCTTCTTCTTCTTCTTCTTCTTCCTCTTCTTCTTCTCCTCCTCCTCCTTCTCCTCCTCTTCCTCCCTCTCTATCTCCTCCTTTGTTAACCTTTTTTCTCTTTTTCTCATTATAAGCCAAACAATATCCTTAGTGTTTAGAGTAGAATTTAGTCTATTCATTTTAAAGCACAGTGACAGCAGCAGAGATTCTGGGTACAGACTCTGGGGTGCAATGAAACTCTTGATGGTTGGATATCAGAGACCTACACACTGACTCTGAGCAGCTAAAAATAGAAGCAAGAACAGCACTCACATATGGCAACCTCAGGAAGAATGCATACTTTCAGCTGAAGAAACAGAAGGCATGACCACTTCAAAGTAGCATAGATGAGGAGGTAGCCCCAAGTGATACAGCTCTGCCTTCTACAATACACAGTGGCACACATTGATAGGGCTGTGTAGCCACCACCATAGACTGTGGCCATCTGAGAAGAAATGAGTGTCCTTGAGTGGGCTACCAAGTATCTGCTGCCATCCCACCACTGACTGGTTTGAGGCTCAGGCCCTGTACTGCTGTATGGCAGAGCCAGATTCAATAGTGGTGTTTCTTTAGTATTATTTTAAATAATACTTTAAGTCTCATTATAGGAGTAGAAACAGTTCAGTGAGTGCCCTAGGCTGCATGCTGCCTCTATCAGGACTGGCTGAAATGGCAGTGTCCCCACTTTTGCTCCTCTGGCTTCCTCTATGTTCCAACTCACTGACCACAGCCAAACAACAAAGAGATCATATCAATGTTATAGTGCTCCATGAAATTTAAAGCCTATGTAACAAACCAACACCCAAGATATACTTTCAGGAAAATGCCACTCACAGAGAAACTGTGCCTGCCAAGTAACAGAGTCACCTGATCTATAGAATGAGCAAACTTAAATGGAGAAACAAAAGGTAACATGGCCTCTCCAAACAAGGACTAGATGCCAAGGAAACAGAAATGGAAGAAAGATAGGCCAGATAAAGAATTTAAAAGAACAATGAGAGAGAGAGAGAGAGAGAGAGAGAGAGAGAGAGAGGGGGAGGGAGGGAGGGAGGGAGGGAGGGAGGGAGCGGGAGGGAGGGAGGAGCACCTCAAGGCCTTGCATAAAGCTAGGAGAAAGATCAGAGCAGAAGTAGATGAAACATACGTGAAAAGAGCACAGAAAGAAAGCCTAATGACCAGGTTTGGTTTCCAAGACCCACACAGTAAAAAGAGAAACTGGCTTCTGAAAATAGTTCTCTGTTTTCCACACATGTGTAGTGGCACACATATGAGCGTACACACACACACACACACACACACACACACACACACACACACACACACACGAAAGAAAAATAGGGATAGGAAATGTCACATTGATCCTGTGTGCAGATGATGTGGTTTTATACATAAGGAAATCTGAAGAAATAAAAAATGTTAAAACTGATATACTCAGTAACATAGCAGGATCTGATCTTTCTATTTGTCAGTAATGAGTTTGATGATATCAAATTCCAGAAAGCAATTCCATTTACAAATAGCTACAAAATATGTTGGAGAAAACTTAGCCAAGGATGTGAAAGAGCTCTGAAATGAAAATGACAAAACAAAACGAAATGAAAGAAAGAAGGAAGGAACGGACGAAAGAGGCATGTACATACACAACCTCCTGGGTTTTTAGGTTGGAAGATTTAATGTTGTTAAATGATCATATTATGAAGAAGAATACTGAAGCTTAATGAAATCCCTGTCAGAAGTTACAACTTTTTTCATAAGACTGTAGGAAATAATCCTATAGTTCCTTTGGAACACAAAATACCCTAAACAGCCGAATCTATATTAACCAAAAGAACAAATCCAGAGGCATAGTTCCCCAATTTCAAAACATACTGCAGAGTCACAGTCATCAGTGGAGCTCAGTACTGGCAGAAACATCAACTAAATCTCCCAGAATGTCTACTGGAGAAAAGAAGCATCTTTAATAAATGGTCCTGGGGAAATGGACAACCACATGGGAAACACTGAAACTCAACCACAATATCTCTCATCTAGGACAATACAAACAAACAAGCAAATAACAAAACCTAATCAAAATGGAACAAAAACCTAAAACTAAGACCCGAAACCAAAACAACTTGAGGAAAACAGTGGTAACAATTTGCTATACTGGCATGAGGAATGATTTTCTGGATATGGCCTCTAGGTCACAGGAAACAAAACCCAAAATTGACAATCAGGGTGACATCAAATTAAGAGGGTTTTTCAGTGATGAAAACAAACAACAAAGTGAAGACCCAACACACAGAATGAGAGAAAATTGTGCTAGCTATTCATTGGAGAAAGAGTTTAACCTTAAGAGTATATAACGAATCCCAGGTACTTAATTATCACTATTTATGGATGATGTGATAATATACGTCAGTGACCACAAGAATTCTACCAAGTAACTCCTACAGCTGATAAACACCTTCAGAAAAGTGGCTGGATACAAAATCAACTTTAAAAAAAATCAGTAGCCTTGTTAAATACAAATGACAAATGGGCTGAGAAAGGAATTAGGGAAACTACACTCTTCACAATAGCCACAAATAATATAAAGTACCTTGGTGTAACTCTAACTAAGCAAGTGAAAGATTTGTATGAAAAAACCTTCAAGTCTTTAAAGAAAGAAGTTGAAGAAGATACCAGAAGATAGAAAGATCTCCCATGCTCATGAATGGGGAGGATCAATATAGTAAAAATAGCCATCTTAGCAAAAACAATCTACACATTCAATGCAATTACCATCAAAATTCCTACACAATTCTTTACAGACTTTAAAACAACAATTCTCAACTTCATATGAAAAAAAAAAAACCCAGAATAGCTAAAACAATCCCGTACAATAAAAGATTTTCTGGAGGTATCTCATTTCCAGATCTCAAGCTGTACTATAGAGCAACAGTAATAAAAACAGCATGGTACTGGCATAGCAATAGGCTGATGGATCAAATTGGAGACCCAGGAATAAACCCACACACCTATGGACACTTGATTTTTGACAAAGAAGCCAAATCTATACAATGGAAAAAAGACAGTATCTTCAACAATGGTGCTAGTTTAATTGGATGTCTTACATGTAGAAAAATGCAGATAGACCCATCTTTATCACCCTGCACAAAACTAAAGTCCAAGTGGATTAAAGACCTCAACATAAAACCAGATACACTAAATCTGTGAGAAGAAAAAGTGGGGAAGAACCCTGAGCTCATTGGCACAGGAGACAACTTCCTGAACAGAACACCAACAGCTCAGGCCCTAAGATCAACAATTAATAAATGGGACCTCATAAAACTGAAAAGCTTCCGTAAGGCAGAGGACACTGTCAACAGAATAAAACAACCATCTACAGACTGGGAGAAGATCTTTACCAAGCCTACATCTGACAAAAGGCTGATATCCAAAATATATAAAGAACCCAAGAAATTAAATACCACCAAACCAAATAACCAGATTAAAAAATGGGGTACAGAGCTAAACAGAGTTCTCAACAGAGGAATATCAAATGGCCAAAAAACACTTAAAGAAATGCTCAACATCCCTAGCTATCAGGGAAATGCAAATCAAAACAACTCTGATATTCCATCTGACACCTATCTGAATGGTTAAGATTAAACAAAAACAAAAACAAAAACAAAAACAAAAACAAAACCTCAAATGACAGCACATGCTGGTAAGGATGTGAAGAAGGGAGAACAGTCCTTCATTGCTGCTGGGAGTGCAAACCTGTACAACTACTTTGGAAATCAATCTGGCATTTTCTTAGAAAATTTGGAAAAGAGCTACCTAAAGACCCAGCTATACCACTGCTGGGCATATACCACACAACAAGGACATTCACCCAACTATGTTCATAGCAGCTTTATTCATAATAGCCAGAATCTGGAAACAACCTAGATGTCCCTCAACCGAAGAATGGATAAAGAAACTCTGGTATATTTACACTATGGAATATTACTCACAATATTAAAAACAAGAAAATCTTGATAACTGCAGGCAAGTGGATGGAACTAGAACAGATCATCCTGAGTGAGGTAACCCAGACCCAGAAAGACACACTTAGTATGTACTAACTTATAGCCTAACATAGATGTCTTCTGAGAGATTCTACCCAGTGTAGGGTATCTGGGTGAAGAGCTGTGACTGTATGCAAGGGTTGGGGTATGGAAAGATGGGGGGGTATTGTCAGGAGCCCCACAGGGAGACCATCAAGGCTGCCAGATCTGGACCCAGGGGGCCTGCACAAACTGATGCACCAACCAAGGACAATGCATGCAGAGAACCTAGACCCCCTTCAGATGTAGCCAATAGACAGCTCATTCTCCATTTTAGGGGGAGAGGGCAACTGCCTCTGATAAGAACTTTGGTGTCCTCGAGTTGATCACTGCCTCTTAAGGGAGAGGTCCTATCAGAACACACAGGAAGGGGATGCAGGCTATCCAGATGAGACGTGATGGGCTGTGGTCAGATGGTGGGGGAGGAGGACCCCACCTTGCAAAGGTCATAGGGAGGGAAATAGAATGGAAAAGGGAGAGAGGCTGGGAACTGGAAGATAAGAGCAAGGGGATTACAATTGGGATGTAATGTGAATAAATTATTATTTTTTTTATTAATTTATTCATATTACATCTTAATTGTTAGCCCTTCCCCTGTTTCCTCCCATTCTTCCCTCCCTCCCATTTCTCCCCTTCTCCCCTCCCCTATGTCCATGACCTAGGGAGACCTCCTCCCCCTATATATGCTCTCAGAATATCAAGTCTCTTCTTGGTAACTAGCTATCCTTCCTCTGAGTGCCACCAGGTCTCCCCATCTGGGGGACATGGTCAAAAAAGGGGCACCAGAGTTCGTGTGAGAGTCAGATCTCACTCTCCACTCAACGGTGGAGAGTATCATGTTCGTCGGCTAGGTCTTGGTAGGGGTTCGAAGCTTACTGCCTATATTCTCCTTGGCTGGTGCCATAGTTTGAGGAGGACCCCACGATCCAGATCTGCCTGTCATAAAGTTCTTCTTGTAGGTTTCCAGGACCCTGTGGGTCCTACTATTTCCTCTTTCTTCCATGCTACTCTTGCCTAAAGTCTCAATCGGATATCCTCTCCTCTGACCTACTTTCTTGGTAAGTAAAGATTTTCATGGTATGTATCCTTGGACTAGTGTTTTGATATAAGTGAGTATATACCGTTTGTCTCTTTTTGCTTCTGGGTGTACTCACTCATTATGATAATTTCTAGATCAATCCATTTGTCCACAAATTTCAGGAATTCCTCGTTTTTAATAGCTGAGTAGTATTCCATCGTGTAAATATACCACAGTTTCTTAGTCCATTCTTCTACTGAGGGACACTTAGGCTGTTTCCATGTTCTGGCTATTATGTATAAAGCAGCTATGAACATGGTTGAGCATATGTCCCTGTTGTGTGGTAGGGCATTTTCTGGGTATATTCCAAGGAGTGGGATAGCTGGGTCTTGAGGAAGCCCTATTCCCATTTTTCTGAGAAAGCGCCAGATAGCTTTCCAAAGTGGTTGTACTAGTTTGCATTCCCACCAGCAATGAAGGAGTGTTCCTCTCTCTCCACATCCTCGCCAACATGTGGTGTCATTTGAGTTTTTGATCTTAGCCATTCTGATGGGTGTAAGATGGAATCTCAGTGTTGTTTTGATTTGCATTTCTCTGATGACTAACGAGGACGAGCATTTCTTTAAGTGTTTCTCGGCCATATGATATTCCTCTGTTGAGAATTCTCTGTTTAGTTCCAAGCCCCATTTCGCAACTGGGTTGTTTGGTTTTGTGGTGTTTAATTTCTTGAGTTCTTTATATATTTTGGATATTAAACCTTTGTCAGATGAAGGGTTGGTGAAGATCTTTTCCCATTCTGTAGGCTGTTGCTTTGTTCTCTTGACAGTGTCTCCTGCCTTACAAAAGCTTCTCAGCCTCATGAGGTTCCATTTATTAATTGTCGACATTAAGGCCTGGGCTGTTGGTGTACTGTTCAGGAAGTTGTTTCCTGTGCCTATGTGTCCCAGGCTCTTCCCCACTTTTTCCTTTAACTGAATTAATGTTTCTGGTTTTAAGTTGAGGTCTTTAATCCACTTGGACTTGAGTTTTGTGCATGGTGACAGATAAGGGTCTAATTGCATTTTTCTACATGTAGACATCCAGTTAGACCAGCACCATTTGTTGAAGATGCTATCCTTTTCCCATTGAATAGATTTGGCTTCTTTGTCAAAAATCAAGTGAGCAAATGTGTGTGGATTCATCTCTGGGTCTTCGATTTGATTCCATTGATCCACCAGTCTATTGCTTTGCCAGTACCATGCTGTTTTAATTACTGTTGCTCTGTAGTACAGCTTGAGATCAGGTATGGAGATTCCTCCAGAGGATCTTTTGTTGTATAGGATTGTTTTTGCTATTCTGGGTTTTTTATTTCTCCATATGAATTTGAGAATTGATCTTTCAATATCTTCAAAATATTTTGTAGGTAATTATTTTTTTTTTAAAAAAGAGTAGGCTAATGTGCTGAACAGATTGTTCTCAAGAAATACAAATGGCAAATCTATGAAAAAAATTATAGTATCATTAACCATGAAGGACATGCAATGAGACATCAGCTGACTATAGTTAGGATGAATGTAACTATAAAATTAACCAATGGCCATAAGTAAATCCTCAAATAAGGATGCTGGTGAGGATGTGCAGTGAAGGGAATTCTTCTAGCACCTCTGTTAGAAATGTAAATTAGTAAGCCTGCTATGGTGAACAGGGTGGAGGGTCGTCAGAAAACCAAATACAGAGCTACCATCTGTCTAGCCCCACTTCTGGGTAGACATCTAACATAAATGAAGTTGGAAGTAGGAATACAATGTAGTTTAGAGAAAAATTTAACTGTGGCCAATAGTACCAAAATCAAAACCAAACCAGTAAGGTCCAGACTTTTAGCTACTGTAAAGATATTTATTCCTAAAATTCAAGATGCCTCTTTAATATGACCAGTTCAAGAAATTTTTTTGCTAAACTGAAACAATCAATTCTGATATTTATAATTTTTAAGAATTTGAATTCTCAGAAACATCTTTCCCAAAAAGAAAAAAAATGTAAAAAAGGCAGGGGCTAACATTTTTTTCAATCAAAAAAAAATTCACCCGATTTTCACAGACTAAGGGATACGGTGAACATTCCCATCACACACCAGGCTAACTATGATTACAGTGCTTCTCTATCCTTGGAAGTCTTACTGCTCCCTTGATCAATTTCTAAGCCTACTTACTTGCTAGCTTTTCATGGAATCTGGACCATGGTATGTAGCCCAAGGTGACCTGGAAGCCAAGTCTCTCCTTCAGCTTTTCTGTGCTAGGATTACAGGTGAGATTTACATACTTTAATTTTCCAGAGTATAGCTTATCAAACACCTACAAAGCAACAAATCAGCTAAAGACAGAGCAAATGTATACACCCCAGACCAACCAAACAGCAACAAGCTTCTAAGTCCAGAAGTCCTAGGATGAAGGCAAGAACTCAAACCAAGATTTCAGCAGCCAAGACTTCAAGCAGTTGTAGATAAAGGCAGCTGGGGTGGTAGCCCCGCTGGCTCTGATTGCTTTCTTTCCCTAGGAAGGATGCATGTTTTGGTGGGGACAGAAAGAGGGGTCTTTAACTATTGTATGTTCTTCACACCATGGCTCTAGGAGCCTGGACTCCACTCCCAGCTCCCCATGGGGTTCTCAGACACAGTCTCCTCTCATTACATGCATTTCCTCACCTATAAAGTGGTGATGTTCGAACATCGGTGTTTGTGCATCAGCGTGCTGTTATGAGAACTGAGGTATGCATAAAGTGCTTTGGGCATTTAAAGCACAACTGAGATCAATGCGTTCCACAGCACTCTGAGGGTCTAAGGGTCTATGCAAATGACCTCAAAAGTTCTTGTACAATTACAAAGTTACCATTTTATTTGCTTTCTAAATATGATTAATCCACTCATGGTATTTTGGTTTATTACAAATAGCAGCAGGAGGCATGCAGTATGACGAATGAGTGCAGCTTTGAGTTCTGAGTCCAAGTTTAGCTAGCCATGTGATCCAAGTCTAATTATTTCTTCTATGATATAAGAATACTAACCTCTGGCTTAAAATGGTGTTAAAAATCAGAAGATGCGCCAGGGACTCTGCCTGGGTTCTGGGCACATAAGACAGGTTGCTGTTGCTGCTGTATTCAGGGATGTGGCATGGAGAAGTGAAGACGAGGTTCTCTGATACTTAGCAGCAGTACCCAGATAGTAATGTCCTCACAGACATTAGCCCATGAGAAGGAAGGTGTACTCAGCAGTCAGCACTTACTGAGCAGTAAGGCTCCCTGTGAGGCAGGAAGTAAGCCTTAGGAAAAGCTCCTACGGCCACCCATACCCCTCGTCTCTTCTCATTATTATTTTCTCAGGCTTGAACTGAAGATGGGGCTTGGCTTAGAAAAACCCTGTCAACTATCACCCGCCTGCATGTCCTATACTGTCCCTAGCACAGTGCATATGCACTTAGTAAGTACTTCCTCCTGCCCTATCGTATGGGGACTCCTGAGCAGTTCTCCTCAGTTCTCCGGCAGATGCTCAGGGTCAGTACCATGGAGGAGGCAGTACTAGCTGATGGACAATGAGATATCTACCTGTTCCTTAGTGTCCCACATATTCATAGTTTATATAAACATGCCTTCCATGGAAAGTGCCCTTTGCCTGCTGTATTTCCTATTAGACCATCAGGTACAGGGACAAGTTCACTGGTGAGGAAATGGTACATTGTAAAGGTGAATCTCCACTTTCAACTAGGTCTAGAATCACGGGGGAGACACTGCTCAGGACACGCCTGTGAGGTACTACAACCTTAAATAGGGAGGTGCTATCCCACGGGCTGAGGTCCTGGGCCGAATAAAATGAGGAAAAAGAAAAAAGCCAGCTAAGAACCAGCATGCATCTCTCTGCTTCCTGACTGGCAACTTAGCATCCCTGCCACCATGCCTGCCTTTCATGCCATGACAGACTCTATCTGATTTTCACACCATGACCCTAGGCCACCCTCCTTCCTTAAGTTGGTTATGTCAGATATTTTATCACAGCCACAAGAGAAGTAATTTGCACATGTTATAGATTAGTTTTCTAACATGACTCGAACAAATCACCCTAAATCTGGGAAATTAAACAATACAAAACTATTCTTAGAACTCTGGAGGTCACGTGTTCTAAGATTTTGCTGTAGGTAGGGATGGATTCCTTGCAGAGGCTCTGGGAAAGAACACAATCCTTGCATTCCTAGGTGGCTAGGAGGCTGCTTGCATCCTGGCCTGTGGCTCTTTTCTGCATTCCAAAGCTGGTAGCACAGAGACGGTAACTCATCCTGAGGTCATCGAGAGTAATCTTGTCATCTCAAGATCCTTCCTTAGCTATGTCTGCAAAGTCCTCTTTTCTATGAGAGGCATCATATGCACAGTTCCAGTGACTAAGATGTGGGCCTACTGTGCTCACTGCTGCACAATCCCTCACACCCTTCTCCCATGAGGATGTGTGCTGAGTCTGGCAGAGTTGAATCAACCTCTCAGCACAGGAGAATACACTGCAACAGGACTGCGGTGCGCACACACGGCAGAGCAGCTGCAGGCAGCTGTCCAGCTGGATGATCAGGAAGCCTCTGCGGGGTAGGAGAACAGAAGACCATCAAGGCCCAGCATCAGCTAAGCCATTTCCTTCCAGCTAACACAGACCTGACTCTGATCACCGTGAGACCTCTCAAACTACCAGATTTGTCCTACTCACGGGACTTGGAGCCATCAGAGACAGGACTCCAATAAGGGAACGTTTCCTGGAAGGCAGCCAGCTGCCGTTAGGTACATGGCACCGCATTCTACTTCTTCTATAATCCGTATTTTGGCTTGAGCAGTTGCAAGTATCCTTTTCTTGGGGGCTGTGTTGGTTTGGTCTCCAAAGGAAGGAGGTCAGGTCATTTGGTGACTTCCCCTGAAGCCCTGCCTCCTTACCAAGAGGACAGAGGATGAGCTGTCATACAGAGGAGGCTATAGAACCAGAAGGAAGCAGTGATGCCAGTATTTTGGAAACTTGCCATGTGCATGGTAGGCCTCTCACACTACAGTCCTTTTTTTTTTTTTTTTTTTGTCCTCCAAGCTATCCAGCATAGGAGTAAGTAGAACTTAGCTGTTAAGTCAGCCACCTAACTCAGTATGACGAGTAGGGAAGAGAGGCTGGGCTTTAGCCCTATGATGGGCAACACACACCAGAGCGGTATACATGGTCAACTGTAAGTAAGAACGTAACATCAGGTACATCCTGATTATCGAACTGACTGACACGAACTCAGGTTTCCAGCAAACAGGCTTTATGTACCCTCTTTGATGCTGTTCCCGGTGAGGTAACAGTGTCAACTCCTGTTTCTCTGCAGAAGTCCTAGGTCATGCTAGCCACTTCTCACTGTGTGTCTCACAGTTATGAGCCACAATGAGACTGCAGCTGTACAGGATCTAGCTGCACTTTTTCAGAGCACACACATACACATGTGCACACACACACACACACACACACACACACACAACTGACATGCTTGTATTAGAACACGCTGCAAAACGCATTTTAATGAAGAACAGTTGGACTGGTTCTGCTCAAATGAAAGACAGCCCTGTAAGAGAGTCACCACCTGCCTTCCCAGCATGTACAGCAGCTTCTAAATGAGTTCTTCTGTCCCTGACACCTGCAGGTGTTGCCAGGGCCCTGCAATTACATTCCAGTGCCAGCTCTTTTTCTCAGATTGGCAGGCAATGTCATTCCCCATGATTCGGTGATTCGTGCCATTAGGAGGAAACTGGACATACAGTGACCAACGGTACCAAACTATTTCAATTATTCTTCTGGACATATCCTAACCTGGGAACATGCTACTGTCATAGGAGGTCTTGATTATCTGCAAGCCAAGGACACTTCTAGTTCCTGATGTCTACGTTTAAGATGTTACACGCAGAGCCTGTCAGCCTAATAAGCACAGAGGAATATACATGACCAACATACTGAATTTACGAATTAATTGGGCCTTTTCATTTGAAAACTTGCCATACAGTCACAATGAGAACACACTCTCAGCTTCACTGTATTCCTTTTAGGCATGGGTGATTCAACAACAGATATTATTGAGATGAACTGTGTTTTCCCAACCCCTCACCCCAAATGCTTAATTGCTATCAGGCCATTAATATTGCAAGGAAAAAGCTTTAAACATAAACATAACACACAATCTCACTCTAATCTTAGTATCCTACTTTTTAAAATCTTATTTTGGTGATAGCAAAGGCTTGTGTTTACTAATAAGATTGAGCATAAATTATTAAGCTACTGACTGTATGATCAAAGGAATTTCAGATTATATTCTGAATAATTTTGCCTTGACATCCACCAAAGGAATAGATCTGACGTGTCCCTGCATAGCCTCAGTGACCCCTGTCTTTCAGGATGCCCACCCCTCGGACGTGGGCGGTGCCCAGTGAAACAAACCGGTATCTACCTGTCACCTCACTGTGACTCCTGGGGAGTCTGCATTTCATCTGACTCAGGAAACATGAAAACACTTCCAAGCTCTGAACTTCTTCTAAGGGACTGAAGACATTTCTTATGTGTAAATTTGTCTCATGCCTCACTCAGAAGCACAGTTACCAGCTTGAAGTGCAAACTAACAAGGATGGAAGAGATGATGGTTGATAGCCCCTGTCTCATGATAAGTAAGACTTCCTATCAGCCTGTGTCTCCTAAGGGCCTGGAGTTTTGCTTTGAATATAAAAGTGTTTTTGTGTCAGAAAGTAATCTCCACCATAACTGCATTTTAAATCTTCAAATACAAACTACAAGACCCACCTCTTGCAGTAAGCGTCATCAATGCAAATTTCTCATCCACTCTTGACACACAAGCAGGCCTTTGCATAACGAAGGAACAAAGGGCCACACTTTGATCTAAAGTCTATAATCAGTGCCTAGGATAGCAGCCGAAATCTGAGTTTATTCATTCTAAACTGGAGCAGCATTAATACAAGTTAAAGCTGCTCCACAGGTAGGGTCGGAGAGGAGGAATTTGAATCTGATCATTTAATAAGAAATACAATTTCTACGCCACTTTTACCCCAGCACATCTTGTAGGCAGGACAAATTGTAGGTAAAGAGTTTTGTGGCTGGGTTGGGGTCCCAGTCCCTCCACTGGGAGTCTCTTCTGATTACAGGAGATGGCCCATTCTGGTCTCTTATCCCTCATTGGTAGGAGTCTTAGCTAGGGTCACCCTCACAGATTCCTGGAAGTTTTTAGTGTACTAAGTTTCTAGCTCATCCCCAAGATGCAACCCTGCCCCAATTCTGGTTGTCTCTCGCCGTACTCTTTCCCCCCAAACTCCCCAACCCGATCTCACCTGCTCCCATCCTCACCTGCCCCCAGTCTACCCTCAATATCTATCCTAGTTCTCCTTCCCTAGATTCATGTGTCCCTCCCTTGAGCCATATTTGTTACTTATCCTCTCTAGGTCCAAGGATTGCAGCATGATTATCCACTACTTTATAGCCAATATGTACTGGGGTAAAAGTGGTGCGGTAATTTTGTGAGGGTGGCCTACCAATGATTGGTCCAACTTGAGACCCACGCCATGAGAGGGAGCCCATTCCTAACACTTCCTGGAGGGCCAGGAACAAGAGGCAGAATAGCCCAGAGACCTAGGACAGAACCAAATATAACTGGAAAAAAAGGAAAGAAAAAAAACAACCAAAACCAAAAACAAAACAGAACAAATCAGTGAAATGATTTGTAATAATACTCTACTATACATGAGCCTAGCATAATCATCATTAGGCTTCATCCAGCAACTGATGGGAACAGATGCAGAGACCCACGGCCAAACATTAGGTAGAGATCAGGGAATCCTGCTGAAGAGGGGGAAGAAAGAGCCTGGGAGGCCAAGGACACCATAAGAAAACCCAGGGAATCTACTAACTTGAGCTCATAGGGGCCCACAGAGACTGAACTGACAACCAGGGAACCTAATGGGTCTGCACTAGGTTCACTGCTTATATGTTATGGTGTGTAGCTTGGTATTCCTGTGGGACTCTTTTAACAGTGGGAGTAGGGGTGATCTCTGACTGACTCTTTTTCCTGCTCTTGGGACCCCTTTCCTCTTACTGGGTTGCCTCATCCAGCTTGAATATGAGGGGAGGTACCTAGTCTTATCGCAACTTGATATGCCATGTTTAGTTGATTCCCTGGGAGGCCTGCCTTTTTCTGAAGGGAAAGAAGGAGGAGTGGGATGGGTGACTAGCAGTCAGGATGCAATAAAGGATAAATAAGTAATAAAAAAGAAATACAAGATGTAAACTGCAGTTCTCACAGAAAGAAAAATTTATATCTATATAAAATGTGAACAGATACTACTAAGGAACAGGTAGAAATCTCGATGTCCATCAGTTAGTACTGCCCTCTCCTTGGTACCAGGCCCTGGGTATCCATTGGACAATAAAAACTCTTGCTTAGCAGGCCCAGGATACATTACTGATGAAGTCCTTTCAGTACTCTCTGCAACTACAACCAGAGCCATCCCTCACTCCAAAGCCATGTACACAGGAGTGGTGAGGATGGTGGGAAACATAACAGTTGGAATCTTCCAATGAATCTTTAGGTAATAAATCAAACTCAAATAACTACCACTGAGTTTCTTTCCAACTATGTAACCACGTTCAGTTTATATTTTTCCCTTCCTTCCTTCCATTATTATAATTTATTCACATTACATCCAGATTCCCCCTCCTCCCCCTGATCTATTCCCCTCCCCTAGACCTCTGACAGGTGGGGTCTTCCTCTCCCACCCTCTTGACTAAAGCCCATCAGGTCTTATTTGGGCAGTCTGCATCCCCCTCTTCTGTGTCCCCACAGGGCCTCTCCACCAAGGGGGAGTGATCAAATCCTGGGCACTAGAAATCTTGCCAGAGGCAGTCCTCTGCTCCATCCCCCCTTTCCCCATGTGACAAATGAGCTGTCCCTTGGCTCCACCCGAACACCGGGTCCAGGTCCTCTGTCTGCACTGTTCTGTTCTTGGTTGGTGTATCAGTCTGTGCGCCCCCCCCCCCGCCGAATCCAGATCTGTCAGCCTTGATAGTTTATATTCTTAAATAAAACAGAAGTCATGGGTGATGTTAGAGTCATTGCCATTTGATTATCCCATAGATTCTAGGCATCGTTTTCAATGATACTAGCTAGAATCCTGGTTTAGCCTCATTTAGCTCCATGAGCTGCATGAAGTGAATAAGGAGGTGGTAGGTATTTTTGTTGTCTCAAAGAGCTTCATAAAAGATGACTTACATATAAAAGTGTCTCCTGCATATCATGGTGAAGACAGACATTCAGCTTGGAAAGTGCTAGAAAGCTAGTTAAGACCAGTTCCATGGTATAAACTTACTGTAATTACATAATGATCAACTGGAAATTCACTCTGGTTTGTTCTGCCTTTATTTCCCTTGTTTCCAACTTTCCATTATATATTACTCCAAAAATTCTTTCCTAGATATGCCTTCTTTCTACTTTGAATATATAGTTTTTATAAAGTAAAAACAAACAAGCAAACAAATAAACAAAAAACCCAAAGACAAAAAACACTGGTCCTACCAAAAGTCACTTCAAATAACTAGGATAAGTTTAATGTGAAGATATTTAACTATTTCCATCACTACTAAAGGGTGGTAGCATCCCTGAAGATGGCCCCTTAATGATTCTTGCCTTTTCCTATTCATATCATGGGTCATACTTTCTTCTTGGCTGAACTTAGTAACCCACTTTTAATTAATCCTACATGACAAAAATGATGAGTGTCAGATCCAAAATACAGCTTCTACCCTTCTTATGTTCTCTGCTTCTCTCAGTCCTGCTACCTATGGCAAGCCAGCATTGTCACATGATGAGCAGGGTTAGATGCACACTTCACACAGGCAGTCCCTCAGGAGACTGCAACCGTGGCTGCCCTGACTGGTATGCGAGGCACTCTCAGGAGGTACCTCACTGAGCTGCACTAGACTTCTCATTCATAGAAACCTTGGGGTAATAATGATTATGACAGAAAGCTGCTAGCTTCTGAGTTAATTTGTTATACTGCAACAGAAAATGAATATAAAAGATGTCCAGGACAGGTCTAGACCCCAACACAAACACAGGGACAAAGAAGTACAAATATCTCAATTAAAGGTCCTAAAAATGTGAAAAAGTATGGATTGATAGAACCAAAATGAGAGGAAGAACTCTAAATGAATAAAGGAATCCAATCAGTTTAAATCCATCTTATTTGTAATTCAGCTCTGTAAACTAGACACTCAATGAGGAACTACTTAACATACACCCAGTTGGCCAAAAGTATAAGCCTATATGGTAATGGAGCGGTGGCTCAGAGGTTAAGAGCACTACTTGCTCCTCCAGTGGACCCAGGTTCAATTCCCAGGATCCACGTGTTGGCTCACAATCATCCTGAACTCCAGTAGCAGGGGATCTGACACCCTTATGTGGCTTCTGCAGGAATTAGATGCATAGACATACATGTAGGCAAAACACTAATATACACAAACTATAATAAAATTTAAAGAGTAAGTCTAAGTATATGAAATGTGGGTGAGGTTGTGGAGGGGCCAGGACACAGCAACACTGCTGCTCTCCATTCACACCGCACTTCAGGAACCAATGTTCCTGTGCATTATTCACGCCAGAGGAAGTGATGCAGGTAAGTGGCAGCCTCACTTCTCCTATGAGTCAGGTGAGGTAAGTTACAAGGTCCAGCAGGATGCTGGCTAGTGCTTAGGGTGGCCAAAGGCAGAAATGGCCCCAGGAGTTGGTACCAAGGTAGGCAGAGTCAGACTTCCTGAGAACACCAACTCTCCATTTTCCTTAGCACGTTTCTTTCCCTTCCGAGGCCCCAGCAACTAACCTGCCTCTTCTTCGGTGCTTTTCTTTTGCCACCTTCAGCTCCTAAATTTCTAACTTCCAGTTTTAAAAAAGTGGAGCTCATAGGCCACAAATGGGTCTCACTGGATTAGAATCTCCTCAGCTGTCTGCCTTTCTGGAAGACCTCAAAGAGAACCATTTCCCCATCCTTTGCAGTTTCTGTGCCTGCATCCAGCTTCCACGTCAAGATCTTCATCACCTTGGCTCCTGGTTCTCCTGTTTGCCACTCACTTTGAAAAAACCCTTGTGATTATATTGGGCCCATTAGAGAAAATCATTTTAAGGTTAGAATATTAGCAATTTTGATTTAAGCAGAAACTTTTAATTAGTTCCTGACATGTAACCTAACATAGTCACTAATTGGATGGTCAGAGTTTCTGTTGCTGAGACATAACAAAAAAGCAAGCTGGAGAGGAAAGGGTTTTTGTGGCTTACACTTCCAAATTGATGTTCATCATAGAAGGAAGTCAGGACAGGAACTCAAACAGGGCAGAAAGCTGGAGGCAGGAGCTGATGCAGAGGCTGTGGCAGAGTGCTGCTTACTGGCTTGCTACCCATAGCTTGCTCAGCCTGCTTTTTTATAGACCCCCAGGACCTCCAGCCCAAGGATGGCACCATGCACAATGTGCTGGGCCCACCCACCCACCCCATCAATCACTAATGAAGAATTTGCCTTTTGGCAGATCTTATGGAGGCATTTTCTCAGTTTAGGCTCCCTCCTTTCAGATTACTCTAGCTTGTACCAAGGTGGCATAAGACCAATGAGCACAGTGGGGTAGATACCTTTAGGACTATCATGCTGCCCACTGCAGGATGCAACCATGAGAATACAGTTAAAAAGTGGCTGACCAATGTAGAAAACAGAGAAGAAACAGAGACGTAAACATCTTTTTGGATCCCCATTCACAACTTGTCACATTTTAAATGTGGAGTGGTTCTCAACCTGTAAGTCATGATCCCTTTGGGGGTTAAAGGACCCTTTCTCAGGGGTCACCTAAGAGTATCCAAACACACAAATATTTACATTATAGTTCATAAGACAGTATGAAGTAGCAACAAAAATAATTTTATGGTTGGAAGGGGTCAGGCACCAAAACATGAAGAACTGTATTAAGTGTCTGTAGCATTAGGAAGGTTGAGAACCACTATGCCAGAGTAAAGACTATCCCTTCATTAGTCTCCCAATGTTAATGGTAACAAATGGCAACAATCTATCTAACTGCCTTACAACCACACACACTTAACATTTCCTACTCAAAACAGAAACAAAAACAAAAAACCAGTAAGAATAGATAAACTAATAAAAAGTAAAAAATAAAAATAAAACAGTGAGAAGGCTCCTTCTATTAATGTTCAGATTGCTTTTGAGTTCTATAGACGTCAGAAAACAAAGCATTATAGAGCCAGATGTATTACAGCTAAGGCTGGAGCAGAACGTGTTTTCTTATGGGCTATAGAAAGGAAGCGGGGATGTGCCAATCACGTGTGCCAAGGTTCCTAGCTTTGGTAGATTGAATATGTGATAGTTCCTACTCTTCATTTTCTGTATATCTGCCTTCTGTGGCATCACTTTGCAGTGTGCTCTGTTGACCAGGTGACTTTCTTGGCCAATCAACCATGCAAGCAGAAGCCTAAGGCCACTTGTATATGCCCATTTGCTGTTCTTGTTCCTCTGCCTTTACTGTGTGAACCATTGCCATGGTCTTTTGGGGGGTTAAGACCTGGAGGACAAAACTGATTCATCTAAATAGCTTTCGCTGAGTACATCTGAGCTATCAATGTCCAATAAAACCTCTAGGCATGTCACCAGAACCCCACTGGGGTTTGAAGAACTGCACGTCACTATCCTACAGTTCGCACAGATATGTGTGTGATCCCTGCAGAGGTCAGTGAGGCCTTACTGAGGTTTTGTGGTTGTTTGGGAGGGGCATTTACAGCAGCAACAAGAGCTGTTGATAGAAAATGTCCATATGTTTGGTCTAGCAGTGTTCTGAATAAGGGCTATGCGTGTATCTCTTGAACACCTACATTTAACCGCGTGTACTCTGTGGCAGGTACCTTGTGATCAAGAAGACAAACGCAAATTAAGAAAAGTCCTAGAACTCATGAACCTTCCATTTTAGGGACTGGAAACAGATACAAGTTCTTTGACATGTCCAATGGTAAAATATGTTATGGAGAAAACTAGCAACCCACATTGAGATAGGTGGCGGGTGGGTAGTCACATAAACAGTAGCCTGGGGTGACTTTGCTGATAGAGTAGTGTTTCAGCAGAGACTGAATGACAGAAGATGGCAGACACCTTTTTTATTATCTACTGAGAAATACTCTACCAGCAGAGGGACTAGCAGGTCTAAGCCCTCCCAAAGGGTACTCCAGGTCCTTTCATGTCAAAGGGCAGCAGGCAGGACCACTGTGGCTAGACCAGTGTTCATAAGAGGAGAAAAGTAAAGGTCTCAGACATGTGGGATGCTGGCTGCTGTTGGCTTTTACCCCAAAACCCTAAGGTTATTTCTATTTTAATGTGTAAAATCAAACTGACAATTTAGCCATTTTGAATGCAGTGTTCCATGGCACCCATTATATTTGCTATGCTTACTTAGTTGTGCAGTTGTTACTATTTCTAATAATCTCTGTCCCCACTGTGCTGCCCATCCTCACCGGGGGGCAGAATGGCCATAACCTTGCCTATTCCACACACCTCAGGTAAGGGGACTAATAGCATTTGTCACATTTTGGTCTGTCTTATTTCACTTCAAACTCAGCGTTTACACATGCTGTTACATATGTGAGGAATTAATTTACTTTCATGGCTGAATGGAGTTCTCTTGTGCCACATATTACATTTTGTCCATACATGTATGGATTAGGAGGTGAGTGGCAGCTCCTTCTTCTTGTGACTAATCCTAGAATGAGTAATAGAATCTGAATCTATCAAATTCTTTTGGGAATAGGAAACCGAACAGGATTACAGGGTCCTGTGGGCCTGTGGATGGCTCTGACAAGGAGGACACAATCTGCCTGTGACCTGAGAGAGACAGGGAGATGACCAGGCCGGCTGTGATTCTGGAGGATAACGGTGCAGGGCAGGGAAAATTACTATGCAGGAGAATGCTCCAGAAAGACTCATGGATGACACTACACCATGGATGCTTTTGAGTCCTTTAGAGAAAGCAACCTTGGATGAAGAGCAACAGGAAAAAAAAAGTCACTCCATGTCACAGAAAAAGTGGGGGGGGGGCGTACAAATGCCACCGAGATTATTTATGTTCAGTAGCTACCCTTTACAAATGTGATTTCTGCTTATGCATCTGGTTAAACAGCAGAGGACCACATTCTGTTCTCGCTGCACACAAGTGATTATGGGAAAAGTTCTTTGAGCCATAGATGAGATCTTAGTGTCCTGACTAGGCCCCAAACAAACCTTCAGCTCCACACCATATGCATGGACTGCTTACTATGATCCAGGTATCAAGTACTCCCCATGCCTTAGCTCAGTCTACTGTAAAAACAAAACATAACGATGAATCAGGCCTTATCATTACTAATTTGTAGCTGAGAAAAGTACATAGAGTAGGGCAAATGCCCAAAGGATGATGGCACAATCTGAAAGGGTGAGGCCACAATGGCAAAGTCACCGCTGGCCCCAAGCTCATGGGCACACTGGCTGATTTTTTCTTTTTAAATACATGCCTGCACGTAGAAACCCTGATGAGCCAAGGGCCTGTGGGAGGAAAGCGCTCCTCCTGATAAAGGCTGCAATAGCTCTTTGCTGCTTGTGTTCTTTGGACTTCTCTCTCAAGAGGTGGCAAATCTGAAAGGCACTGTATCTAGTTTTCAGGTTGGCTTCCTACCAGATAACCACCCTAGATAACCAGCTGATGTGTGGCCCGAATATTTATGTTTCTTGGTAGTTTTATAAAATTGCATTTGGGAGATAGAGGGAAAGAAAAGAATTTGTCTCCCCAAAGCTCTTCACTGCAAACCATGTTAGAAAGCAGACATAGTATTTTGGCTATTTGTATTTGGCAACCGAGGCTGAGTATGACAGAAGATACAGGTTGTGTTTTTCACTAGTAGAATGAAGGGGGAAAAAAATCTAGAATTCATGGTGGAAGGCAGGCCCCTGCGCTGAGGTATTCATTCTTACAGTTCCCATGAAAGGAACTTAGCTTTACATGATCATTATCTGATTGAAAGGATCTTTTGCAATCTGTTTATCATGATGTCAAAAGGCTTCAAGGAGTGGACTGAGACACTGGGAGTTCCTGCTCAAAGAGCACATGAACATGCTGAGTGAAATGCAGAAGTGTATTGTGTACTCCCAAACTCTCTGCTTAGAGCAACTCACCCGCCCTACCCTGCACATCACTGAAAGCCAAGTGCATTCAACACATATGGGCTGAGGATGAACTGGAGGCAGCCATGCTACTATGGTCTGGAGATGAAATGACCACACCAGACCAGGCAGGACGGCCCTGCTCTTGAGAGCTGCCCTCACATAGGTCTCCAGCATTTCTTCCCAGTGTGTCTCTTGCCTTGTCGTGAAGAGTCAGTCACCAAATGACTGTATGGAACAATCTGATTCTCCAGAGCCCACTTAGTGTGGGCAGGAGGTGGCTGCTGTTGTGCCAGAAGACTGAGATGTCAGGGTCAAGCTATGCTGCAGCGCAGCGTAACCGATTCAGGAGGACCACGTTCTCTGTCTAACAGGCTTAGTGTAAACATTATCTTCATACTGAGCATTCCTTCCCTCTGACTTCCCTCTGCCCACAACTGCTTTGAGTGTGAAGGACATGAGACATGGCCCTGTGTGTTCAGGGTCCACTTATGATCCTCTCACACAGACACGTTCCTTCTTCGCTTACCCGAGTCCTTCTCACCTTCAAAGCCCAGCTCTGATCTCACGGCCATGAAACCTTCCAAGTAGAAGCTGAACCTCCTCTCCACACTGACAGTTCCCACTGTCAATTCTGTCCCTCCATTTCCCCACAAACCCTTCACAAGTGTCTTTTGTCCCCAGGGGCAAACGCAAGACTCAGCCTCCATAATTAGATGTAGCATGAGCGTTCGAAAGACTGAGGAAGCCAACAGGGCAAGGGGAGGCAGAACAAAGGCCACAGCGCTCACCAACAGCTCCGATGTAATTCTAGAAAACAACGAAGACTGCTTCCAGCTTCCAGAGAGTCTACAATCGGCCCAGCATCTGCCCTTCCCGCAATGCGCTCTGGCCCTCATACCTCTTCAAAGACTTTCCACCATGCTATGTTCAGATACTATGTAACTTAGCACTGGACGTGTCACATATTTGATTGACACATACCCACTGTTTTACTTACTAGAATAAAAACACCACTGACTGGGGACCATCTGAATAGCAGGCGACAGGTCTGGAGTTTGGAAGTCTAGATGAAGACCTGTCAGAGCTGCTTGCAAGTTCATATACAGTTGTTCCTTGCTGTGTCGTCATCAGGTATGATAGAAGATTCAAACCTGTTGTACTAGAGCCTCTGCCACCATAACCTGTGTTCCAAAGCCTGCACCCCTTTTATGGTGCTGATTGTTTCCACATAAGAATTTTGGGGAGACATAAACACTGAGACAAAGATTTCCCTTCCTAACTCTGTTTTTTTGTTTTGTTTTGAGACAAGGTTTCTCTGTGTACTCTTGGCCGTTCTGGACTCACATTGTAAACCAAGCTGGCCTCGAACTCAAAGCAATCCACCCTCCTTTGTCTCCTGAGTGCTGGGATTAAAGGTGTGTACCACCTTTCTAACTCTCTGAAAGGCAAGTCCATACCTAGACTTCTATATCCATGCAATGGATAACACAATGCTGAGCAGTTTTGGCATGTCAGAGTTGATGACAAAATGTTCATCCAAACCATTTTTGGATGGTAGGAAAAAGCACTAGTGATGCCAGACCCACAGGTATAAACTGCGATAGTCCCAGACAAACTAGACGCAGAGTCTCATTTAGTATTGGTAAATGGTCACTTAGTGGAAAGAGAAAAAGACATGTAGAGAAACAATGAATGACATGAAGATACAGGAAAGCTCTAGAAAGCTGAAACCCACTCACTACAGGGGATAGTGTTTTTAACGAGTTGCCTAGTTTCAGCCTTTGGGGGTGTGTTGGGGTGCTATTCCATTATTATGGATTAAGCATCAGGAAACTTCAAGATTCATAAGTTGCTGAATACAGCTTTTGATCTAACAAGGAAGCTTTTCCATCAAATGCTTTCCACATTCTGAATAGATTCACTTTACATTTGAGAAAAATCGTCCACAGATTGGGCAGTCATGTCATTGAGCTAGCTGAATTCGATTGACTGCTAACTTGAATGGATTATGAAAAGCTCAGAGCATTAGTGAAGGACACCTCTGGGTGTGGTTGCAAGGGTGTTTGCAGAGATGAACCCAGTGAATAAGGCCTGCCTGAACATGGGCAGTCCTATCACTTGGGGGGGGGGGGTGTCCAGGCTGCATAAAAAGAGCAGAATGTGAGCTGAGCACCAGTATCGCTTCCACTCTTTCTTGGTCTACCCAGATGTGAGCAAGTAGCTTCCCATTTCTGCTGCCAAAGCCATCAGCTACTCCTGCCTCCTTGTCATGATGGAATGTAGCTTAAAGCCAAAGTAAGCCCTACCTTCCTTGTGATTTCTTGTTAGGTATTCAGTGACAGCCATGGGGCTAGTGTACCTCTTTAAGGCTGCCTCCCTCATTCTATTCCCAGCTCACCAGAGTCACAAGAGAACAGCATAACAACCCTAACAGCCAGTCCAAAATCTCTGCCGAGGTCCAGGCCACTGTCCTTGCTTATGTCTCTAATATCAAGTCCACTGCCCAGATGTGGTCAGTGAAGACGGAGACATAAGCAGTCAGGTGGCAACTGCATGCCATATGTATGAGCAATTCAGGCTCAGGTGCCTGATTTTTGCTCTTGAACGCAGCCTCCCTAGCTCTGGCATCTGTCATTGTTTTTGTCTCACTTCACAACCCTGTCTCCACTATCCCAGTGGGACAAAGGATAGAGGATATATGTGTGAGCGCACATGCATGTGCATTACATTTCACTACAGGAGACTTTTTGTCATTGTCCTCAGAAAGGCTGAGAACACTTTTCATGGTACTCAGGTGCCCTACTCCAGGCTACAGTAACAACCCAAGGCATTGCAAGCCTCAAGGCTAGGCACATAGTAGAGGCTCAAAATTGGTAGCTGCTATTATTATTATTGAGGCACAATTAGTCCCTTGATGCCATGCTGCAACTCTCCTCTGTATGCCCAGCTCCAACCCTCAGGAGGAAGAAAATTATCATCGCTGATTGCACAATTAGGGGTGCAAGTGAAATGAAAGCTAATTGTTCAGCATCAGCTTGGCTGATGATGCTTTGAATGGTACTCAGATTGGTACACGGAAGGTATCGTAAACATATTCTACACAGTTTCAACTGACATAATCTATACTAGTTAAGCAGTGTCCAAACACAGCTCAGAAGAAGTGTGGAGTAGCAGCTATGCATCCAGTCTGTACAACTCATATGAGTCTGCAAAAGAAACTGATGAGATGCGATACGGAAGAGAGCAATGCACAAGGTATTACATGTACTATGGTCTTAACTGTCTGTGACACCAGTTTAACACTTGGGCAATAAAGAACTCAGTCTTGCATGGTTTAAAGCAGAAAAAAGAAAATGAACTGGAAAAACATCTTGGGATTATAGTCAACATCTTAGGGGTGGAGGGAGAATAGGAAGGAACACACCCTCATTTGCTCCTAACACGGTTAGCTGATCTGTTTGAAATGAGATCCACTTTCAACTGTTTTAACTTAATTATTAAGCCATTTCTTAACCTTGTGAACGAAGTTTTCATGTGCTTTCAAATCTGGCCCTGAACTAATAGCCTCTTTCACTTCAGTGGTTTTGGAAATGAACGTTAGACGGGAAGGAAAGCATTTAAACAGTGGTTTTTTTCTGAGGGTCAAAGCTGTGAAAACACAGTATAGTTTGTACATAAAATTCAGTTCATCTGATGGTCTTGCTGGCCCTTTGTCAGGTAATGAGGCAAGCACAGCGCCCTAAAATGCCTGCTTTCTTACCAAGAGTGGCTACAGGATTAGAGCTGAGCTCTCTTGTTTACTCAAGTGAGCCACGCATGCCATAGTATTGTGGGTAGCGGTCAGAGGACAGCTTTCAGGCATTAGTTCTCTTCATCCATCATTTGGGTCTCTGGGACCTACCTCAGGTGGTCAGGCTTGGTGGTAGGTGCTTTCATTTACTGAGCCATCTCACAAGCCCATCTGTGGTTCTGTGTTAATGTCATTCTCATTATAGTCTGTTAAGGTGACCCGCTTTTCGCTGCCATTTTCAAAGAAGTCAGTGGTTAATGGGTGCATTAGAAATTATAGACTAGTATGTAATTTTTATTGTCAGTCAAAGTAAGATCATGCCTTAAATTGCAATGATGCTGCTGCTTCTGCTCCTAGTAAAGTGGCACTGTTTACTGTGCTAAGCCTTTTCTGTTACCTCTTTAAAACAGGTGCTGCTGTGTGTCTCATAAGCAGAGACCTGGGCTGGTGACATTCTTTCAGTTCCTACTGTTTATAAGAGGTGGAACAAGGATGTAAACGCAGGTTATCAGAATCCTGAATGCATGCTCTGAATTGCTATACTATACTGTATAACAAAAGCCAATGTAAGCAAAGTAATTTAAAGAAGTCTACAGTGAAAATAAAGTCCAGGAAAGTGTTCTTATGCTTACTAAATTCACATACGCACCATGTCCATCCCTAAGTCCACATTATCCACTTTAATCTTCTCTGAATGAAGTAGTAACTGCACTCTTTAGAGGCACTGGGATCCTGCAACAGTATTGCAGGAATTGTCACTGTCATTTGACCCAAACCTACCAGACCACAAGCTCTCTTGGCCTTTCACAAGTGGCCTACCTTGTTCTTAAAGCAATTCTACCAGCATGAAAGAAGTTAACAAAAGAGTAAATCTTTGCAATAAAACCAACTATTTGTAAGCTTAAAATTCAGGAGAAAATGTTTCTGCCAAACATGGCCTAGCTGACTTCTTAGTATTAATGTGAGAACTGGTAAGATCAAGTGTTGTGAGTGAGGCGAGTCACACAAGCCTCCATAGGGGCCATCCGCAGCTCTGCTTCTCTCATCATGGAAGCCAATGCTCTGTGACTGAGTACACAAAAGGTGACTAGTGCCATCCACTTCCTCATCATTTTCTGCCTCTTCTTCCTTCTCTTTTTGGATCCAGGGAGCTTAGTCTGCTATAGAAAGAGGAACTCCTGACCAGAAGTTATCAAATAAGACGCCTACAATATAAAGAGAATGGAGCTGAGCATTAAAGCACTTGTCTTCACACCGGGATAGTCTACAGCAAAACTACGAGATGACATGGTTCTAAGTGAACTGGAACATTGCTGATGGAACAGCAGTGTGTGCACGCAAACACACACACACACACACACACACACACACACACACACACACACACACACACACACACACACTAGCTCCTCAAAAAATCAGAAACCGAGTTACTATGTGATCTAGAGGAGAGACTTAAGCAGACATTTGTGCACCATGCTGCCAGGAAGCACTTAATGGCAGCATTTCAAGTGTGTTCAGTTGGAAGACTGAGCAGAGGAAATGTCGTAGAGTATTACTCAGCATTCAATGAAACAAGGAAATGTCACTCAGCTTTTGTGGGGTTGACATCTGGCACAATATGGATGAAATTTGAGGACATCATGCAAGTCATAAAAAGGCAATGGCAGTACGATGCCACTTTCATCAGTCACATCTAGTTATTAGTCATGGGGACAGAGAGATCAGAAGTTGCAAGGGATTAGCAGAGGAGCAGAAGTGGAGTTATTGCTTAATAAGATAGAGTTATAGTTTTTAGAACATTAAAGGGAGCCCTGGAAACTGGTTGCAGAACAATGTGACACTATTAAAATTGTTGTAGTGGGAAATTTATTCATTTCCATTTCCTTTCTCCTTCCTTCTTTCTTTTTCTCTTTCCTTTCTTATATCCATCCATCTATCATCCACTTATCTTTCATCCATCCATCTATTATCCATCCATTGCTAGATACTTAAACCAGGACCTTCTGCATGGGAGATAAGTGCTCTATCACAGAGCTATACCCCTAGCCTTATTTTAATTTTTTCAGATAGGGTCTTAGAAAATTGTCCAGGCTGGCCCTGAACATACTACATAGCCTAGGCAGGCCTTGAACTTATGGTCCTCTTGTCTCAGCCTCCTATGTAGTTGGGATTACAGGCCTGTGCCACCAGGCCTGGCCAAATTGCAAATATAAAAAAATTATGTGTATGGTGTTTTGCCTGCATATATGTCTATGCACTAGGTGTATGCCTGGTACCTACAGAGGACAGAAGAGGATGTCAGATATCCTGGTGCTGTAGTTGCTGATTGTTATGATCTGCTACATGGTGCTGGGAATTGAAACTCTGGAGTGGGTTCTCTCAAAGAGCAGCCAGTGTTTTTAACCACTGAGCCATCATCTCTCTAGCCCCACAGATTTTATGTTGGTCTTGAAATTGGTAAGACCTGATGGAAAAAGTGGCTCCTGTTTTCCTCTACCTTATTTTTCTCTTTTCATGAGTTATTTATTACTCTACTGGTGTTTTGGTTCCTTAACTGTAAAGTCTGGATGGTAACATACCCTATCATGATGATATGAATACGTGTAAATACTTAGCATGCCCCTTGGTCCATGATAATCATTCCCTAAATGTTGGCTTGAGACCGTGGCAGAAGGCACAGAGAACTTAGTCATTGGTAAAGAAGGATCATTATTTTGAGATTTTATAATGGAACATGATTATGTTTTTAAAAGGATTTTTTTTCCAGTGCTGGGGATATAGCTTAGTGGGATAAAGGGCCTAGCATACCAGAGGCTGTGAAGTCAATTCCGAGCACTAACTAAAATGAGGTGCTGAAGGCACACATAACTGAAATTCCAGAAAACCCAGAGGTGGAGCCTGGGGGATCAGGACTCAGAGCTCATGTTCGACCTTGGCCAGTTGCCACCTGGCCTATACTATACTCTGTCCCAGGATGACAAAAGAAAAGTTAGGCCCTAAAAAGGTCTTCCTCTTTTAAGGTTGTTTACTGATATGATTCTAGATAAAATGATAAATAGAATTTCCTTACAAATAATCAGGGTAGGAGATAGATGGACACTTAATAACACAGATAGTGTAAGATTGGCTATAAGGTGACAACCGTCCAAGGTGGGTAATCATGGGAATGTTGGTGACAATGCTCTGCTATTGTTAGATGTGCTTGAAATTCCCTCTAAGCAGATTTTAATATGGCTTTTAAAACAAACTTTGACCCCACTCTTGGATGACGAATCACAGATAATTTTTCACTCTATCAAATGTTTGTAGAGTTGCACACCTCACTATGCTTGTCTACCCGTGTTTCCATTTTCCTTGCTGCTTGTGTCAGGATCTCCCTGTGTAGCTCAGGCTGCCCTTAAACTTACAGTGATCCTCTTGTATCACTTCCAAAGTTTTGGGATAACAAGTGGATGGCACCATGCCCAAAGGTTTCTTTTTGATGTCCACCTGCAGTTTCTACACCTGGTATGAGGAAAGCTGTGTATGATTACATTAAAATATTACAATTGTTTCCTTTTCGCATCAGATACTCCTCTCTAGCTTGAGAACTATTTTCTTGGGAAGTAGGTCTTAAATTTTAATGTTTAAGTGTTACCAAGAAGCTTGCAAAAAAAAAAAAAAAAAAAAGGAAAAGAAAAAAAAGAAAAGAAAAGAAAAGAAAAGATTATATGTAGGTAGAACACATATGATATGAATGTAGAGACAAGGACCACTACAGCTGGAAAGATTTAAGCAGAGATAGCAGAAGGTAGAGGAAAGAAGGGAGTAGAAGGTTTAACCAAAATTAAGGATACATTTAAAAAACCATATAAAAACTACTCTTTTGTAAGCTATTGTATCTTAAAATATAATCAAAATACTTTGAAGCATGGTTCCTTCCAAGCGTTCATAATGCTGCTTCCAGACTCAGTACAAGGTATGGGATATTACACTATGAGTTGAGTTGTTGATCAGAAAGGACCTAGACACCTCTCCCCAAAATACAGACCCTTAATTACCCACTGGAACTAGATAAGACCCTATTGCTGAAGACACCATGTAATTTGGTTTCAGGTCCTAGAGAAATCTTGAACTGAACTGGAAGAGTCTTCCTTGCTGGCTAGCTTTCACATTACTGGAAGGTGCTATGTAGGCTGCTGGAGGAGAAAAGTCATTAATGGCCTTATCCAGCTATAGACCCCATGATCTATGATACCAACCAACTAGGCAAGATGTGCTCACTGGTGCAATAGTGGCATGACTGAGGCAGTAACCAACAACTTGTGATTATTTAAGGCAGGAAAAAAATTCATGTCTGTTATTTTAAGCCTAGTTAAATAACATCAAAAACAACCCATGGCTTGGGAGGTCATAGGCCTTAAAGGGTAGGGGGATGACCTATAGTTGTTGTTTTGCTAATGAACATGGTGCTCAACTGCCTTCTAAACATTTCTATTTATATTCAGAGATTAGTGTTATTCTCAGCTTTGGTCAGAGTAGCATCTGTTTGTAACAAGGGATGATTAATGCAGAGGCTCACAACTAGTCAAAGTATTGAGAATAAATGACCTTTGAGTACCCAGCCCTAGTAGGACATCTTTATCATGCTCTCCAAGGTTCGGAGAGTATCACTGCAGAAAAGACAGAAGAAGAACTATGGCTCTCTTTCTTGGACATGGCATATTGTAGTGGTGGCTATTTGTACAAGACTGGGCAGTCAGTATTTCATATTTATGAGGAAGGGGTTCATTAGGTCCCATCCCTTCCTAAGGAGCATATTCCTCAGTAATGTGGGCACTGATAAGTTGTCCTTGCTCAAATAAATAGTTCCTATTTATGCTCATGCAAGCAACCCTAATTAAATGCAAAGGGATGGCCCACTCCACATGTGAACTGTATGATTGTAGGAAGGTAACTCTTTGGAAAGAAGATGTTTAGAGGAAGGAGGTAATATTGTAGGTACAACATAGGCAGTGTTTTATATGTTTATATATGTATATGAAATAGTAAAAAAGTGAAAATTTAAAGCATGCGTCATGCTGGTACATCCTAGTTCTTGAAAAAGAAGTGCTGTGAGTTCTGGGCCAGTTCTGGGTACATAGCTTCCAGAGGAGCTAGATTACACAATGTGGCCTGATCTCAAAAACCAGGGCAAGACAAAACAACTCCACACCCCTAAAAATACTTCAGTGAATCACTTCCAGAGTTCCTGACTTAGGAGGCTGGGGAGGGGGTGAGTGTAGGATTTGTGTTCTTTCATAGTTCAGAGATGCTAGCACTGTGAGCATGGGGACCAACCACAGTGAAGAGTGATTGTCTTAGAATACATCCTTAGAATACCACCCTCTCCTCCGACACAAGATCAAAGTCCCCTGGCATAGCTGTTCTACAGAAAAGGTCAGTCTGGGCTTCATTTGATTTACAATAGTCTCAGAGTTCAGATACCTTCACTTAAATTATTTCCTAACATTTTCTAAATTAACCATACTTCCTCAGCCTATTTCTTAAGTTGTGGGTGGCATTTGACTCCCATCTTCCCTAAAAATAGTCAGGGTAATTGTGTCTCTTTACATTTCTCTCCTCCTCCACATCTTTAATAAATCTGGAAAGAGGAGGATCGACAGCCTACGACATTGCTAACTGTCTTGATCGTGGACACCTATAAGCCTCGCTTCTGAGGGAGCTGAAGCCGAATGGGGGGAGGCCGGACTCCGCGATGGATCAAGACCTTGTCTCAAAATAAAATTTATAAAGGTGATTGGAACTTTGCATCATATATAGGAGGCCCTAGGTCCAATTCCCAGTGCTTCAAAGAAGGATGAGGAGGAGAAGAGAAAGAGGTTTCTCTCTGTTCTTTTCCAAGAAAATTTAATTTCTTAGAGACACCAACTCTATTGTTGCTCTTTCCACCATGCCCAGGGGATCTAATCATCATTTAAAGTAATCAAAGTTCTTGATTTTTATTAATATTTAAGGAATTCTAAGTTCTTACACAAAATAGGATTAAGCCTCCTCTGTCAAGTGAGATTTTTTTAAATCACTGATTAGTAGAGACAGGAGGGTCTTTAGTCCTTACTGTACATCACCATGTTGGATGTGAGGCAATCAGGGTTTGGAGAGCCCGGCGATATACAGAGGGCCAACAAGTCAATTAACGAAATAGAACCCTATATAGCTGACCTCTTACCCCCTGGCCTAGACTGTGTCCCTAAACAGCTGTCCCTCTCACCAGCTCCACTGGAGGATGTCAGTGGGGCCTGGCATGCAATGGAATAATCCCAAAGCACAGGGCTGAACATCTAAAACATGGCCAGAGAGATGGCTTAGCAGTTAAGAACGCTTCCTGCCTTTTCAGAAAACTTGAGTTTGGGTTCTAGCACCCATATTAGGTAGCTCACAGGGGATCCAATGCTCACGTTGGGCTTCCTCAGGCTCCTGCACTCCCATACACATAAACTCATGCAGGCGCTCAATTGTGTACAAATGAAAAACAAAAAGCAGCCATGAAGACAGTGAAATTATCAATTAGGGGAAGGCATTTATTATTGAAAATAACTTCTGGCACAGTAACTTGATTCTGATGCTTTGGGTTTGTCTTCCCACACCTTCTGGTTTTTGAGGCGGAGTCTTAGGTGTTCAGCCAAGGATGCCCTTGACCTGATCTTTCTGCTACACCTCCCCAGTGTTGAGATTGCAGGCAGCATGCTATTCCTGTTTTGTTTAGGTTTCTTTACAAAGTGTGTAGGAAATGATTATTCTAGAAAAAAAAATCTAAGAAAAAGCCTAGGAAGTTCAGATAGTTACAAATTCTGTGAGCATTGGCTCTCTGACATCATCCCAGCAGAAATACCCAACCCTGCCAAAGACAACAAGATCCCATTATTATGGCTAAAATAATCAACAACATCAACAAAACGGAGATGTTTTTCCTGAAGTCTCTTCACAAGATTGGGGAGAAGACAAAAACCATGTGTAATTGGTGTAAGGAAACTTACCAGCTGTTTCATTCCCACTTAATAGGTAAAACTACAGCTCTGAGCAGATTAGATCCAGGGTGTACTGATAGAGCCAGGTGTAAACCCAGGTCCCTGTCTCAAACTCCAACCACACAGAGCTAGATGCTTCCCTAAACAAATTCCAGAGCCTTTACTGCTGTCAAGGAGCTCAATGTGCCTGAGATGTGGTTGTAACGTCTACTGGATGCTGGAAAGGCCCTTAACTACTACTATGCTTCCTTCCTGCTTGCTTTAGTTCTCCCATTAAAGAACACAGTGTAATAACAGAACAGATTCACTAGCAAAGCCTTCTGGTCCTGGCACGTTGGGCATATGTTTAAAGATGGAAAAGTATAAATAAAGAGTAAAAGAAAAACAATGATGCAAGGAAGAGCTGCATGATGTTTCCCTTAACAGGACTCCCATTGGGATCCTTACTTGCAGTTTCATGCATGTAGAAGATTCCATTTCTCTAAGCCCAGAGAGCCGGGAGCCACATGACCCTCTGTCCTGTCCTGTGCAAAGGCCGGCTGGTAGCTGGACTTTTTAGACTTTTAGAAAGCACAGATGTGCAAGAACAGTAGAAGGGGCTGCTTTTTCTTGTTCATGGATTGCTAGTAAACAAACAGGTTTAAGAACATGAGCCCTTATAAGAGATACAACTGTAAGAACTAAACCAGACAGGGTCATTAAAAATATTTCTGACTTTTGTTGTAAAATTCTTTCAACTACAATTACTGAAAATGAACCTTATAGGGCTGGAGAACTAGCACAGTGATAGAGGGGTTTCCTGACATACGTGAGGCCATGAGTTCAAGACCTAGAATGGCAGATAGAGAAAAATAACCTCTTAAGGCAACTCTACAGGTTAGCTACTTTTCTTGAAATAATCCAAGTAATCTAGACATCTAATTGCAATGCTAGACTACTGTTGCTTCCAGGCCATTCTCTCCAACTCCCAAATAAGATTATACAAAATAAAAACAAAAATAAAACTAAAATACCTCTCAAGCTTCAAACAAACATTAGTGATTTTATTTATCAACTTTTAACAAGTAGGTAGACTCAGACTGAGTATACTGGTATATGCCTATAATCCTAGCACTTGGGAGGTAAAGGCAGAAGGGTTAGGAGTTCGAGGTCACCTTCAGCTACAAAATGAGTTCAAGACTAATCTAGTGTACCTGAGACACTGTTTCAAAATAAAATAACATTAAATAAAATAAGATACTGGTATGAGATAGCTCAGTCGAGGAAAGTATTTGCTGTACATCCCTAATAATCTGGGTTTAATTCCTGGATTTCACAGTGGAAGAAGAGAACCAATTCCTCAGAGTTATCCTCTGACCTCCACATACGTATACACACACACACACACACACACACACACACACACACACACACACACTGATGACAATAATAATGATAATAATAATTCTACAGTGTGTATACCTAAAAGAAGAAAGATGGCATGGTTTTGATACATACTAATCCATACCCCTCTGCTGTGGGCCAGACACCACGTGTGGGTGCCCTCCTATGTAACAGCCAAGCACAGGCAAGGTACCATTCTTGCTGGATCTGAGTTCAGCATCATCAGTAAAGACAGAGGTAGAGGTAACCAGCTTGCCACTATTACTGAAGTAAAGCTGTACTTCTGTTATTTTAATTAAGACGTCTTTACCATTCATTTGAAGTAAGAACTCCAGAGGAAAATGATCTAGGAATTGCATTGGGCGATAAGTATCAGTTATCTTTTTTTCTGTATTCGAACTCATTGCTATATACTTTTGTGGGAGGGGGATATTTAACAATTGTGTTGAAGAAAGGACATCAAATGATGCTTAGAAATGTGATACACATTTTCATTTCACACTCCATCAGGTTTTACAACTGTAGCTCAATGAAATGTGTGAGAAAGGTTGGCAAACAGCCATATTTACCAAGGTATAAAACACGGGCCAGGTTACTTTTTTATAGAATGAAAAAAAAAGTTTAATTTTCACTCTAGGACTCAAGTATACACCCAGCTCATGCTAGTATGAGGTGCTACAAGCACACGTACGCCACAGCTTAGTGTGCGTCCACCTGTAGGCTTCGACTGTGTTATAAGCAGCTTTGTCTGCAGGGAACTATGTGGTCCTCATAGCCTTCCCTTCAGGACCAATGATACAGAACCAGATCTGTTCATCCTTGGTGTGACATCTCTTACCTATGATTGGCTTTTTGCCTTCTGCTTGTGGCCTGGAAAAGGAAGTAGTCTATTTCCTTTATGGGCATAGAAGCAAAAGTCTAGTCATCAGCAAAGGCGCCCCTGTACATCCAGATCTCCTCTGTCAGAGAGCAAGGAGCAAAGCCTTGCATGTCCTTAAAAAGGGGGACTGGTAAGTGATCGCAGACTTACCTTTGTCAAACCCGACACTTCTCCCTTGGCCAGTGGCTTGCTGATAGATGGTGTATAGACTTTGGTGTCTGATATTGGCTGTCCTTTCAAAAAGTGTTTTCCTGATTCATAAATGTCTACTTCAACCATTTTCCCCATGAATACAGGGTTCTTGGGCACTAAAACCTTAAAACAGAAATTAGAGTTTTTAACATCAGCCTTATTTTACAGTAGTTCTAGGTTATAGAAAAATAGCACAGGAAGGCTTCTTGCTCCCCACTCCATGCTCCCCATCATTAACATCTCACATTAGGATGGTGAGTTTGTGACCATGAAGAATGAAAGGTGATTTGCCACTATCACCTATGTCCACACTTAATTCAGATGCTCTGGGATCCCATTACAGCCAACTCTATTTCCTGGCTGCTCAAGGATTTGGAGCCCTGGAGAGTGGTAAGGCTTTTCTGGGAGAAGCCGAAGGGCTGCAGACCCACTGCCTCCATCACCAGATGCCAGCTGTCCTAAAGCACAATGACAGGAAGCCTGGGAAATTCCCAACAGGCAGCCAACCACTTCTGGACAGGCCTTGCCCTTGCCTGTCATGCATAATGAAGAAAACGTATTCAAAAATGATGAAAGCAAGCTGGGCACGGTGGTGCATGCCTGCAATCCCAGCACCCTGGTAGGCAGAAAAAAATTAGGAAAGCCTCACACTTCCAATACCTCCCAAGTTAGCTGCCAGAAAAAAATGGTTCAGTAGATGCTGCAAATGAAAGCATGTGTGTGTGTACACGCGCGTGTACACGCACACGCACTCAAAAGGGTAGGAAGAAGGTCATTTCCAAGCAGTTCTTTCAGCAATAGCACATTGGTGTTTGCCTAAATGTCTCCTGTGGCTAATTCTTGCCATTCATGCCTTTTGTTATTAGTCTCCTGAGTCAATCTCTGTACAGAAGCAGCCACTCTGAAGGCTACATTGGCTGGCTCACAGGGAACTGTCAAATGGCTCTTTCTAGAAAGAGACCTCAGCAAGTGTCTCTTCTCTTGGTGGGGACTTAAAGGTAGTTTGTATGCATTCTATCCCCTCATACCTCGGCTTTAGTCCTGTAGTTACTTGCCAACCTCTTCAAGTCAGGGTCCAACACAAACAGGCCAGTTCTAAACCAGCAATACTTTAATATTTTGACACAATCTTATTTAGAAAAATAAAAGCTATGGCTTCATTCAAAGGCTTAATTATAGAGACAGGGGGGGAAAAGAGGTCAGGGAAGGGCCTGCAGTTACATAGCCATGTCCCTGAGAAGCCACACGAGGTGTTGGTTCTTGAGGTTGGTTTTTCTGATCACTGCACACTCAGCTTCATCTAAGGACAGGGAAAAGGTCACCTGGAGGGTGCCTGACTCATGGCAAGCAGGATAACCGAAAGAGCATTAGTATTAGGCCCTTTAAATGAATTTTCATAAAGTAAGAAAATCCTTAGTCCAAACTGTACATAGACATTTTCGTGCCATTCCTAGGGAATATAAGCTTTCTTGATCTGCTGCCTTGACCTGAATGAAGGGCTCAGTGTTTCTTGTTGCCCCCGCCCTTGGGTTTTAATAATTGGAAAAAACCCAACTGCCTTCCACTGGAGGAAACAGCTAATGAGGCATGCCATTGCCTTTAAAATGAAGGGAAAAGGTTCCCTGCTGAGGCACAAACCCAGATGGCAACAGACAGGAGAGGGAACAGGCGACCAAATACCTCGGGGCTCTCCCCAGGGCTGAGCAGATGGTTGGCTAGCATAAAAAAATGGCTCTTTCTGAGATGGGAACAGGAAGAGGTTCAGTTTAAAGGTGAGGCCCAGGGTGGCTCTCTCCTCAGCTTCAGTCTTCTCTGGGTCTGCAGCAAGTGTGCCTACTTGGGTCTGGAGGGGTCCAACCTAGGACCTGCTGCCCAGGTTGATAGTGTTTCATGTGGTAAGCAGTAGGGAGGCCTCTTCACTGCTTTCTACCTTGAGTAGTCGTTTTCCTGGGCCAGCCTTATCTGGAGTGCCCACGTAGTACTTAATCCCCAAATTCCAATTCCAGTCATGACACAGAGAAAGAGGAAAAAAAAAACCCACTTCTCTTCTGATGAGAAAGAACGTAAGTATAGAAAACCCCATTTGACTTTAAAGAAAATTAATAGGACGGGCTCAGAACCATCTGTGGCCATCCCACGCCACTCAGAGTGTCTCCTAGGACACATTTCCCATTTGTCCTCCCTGGTCCATCCAGGAAACACTCTGTGAGTCACTTCTGACATGGTTTCCCTGCGCTGTGGAAGTGAGGCCCAGGTGCTGACAGAAGTCAGGTCTAAGCATCCTTCTATCATGGCTGTGTTTGGTTAATGGGCTGATATTTTTGGTTTCATTTAGTTTTTATAATTAAAAAATAAAATCTATTTTGCCAAAAAGGCTGGGAACAGAAGAGAAAAGGTCTACTCTTTGGATTCCACTCAGACTGAGGAAGCACTGTGGAGGCCTTGAGAGGGTGAGGGTCACCAGGGGTGACCTTCTTGCCAGCCTGCATTACCTGCTAGTGGGAGGGAACACTTAGCAATTCATGCTGATGTGCTTGGTGCATATACTCTTCCTGCTTTCTGAAGAGAATTTCCCCTCTCTATTGTTAGCTTCTTGGTTCCCGACTCCCAGAAGCCTAAGGCTGTCCTGTCCTTGGCTTGTAAGGCCTCACGTATACTCAGTGACAATTATTCTCTCCATGAATGCACTGTGAACCAGGTTCCCTCTGAGAATGCACGGTTAGCCTGCTAGCCTGGTTCCCTTCACTCATTCAAGCCTTTCCTCCTCTTGTCCCTTTTGCCTGAATTTTCAGAACTCATCCCACTTTGGAGAAGAAGTGAGCACTGGAGTGGATCTTACCTGCTCATAGAATCGATTGTGTGCAACGTAGAACTTGGAGTCAAAGGATTCTTCTGTTACTAGCACTTGCTGTCTTTCACCAATCTGTGCGGTGGGGAGAAGAAGAGACAAGGATAAAGAAGCAAGAATCTGAAAATAAGTATCAGCCCATACAGTGTCCTGGAACTGCTTCCTGAATTTGAAGTAGGCTGCAGATGGTCAGCTGCCTATCACACAGCACTGTGCATAACTCATTCAAATCTCTTGAAGACCATTAACTATGCAGGAATTAAAATTATCACAGCACAAACCCTTGTTGTTTTTTTATATGCCTATGAAACAACTTGATCAGATTTCTTTCTTTCACATAAGATATAACAAGAGCTTCTAAAATACACCAAGATCCAAATATCACTTTGTTACTTGCAACAAACTTGTACAACACGTCAGAACAAGCTGCTTCTAATCCAAATGCAGGAAAATATTTTGGCAATATGGTAGAATAGTAATAAACATTAATTTGAGTTATAAGGGATATACCACTAAAGAAAATGCGCCCAAAACTAGTCATTAGGGGCTGTAGCCATGGTTCAGTGATTAAGTGTACACAGAGCTTCTCCAGGAGACCCAGGTTTGAGGCTGGTACCCATACTAGATGGTTTACAACTGCCTGTAACTCTAGTTCCTGGGGACCTGATTCGCTCTTTGGTCTCCAGGTGCACATGAACTCACTCATGTGCCTATCCCACCAAACACACATGTGAACTTTTTTTTTCTCTGAGACAGTGTCTCTCTGTGTGTATCTGTGGCTGTCCTGGACTCCCTTTGTAGACCAGATTGACCTTGAATTCATAGAGATCTACCTGCCTCTGCCTCCCTCAGTGCTGGGATTAAAGGTGTGTACCATCACTCCTGGCTCATACATGAATTTTAAAACATACATGTAACTTATAAAACAAAACTAATTGGGAGGTCTTTATACCTCAGTGTTGTACATGTTCCATACAATTCTGAAATAATGACTAATTTGTATAAACATTTACTTATTATATATTTTTTCTGTTGTAGGCAAGGGTCTTTTTGTTGTAGCTACAATCCCATGTCAGTATCATATTTTAAAGAGCAAAAATGAAATTATGAAATTTGAAGATCAACAGATGGAACTAGAAGATATTATATTGAATGAGATAACCAATATCAGACACAGAAAGACAAATGTCAGTTGCTGTTCTTATAAGTGGAACTTTAGATTGTGTGTTTAATTGGGAGTATCTGTAGAGTTCCAGAAGACCAGAGAGGGCCTTGGCAGGGAGGAGGGAAGGACCTTAAGGTCAGAAGAATAGTGGACCACAGATGATGTGAAGGGGACCAGAAGGGAGGAAGGGGAGAGAAGGACAAAGGAGGAAAGTGGATGACTAATACTGAAGATGTTTGAGAAAGCTGTATGTACTTATAAGCTACACACGTGCACGCACACACACACGCACTCACACAGACACACACATAATGAGTTTAACTGGAGTTTTCCCTACACTGGGGATAATGTTCCTTCACACACTGGATAGATTTTGCCAACCTGACAGAGCCTAGAGTCACTTGAGAAGAAGTACCTCAGTTGAGAAAATGCCCCAACCAGGCTAGTGTGTAGAAAAGCCCGTGGGCATTTTCTTGACTGATGATCGGTGTGCATGGGTTTCCTCCCTGTGGGTGGTGCCAGCCCTGGGCAGGTGGTCCTGAGTGTATAGGAAGCAGGCTGAAGCAGGGGAGGCAGGGGCAGGTGTATTGCTGTGAGGTTGAGCCCAGCCTGGTCTACAAAGAGTCCAGGACAGGCAAGGCTACCTTTCAAGAGAAACCCTGTCTTGAGAGGGGAAAAATGGCAGGCTGAGCAAACAAACCATGGGAGCAAGGCAGTAAGCAATACTCCTCTGTAGTCTCTGCATCAGTTCCTTCCTGCAGATTTAAGGCCTTAAGTTACTGCCCTGACTTTCATGAGTCGGACTTACAAGGTGTACAGTGAAATAAGCCCTTTTCTCTTCAAGTTGTTTCTGGCCATGGACTTTTTTATTTTTGTTTTTATTTATTTTGGGGGGGGGGCAGAGCCAATACAATGGCTAGTCTTTATTAGAGAGAAACTTCCCATTACATTCTGAAGTTTACGCAGGTGCGCAGTGGGCCAGTTGGTGAGGCACCAGCTTGCAATGAGTTCCATAATTTGGCCATCGCTGACTCTCGCCTTTGTGCAGCCAAACACACATGACAGTATGGTTGTCCTTTTCACAGATACAGCCCACTATTGGCTCGTTGGTCTTCCTTGGTGCCCGAAGCTGCCTTTGGAGGAAGCATATTATATGGATCCAGACCTTTCTGTGTCACTATCATGACCTCCTCTCCAGCCCAATGGCCTGTTCCTCCAGAAGCCATGGAGAGCATCAACTCTTTGCCACGGCCCATGGGCTCTCGGGCCTGAGCAGCCAGAGTGCCTACTCCTCGAAGGAACTTTGAAGCCATTTCAATGGAGTCAAGCCGATCTAGCCATGGTGTTTTTGTTTCTGTTTGTTTGTTTTAATCACAGTAATAGAAACCCTAACTAAGATACTCCTAGAAGTCATAGCCAGTGCCATGTGCATGATACCTCCTCTTGAGAGATGTCCTGGAGACTCCCAAAACAACACAGGCCAGTGCCACTGCTCTTGGGTGTGCCACTTCAACTTGAGAGTAAAGCCCTATTGCTAAACAACGCACTTTGGTCACAGGACATGGAGAAAACACATTGGTACTGACCAGGAAGCTAGTGCCCTGCTGCCTAGCTTCATAGTACTAGAAGGTTCTCTATCGGCTGCCAGGAGATAAAGTTGTCAACAGTTTTGTTCAGCTGTGAATTACGTAAGCAAGAATGACAGGGACAGCAAGATGTGCCCACAGGTGCCATTGTGGCACAAATGTTATGAAAGAAATTTCTTTTTTTTTATGGATTTAAGGCCCATTCTACAGGAGGAAACACTTGCCTGGGATTGTTAATTTGACCAAGAATCCATGGTCTTGGGAGTTCACAAGGGCTGAATTTACAACTATTATTCTGCTAAATGGACATAGTCTCAAACTGCCCTCAAAATTAGTGTCTTTATACCCATAGATTTGTGCAGCTCTCAGACCTCATCAGAAAAGTTTCTTTGTGCTGCAAATGGTAGTTAAAGCAGAAACTCACAGCTGGTTAAAGTATAGAGAATTAGTGTCAGCGGAGTGCTCAGTCACAAATAAGACATCTATTGTCCTCCCCTCCACTTCCAACCAGAACGATGATGGCATAGCACAGAGCCAGAGGTAGGGAGAATAGGTACAAAACAGTGTCTTCTGGACATGATAAGGCTGCTGACCTCATGAACTCAAGCAACTGTGACTGTCTGTACAAGTCTGGTACAACATCAAGCTGCTTAACATTCTAGAATGGAGAAGGGGAGGGGCTCACAAGCCCCCATATAAGAGGAGCTACCAACAGTCAATTCCTTATGGAGAAAGGAGAGTCCATTTTCTGTAAGAGTGTAGTCCCTGAGGGCTGGAGAGATGGCTCAGCGGTTAAGAGAACTGGTTACGGTTTTGTTGAAGATGGTGGCACTGTGTGCATGCAGGTTTGCTAGAAGAAGATGGCTGTGGAGAGTTCCCTTGGCTACATGTAGAGACTTTTGGTCTCAATCCAGAGAGCAGTAAGAGCTGGTGGTGGCTGAGATGGTGGAAGAAATGAAGAAAGAACCTGACTTGCTGTGTCCACCCTTATGAAGCCGAGCATACACGCCACCTGACGATCTCTGGAGTTGCTTGGAATCTCATATTAAAGAAGTTCTTGGTTCTTCTGTTCCCAGTAACTGGCAAGGTACCCCCTGGATGATGGCTGTGTGAAGTCCAGACTCCTGGCACATTGCCTGATGGCTTGGGCCATGCAGTACCTAACTCCAGGCTTCACCAGATGTGCAGGGTCAGGGGTGTTCTTGATTTCCATAATGTTCTAGACAGATCTAAATTTGATGAACTCGTTGCCAGTAATTTACCTCCCAATTTGAAAATCTGCTGGCGTCACTGAGCACTCCAGTCAGTAACCACACTGAGATCAGTCTTCCTCTCCTCACTAAGGTGGCTGGAAACTTTGTGAGATGCTACCCAGAACTCTTCTCAATACACGCATTTCCTATATTTCCTATACTTTTGTTTTCTCACTTGGAAGAACACATTTCTCATGAAGAATCAACAACAACAAAAACAAAACAAAAAAACCCTCACATTTGCTAAAGCTATTTTCCTCCAATAAAGTCAAGTTTTGATGAGAGACAGAGGGGGGGGGGGAGGGAGGGAGGGAGAGAGAGAGAGAGAGAGAGAGAGAGAGAGAGAGAGAGAGAGAGAGAGAGAGAGAGAGAGAGAGAGAGAGAGAACTCGTTACTCTTCCAGAGGCCTTAGGTTCAGTTCTCAGCAACCATATAGTGGCTCACAACCATCTATAATGGGACTCAATACTCTCTTCTGGCAAGTAGATGTGCATGCAAACAGAATGCTAATATACACGAAATACAAGAATCTTAAAAAAGAAAAAAAAAGTGCAGTCCCCGGCAGGTCAACCGTGCTCCAGTGGATGGCCTTACACCCATGAATATATACATGGGCAGCATGAAGCAGACTCAGTGGGTAATCCTAAAACACACACACACAATTGGAAGAGGGTGGGGAAGAAAGGTGGATCTCTGAAGAGCTATGGAAAGAACTATGGGTTGTATAACAAAAATGTATTTTAAAAAGCAACCAATGGGTCTGTTTGGCCTGTATTTACAAATTTATGCAGCCACTTTTAATAACCATAGGTTAAGTCAGCCAAACAACTGTTAAAAGAAATGTGACTATGTTCCCTCCCAATTGTCATTTCCAAGTTCGCTTCATTGTGAAATGTATCATTAAAAGAATCAATTACTTAAAAAACAAAACAAAACCCCACATTGTCAAAAATGTCTGCTCCATCAAACCAGCTGTAAAACTGCCTGGAATTACTTTTGCTGTTGCTACTTGGTAAGTACACCCCATATTGGCAGGATGATTTTTTTTTCCCCCAACAAAGTCCGATTCTCATTTGTGGGGACTTGTCACTGTGTTCAGGCAGTTATCATTTAGAAACCATAAACACAGCTGCACTGAACAGACCACCTAACAATTAAAAAAAAAAAAAGAGTAAACTCTCCACTCCCTCTTACAGTGCCAATCCCCAAGTACAACACAATGTGCTGTCTAGCTTTCCACCCATTTAAAAATATTGTCTCCTTAGCCAAAGGCTGAGAGATCTCTGATGATTTTTTTTTTTTACAACACTGGTCTCACTCCCCCCAAAACAATGCATGCTTCTATAATACATCTCTTTAAAAACAATCCAAATAGGCCACAAGGAAATCTCCTCCAATTCCTTTGGTGAGCATCCATAGTTCCATTTATCAAGAAAAGACTGGAAAACAGCAGGTTCCATGGGTGTTTATTCTTTTGGAGAAAACTGGGATGTTTACACACAGCTCACAGTATGAGTTGCTTGTGACTTAGGATAAGTAGCTGTCGATGATTCTTAAGGTAATCTGCAATTATACTTCATCTAGTGTTAGCACTGTGAGAGCACGGGAGGCATGCACTTCCTTTGCTTCTCTATGCTTGTTGGATTATGTGGCCAGTTGCTGTCGCATTTTTGGGAGGCTGTATAGCATGTGGAGATGCAAAGGATGAAAGGGGTAAAATGCATGTATCAGTCAAAATCCAAACCAGCCCAAAACTTCGCATGTTAGTGTAGGCGGCTGGAATTTTAATGAGTCAGAACTCTTTGTAGCTGAGCTTCTAACTGTCGTTAGCGAAGAAGGCTCAGGAATGGAGTATGTGGAGATGGCCAGCAGCAAGCACCTCACTCAGCTATGGACTCAGCATCACTGAAGAAAGCTGCTGCAGTCCATCCCCACCTGGAAAAGTAGTTGAGTGGAGAGTGGGGTCTGACTTTCACATGGACTCTAGTGCCTCATATTTGACCATGTCCCCTGGAGAGGGAGACCTGGTGGCACTCAGAGGAAGGACAGCAGGTTATTAAGAAGAGACTTGATACCCTATGAGCATATACAGGGGGAGGTAATCCCCCTCAGGAACCGTCATACGGGAGGGGAATAAGGGGAAAATGGGAGGGAGGGAAGAAGGGGAGGATACAAGGGATGGGGTAACCATTGAGATGTAACAAGAATAAATTAATAAAAAATTAAAAAAAAAAATAAAAAATAAAAGAAATACGAAAACTTCCCTTCATGATTTTTTACTAATAAAGATATGGACTGGCAACCAATCACAACCATGAGGAGAACTGACTGTCTCTCACGTCACTGTAGAAGCCGTAAGAAGCTGAAGGCATTTCCAAGATACACTTGGCTTTGGAAACCTTACAGATTTGCCAAACTGTATTAGAAGCCCCACGTCTTTTATTTATATTTTTAAGTCAATCTTTCAATGCTGGGCATGCAATTCAGGGCAGAGCACAGGTCTGGTAAGTGCTCTGCTTCTGAGTTACACCCCAGACAACAAACCTCATTTTAGAGGAAGCATTTATTTTTTTATTTTTAGTTTTCTAAATGTGATCCCTTCTCCATCCCCCAAACTTCATTAAAGACTCATCCATCAAGATTTACAGTGACCAGCGTGATGTGCCTTATCATGAGTGCTTCTGCCAGCAGAGTTAGGAGGCTCCGCCTCAGAGATAAAAAAGAGGGCATCTGGCAGGAGGGTCAAGCCACTGGCCTCCGTAGGTGCATCAGAACATGCCTCCCAGCTACTTTGCTAGCAGCAGGGCTGATCCATGAGATGGGACCAGAGCTTATTTTCCAGAATGATAAAGTGAGCACTGGGCCTTGGCCGGCACCAGGCCACAAGTCCACTCATATGATACTCTGCTTAAGATTTGGCCTTCTGCAGCTACCCCCCTTCAGTGACAGAACGCTGCCAAAAGCTGGAGCTACCCACAGGAATGCAAGGTTGTATCATTCTGTAAAGTGACCAAACAAAATCCTGTAAGCACATAAGGGACTGGAAAACATGTTTTCAAAACTCTACCAGTGGCAGCACAATACGAGACTCAGCAGAAAGAGTTCAGCTGCCACTGGCAAGTCTACAGCATGTTCAAAGGGTGGCTTCAGAACAGCCTTGACATTCCAGGGCAGGAAGAAAGGCATGGTGGTGCACAGACGGAGCATATGATTTAGCAGCACCCAGGGGTGGTGAAAACAACAACCACCAACCCCGAAACTCCATAACACCTCACCTGAAAGCACACTGTATGCTATGTATGTGGGTAGGAGAGCAGAGCAGAGCAGGCTACAGGGTGTCTTGTCTGTCAGCAGACTATTTTCAAGATAAAAGAGACCTGCCTATCCGATGGTAAAATAGAGAGAGCTGAGAGGAAAAAAACAATATTTGAAAGACTTGGGGATTTGGTTCCCAGAGCCTCTATCAAGTGGCTCACAACTACTATAACTCCAGTTTTTGAGAATCTGATGCCCCCTTCTGGATTCATCAAGAACACACACACACACACACACACACACACACACACACACACCTTAAACAAAAGACTTCTTACACCAAAATCTGTTTGTACGTATGTATGTATATATATATATTTTTAACTCTAGATCTGTCCTTAGGAACTGATATGAACACAAGGCTTCATGGGAATTTGGCAAAGGAAATTGTGTAACTGAGACTTTTTCTTTTCTCACAGCATATGCAGAACAGACTCTGGGCATGACAGCCATTGTCTTCTGCACTTAAAACTAATGACTTGATCTTTAATGGCCACTGAAGAACACTCTACGTCTCTCAAAAGGCTTCCCATGATCTATAGCCTGCCGAAAATCCTAACAACCCCCTTAAAAATCCCTCAGAAAGATGCCGCTTGTCCTTTTTGTTTTGTAAGTATGTAATTTTACAGTCAGTAACATAAAATGCTTATTTATTTAATGTGTGACTCTCTTGGAGCTGAAGAGTTTTGTTCAGGAGAATAAGTCCCCACTTGGGTGTTTCTATGGGTAACTTAGTTTCCCTTCCCAAAATTTTGCTCTCCAGCCTGTCTGCCAGGAAAACACCCTGGTACTAACTTGGAATCAAGGACTTGCTGCTTAATTCAGCTCTCTGGACTTTCCAGAATGGCTCCTGGTCTTGGTATGTACCTGCTAAGGGTACTCTGCCATGTACTCATCAAATGGCAATGGGGAAAGCAATCCCCACCCCTGGGATGCACAAACCTTCACTTAACCCATCTTAATCTAACTTTAAAAGGTCACTCTGTGAAAGGTGAATTATAAAACATCCTGTAAAGCAATCTGCTTAACAGACTGGTGAGCGAATCAAGTGAGGACAAGTGTGCAGAGATTCTCACAAGACCCTGAATGACGGGGACCTCTAAGAGCTGCAGGGAAGCACAGTCCTTGCCTGTGACAGTGTGGTGCAGTGGTCCAGGCCTTGGAGGGATGAGATGACAGAATCAATCTGTGTACTCGCAATCTCCTCTGCCCACACCACTTCGTTCCCCTCCATCCTGCAACTAAGACAGAAAATAGAAACGAAAGCCAGTATTCTAGACAGAGGGAAAAAACTATGAACATGGAGAGTGCTTAGCAGTCTTGGATCTGAGAGGGGATCCAGGGTCTCCCAAGACAGGGTGACATGCACAGCAGCAGTGGCCATGAGAAAGAGGCCCTGGAATCCAGCCAACTCTCGTGCCTCCTGTTCAACTGATAACTAAAGCTGAGAACTCGTTTCCTGGCCATCATTCCACAGTGTCTGACTTCGCCCTGGGTATGGGAGCACACAGAGGACAAACAGAAAGGGACGCTTTTCAAACTCAGCTCTTGTGCGGCTTTCAACCTGTTACGTCATCAGAGCCTATGTCAGTGGTGTCACACCTCAGCTCCAGATTTCCCAAGGGCTGAAGCTGAGAGGGAGGACAGGCTCTAACCACATGGCTGGGGAGCATGCGTAAACACACAGGACATTAAGAAAGCAGTGGCTTCCCGCAGAATCTGGCTGCTGACCTAAGGCTCACTCAGAACCAGTTTCCCCCATTTCTTCCCAAATACTACCCTGCAATACTATACAAAGAACCTAGAGAGAAAAACTGAAACCAACTGTTAGAAGAAAGGCAGCTATTATTTAAATTCAATATCTGGGCAAATACCTTTAACTTGCTAAGAGACAGGACCAAGTCTTCTTTATATTAGAAAAGGCAAGGGGACCCTAAACACATGTGTGGCTTTACCTGTACAGAGCATGTGAAGTGTTTTCTATATTGTTTTTCTTCTTTTCTTGATTGTGTTACACTTAGAAAACTTGAGAAGTACATTTGGAAAAAAAAATACCAATGTAATTTCTATTTTCAAATTCTGGCTTATAATAAGCTTTAGTATTTCAATGTGACTGTCAAGCAGAATAAAATGCCACAAACCCACATAAAGGTCAGAGTTAATTTGTAAAATTTGTAAAAGCACACACCTGTGAGAGAAACATATATGCTTGAAAACCTATAAGGGCTTCTGAAAGAGCCCAAGGATTGCTTTTGTCCACTGGGCTTTGAGACAGACTCCTGAGAGGCCAGCACTTGAGTGCCTCAGCACAGGTCTGAAGCCATATGGCTACACACCGAGTTCTAGGCCAGCTTAGGCTACAGTGTGAGACCTTGTCTCAAAAACAAAACAAAAGTACTTTTTCTATCCTCACTTGTTTAAAAAAAAAAAAAAAAAAAGAATGGAGATTAAACTGTATTGCTATAATAATTTATATCACAGCCCTAATCAACTTGAATTTTATCTTTGTTTTCCTTACAAAATATTATGACATGCTACTTCTGTGGCTAAGTTTTTTTTTTCATTGTAGATAATAAAATACAATTTTTCTACTTGACTGACTTCTGAATGTATGACTCTGGGAAATGTCAAATGTCTTTCATTAGCTCCAGTCAAATTAAGTTTGTTTTTTTTTTTTTTCTTTCTTTCTTTCTTTCTTTCCCCTAAGCTGCCTGGAACATGTTAAACACAAGGCTGTGACCTTAAACTGTGGAATAATATTTCTAGTGTCTGTGCAGAAGCCTGCCCTCACACACACCTTTAGACTAATTACTGTAGTGTGCTGTTGCCAGTGAACCGCTGTAATTACACTTGGAGAAAAGCACGGTCTTGTTCTCTGCTAATGAAAATGATAACCTTTCCATTTTGACTCATCACTCACAACAGGCAGAGCGTGTGGTACTGGATCTCCAGGTACCACTCTCCTTCCTGACTATTTATGCACACTTGTGTGTTCTTGCTTGCCAGATGCTGGAATTAAAGAGCCAGGCTCACATATACTAAAGGCAGCCAGCAGTGATAATAGCAATAGCATTGAATTTTAACACCATCTTTACCATACAGCGCCATTAATGAAAGAGGGATGCAGCACAGGGATGTGTGTCAGAAAAGGCGATGCCTCAGACAACAAGCAGGGAGCACCCACCACCCCCCACTCATCAACCACAAAGCCAGCTCACAGTTGCCTGAGCTACTCAAGGGCTCACAGAGATGGTGACATCTATTTTTAAAGGAACTTGTGTCTAATTATGAAATGATTATAAAAACATTTTAGTGTTTTAAAAAGACATTATTCTCCACATGGAAAAACGTTGGTTTAGCTATGCTTATTAACAAGGCTAATTTTATTCAAGAGGGAAAAAGCACTCCTCTGAAGCAGAATGTCTGTGCTTTTAAAGTTATCTATATTTGCATACAGATTAAATGCTATGAGGAGCTCACTAGCTCTATTACTTATTCCTTTCACTTGGAAATAAGCTAAATATGAAGAAAATTTGAAAAAACAGGTCCTTCCAAAGCCCTTTCTCTGAAAAAGACACAAGACACAGAAACTAGACTTCAGACAATTCTGGCTGATGACAGCCACTGTGCCAAAAGTGCTGACCCCTCTCCCTGCAGTGGCTGGCTCACTTTCTTCCAGCCCTGTGACCACCACAGCCACAAAGGCAAATCCTGGCAGTTTCTTCCTAGCTGGAGGCCAAACCTCACTCCTCAGTCCATAATTGTTTTCACCTACTGACCTAGCTGCTTGATAGGAGACCACCTGAGAAGGTTCCAAAGTAAGTCCTGCACCTACCCTCATGAGACCTGGAATATGAAGACCCTTAGAAGGATGTGCCCTACAGTGTGTGTGTGTGTGTGTGTGTGTGTGTGTGTGTGTGTGTGTGTGTGTTTAATTGTGGTACTGATGGACAGCATAATATATATGTTGCCAATGAACTAACAGAAATCCTTCCCCCTTGTAGGACTTGGCACAAGTACATCAAATCTACTCATTTTCCGCCCAGGATAAGCTCAATCATGGTCAGGCACCATGGAAAAGTGCTTAGCACTCAAGGCTTGCTTGGCTAGATATTGGCAGTAAAATCTACCCATGACATCTTACTAAGGTGACTATGTGGCCTCACATGAGATATGTGGATAGAGTTCCCTACTCCTTTTAATTTAGTTTTGTTTTGTATTTTTAATAGTGTCTGTGTGTGTGTGTGTGTGTGTGTGTGTGTGTGTTGGCGCCTGTGGAGGCTAAAAGCACAAGATATCCTTGTAACTAGTGGTACAGGTGCTTCTGAACCATATGACATGGGTGCCAGGAAGAGAACTCGGGTCCTCTGGAAGAGTAGGAAGTGCTCTTAACCCCTGAGCCATTTATCTCTTTAGACTCCTGTCCCCCAAAACTCAATCCTAAAATCTTAACTCTTGGTCAACCTCTACCCTAATAATCCTTCCCATTGGTCCCTTTTATTTATTATTTGGCAAGTCTGAGGCAAATTTCTTTGACAAACATCTCATAAAGGTTCACAGATACATTAAATACTTTGACTATATGTAATTTTATTTATCAATTATACATCAGAAAGATGAAAAGATACTATTAAATGATTCAAGAAATAAAACTTTTTCACAAAACATTTTTTGTTATAAATGTGATATGTGCATGAGATTTTAATTAACTAATTAAATGTTTGTATATGTGCCTGTGCGAATGTGTACTGTGGTGCATATATGAACTTGTGGAAGTTGGTTTTCTTCTTCCACCATGTGGGTTTTGTGGAGTAGCAAACTCAGGTAGGTCATCAGGCTTGATAGAAGGTGTCCTTACCCACTGTTTGCTAGCTGCAAAATGCCAATTTTTAGAAGTAAACGTACAGTGATTCCCTTTGGTCTGTTTTTCTTCTCCCCAGTTTCAGTGACACATAGCAAACCTCAGTCTGAAAATCTAGCTTGAAATTGCACACTCTGCTCAGAGTAGCATTATGCTGTCTGGGGACTTCTTGCTCTGTACCATCCAGGACATCATCAGACTTCTGATTGGTGAAAACATGGATTTTGTTTCTCTATTTCATAGGATTTATTTAATGGTCACAAAGATGTTAGGCTAGTAAGGGCACTGAAGACTACCTCAGATGATTAAGCTCTGGACTAGTAACATTCCAAACTCTCCATGATTGCTGAAGTTCCTCTCCAGAAATCAGCTGTGAAAGAGTCTTTCTCCACAGGAACTTCTATACAACAGGAGGTATGCACAGGAAAACCTTATGCTACACTTAAGAGTTTGGTAAAACCTTGGTTTCCAGGGTCCACGGATGGAGCTGCCTGTATCTACAGCAGATACTAGGTCTACTATATAAGCAACATGGCCATTAAATAAAAAAGAAACAAGATTTTTAGCACTTATTTGTCACATACAAGATGCAACACAACAAATGTCATTTATTATTTATGTATTATATATTAGCTAGAGGCTCTATGAAACAGTAAGAAGACAGTGAGTGTCCCCAGTTGCTGAAAGATCAATTCTAAACACACACACACACGAAAGTAGTCCAAGACATATGTAAAATTCTTCTTCTTAGCTGAAAGACTAAACATCGGGTGATAAATATCCCATTTTTCACAAATGGTTAAAATGAATTGAAGAGCTAAGAATGAACGAATGAATGAATGCGTGCATGCATGCTCAGCTCTATTTCTTGCCATGCACTTACAAGGCACAAATATGCTCAGGCTTACTTCTGAGGGGCTCCTAAATAGGCCATCTTCTTCGAAGATACCTGTAGAAATTTGTTTCACTGATAATACAATAAACTGAGAAAAACAAAGTAAACAAAAGAAAGAAAGAAGGACAAGTCTGTCTTTGAGAGAGAGAGAGTTTATGGAAACTGGTGATCTGGAGTAACTACCTGCCAACCTGCTATCAAGCTTCATTCAGAGTCCTCATTTCAAAATGACCACTGAGAGTGACACCATCAGTCACATGGTCAGGAGTGCAGGGCTCAGGGTTTGAGTGTTTGGAGGGAGAGGGGTGGGTGTGGTTGGTACCCTGGACATTTTCCAAGCATGGTGTAGCAAGTTGCTTTTACAAATCTTTAATCAGAGAACCTGGTTGGCTAGCCAGGAGTTTTCAACTCAAGAGTTTGGGTTCAGAGTGGGATAGATGAAAGGGAAGAATACCAAGGCTCCTTAAAGAATGTGACTTGGTCACGGTCATAAGGCTCATAATAGTTAATCCAATAAATTAAATACGGGTTTGCTCCTGACAGGTATACTCATCAAATGGTAAATCAATCAATTACTCTCAACAGCCTCTGTTCAATACAATGAATTCTATTTACATAACATCTCCAAGCATGGCACAGGCAGCAAATCCAAACTGAAATGTGTTGTTTGTTTTTCGAGACAGGGTTTCTCTGTGTAGCCTTGGCTGTCCTGGACTTACTTTGTAGACCAGGCTGGCCTTGAACTCACAGCAATCTGTCAGCCTCTGCCTCCTGGGTGCTGAGATTAAAGGTGTGCGCCACCATGCCCAGCCTGAAAGGTATTGTAAGGAAAGTACTCACTGGTTCAAAACAAAAACAAAAAACTCAACATGAGGCTGGGATGTGGCTCACTTGGTAGAGTGCTTGCCTCCCATGTACTAGGTCCAGGGTTCTATCCCCAGCACCATCTAAAGGGCGTATCCTAGCACAGGCTTGTAATCCCAGCACTCAGGACATGGAGGTAGGAGGGTCAAACGTTCAAGGTCATTCTTTACTACAGAAGGAGATTGATATTAGCCTGGGATACTCAAGTACTAGTTTTTAGATTGCTTTCTTGTTAAAATACCTCTTTTGGTATACTAATTTAAATCATATATGTTCACCAGTTACTGGGGACCCTCCTCCAGGGTCTAGCTGAATAAGTGTAGTTCTCAGCCCTCAAGAAAACTTCTCTTTGCAATAGATGAAAATCATATGGAAAACCAATCAATATGTAGAGTTGTAGAGCCGAGTCCCAACTGATACATCTATAACCCAACTTCTGCACCCAAGGTTTGGGGAATCATTGCAGAAGAGGGGGCAGGAAGATTTTAAGAGGCAGAACAGGGAGTTTGCCACCAGACTGTGTTCCCTAGAAGTATCAAAAGCTACACCCATAAAGTCTCAACATGACTGCCCAAACATAGGCTGATAGAATCTAATGCTGAATGGTCAGCCCTGAAAATAGATGCACTGAAGCAACATTATGTTCATGAATTTAGGAACACACACACACACACACACACACACACACACACACACAGAGAGAGAGAGAGAGGAGAGAGAGAGAGAGGAGAGGAGAGAGAGGAGAGAGAGAGAGAGGAGAGAGAGAGGAGAGGAGAGAGAGAGAGAGAGCATTAAAAAAAAAAAAACATGGCTACCAGGAAATTTAAAAGAAAACCTGTGGTTTACCTGTGTTTTCCTAGAATGCCATGCTGCTGTTGGAGAGTTTCAAAGGCCATAGTACCCCCTGTATTGGTTAGAAAAGGACCTTACTGATAATTTTTCAAAAGATGTTGGTTTTAAGAAGCTTGCCACAAGTACTCGTGATTGTGGTGTGCAAGTAAACACAATGCTTCAGTTTTAAAAAGAAGGCAGGCATATCTGTGAATTGTAAAGGCAGTCTAAATTGTTGGCTTGGGCCATTATGGTATTCTTGCTTCTACTTTCCTCTCCCCCAAATTATACCTTCACTAAAATTTTGGGACTTACACAGAGATTTTAGGAAGATCTTCAGACCAGAGAAGAGACAGTCCAAAATGTCACCTATTCTTTATGAATGACTAAAAGAGAGGCCACAGAAAAAGCAATGACAGAGGGATTTCAAAGGGAGAGTGGTCATTTCCAAATGAAAATTATTTAAGGCAAAAAATGAATTCCTGAAATACACACTGCCTTTGGTAAAATAAATCTTTTATCACCCACCTTTCTACCAAAGATGTATGTCGGCATACTTCAGAGTGACAAATAACAAGTGCGACAGAGCTCACTGTGTGCCAACCATTTGCCAGTCAGGGCTGAGGCCGAGGAAGCAGAAAGGATTAAGCAGAAATCAAAGACTGCCAAGCTCTAATGGTGTCTAATTAGCATAACAAAAGACACAGCCACAATCTTTCAGCAGTGGGCCATACATCTCATTAAAGAAGACTGAATAGCAATTATTCTCTCCAGCTATCCTTCCTTTCCCTAGCTTCTAGGCTTAGCTCCGAGAGACCCTGAGACCAGAGCTGGAGAGCCTCTGCTTTGTTGGCCACGCATCTGGGATGCAGGGGGAAAATCCCACTCGCAGGACCAGACACCTGCATCTCTCAGGCTTCTCTGTTGGAGAAATGGAACTTCTTCAACTACAAAACAAGTCCTGTTATGCGTCTGATAGAAATATAATGCTGAGAAATGTCCACGTTGACCTAACCAAACCAAACCAAACCAAAGCCCAGACTAAATCTCACCCTCCTTTAAGTGTCTGTGTTGGAAGACAACTCCATCTACGTGTTTCTCTTCACTATTCTAGCTATTCCGCTTTAATGCTATTTCCCTGTCTGAGACATAACGAAGCTGAATTGAAATTCTACCAAATTCTATTGCAACCTGTAATTAGCTGGGTGCACATGTGCATGCACACATCATGCAATTTACATGAGAGCAGCTTGGTTCAGATGCAGTATCCATGCTTCCTTTGGATGACAGACAAGTGTGAAAATACATGAAATTCAACACAAGGAGACAGAGCTTGTGGACAGGGGATTTTTTTTTGGGGGGGGGCACACATTTAAACCAAGAATAAAAGATTCCACCTAAACAAATAAGCAAACAAAATGATTTCTCTAGGGTGATTGCTAAGAAAAACAAGTCTCAGTGGCTTCTAATATTAATCTATTCTGGGGTAAGGACTGAGTTGAAAGAGGAGTTAAACAGAAAAGGACACAGTCATTTTATCTGAGCACTTTTCAGTTCTAAGTATCACCTTTTGATCAGTAACGCATTTTTTCAAAAGGAAATTTGGTGCGAGGGTTCTTTGATTCCCACCCCACCCCACCCCCATCCCCAATGGCTTCAGCTGCCAAACACAATATTGCATTGTGGACCGAAGCCAAATTTAGCCAGGTCTGTGGCCACTCTAGGAAAGCCATTTATCACAGGAACCTCTGTTAGCACTCCCAGGACGGCACAGAGAAACCAGCCAACTGGCTGCATCGGCTGGGAAAACCCACCAGGTCTATGTAGTATGTCTGGGTTTTCAAACTCCTCTAAGACTGCTGTATGGCAGGCACTGGGAAATCTTGGGACCACTGAAGCCAGGCTGAAAGCTAAGCCAGACATTTTAACGCTAAAACGCTTTGTGTGGGATAGTACACAGTTAAAGTAACCTTAGGAGAGTACACAAGTCCTAAAAGGCCCCTTGTTATGTGGTAAAGGACCAGGAATTCAAGAGTTGTGTTAGAACACTGGTCTGTGGCCTACAGGCAGCCCCCAGCTCCTGATTTCTGGTCCTAACAGGTACTGGGCCCATCGATGCTCCCTGTTATGTATGCTATGCTCAAGTAAAATAGAGCATATGAAAATTCCTGCCACCTTAAAGGTTATTAAAAGCCAAAATTTCCTTTTTCCTAGTGTTTGGCCTGAGACTCCTCAGGGAGACTGCTTGGGGTCTGTGAGAGGTCCACCAGCCTCCACCCAGCCCTCACTGAGGCTGTCCTTGCCCTCTCTCATTCTGACCCTTAATGAAATTCCTCTCCCAGTTTTAAATGGAAGTCTTCCTCCCTCTCAGGTCCTATCTTGTTTAGACTGCCATATAGTATATTATTTCCATCCAACGCTCTTCCTCCCACCTGGAGGTCCAGTCATCTCTTTGAGATGCTCTCATCCTAATAAACCTTGTGGAAGGCAAGAACATGTGCCAGCCTCCTCTGCACACCAAGCACCACTGCTGTTACTCCCCTTATATGACCAGTTAGTCACATTAGGGGAACAACAGGATTTTTATATTCCTTAGTGACTAGTTTCAGAGATCAACATTATTATACAAATATATTTATTTACATGTTGATTTAAATTTTTGGCTTAAATATGCAATAATATATTGTGAGTGGTACCTTGTTCTTTTTTTAAAGTCTAGTCACAACACACACACACACACACACACTATTTGGAACTCCCATGTGAACTATGACCTTGGTGAGGAGGGAATGTAAGAGGCCACAGAAGGGAAAAAAGTCTTTTATGTGGACTTTGTCTAGGAGCCAGAACTTGGCTTCAAGTGATAAAGTTGAAACTGCCTACAGGTACTGTGCATATATTCCTTAAGATATCACAAAAGACACTGTTAGAAATAATTTCTGCTTCCGTGCAGCCAGCATGTTTGTAGCCCTCTTGTATTCCAGGCAACATGTGACAAGAGAGTTGGAGCAGCGACAGAGTTGGTCCCACATGTTGTCCAGGGACCCGTCTTGGGCTTCTTAGTCTCATTAATAATTTAAGAACAGATTTAGAAGAGAGCTCAAGGACAAGTTTATCAGAATTTAAAAGGGAAACTTCCAGGTACACAAGATGGAAGTATTAGCAGCTGCCTAGAGGAGAAAAGACGTTGAGGAGGAACAGACAAAGCCATGAGCTCTGTAAAGCAAGCGGACAGTGAACAAGCAGCCCCACTGGAGAGAGAAAGGCTTCAGACAGAGTACAAAAGACCAAAGAACCAGAGAAAGCATGTTTAGGCTCCATCCAGCATTAAAAGACAGACAGACAGACAAGAAGAAAAAAAGTAGTATCATTCTGAGTCAGGGCTCAGAAAGGTAGACAGACCTAACAGAACTGTCTCTTTTGTGACTGCACAAAGAGCAAGGATTCTGGGCTGGAAGAGTGCTAGATCTTAGTAATGGGATGCTGATTCCTCCCATCTCTTTAGCATGGCTTAAAGTGAATCACCTTTTCTGAGGCAGTCCCTTGTTAGGTGACTGATGGGCTGGCCTGGCCTAACTTGATTAATTCTTTCTGTTAAAGGGCAGGCCACTGCACCCAACTTGATGACATGTTTCCTCCCAGATATAGACTATTTTGACTGAAAGGAAATACCTTTCCTTTAAAAGGCCGCCATTGCTACTGTAATAAAAGGACAATGAAAGAATGAACAGAAGTTAACTTTTACTTTCTGAACTATAGTATTAGAAGAAATATATGCCATGAGCCTTTTGTTGACTTCACATTACTAGCCTGGCATGTGATGAAGGAACTAGACCCTGTAATAGGGCCAATAGCATTCTGCTGCCTCTAGATAGCTCCATAACTTTAGACTTCACGTAAGTAAAACAGAGAACCTCAAAACTCCAAGTAAGTATTTAACAAAATTCAAACCTTTCACGAACCTTTCACTTACTATGAAAAGGCAGCTCTGAGAGCAGAAACACTTCTGGCAGTATTCTTTGTCTGTTTCTTACTTTGATACAAGGTCTCACGTAACTAAGGTTGGCCATAATCTTCCTGTGCAGCTGAGGAAGGTTTTGAACTTCTGAACTTCCTGTTCCAAGTAATGGGAGTACAGGTATGTTACACACTACCATGCCAGCTATAACATATTTATGCTATCTATGTTATTGTTGGATATCTTTAAGAAAGGAGTCAGGAGATTGTTCTAAGTAGATAAGTAAGTGCCTAGGGGCTCTTTCCATTTCCTGCTTCATAATGGGGAAAAGTTTAAGAAAGCAACATGGGAGGAGGGCGTGTGAATAGGAAGATAGCTCAGTGAGTAGAGTGAGGACTTGAGTTCATATCCCCAGCACCCATACAGAAATCCAGTGCTGGGGTTGCTGGCCAGCCAATCCAGCCAATCAGTGAGCTTCAGGTTCAGCGAGAGACCCCGACTCAAAAAAATAAGGAGGAGAGTAAATGAGGAAGAGCCCGGCCTCTACAAGTGCACCCATAGGTGTGTGTACTTGTACACAGGTGCACAGACTCACGTAAAGTAACACGGTGGACTGGGATATAGCTAAGTTGGTAAAGTATTTGTCTAGTATACACAGGAACCTGGCTTTGATCCCCAGTCTCACATGAGACTGATTATGGAACATGCCTGCAATTCTAACCCTCCCAGGAAAGTGACAGGAGGATCAGCAGGTCAAGGCCTGCTACACAAGGCTCAACTACATAGCAAGTATGAGGCCAGCTTGGACTGACTATATGAGACTCTAGCTTTTTTGTGAATTTACTTATTGATTTATTTTTGACATGATGTGAATATGTGACTCTAGATTATTTCAACATGCTAACAGAGTAGAGGGTTCCAAGAAGGAAGAGACTCCTAGATATGAGGGTATAGGTCAGCATCCCTGGTGGGCACACTGTATCCCTACTGATGAACCAGCTCTGAGAAGCCTAGGGAATGTCCTAGCTTGAAGCCACAGCTCAGACAGACTGCCAAAATGTAAGACAAAATATATTTAATGGGGGTGGGGGGTTGGGGGGTAGGGGCCAGGAACAAGGAAGTATTTTTAATACTGATAAATCTATAATTCACTTAAAGGAGTTACTGAAAAAAATGAATTGTACTGGGGAAGAAAAAAAAAAAAAAATCACACAAGCAGCTTCCTGTTGTCTCTAAAGCACAATCCCGTGCCTGCCTGAAAGAGTTAAGGCTGTGTGTGCAATATAAATATTTATTATTCTTCTTTCAAAAGGATAAGAAAAATTTCCTCTTCATGCATGAATTTCAGATGGCCAAGCAAACATGCAGATATGGCTAGGACCCGTCATCTTAATGAGGCTATGGTAATGATGATGGTTTTTCCCCCAGCCTGCTTCTATGTGATCAAAACCTAGACGTTTTGACTTTATTCTAAGCCGTGCACAGGCCCAGGAAAGACTAATGTTCTTAGAAGCATATGGACGGGGTGACAGGAATACCAGCAAGGGCTTAAAGTGGGCCCAGGGTGAAAGAGTCATTAAAAGTGATAAATAGGATAGGCCTTGTCTAATGCTTGCCATTGCATATTCAATATAGCATGGCAGTGACGATGTATTTTAACTGTCTTTATTTTTAAGAGTGCTGCCAGGTTTTAATTACAGATTAAACAGTTATTTGCAAATGAGTACTTCTTCATTAACAAACCAAAATCATAATAATAAACAATTCTGTGTTCTTAAACAGTACACCTGGCAGCATGACGTTTGAGAGCAGTGCATGCAATGGTCCCATGGTAGGAAAAACAGCCATATAATGCAAGCAAGCTAATTACCCCACCACTGATGTGTGTGGGGAACTGGTTCTTTCCTTTCACCCCATGGGTCTTGCTGGAACAAACTCAGGCTGTCGGGCTTGACAGGAAGCACCTTTACTTTCTCCACCATCTCACTGGACCTACCTTGAACATTTTTGAGAGATTTGAGAGAAATAAATGTCCAAGATAAAAAGTGTACAACTAGATTTCTTTTTCTGTTTGCCCAGTCTTTGAAACAATGCCTCTGTCATAACAATTCTCAGTATTTCCTGAATGGCAGAAGAAGCAGCCTTTAGTGAGCATATGATTCTATGTCTGAAGCTATACCATCAAACATTAATATTCTGAAAAGTCGCTAATGTGGACTCTATCCGTCGCTGGTATATTTTTTCCTCAGAGGGTTTACTTCTGTAATTTACAGTAAGGGCCTTAGGAAAAATTCATCTTTTGGTTAGCATCTATAATAGAGAGGCTACAATAAGAATCTTATTTATGAAGCTCTTCAATTTTCAGTTTCACACCTCCCTTTGCTGTTTCCAACTCACAGACATGGAGACTTCAAGCATCTTTGCTGATGGTGCTGTGTGAAAGACCCCACCCAAGCACCCAGTTCCCTGTAGATGCTTTCTGCAGCATACAATATTACAGTCTCATTTTTGCTACTTATATATGTGCCTGGAGCAGCATAAAAACATGAGCAAACAAAGACTATAATAATCACTAATGACACACATCCTACTAGTTCAGGAAAGAAGAGATTTCAGTATCATTCCCTGATTAGCTGAGAAAAATCGAAAGATAATTAAATTAGCTTACCAAAGATCTATGTATAACTCTGTATTTTTGGATTAGTTTACATTACCAAGTAGAGAACTGCAAATATCAAAATGCTGACTAGCCAAACTGTTTAGTGACATCTCTTTCTCATTCTGTGCTGCTATCATGAAGACTCTGAGACTGGCTACCTTAACTTTAAAAATATTCCTCACAGTTCTGGACACTGGAGAGTCTAAGATCCAGGTGGGACAGCTGCCCCAGGCCTTCCTGCAGTTACACCATTGCAGAAAGTGGAAAGGCAAAGAGCAGAGCTGTGTGACCACTAAACACCACTCACAGGCCTATGCATTTGAATACTCGGTGCTGCTTGGTGAGGCTGAGGAAGCCTTAGGAGGGTCAGCTGAAGGAGGGTATGTTACAGTGGTTTAAAGTCTGACTCCACTTGGTTTCTAATCTGTTTTCTTTCTTGGTCTGCTAAGAGGTGAGCAAGCGGCCTCGTGTTCCTGTTGCCCTCCTTCTCTGCCACGATGCACTTACTAATCAGAGTACCCGTCCCTGAGGCCTCAGAGAAAAGATGACAGGGACACTGGCAAACCAGTGTACTGTGCTCCTCAGACTGTTCTCACTATCCGGCAAACGTGCCAGTGAAATTATGTTGTCTTGTTGAGGGAGCACGCAGCCCCACGGTGGGCTGGAGCCATTCCCAGCACTGCCTACTCTGCTGGGAAGACGCCCTGGTAGTGAAGAAGGAAGTTCCACGCAGCCTGCACAGGGTGGGCTAAGTGCAGGCCCGTGGGGCTGGGTAGGCCCAGTCCTCTTGGACCCTGGCATCAAATGCAGGGAGGACCAGTTCTAGTAACGCATGCATACATATGGGGGGTGCAGAGAGGGGGGAGGGGGAAGGGAGGGAGGAAGGGAGGGAGGGAGGTAGAGGGGAAGAGAGAGAGAGAGAGAGAGAGAGAGAGAGAGAGAGAGAGAGAGAGAGAGAGAGAGAGAGAGACAGACAGACAGACAGACAGACACAGACACAGACACAGAGAGACAGAGACAGGCAGAGTGAGACACAGAAATTGACTCACTATGTAGGTCTGGCTGGCCTAGAACTCACTGGACCAGATTGACCTTGAATTCACAGAGACCCATCTGACTCTACCTCCCAAGAACTGGTATTAAATGTATGTAGTACCAGGTCTAGCAAGTGTCATCTCTTAAAAGACTGAAAGCTGCTAGACAAAGGCAGATTGTTGGTTTATGACATTTAGTTTTAGCCAAAAGGCTGACTGGACACACCTATTGAGATACTGATGTCACACTGTAACTGAAAAGGTATCTTTTCAGTTAAAAAACAAAACAAAACAAAACAAACCCCTCAAACTCAGGTTTTAATAGTATGTGCACAATATATATATTCTTTTCATAATGCTATATTTGCATGTAGAAAAATCCTGGAGAGATGGCTCAGTAGTTAAGAGCACTGGCTGCTCTTTCAAGGGATCAGTTAATTTCCAAGATAGCTCAATACCATTTTTAATTCCAGCCCCAGGATCTGATACCCTCTTCTGGTCTTTGAGTATATACACATATACGCATGTACATGAACATGCGTGTGCACACACACACACACACACACACAAACACATACACATAAATATATAATAAAATAAATCTTTTTTTAAAAAAATCCAGTGAGACCACAAATTGTGAGCACAATTTTATGTTTGGAGACTTGTGCCATACTATGGAAAATACCGTGTCTGTAGTTTTGAGACCACTGTCTGCTGTATCCTTACCTTTGATCCACTTGTGTTACTTTAAAATGCTGACACTGAGAACTGAACTGTGTATGGCACAGTACTTCATTGCTCTGCAGCAAAGCCTGTTGTAAGATCTTAGAGCTTTTGGACATAAAAAAAAATGAGTAACAGATTTCTAACTAGACTTGACTTGGTCACAAGTAAATAAGCATTTGGTTACTGTTTAAAAAAAAAAAAATAATCTACAGACCAAAGCTTACAGGTCAAATGGTTCTCTGATTGTATGTTTTTCAATGAAATTATTAGCACATTTCATCCAAACACACATGTCAAGAAAGACTTCCATTTAATGCTTTCACTTGGCACATAACGACAGGAAGTGTTTTACTAATATGACTGAATTTGGTGCTCAACACCACTTCAACCTACTTGAACCCAAAGGCACTGAGGCCCATGGCTGGTAGGTGACAACCACACTCACCTTCTCACACAACAGTTTGGCTCTAGAGTCTGAGCTACAACGCCATGCTATATCCTCAAGTGTAAAGGCAAGTTATGGCTAAAAAGAAACATTGCAATTAATCCTGTGTAATTAACCATGGGAATCTGATCACTACAAATAGCTGATAAGGACTTAAAATAATTTTTAAAAATTATTAGATGACCTTTACTAAACCAACATGAAATATTCATGTCAAGAGATAAATATCAAGTGACATCTTAACACCCACCAAGGGATCAAAGCTGCAGCATGACTAAGATGGTGACTTTTATGCTCATTCACTTATTAGTAATTTAAATTTGCCTGGTCTCAAAAAGTAGGGAAACTGGTATACAATAAAAGCACACATATCATGTAGCCTTTGAAAATGAAAACAAAAGAAGAAATCTATGGAGGAAAAGCAGAAGCTAACTACACTGTTAACCTGACTTAGGCCTAACCCTAAGCTAGGACCATGTGGCTGAACATGGAGTGTGACTCGGAGCTTCATGCTGCTGAAGAAGAACCTCAAAGTCACGTTGATGAGCACCATCCTTTCAACGAGGACATAGAGAGTTGATGAGTGAGCAAATTTGATTTATAATTCTAAATAATTTAGTCAGCTGATGATTCAGTCAGCAGACCTATTTTATCATCTTTGCCTTGGTAAGCTTTTTGTATGAAGAGCTGCCCAAGATATGTCAAAACAGAACACTAAAATATATTGCTACTTCTAAGTGTTTCTGGCTGGTAACAGCATTGCAGCTGCCATCTCAGGGGGCCATCATTAATGGTCAACCGGATTAACACTCTCCTAATGGGATTCTCTACTCTAGTTTATGTCTCTCTGATCTGTTTTCCATAATCCATTCAGGAAGATAATTTAAAATTTCAAGTCTGGTCAAGTCACGCTTCTACTTAAAGCCCCACAATGGCTCCCCACGCTCACAGAAGAAAGTCCAACTTTATGTTGACACATAGCCCCCTCCCTACGTTCAGTTTTCACATGAGGTCAGATAATGAAGACGTTATTATTTATTTAACCACTTTCCTAGTAAAAGACACATGGCTTAGTGCCAGTTTTTGACTATTAGCAACAACAACGCATGCCCCTTTGGATTTGTGGTGAGCATTTATCTTGGTGGGGAAGTATCAGAAGGAAAGATTCAGTGTAACACTGCCAGATGGACAGTGAAGCCACTTCCTACAGCAGCTGTGTCAACTTACACTTTCCTGCAGAGGCTATGGGCACATGTTTCATGTCTACATCCAGCATACAGCATCAGTTTCAAGAAGATCACAGCTCACCACACAACCACAATCTTTGCTGACATAAAGACCAAGCATTTGTTATAATTTTCACACACTTTGACTTCGGCCATTTTTCTGCTGAGTTACAATGACTGAATTCCTAATTTGTTTCTTATCCTGTTATTATTATTACTAAAATTTATCAAAACCCCGCTGGACTTTTGATTAGGACTATAGTGAGTCTACAGAAACCTGTGGGGGAGTTGATGTCATCATTTAACACTGTCCTACCCAGGAATAGACTGACATTTTACAATTTAACCATCAGTTATAGTTCAGATAACTGTCACTTTTCATCATAAAGGCCCTACACATTTCTTCCTCTCCCCTACATTTATTTTTGTGTGCGTGTGAATGTGTACAGGCACATGTGTGTAGTAGTGTATGTGTTTGACACAGCATACAACTTGAGGTCAGGGGCAACTTGGGGAAGTACATTTTTCTCCTTCCACCACGTGGACTTCAGGGGTTGAACTTGGGTCATCTGGCTTGCCTCCAATTGCTCCCTCACTGAGTCACTTTGCCTGCCCCTAAGTCTTTTTGACCTATTTCTAGAGTATCTGTTTACTTAGGAATGAGATCTTCATCACATTTATTGGTATGGCCCTGTCACCCTAAACACACCTAATCTTCTCCACTTCCTTTATTTAAATGAACCTTTCAGTTATTTTTCCTTTAAAGGGATCTTGTATCTCCATCATAGTCATTCTTGGACTTCCTATAATTGTTTGTGTTCCTGTCTATATGCTATATTAAATTATGTTTCATAACATGAAAACCATTCCTAAAATTTCTTTCCCACTTTCCCACTACCTAGGATGAAGCTTACTGCATACTGAGCAATAAACAGTAACTTTTAAATATTTATGTGTGGGGAGTATATAAATGTGTGCACACATATATACACATGGATGCACCATGAAGTGTGTGTGTATAGGTTGGAGGGCAATTTGCAGGAGTAAGTTCTCTCCTTCCACCATGTCAGTTTTGAGGATCAAACATGAGTCATCAGGCTTGGCAGCCAGTGGCTTTACTGACCCATCTTGCTAGCCCAACAATGATTTTTGAAGAGAAGAGATTTAAAATATTGATTCCGGAATTTCCCTTTTAATTTTGTAAATAAGAAAAGAATTTAAGGAAGAGTAAAAAGGCCCCAAGTAATGACACAAATTAAGTAACTACAGACAGATGTGGCTCTTCCTTGAATCTTAGGAGGTGGATACAGAGGGCTTGTTGTGAGCTTTGGTGAGTACTAGGGCAGCCTAAACTACAGAGGGATTCTGTCTCTTTCCAAAACCAGACAGCATTTTTAAATCCTTAACAACCACATGGAAGCAAACAACCCATCAACCCAACCCTAACACGCAAACTGGCAGTTTTCATCCTGACTTACTCCAGCAGTGTATCTTCTTGCCTCTCCATGCTCATACACAAATACCCCTATAGCGCGCGCGCACACACACACACACACACACACACACACACACACACTCACACCAGCCTAGCACAATCACCAGATAAAAACCACCTAGATAAAAGCACTCCGAGCAGGTCTAGTTTCTCTAGCTCAGTACCTGCTTCCTCCTCACAAGCCTTCCCTAGCATAGACTCTGCCCTGTAACCCAGCCAGCACACCCAAATTAAGTTAAAGATGGTCTTGAGCAGAAAATATCATGCTTAATACCTATTTTGGTTTAAAAAAAAAAAAAGATATTTAGAAATAGGACAAAGGAAAGGGGGCTGGATAAAAAGAAGCAAGGATGGGAAAAGGAAGGGAGAAAGAATATACAAATATTAACCTCTACTGGTTTGAAGATTATTAATATTTTACCTAAAAAAAAAAAAAAGAGCCCTGATAAAAGCGTGCTATTTACATGGTTTGGAGTACCATGGTATGTTAGAAATTGCTTTTATAATTCTTTGAGACTACACTAATTTTTAAAATATTCCTTTTAGGCCTTAGAAAGATATGGTGTGCTTTAATTTTGAAAGTACCCCTTCTAAAATTATTCCACCTGAGGGTATTGCATGATAATATGGAAGACAGTAGTTCCAAGTCCAAGCAGATAATGGCATATAACACTTGTTATCCTGTGTGGCTATGTCAGTTAGGTATTAAAGACAATCCCACTATAGCACCAAGAGTGATTGCTCTGTAGTTTCCATATGTTACCAGTGAACATTTGCCCAAATAATTCCAGACTGGTGGAAGGACCCTTGTGGTGGTCTGAATGGGACTGGTCCCCATAGATTCATGTATTTGAACACTTGGTTCCCAGTTAGTGCACTGTTTAGAAAGGATTAGGAGGTTTGGTCTTGTTGGAAGAGTGTGTCACTGGGGGTGTGCTTGGAGGTTTCAAAAGCCCATGCCCAGCCCAGAATCACTCTCTTCCCTCTTCTCCTCCCCAATCCCCATGCCTCTGCCTACTGCCTGCGGGTCAGATGTAAGCTTTTAGCTACTTCTCAAGTGCCGGGCCTGCCCACCTGCTGCCATGCTTCTCACTGGGATGGCCATGGACTCAGCCTCTGAAACTGTAAGCAAGCCCCTAATTAAATGCTTTCTTTTCCAAGTTGCCCTAGTCATAGTGTCTCTTCACAGCATACAACAGTAATTATTTCAGGTTCCATCTCAATCCGATCTCAAATTCCTTTTCTGAACAGCAGGGATGAGACAGCCACAGCGCTGATGATTCAGACATGAGTCTTAGCAGGAGGAAGAGACTAGAAGCCTGGCGTTAATTAAGATGTCCTCCACTCCCTCATAAAGAAGGGCTGGTGTGATTAGGTCCATTTCACTGAGACTACACTGACCCACATGACTTTTTATTTTATACTTTTTGCTTGCTGTAGGCAACTGCCATCTGTGGCTACAGGTAGAATGTATCCTAAAAGCACCCCCACACCCACTCTGATCATTTCTAGGGCCAGTCTCTGCAAGCCCTATGTCATTAGCAGCATTCCTGTGAGCTCAGGACTGCTATAGCTATGCTGCACCTAGAAGATGCCGTTCTCCAAGGACCACCCCATTTAGCTTAGCATGTTAGATAGGATCTCTGCTTTGCCCAGTCTTTCCCACATTTCCCATTTATAGCCTGAAAACTGGAAAGAGCATTTTCTTTACAAAGTCTGAGTCTGAGACTCTGGAAGCTTTTAGTGGCCCTCTTCACCTCTGTAGTGAAATCCAACCATCATATGTCCATACATTTCTGACTACTCTATAATAATATGTGTGATATAATCACGTGGTATTCTCCCCAATGTGTCTCATGATTGATTCCCTCTAATGGATCAGCTTGGTTCCAAATAATAGAGGAAATGAGAACTGGGCATTCTGATACACATTTGTAATTGCAGCACTTGGGAGGCTACGGCAGAAGGATTAGGAATTGAGGGCCAGCCTCAGCTATACAGCAAGTTAGAGGTCAGATTGCAGTATGCTAAAACTTTGTCTCAGAAACACAAAGAAAGCAATCAGCAGGTTTTCCGCTAAGCACTGTTCTATGGAACTCGTATGTGACACGTGTAACAACGTGAGTGAGGCTCACAACACAAGGACTCTAAGAAGCACCACTTTTATCGTCTGTTTCAGGGTGTGCACCTATGACCAAAGAAGAGTTAACTCATGCCCTCAGTGGGCACACAGTAAATCAAAGGACCAGGGGACGAATGCAGGAGTCTCCTTTTAGACTGGTCTCCGCCTGGAGAAGCACACTGCCTGCATGTTGGTTTCCTTTGGAAGAGTTCTCGAGTGGACCCTGATTCCGGAGGCCAGGCACTCCCTCTCTTAGCGCACTCACAGTATGCCCATGGGCTCTTCTGCAATCAGCCAGCATGGCTCCCCCACAGGCCTGATAATGCAGAGCAGTGGCTATGGGCTGGGACTTCAGCATGTCCTGTGTGCTCAGGGTATGGCCAGGACTTCTAGTGCAATGAAGTTAAAGGCATCTTCCAAAGAAAAGCAGTCTGCATTTGTTGCACTAGCTCCTGAACAGGACTCTTTAGTGGGTCTGCTAATATTTCCCCCAACATATAGCAAAGTAAAGAAGATGGGTGATTGTAAGAATTTTTAAAGCCCAAAGTGTAAAATGGAGCCATTCATATTTGTGAAAGATTAGTAGAACTCCTATCGGGAACAAAAACTATTTTTACTATCAATAGTTTCTTGGTTCTTTAGAATCTCAACTTAGAATGTGTCACAATGTTCTGTTTGCTGTTTCTTTCTTTTCTCGGTTTTCATCAGTGTGTGCTCACCGTATGCAGCCCATTTGTATACAGACACATTACATAGTTTGAGTGTATTTTCCTTTCTCACACTCCCCACTCCCATTAGTCCCTCTGACTTCACTTCCACTTTCATGTCATATACACACACAATTGGATATGCATCTTTATAACATATAAGAACAGCAAATGACAGAAAACCTACTAGTAAGAGATTGACTTAATTTTCTTACCAATTGTCTCCAGTTGTAGCTCTTCCCCAGCAAGTGACATACCTTTATTCCTTATAGCTGGGAAAAAAATCTCAGGGTTCTTTTTATAGTACGACACAAAACTTCTATGTCACACTTCGGAAAGTTGGGCAATAAAGACACTGTTGACTTTAGGAGTAGCGTGCTCCAGTGGAAATCAGACAACATAATCATTTCAATAAGCCAAGATCTTTCCTCTCCTGGACATGGCATAGAAGGAAGGGTCTAAGGAGCATGTGAGGTCAGTCTCATTGCTGCCAAAGACTGGCCCAGTCACTTCCCAACAGGGCTTAGCCAGGAATAAAGTCTGTTCCCGTAAAGGAAGGAGAGAAAAAGAGGGGAAGAGGATTCTTGCTTTCACATCTACCATTCACATCTTAGCTGCTTACGCACTTCTGTTTAGGAGGCAATTTTCAGGGGCTGAGAGGATGTCTCAGGAGGTAAGTACCTGTGTTATAAGCACAAGGACCTGAGCTCAACTCCTAGTATCCGTATCAAAAGCCAGGTGTGGTGATCAGTGTTTGTAATCTCAGCACTGGAGAGGCAAAGCCAGGCAGCTCCCTCCACTCACTGGGCTAGACTATCCAGGAGCCCCCAGCCAAAGAAAGACTCCATCTCAATAAAAGGTGGATAGTGCCTGAAAAATGACATCTGAGCACATCTTCTGGTCTCCACAGGTACACAGGAGCACACGCTCCCACACACACATGTACTTATATGCACACAAATGCAAAATTAAAAACAAACAAGCTAAAGTATGTTCTGAGCCCATGAGGATGAGAAAGATTGATCTTCGCTCTAGCAGTCCAGGGCTGTGGACACACCAGGTGATGGTGAAGTTGGGAAAGTCAAGGTTCAAAGGCTAGGAACAGTGATTCATTTTAAACAGGCGAGACAGATGTTTGCCCCAGGGAAAAACCCAGGATGAGAGAATGCTTAACCTCACCTTCACTGAGAGCGAGTTTTGGTCTCCCTTGTACAATGCCAAGCTTCTGGGTTTACATGATAACAATGTCACTGATGGCTTTTCCCTGCCAAGCAGTCTCAGGCATAAATTTTATCAAGCCACCTTAGTGTTAGGACAGGAAGCGGTGGGAGACACTGATACAGGAAAAGGGAGACTAGGGTGGTCTTTGTGTGCTAAGCTGAGGCTTTGGCTTGCTATAGGCCAGAGTTGCTGCTGTAGGGTATTAAGGATGGTACTGGTTAGGCTAAATTCTGTTCTGGATTAATCTAATCTTCCTAATCTTTTAGATTCTAAACATGACTAAAACTGAATTAAAATTTTTTCAAAAATCTAGTTCTTCTGTAAGGGTTCCACTTTTTATTTAATGAACAAGTGCAATTAAAAATACTTAGTAGCTAGGACCACAATCACGCCATAACAGATTCTGATGAGAAACATTATCTATCTATGTATCTATCTATGTATCTATCTATGTATCTATGTATCTATCTATCTATCTATCTATCTATCTATCTATCTATCTGACAGGGTCTCATGGAGCCAAGGCTGATCTTAAGATTGTGAATAGTGAAAAAAGGTGGTCTTGAATTTCCAATCTTGTATCTAACACCCAAGTGCTGGTATTACAAGCCTGGGCTACCATGCCTAGCTAGAAAAATCTATTAAAGAGTCAATTTAAACTATTATTGTAGTGTGTATGTGTGTGTGTGTGTGTGTGTGTGTGTGTGTGTGTGTGTGTGTACGCGTGCATGTTTTAAATTATGCCTGCAGATTGGCAAAAACATCCTTTGGGACTAGCATTCAATAGAGCAGTAATTAGGAACAAGGGAATAAATCATTCTGGGGCCATAATTAAGCCAGAGCTGGCAGGACAATACTAAGGGTAGGGAATCCAGTTAATAATGAAGATAATAGCATCATTTTAAAGACACAAAGCATATGAAAAATCAACTACACACACATTTTCCTTAACAAGTATCTATATGTATAGTTCAGGAGGCTTCACAGAATTAGGAATGTTGGGCAGTTAGCAAGAGAATCTTGAGAAAGAGTGGAAGTCATCAGGGAGGAAGAGAAAAACTAGGAAAAAGAAGAAAAGGTGACTTGAACTCAGGGTCCTATTGACCAGTGGTTCTCACGCTTCCTAATGCTGTGACCTTCTAATACAGTCCCTCATGATGTGTGACCCCCCCCAACCAAAAATTATTTTGTTGCTACTTTATAACAGTAATGTTGCTACTGTTATGCACTGTAGTGTAAATACCTGCTATGCAGGCTATCTGCTATGTGACCTCCCACACGTTGAGACCCACTGCTCTAGGTTATTCTCTCTCCAGTCCACAGTGGCCCCAAACTGCCATTCCAGGGGCCTGACACGGAGATGGAGATGTTGAGCTCTCGTCTAAAGGGAGGAGTGATGGAGTGAGGGCTCTGCACTGCTGAGAACTGGCAGGGCCACATATAAAGTAGTTTCAGGTGGCTGAGGAAGAAGGATCTTGGAGTAGCTACCTCATCTATGCCACGTCATCTATCCCGGTCACAGTTTCAAAAGCCAGGATTGAGCTGGGCATTTGCAAGAGGCAGAAAAGATACTCACTCACCAGCCTCAGACATGAAGTGAAGGTCAGATCGTGTTTTGTGAAATAGATATTCTATTGTCATTCTGTCCCACTGGCCTGGCTGGCTGGGTGTAACAGCAATCCCAAGACAGACTGTCGTGGAGGGGGTCAGGTGTGGTTCAGATATTAGAGACAGGTCCTTCAGAGTAAGCAAGAGGCAGGGACGTAATGATGAGGATGCTGAGCCTGACCATACCAGGTGGCTTTGGTGCCTCTGTTAGGCAAGTTCTCATTTTTATGACCACTCAGTAGATTGCAATTTTATGGGAAATAAGGAGTCAACAAGAAAAGAAGATGCCAGCCATATTGCTGTGGTCTCTATATGTCCCCATGAAAGTATGTTTTGGAAGCTTAATCCCCAGCGAGGGATGGCGGGAGGTGTTTTGGTCATGACGCACCACTCTCACGAAGCACTGACAACTATTACAGAAAGATTAGAGCTGTGAATTTGTCCCCTTGCATTTTTTGCCATTTTGCTTTCTATCATGAGATGACACAACATGAAAAACACTCATTAAAAAGGGACCTTCTGACCCTGGGCTTTCCACCGTCTAAAATTGTAAGAAATACACCCTACTTCTTTATAAACTAACCAACTTAGGGTGTTTTTGTAATAGCACAGAATAGACTAACACATATCCATTCTGTTTTCTGACAGCCACACAACTTTGCTGTGCCTGGATGTTGCCCAGATTTTGGGGGAGTAAACAATGAAAACAGGTTCACAATTGTGTGTGTGTGTGTGTGTGTGTGTGTGTGTGTGTGTGTGTGTGTGTGTGTGTACGTGTACACCTGTGGGGGCCAGAGGTAGATGTCAAGTGTCTTCTATTATATTCTACTTTACTATTATTGATTTAAAGACCTATGTATGGCATGTCTATGAGGATTCACCTGTGTGTTTAGTTTTGTGAATACACATACACATGTATGCAAATGCACATAGAGGCTAGAGGCTAGGTACCTTCTTCTATTTCATTTCCTTATACATTGAGGCAGTTTCTCCTATGGAACCTAGAGCTTGCTGATTGGCTGCTCTAGCTAGCCAGCTGGCCTTGGGGAATGCCATCTCCACTTCCCAAGGGCTAGGATTACAGGTGGGCTACCATGTCCATTAGCTTTTATGTGGATGGTGGAGTTCCACACTTGGTTCCTTGTGCTTATGTGACAAGTGATTTTCACTTTGAACCATCTCCTCAGCTCTCTACCTTAACTTCTGAGACAGAGTTCACTGTCAGGTTGGATTGGCTGGTCAGCAAGCTTCAGACATCTCCCTGCCTCAGCATCCCAGCACTAGAATTAAGGAACACCTGTAAAAATGACGGGCATTTGATGTGGGAAAGCACTCGGCTGATGTAGCTATCTTGTCAGTCCAACTTTTTAAAATGAAAAATTCAAATGGCCGAGAAACACTTAAAGAAATGCTCATCCTCATTAGTCATCAGAGAAATGCAAATCAAAACGACACTGAGATTCCATCTTACACCCATCAGAATGGCTAAGATCAAAAACTCAAATGACACCACATGTTGGCGAGGATGTGGAGAGAGAGGAACACTCCTTCATTGCTGGTGGGAATGCAAACTAGTACAACCACTTTGGAAAGCTTTCTGGCGCTTTCTCAGAAAAATGGGAATAGGGCTTCCTCAAGACCCAGCTATCCCACTCCTTGGAATATACCCAGAAAATGCCCTACCACACAACAGGGACATATGCTCAACCATGTTCATAGCTGCTCTATACATAATAGCCAGAACATGGAAACAGCCTAAGTGTCCCTCAGTAGAAGAATGGACTAAGAAACTGTGGTATATTTACACGATGGAATACTACTCAGCTTTTAAAAACGAGGAATTCCCAAAATTTGTGGACAAATGGATTGATCTAGAAATTATCATAATGAGTGAGTTCACCCAGAAGCAAAAAGAGACAAACGGTATATACTCACTTATATCAAAACACTAGTCCAAGGGATACATACCATGAAAATCTTTACTTACCAAGAAAATGGGTCAGAGGAGAGGATATCCGATTGAGACTTTAGGCAAGACTAGCATGGAAGAAAGAGGAAATAGTAGTACCCACAGGGTCCTGGAAACCTACAAGAAGAACTTTATGACAGGCAGATCTGGATCGTGGGGTCCTCCTCAAACTATGGCACCAGCCAAGGAGAATATAGGCAGTAAGCTTCGAACCCCTACCAAGACCTAGCCGACGAACATGACACTCTCCACCGTTGAGTGGAAGAGTGAGATCTGATTCTCACACGAACTCTGGTGCCCCTTTTCTGACCATGTCCCCCAGATGGGGAGACCTGGTGGCACTCAGAGGAAGGATAGCTAGTTACCAAGAAGAGACTTGATATTCTGAGAGCATATATAGGGGGAGGAGGTCTCCCTCAGTCACAGACATGGGGGGGGGGGAGAAGGGGAGAAATGGGAGGGAGGGAAGAATGGGAGGAAACAGGGAAAGGGCTAACAATTAAGATGTAATATGAATAAATTAATAAAAAAATGAATAACTCTGCTATAAAAAAAGAAAAAGAAAAAGAAAAAGAAAAATTCAAAGAATCTAGTGGGGTCAGTAATTTTATCATTAAACAAGTTCCTCCCCCCCAAAAGGATTCAAACAATAAAAGATGTCTTCACCAATGTTTTGGAAAAACATTTGCAAAAAAATTTTCAACAGCTAAAACCATGACAATCCAGTGTAAGCAGAAGACAGCTGCTGAGCATCACAAGCCATTCTAGAGTTTCCACAGGCACCCTGGACTGGCCCCAGTGGATTTCTTGTGATAGGAGTCAGACTGTATCTTAAAGTAATACTCAAATTGCCCTCGCAAATTAGAGTCACTCCCATTTCTAGGGTTTGAAAGATTCTCTTCCTTTCACATTGAAGTGCAGCTCAGCCTTGAGCCTACAGTGAACACCATCTCAGGGAAATCCCCAAACAGACTGGCTCCTGCGAGCAGTGTCTGCATGCCTCACTAACAGCCTCTGCTAGCAGCCGTTGACATGTGCATTCAGCTCCAGGTTAATGCAAAGGGCCTTTCGGATTTTCCATCTGAATCTGCTTTTCTCTTGCACAGAAACTGAACTTCTTTCCAAACGTGTCTCTTACCAGAAAATGACAACAGTTATGAGCCCTCTGAGATTTAAAATCTAAAACCCAAATTATTAAGCCTTAATAAAACCCCAACAAATTCCTTTATGTGTTGTGTCTGCTTAATTACTCCAAGGCAATCAAGGAAGCAGTGCAGAGTTTGTATGTTAGTGTTACAGAAGGATTCTGGTGATCTTCTAAATTAAAATTTTATGTTCATATTTAAAACACACATATTGAAGTATTATAAATCTGAAGTATAGATTACTGCTATAAACATAACGTGTGGATAAATTCTCTTAAGAGACAAAAATATGATTTTTCTTATAACCAGTGCATTCTTGCTCATTCTTTGGTTGAAATGTAGATACATCTTTATCTGCGAGAATTACAAATTAAATCTGTCTACCGAACACAGGTGACTTTGTAATGGGGAAGCAGTTATGGTGGAACAGTCATGCTCAGCTGCTTAAGAGCAGGGAAAATGCAACATTGCTTTCACTGTGACAATGTTAATCTTACACAATATTTTCAAAGGGCAGGGCAAAGAAGCCCAGTGAAGGCTAGAGGGGAGCCAGGCTTTCATCATGTGTTTGACCAGGAAGATCAGTGACAAGATTTCAAGGAGTGGCTGTCCCTGGAGACCATCTTCCTTAATCCCAACACCCTACTCTCATTTGCCACAATAGGGTTCTCTTTTTCTTTTAATAACTTTTAGCTTTTCTTTAATTTACATTTTTAATAGTTCAGAGTCCCCTTTCCTTTCTTCCTTCCCCTCTCCCTTCTCTGGTTTCCTCCTGCTTCCTTCCTTTCTTCTTGCAGCGAAGGTTCAATCTAAGGCCTCATGCAGGTGCTGCACCGCGGTGTCACATCACCTGCCACAGCCTATGCTCCTGATGGGTTAGCCACTGTCACTTAAACTGTATATGTTCTAAAACTAGACAGGAAACATTATTTCCCTCCTGTAACAAAGACAAAGAAGCTGGCCTCCAGGAGCACCAGCAAGATGAAGCTAAAACTTCATGATTTTCACACTGGGTTCAAGAGGAGATGACAAACTACTTGTAGGACTTTTAAAAACATCAAAACTAAAGATAACTTAATCCAAGATTGCAAGAGCACAGCTTACGCATTGGGGCAGTGTGGACTGGCATATACACCTTCTGAAGGTACAAGATACAAAACCCATCAGGCTATATTGTAAAGATCTTCAAGAATTAGGAAGTCAAAAGTCTTCTCTTGTCTTTTTGAAAAGGTCCACTCTGTACCAGGAACTGGCCTGGGACTCGCTATGTGGCCTAGACTGACCTCACATACCTATCTCAGCTACCCATGTGTTGGGATTAAAGATGTGAGCCACCATGCCTCCTTTCCTCATGCCTCTTTAGAAAAGTATCCTCGACTTGATCTATGATGGAAGTGGGGGAAGGTGACACTCTCAACCTAGTCTGAAGTAGTTTACATTTTAAAAGGCAAGTCTCAAGGATAGAGCAAGGACATGAGATAAAAGCTCAGCACCAAAGCAGTAATCAAGTGAAGTAGGAGTCCCCGTGTGAGCCAGGGTGACTGAGGATATGACCTCACAAAACAAAACACTGTGCACATAGGGCTCTCTTCATTTAATCTTCTGTTTTCATAGAGACATAACAACTTTCATATATAACCGCCTCAATTATTCCATAACCTTTCCAATGTGCAGCTACTGTATTCCAGGCATGGCCTCTGTCCTTCTGGAGTTTATCCTATAATGCGGGAGATGAACAGCTATCAAATTAGTATGTAGGTATTAGGCCATGTTAAAATTGGGCCCTAATGAAGGGTGTGTGCACAGAAGCTGGCATGTACGCTCTGCGGGAACGGCGTGTCCACGTTACCCAGAAGGACTTCGAGATGGCAATAGCCAAGGTCATGCAAAAGGACAGTGAGAAAAATATGTCCATCAAGAAGCTATGGAAGTGAGGGTATGCTCTTTGTGTGGAGCCCTCTAATAAAGGTCTGTGTGGTAACCTCTCTACAAAAATAAAATAAAATAAAATAAAAGAAAAGAAGGAAAAAAAATTGGGCCCTAAATATTCCCAAGTCTCATGTTGAAAGCCAGCCAATGGCGTTATTCGGAGATAACGGGGACTTTAGTAGGTGGGGCCTAGTTGAAGGAAGTAGGTTGTTGGCTCAGCATGGAGGGGCATAATGGGACCTGGGCCCCTCCACTTCGTGGCCACCATGAGGTGAGCAGCTCTCCTTTACCACACTCTTCTGCCACCTTCTGCCACAAATGACTGCCTTAACACAGCTCCAAAAGTAATCAGGGCAAATCACCACACTGACATCTCTTAAATTGAGCAAAAATCACCTCCCTTCCTTTTAAGTTGTTTTCTCCAGAATTTCCTCACATTGAGGGATGGAAAGTGCAACTGCTGTGCACTGAGGAGGGTGGCAGTTGGGAAGAGTGTACTCTGTGGTGATCTGACCTGGGCAAAAAGGTCAGGGAAAGGTTCTCTGATGAAGCCTCAGAGATGAAGTCTAAAGGTGACTAGAAGTTACCAAGCAGGAAGAGCCTTTCAGGCAGAGGCTGGCTGTCAACAACACATGGGCATTAACAGTAATTTGCTTAGAGGTTAAGAAGCTCCTGGCTGAAGAACAATTAGCCACTGCCCAGGCAGATAACTGATGTCTGGGGCATTAGAAGTTTGGGGCATGTCTGAAAAGGCATGTCCAAAAAGGTGTGTAATGCCCTTAATCTGGTGTTACCATGCCAAGACCAAGAGCCCTGGAGTAATTACAAAGGGAAAAGGGAAGCCAGTTGTGTGCTGGCATTTGCTTTCCTTTCATTGCTAGTCTCCAGGCAGGTGCTACATACTTCTGTCATCAAAGAGGTGCCACCTTCACTACTTTGGTAGACTTTATTTCTGGAAACCATGAGATAAAATAAGCCTCTTCCTCAAATTGCTTCTTGTCCAGCACTTGGTTGTGTTGACAGGAAAAGCACGTGATGCAAGAAGGGAGCAAGAAGGGACAGCTAGAGAATCTATCAGGAAATGAAAATCCTGCCTGGCCTGAGTCCACTCAGGAGCTTTTCACTGCTGTAGATTCCTTCTCACCTCACTGGGGTATAATCTTGTTACTCTCAATTCCATCATACTCATTTCCAATAATACTTCAGAAATAAACTTAGAGGCTACTTAAAAGTAGTTTTTAAAATTCAGAAAACAAAGGTTTTAAGACCTTATATTAAGGCATCAAGTAAACAATTATCAAGTGTGCTACAATGGTCAAATCAAACATATTTGAAATATCAGTTGTCATAACAAATCTGCATAATAGAAAGGCACACCATGTATAATTAGGTACATAATTACAAATATATGAGACTAAAGACATATAATTAGCTTGTATGTTTCCAACTGAAAAAAATGACAGAAATTGAAAACCAAAAGTTATGTGTGAATTTCATGCAAATATTTAGTAATTTCAGTATGAGTTTTAAATGGTGAACTACCTCTGCTTATCTCAATAGGGAACACTTGCTCATTGGCAATCATGAAATTTATAGGATGCTGCTGAGTTTAGGCTGCAGTTCTATGGGTACCATCAAATAATGCCAGGCTTGTGGATACTCAAGAGCAAAGAAATGGAAATGTGCAAGAAATTAAAGATATTCCTAACACCGAATGCCTGTCTGTGGCTTGGAGAGTAACACAGCAGGCATAAGCCTACCCACGTCAAGCTCTAGCTAGGACACTGACCAATGCTTGCCCCATTATCCTGCCTACAGCCTTCATGAAGCTTGTCTGAGTTGCCTCCAATCCGAAGTAAAGCGGCAGCGGGATTCCTGCAGAAGCTGGAAGTTGAAGGCAATGGCACCAAGGCCTGGGGCATCCTGCCAGTGGAGTGGGAGGGCAGAGCAGGCTGAAGTAAACAGAAGTAGGAGCAAGCTGGGTCTGTGCCTCCAGATTCCAAACTTAGCTTGGGATGGGAAATAAGGAAGAAGAGAGAATTTCCTGTTCTGACTGAGGCAAGGATGTCTAAAATTAGAAACACAAGCCTCCTGTGCACACAGAATCCAGTTCAGTTAGTCACGCATATACCCCAAGATATACACAGGGATTTGTGTAGTATTCATAAGGTCTTACAAACACATGTCAAACATAATGCTGACACATGTTTAACATATAACTGGTCTCCTGGTCTGATAATATATGATGGTAAAACCACATAGAAAAATGAATACTTGGGAAGAGTCTAAGCTGAGAGAGAATGACCAATATTAAGCTTGCTTAGTATCATCAACATTGCCCTACTGCTGCACAAAGAAAACACCCCTGAAGAACGCTTCGTTCCCGAATGAACAAGCACATGCTGACATAGGGTTTGACTGTGAAGATTTAATTCACAGCAGAAGGATGTTACTTATGGAGTGAGAAGTGAAATCAAAGGCCCTCTAGGCACATCCAGGTGACTGGCCATTTTCCACAATGATGCTTAGCGATGTGCGTGCCTTTCTCAGGGACTGATTTCCATAACGCCAGTTTAGGTGACAAATCAGCATCAGCAAACAGAAATAATAACCCAGTACCTGATCTGAGCAAGCAGTCTGCTTTTCCTGGTAGAGTTTTTGACAGGATCCATTTCTATTTAGAGTACTTCCTAATCCAAAAACAACAAAGCACACCCCTAAAAACAACCACAACCCATACAAGGCATCTGCCCCAGCCTACGGTCTTGTGTTTATAATGCACATTCTGTGTTATCATGACGATGACAAAGAGACTAGCGAATACATGAGACGACACTTGTTAGCCATCTCTTGCTGTGAAGGCACAGAGCTGGGGAACTCATTCATACCTCTCTTGTTTGAACTTGAAAGTGATTGCTAATAGCTTCATGTTACCACGACTGACTTAGAACCTTGAAGCAAATGTGTGCAAGGCCACGGAGCTTATAGATGACAAAGCAGGTGCAAACCTGCATTGCCTGAATCCTGCCGAGCTCTAAAGCCCATCTTGTCCCACTCTGCCTACCCTCACTGTAAATATCACAACAGAGACAAGTGCGTATGGGTGGGGACGTAGCTCAGTGGTAGGGTTCTTACCCAGCATGCACAAAGCCCTGGACCCAATCACAAACATCAGAAAAATAAAACAGAAACAATAAAAAATGATCAGAATAGGGTCCAGAAGAAGAAACGAATAAACACAAAGGAAGACGTACATGGACTTAGGACAGGTACTAATTAGGTCAGGCAACAGCAGCTCTGGACCCTTCCCGGCACAACTTCCCAGGAGTCTAGGTTTCTGATTCCCACATAGCTCATACTTCCGTATCTCTTGGAAGAATTCCTTCCAGAACAGGGCCAACAGCAGACATACCCGCCTCACTCTCAGGTGAGCAGGGTCTTCTAGCACCTAAGTATCTGACCGTTCAAATGTTTGGTGGCCATGACTCCAGACAGCCAAGCTTGTGTGCACACTCCTCCTCTCCACATGGCCTAGTCTGTTTCAGCTCCTCACAGATGGGCTGACCCCTCTGTCTGTCCCAGAAAACAGCACCAGGAAGCTTTTTTTTCTTCCCCTTTCACAGAAGGAATTTATGTTCACTTTAGCACATTTCAAAGACATAGGCATAAAAAAGAAAGTAAGATCGCCTGTGTTTATACATACCTTCTACTAACATTACACTATTGTTTCCCAGTCTTGGTTTTTCTAAGTATATGTATATTATTTTTATAACATTGATATCATACATATAGGCTATAAGGTTCAATTTTTGACAAGCCAATGAAAATTCCTTATCATTATAACTTGATTAATTGACCACCTTGCACTGTATTATATAAACATGGTATATTTTAACTTATTAGACACTAGTGATCACTTAGGCTGTTGCTCACACTTGATTCTTATCAACAGTTCTGTGATGAACATCCTGCAGATTAATGTTTGCTCGGCCATGACTTAGATTATAATATATTCCTCAGCACATGTGGCTGGCTTTGACTTGCCCTTCTTACAGTTTATGAAATTTCTTTCCCAGCAGGACTAATTACTAATGCATGGGAAATGGGTCTCTTGAACATAATGAATAATCACCAAACTGCACAATGACTTATAAGTGAATTAACTAATTCACTTAACAAATCCTCATTAACCTTCTATACATGCTAGGGACTGGGATACAGCAGGCAGGCTCCTTCAGTCCCTGCTTTCAGCCTGTGAGGAGGATGGAGCACCAGAGGAAGGCGACAGGAGGACTGTGAGGAGGAAGGAGCACCAGAGGGAGGTGACAGGAGGACTGTGAGGAGGAAGGAGCACCAGAGGGAGGCGACACTCTGCCTATCCATCCTCACACCAACTTCTCACCCTTCTGGACACTGCACACCACAACCCACACCCATGTTTCCTACTTCTAGCTTGAGTTGAAGCGACACACGATTTCATTTCAAAGTTCCTCTACTTATAAAAAAGAATTGTTATTGAATGATAACAATTTCTTAAAACTACTGCCTCCCCTTAACACAAACACAGACTACAAAGAACAATTTTGGAAGAGAACTAGGTAAAAGAACAATCACTTGAGGAAATGTTTTCTAAATATTAAAGAAAAACCTGAATTCCAATGTCTTCTAGCTTATGAGTATTTGAATTATAATATTTTTTTCATAATTGATTTTAATTTTAAATTCAAAACTGGCCAGAAATGTATGACCTAATATTTTTTAAAATGGAACAATTAAAAACAGCTATTATATTCTTAAATTACCTTCATCACCCTTGTATTTTAATATTTTAAATGGCTCAGTACTTGCCCACTACTGAAGGTAACCACTTTCACAGAGTAATTTGCTTTTGCAAATGAAGCGAACTTTCAGTCTGTGTCTAAGGAGACCTGGCCGCACCACTGCTTTAGGAACAAGCCACACACCTTCCCTAAAAGAGCAAGCACAGAGGAGGCCGAACATATGTCAAGACCTTTGTAAAAATTCTGGTCTTTGTAAATTCAAGATGACCGAGACTGTGTCACATAAATAAATAAATAAATAAATAAATAAATAAATAAATAAATAAATATTATTTATGTTGCACATAAATAATGAATTATTAAAAATAAATTATTTTGTCTTTAAGTAATAACTGAATATATTAAATAAGAAATGAAGTTGATAGAAACAGAGAATACTGAGCCAGTTTTATCCCCTGAGAATGAGTTTTGATGTATTTTTCTTTGTATTCAGCTGTAAACCAAGGCAGGTATGATGGTCCTAGTACTTAATTCAGACTGGAAGAGGGTGAGGCTAGGCTGGGCTGTGTAGGAAAATCCTGTCTTGAAGAAGGAACATGTGTTTCCCATTAAGTAAGTTCTATCATATGTGTATCTCTTTTATAGGGAGCTATGCATGTGATATTTATCCAATTATCCACCGAGTGGATGTATATAAAACACTTCCAGTCTTCACTAGTATAAACCACCAAGAAACACCAGTGAGAAAAGTACCTTCTTTATTTCTACTTTGGAGACTCGGATGCTGGTGCACAGAGCAACAAAGCATCTGGCCCACAGCTGAGCGAGTCAGAGCAGAGGAGTGAAGGCAAGCAGAGCATCACGGGCCAAGCTCTCCAGGGATGCAGGCAGAGGCTCTAACCTCCCCCCTTGCCCCATGGGGAAGAATTCAGTCACTTCCTTGAATGATGTTAAATAGCTAGGGAACCTGGACCTTCATGGTCCTGTCATGTGCGTCATTTTTTCTTCTTCTGATTTAAGTCCTGTGATTAAGTACACACAGGAAACAAACAAATAAACAATCACCTGCCCCAAACCAAACCTCAAAACACTAAACACTAAATACTGGCTATTCTTTATTCATTTCTATTCAGTCTCTTAGTTAAAAATTTTAAAATTAGATCAATTTCCTTTTATGTGTGAGCAGGCTTTTTTTTGTATGTATGTATGTATGTATGTATGTATGTATGTATGTATGTGTACCATAGGCATGCTTGGTACCCACCAACACAGGTGAGAAGAGAACATCAAATCCCCTAGAACCGGTGCTAGCGACAGTAATGAACCATCAGATGGGTGATGGGAATCAAACCTGGGTCTTCTGCAAGAACAGGTGCCCTCAACCACTGAGCCATCTTTCCAGTCCCATTCTTTTTCTTATTCATGCTAAGCATACAAAAATATTTTCAAAAACATTTATTGCAGAGCAGCTAGATCTGTCTCTTTTTGGTGGCCTCAGTTTCTAACTGGGCACTGACCTGTTTTACTAGGGCTATCAGGACTATGCCCATACATAACGGGCATGCAACATGAGATGGGTAACAGAAAGCATCGCTCTGATGATTCATCAGCTGCTACGATAGAACAGACCTGAGCTACATTCACTTACACTAGAATGGAGGCAGAAACAAAGTTCAAATGACATTAAATTAATTCACTAAAGTCTTAAATAAATCCATATGTAAGGAATTATTTTCTTTGTATTTAAGAATCCATAGTTAGAAATGACAATGCTTAATGACAAAAAATAAATCTTATTACCTCCATCCTGCCAATGAGGCTGTCAATACAGATGACAAGTGTCAACACACTATTAGAAAAGCAGGTTAACAGTATAATTGGGGGCATACACAAATTACTAAATCATATATATCTACTTCAGATAAATGTGAAATTTCAAAACATCACCTATACCTGAACCATTGCATATGAATTATTCACATGGCTTTATATAGTAGGAGACTTAGAAAGAGAAGAAAAGACTCAAGAATCAATTTTAGAAGATGGAAAATGGTTTCCAAACTGCTGGTTTTTTTTTTAATCAAATGCAAATATTTCTTGAGTAGCAATATGTACATAAGTGGGGACATGTGTGCTGTCCCAATGGACACGTGTGAAGAGGCCCTGGTTTTGGGGTACTTTTTGGCAATGATCAGTAAAAATACAGGGGGATTGTTTATTGAGAACCAGTCTTTGTCTTAAAAATGATTGTGCATTGGGGCTAGGGAGATACTCAGTGGTGAAAGTGCTTGCCACAACAGCACAAGGACCAGAGTTCAGATCCACATAAAGGCTAGGCAGGCATCCAGCAATCCCAGTGGTCAGAAGAGATTCCCAGGGTAAGGTGGCTAGCTATAGTAGCCAAATTGGGGAGATCTGTATTCTGCACAAATTCTTTCTCAATAAATAAGGTGGCAAGAGCTGTGGAAAATATCTGATATTAACTTCTGGCCTATACATACATACACACACACACACACACACACACACACACACACGCGATAGAGAGAAAGGGAGAGGAAGAGGAAAGCAGGAGAAGCAGGAGAGAGAGAGAGAGAGAGAGAGAGAGAGAAGAGAAGAGAAGAGAAGAGAGGGAGGGAGGGAGGGAGGGAGGGAGAGAGAGAGAGAGAGAGAGACCCACTCATGCATACACACAAAAAGATTCTGCTGTGATTGCAGAAGGACATTATACATACTGTGGATACACACAGAACACGCTTTATAATTTGGGATAGTAAATAAGTAAATGTTCCAAATGAGAGCTTTAGTTTGTATGGACTGTAGGAGAAGTAAGGGGTTTATCTGTCTTGAGAGCTAGGACTTCCAAGCAGGGGACCTAGATCAGTACCTGCCTAGTAAGGTGAGGGTTCTGGGTTTGATTTGTAGACTTTTGAAACTGAAAAAAAAGAAAAAACACCCAGCTTATTAAGGGAGAGTGAAGACTGTCCTTGCAGCCAGTGTTCCCTGACCTTGACTTGGCAAATGTTTGCTGAGTGAATGTTTGTCCAGGTGATAAACAGAACGGGGTACCCGCTAAGTAGATCTGGCAACCAAGAGCTAGTTAAGAGAAAGAACTCTGGAGTTGCCACTCACTCCTTGGCTTCATGCCTGTACTGACTGAGTGGCCAATTCATGGCTAGCAAATTAATGGTAATTAGAAGACAGCAGGCTAAACTGAGCCGATTACTAAACCCTGCCACCTAAAAGCAGAGGGCAAGGTGTAACACACAGACTCCTGGGGGCAACTGGCAGACATCCAGCCAAGGCCTGACACAGATGAAAGGAAGGAGGAGCCTAGTTAAAGAAAAGATATTCTCCTGAGAAGGAATGCAGAGGACAGGGCATGATAGGAACACTGAACTGGGGGTGAGCAAAGGAAAGAAGGGAGAGGGTATGGGTGTCCCCTTCTTTTTGTTTTTGAAGACAGGGTCTTCTTACTCTATAGCCCTGGCTGGTCTTGAACTTGCTATATAGACCAGGCTGCTCTTGAACTCAGACATCTGTTTGTGTCTGTCTCTGCTGGGATTAAAGGCATTTAAAACGACAATAGACTTTAAAAGGGTGCATAGGTCATCTTCAGGGAAGACTGCTGCAGTTACTCAGCTCAGGAGACTATGGAGGGAGCAAGTGGGGTTTGGGCTTTGAAAATGGCAGCAATGAGCAGAATGGCTGTGCAGTTGGAAAGTGGCATGTTGTGCAGAGCTAGGAAAGTCAGCGCATTTTTGATACAAGTGATGCTTGTCAAACCAAGGCTTTAATTGTTCCATGGTTTTATCAAGAGCTGTGGGGGAGATCCAAGATGGCGGAGAGCAGTGTGGAGCGTGTTTGGAGACTCCAGTGAACAATCAGGAAATTGCACAGATTTCTGAGCCAGGAAGACCGAGGTTCCCACACCACGACAGCGGGACTGCTACACCGTTCTGAGGGACCAGGGTGCGGAGGACCTGCATGCCCCTGCACACGGGAGGAGCGTGGGTTTTCTCGAATCGGAGAAGCAGTGGCAGAGGCAGCAGCAGTGGCAGCGGCACCAGTGGCACCAGCGGCGGTGGCTGAGGTTTGCAGCTCAGAGCCTTCCAGTGGAGGCGACTGGTGTGGTGGCTGGTGAGAGTTGCTGCAGGAGAGGGGAATCGGGGCAGGATTGGGGTCGCATGGTGCCTTGGGACCCAGACTGGACTCGGCGGACAGTTCGGCCCCAGAGTCCCGGGTTCAGCTCAGTGCGCAGTGCAGTGGAGACGCTGGCTCAGCTCAGCAAGCAATTCTGCCGGAGGCACTAGCTCAGTGCAGCCACAGCTCCCCTGCTGTGACACAGGCTGGGTGGAGTGCTCAGTTCCACCGGAGGCGCTAGCTCAGCACAGCCGCAGTTCTCCTGCTATGACCCAGGCTGGGCAGAGCACTCAGTTCCACCCTAGGCACCAGCTCAGCTCAGCAGCAGCTCACCTGCTGTGATGCAAGCTGGGCGGGGCGCTCAGTTCCACCGAAAGTGCTGCTCAGCGCAGCCACGGTTCTCCATGGGTCAAATGGATCTAACAGATATCTATAGAACCTTTCACCCAAACAAGAAAGAACATACCTTCTTCTCTGCACCCCATGGAACCTTCTCCAAAATTGATCACATCGTAGGTCACAAAGCAAGCCTCAACAGATACAAGAGGATTGAAATAATACCTTGTATCCTATCAGATCACCATGCTCTTAGGCTGCAATTCAACAACAACAGAAATAACAAAAAGCCTACACATACATGGAAACTAAACAACTCTCTGCTAAATGACACCTGGGTCAGGGAAGAAATAAAGAAAGAAATCAAGGAGTTTCTGAAATTCAATGAAAATGAAGGAACAACATACCCAAATTTGTGAGAAACTTTGAAAGCAGTGCTAAGAGGAAAATTCATAGCACTAAGTGCCTTTAAAAAGAAATTGGAAACATCACACATAAGCATCTTAACAACACAACTGGAAGCCCTAGAAAAAAAAAGAAGCAGAAACACCCAAAAGGAGTAGATGTTTGGAAATAATCAAACTCAGGGCTGAAATTAACAAATTAGAAACTAAGAAAACAGTCCAAAGAATCAACAAAACCAAGAGCTGGTTCTTTGAGAAAATCAACAAGATAGAAAAACTGTTAGCCTAACTAACTAAAAGGCAGAGAGACAGTATTGAAATCAACAAAATCAGAAATGAAAAGGGAGACATAACAACAGACACTGAAGAAATACAAAGAATCATAAGATCCTACTTTGAAGGCATATATGCCACAAAATTTGAAAATCTTAGGGAAATCGACAATTTTCTTGATTAATTTCACTTGCCAAAGTTGAGTAAAGAACAGATAGACAAGCTAAATAGTCCCATTTCCCCTACAGAAATAGAAGCAATCATTGATAGTCTCCCAACCAAAAAAAGCCCAGGGCCAGATGGTTTCAGTGCAGAATTCTACCAGACCTTCAAGGGCGAGCTAATACCGATACTCTTCAAGCTACTCCAAAAGATAGAAATGGATGGAACATTACGAAATTCATTCTATGAGGCCGTAGTCACATTGATACCTAAACCTCACAAAGACTCAACAAACAAAGAGTACTTCAGACCAATTTCTCTTATGAACATCGATGCAAAAATACTCAATAAAATACTTGCAAAACGAATACAAGAACACATCAGAGATATCATTCATCATGACCAAGTAGGCTTCATTCCAGGCATGCGGGATGGTTTAATATATGGAAATCCATCAATGTAATCCACCATATAAATAAACTGAAGAGAAAAAAACCACATGATCATCTCTTTAGATGCAGAGAAAGCATTTGATAAAATCCAACACCCATTCATGTTTAAAGTTTTAGAGAGATCGGGGATACAAGGCACTTTCCTCAACATAATAAAGGCTCTATACAGCAAGCCAATAGCCAAAATCAAAGTATATGGTGAGATACTCAAGGAAATTCCTCTAAAATCGGGAACAAGGCAAGGCTGCCCACTCTCTCCATATGTCTTCAATACAGGACTCGAAGTTCTAGCCAGAGCAATAAGTCAACCAAAGGAGATCAAGGGGATCCAAATGGGAAAGGAGGAAGTCAAATTATCCCTCTTTGCAGATGATATGATAGTGTACATAAGGGACCCTCAAAATTCCACCAGAGAACTCCTATAGCTGATAAACACCTTCAGCAAATTGGCTGGATACAAAATTAACTCAAAAAAGTCTGTAGCCTTCCTATACACAAATGACAAGCTTGAAGAGGAAGAAATTAGGAAAACCACACCCTTCACATTAGCCACAAGCAATATAAAATATTTAGGAGTTACTCTAACTAAGCAAGTGAAGGACTTGTTTGAAAAAAATTTCAAAACTCTAAAGAAAGAGATTGAAGATGACATGAGAAGATAGAATGATCTTCCTCGCTCATGGATCGGGAGAATTAACATTGTAAAAATGGCCATCCTACCAAAAGCAATCTACAGATTCAATGCAATCTCTATCAAAATACCTACATGATTTTTTAAAGACATTGAAAGTTCAATTCTGAACTTCATATGGAAAAACAAAAAACCAAGAATAGCTAAAACAATCTTGTACAATAAAAGGTGCTCCGGAGGAATCTCCATACCTGATCTCAAACTGTACTATAAAGCAATAGTAATTAAAACAGCATGGTACTGGCACAGCAACAGGCTGATTGATCAGTGGAATTGAATCAAAGACCCCGATATGAATCCACACACATATGGTCACTTGATTTTTGACAAAGAAGCCAAATCCATTCAATGGAAAAAGAATAGCATCTTCAACAAATGGTGCTGGTCTAACTGAATGTCTATGTGTAAAAAAATGCAACTGCACCCATATTTGTCACCTTGCCAAAATTCAAATCTAAATGGATTAAAGACCTCAACATAAAACCAGAGACACTACGTCACTTAGAAGAAAAAGTGGGGAGGAGCCTGGAACATATTGGCACAGGAGACAACTTCCTGAACAGAACACCAACAGCCCCGGCCTTAATGTCAACCATTAATAAATGGGACCTCATGAGGCTGAGAAGCTTCTGTAAGGCAGGAGACACTGTCAAGAGGACAAAGTGACAGCCTACAGACTGGGAAAAGATCTTCACCAAGCCTACAGCTGACAAAGGTCTAATATCCAAAATATATAAAGAACTCAAGAAATTAAACACCACCAAACCAAACAACCCAGTTGCGAAATGGGGCTTGGAACTAAACAGAGAATTCTCAACAGAGGAATATCAAATGGCTGAGAAACACTTAAAGAAATGCTCAACCTCCTTAGTCATCAGGGAAATGCAAATCAAAACAACTCTGAGATTCCATCTTACACCCATCAGAATGGCTAAGATCAAAAATTCAAGCGACACCACATGCTGGCGAGAATGTGGGGAGAGAGGAACACTCCTTCATTGCTGGTGGGAATGCAAACTAGTACAGCCACTTTGGAAATCTATCTGGTGCTATCTGAGAAAAATGGGAATAGGGCTTCCTCAAGACCCAGCTATTCCACTCCTTGGAATATACCCAGAAGATGCTCCAGCACACAACAAGAAAATTTGCTAAACCATGTTCATAGGAGCCTTATTCATAATAGCCAGAACATGGAAACAGCCTAAGTGTCCATCAGTAGAAGAATGGATAAAGAAACTGTGGTACATATACACTATGGAATACTACTCAGCTATTAAAAACAAGGAATTCCCGAAATTTGTGGATAAATGGATTGAGCTAGAAATGATCATAATGAGTGAGTTAACCCAGAAGCACAAAGACTCAAATGGTATATACTCACTTATATCTGCATACTAGCCCCAGGGGCATGTCCCACAAAAGTCTTCACTTACCAGGAAACTGGGACAGAGGGGAGTACATCCTACTGGGACTCTAGACAAGAGAAGCATGGGAGAATAGCAAAGTAGAAGGATCCAGAGGGTCCTAGAAACCTACAAGTAGAACATTATGATAGGCAGATTTGAGCCCAGGGGTCCTGCTCAAACTAAGGACAATACAGGCGGTAAACTTTAAACCCCTACCCAGATCTAGCCAATGGTCAGAACATTCTCCACAGTTGAGTGGAGAGTGGGATATGACTTTCTCACGTACTGTGGTGCCTCACATTTGACCATGTCCCCTGGAGGGGGAGACCTGGTGGCACTCAGAGGAAGAACAGCAGTTTACCAAGAAGAGACTTGATACCATATGAGCATATACAGGGGGAGGTAATCCCCCTCAGGAACAGTCATAGGGGAGGGAAATAAGGCGAAAATGGGAGGGAGGGAAGAATGGGAGGATACAAGGGATGGGATAACCATTGAGATGTAACAAGTATAAATTAATAATAATAATAATAATAATAATAATAATAATAATAATAATAATGTATTTAAAAAAAAAAAGAACTGTGCTAGGCACTGTGGGAGATTCAGAGAAAGGTAAGATATGGCTCCCAGCCACAAAAAGGTAAATAACAACCCTGAGATCGTTCATGGTAAAATATGAATATATGCAAAAAAGAAAATAACAGGGGCAAAATGTTCCACGAGGAGAATGCAAGATACAACAATTCTTTCACTCTACTAATGGTCTCTTCCACTATTTTTGATCCTTTTTAATATGAAGCCATTTTCTGTTTTTCATGTTGAAGGTGACACTTGAGTTCTCTGTTTATAGGAGAAGTTGGGGTTCCTGACAATTTGATGAACAAAACAGGTCATGCATGGGCTTTGGTTAAACCGAGGATCTTTCTTTTTTCTCTTCTTGTCTTTTTTTCTTTTTAAGGTAGACAGATTAGATCTTTGTTTTTGAATGGCCTTTTTGCCAACAAGGTGGAAGCATGGGACACAGCCTCACAGTTTCCACTGTCTGTGCACACTGAGGAGCATCTGAGAGGGAAGAACCGTACAGCAAGCTACTCTGCCCCTCCCTCAGGCCTACCCAGCTTTTCTGTGACTCTCTAGAGCTGGTGAGGCTGCTGACAGCATGGATTTTTATCGAAGAAATGCTTTGACATTTGTTCTAAATGTCACAATTCTCCCCCACAAACTAAAAATAGCTTGTCACCATACCCCTACCCCTAATAAAATTGTTGGCTTGGAAATGACATTGATAAGCAAAATGAAGCACATAACCTTTTCTCCCCTTTTCTATAAATGTTTTATTTATTCCCAAGTAACATTTTGTGTCTTTTGTAGGCTGAGATCAAAGGGACAGAGCAGTAAATTTTACTGTGCCAGTAGTCTCCTGCAGTATGGGACTGTCATTTTTAAAGCACGCCTCAGCCAGGCACGGCTGTCATTTGAGTTGTGATCTAGTGACTGACAGAAAATATCTGTAGAAATAATATGTGCTCTCATAGCCATGTGACATTTTATGAGCAGTTTGACTGTTTTCATTACTCTGATTTCAGTCTGGTGAGGAGGAAGCTGGAAAGCCTGTGATGGGCACATGCACAGCCTGCCGGGATAAAGCCGACAGGACAACCTTGAAATTGGGCTGCTGCATTTAATAAAACCATGTGGCTATTATCTGAAAGCATTTTAAATATTATGTTGAATGAACTGCGTAATCTGATCAATTCCAAGGTCACCAGTTTTACTGATAAGAATAGGTGGCTAACTGACAGCCTATGTCCAAAGTGCACACAGATATTATGGCAGCCTTTGTAGGGCTCACCTTCAATATTCAAACTAGCCTTTGTTTTTTTCCTTCTTCTTCTTCTTCATTTTTTAAATTTTTATTTATTTATTTTTGGAGTGTGGCAAGGAGGGTGTCAAGTAGCTCATGCTGGCCTCGAACACGCTATGCAGCCAAGGACGTTCTTCAATATATGAGTCTCTGCCTTTACCTCCTAAATGCTGAGGTAGTAGTTGTATGCTACCCTGACTGGTTTGTGTGATGCTGAGTAGGGAGCCTAGGCTTCATAAACACTAGGGCAATAGCTCTACTGAGCCCTAGTCCTGTTAGGTTTTAAGAGTTAACATTTAGTTATTACAGGAAAACCTCTTTTCAGCAAACTACATCCCAACTGTTCTCATTAGTAATGGAATTTCATTTGCAACAGAATTAGAACACATTGCTGGAAGACATGGTCTAGGAGTTTTGACTTGTTTTAAAGCAAGACAAACAAGGGATAGTTACATATTGTGCTTGTGAATACAATATCTTCTCCTGTTGCTGTAAAGGATGTATAGCTGATGGAGGAAATCTTTGGTCTCAGCTTCTGGAGTGAGCAGTGCCACACACAAACTACTGCAAACAGGTACAATGCTACCTCCATGGTCTTCTACTAAAGTAACCGTGTGTGTGTGTGTGTGTGTGTGTGTGTGTGTGTGTGTGTGTGTGTATTCAGTTTTTAATGTGTGTGTCTGAAATAAAGCACTACACTTTCTACTCTGTTGTAACTCCCAGTCCTGCAACTGTCTACCACATTGTTAGTCCCTTCAGCATCTGCATTTCTAAGCCCAGAGTGCCTATAGATACCCAGTACCTACTGAGATTTCCCTGAGAGCCCCATGCTTCAGGGGCTCTCCCTCTATTTTGGACTTGGCTGAAAATTTAGTCTCTACCTTGTTTATTATTTTTAGCCACCAATTGATGATAAAAGTTTTTAACACAAAAGTATTTGTTCTTATTTTCCTGTCAATAAGTCTGCAATTTACAATGTCTTGACTTCTCTTTTCCTAATTTTTTATCTGTTGCCATGTAATTTTTAATCAACATAGCATTCTTTAATATTATCTCAGACATTTAAAATTCTCCTCATTTCTCTAATTTTGAACCTCAATCAAAAAGGTGTGTCATTTATTACTAGTGATAAATACAGACTGTTTATAATAAAAATAGTATAAAATTTATTTAGAGCTCAATAATTCTTTGAGTCTATGTTTTATTCAGTACATATAAGGCATTAAAAATGCTTCTGAATTTTATAAAATAACCACATGTTTTCCTAGTTTTAGTCTGTCCAACATGAATAAAATGAGATATTCTCTGCATGTATGAGTGTATGTGTGGCTCTGTATGTGCATGCATGTGTGTACAGGTGTACATGTCAGCAAATGGATTTGCATGTATGTGCATGTGGAGGTAACAGGTCAACCGAGTATCATCGCTCAGGAGCCATTCACCTTGCTCTTTGAGGTAAGGTCTTTCACTGGGACCTGGGGCTTACGAATGGGCAGGGCTGGCTGGCTCATGAGTCCTTGGGATGCCCCTGTCTTGCTTCCGCAGCACTGGCTTTCTGCTTGGATGACAGGGCTCACACACAGGTCCTCATGCTTGCGTGGCAAGCACTTGGCTGACTGGGCCACCTCCCACCCCCCCCTGCCATTAAGACATTTGCAAATCTGGTCATTGGCAGCATCTAAGAGGTTGGAGTTTTGGCTAAAGCTGAATTAAGAGTATTTTCTCAAGTAAATGTAGCTATAAAGTGAGGCAGAGAAAGGCAGCCAAATTTACAGTCATAAAAGTCTAGAATTCTACTCTGTGGCTCCCTAGTTAAGGCAGTTTCTTTGATTCATTCATAAACCCTCTCAGATTCCTGCCTGCTTTCCCATCCCCCTCCAAAACAAAACATTTATTAACCAAAGCTTCCAACTGTGACAGAAATTACAGTCAGGTTAATGCTACAGATGGTGTAAAAAATGCAATCTAAAAACATGATTAAAAACTCAGGAGCTAGGTAACTCAAGTTCCTCTCCGATATGGCTGACCAGACATCTGGGAGGAAGGAAATGCACATTTTTGGTTAATTAGTTTGCTTTTATCCGTCCCTGTAATTAGAACATGCGTTTCCCCTACTTAATCCTAAGCAGTCATTAGATTTAATAAACCTTTCTAGATTGTCATAAGCAAGAAAATGAATCAGTTAAAAAAAATAAGCACTAAGCTGCATTAGCAATATGATTGCAACATCACGAGGATCAAAATGTTTTCTGTTTAATTATTAAAGACTAAATACATCATTTTATAGCTTGTTACAAAAAGATTATAAAGCCCCCCATACCCATTTTCTCCTTGTTGGTTTATATAGCAGAAAAATCACTAATGCTACCTCCACAGATTATAGCCCACCAAATAGAAGTGATTGTTAATCATCCTTTCCACAAATTAACCTACAGTTAGGTTCTTCTCTGGCAAAGGTGAGCGAGTGGCCTGGGTTGAAGCCCTGACGAGGGGCAGCGGGGCTGTGCTCTCTCCCCAGGTTCTCCAGTGTTTGGAACAGGACAGCCTGTGCTGTTCATACCATTTGTACATCTAAGCGCGTGAGTGACAGCCTGATCTTTCCCCTGACCGTCCAACACAGCTGTCTAACACCACATGTCTTACCAGCCCCTGAGTTGCTCAACTGGTCAAGTTGATAAGAAAGTGAGTTATGCACATGACACTGCTCGTCAGATATCAAACTTTAAAGCTGTTTTTAAAGAGAAAAGGCTATAAAAGTCACGGGCTCTCTTTTTTGTTGGCTTTCCTACAGTGAAGAAGTTTTTCTTTTATTCTATGTCAAGAAACATTGGAATCAAATGACCTTATATATAAGAAATCCAAGGGCAGTGCTCATCTGGAGTTTATGTTAGATAGCAGCTTCTGGCATGGATGGGCATGTCTCCTGCACACCCTCTGCCTATGTTTACCTGAAGATACACTCACTTGTGGCTTCTGTCAACATGACTGCTGAGAGACCACAGGTACTCACAAGCTTTCAAAAGTGTAGCTTTGAGCCCGATTAGATGAGAAACATATAGAGGAGAGCAGGTGGCTTGTTTATCATTTGGGGGACAGATAGCCCAGGCTGGCCTGTTCTTATGACAGAGTCAAGAACCTTCTGGTCCCTCTGCCTCAGAGTGCTGTATTATAGGTGTGTGACACCATGCTGTATCCATGCAGTGACCGGATGGAATCGAGAGCTTCATACATGCTAAGCAAGCACTCTACTGACTGACCCACATCTCTAGCCTAGAAGGAGGGTTTGATTACGGGATGACAAGAGTGCTGGGTATGTCATGGAGGACTGGAGAAGACCGTCTACCACTCAAGCAACACTGCAGGTTCTGCCAATGACATTACGTGGCTTTTCTTTGTTGGTTGGTTTTTGTTTTTTGTTTTCCTACTTCACAACTCACACTGAGCAGCAGAAAGGCCACAGAGCCTTTTCCACAGTTATTCTGAGCTGATCCTGGCTGGAGTTGGTACTATAGACTGGTAAGGTCAGTGGAAGAAATCACTCATATATACACATACACATTCTGTGTGATATGAAAGATGAACTCTATCTAATTCATTGTCTCTTCTCTTCTCTCCTCTTCTTTCCTCTCCTCCCCTCTCCTCCCTCTCTCCTCTGCAATCTTTAGAGATAGCTGGCCACATCAGCCATATTAGTCTTCTAGGGCTTCCTCAAGACCCAGCTATCCCACTCCTTGGAATATACCCAGAAAATGCCCTACCACACAACAGGGACATATGCTCAACCATGTTCATAGCTGCTCTATACATAATAGCCAGAACATGGAAACAGCCTAAGTGTCCCTCAGTAGAAGAATGGACTAAGAAACTGTGGTACATTTACACGATGGAATACTACTCAGCCATTAAAAACAAGGAATTCCCAAAATTTGTGGACAAATGGATTGATCTAGACATTATCATAATGAGTGAGTTCACCCAGAAGCAAAAAGAGACAAATGGTATATACTCACTTATATCAAAACACTAGTCCAGGGGATACGTACCATGAAAAACTTTACTTACCAAGAAAGTGGGTCAGAGGAGAGGACATCCTATTGAGACTTTAGGCAAGAGTAGCATGGAAGAATAAGGAAATAGTAGGACCCACAGGGTCCTGGAAACCTACAAGAAGAACTTTATGACAGGCAGATCTGGGTCCTGGGGTCCTCCTAAACTATGGCACCAGCCAAGGAGAATATAGGCATTAAACTTCGAACCCCTACCAAGACCTAGCCGACGAACATGATATTCTCCACCGTTGAGTGGAGAGTGAGATCTGACTCTCACACGAACTCTGTTGCCCCTTCTCTGACCATGTCCCCTGGATGGGGAGGCCTGGCGGCACTCAGAGGAAGGATAGCAAGTTACCAAGAAGAGACTCGATATTCTAAGAGCATATATAGGGGGAGGAGGTCTCCCTCAATCACAGACATAGGGGAGGGGAGAAGGGGGGAAGTGGGAGGGAGGGAGGAATGGGAGCAAACAGGGGAAGGGCTAACAATCGAGATGTAATATGAATAAAATAATAAAATGAAAAAAAAAAAAAAAACTCAAGACCCAGGAAATACACATGTCAGAGTTCGGACAGATACTGGACTCTGACACCCAAAGCAATATTTAATGTCATTTTTCCTCACTAGGCAATGCTATTGCACACAGTCAGACGTACTGATGCAGCAGAATGAAGCCACACTGGATACCTCCAGCTGAGAAGCCCATACTCTGACCCACCTCAGTTTTCACATGCATTTACTTTTGATAAAAAGTGTTCCATTTCAGTCCACCTAACCTTTCAGAAACACAACTCTTTGGCTGCCTAGTGACAACACATGGTATCAAAGTATAGGCTCAGCCACAAATCAACTGTGGGATTTCAGACTGAGATTTAGCTTCTGGCCTGTGACGTGGCTTTGATAAGATGATCTCTGTGATTCGAATTTTAAAATTATCCGATTTTACTCTCTTTCTAATTCATAAACTCCAAGTCTGACTCAGGGTTTTTTGGCCAGATTAACAAAATCTTGTTTCTTCAAAAGAAGGGCTTGCCTGGTAACTGTGTTGGGAGTGTAGCTCAGTGGTAGACAGCTTACCTACCAACTATGAATACCCTGGGTTCGATCACCATCACCTCCAGCCAAACCACTAGGAATGAGTCAGAGATCTTGTTATTAATGAGACAGACTAAAAGAGCTGTGTGCTGAGATGGATGCTTTACTGAGACCTGAGAGAGAATTCTGGATTTCTAGGACTTTGCCAACAATTTCAAAGGAGGGAACACAATTCTCTTTTCACAGTGCTGATGTAAGGCTGGTGTTGGGGAGTCATCATGAACTTGTTTCCTCTAGAGGAGAAACAATCAGCCCAGTAAATAAGGATATTTATGTTAGTGGCATAATCTAAAATTTTTATAGACTTTCTGGTTTTTGTCATTGGGAGCCAAGATGAAAATCTGCACATTCTCAACAGTTGAGCGGACCGACTGGCTTCCTGGAAACGCAGGCTGGGAACCAAGGTTGGCTGTGTAGCTCCCACCACTGCACTCTGCAACCCACAGAACATGTGCAACACATTAAACTCCTGAAGACTCCAGGTCACCTAAGAGGACATGACCACCTACAGCTCAAGCCCAGTTAAACAGAGCTGTCTTTGAACACATGATGTGGTTAAAGCGCTTTGTGTGAATTTGAGATGGCAGGCAAATGAGAATACTTCACATAAAAGAGATGTAGAGACAGTGGTACTGAGGCGGTCCCATTACCCCATGTTTCAGCAACCCACACCTTGACCCTGTTCACCTGCTCTTATTTCCTTGAGACTTTTCTGTTTGTTTTTCCAGACAAGGGTTCTCTGTGTAGCCATGGCTGCCCTGGACTCATTTTGTAGACCAGGCTGGCCTTGAGCTCACAGAGATCCACCTGCCTCTGCCTTCCAAGTGCTGGAATTAAAGGTGTGCACCACCACCACCACCCAGCCTTCCTTGAGACTTTTATTTAAAAATTTTTTCATTCTTTCTGGGCATGTGTGACACATTTGGGTATTTGTGGAGCACACACACTTGCTCATGCACACATACTTGTGTTTCTCCTTTATCTCTTCCCCTTATTTGTTTGAGGCAGTGTCTCTTAGTGAACCCAGAGCCTCTCCCCGCCCTCTCCCTTTGCAGCAGTAGGTTACAGACGTGCACCGCTGTAGATGTGCACCGCTGTGTGTGGCATTGGAGGGGGGCTGGGATCTGAACTCAGGTCCTGTGCAGCAGGCACCTCAGCAGCTGACCCTCGTTGCGTTTCAAGAGCTGGTGTGATCTGTCACAGAGATGCACATTCACTCCTGTCACTTAGCTCACGGTCCTTGCTCACTTGCTTTAAAAGCAAGAATGGTGTACAGGGGAGAGACTAGAGGAAAGAAAGGGTTCAAATGAAATATGCTGTCATCTCAAAAATTATTATAGAAACATGTGCTAATCTACAGGAATTCAAAGCTCTGTGTCATTTTGCCTTCACAGCTCTGTGAGGTTATGAGCACTGCTTGCAATTTTATGCCCACTTTACGCATGAGAAAACTCAGTATCAAGAAAAGATAGAAATACACTTGCATAGAGGACACAACTTTGTGTAGAGACACTCATCCCTACAGAGTAGTACATGGATTAGAGGGATTAATGTGATCCGTGTGTGTAGGAGGTATATGCATGTTCCTGTGTGTGTGTGTGTGTGTGTCTGTGTGTGTGTGTGTGTGTGTGTCACTATGTGAGTAGTGCCCATGTGTGCCCTTGGAGGTCGCAGGTCAACTGCAGGTATCTTTCCTTAAGGACTGTCTACCTTGTTTTTTCAGATAATTTCTCTCACTGGCGTAGATCTTACCAAGTAGTCTAGGCTGGCTGGCCTGCCTGTCTCTCTGACGCTGGGATTACATATTCCTGCTGCCATGCCCAGCTTTCTAAAATAAAAAAAAAAAAAAATTGGCATTTTTCACCTTTAGACTCTCTCTTCTCCCAGCCCCCTTGGTGCCAGAACAGCAGGCGGTTTGGTATTTGACATGGACTGTTGTATGTCTTGAGTTGCTCTAGACAGGCTGTCACTGGCCTTTCAACAGAAGGCATAAACATTCACAATTAACCTCCCAAGTTGGGTCCCTCACAACAGAAGACTGGAGAATTACGGCATTAAATAAGGGTGTTTGATACAATAAACAGTGTCTCTGACGATTGTCCTATAGCTGATTATTCTATGAGAGCACAGTGGGTCATTTCATAACCTTATCAAAACGCATTTGCCTTTGTGTAGCACGAATACAGCCCAAAACAGAAACAAGTCTTGTGCAAGGCACCAGCTCAACACTAAAAGTCGGATGAATTAGAAACCAAAATGCTAGCTTCTTGTTTACATGCTATCAAGTCATTTTTTTATTCTGACACCAAACCTAAGCTGTGGTTTGTGTGGCTCGTCATCACCCTCACTTTCCTTCAAAAGGGAGATGGCCAGAACCTTGGTGAGAACATGCTGGTAGTGAGATATGCTTGGTTCACCTCACGCTCAAAAGACACGTTTATCACCACAGACACGCTCGCTTTGATGAGACACCACTTAAAAAGACACCCCCCTACCCCAACAAGCTGGAGAAATGGTAAGAGGAAAATTACTACTGTGGACCCCCACCTTCATTCAGGACATAGTTAGTGGCGCCTCCCTATTGGGTGCTCTAAGAAATGAACTGTGACTACATGGATTATGCATTTTGAAGTTTTCATCTCACCACCTAAGAATGAAGAACAGGATGAGTTGGTAGATTAGCTCTGTCCCTGTGTTCTGAGCCGGATGGCATGATGACATGGGTACATGGATTACACATTCCACTCTGTTACAAGGCAAATTAGATATTAATGCTACTCTTTCAAACAAAGCAGGCATGCTGTCTGGCAAGATTCCCCTCCAATCCCTGCCGCTTCCTCTCCCCCCCCCCCACCCCCCCAGTTAGAACTCTTGTAAGCGAAGCTGGTGATTTTATTATCAGGCATGTCAGTTCTGGTCCACAGAAGCCATCTTTATGAGGGTACCAGCACTGAATACATGAGTCAATAAACATGTGGCTACCCTTACCATCTCCTGTGTCTTCTAGGAACTTGGTGAAAGTTGACATTTCCTTTCTTGAATTTGCTTACAAAGTAGTTCATATGCATTCTTTAGAGTTGAAGTATCACATTTTGTGGTTCCCTTTTCTCTCAGGTTCTTTCTGACACCTTGACCTTGTGACATGATGTTGTCATCTATAAAATCCACACTGGAGAGCTGTACCATTGAGTTAGTAAACTCAAACTATGGCACCAGCCAAGGACAATACAGGCCATAACCTTCAAACCTCTACCCAGATCTAGCCAATGGACAGGACATTCTCCACAGTTGAGGTGGAGAGTGAGGTATGACTTTCACACACACTCTGGTGCCTCATATTTGACCATGTGCCCTGGAGGGGGAGACCTGGTGGCACTTAGAGGAAGGACAGTAGGTTACCAAGAAGAGACTTGATACCCTATGAGCATATACAGGGGGAGGTAATCCCCCTCAGGAACAGTCATAGGAGAGGAGAGTAGGGGGAAAATGGGAGGGAGGAATGGGAGGATACAAGGGAGAGGATAACCATAGAGATGTAACAAGAATAAATTAATAAAAAAAAAAGCTACAAGAATATTTCATAACTGTTTATGGTTTTGCTAGTGAAATGAGCAGTGCTGTTCATCAGCTGAGCAGGCCCAGAGCACTAAACACCCTCAGCCTGTTAACCACACACTCGTCTCTGCTTCATGGCTGTCCACAAGGGCCTGAGGGGTCATAATGTCTGACCGCAGTGGGCTTACTCAGCTCTCTTCTTCAGGGGTCTCCCCCAAAGGAAGGCGGTGGCTCAGCAGTGACTGGACATATGGGTCTGGAACAGAAACTGCATGCTCACTTTCGTGGAGCCCTCGCTCCTCACAGAACAGCCAGGTTCTCAGGGGGAGCCCTGGGCTTTCTGGGTGGCATGGCAGCTCTGGGGAGATGCTTCTGCTTTCCCTAGAGCTCTAGGTGGTCAGAGAGGTGCCATCCTAGCTGCATTCATCCTAGTCCAGCAGTGGCCCCTGGCCAGAGCAGAGAGAAGGGAAGAAGAACTTACAGGCAAGGCCCACTTCCTCAGCACCTAGCTAGGTGTCGGCTAGGAAATGGCACAGAAGGGAATGCCTAATGTCACCAACTGCAAGACCTGCCTTCTTTGAAAAAAAAAAATCTCAGATCCATTAGGAGCCAATTTATTTATAAAACATAATAATAAGTAATGGTCCGAAAAAACAGAATTAAAGGCAGGTATTTTGTTTTTAGTATATATAAGTACATGGAATTATTACCAAACTCCTAAATATTCATTCTAAACTCTGTTTCAGGCTATTATATCTGTAAACAGGCTGGGTCCAAGGATCATAGTTTGGCTACTGCGGGCCAGCCCCCCCTTCCCCCTTGATATGTGCTGCCCTGGTCTTAAGGCCTGAGCTAGCCCCAGTACAAAGGGCTAGCCTTTTCTTCACCTATTTTCTAGGATTGACAAGAAAGTTTCCCTACTTACATTACCAGGGTTGCTCTTACCCTGGCATACCTGGTATTGGGTTCTTTCTAGTCAGGATGAGATAACATGAAATGTTCTCTAGATAAACTAATTCCTACCTGACAATGTCACTGATGGATGCATTCAATAAAAATTTATTTATCAAGGAACCGGGATGTGATAAGCAGTGAATGAATTGCTGGGGCATGATTTTAGTCTAGTGGGAGAAACCAAAGGTCACAATCAACTGAGTACCAAGAATGTCAAAGAGCCACCTATCCTGCTCTGGACGTGAAAAAAGCAAAGTCTGCATTGAGAAGCTTATGGCTGAGCCAAGGCCAGAGGCTTCAAAGCTCTCAGTCAAGGAGAAATTAGGCTGGGAGAAGGGGGGGCGGGGGGGCTTGATGAGGATGAAGTAGTTTAGCTAAGCTTACAGAGTGTAGAAGTAGGGGACAAAAGAATAAGATTCAAGTGTAATTCTGAGTACAAACTTTAAGAATTTCAGCTTGTTATTAACAGGCGCCAGGGGCTATGCTTTTGAAGTGTGTTTGTTTTTGTTTTTGTTTTTGTTTTTTTTTCACTGTGACAGATGGCAACATTCAATATGTTTAGCATCCTTGGTCCCTGGGCACCAAACGACAGTAACATCATTACACATGATACCCCCTTCCTCTTTCCATATTCTCTCTTGCGAGGGTGAAATTATCCCTGGGTAAGATCCTAATGTAGGTAGATGACTGGGTCAGAGAGTAGAGAAGCCCTTTAGGGAGAAGGGCATCAGTTTGCCTGAATGAAAGTATTATTCTAAGGTATGTCCAAGGGGTAGACTAGAGGCACAGGACCACAATGTGTCCACTGAAAACTACATCAAATTCCTCTAGTGTTTTTCTATGGTCTCAGTGTAAATAATGTATGTGTAACATAACCATAAATTCAATTCCACTCAACAAGCATTTACTTACAACTTCTTAAACGTCAACTCCTTTTCTAGGTTCCTTGAGGGGCATTTGAGAACAGAAGACATAGTCCCTAATCTTGAGAAATTTATATTCTAGCAGCTAAGGTATAATTAAGTAAAAAAAACAAGGCCATATATAACCCAGCATTTGACAGTATTATTCATATGGTTCATGGGTACATTTAGCTATTAAGTGGATTCTGCTCTGTTCCTACCTTGATCTTTCACATTTCCCTTAAATCTTCTACCAGAAGAGAACAACAAAGAAACACAGTCAGCAGAAAGCTATGACCGCCAGCAACCTTGGTCTTTCCCTTAGTAGAGACTGGGGAAAACGCCATCTCGATTTGCCTTAGGGAAAAGCTGCATTCTTACCTGTAATGAGTATCTTCATAATTAAGGAGATTTGTTGTGTGTGCTGTACTTTCCTTCCAAAAGCACAGATGTTAAGGAAAGGCATCCATTGCAAGAGTTGCACTGTTTTATCATATTTTTGCTGGGGCATGTTGATGATCTCAAATAACCAGCAGATGCCATCCTATGATCAGTGCCAGCTACCACCACCCCCGCCCCAGCCCCCCACCCAGTCAGTGACGCCAGGCTCTCTGGGAGTGATTGGTTTCTATCTGAAGGAAGCAGTTTCCAGTTATTTCTGGCTCTCCTTCATATAGTCACAAGTCATGAGAAGTGACTTCTTATGGGAGCAAAAGAGAATGTAAAGTAGGTACTTTCTCAGGGACACCATGAAAACACACTGCAGAAAGTGTGCTACAAACCAGGAGGGTTTGCTATCACGGAGCATCAACAATTAGTGGCTTGGATGTCAGCTGAAATATAATCTCTTTTCAAATTGAACAGAGCAGAGCCAGGGGTCTCTCCTGCTAACCTGGAAGTCACCTAGTTCATTGTATTGTCCTGGAAGCAGGTGTGTCTTGGGCTAGGAATTAGAAGAGGTAGCTGAGCTCCTCAGCATGAATATGGGCCTGCAAAGGGGAAGAGACATTGTCTTGTGAAGCTAGTGTGACTGCAGGTGTCCCCAGGCCTGGGTCTGGCTTTGCACTTTGTATAACAGTAGGGCCAGCTCAGCTCATCATTACAATTCATTTTGTCTAATTGCCATAGAAAGATGTAAGAAGTAAAACATAAGATGTATTTTTATATTTAGTAATTCAATTTTTCCAATGTCTATACTAGATACATTACATAGAAAAAGCTTAGCAGGAAGGGGAAGGAAATGGGCAGGAGATTTTGTAAGTTATTCTACAAATCAGTTGTTTGCAGCTTCATTTGCCACAAAAAGCAGACAGTATTTTTCTTCTTTCATAGATCACAAATGTGTGGGTCAGAAGAATTAGGAAAAGTGTCCAAGGTTTCCCCAAGCAGTCAGTGAGTGTGTGTCCATGCTGGCTAGGGCCAGTTGGATGGAAGTACCTACTTTTTCCAATCTATGAGACTGCCTAGGGTTTTAGCAAAACTGGATTACAAAAAAATGTTAGAAATAAAGTCATGCCTGTTAAATGTTAGAAATTTTAAAAGCTTTGGATTGTGGTTATCTGCGGATGAAATGACAACAGAATGTTTTGCAAGAAAGTGGGGAGGGAAGAGGTGAGAGGAGGAAGGGAGAAAGAGGAGGAGGAGAGGAAGGAGGAGGAGGAGGATGACTATTGGGGCCACACTGCTGACTTTATTTGGAGGAGTTGTGCTCTTTTGCATGACAAAATGCAGATGGCAATAAAGTATTTACCCATACTTTCATTTGAAACAAATGTGGGACTCTAGTAATACGTATAGAAGTAAATTACTGGTTATGTGAGAAAAGAAACAGATACAAAGAAAAGAAAGAAGGACTGGGGACTTAGCTCCATGTTAAGAGTGTTTGCTTGCCCAGCACGTACATAGCCCCAAGTTCCACCCCAGCACCACAGAAGAAAAAAGTAAAGAAAGAGATAAAGAGAAAGTTAAAAGAAAGGAATGAATGATAAAAGTAACAGGAGGGGAGGAGAAGAAAAAGCAAGGGAATGAAGAGGAGGAAGGAAGGAGAAAGAATAGGAAGCTAAGAAAACAGCAAGAATAAAATTGAGAGAAGACCAAAAGAAGCAAGAAGGTTCTGGCACATGAGCTTGTGCCTCAGTGTTCTCAGCATCGGACAGTCAGTGTTGGTAACAAGAAGTTGAATGCCTTGAGGGTGAGGTTTATGCCACTTGTAAGGAAATCACGGCTGCCATGGTGGCTTTGACTAGAAGTTTCTTATCTCCTACGTTTATTTACATTAACTGTATTGGGGCCTGCATTTCTGCCTCTGATCCCATGAACTCAAAGAATAATCACACTCAGTTTACACTATGCATAGGCTCTTTAACCAATAATTCCAACGAAACCACTGCCTTATAAAAAATTATTTTCTCAAAATGTTTTACTTCATGAGACTCCAAAGAAAGTGCTCCCAGAAGGTAAGCATCTCACTAGCTGGTCCCTATAGAAGCTAGCTTTAAACTGTTGTCCGCGGCTTTTCATGCTTTACCCACCTTCTGAGTGCTCTAGCAGACAGCGAGAACAACGAGCAGTTTCGCTCTTTAGGTGATAAATTTGTTTTTGGCAGTAAGGGTCAAGAACAAACCATCAATAACTGAAATACTCATGATTAGTAATAGTCTGGGTGATCAACTATGATTAAAAATAAATAGCTTTTCCCCCCTAAGAGCAGCATCTTCCCCTTGGAACTAAATAATTGCAGTACAGTAGGTCAACTATGCCACAAGGACTCCTGAGAGCACAGAATGCTCAGTACAGATGGAAAGTCCGCTGAGTCGTGGTGGCTCCAGCTCCTGCACTTGCTGGCTGAAAGCTGTTGTATGACTGTCTTTCTGCTCCTGCTTCTGTTCGTGTTATGGGCTATACATTGGAGGATAAGGCCCATATTAGTAAGATGGGGTGTGGAGACAACAACAGTGACCATTGCTGTGGGCCGACAATAACCTTGGCAGCTCCTAGAAGATCAGGTGAAAATAATTTATTGCAGCACTGAATAGGGAGCTAGCAAGTAATTCTCCAGTGTGGCCGTCATCTACATGCGGGCATTAGCAGGGGAAATGTGTGTGCTTTAGGTCTTAAGGGAAGAAGAATACATTTCTTTGGCCCAAGAAATGAGTCATAGTTCTCACAACCCTTTTCAGGCTCAACACTAGTTGTGAATTCTTCATGCTTTCAAAGTTCCAAGAGCCTTTGGCTGAGCTTTCACAACGTGACTCCTTCAGAATCCATTTAGACGTTGTTATGAATACCACTGGCAGCTAACGGCACTGGTGCTCCTGGGATTGTGCATGAATAGCGGAGCTTAAAGTAGCTGTTTACCCCATCCCCACAACACATGACAGTGTGCTCAGACAAGGGGCACACAGAGCCTCACTGTTTCTATCTCCAGGGCCTCACACACAGTGATAGAAGTAATGAATGTGAGTTTTATAATGTGTCATAGAACGACTACTGAGTTCCACTTACAAAGACAGACTGTCCACACACCGACACTGATCTACTTTGTGACATTAAACACAAGTGGTCAGAGGACACCTGACTTCAGCTAATGGCCATGGGAGCAGTACGCAGAGCCTGTAATGGAAGTACTGTTCTCTGATTTGGAGAGTTACACATATGTGTGGTTGCTTCTTGACAATACGGCAACATTAAAAACTATATAATAGGACAATGAAGAAAAGTATATTCTTATGTTTCTGATAAAGAAAAAATGTAGCAAAATAGAGGCATTACTCCAATACCAAGTGGTTAGCCCTGAGCATATACAAAAGTAACATTATAGAGTGTAAGCAGGTTATATTTATATATTTAAAAATATATGTGTCTCTGTAATAATAATTAAAGAATTAGAGGGCATGAATTTAAGAGAGAGCAAGAAGGGATACATAGGAAGAGTTGGAGGAAAGAAAGGAAAGGAGAAAATGATGTAATTGTATTTTAGTTTTAAAAATATTTGAAAATGAAGTAGTTACAAGAAAGGTCTGGGAGACAGCCCAGCAGGTGAAGGGCTTGCTGCACATGCATGATGACGTAAGTTCAATTATTGGAATCCAAGTACAAGTACCAAGCACTGTGTCACACATCTGCCACTGCAAGACTGAGAAGGAGATGAAGGAGCATCCCTGGGGTAGCTGCCCAGTCACTGGAGCCTGAAATGATGAGTTCCAGGCTAAGGAGACACCTGCCTGGAGAAAAGGAGAAAAGAAAGGAAAAAAGAAAGAGGGTAGGGCTGGAAGAGGGATCTCGTACTTCATCTCTAGATTCTACATGTGTATACATGAAATTATACACACATTTGTACATACACAAGCAAAGTTATATATACAAAAGTCACTTGTGTTTGGTATTTATAAACTATGGGGGGATTATTTACAGAATCATTGCACATTCAATCAAAATCCAAGAGCTGAGGAGGGAGAAGAAAGCACTCAGCTTCCTGTCATGTTGGCCCAAGTCCTGTCCTGAAGTAGAGAAGCCAAGCCTTGGCCTCTCGGAAGCCTTCCTGAGCTGATGAAATGAGCTGGTTTTCAAGACCTCTTGCCGTGTCCTACCCAGGCTTCACCATAAGTGTCCTTAATTTCCAGAAGCTCAGGCCAACATCTTATATGTTGCTCAAAGAAGGAAATGAAACCATGCTGCCCTTCACCCGTGTTCAGCCCCAGAGGTTAAGAATAGTTTTTAGCTCGCACCGGAAACCCTCAAGGGAACTCATGCAAAAAGCTAAATTCAGGCAGCAGGAAGCACACGTATTCATCGTTTCGTTGGTTCTTCACAGCGACTGGAACACAGGAGGGGACTGGATCTCAGTGCCTGTCTTCACACATGTGCCAGGTGCAATGCAGCAAATGCAAATCAGTATGCGCCTTCACACATGGCAACACAAGAGTTTTCCTGAATGACTCTTACAAGCTATTAAGTGGAGCCCAAGTCGGGATCGGCTCCCTTTCCAGATTTGAGGTCACTAAGGTTTCCCTTTATTTCTTTGTAACAAAGCAACTCACTAAAGATGGTAAAGCTCTTAGAATGGGGTTAACCTGGGAACAGCCCAGGCAGTTGAAGATATTTTTAGATCATCTAAAGTGATGTACAGCCAAGATGCCATCCCCGTGCTCTCTGGCAAAGTCAGTACTCTGCTGATACCTTCTGAGCTACAGGAGCATCAGCACAGATAGAGCCTGGTTCTGGGAGGCTCTGCTTTCTCATTTGTCTGTGCAGTGTTGGGAACTGTGGGTGCATTAGAAAAATCAATTAATAAAGTGAATTAAGCAATAATGAATTCTAAATTATTGGAAGAAACATAAAAATGAATTTTAAAATACGAAACAGATGAGCTGAATATTAAATGACGGATTTTTACCTTAGAATGATTTTTCCCAGCTCTCTTAAGATGACAGCTGTTGAGCAGGTGATATCTTACATATACTGTTCTGTGGCTATTGCTCCTGGTGCTTAGGCGACTAATTAAACCTCATGAAATTACATTTCAGGCAGAAGCTGCAGTTCGCTTATTTCTCAGCACACACTCTGAGTGTGTGCCTTCTTTCCCAGGCTTCATTCCATGATTGATGGCTATTACAGTGTGTGCCGTATTCTGCATTCTGCGGCATACAAACATTAATCTTCACTCATACTTCAATACTATAATTCATTAAAACGCATACTTTGAGTTTGGCACACATATAAGAAGATGTAACCACATAGGAATATGGTATTGTTATGACAAAACACAATTAATAAAACATAAGTGTGTTTTTTGAAGTTATGGTTTTAATTTGCTACTGCAAGAAATATGCTTCAGCAATGCTGAGCGAGGTAACCTCCCAGGAGAGCTGCAATCCATCCCCTCACTCCTCTCCATACTGAAGGGATTATGACTAATACTCACTAAATCTCTACTCCTGGAAATGGCCCGAGCAAATTTCTAAAACCAAATTTGAACTACTGATAAGGATGGAGAGGCCCTAAATTTGGAATCTACTCTATTTGACTTGTGAACTCCTATCCTGCCTTTCCTGGCTCCTCTTCTTTCTCAAGATTTTTACACGGCAGGGGACAGAGCTTGTCAAGAGTGGGGCCAGCCAGAGGCAGGACAAAAGAGCAGGGCCGCAGTCAACCCCTGCATGTGGATGCCTAGGTTTGGTACAAGGAGTTCATGTAATAGAACAGCTATCAGTTTGCCACTTGCATTTAACCTGTATTCCAAGAAGCAACCGGAGAAGAAGACAGTGAACTCAGGGAGTTGGGTGATGGACACGCATCACTCTAAATTCACATGAGGTGCCAGAATGACGTGGTGTGGTCATGCAAATTGTGTACATGGTCTTTTTCTTAATTCCTCAATCTTCATAAACAAATGTATGAGAGGGAGGTTAGTACAAGTAAAAACAGCATTAATGGGTCATATATTAATATTTATGCTTTACTATATAAAGACCTTGCGTATATTATGACTCTGCCTTGCAAGCTGAATGAATAACTAATGCTACATTATGTATGGGTACATATTAAGCAGACATGTCTACACTTTCTTAGTTCGGGATATGATTAATGCAGCCTATCAGAAGCCAGATGGTGCAGAACCAGAGGCATCAATCAAAATGAAAAGACCACTGCGTGCTACCCACAACGAGGGTCTCACAAATGGAGACTCTGTTCACAGACCCTAACTGGTAATAGGCAGAAAACGCCAGGAACATAGCTGCACTGTCCCCCTGGGATGAAAACTGGTAGCTGAGGCCAGGCTAGCTAGAAAACATGGTGTGGGAATACTGAGCCTGGAGTCCTCAGAATCAGCCATGGAGGCCTGGACAAACCAACAGCCTGTCCTTAAGCTTAAAAAAGGAAACAGCAGCTTTTAAAATTATTTTAATAATGTTAACGCTGATGACAGATTCTGTCAAACAGCACCCATCTCCCATCTGATTTAGGATGGGACAGTGCCACACAGTAACAAAGCAGCTGCCACTGCCCATCCGACATGTAAACTGGCATCTCACTTCCTTTGGATTGGCTTTATTATAAATATCCCCAAATGCTTCAGTGTTACTTTGCAGTCTTTTTCCATGGATCTATGGGAAACGGTTTGAGGCTGCTGTGTTTAATACTAATGACTATTTCTGGGGCAGCTGTAGGGAGAAGGCGGCCGAAGGACATTTCCTGTTCCTTTAATAGCTTTACATAAAACCAACTATAGAAACACAAGGTGCTTTGTCTTCGTAAATGGATCATGTGTACTTAGAAAATGTTGAATGATCCCTATGCACTGTAGGACCTCACAAAAAAATCAAAATAAATATATAGGAACCACCTCCTAATAGCCACTGGAATTCTTGTTTTGGGGAGAGAGACCTATGCAAGCAAAGACAAAATTCCCATAAATACAACTTCTTCCAGAAGGGTTCTGTGGCAAAAATGTTGAGATACTTAAATGGTATTTTTAAAGGACAGAGTAAAGGTTAATAAAAGTGAAAACTTTAGTGTGTTATGTAAAGATATATTCCTTGCGAGATAAAAATTATACTGTAACTGGCTACACTTGCCATGAAGACAGTCTGGAGGGGACTTAAAAACAATGGCATTTTCTTCTGTTTTCATTGTGGAGTTCTGAAACAGGACAGAAGCCGTAATTATGTAAGGTATTTTCCAGCCATTTTCTCCTATCACAGGAGCATCTTCATATGAGCACTGTATAGATTCTGCATAGCACAGGCTCTCGGTGAGGTTACTGTGGCACACATATGTATCTGATCCCTGCACGCGATCCTAGCCAAATGACTTAGAGGTGATATAACTAGTTTCTTTAAAGGCAAATATTTATGGTTTTTCTCTCTCCCATCCTCTCTCCCAGTAATGCAACAGAGAGATGTATTTTTGTCTTGAAGATTATTTCCTTAGGGTAGATTGTTCAGAACCTGCATTATCCTGCTAACTCACGTGAACTTTAAGGCTTCTTCTAAAATTAATATTCTCATCCTATATTGTAGTGTCAACTTAAAAAATTTCTTTTAACTTTACAAGGAGAACAATGATTTATAGCTATTTAAATTTATGTTGCTTTAATTATCAGCTGGGTTAGGAATTTTTCTGTGGCTACGCTTAAGTCTTATTGATATCTTAGTAAAGATATGCTATTTATTCATTCAAATGATCACAATAGGGACTACAAAAATAGCTCACAGTCAAGGGGGTTTGCTGCTTTTGCAAAGGTCGCAAGTTCCATTCCCATCACCCACACTGACCTATTACTACAATTCAAGGGGACCCAATGCCTTCTTCTGGCCTCCAGAGCACCTGAACTCATGTGTATATGACCCTAAACACACATACACACACACACACACACACACACACACACACACACACACACACACACACACTATTTTTTAAATATTTTATAAAGAAGAATTCCAATATGCATTATTTTGGAGTGCTGGAATTCCTATTGCTTGAGAGCAGTAAGCTGTATTCCTTTACAGATATCTATGAAGAATGCCTTTTCTCTACTTCAGACAGGAAGCAACTGGAAGCAACTGCCAAGTCATGCAACACAATTAAGTGCTTTGGCCCAATCAACAACGCCCTCTAGTTTCTGACTACCAAAGCTCAGGCAGTTGGCATCTAAGTGCCTCTCACTCACATAGGAAGACTTTTCTGGTTTTTTTTTTTTTTTTTGTATTTCAAAAAAGACCCCACAGGTAAGGAAGACACATGACAAGAAAGTTAAGAATAGTAGCTGCATTCAAATGTACAAGAGAAGACCAAGGGACCCCAGGAAAAGACCACAATGTACAATTTAAGAACTAGGTGTAACTGAGGCAAACCACCAGATAGGAAGTTACTACCACAAACAACTGGGAATTCCGAAATGTGGCAATGTTTATGCTAAAAAGGGAAATACAGTTAATACACCAGCAGATATCCAAATCTTCTCTGACAAAGTCACAGTCTTTTCAAAAGAAAGTGCTATATGCTTCTTCCAGCCCTCGCTATAGATATTGATGCTGCATGAGGGACCCCTCCGTGAGACTGCAGTCAGCTTGAATACACTGTTTGCCCCTGTATGCCAGGTAAGCATGCTACCACTTAGATAAAGTCTTTTATTTATGTTCTATCAATCTGATATGTATCTGGTGTGGTCTGGAACTTGGTATATAGACTAGGCCGCCTTAGAGTTTACACAGACTCTATCTACCTCTGCCTCCTGAGTGTTAGAATTATAGGTGAGCTGCCACTGTGCCTGGCTTGGAAACTGCTGGACTTTAGAATCATTTATGCATTCCCCTAAATCATAACTAGTCTTTGGGATCACTCATTTTTCTTTAGAAAATTTCAATGTGGGTGTGCATGTGCCTTCCAGGGTGAGCTATGTGGAGGTCAGAGGACAACTTGTAGGAAGCAGCTTCCCTTCTGCCCCGTGGGTCCTGGGGTTCTAACCCCAACTCAGGCCATCAGGCTTAGTGGCAAGATCCTTGCTAGCTGAGCCATTTTGGTGGCCGGAGGGATCATAGTTCTTTTACTAACACCATGGGACGTATTATGGGGCAAACCCAGAACTAACAGTTCTGATAGCAATTATGGTCACTACTAGCTGGAAGGTGATTTCTGATACACCCTCCCATTGCCCCCACACCACCCAAGCCTAGCCATAGTATTTCTGCAGTGATGGCTATGAAGAGGCTGTCATGAGGCAGCGACTACTGGTCCAGCCAACTATGGGCTTTCTACCAGGACAATAGAGGCAGGTTACAGATGCTGCCTCTGACCCAAGACCATGAAGGTCTAGAGCAGGGTTTTTTCATTTTTGTTTTTGTTTGTTTTTCAAGTTCGGGCATTTCTGTATAGCCTTGGCTGTCTGGGACTCATTTTGTAGACCAGGCTGGCCTCAAATTCCCAGAAATCTGCCTGCTTCTGCTTTCTCAAGTGCTGAAATTATAGGTGTGTGCCACCATGCCTGGCTTAGAGCAGGTTTGTTGTTGTTGTTGTTGTTTTTTATCAATTAAACATTTTATATTTTACATATACATTTATATTATTACATATATATATACAATAAACTATAGCAAGAAGAACCATGATACAATCAGAAATTATATAAATGATACATTCTTAGTGTTTTGTCTATTTGTATTTGACAGCCCTGAAGAAAACATCTTTCCTGTCTTGGTGCATCTAAAATTCTGAATGTAAATCAATCTCCATCTCATCTTGTCATTACCAACTTAAAACATCTATCTAGACCTAAAAACATCTTAACGCCTAGACAACTAAGGTTCATTGTAAAACTGAGCTACCTGGTCTTCACCTCCATCAGAGACAGCAGGGTATTTTACATTTGTTCTACCTGTCACATTTTTCCATAAGCAATTGTCACGTGACACCTGGCATGTAAGTACATAAGATAGATAAATCAATATAATACTTATTGATGACAAAGCACAAAGAAATTTATTTTAAAACAATTTTTGGTATACATGTGATTTTACTCTTCATTAAGGCTAAAAGCACATATGCAAAAAAGATGTGGTTATTTATTTTTGCAAAAGAATTAAGTCTTGGTGAAGTGATGCTGAAGGGTACAGAACATCTTCAGCATTTTTCAGAGTTGACTGATATTTATTTGCTGAGCAATGATAGTAGGAAAATATTAAAAGTTATCATTTTTATATTAAACCTGACATATGGATAAAAACAGAGCAGTTAACATGTACAGTAAAAATACAGCAACCCATGGCATACAGTAGCTCGGAATCTAAGCTAAGTTGTTTCCAGCAGTGTTTGTTGGCATCATGTAGCACGATGGCATGGGCCATGCAAAGTAAAAGGCTGCAATGAAGTCATGAGATGCAACATGGACTAGTACATGAAACACATTTAATTTTGAATCAATTTTCTGTCACTGCACACTCAAGAAAGTGTGTGTGCATGCATGTGCTGATGCACTTGCCCAGGCTGCGCATGTGGAGGCCAGAGTTTGGTGTTGAGTGTCTTCCACTATCATCCTGAACTTTTTTTTTTTTTTAAATAAATCTCTATCTGAATGTGGAGTCTAGTTGACCAGTAAGTCCAGGAATTCTCTTGCTCCTTTCTGCCCTTGAGCTGGGGGTCACACCTGGGGCCACACTTGGCTTTTGACATGGGCGCTGACAATCCCGACTCAGGCCCTTGTGCAGGATGAACCTTCTCTCACCTCTAGAAACCGTTCTATTGTCTTCACTTTTTTCTTAGGCTCCATACTCAGTTAGGCAACCTCAGTTTAAGAGGCAATGGTCTCTAGAACCCAAGTGCAACTGTGCAGGGTTCTGGTCATGACATGACTTTTGCAGAGAGGATGGCTGCTCTTGGATCAAAGCCAAAGTAGCTGGAAAGTTACATTTAGTTCAGTAAAATCAAGGGTCTTATTAAATAAAATGTTCAATCTAGCTTGCTAAAATGTGGTTTGTTCCAGTGTTGTGGGTTCCAGAGTAACTAAAAATCAAGGTGCTCTCCAGAATGCAAATATTGGAAAGCCACAATATCTAGAAACAGAAATAAATAACAGTGCATGTGAGGAATTACCTACAAAAACCAAACATTGTGTGGTGAGGTGAAAACCACAATAGATTAGGTGTCGGCTAATCTGAATTTAAGGTATAGATTTATCATTAGAAAGCCAATTGCCTGTGGGGCTCCGTCTACACATACATCACAAAGCAAGAAAAGTGATGGGACTGCATTACATTGACCCCCTAAGCTCCCAACCCATCAGGGCCAATGTTAATGACTTCAAATACATACCCTGTCATTTTTATTATATCTAAAAAGGCACCTACTACCAACATATCATCATATAAAACTAGTTAATCATGTTCTGGGTTATTCCTAGCATTCTTCACTGCCCTGTGCCTTTATTTATTTGCTAAACTAGAACATGAAGTATGTTCCTCTAAGTCGATGACTGGACCACATCAACTGGGTTGATGTTAATGTTAATGGGCCTATTTTCATGTTCATACATGTTAATACATAATTCATGTTCATACATGTTAATGAGCCTACTTACATGTTCATACTTGGACAATACATGAACAATACATAACAACGCCAAGGTACAAAAACTTTGAGAGTTCACCCTGAACTCATGTCGGTCAGACTGTGATCCTGGCCACCACAGGTTTTTCCAACTGTGGTATCTTTGACAGTCTCAGCACTGCTCTGAACTGTCTTGTTTCCAAAAGCACCAGAAAGTTCTGGTTGGCTCAGAGTACAGAACAACATTTTCATTTTTCTTCATTAGATTTCCAGATGGCTGGATTTCTAAAATCTACTTTAAAAACCCTGGTGATATTTCTGAGTTCTCAGTCACATGCTCCTTTAATAACAATGAGATTATCTCAATGTTAAAATTATTTTCAAGATAATTAATTACAGCAATAAATGTTTATTGACAGAATTTACAATACTAATTACTGTAACAAGTAAGACTTATGGAGCCTTTAGTGCTCATCTCTTCATCGCTGTTCTCTTGTTTAATCTCCATAGTTACCCTGTGGGGTAGGTACTGATGTTTTGGTTCCATCTTTGAGATGAGGAAGCTAAGCCGTAGAGAGGGTGAATTCTGCATGTTGTACTCAGCAGGTTCACACCTTGTGCACACTGTATCGCTACTATGCAAAACAGCTTCATATCGTATGTGGGTTTTTGTGATGGAGCAGTCCATTACACTATTCACCGTGCTCTTGTGGAAGACTGTGAAGCATGTGGTCTATTTAGAGACTCACCCCAAGGCACAGCCATCACTCCTGAGTGATGCACTTTCCATTAGCACTGCGTAAGAGCTGTGCACTTACTTGTTTGCCTTTGCTTCCCAGAAGCCTAGGCTTTTATTCACAGCAGTAGCCAGAACTCAGATCTTGTTAGCAACCCAGCTATTATTATTTTTACACTGTCTCCCATGTCCATGCTGTCTTAAGACTCAGTATGTATCTGAAGGTGACCTTGACCTTCTGATCCTCCTGCCTACATCTCCTGAGTGCACTGCCACATCTACTTTGTGCATGCTAGGCACTACTGAGCTACATCTCCAGGCTGGTAATTTATTGTAGACTTTTAATATAAGTAATTCTAAGGCTTCTTTGAACAAGAATGAAAATATTTTAAGCATTAAAATATTTTGTGCTGGCCAAACAGTATCATCTTTTAATTATAATCATGTTTTATGTAGCCAGTTAAATTAAACCTCACAGAAAGTAACATTAAACTCTGACTTGTCAAATGAGAAGTCTATGTTAACACACTCTCAGAGATTTTGTGAGTCATGTAAATTTAGCCCAGAGCTGGTGATCAGAGAAGACAAGCAACTTAACATTGTCTAGGTAGATAGGTAGCGAAGCATGCTTTGATATCAGCTCTTCAGACTCTATTCTGCAAGTCTTCTAGAATGTCAATGAAGTGACAATAATTGTGTAAAAATAGCTCAATTAATTCAATGACACAAGTTTCCTATATTGTTTATAAGACAGTATATGGTACACACACACACACACACACACACACACACACACACACGGTCGAGTAACATCAAACAGTTGTATACATCCCTGCGTATGGTATCTCAAACTAAATGTATATAATTCAAATATCCAGGAGACTTATATATAGACAATATGATTCCCTAGACTTTTCCGTGGAAATTTAAAATGGTTCAATATGGCCAAGCAACTTTACTGTATCTATGTGTATGACATTCTAAATTAAATATACACTATTCAGATGCTAGTGAAACTCTTACATAATGATATTATGATCATGTGCAATACTGTGAACACTTCTCCTTTCTGCCTCCCTTTTCCTCTTTCACTAACCCTTTATCCTTCATACCTCAGCCACTGCAATACGAACTTGAGGTGAAAACATTTACTAGGTCCAGCCCAATTGAGGGAAATATATATTTCTAGTCTAAGTCAATTGGGTATAAGGAAATTTCAGTTCATTTTTCTGAAAGAGAGATTGTCTCTCTTTCTCTTCTTTTTAAAATATATTTTATTAATTTATTCATATTACATCTCAATTGTTATCCCATCCCTTGTATCCTCCTATTCCTCCCTCCCTCCTGTTTTCCCCTTATTCCCCTCCCCTATGACTCTGACTGAGGGGGACCCTCTTTTTCATCTTTGATAAAGTGAGGTCTGGCAACAGCCACTTTGTTATTTCCAAGGATGTGAGCCCAAGAATAGTTGTACTATCAGTGAGTGATCTTTGATACCAAGGCACCACTCAAAGCAAATGCCCCCAGAGAGACCTGATGATGATTCTGACTTCTGAGTCAAGTCTTGCTTAATGTAGAAACCACCCTGATAGTCAGTTAAGAAATCTGGTAAGTTATAAACACAAGCCATCGCTTCATCAAGAGCATATGGTGAGTTGTTCACAATATAGTCATAAATAAAACCTTCAATAAACCAATTAAGATCTCTAGGGAAGAATGACATCATCAGAATGAGTAAGGTCATAGCAAAATAAGAGCTCCAAAGGGTACAATCCAGACTGCTGTTAGACCAGTATCAACAGAGATTAGCTGCACTTGAGGGGTAGGGAGAAGGCAGTACATGTACCGAGTGAGGCAGGAGACTAAGGAAAGTGATAAGATTTAGGACAAGTCCCAGGGAAGCTAGCAAAGGAGTGAACTGCAGATATAGGGGACGCTCAGTATGCATGGGGATAGCTAACTTTATAATGAAGCAATTTGCTCAAATTCTTCATTTAGAACATTCAGAAGCAAAGCAATGTTATACACATGTGTAGGACTGAGCATCAGCACACTGCAGAGTATGTGAGAGGGTTCTAATGAGCCACTAAGGCAGAGAATTCCTGGGGCACAGGGAGCGTCTTGCCACTGTGAGGAGCCTATATACTCATCACATAGCTGCAAAGGGAAAAAGGACAGCTTATAGTCATTCTACATGATTATATATAAAGCAGGGAATAGAAAAGATGGAATTTAAATTTGGATTATAGAATTAGAAGCCTTTTAACTTCTTGTATGTGAATGGATCACAAAAGTAGAACATTAAAGTGAAATGTATGGCTCAGATATTCATACCAGTGAAAGTCATGTAAGATCCAGACCGTTAAAAACATTATGTTCTGTCCAGATCCATTCTCCTGCCCAAGAAACCACCTTTCTTATTCACACTGAGCATCTACTCTATGTCCACCTCTCTATGAATCCGGCAGGGACCTTTCCAACACAAGCCCTGTCCTCAGAGACTTCCCAGGCCTCCACAAGAGGCACAGTCCATGAGGTCTGAGAGCAGCCTAGGGGAAGACAAGAAGAGCGCCTAGAATCCTGGGAGGAGGTGAGAGTAGAAGGAAGCAGGGCTGACTTCATTCTGCAAGATGAGATAGTAACTGTCAACAAAACCGTCCAGAACTAGGAGGAAGTGGTGTGCATTCCGATGCGGAGACTTGAGAGTATGGGGGAAAGCCCTAATCTGGCAAGGAAGGCATAGAAAACAAGCAGTAAGATGCTACTAAGTAGGGCTGGAGGAATGGCTCAGTGGTTAAGAGTGTTTACTGCTGCTGCAGAGGACCCAGGTTTGCTTCCTAGTCCCCACCTGTTAGCTCACAAATGCCTATAACTCTGTTCCAGTAGTCCAATGTCCTTCTGTAACCTCTACAAGCTCTTGCATGCACATGGTGCACATAAACTCATGCAGGTACCCACACACAATTAAGAAGCATGAATCTTTTCTTAAACATTAAAAAAGAAGTGACTAGTCACAGAGACCCTTTAGAGTACTTTGCTGGGGCTTTGTACTGCCTGTCAAAGCAGTGGAAGAGGAGGTTGGATCTGGAAGAGGTTTTTGAGAATGGAAAAAGGAATACTAGTGTGAAAGGGCAAAAACTCACATGAACACTGTCAGAGCTTGACACAAAGAGGATGAGGTCAGTCTGGGACAGAGAAAAACTCAAGACTACTTTCTGCTTGTGGCTGAGAAGCTGGGTAGCCATGTTGCTCTTTGGCACAGTGATGTACAACACGCATGTGAGCCTGCACTATAGGGCAGGTAGGCAAGCCCTGAGGAGCTCAGCCACACACCTGGGCAGAGGTACCACTTAAGAGGAAATGCTCTGTAGCCTACTGCATGCATGTTGGGCTGTATGGGAGCCAACAGCATCAAAAAGAGACTTCAATGAAGAGAGATCCAAAGAAGTGAAGGGAGAAAAGGGAAGAGTCTGGTGAGCATGTGTTAGGATCAATCACCCGAACACTGTGAAACACCACCTTTATGGAAGTGTTAAGTACAGGTCTCTTTTAGATTCAGACATCATTATAAAAACATTTGGGTTCATGTGAAAATAAGTGCACTTGAAATACAACTGTTGAATTTAGGTTCAAACTTTTCCAGTAAGAAGGGGGAGGGGAGTAGTAAGTTAATAGTCTAGAGAGCTAGCACTCCTGGACTTCCAGTGTGAGAAGCTGCTGACCTCAGGTGTGCTCATTTGGTGACAGCTGAGGAGCAATTTTAATCTGCTGCCCTAAGCCTCGCTGTACAGTCAGGAGGAGCTTTAGCAGGAGACACGAGCTTCACCTCAGCTTTTCAGAGCCAACTTTCAAGTTTGGATCCTTTTTATCTTTTTCAAGGAACTAAAAGGTAAGATTATGAAGTCAGATACACATCTTGGCCAATGGGTTTGTGGCAAAAGTGGCCCTCTGTGACACACCGGAGTGAACTCTAGCCCACATTCAGCACTCAGGGGGAGGCAGAGAATTGCAGATCTTTCCACAGAAGCCTCAGAGAGGACTGGCTGTACTGGAATGAACGGGTTCAGACAACTCTGGTCCCTTCAACTATGCTCAAGGCAGTGGTATGGGGTTTAAATCTGAGCATGCTCCAAGCAGTTCAGAGTTTTACCACCACTGACAAGATGGAAGAAATAATAGCAGCCAGAAAGCATGAGATTTCAGGAGAGTTGGGATAGCCCAGTGAATTCTCACCCTAGCTGTGTTAATGTGCCCCTTGGCATGCTACTGCCTTATGTATCATCCACACATCTGCCAGTCTTCTCTCGTGTACTCCTACTTGTTCATGTTTTATAAAAATACTCCACACTTGCCGGGCGTGGTGGCGCACGCCTTTAATCCCAGCACTCGGGAGGCAGAGGCAGGTGGATCGCTGTGAGTTCGAGGTCAGCCTGGTCTACAAAGTGAGTCCAGGATGGCCAAGGCTACACAGAGAAACCCTGTCTCGAAAAACCAAAAAAAAAAAAAAAAAAAAAAAAAACCTCCACACTTATTTCACATCTCCTCCTTTTAAAGTAATTACATCAGTGTTTATTTTTAAAAATCCAAAAGATTGAGAGACCTATGTCACATGTCACAAAGTTAAATGAAGTCTATGGCAGATGGCAGGCAGAGAATATGAAATTCAAACAGCTTAATGGAGCAGAGCTCATGTTGTAAAAAACATGCTCTTCAGGCCACACCCTGGAAGAGGGTGACAACTCCACAAAGGCTCAAGTTCAAGTAGAGAAGTTCATGGTACTGCAAAGTAAAAGCCTTTCTTCCTCTATTCTCCCCATAGTTGAAATATAGTCAATAGTACAAAGATATGTATGTTGTAAAAATTATAATAAAAAATTAAATCCCCAAAGGTAAGATGTATGTAAATCCTGTGCAATTTTTATTAGGGTCCCATATGTAGAATTCATTGAGCTCTTTGGGAAATTTTTCTTTCTTTCTTTCTTTTTTCTTTTTTTATTAATTTATTCTTGTTACATCTCAATGGTTATCCCATCCCTTGTATCCTCCCATTCTTCCCTCCCTCCCATTTTCCCATTATTCCCCTCCCCTATGACTGTTCCTGAGGGGGATTTCCTCCCCCTGTATATGCTCATAGGGTATCAAGTCTTTTCTTAGCAACCTGCTGTCCTTCCTCTGACAGCCACCAGGTCTCCCCCTCCAGGGGACATGGTCAAATGTGAGGCACCAGAGTATGTGAGAAAGTCATATCCCACTCTCCACTCAACTGTGGAGAATGTTCTGACCATTGGCTAGATCTGGGTAGGGGTTTAAAGTTTACCGCCTGTATTGTCCTTGGCTGGTGCCTTGGTTTGAGCGGGATCCCTAGTGGGAAATTTTTCTTATGGACAATATTTTGATGAGCCCTTTTAATGTAAGGTTTTTGGTTTTATGAATAAAGATTCTTAAATGTTTAGCCTCAGCTTCAGAGTATTTGTTTATTGTTAAAATGAAATCAAGCATTTTGTGGCAAGGCCAAAAAGAGGTGCAGTGGGAATAAGACCACAGAACCCCAAATCTATTGCTGCTTAAGTCTTGGAGGAGGAAACAGATGAACTCCTTCAGTTAGTTCATATTCACACAGCACAGCACTTCTCATTTGCCAGCATGTTAGGCACGGGAAGTAAGATTGTGTCACCAGGGACCCAATCACTGCTCACCTTCTCAAGACTGATATTACAGTAGCAATCATACTTACTGACAACACAGTGAGTAGTGAGGATCAGTGATGATTTAGCATCCTTGCAACTCTATGTTCACTGTAGTAAGAGCTATTAAGCAAACAGCTGTTATGTGCTGGGTACAATTGCATTTATCCTCTAGACAATCCTATAAATAGGTAAACTTCATGAACTAAATGTCTCAGTTCCTTTGCTTTTGCTGTGATGAGACACCACTGAGACTGAGCAACTTACAGAGAAAATGTTTATTGGGGCTCAAAGTTCCAGCTGGTTAGAGCTTATGATCACCATGGCAGGAAGCAAAACAGCAGACAGGAAGACATGGTGCTAGAACAGTAGCGGAGAGCTTGCATCCTGATCCAGAGGTGTGGGGGGGGAGGGAGAGGGAGGAAGAGAGGGAGAGAAGGAGAGAGAGAGAGGGATAGAGGGAGGGAGAGAGGGATAGAGGGAGGGAGGGAGAAAGAGAGAGAGAGAGAGAGAGAGAGAGAGAGAGAGAGAGAGAGAGAGAGAGAGAGAGAGAGCGAGCACACAAGAGAGCTAACTGGGAATAGCATGGGCTTTTGAAAACCCAAATGCCATTTGCAGTGACACACCTTCTCCAACAAGGCCACACAGTTCTATATTTCCAAACAGTTCCTCTAACTGAGGACCAGTCTTTCAAATCACGACACTCAAAGGTACATTTCCCCTCGAATGTGTTAGAGCCCCTCATTGTGATGTACACCAGGCTAATGAACAATGTCTCTTTTTTTTCACAGCATTACATAAATTAATGGTGAGACTGGAATAGAAAGCATGACAGTATGAACCTAGTAATATTCTCAATTTTATAGAGGAAGAAACATAGGTGAATATCCTGCTAATACCATATAGTTGGTATATGCGAATGTCAGAGGTGCCAACTGTGGCGGTTACTATTTATAATCAAAGATCAAGTTATATTTTAGATTTGTTTATAATAATTGAGAACATACATTTTCAAGAGAAAAGGAAATTAAAACAAGGCATATATGTTCTCCTTTAAAGAAAAGACTTGAGAAGTTAGTAGACACAGTGTACCAAGTGTGGAGAAACAAGTACTATCTTAGAGCACTGTGGGAAATGTGTGGTAAAAAGGGCAACTGACCATGTCAACAATGACTCAAAACACACACACCTAACACCCAGATATTCTTTTAGAGCTTTCTTATAGGTAATGGTTATACAGACATGCAATGGCACATTTACAAGATTGTATGGTACAACACTGTAAGATCAAAAGACCAGAAACTACTCCAAGATCTGTCAATAAGAGTCCACTTAAATAAATATGGTCAACACCTGGTCCAAAACATATTTCTATTTTTTGAAAAAGGTATGTGGCAGCTCTTCAGGTAATGACTGAAACAATCTCTGAGATACAGTGTAAAGTGAAAAAAAAGAAATAGAAGAATTCATAGTGCTTTAATGTTTGAAATTTTAAAAGGATGTATCAATATGTGTAAACTAACTCTAAAAGCATGCACGCAAAACCAGAAACAACTGTTGTCTTTGGAGAGGGGCCTAGGCGTCTGCAGGACAGGGCCAGCAGGGAGATTTTCTTTGAATATTGATTGTGTCAAGTACACGTATTGCCTGTTTTATAACTAAGAATGAAAAACCATCTTAGTATGCTCTCCCACATCTGGGGAGCATGCGCCATAACTCATACGCTTGGGCTATTACCACATCTTCACTGTCGGTGCTGGTCCTCCTCCATCCCCCAACAAAGCACCAAACTAAGACAACTGAATTTCAGCCCCGCATCAGCTGTGGGATGATGAGCAAACAGCCTACATTACTAAGATATGACTAAAATACATTTCATAGGAGGAAAAAAAGTATCAAAATTCTATCCTCAATTCAAGGTCTTCCCCTGGTGGAAGGGGAGGAAATGCAAGTTCAAGACACTCACAGTACATAAGGTAAGCTGTGACACCAACAAGTGAATATGTGACAAAGCCAGATAAATACAAAATGATGCTTGCTACCATCTTATCCCACATCCCACTGGATTGTAAGCATCACATCTGGTCTCTCAAGAAAGAAGAGAATTGTGTGCCAGATAACAAAGGCACACACAAGTTAGAGTCACAGGAAAAGGCTTTCTGTGTGTATTAGACAAGATGTGAAGGAGGTAAAATTAATCTGAGTCTTGAAGGATGAATAAGAATTTAACAGGGTGAGAACACTCATTCTTTCCTAAACAGCAGAAGTGTCAGTCCACAGGCCCCATTAGTCTGCTCTCTCCTGCTGGATGCTCAGGGTGCCCTCTCCAGCAGAAGAGGACTCGAGACTATGATGCCCTGTGCTACAGAGCTCATGAATGACACCCCAGCAGGAACGAAGGAGGCCAATAAGCCAGACAATCGAAGCAAATGTGTGGGGAAATGTAAATAAAACAAGAATCTGAGCTATGGACAGGGAAAGAGAACCAGACTGTAGGGCAAGAGAAGGAGAGGACGACAGAAGACAGAAAGAAACTAGTTACTAGAGGGAAGAAAGGATGGGAGGCAAGGACCCCCAAACCACTGCTGACTCACTTAAAATTTAAGTTTATATTATTATTATTATTATTATTATTATTATTATTATTATTATTATTATTTTGAGACAGGGTTTCTCTGTGTGGCCTTGGCTGTTCTGGACTTGCTTTGCAGACCAGGCTGGCCCAAACTCACAGCGATCCACCTGCTTCTAACCCCAAGCGTGGGCTTAAAGGCCTGTGCCACCACCACCCAGCCTTATATTAAATTATAATGACAAATAAAACAAAGATAAATAAGCAGTATAAAAAGCCAAATTTTAATTAGAGAATTTTATTTCCTACAAAATAGTGAGATTATTATACTTTCTAATAATTAAATGGAATACAATTATATGCAAAAGAACTTGAGTCGTTGCAATTCTTGTACTTTTATTTGTACTTAAGATGCATGTAGAGGTTTGCTCAAAGCATATTGCATGAATTTTTTTCAATAAAAATATTTTTAAAAGAGATACATTTAAGCCTTAAAAGACATCTAAAGACAAAGTGTTGGCAGCAGAAACCTTCACCATCACCAGCAGTTTCCAGGAAAGACAACGGAAGCTGTGCATAGTGTAACCCCAACACATGTGAGGCTAAGGCAGGAGGATTGCCAAGATTTCCAGGCCAGGCTGGGCTGCAGGGAGACTCTGTCTCCACTTCTCCTAGACCCTCCAAAAGACTATGAACACATACATTTTCAAAGCATCACAGACAGACCTCAGAGGGACCAAGCCCATTCACTCCCCATTCACCATTATGTGGAGACAGAATTCTGGCTATTGGTTGGTGCAACTCAGACTCTAACTGCAAAGGTGGCAATCATTTAATGTGGCCCATAGAAAAGGCTTTTCAGCCACTTACTAAGGTGCTGAGAAAGAGGAGCCAGGCCTGGGGTATCCCTTCCCCAACAGCATTAACCCAGACACCACCAATTACAGGACTCTCAACAGCCTCAAAACAGAAACAGAAGAGTGAAAACCAAGGCATCAGCAACAGGCCCTCACTTCTCTAGTGGATGCCTGTGATGTGTCACCAGCATGCTTTTCAGCACCTCTCAATAAAATAACCAGCTGAAAATAAGTCATCAGTTTTATTTTGTGATAAGTTGAACTTCTGAAAAACAAAGTGTACCATCCTAGGCGAGGTAGTTAAAATTCTTTTTTCTTGAAAATATGACATCAGCACTTTTTAATTTAATTTCTCCTTATAATTTCAAGAAACTTAAAAAAATTTTCCAGGTTAATATGTTTTCACAAAATTCATGAGAGCCTGAGTTTAGCAAGTTGTTTTTTCTTCTTAAAAAAACAAGTAAGTGCTTGATAACCTATGCTGGCAGATGTTAGCCTAATGGTGTTATCCGGTCCTTTAGGCAGTTAATGAATGAAGGGATGGCCTGAAAAAATATTTTATTCATTCATTCATTCATTTACTTATTTTAAACTATGTAAATGTGGTGTGTGTGGTGTGTGTGTGTGTGTGTGTGTGTGTGTGTGTGTGTGTGTGTGTGTGTTATCTCTAGAGACCTAAAGAGATCATTAGAGTCCCTGGAGCTGGAGTTAAATGCTTGTAAATTATCCAACATGAATGCCTGGAACAAAATGCAAGACCTCTGCAATATCAGCGAGTGAATTTGATGGGTAAGCCATTTCTCCCATCCCTGGAAATCAGTTCTATTCTACTCCATTTTGTTTAATATTTTTCTTTTAATGCTTTGACTTAACCTGCCCAAATGAAGTGTGTAGTTCGTTCAGAAAGCACATTGGCAAATGAAGACACGATGTGCAGTTAGTATCTATTTGAGAAAGAACAATGGATGAGTGTTTTAGCACAAGTAGGTCCCATGCAATACATGGAACACATGCAATTACATTTATGCTAAAAAGTGCATGCTGTTTACCTGAAGTTGTGATTCAGTTGGGTGCCTTGTGTGACTCCTTGCAGACTCTGGGCCTACCACAGCACGTGAATGCTGGGCTGACTCTACCTGTCATTTGACTAAGGCTGAGCAAAGCTTATGAGCATAATGCATAAGGCTGAAGAGACATAGGAAAAATGGCTCAGGGAGTAGGAATGTATTGAGGCCATGGTAGTGTCAAGACAGAAAGAGAAGAGCAACACAGACTAAATGGACACAGGGAGTCAGGATGGAGGCAGGCTCTAGCGACAAGAGCAGCAGGGGATGAGCAGGGATGGACAGCCAGATGCTGGTGCTGGGACCAAGGCAACCTCTCTCCACCATGCCAGAAGTAGTAAAGCACCAGTGACAGGAGACACATGCTTTCAGGGTTGATAAAATTTGAAACTTAGAAGCTAACATCTCAATTAATTTTTAGAACTAGGACTTAAGAAATGCTTTGATTATAAACTTTGCTTTTCCTCTATTACTAATCCTCCTTTGGAATACCCATAAAAGGAAATCATACAGTGAACTTTTTAAAATTTATTTTTTAAATAATTTATTAAGATTACATCCCAATTGTTATCCCCTCACTTCTATCTTCCCGGTTCCCACTTCCCTCCCTCTTTCACCCTATTCCCCTTCATTAGACCTGTGGCAGAAGGGGACCTCCTCCCCCACCATATGATCACACCCTATCAGGTCTCATCCAGATAGCCTGCTTCCCCTTCCTCTGAGTGCCACCAGGCCTCCCCACCATGGGGAGGTGGTCAAATAAGGGGCGCCAGAGCTCATGTCAGAGTCAGTCCCCGTTCTCCCTACAGCTGTGGAGAATGGTCCAGTGGCTGGATCTGAATAGGCAGGTGAACTTCTACTTTCTCTCATATGCAAAACTTTATTACCACCCTCTACAGAAGGCAGCGTTCTCATACACACTTAAACAGCCCTCCACGTGTAATTGAGATGTCTTCATCTCACACAAATCAAGAGATCCAATTGTTGGCCCCTGGAAATATTTCTATTTACAATTCTTAGTCAACAGAACCTCACTGAAGCGTGTAATGGACAGGGCAGTCTTTTTCTCTACCCTTCCCCTGCCCTGCTGTTACTTCCGAGCCATATGTATCATGACTCTCCTCAGCCTTAGTCAGTTCTTAGTTAGGACCTTCAGCTCTGGCTCAGCACATTTCTGTTTGGACAGCTCCTGTGTTTTGGGTCTGATACCACTCTGTCACTTGACCTCCACAGGCCCCATGAGGAGAGTCAAAGAAGGGAGTGAAATGGGCAATACACTATGGGGAGCTGGATGGCCAGCAGTGGCCAAGAGGCCTTGGCTAGCTTCTGTAACATACTGGGCCCAACACCCAGCTTATACCCAGGATGATTCTGAATTAAACAGGCTGGAAAATTGTTCTGTCTCTTATTGCTGTTCATACCTCTATGAACTGTAGACTGTAATTTGGGGTTAAGGAGAGAGAAGATAAAAAGGCCCACTTCAGCCCTGAGTGTAAGTTGTCTTTGCTAATCTACCTCTTCTCAAAACAATGGTTACTGTCAATTTCCAGTTATTTGTTCCAGAGGGGGCATACTCTGGCCTATAAAAGTTACTTAGCCCCTCTGTGTTTCAGGTTCCTCATGGGTGGGACAGGGTACAAGAAGCCTAACCTTAACCTTAAGTATCTATCTATCTATCTATCTATCTATGTATCTATCTATGTATCTATCTATGTATCTATCTATCTATCTATCTATCTATCATGAATTGTGTGTAGTGAGTGTAATCTATGTAGGCACATATATCCCAGAATGTATGTGGATATCAAAGGACAACATTTTGGAGTCAGTTCTCTCTTTCCACCTTTATATGGGTTCTGGGAATTGAACTCAGGCTGTCTGGCTTGTGCAGCAAGCACTCACCCCACTCCATCCCCAGCCATCCCACTGGTTAAAGGGCACTTACTTTCAAGCTAGTATGAAGGCTGAATATGTTATGTGTATGCAAAGCTCGGAGAGAAGTTCCAGCTACATGGTGGACTTTTAATGGTTGCTTTATTCTAACCCAAGGCCATAATAAAGATCTGTTTGGCTTTTATTTCCATCGTAAATTCTCAGGCTAACTGGTAGAGCAGAATTCTGGGACCTGTGGGTCACAGGGTGCAACATTTTAACAGCATGAAAATCAGTGCCCTGTGCACTGCTTTTATCTACTCACCCCTGCAGCTACAGTAGCAAAACAAACTAGACTACAATGTAAAATATCTTTAATGTTCATATCACATTTAAAGGAAAATAAATATGTATACTATCCCTGCTACTTAAGTGTGATGCAGTTAAAAGGAGGCCAGAGCTTTTGGATTAGGCTAGCATAGAGGAGACACTCCATGAAAGCAGAAAACAGCTGAGCTCCAACTGCAGCTGTGGTGACAAACACATGGCCATCTCTGGAAGGAAGGCATTTGAATAAATGGAAGCAGTTTTGTAGTCAAGGAGCTGCTCATGTGTGCTTTACTTTGAGGCTGGGTCACTTGCTTGTCTTTACAGAGGGATTGAGACAATGAATTTAATCTTGAAGTTTCACATCCCTGTATTCTGAAGCCACCATGTGAGTGTGACTTTAGGATGTGTATCACAGCAGGGAAATGCCATCAGTTAGACATTTATTCAAAATCTCCTGATATTTAGCAACATCCTCAAAATTACTTATAAAGCATTTTTTTTTTTTTTTTTTTTTTTGTCTTTGCCAAACATGGAAAGTAGAGTCACATGCACAAATGACTTTGGGCAATCTGCTACAGAGCTGTTTTAAGCATGGCATCAACACGCCAGATCAATAACTTGTTTCTTTATCTGCACATGCCATGAGAAATCTGGCTACCATAGAGTGCCGGATCAATTAAAAACTGAATTTGCTATTTCCAGACAGCAGATAGCTTGAGGCTCTGTAGGGCCAGCAGGCAGGAATCCAAATCCCATCTCTCTCTGGAAGCACAGCTCACAGCACTTGGATGCTGTGTTATGTAGGGGTGTGGGGGAGGGGGAATGAGGGCTTGACAACACAGTGGCTGCCTCCAGATTGCAGAAGGCAGCCATCATTCCTCAAACAGCAGGAGCTGGGTACCAGAGCCAGGTGAAAGGACTTTTGTTGCTCTGCATCTCTACACAATCTGGTTCTCAGACATCAATATACTGCTTCTGAGATGAGACTACATTCTGCATACAAGCATGATGCAAGTACTTATGAAACTGATGTCACCAAGATACCTAACCTCTTACAGAAGAAAGGACAGCAGTACAGTCCCAGGCTGTTGATGCAGATTTCTCCTGTATACTTCTGATTAAAGCAGAGCTCATGACATTTCACCTCACATTTTTAGAATACGAAGTTTTACAGAGCACTGGTAGATAAGGTTCCCAGACATGTTTGTATAAGTAGTTCTTAAAGTAGTCTTAGGAAGTGTGGATTATTGAAATAAACTCTTTTTATACAGTTGGTAATATAATTAAAAAAGATGCTGGTGTGTTGTAAGAAATTGCTCAGCGCTTAAGAGCTCTGCTTGTTCTACTGGGTCCAATTCCCAGAACCCACATGGTGGCTCTCAATTATCTATAAATCTAGTTCCAGGAGAATCAAATGCCCTCTCCTGGCTTCCACAGTCACTGTGTGCATATAATACAGAAAAATACATGCAAGTGACACATACATACATACATACATACATACGTACATACATACATACATAGCAAATAATAATATAAAAATGTGCTTGGACTGGGCTCAATGGATAAAGTGCCTTCCATGCAAGTGTCAGGGCTGGAGTCAGAATAGAGGTAAAGCTAGGGAGATGTGGTGATGTGACTGCCTGAAATACAGACATCATGGATCCCCAAATGAGCTGGCTAGCCAGACTAGCCGGAATTGGCCAGCTTTGGGATCAGTGAGAGATTCTGTTCCAATACATAAAATGGAGAGTTACCAGGAAGACGTGATCAACTTTGGCTTGTACACACATATGCATGCATGCCTGAACAGTCACACATGTACCCATGCACATGAAAACATGTACGCACCGACACACATATAAAATGTCCTAATACATCATTACAATTATCCCATGTTATGTTCAGAGTAATCTTTATTTTTTAGGATGTGTGTGTGTGGATTGCGGTAGGGGAGCAGCCATGGTGCCAGGAGTTAGCTAAGGTCCTCCTGTATAGTAGGAAAACACTGTACTACTAAGCTACTGAGTCCCTGGAACAACCTTCCCATTTGTGTATATGTGTGTGCATACACACATTGATATGGGTGCACCTATGCGTGGTACATGTGCACATGGGTAATATGTGCTTGTTGGATGTCAGAGCTCAACTTTAGCTGTCCTTCAAGAGCTGTCTACCTTTATTTATTTTTGAGCCCTGGTCTCTCACTGGCCTAGAGGTCACAAATAGGCTAGTTGATAGGCCAATGAGCCCAAGCATGGGGATTAAAAGTGTGTGCTATCACACCCAGTTTTTTAACCTGGGTTTTGGGGACTGAACTCAGGTCCTGATGCTTGCACAGCAACTATTTTACCAAATGTGTTATCTATCACCGCTCAAGCAATCTTTAAAATGAAAAAACAATAATTAAAAAACATTCATCTGTTTTACAGTAGTTACTTACAAACAGTTAGTGCGGGCCCTGCTGATCAGCATGCTTCCGCTATTCCGCTCGTTCACACTTGCTGTCCCTCACCTAGCAGCTCACATGCTCCATCTCTCTGTGCTGATACTTCAACACTCAAACATCTTCTAAGAATGAGCTATTCCTAAAAGTTTCTAAGACATGTACACTTCCCCTTAAACACCAATGCTCTAAAAGTAGAATATATACAACTCTACTGTTTTTAAACAAAACATGTGTTTCATGATGTATACTAATCTTAACGGTTAACCCTGGGGTTGCTAAAATGCATTAGGGTACCTGGGTCTTAGGGTCTAAATTAAGTGGTCCTGAGCGGCTACTCTTTCAGAGGTCCAGCCATTACAGCCCCCTCTTTCTTTGGCTCGTAGGCTGCCACTTCTTCCTAGAGTTCTGGACTGTTGAAGCAGTAACCACCTTTTTCTTAATTGCTATTGGGGCTGACTGTGTGGTTTGGGCCAGCAGGCAAGCATATGGGTAATCGTGGGTTTACACAAAAGGACAGACTGTTGGTGACTGAGGAACTGAAGGTGAACCGAGGTGCGGGGAGGGGGCTCAGCACTCCTCTGAGCCGTCTGGGCCAGGTTGGCTCTCTGTGAGCTATATTTTGAGTTAACCAGATGACTGCGTAAGCAAGATCTTGTGCTGAAGCAAGCACTGGCATTCATTTTCATTCTATTTAGAGGTGACGTTGTCAAATGCATTTATACACAGCCATTTTCTGAGACACATGAATTTGTTTGCAACTTGTTGAAATATATATTAGAATAATAGCCATCACCAAAAGACAGCAACAACAACAAATCCCACTATAACAAATGCAGATGTATACTGATTTTTTTCTGAAGCATGCCCATTAGCTTATGTCTACATAGATAGACAAATTCTTAACACAGCTAGCTGATAAAGGAAGGATGAGGCGGGCCTCACAAAACCTAGAGAGTATGACAATGACGAGCCACTAGAAATACTTCAACTGGGGACATAGTGGGGACACAGGCCAATTCACTCAGATTACCTGGGTTAGAATTTACTCAGCATTGCAAATGTTAAAAGTTGCTGCAGACCTGCACAGGGTTTTCTAACTTTCCCCTTCAAAGCGGCTTCATATTTTGTAGCAACATTTTTACATTAGCAGATTATAAACATCTGTGTTCAGCTAATAATCCTAGGTTTCCCCTGAACACATAAATTCTGATAAAATCTAACAAGAAAAAGAAATACAAAAAGAAAGAAAGAGATGCATCTTTTATGTGCACAGTATTTTCTTCAGGATCAATACACAGCACACATGTTGAGTGGCATGCCTTTAGTAGGAGTGCTCTAATTATATCCTGCCCTAACTTTCCTGAGACTTACAGAAAGGGGAAACTCAATTCTGGGTTGACACTGTGTGCCCTGGAGAGGCCTGCAGGTGGGTAGCCTCTCCTGGATGTTAGTGTACTGTTTTCAGAAACCATGAGCTTTAGTTATGAAAACAGCAGAGGGCAAAATGTATAAAATATAACCAGATTTTCTGCTATTTTGGGCTGCCTTTCCCCATGTTCCCTTCAATTAAAATGGATAAAAGAGAATATGCATTGGTCAAATATGTTTATATGGTCTTTTAAAAAGTTATTATTATAAAAATTCATGGTAACAATTTTTTAACTATGGAGAGGCGAAGGTATGAAATGAAGCTCTCCATGCTCCTAGCCACACTTTCGAATTAAGAAATGTTTCCCAACATCTATTCAGGCACACACCTTGCTGTTCAGCTTTGTTTGCTTTCTGTAATAGCATTAAGAGAAAACCGTGTGACGATTTGCCACCTACAGGAAAGCCTTAGGGCGTGATTACAAAATGACCCGGCCTCAGTGAAACAGCATATTTGTGTAACCTGGTGACTTTCTTATGTCCAGGCTTAGGAGGAGCTGGCCTGGCTGTGGTGAGGGAGCAGAGTGACAGTAGAGCAAAGGCACCTGACTCACTGGGACAAGGCTGGAACATAAACTACTCTTTGTAATGACAACTGTTCTAGCACTTACCAGTGGACAAGGCAATCATTTCACTGACCCACTGTAATTTGGAATGAAATCCCAGGAAATGATGCCAAACTGAAGCACAGCAGCTCCATTTCTGAGCTCAGTCAGCATACCGAAGCCACTAAAATGCTGAGTTCTCCTTCTCTGGCATACAAGGACATCAAGAAAAATTAACATTGCAAGCACAGCCAAAGAGAGAAGACCATGAGAACATTCACTCTCAAGCCGAGGGCTACATTTATTTTACTCTACCATCTCTAGCATTATGGAAAGTTTCAATCACATAGAAAGATACACAGAAGAATGAGCCCCTATAAAGCCATCACTCAGGTTCCCATGAGTGTCAACACACGGTCCAGCGTTACTTCACGCACCACAGCCATTCCTTCTTGAAAAAATTTTAAATCAGTTTTCAGACAAGCGATGTTTTATTTTATGTAAGCTTTCATTTCCAATACACATGTCTATTTTTCTAAAGATCATTCCAGACATCTCATTGAGGATAATATGCTTGGATCAACTTTAACCCCATCTTGTAAAACATTTTATACTCAGAGCTGTCCACCTAGAAAACTGACTTGCCTGACTGTAACTGGATAAGTAAAATGGCAAAGCAGTGTGAAGCACAATTCTATTCATCTATCCACAGCAGGGGGAGAAGCATCCTCTAAGAACTGAGAAGGTAGTACATGCTCGTGTCTTCCTATGGGTCTAGGCTTTGTGAGCACTCCAATCAATGATGAAGTCAAAGTAACTTGGTCAAGATTGGCCCGCATGGAGCTTAGAAAAGTGAGAGGAGCTACTAATGGGCCCTGGAGCTGCCTACAACCCCCTCCTCTTCTCTGTAAACATACAGAATACAAGACAATGCCAACAGACCAACTTTTATAGGCTCAAAATCACTCATCAAGCAGGCTAGCTCCTTGTAATAATTTACTACCAATCTGAGAGCAGAGATCAAAAGGAATTCCATCTAGCATTTCTATTCAATCCTTCACTGCCAATGACTAATTTGTAGGGGAATGAAGTCCTCACAAGATGAAGCCAAAATCGTCTGAGGTGACTTTGATACAATGCCACAAAGGATATGAAGAGGAAGCTAAGATGGCTAGGCTCCATTAAGCATTCTAATAAAAAGAATAAAGGAATTTCTCTCCTCTGTGAATTTTTAAAATGATGGAAATAGGGAAAAATTCAGACAACTCAAGCAAAACCGTTCTTTTGTCAAAGCTTTTTAAAAATTGTTGTTAAATGGTCATTAGTACACTTGTGCTAATTAAATGGTCTCAAGCAAGGGAGGCAACCACAGCAGTTAGCAGTTCAGCATGTCTTGGGCCAGGGCTGTCACATGACTACTATGTCCCCTTCCCACTGCACTTCCAGATGTTACTGGCCCCAGTCTCTTCTGACTGAATCCCTCCTTTCTACAGACTAAGCTTGGAAAGCACTACCATGAAACGATAGTTTTTAGTATCACACATCTCCACAAAGCATAAACACTTGTGTTAAAATGCTCTGGTGCTAAAGTCAATTAGTTCTTTGCTACATACTAGAAACTCTAAGTTCTCTGATGTTATATCAACTGCTGGCACATTCGTTCTGTCTTTTGAGTCTAGACATCGCTCTATTCTCAACTGAGGAATGCAATTCTTTGTGTGTGTGTGTGCTATATTTTTTTACATTTTTATTAATTTATTCATATTACATCTTGATTGTTAGCGCTTCCCCTGTTTCCTCCCATTCTTCCCTCCCTCCCACTTCTCCCCTTCTCCCCTCCCCTATGTCTGTGATTGAGGGAGAACTCCTCCCCCTATATATGCTCTTAGAATATCGAGTCTCTTCTTGGTAACTTGCTATCCTTCCTCTGAGTGCCGCCAGGCCTCCCCATCCAGGGGACATGGTCAGAGAAGGGGCACCAGGGTTCATGTGAGAGTCAGATCTCACTCTCCACTCAACGGTGGAGAACATCATGTTCATCGGCTAGGTCTTGGTAGGGGTTCGAAGTTTAATGCCTATATTCTCCTTGGCTGGTGCCTTAGTTTGAGGAGGACCCCAGGACCCAGATCTGCCTGTCATAAAGTTCTTCTTGTAGGTTTCCAGGACCCTGTGGGTCCTACTATTTCCCTATTCTTCCATGCTACTCTCGCCTAAAGTCTCAATAGGATGTCCTCTCCCCTGACCCACTTTCTTGGAAAGTAAAGTTTTTCATGGTACGTATCCCTTGGACTAGTGTTTTGATATAAGTGAGTATATACCATTTGTCTCTTTTTGCTTCTGGGTGAACTCACTCATTATGATAATTTCTAGATCAATCCATTTGTCCACAAATTTCGGGAATTCCTTGTTTTTAATAGCTGAGTAGTATTCGATAGTGTAAATGTACCACAGTTTCACAAAACCAAACAACCCAATTGTGAAATGGGGCTTGGAACTTAACAGACAATTCTCAACAGAGGAATATCAAATAGCTGAGAAACACTTAAAGAAATGCTCGACCTCCTTAGTCATCAGAGAAATGCAAATCAAAACGACACTGAGATTCCATCTTACACCCATCAGAATGGCTAAGATCAAAAACTCAAATGACACCACATGTTGGCGAGGATGTGGAGAGAGAGGAACACTCCTTCATTGCTGGTGGGAATGCAAACTAGTACAACCACTTTGGAAAGCTATCTGGCGCTTTCTCAGAAAAATGGGAATAGGGCTTCCTCAAGACTCAGCTATCCCACTCCTTGGAATATACCCAGAAAATGCCCTACCACACAACAGGGACATATGCTCAACCATGTTCATAGCTGCTTTATACATAATAGCCAGAACATGGAAATAGCCTAAGTGTCCCTCAGTAGAAGGAATGGAATTCTTATGTTAGTTATTTTGGCTGATTGAAAACTTTCTACCATGTCTGCCTACAAGTTCATAGGTAAAGACTCAAATTTATAGTAGCATTTCAACAGTGTGATATTTTGTTTGTTTGTTTGTTTGTTTGCTTCTGAAATCACCACAAAGTAACAAGTTTATTGGGACATGTCATGGCATAGAGATTTCATACAAACCTCAGAAAGCCTTTGAGGTGTTTTACCAGGCAGATATAAAGTATTAGGAGTTCTAATACTACCACCAAGCATATGATTTTTTGAAATATATATATGTGTGTGTGTGTGTGTGTGTGTGTGTGTGTGTGTGTGTGTGTGTGTGTGTGTTATTTTAGGTGTATGAACATTTTGTCTGCATGTGTGCAGTACCTGTGGAGGTGAGACGAGGGCTCCAGACATCCTGGGATAGGAGATATAGATGTTTCTGAGCTGCTATGTGAGCACAGGGAAACTGGACCAGAGTTTTCTAGAAGAGCAACCAATACTCTTAATCTAGAGACATTGCTCCAACTCCTGTGAGTTTTGTACTTCTTAAAGTATGTGGGGAAATGCTTCACTCACTATAGCATTTCCTCCTTCTCCAGAAAACACAGAAACTGCACAACCTGCCCCTTCACTGATGATGTGTAGCTGGACTTTGTTTGGCTTGGGGCAGAGCTGGGGGTGAGCCCGGGGCTGCGTGCACGCTGCTAAGAGCATCCACAGCTCTAGCCCCCGTGACTTACTGTAACTTGAAAAACATGCAGGCAGTTCAGTTCAGAAACAGACATTTCAGTTTTATTTACAAGACATTTTAAAGTAGGAACATAAATGTAACTGGTAATGATTTCAAACTCACCTCATACATACTATGAAACCTGTGCTATCCGCTTAGGAAAATCTAGGTCTGGGAGGCGTCACAGCGAGGCACTCCCCTGCAGGGTCAGAGCAGGGATGACATCAGACACCCTCATCACAAACACACAGTCACATGCTTCTCTTACCTTGTGATCATATGGATTGTAGGAATGAAACACTCGAGAAAGATCTTTTGTCCTTTGCTTTTTCTGTGGAAGAAAAACCATAAATATTTGAGTTGACAGGTAGCAAAAAAATACATGTATGTGTATATGTGTATTTTTCTATCTACCTATAGATAGACAATTTTTTGGTGTAAGTGGACACCGGTCAACTGATAGTTATATAGGTCAACTGTCATGTAGCAGGCAGGCTACCTCTTCCTAGAACAGTGGTTCTCAACCTTTCTAGAGTGATCCTTTAATATAGTTCTTCATTTGTAGCGACCCCATCCATAAAAATATGTTGTTGCTACTTTATAACTATAATTTTGCTACTGTTATGAAGCTTAACATAAACATTTTTGGAGACAGAGTTTTGTCAAAGGAGTCACGACCCGCAGGTTGACAACTGCTGTCCTATTAGATTTTGTAATTAAAGTTAATTATTGTCTCAAACTATTTCCAAGTATACAACTAGAAACTAAAGTGAGGAGAAAAACCTCAGTACACATTTGGGGTCTTTTCTACTCTGTTTTAATACTACCAACTGCGCTGCAAGCACTAGCATCTACTTGAGTGACACTGCTACACCAGGCTGCCTGAAACATCTTGAGTCTGTGTGCTTGAGCCTGCAGCTGGGGTTGGGGGCACCTTCATTATGAAACTGTTCTACAGCCTGGGGCCCAGCATGATGTGTCCTATACACAGTATGCACTCAACAAATAATGGCTTCATGAATCAATTACATACTTGAGGCAGAGAAGCATGTAACTATCATAAGCCTCCTAGGCAACTATGAAGAGACAAGGCCCTTCATTTCTAATGAGGTGCTCTTCTCAGCCTAAACCCAGAGTCTATGCAGGAACTCTCAAGCTTGCTCCCCAGGCCGTGATGAGGATAAACATGGGGTTCTGCTGTCACAGTCAACGTGAAAAGAAGCGTGTTTGCTAGCTACTGTATGCTTATACATTTCCGTATCAATTTTGTGCACAAGTGTGTGCACATGTAACACACATACACTGATAAGGTTATCACTGTCAAAGGTAGGAGGCTGGTCTAGAGTCTTGTGACACTTGCTTTCTACTTCACACTTTGTCCTTGTCAAATTTCCACGCTGTGCTGGATATTCACTCATTAGGCACCCTCAAACCCCAAAGCTTTAGAAATCCAAATGTTTTCTGCAAATCATTTTCTGGTTTGCTTACTTGTTGAGGCCGGGCATCAGTACATACCCAAGGCTAGCCTGGCACTTGCTCTTCTCCTGTGAGGGCTGGGGCTGAAGGTGTACTTCACTAGACAATGACAATCTTTGCACAAACATTTCTATAAGCCTGAAGCCTTGTATTGTTTTCAGAAATAAATTGTGCACACTAGGTTCAGGATCAAATTATATGTATGCCTCTGACTTGGTGTGTTCAAATTGCATCCCACCTCATACGATTCCTTCCAATTTGCCCTTGCACCAGGGGTGAAGGAGAGATTACAGCTTGAGAAGGGCATTTCTCCTCCATTTAGGTTAGACTTTCCTAAACTTACAAAACGAATTAAGTGTTTTTTAGAATAGACAAGGAATACTTTCTCTGCTTATTGAAGAATTCATTATATTTCTCTTGTCCATCATGGAATCAGCCTCTATGACATCTTACAATTCTGTCGTGAAAGCGACCCAAATTGTCCCTAATATCCAACTAACAAGCAGCTGCTTCTGTTTGAGTGAATCCGTGCCAGTTACTCATGAGGCTAGAGAGGCATGAACGTCAGAGTCTTCATGGGCACATCCACTACACACCTCCTGACTGCCAGGATCTGACCATAATTAGGGTCACAGATGAAAGTCCTTTAGACACACTCACAGTTGTGAAAACTGTCTTGAGAAGAACATGTCATGGGCAGCATCCTCAATCAGTCGGCCTTGGCGCATCCTGACGCCCACTGAAGGACATCTTTTCCTGCTGAGGTTCCTACCTGTTCTGCTCCCTCTCAAACAGAGCTTCCAGCTATCTCAGTAAAGCGACAGAACCCCTGCTTCTTGTGGCCTGCACAGCAAAGATGTGTCCTTAAGGAAACAGGAACCAGTTCCCTCGGTTAATGAAACTTGAGTCCTACGAGCCCTGGAGTCTATCTGGAACAGTCACTTGTTCACCAGAGTTTTCATCAGCTTATGCTTTTCTCTTTCCTTCCTTTCCACCCACTTAGTTGGTGCAATGGTTCTTGGCTATACTTCAGTCCAAAGAAAAATGACAAATACTAACACTTCCTTCAGTAGGAGACTTGATGTAACACATTGGGGCATTTTTCCACCAAAGGAAACTATGCTGGTGAAGGTAAGACGGGAAACACACCAATAATCACCTTAGGAAGTGCCTGAAGGCTGCACAGCCTCATGAATGACTCCTACCAGCTTGAGCTGGCAGATGCTCTTTCATTTTACTTTTCTTTATTTTTATTTTATTTTTTGGGGTGCACTAGTACTTCATGCAAGTTAAATGTATGTTCTTCCACTGAGTCAAACCCTGCAGCCCTATTCATACCTTTTGTCATAAGCTACTTCAAGTGATTTGGGGGAGGAAGGAGGTAGTTAAATAATGCTATGTAAATCCACCCCCTCAAAAAAAAAAAAAAAAAAAACCCAGGAGGGAAATAACATCCTATTTCTGACAGCAAATTAATTACACACACATACAGTGGAGTCCTGGCTGTGAACATAAAAACCAGAGCTATGTGGATGTCCTGGGTATTCTGCCTCTGAAGTCCTTTACACAGCCAACACAGCCTTTTCTGGCATGCAGAAAGGGGGTTGGTAAGTTATGGTTCCCAGGGCAATTCAGACTAACTCCTGTTCTTATAAGTAAGTTTTGTTTAGGGCTGGAGAGATAGCTCAGTCAGCAACATAGTGACCATGAAAACGTGAGGACCTCAGTTCAATTTCAAAAAACATGGTAAAAAGCCAGGCATAATGGTAAAGGCTTGTAATTCTGGCTCTGGAGAGCTGTAAATAATTGGATTCCTGAAGTTTTCTGGCCAACTAGCCTAGCCTAATGAGCAAGCTCCAAACCAATGAGAGACGAGGATATCAAAAATATAAGATGAGTCTGCTTATGGCCTACACACACACACAACCCAAAACATGTGCTCAGATTATCTCACATATACAGTCAAGTAAATAAAGTTTTATTGAAACGTAGCCACACCCACTCATTTGTGAGTGCTTTCATGCTAGAAAAGCAGAGCTAAATAGTCACAACAGGGAGTGTGAGTCCCACAAACCAAAAGGTGTTTACCACTTGGCCGTTTGCAGAAAAAGACATACACACCTGTCCAGTCTCAGACTGAAAGCCAAGCAAAAGACTTTCCAGAAAGATGCCCAGCTCCTTCTGCCTGCTCTCTGAAGACAGATGATGGGTTCTCAGAGCCTGTATCCTGATGCATGACAATGATCGAGGAAGTCAGAACAATAACCAGCTGTCTGGTTTTCATGACTTGACTTCCAGCACATTCTATAGTTAGGGAGAGAATACTGCCAGTCAGCTTCTGGGGTATGCTGAAATAGATCTGGGGTTTTCCTAGCCTTTCTGGATGCATCCTGTGACTTTAGATCACTGAAGCTTCAAGATGAAATCCTTTACTAAGGTTTGGCCTGAGGCCCCAAGGGCTGCACAGACAGTTGATGGAGACATGACCATCACGCTTCCAGCAGGTTTCTCCCACAGGCAACATGAAGAGCCAGCTGTAGGGACTATTGAGCTTTCTCTCAGTTTTAACTGAGACCAAACGCTGAGCCCCAAATGGAGTGATTAGGCATTTTCCTGTTGCTTCAGAGAGTATGTCCAAAGGACCGCCTGCTTTTCAGCCTGTTAAAACAAACATCTCAGCCATGCCGACACCTGTGAATTCTCCAAGCCTTTAAAAAGTAAACATGCAGGGCATGCCACACAATGGACTAGTAACCAGGGTAGCCTGGCAAACATTTCTCCCAGAATCTTCCAAGGTACCATTAAGGCATGGTCAGAGCTAGGCAATGCTGAGCTCTGCTGTTTTGTGGGCTGCATTTGGGTTTCAAAACAAGTCAGGATGCAAGTTTGTTAGAACATCCATTCTTGTTTCCTTTTCACTAAAGCCTCACCGCCATTGCTTATTTTATTAATTAATTAACTGTTTATGTTTTATTGAGGAGCTGCCCATTTCCATCTTCCCTCCTCCCTCAATTCACAGACTGCTTCCGTACACCCCCCCCCCAAGGTCAGAACCCCTCTGTCCTCCTTTCCCTATACTTATGCTCACCTCCTTTTCAGAGAAAAGCAAACAAACCTTAAGGCCCCCTTTTGAGCAGCCATTCTGAACAGTGCAGGTTGCCAGTGTTGTAGCCATTTCAATTTCTATCACAAGCATGAGGTGGGTGGTGGTGGTGCACACCTTTAATCCCAGCATGAGTTGGGTGGTGGTGGTGCACACCTTTAATCCCAGCATGAATGAGTTGGGTGGTGGTGGTGCACACCTTTAATCCCAGCACTCTGTACATTTGACCAGCATGGACTACAGAGCTAGTTGCAGAGCAGCCAAGGCTACCCCAAGAAACCCTGTCTTGAAAAACCAAAAGGGAAAAGAAAAAGAGTGTACGACAGAGCGCACAACATAAGGCTCACTGTGTGCAGAGCAGCTATTTTATGTGAGTCTGGGTGATGCCTGGCACTCTTGCTTTTCTTTTCTACTGTTATGTCAAATTCTCTCAGTACCTTTCTCTGGATGTGACCTTTTTGAATAAGCTTGCTACAAGAAGAACACAGGACTTCACTTCTACACGTGGATTTTCAAGAATGATAAGGGCTTGGAGGGTAGGACGCCGTAACACAGCGCGGGACGGAGCTGCAAGGGCAAGCCTGACCTTCCAACATATCCTCTCCTCTCCTCTGGCTCCATTACTGGTAGGGAACCTAAGAAGCAGTTAAGTGGGAAACTGGCAGGCCGCAACAGGAAGATAGGGGGACAGGCTAAGGGGCCTCTAGGCGACTGGGTTCTGAGTGGCTTCTGGGCCACATAGGGACAATTGAGGAAACATGCCGATGAGGGCCTGAGTACGAAGAGAGCTATGACTGAAAACAGTGTCAAAAGAGAATGAAGACAAAGTAATGGCTAGGGATCCACTAGAGGCCAGGGGCAGTCACTCAGGAGGGAAGTCAGAACCATATCCTTGGTTAACAAGGCCACAACAACCAACCAAGAAGTCTAAGGACTGGCAAATGGCTCAGTGGGTAAAGGTGCTTCCAGGATTGCCTGGTGACCCAGATCTCCAGAACACATGGACAGGTGGAAGGAAAGAACTAACTGTGTGAGGCTGTCATTTAACCTCCACAGTCACGAAGACACAGAGGATAATCTAAGGATATGAACAAACACTGAGGTTCACAGTGGCTCTCAACTTTCCTAATGCTGTGACTTTTAATACAGTTCCTCATGTCGTGATGACCCCAGCCATGAAAGTATTTCATTGCTACTTCATCTTCATAATTGTAATTTTGCTGCTGTTATGAACTGTAATGCAAACAACCGACATGCAGGGCAGCTAATGTATGGCTCCAAAGAGGGTCACAACCTACAGGTTGCAAAGCACTGTCTCAGAGGAAATGGCTACTAAGTCAGGGACAAGGCAGGAGGCAGCCAGGGGACCTTACGAGGGACATACAGATGCTAGGGTAGGATTCACATGTCTGCTGAGCTTCTAGCCTATGTCCTCTAGAAGTAGGTCCAACTCTTACTTCAACTCTCTGCTGCTAGGGCATGGACAACACCAGGCCCATTAAATTCACTCTGCAATATGGCAGCATTTAGTTGAAGGACCAGAGTACCACTTGCTCAACAGCTTAGGGTTTCACACAGTAGGAACACTGAGTTGATGAGCAGTGGTGTCATTTCAGATGATAAGGAAGTAGGCAGAGTATAGGTATATGGATACAGGCAGACAGAGGAGTTAGCTGGGTTGAAGCAAAGGTGAAATGAGTAGAGCACACAATGTGCTCCAATGGAGCAACACATGGTCAAACTTGTGATTCAGAAAGAAGTTCCTAGCGAGATTGAAGAAAATCACCCTCCCATGAGGTAATCAAATGATGATGTGCCCAAGGAAAGCTGGGTGAGAGGGTGGGTGAGAGGCAGGATGGCTGGCACCTGGTACTAACTCTGGGTGTAGCTGAGAGGAAGGCAGAGGAGGTCGGCTTCGGCTCTAAGAAGAAGCATCTCCCATGGAGTGCAGAATCGATATGAAGAAGCAGCAGGTTGGAGAGCAAAGAATTTCAGTGTGCAGTATCATGAGTTTAAGGTGGCTGGAGACATCAAGAGAGCAATGGGACTCAAAAGAGGGTATGTCGGGGCATGGGCTTGGGGGTTCTGAGCACATTGGTGCCATTTAAAGCAGGAGTGGTGAGAGATCACATATGAAGCTAATGAAGTAAGGGAAAGATGTGTGTCTACTGATCCTGTCTACCTTCGTGCTCAGAGCTTCCTAAGGCCAACAGGCAGTTGGAATATGACAGTGGTATTGACCTCTCGCTGCAGGCAAGAATAACTGATACTCCTCTCCTCCCCAGTGTCAGATTTAATTGGTCTTGTGGGACTGTAGCAAGCCTGCCATTTTTCCAAGGCATGGCTAAAGTTGAGATCCAGGATGCTCCTTAAAGTGGCTTCTGACTTCCATGCTACTAAGCCAGGTCCCTAACATCCTTTGGTTCCTGCCATCATCAGGAACTTCTGATCCTCAGCTCTGTACTACACCTGCAGCTTTGCCTTGCTTCCTAACCTCTTCTCTTACTTAGGATATGATCTATTTATTCATGAATCCCTCTGGGCTGCACTGAGCTTGGGCTGCAGAGCAGGCTGATGCTACACATCTAAGTTGGTGAGTGCTTCTGAAAAGAAAGGCAAAACTAACTTAATAAGCCTGGCCCTTTATTGTGCCATGTGCGGAGAACATCAGAAGCTTTATTAAAAGCGTTGGCAATACCAGCTAACAGTCAACAATCTCACATTCCTATTGTCAGTTGTGGTCCTGAGATAGCAATCCTCCACAAAAGGCCAGTGAGGAGGAGGGAGAAACAGTCCGTGGAATTTAAACACCGAACCTCAAAGTTTTAGAAACCCATGGGAAAACCGATGTGAAATCAGGGCTACACACACACACACACACACACACACACACACACACACACACACACACACACACACACACACACTCACTCTACCACTAAGCTATAATCCCAGCTCCTCTGCTTTTTCTAAGGCATAGGAAGTATTGCCTTACTGTTTTGAGACAATAAGGAATAAAACAAGGCTGCTATGTCTCATATAGATTTCACCCCACTCTACACCACTGAATGGCTGCTCCACTGGGGCAAAAGGGACATGGCAGTGGAAGCATTTCCTGCAGGACAAGATGACCAGTGCTAAAGGCAGAATGAGGAAGTAGCCAAGCCTGCTCACCCGATCCCAACAGTATACAAATCAAACAACAGGCAGAGGCAGAATGTACAGCTGATTTGAAAGCATGGGAGGCATCAGCAGGAAACACCTTTTCAGCCTTATCACTCTTAAATAACAAGGACACTGTGATGACCAACCATAGCGACAGGGGAAGGTGACAAGAGTAGCCTATTTATACTTAGGTCCTCAATGGGCAACAACCAGGGAACCCTGCGGGAGTTGGTGATATGTGATGTGGAAGGGAGCAGCCATCCTTTGTATGGACACACTCTATTTTCCACGGAGAACAGTCATTTGACAACAAAGGCATAGCAGGTACAGAAGGAAACACTTATTTTTGTCATAGTTGTTCCTCAAACAAGTAGCCATTACCAGCAATAGGACAAAGCCCAAGTATACCAAGTAGCAGATTCTACACAGTGCTTCATTCAAACATGCTCTGGGTGCTTGCTTCTGCGCACTCATAATGGGCACGAACACGGTGGCTCTAACCAGCCCCTTAGTATTGTCAGTCGTCACTCTGCCGTCCTGACCAGCCAAAGTAGAGGAAAAGGTCCTCTCCTAGGGACACTGTCTTCTCACTGGTCCCTTTCATTCTATAAGTAAAAGCACTTCCTACTACATGATGTGTGGGCCAAATGGATGGATGCCTGTCTATATACTTTGAAGTTTGCCTTTCCATTTTCAAATGTCTTGGACAGGACACAAAATGAAATTTGTGTTTGTATGAGACACATGGATTGAATTGGTTCATTCCCTCTGTAGGTAGTACCTGTCTCTCCTAACTCACATCTCCTTAATACTATTCCTACTGCCTGAAAGGACCCCAGTGCCATCTTCAGGTATTGGATTCATTCAAAAGAGTCTCTTCTAGGACTGGAAAGATGGTGCAGCATTTATGAGATCTTCACCCCTGTTGATTCTCAGCACCCACAGGATGGCTTACAACCATCTGTAACTATAATCTCAGCAGACTGGATTCAACATCCATTCTTTGCTGCTGTGGGCACCAGGTATACACACATATGCGCAGGCAAATAAAATTAATTTTAATATCATCTCTTCCATGCTGTCACTACCCATCCAACAGAAATCCTCTCTGCAAAGAGCTCCTAAATTCTGTCACTGTGTGTCAATGCCTCTGTGAGGAAAAAGCCATGATTTGACCACTATGTAACACATCTTCCCTAACACTACTAAAGAAACTGCATATGGGAGATGTTCATAAATTCACTTATTCTTTTCCCCAGCTCCTATAATGTTGGTTTATCTTTGCTGAGCTTTCTGGGTCCTCTAACTATTTGGGCATCTTTCTTCTAACACCTCAGTTTATGACATAACACTCCAACCTATTTCTAGTTAGTAACCTTAGCCTCCCCATGCTTTTGTCTTTTATTACTCCTTCAAGTCTGATCAATCCCCTGAGCATATATCCATTCAATTCTCCAATGGCACCTTCTGCCTTGTAGTTGCTCTTCTAACATTCTGCTGATCTCCTCCTGACCCATTTTCCTGCTTCCATGGTCGCCTCCTTCACATACAATCCACTCTCTGAGCCCCGATTACACTAATCCATTTTGTACATAACCACCATTCTGCAGACACCATACCAGGGCACCCGAACGTGAGCCAGCTGACATTAGGAGAGCTCATAAACTCACAGGGAGGAAAAGACAAGCTTGGTGCATACTGAACCAGCAGCTAAGCACACCGTGAGTGCTGACATGTTGGCAAAATGAATCCCAAATGTTCTGGATAGCTTAATAAGAATGTCTCCTAGAGAATGGATATCCTACACATGACTCCTAAGCAGATTGTTAAATCAGATGCCAATCACCAGGCTGGATGGCACTATTATTACTGTTACAGCTATAAATGATGCTTCAGGAATTCAAGGCTATCATGGTAAACAAGATACAGTTACAAATTTGTATTCCAGAAAATTTTCCTTTGACTCAATTTATTACTCAAGGTAAAATTTATGTTTGCATTTACATAAAGCTCCCTTCTCTGATGACAAATCCTATATAGATACAAGAATGACAATGTTCAGAAGCTTCTATGGGAAAGAAAAATAGCATGATGGACAAAAACAACAGGTACAGTGTGGCTTCTCCTTACATAAAGACTAAGTGACACACCAATAACCATTTAGGATGCTGCCAGACAATATATGTAATAAGCTACCAGGTTTCGCAGCAAACACAAGTAACTGAGAATACAAGAATCTACATCCCTTGTCTCAGTTTAGACTCCATTGCTGTGATAAACATCATGACCAAAAAAATAAAAATCAAAAAAAAAAAAAAAAAAGCAACAAGGGGAAGGGGAGGGTTTACAGTCCATAGTATATCATCTAGAGAAATCAGAGCAGGAACTCAAGGCAGGAACCTGGAGGCAGGAGCTGAGGCAAAGGCCACGGAAGAACACTGGTTGCTGGATTGCTTCTCATAGCTTTCTTAGTCTGCCTTTTTATAGCAGCTAGGACTGCCAGACCAGGAGTGGCACTTCCCCCAGTGAATCATATAAATCACCAATCAAAACAAAACAAAACAGCACAAGCTTGCCTATAGGCCAATCTGGTGGAGTTCTCAGCTGAGGTTCCCTCTTCCCATATGATTCTAGCCTGTGTCAAGTTGACATAAAACTAGTCAGCATAACTACCAAGGCTCTTCTGGCCTGCCATCACTTGGAAGCTGATTTGCAAGACAAAGCAAAGGAAATGGGGTTCCATTTCATTTCTAACAATCTTAGCACTGGTTCAGTACCCTTATCCAAGCACCTGATATCCTTGGAAGTGTTCCTTATTTCAGAGTCTGGCGTGAAGATGTTCAACTAGTGGAATCGATGTATATGGTAACCAGTTCAAACCCCTGAAACTTGAAATTCTTTTGGTCAAAAACATTTCAGAGAAGGGAAACAAGCCATGGTCAGTCGCTTCTGTGCAGGAAGATGCTATTATTTCCAGGCTTTAAAACATTCCTTTAGTGTATGATAACTCTTCTCTCAGGGATATTTTTAAATGATTATAGTTATAATGTTAAAGCTCTGACGTCTACACCACTTTAAGAACCCCACAGGTAATATGATACAACCCATAGGCAGCCTGTGTTATGACTACCCTGTTGTTATCTTTGTCATTATAAACTTTTCTTTCTTTCTCTTTCCTTCATTCCTTCTTTCTTTCTTAATGGTTAATGAAGGCAGAGACAAGTGGATTTATTTAACTTTTCCCAACTTTCTTAATAACAATGTTTGATGGCCATGGATTGTTTTAAAAATAATTATTACAACTGATGCAAAAAGGAAAGAAGTCAAGCTAGCAAAATAAATGTGAGGGTAACATTTTGGAAGTAGATAAAACCAGTGTGGCCAAGTTTTGCTCATCAGTACCCCGGAGTAGTGAGGATTTTCTTTTATTGCCATCATATTTGTTTTCCCCTGTGCTGAGGTCCTGTCCCTGCACTGAATCTAACATTCAGCAAGGCTGAGGCTTGGAGCTGATGTTGTAGACATGAAATCTGGATCTACCCAAGCCTATTAACATCCACAGCCTTGTACCAGCGTGCAGAGGCCAATCTGCACAGTGTCCAAGAGGAGTGGGGGTGGGGTGGGGTAAAAGAAGAATGGAGAAAACTAAATTTCTCTGACCCCACAGATAAGCTGCTGTATAGTTCTAAAAACTGATCAAAACCAATGCACCTCAGCTGTGACCCCAAATAAGCCCTGGTGTCATCCCATTTGTGGAGAAGCTTGAAAACTGTTCTGTGCCAGTTATTGCTGCCTCTCTCGATAAGCCCAAGACTCATTTTTATTATGATCCCACGGCTGCGACCTGGAAGGTCAGACATGACCATGGCGGCTTGATAACTCCCCTACTTTCTACATCTAATTTAGCGCCTATTGTAAAAAATCATTTCTATCAGCAATGCAGCCATCACTGATCTCTCCCTCAGACCTATCACACCAATAATACCGAGTCTAAAATTCATTTCAGGGGTGGCTGGGCTTTTTGACCTATCTTCTCTTCAAATACTATGTCAAAAACAGAGTTATTTTTGTTCTATATATTAAACACACACATTTTTCTTTTATCTTTGGCCTTTATGACAAAGGAGTCTTTATTTGATAACCAGAGGACAATATAATAGACAGTTTAGCCCTCTCCATTCTCTTGTTTTTATGTCAATCCAGCAATCAGTCACTGCTTTTTTATGTTGTAGAGCAGAGCTGCTACACAAAGGGCCACTGGATGTAAATTCTGAGGCTGATCTTTGTCATGCAGAACTGCAGATACCAAAAGGAAAGGCTCAGGCATGTCTGCATGTATGAAGGGGTGGGGGAAAGAAATTAGAGAAAGTTTGAGACAGGACAGACGGCTGAGCTTTCCCTGTGCCATCCAATGCCAACAGCAACTTGCAGCCTATAAAACTGATGGAAAGTAGCTGCTATGAACACTAGCTTCTGGTTGTTGGCACGTGAAACCAAGAGCAATGGGCTTTGGCCTCTGGCTCTCAAGGCTTTGGATTGATAGCCTTGGACTTAGGAAGCTCAGTTTTGGAGTCTGAGTTGCTCCTTGTCCATCTGTGATTTCTATCTGTGGCAGAATAGAAAGAGAGCCACTTGAAGCAGAGCCATCAACAGTAGAAAGCAGCTATCTGCTCCACAGCATATTCAACCCAGCATCTTTCTAGTTAGTTATATTCACATCCATGATCTATAACAAATGCCTAAAGATCTGTACATTTTAACCATAGTTCTGGAGGGTCAAGGGCATGGCACTGAGAGCTGCACCACACAGAGATGGAAAAAACAGGTGTGGAAAGGTGAGGCTGGGGCCGCCCACTTCCTGTATTACTGAGATTGAGGCCAGGCCTTCAAGCTTGCTCAGCAAGCACTTCACTTTCAAACCTAGCCTATTTGGCTCATATTTTAATGGCTCTGCCATTTCAGCACTGCCATACCAAGTACCAAGTCCCCAGTACAGGGATCCTTATACGGCATATTCAAGCTATCACTAAACTATAGCAGTGTCCAACCCAGACTTCAGGTTGAAGAGGCTGTCTCAGCACAAACAATTTTGTATATATTATCTGCTCTCAGGAACTATTTACCATGGCATTTTCAAAACATTTGTTGGTTATTTTCAGATTTATTTTGTGTATGCCATTGTTCAAAACCACTTCATACAATTGCTTAAATGATCTAAGAATTCTGTTCGAGCTTTGGCTATCAACCCCTACTTTGACATAAGATTTACATGTTGCCCAGTGTAGCTTTCATTTCGATGACTATTTCTCTTGCTGTGAAGTGCATATTGTTCAATATTGTCCTATTTCTTTTTAGTTTCGAAACCCAAGTTTCTGTGTGATATTAAAAACAATTGCCTAGACTTTATGAGAAAGCCTCCGCCCCACGGTTCATCTGGAGCTTGTGGCTGGAGTCTTAGCACCTCATTTGTTCCAGGTACTTGGGGTTAGGGTAAGATAAGGGTTTCAGTTAGACCCCTTTTCATGTGTGCATCTCGTTTTCTCACAGCTCCTTGTGAGACAGATTACCCTTTTCCCGTTTTGTCTTCTGGTGCCAAGGTTGGAAATGAGTTTGCCATATGCTTAGAATTATCTTCCAATTCTTTTCTCTCTGATTCACCTATGAGTCTGCTTTCATGCCAACACGACAGTGTTGGGATTAGTAAAACTTTAAATACAATTTCTAAACTGACTGTGGTGACTTTATCTTTTTCAAAACTGCTTTGGCTATTCAGGGTCTTCATGATTCCACATAAATTGTTAAATGAGATTTTCCATGTTTGTGAAGAATGTCATTGGGATTTTACCAAGGGTTTTGCTGAATCTGTGTCTGATAGATTTGGAACCTTTAGAGAATATGGTCATTTTAATAATTATTATTTTGGCTCATGAACATTGGATTAATTTATCTCCTTCAGTTTCTTCTATTAATTTTTAAAATTGTTTTATCCTACCAAGATCGTTCACTTCTTTGGCTAAGTTTACTCTTGTCTATTGTTGATGCTATTATACAAAGGAGGGTTATCTTGGTTTATTTTTCAACTTGGTCAGTATTTTCATTTGAAATTGCAAGTAAATTTTTTAAATTTGCATCTTGTGACTTTAGTGAATTCATTTTATGGATTCATAACTGCTTTTTACCTTTATTTGTTTTTCTTGTCTGATCACTCCTTAGCATTTTCAGTAATATAGAAAAGTAATAGAAGAAGCAATCTTTTTCACTTGCTCAATGCTTTTTCTTTGACATGTGAGATGATCATGTTCCTTATAGTTTTCAGTTTTATGTACCACAATCAGTAAGTTGTAATTATTAATCCAGCTGTGCATGTCAGGGATAAGACCCACTGGGTCATGATGTATAGTCTTTTTAAAGTGCTTTGATTTACGCTTACTAATATTTAACCCAAGATTTTCACAACAATGCTAATAGGTCATGGTTTTCTTTTCATGATTTAGATATCAATATAATGTTAGACCTGTGAAATACATTTTTTAAAATGGCATTGAGCTGGGTATGGTATCCTAGACCTTGGACATGCTGGGCAAGCACATTACAAGTGAGCTGCAACCCCAGCCCTTTCTTTTCATCTTCTGGAAGAAGATTCTCTCAAAGCTCTCTGGCTGGCTCTTATTTGATCTGTCTGCTCTTAAGGTCTGGCACACAGCGGTCTTCTTTAGCATCCTGGAGGGTTGCTCACCTCTTATCTGTGCTAAGCCATATGCTTCCTTTATCCCTTGTCCTCTTCCACCTACTCTCTTATTTGATGATGCCCAGGCTGTCTTTAAAAGCCTTCTGAAAACTACATAAAGTCACAAACTGGAGAGCATTTTTCTTTAGCTTTGGTCACTGAATGCTCTTCGGGTGCTGTCCAGATGTCTGAGCCACTCTGATCCCTGATCCCTTCAACATGAATTGGTTCTTCTCCCTTATCTGGGTTTAAGTCGGCTACAGATTATTGATTCACACCTGTGGTGCCCACTTTTCGTCTGGCAATACACACCCTTCAGTCAGTGGAAGTACTTTTGAATTATTTCATTATTTTCCTGTTTAGTCTTTTTAGAATTTCTATTATTTAAGAGTTGAATGTTCTAAAAATATTTTCTACCTAATTTCATTTCTATTTTCTATGAACATGCTCTCACTTTTCTCAACTCCATGGTATTTTTGCCCTTTGTTTGTAATTTCTAAGAGTTCTTCTTTGTCTTCTGGAGCATTCTTTTTAAATGGTAACTTAATCTTGTTTCATGCATTCAGTATGGATGGTAGTTCCTAGAGTATTTTTCCTCCACCCAGAGTCCTGTTTGTTCTTTCTTTGTAGCAACCACTCTGGTCTGCTGACACTGGTCCTTTGCTTCATTTCAGGTATTAACTTTTCTGTGATGTTTGACAGTCCATGAATGGCATTCATTCCCAAGAGCAAGGGGGAAAAAAAAAAAAAAAAAGACTGAGAATCCCAAGGCCATGCCTGAGCTTGGTGTGAAGTTCTCAATGGATGATCCACCTGGATGCTTAACTTTAGAACTTCTGTAGGGAATGCTTCCTAGCACTGGTGTGGCCAGCTTTCCCAAAGAGATGCTTTTAAACTCTTCACAGGAAGGCAAGGCCATATGTTACTGACAGTACTCTACCTGCTGTGCAACAGCAGCATTCTATCTACAGAAACTGACTGCATTGTGCTTCCCATCAACCTCTTCAGTGTCCGTGCACCATAAGAATTTCTACTGTCACCTCAATGCACAAGCCACCACCTTTTAGTTGGGGCAGGGGAAAGGATGGCACATAGAAGCTAGAAATGGAGGTAGGAGGAAAAGAAGAATCTAATTCCTTTACGGTTTAAACAGTTTTCTTATCATGGCATTTTCTCTTTCTGCCTCATTTTCCCTTACAGAAGTACCAGCTAATTCCCTAACCACTTGAATAATCTCCAGCATCTAAATGTCTTCCAGTGCTGGTGGTGAGTTGGTTCCAAGACTCCCATGGATACCAAGAACTGTACATGCTCAAGTCCCTTATATAAAATGCTGGACCAATCACATTGAGCCTATCTAGCCTACACAGATCCTTTGGTAGATTTTAAAATGAATCTTCTCTTGTTTACTTAGAATACCTAATGCACTATAAGTCCTTTGTAAGTAGCGGCCATACTGTGTCACTAAGGGAATGATGACAAGAAACAATGTTGGTTTGGTACAGGGGCATTTTCCCCTAATGGCTTTACCCATGGATGGCTGACTCTGTGGCGGTGACCCCATGGAGGATGGCCTACGCTATGTGAACTGCTGTCTGGGTTCCTCTGGGCCACTCAGCTCCTGTCAAGTGCTCACTTGTCTCCAGCTATCACACTGCTGCTGCCTCTAAGTTATTTTTATGCTTTAATAAGATATAAAATGAGCCTTACACTGTAGTTCTGACAGCTTTTTAAAATAAAGAATAAAATCAGATCTCTTTTTATTCATTGAAGAATATTTAGGAGATGTTGTAAAGCCCCATAGTTCATACACACACAAGTAACTCATGAATTCATTAAAAATATCCAATATAAAACAATGAGAATACAGCACTCTATATCACAAACAGGAAAAAAAAAAAAAAACTGAAGAGGCTTAGGACGAAGCTAAAAATCCTACTTTTTTGTATATTTTATCCTGTAGCCTGTGGAAGATCCAAGCTCATAACCGACAAGGAGCAGTTTCTGCCAGCAAATGAGCATCCTGACAGTGGAATGATGGAGCTTTGTTCTTGATTCCAGACCCAGATGGACTTTACATGGAAAGGTGCCCCCCCATTTCTTTATATTAGTCTTCCCCAAAATAACAAGTTCAAAGCACCAAAAAGTCACTTGAGAGGAAATGCTGCGATTTCACAGATACCAGAGGTTGAGAGGAAGGGCAGGGAAGACATTTAAGATGGAAGAGAAGAATTTCTGATGCAACAATTTCCATGCAGCAGGAGCAGGCGGTGTGTCTCACAGCACATCAGGGGCAACGCTTTAGACATGACCTGTGCGTTCTCCTTCAAGCAGAGATTTCTATCATCCATAAAACCTACCCAGCTTCTCTCAATCCACATATGCTTTTGATCTGTACAGTTTTGAGGATGAAGGTTCTACATTTATTATTAACACTAGGTAAAGGAACGGGCACTTCGGTGAGACAAATTCTGCCCTTTCTAACTTTAGTTTCCCTTCTCTGCCCCTAAACTCTAAACTTGAGCTATTTTATTTATCTTTTAAGAGACAGGCTCAGGTTAAAAACTGTTAAAAAATAATCCAAAAGTTTGAAATGGATTAAAACTAAAGTGAAAAATGTCTTAGACTACATGACTGTAGCTGGTTAAGTAGCCAGAAAATGGGAAATAGAACCTATATCATTGGAGATATTGTATTTTTCATAGCCTCACTGCTCTGTCTTCTGTGACATACTTGTGATTAAAAGCTTTCATCCAAACAAGGTAAATGTGAGGCAGAGAATCCAGGCACTGCTCTTACACAAAGTCACTGTGAGGGGCAGGAACACACGCCAACCTCCAGATGTATCGTTCTAAGGGCAGAACTTTACCTTTACCTACTCCAGCAGGCCCAAGCACATAAGCATATAAGCTATAGCTTTAACCTAATGGTGAGGAAAACTCGGGCTCAAACCAAGAAACACTATGAAAGGACAGGCCAGCACAAAAAATAGAAATAAATAAGATTTTTTTAAAAAGCTATGATTAAGTATGAAGAAGCTAGGAAGCGCATGGATTAAGGGAGATGATAGGGCAGAACTACCTACACCACACAGCCAGGAAAACACAGCTGTGGACACCGAAGACAGCCATGATCAAACTGCAGAATGAACACTGATTAGATAAAACTGTCATAGTCGATGCCAAAGGTCCCGAATTAGATGTAATAACTATCTAGGATCTCCCACCTCAGGAAAGGTACCCCAACTACTATAGAATAGAGCTGTCTGTTGTCTATACACATTGTTTCAAGAAAAAGTCTGACTGCGTTTCCTTCTGACTATGCTCTCTTAGGAGGCAAAGAAGGAGGAAGAGCATGTGAAAGATTCAGAAGAAAGGTGGAGGGGAGGGGTGTGCAAACACATGCAAGACTGCATATGTGAGAACATGGTAAAACTGATGAATTGTGGGAAGTGTAGTCCCTTTAACATACCTACGTCTTTTCTGCATGTCTAAAATCATTTTTAGAAAGTGAAAAACAGGGCCAGAGAGACAGTTCAGTGGTCAATGGTGCTTGCCTTGAAGCTCAAGAACCGGGGCCGTGGCCCTGGAACCCATCTGGTGGATGGAGGGAATTCCCCTTGCAAGTTGTCCTTGGACCCACACTTGTGTGCACTGGCTCACATTTGCCCACATGTATACCCATGTACACCACATAAAACAAAACTATGAAGCTCTAAAAAATAAGCTAACAGCATTTCTAAAGCCACACATGCAATTGCCCTAAGAAGACACACTTTAAATGTCAGCATTTTGTTTTCTAAAATTATTATGAATTTCTGGAACTAATATTTCCCTTGCTTTTTATAACAGTAAGGAACAAGACAGCAAAAAGAATACAGCTGCAGTCCCAGGCTTTCCGCTTCACTGTGACTCAAACCAACTTAGTGACACTGAGCCCAGTTCTGCCCAGTGGAAATACTAGATTCCTGCTAAGATGACAAGAGGCAGGACACATAGAAAGCAGGGACCGTGGCTGTTCTGTCACACACTGATGATCACACAGTGGAAGCTTTTCCTTTATCCCTCTTAACTTTCCATTTTACAGTGCACTGCCTTAGGGTACTTTGCTGTGAACAGCAAAACTAAGGAGCAGGACACATACCCAAGATAACAAGACTCACGGGCAGAACAGATCTGCCAAAATACGCTCATATCCATTAGAATGCTTATCCACTTGGGTTCGACTCTCTTGTCCTTAATTATGAAATAAACAAAATTCTAAGGAGCAAGAGTTAGAAATGAACTTCATGCTACATTACCAAATCGATTGTTGCCCTGAACGTACATTTAACACCAGCTCTTAATTCCCGAAACCATCCTGCTAATTCCCCTGAAAGAGGAGAAATACAGAGTTATTATTGAACCATAGTTTTCACTGAGAAAGAAACGATAGAGCAAAACCATGAGACTGAACCATAGGCCCTTTTTCCTTAGAAGTTAGTCCAAAGAGTCTCATCTCGTATAAATCCATTATTAAGGTAATAAAAAATGAGTTCAAATTAAATGTAATAATTTTAATAAAACAAATTCATAGACAAGACACAGAAGAATTATGTAGATCCTTTGCAATTTTTTTGGAACTTGTATAAAACAAGGTACATAATCCCCACTTAAGAAAAAAAAAAAGAACTGCAAAATCCTAGACTGACATATAATAAAGATGACTTTTCAAAGGGCAGGACTCATAGTCTCCATGTAAACCTAGTCAGTCATTCTCAGTGTAATAGCCTCCGCTGTTCAACATCTACCATGGAAACCCACCTATAACCATATATTTTCCTAGTCATGGTAACTAAACGTTCCTAAAAGAAGGATAAATGTTAATGCCAAAATAAAAACAAACCTTGAAGAAACAATTTGAACATGCGATGTAGGTTTTGTTTATTTTGCACTTTTTGGTAATATCATTACATATCAGAAATGAAGGCCACTCTCACTGAGGTGAAGTCATTCTGACTCTTCATTATCCTAAATGTAGATTTTTAAAAGAAATTAAAGTGGTGGTGCTATGACTAACTGGATGTTCAAGCAGAGACATCCCTGTTCTTGTTTGCTTGTTTGTTTTGAGATGGCTTATAATTTAACAGGGATCTTTTGATGAGCTATCAACTAAATTCTGCCTTTTAAACTCCACTGCTCTATATACTATCTTGAACAAAGAGGATCACAGAGTCAGAGCTTAGGTTGGACCTAGTCTCGAATACACAGTGAGCTCCCAGTCACTCACACAGCTGACTGGCATGGTGACAGTGTTCATCCTGTCATATCATGCCCTAACCAAAGGTTGGGAAGCTAGGCAAGAGGTCAAGCATAGCAGACAGAAAACTGAGGTGGTCAAAATGAGTGTACTGGAGGAAAATGTTGGGATTTGTAAAACATGGTTCTGACTGGGAATATAAAATAAAAATTATCTTATACATATGAGAGATTTGCCTGCATGTTTGTCTGTGTACCTCATGTGTGCCTATTGACTATGGAGGCCAGAAGAGGAAGTCATGTTCCCTGAAACTGAAGCTACCATGTTTGCGTGCTGGGAATGGAACACAGGTCCTCGGCAAAAGTAGCCAGTGCTTTTAACTGTGGAGCCACCTCTCCAGCCCCAGGAACTTGTTTTTCCATATAATTAACTTCTGGGTAACGCTTCTCTGCTGAGCTTGTGCTGCCTTTGGGGAACCACTGTGCTACTCTACCCCACATGCACGCACAGGGTCTCAATCCTGGAGATCACCACCATTTTAAAAACAGCCCTTTCCTTCATGAGAGCTTTACATACTCCATTTCAGCCTAGATTAATATTCAAATTCAACATGGTGGACAACGAGCACTTGACAGGGCTGTTGAGGCTGCAGTGTGAGCAGTCTTGGCAATCCTTCTTTTCCACAGCTGAGGCTTGGTAACACTTTGTTATTTTTATATCCTTCAAAGCTCAACATTATTATCTCTTTTCCTCAGGTTTTGAATAAAGATAGAAAGAATAAAAAGAATTGCTCAACTTAGTAAGGTGTTTTTAAAAGAAAAAAAAAACCTGTTTTCTAATGTGTTTCAGATTGATACTTCTAAGGTTACAAAATACAGACTTGACAAGTTTATGTGGTACTTAGAACAATAAAGACACAAGGAAAGAAGAGGCAAGAGGAAAGGTCAGTCTTGTACCTGTAGAGTAGAGACAACCTGAACAGAGAAAATCCAAGTTGTGGATGCGAGCGAGGAGACAGGACAGGGCTGGCAGGGTTGGTGTTTCTACTTCAGAGCTGGTCAGGACATAGTCTCAGAACCACTAGGATTTACCCATCAGTAGTGCCAGGAGTCAAGCAGAAGCAGTTGGCATTCTCCTGAAGTGTTTTGAACTAGTCCCTGGAAGATGAAGGGGTTGTATCCGGAGTGCATGAAAGGCCAATAAGATGACCTCTGTAGAAGAAGTTCATATTCTCCGTACTACACAGGATAGCTCTGCTGACAAGGATCTATGTCCAGGACAGTGTGATGCCTTAGGAGTTAGTCACGGACGTGCCTAGACCCACCGACTAAAGTGTTTCCAAAGGCACTCTTGCAAAATCTCCTGATGGGCTTCTGGTGACTCTGGCCCTCTGTACTTCCTCTCTAAAATGAGATTTCTATAGATAAGCACTGCTATTTGGAAGCTCCACACTTGTCCCAGGTCAGTGGAAAGTTACTTAATATGGCCTGTAAAGGCATCTTAGCCTAAGCTTTGCCTATAATCCTCAGCTCACTTATTGACAGTAATCTAGTCCTGCATGTTGCTTGTGACTCAACCCCAAACAAACAAATCAAAACCCATCTCTCCAGCCTCAAGAGAAAGAATTTTTAAGTTCATTTAATTTTCTGTGGTTCCCATGTGCTAGCTGTAGCTTAGGAACAGTCTTGCTCCCTCACAGGCACTGTCCTCTTGTGACAAAGGACAGTAACAGCCTTCACAATTCAGTTAACAGCATTTATGGACTCTACCTGTGCTGAGTCCCTGCCATTTGCCAGGGTGAGCTAAGTCAACAGCACTAGGATGATTGTCTCCAAATTTCTCAAAGCCCAGAAAAACAGACAAGGGCCACATGCCTTGACAAAGCCAAGATGGAAACTGCAGCTTTTTACGCTCTGGGTTGATACAAAGTCATATAATTCAATGGGGTTTGAGAAAAAATTGGCAATGGTAAATGGTCCTTGAATATGCAGTTATAAAAAATTAATTCAAATAAAAAGTATAATGAATGCAAGAGTTTCTGGCAGGTTTGTGTATGTTGTGTCATACAGCTTCGCCACAGCCTTCATCATGGCAGTCAGCACCGAGGCCACGGCTGGAACTCCCCAGCTCAGATCCCAGGCTCTCTGCTATGCACTGCCCGGTGTCTACTGTACATTTTCCTGCTCTTACAGGAAGTTTTAGGGATTTCCTACGGTCACCTCTTAGAATGTATGTATCAACATAGACTATTTTTGAATTGGGCAGTGCTGCAGTGTTTGATTTTGGAAAGAGTTGTGGGCTTAAATTTCATAAAGCAAACAAACAAAAAACCCCATGAAATTATTTTTGGTTTGAGATTAGTACAGAATTTCCTGCTGTTTCTGAAATGGCCCTAAATATACTTCTACCATTTTGTACTAATATTTATGAAGTTTTCCACATTGATGATTAATAAATCAAAATGTCAGTCATCTCTATAATTTGTTGAAGAGAAGAGTTTCTATGCGTTGTAATATAAAATACTTAGCTAAAATTTAATTCTTACTGTAAAAATAAACAAACACTATCTCATTAGTATACAAATTTGCTTGTCTTTAAAAATAGCAAATCATGCATTAAAATAATTTTTAAAATAAATTATTTTGTTTTGATTTGTGTATCTGTTCTTTCCCTCTCCTTCCCCCCACCTCTCTCTATATATATTTTCCCCATATTTGGTGTTTTTTAAATACAAGGTTTCTCTGTGTAGCCTTGGCTGTCCTAGACTCACCTTTGTAGACCAGGCTGGCCTCAAATTCACAGTGATCCGCCTGCTTCTGTCTCCTCAGTGCTGGGATTAAAGGCATGTACCACCATGATATTTTTATAAATCCAGTACCATGTAGAAGTTTCTAGTCAAAAAGGAGTCTGAGAGGAAGCCATTAAGAAACCCTGGTTAAAAAACAATCAAAGACCCTGAGAAGGCTAGTTTTAGTTGTGAACTTGACAGTCTAGAATTATCTGAGAGGTAGTCTCAAGAAAGGATTGCTCAGATGAGGTTGACGTTTATAGGAGGTTTGATTGAATGAATTGATGTACAAAAGCTGAGTCTACTGTGGGCAGCACCATTTCCTAGGCTTGGGCTTCTTGATGAGTAGGAATGGAGAAGGTGATTAAGCACTAGAGGCATGCATGCATTCACTTTCTCTCTGTTTCTGACTTGGATGTGACTAGCTGCTTCAAGTTTCTGCCTTAATTTCCTCCTAATGATGCATTGAATCTTGGAATTGTAACTGAATAAACTGATTCTTCTTTAAAGTTGCTCTTGACAAAGTAGTTCTTGTAACATCAACAGAAATGAAACCAAAATGGACCTTTAATGGAACATGGGAGAATAGCCTGCCTAGATAATCTGAGCCTTAAGTGATGTGTAGAAAGGACCCAGGCTTTTCTACCCACCCTGTCACCTGATAAGTGAAAAGATGAGCAGGCACCAGGGAAGCATTGCATGGGAACGTAAAGGGCTTGCCTAGGCCATGTGTTTGAAGGGGATGCTGTTTGGGGATGTTGTTGAGCCTGAGGTGAGTTTTCTGGGGCACAGGCCTTACAGGCTACAACCCAGCTTTGCTTTCTCCCAAAGTTCTCTGCTTACCAATCTTGTGAGGTTTGAGGACTCCTGGCCTTCACTTTGACCACTATGACACGTCTTGCCATGATGGATTATACCCTCTCAAACCATGAGCAAAAGCCATACGGGATACACAACGCATGAGCAGAAGGCGGCAGGATGGGTTGACCCGGCATGGAGAGTAGAGAGCTAAGCAGAAGTTTCTCTGTGCCCTAAGCACATTAACTATTACTGTGAACCTGGACTTACTGAGGTGTAACATGACATTAACAGCAATGCTTGCTTCAGAGACCTGATATGAGAATGAAATTATATAATCCATACCAAGTCCTCAGAACACTGAAGTATACTCCTGGCTGAGTGTCAACTCTAAGGTTTTTATCATGTTGTTATTATAATTGGGACCAACAATGATCTTATCAATAAGATAACATCTAGCTAAGTGTTCACAGACATAAAAATGATCATGTGGCATCTACAGGGACAACAACCCTTTGTTAGAAAAAAAGATGACTAATCAATTAACACAGCTTTCACCAGAAGGCAAAGAGTCCTACTCAGTGTGTGAGTTTCCCCTGAGGCTATTAACTGAACATAAATGTAGTCTCGTGTGTGTGCTGTTTAGACAGGGTCTCCTTATGTAGCCCAGATTGGCCTCAAACTCATGACCATCTAAGGCAGATTGCATTATCCTTTCCAATGATGGGATTATAGGCATGAAGCACTAGGCCCAGTTTACCTTTAGCGTTCTAAAACAACCCATTCTCATTTGGCAGCATCTAAAATGTTTTCAGACAAAAATGAAGATTTTCAGGTGGCCTTCTCAATGTTCTAAGGAAAACTGTTCTTGCCTTTTCCAGCTTACAGGATGGCCCTGGGACTCAACCTCACATATTCTTGACCTTCAAAGTACCTCAGTTAGACTGCTGTTTCTCACTTTTTGACCTTGAAATTTGACCTCCTTTCTCTCTCTGAGAAGGACTACAAAAAGAGCTCCTGTATCCTCCAACAGTGGATGAACAAAGTGTGACACACTGGACAATGGAATATTATGTATTCATACAAAGAAAGGAACTCTACCATATCTGCATGAGTGGCACTGAGAGCCACCTATGCAAAGACAAACAGAACATATAATAGATGATATACATGGCCACACAGAAATAGAGGCAAATAAATGCAGGTGGGAGGGGCAGGTTAGAGAAAGGATGGTTAGTGGGTACTGGGATATGACAGAAGAAACAACCTCGAGTCCTCTATAGTACAGTATAGTAATTATGTTTCTTATATTTCATTGTGTGTGTTTTTTAAAACAGCTGATGTAGAATATTTTGAACTTCCATCATAGAGAAATGAAAAATGTTTGAACTAATGATGACTATGCTAACAACCCTGATTAGGTCCACACACACTGTATATATGTGTTAAAATGTCACTCTGTATCCCAGAAATATGTATAGTTATTATGTATCAAAATAAGCTGATAAAATCGGCAAAGCCCTATTCCATGTATAGGCTAACATGATCCATGTTTTAAATTAGGACATAGATGGAGTTTTTGGGGCCCGTTACTTCCCCCTCCACTAACACTGCTGCCATGTGAGCCCTCAAAAACAACTAATAATTATGTTTCAGCAATCCCAACTTAGATTCAAGAAAAGTTGATCAATTGCTTGTACAAACTGTCATATTCATTAAAAAAAATTAGAAGATGAAACACAGAGATAACATTCAAACCAATCAGCAGGGAAAGGCAAACACCCAAACCTTCCTACTTACTGGTGAAAAGGTAAACCTAAAGCCATCCGACAGAGAATCAAGTGTCATTACACATGTCAAGGGGTCTTGGAGCTCATTAGATTCTACTTTTCACTTCTTAAATGAGCATCAGCTGCATAAACAGGCAAGCATCTCGGATCCTACGATTGATTGCTCATACTTCCATTATTACTGTAAACACCCCAGAAATTTCTGCTATGTGATCTGCTGAAACAGAGATACAACAAAAGGATGGCCTAGAAATCTGATCAGTGCCAAGTATAAAGAGAGATCATATCCAGAAAAGGGAAATTACTGCCCCATGCCAGAATCTAATCCAGAAAGCTCCAAACGCTAGGCAAGGGTTTGAACCCTGGGCTATATCCATCCTCAACTTTTCCCCTCCCCCTTCCCACCTCCCTCCCACCCTCCTGCCTCCTTCCTTCCTTCCTTCCAATTTTGAAACAAGGTCATGCTAAACTGTCTAGGCTAGCCCTGAGCCCATGTTCTACCTGCCTCAGTCTCCCCAGTAGCTGGGGTCACAGGCATCCACCACCACCTTCTGCTCAGGAGAGACAACCAGAAGACATCAAATACAACTAACTGGCAAGAATGTCCCCAACTCCTAAGGAAATGTTCTGAGCAATCTAGAGTCTAACACTCCTGTTGCTTTCCTCCTTAGAAAAGCACTTGAGGTGAACATCTGAAAATGTTCATAACATGCCAGTGATGAAAGGATAGGGATTCCTTGTGCTGCAGCCTGGCTCTCGAAATATTTATTGTCAGGCTTAGGATCATACTCAGAAACCATGGGGTTTTTGGTTTTCTTTTTTAAACATGTAAACAGAGTAATAAAACCATTTCATACATGTATATGTGTGAGAGGAAGGAGGAGCATTTAAAATTTTTTATATATTTAAATATATTTTAAAATATAGTATGTCCTGACTCCATATGCAGTAAGATCCTGAAGAGCTACAAGAATCTGCCCATGAATTAACAACCTTCTGCACTCTGCATCTATTCTAAGTGGCCAGGCCACCTTGGTTTAAACGTACAGCAAAAATGGACTCACTTACATAAAAACTCCTAGTAAAGTTATCTCTGTCTATCTAGAGGACACCTTTCAGACTTCCTCTTGATCTCTCAAAGTATGCAGTCCTCAGGGCTAAAGCAAGAAGTGTCCACTGTGGCTTCTTTATGCTAAGGGTAAAAATTCTAGAAACTTCTGGTAAAGCGAATCATGATTCTTTTCTACTAATATATTTAGAGATATCACTTTTACTTTCTGGTTCCAATATGTGAGGCAAGTAGTAAGCAGGGGGGTTAACATCATAACCCAACACTGTAATCTAGTATGAATACCTCAATCGCTTCTGTTGCTAGCTAAGATGTATGCCTCCAAGTGACACACCTATTCAAATAATGACCATGACACAATTTCATTAGAATTTTCTAGAAAGGAAGGCTAGAAGTGATAACTAAGGATCAAAAGTTGGCTGTTGTTGTTGCTGCTGTTGTTGTTGTTGTTGCTGTTGTTGTTGTTGCTGCTGTTGTTGTTGCTGTTGTTGTTGTTGTTGTTGTTGTTTAAACCTAAGTGACCTTTTCCAGGAAGGCTGAGAAGAACAGCCACAATTAAAAGCACTGCTAGAATGAAAGTAAATGAAGACTCAGAAAGAAAGACATAATGCGGGAGAGAAAATAAACATGTAAATTTGACCTTTCATCAATACTCTCATTTGGTTTGGTAGTTTCACCATTAAATCTTCTGCATAAACATCCTTGCAATAGCTAACAAATAAATATTAGTTTAGCTTTTCATGAAAATATATCATCTGATTTTCCTTATAAACTCTAAACTGTTCTCTTTCTTTTTAATAACCTTAGTAAAGAACTAGCTAGGCACTTAGCCTTTGCCTTTTGAAAATGCAAACTTGACTGGCCAGTACTGTGGCCATCTGTGATTTGCATGATTAAGAAACATATATAATTTAGTTCATTTATCAGGGCATTAATATAACCCATTAAAATAAAAACTGCTTACAGTAATGTTATTGTGAATATAAAAATACTTAGGGAAAGGAGGAAAGTATACTGAAGTCCATTTTATATTACTTATGAGGGAAGAACATACTGGAGTATGTAGAAGAGACGAAACACATTAAAACAAAACCAAACCCAGCCCTTCCCCACTGAGTCATGTTTAAAGCAGAAGAGAAGGGCGGTACTGGAGAGCAGCTGGAATGTGCTGTCCTTCAGCGTGAGCTAGACTCGCTTTCATTATTGATTTGTCTTGGCAAGGGGATGAGGAATAAATCAGAGAAAATATTTATTGCTCATTTACAGCAGTCTTTTATTTTAGTGAATGTTGCAATAAGCTTTTTCATACACTACCTGAGACAGGCAGGGTAAACAATTATTAATTTCTGGTAAGTGTTGGAGGTGAAAGAAGATACAATGTAGACTATAAATCTACTCCACGACAGTAAATCTCTAAAGATTCGCCATTAATGTCCAATTCTCCAGATTTATGATTCTGAATTCTATAAAGCTAAGACTTCATGAAATGGTCTTTTTACAGAGCATAATTACTAAAATGCAAGAAGCATCAGAGTGTGTCTTGGAAACATTTATTTTGAAGTCCTAATCACCCCAGAATGTTGTGGATGAAAGCAGTTCAGATGAGGGTAGGAGGAACCTCTAAGTTCTCTAGGAGACGGAGGTCTAGGAAAGATACACACGGGGATATCTGCTGACAGTGAAAGCAGAGAGTAAAGCTGCACAGTGGCAAAGCAAGGAGACTTCAGCTACCAAGCAACCCCACAAGCTTGAAAGAGCCCAGGAAAGAGCCCTAAACATGTGTCGGAGTTGGCATGGGTCACCTCTGTACCTCTAGCCTTCAGAGATGTGGGGGCATATATTCCTGTTGCCTAAGTCACCGTGCTGTGTTTGTTGCAGTAGCCAAGGAAGAAACACATAAAAAAAAAGTTTAGTGACAGCATGGCAGAAAGGTGATTGTGACTCAAGACAAGACACAGAGAGAAAATGTTCTGAGACACGTGTATCTGAAGGACTGTCACCCAAAAATTACAAAGAATTACAAAAAGTTGGCAAAAAGAAAGCAAAGAACATATTCCAAATGGGCAGAAGCAGATGCCCCACCCAAGAGAACACATGTGAGGAGGGGAGAAAGTGAGAAGATGATCATCACCAGATGTCTTTGGAGAACCGCAAATTAAAACTACAACATGTTGGGGTACCATTCAAGAGCCAATAAACAGACAGCTGAACACTACTCATTTCTAAGGAGTTATAAAACCACAGTTAGATTACATTGCATAAGTAATATACAAATATTATGAGAACAGAGCTCGGACCTGGCAGGCTCCAGGAATTTTACATTTATTCAACTACTTAGGAAGGCAATCTGCCAGGACCTAGCCAAACAGGTCAACTGCGTTTCCCGTGAAAACACAGTTACACTCTACTAGACACAGCAGCAATGCTTATATATGAGTGATACAAAAGATAAAAACAAGAACGAGGATGACTCTATCAACTGCAGTTCTCACGCTAAGAAGCTGAAAATGCCCAGTTCCCTCTAATAGTAGGATGGATGACTTACGAGGAAACATTATACAGCAGAGAAAATGGATGGCCTGTAGCCATTTTGCAAAATACAGGATTCACTAACAAAACGAAAAGAGAATGAACAAAATCCAATTCAAACACTGATGAAGTTTCCTGTTTAATGAGGAAAAGCAGTTTCCTCTGGAAAAGGCAAAGACAGTGATCATTGTCTGCATGACCACGTCAGGGACCTGCATACACAATGTTCTTAATCTGGTGATTGCACACCTGGCAGCTACTAGATGAAAATGCACAGGGCTACTGTTAATGATAGAGGTCAGTAGACATAGTCAAAAAAAATCTCTGATGAACCTAGAAAAAAAAATGGATTGAATAATGACAGGAAACAGATCAACAGCTCATAGAAGCTCAATATGATAGGACCAGATGAGCACAGCGGGGAAGGAATCTGGGGTTCTGAAGGCGTTGTTTCACACTTGACCATGATATGGGGTCACTGCACATGCACAGCCAACTCACAGACCGTCCAACACCAAAGATCAAACCTCAGTAATAGAAACTTAAACAGAAAAGGTAATACATTAGTTTATTTGCATATCTGTGTAAAGTTAATTACCTGTGTTATTAAAGTTTGGCCTTTTTTTTTTCAATCAGAAAGAGAATTAAACAGTCTATATATTTACGCTGAGAACAAAATACATACTTGTTTGGATGGATAAGTTGATATACAGGTAGATGATGGGTGGGTAACTAGATGATAGATGACTAGAGAGAAGACAGATAGGCAGACAGATGGCAGATAGTAGACACCAGCCAAACAGATGGAAGAGGGCAGACAGATGAGAGATGCGCAGGAATCAAGTAAGAAAACCACAGAATAGGTACAAAGAAATAATTAAAATGCTCTTTTAACCAGAGCAAAAATATGAAGCCTATTTGCTTAAATACTTATTTTTTATTTCATTTGAAGTGCTGAAGGTAGGAATGAAAGCCTTGTGTATGCTAGGTAAATGCTCTGCCACTGAGCCACATCCTAGCCCCTACTCCCATGTATTTAAATGTCTGATTTCAAAACATCTCAAGATTTATAATACACATACAAGTAAATACGAGACAGTAGTTTTAAAAGTTTTTAAAATTTTAAACTTCCTTCTCAAGGAAAAAGGTGATATTGTTTGCCTTTCATTGCATAAGGTCATTTAACTCTTCCATGTCCATGCCCAGCTTGGAACTGTCCTCATATTTTGCAATATAAAGGTTAGCTGTGAGCCAGTGGCATTGGGTAGGCAACACAGGTTTGTCTGTACAGCTACTGGCACAAGCTCCTATGAATGGTCTCTTACCACATGTGCTGGAACCTGTTCGGCTTTCGCAGCAGGAGTTCCGGGTCTTGGATAGAACTGGTTGATGAAGAGACTTGGAAATTTGTATTCTTCAACAAGTTTCAGTGTTTCTTGAAAATCCTGATCAGTTTCTCCAGGAAAACCACAGATAATATCCGTAGCAATCGTTATTCCAGGAACCCTAGAGAAGAAAAACAGACAAAAATTAAAAAAAAAAAAAAAAAAAAAAGGTTGACTGTGAGCCAGAAGTATTATTTCCTTAACATTTTAAAAAATAGAATTTATTTTTTAGGACAGAGAACTTGCAAATAGTTTTCAAAAACCTTAATAATAAGAGAAATAGTGGCTCCTGGGCATCCTCAGAGGCACCCATTTTTAATGCTTTTAGACTTTTGTTTGTTTGTTTTTGTTTTATTTTCTCCTCAGTGTCTTATAATAGAGGCTACTCTGCTGTTTCTGGAATTGTTGGGTTTGAAAGGCGATATTTAAGGACTTTTATATTACAGTGAGATGAGCTAACTATACATGTCCTTTACCCCTACCCTCCCTTATACTGTACTCAAAGTATTTCTGTAGAAGAGCTGCAGAAACAACTGGTAGACCAAGTTGTTTCTCAACACTTAAGTTTGTCTAAGTATACTAACTGCCTCTTTGAAAAGTTTGCTTAACATTTTATGTTTCTAAGCTGATTATCTTCTCAAGGCTTCGACAGATCTACCAAAAGTCAACAGCAGGATGAACTTTGCCAGTGGCAGAGAGATTGTCAAGCGTATGCAATGTCCTGGGTTCAGCGCCTAGCATGGGGAATGTGACAAAATAAAATCAACCCTATTTTCTAAACACTCAATGTATTATTAGATCATTCGTCATTCAGGTCCCTTGTTTCTGAAAAGGCCACTTATCATATGCACTGCTCTTGCAATGAACTGGCTGTCACTCTTTACTGTTCCTTGTTCTCTTTTTCCTCAGTCTTGTTTTCCTGGGCCTGAGGTCTTGCGAATTCTTGGATCATTTCCTTCACTCTGCAGTGTGTTCTCAGTATCAAGTGGCACTGTTGTTACGTCTCAGAATGTCTGAACACACAACTGATTGCACTACAGGGTGATATAACACTCCAAGTTGAAAAGAACTGTCCACCAGAATTTTGGATTGTTCCTTTTAAAAAATGCTGATAGATACTGAAGGCATGAGATTCACTCCTGTGTGTTCTCACAGTTTTCCAATGCTGCATCTTAAGCCTAGGACCTATGTCAGCCAGGTCAATTGCTCCATAATTGACTGACATTCCAACCATACATATTCCATTACATATGCCGTATCGCTCTCTTTTTGGGGTGTCATATTTTTCCTGATCATTTTTAATTCCATGCTAATATGCTTCTTATTATATTTTTAAAATCTTTATACATGGCATAATCTATAGACTAAAGGTCTTTTAATCTGGAATATCATTCATATTATTTCTTTAATAATTTCTCTTCAAATTTGTCTTGTATTATTTCTTTTGTAATTTTTCTAGGAAATATCATAAATACATGTATATTTATATGTATATGTGCCTGCATGTATAATACTTTCTCTTAAGGACTCTTATTTTGACTGTTGAAACTACCAGTTTAATCTTTGGCTTTTTCTATTTCATCTTCCATGTGTGTTTATTTGTTCCAGAAAATTTACTTGAACATGTTTTCCAGTCTTTACTTAAAAAAAAAAAAAAAAGCAGCAGTAGTTTGATATATTTCAGTTTCTTGGAGATGTTGCTCCATCTTCAGTTTCCTTTACAGCACACCTTGGTTTCTGTTTTAGAGATGCAACATCATTTCTTACTTGAAAATGTTAAAATCTGTCTTAATTTCTCTGCTCATAGCCTTTGTTCCTATTTCCTCTTGGCTAAGAATTTTCATCAACAAATATTCATTTTCACTGTCCTCTTGCATTTAAAGAACAAAGCAGTGCAAACATTTTAAAATATATTTTATTTTGTTTTATGTGCATGTATGTCTGCGCACCAAATGCCTGATGCCCACAGGTCAGAAGAGGCATCAGGTTCCCCTGGAACTGAAGTGACAGACAGTCTGGGAGTGAAACCCACGTCTTCTGCAAGAGTAGTCAGTGCTGTTGACTGCTCAGCCATCTCTCCAGGCCCCCAAGGCTTTACATCATAGAGGCAATGTAAAGCAAACTGCCTTTGCTTCCAGTAGGCCCAAATGCTGGAGGTGCTGCCATTCTCTCTACAGCCTTAGAGTTTCTATCAGGTTGGCTACAAAGTTTTCCTAACTTTGACAGTGTAATGGTAACAGACCTACACAAACAATACTCCAAAATTATGAATGACCTCAGAAACATTAGGGAGCTTATTCCACATCTCACTACACCTATTTTTCTATCACACATGGCTTTTCATGGATGAGCTCAACAGATTAGTGGTGTAAGAGAGAAGGAGGCTAAGTCAAACAGCAGAGCTCCTTACAAATTTCCCAAACATAAGTTTTCCAACTACCCCCCCCCCCGCACAGTACTTTATGTGTATGTGTTTATTTCTACAAATTTCCTATTTTAAAAAAAAACCCTCTCTCATTTCTACTTTGCCTCATACAGTCATTAATTTGGAAGTAAAGTAATTTCAAGGGCTTTTTCTGTATTACAATAAATATGAGGGAAAAGTCTCTCTTTTTTAATATATTTTAGTAACTTATTCATATTACATCTCAATTATTATCCCATCCCTTGTATCCTCCCATTGCTCCCTCCTTCCCATTTCCCCCTTACTCCCCTCCCTTATGACTGAGATTGAGGGGGACCTTCTTCCCCTGTATATGCTCATAGGGTATCAAGTCTCTTCTTGGTAGCCTGCTATCCGTCCTCTGAGTGCCACCAGGCCTCCCCATCCAGGGGATGTGGTCAATTATGGGGCACCAGAATTCGTGTGAAAGTCAGACCCCACTCTCCACTCAATTGTGGAGTATATCCTGTCCATTGGCCAGATCTGGGTAGGGGTTTGAAGTTTATTGCACGTATTGTCCTTGGCTGGTGCCACAGTTTGAGCAGGACCCCTGGGCCCAGATCTGCCCATCATAATGTTCTTCTTGTAGGTTTCAAGGGCCCTCTGGATCCTTCTATTTCCCCATTCTCCCATGCTTCTCTCACCTAGAGTCCCAATAGGATGTCCTCCCCTCTGTCCCACTTTCCTGGTAAGTGAAGACTTTCATGGGACATATCCCTTGGGCTAGTGTGAGGGACAATTCTCATATAAAACAAAAGAAGTGTTCTATTGTGACAAATCCATTTCTTCCTTGTTGACAGACAATCAAAACCACATTTGAAGAACCATAGAAAAACATACTTCCATAGAAAGATGCAGAAAAAAGAAGCACATTTTATAGACTAAGTATATGAAGTGAAAGAAGGTGCAATTTCAATGAACTAGTTTTACACTTGCCATCTAACTACTCATGGCCAAAAGAAGTCCACAGCTAAAAATAGAGGCAAAAGATAACAGATGACAGATTCCATCTCTCCCAGGAAATTAAAAATATCATAGAAACTGCCTGTGAAACATGGAAAGAAATGAAGACAATTGGTCATTGTCCTAATTTCTGAATCAGAATGAATCTGGCAATAGCTGTGGGGTATTCCCAAAGGAAAGTCCCTTTTTGGTCACCCTCATCTTTCTCCATCCATCAGTTATGCTCAGCCGTGGCCAACACCTGCTTATTTTGGCTTTCTTGGTGGTGGTGGTGGTGGTGGTGGTGGTGGCCAACCTTTAAAGGAGCCACCGTAAATGTTAAAGACTGAATGTTCAAATATGAATGTAACTAAACAATCAAACACTGGACTAGTAACACAAAAGACAGAATACTATGAATTGATGGCATTTCAATATTTAAAACCAGAAGCTGTTTAATTGTTTCAATGTATGTAAGATTATAAGGTGATTATGTCATACAAGTGGCATCTATATCTTACTATCAGACAAGGCTCATCGATACATTAATTTTAAATATGCAAATGTTGCCACTTATATTCTTGAAAATAATTTAATCCCTTAGGTGAGCTAACTAAAATCTCATTTACATTCTTAATTTGTGTACTAAATAATTCTCAGTATGCAAAAATCAAAGAAGTTTGAAGTGAAACAAATTCTAATTTTGCATCTTGTGATTTAAGTAAGAGAAAATTATGAGGGTGTAAAATAGAATATTATTACAAACATCTAACTGGTAATTCTGGGCAAATACTGCCTATGATACACTGAATTTTCAAAATTCTAATTTTTAAAAGAAATATTATTTGCCCAAATTTATTGAAGTCATGAGTAAAAGATAAGCAATATCTAAACTACTGTGCCCTTGAATCTTAAAACCTTTTTAATGTTTATGTTTTCTTAGGAGTTGTAGGAAGCAGTTCTAAAAGGATGAAATAGAAATAGTCAAAGAGCTGCAATAACAGAGAACTTCTGCATCGTCACTCTCTATCTTATGTTTACTGACAAAGCAGGTTTGTTAAATAACTTGGGAAGAGGATAAGGGGGATCCTAATCGGACACCAGACGTGTCAGAAACAGCTATGTTCAGTTACAAAAACTTATGAGGAACTTGTAATGAACACACAGTATCTGCTGGCATTAGCTTGGCATTTAAGGAGTGTGGGGAGGTAGCTCAGTTGGCAGGATGCTTACCTAGCATGCACTGGGTTTGATCTCTAGCACCATATGATACAATTTGGTGGTATAAAAAACGAAAACATTTATCCTACCTACACACACACACACACACACACACACACTCCACATTTTGATTTCTTAAGAAGAGTTTACATAACCTAGGCTAGCCTCAATGATAGCCATTTAGCCAAGGCTGGTCTCAAGTTCCTCCAACCCTCTTCCCTCTCTTTCCAAGTACTAAGATTGTGGGTACATAACACCACACCTAGCTCTGCACCTTTGAAATGGTACTTAAAATACATACTTTGGTTCATTGCTAGATTTTCATTTGCTATTAGCATTTTATTGCTAAGGACGTGAAAATGACTGAAAAGCCTGGAGTGACTGGGACAGAGACTAGTGTTGTTTGGGTCCTTATTCTCAGGCTTTGGGCCTGTGCATCTGGAAGAAGGACACTCCTTTGCACAGTCAGATGTGCTAGCACTACTGCTGCAGGCCCAGGGTGAGTTACGCTGCCTTTGGTGGCTTTGCTTGTTTCTAGCAATAGCATTCTCTGATACATTTACTTGAGTGGCTAGGGCACTCTGAAGGGCTCCTGCTGAACAAGGCCTGCACTTACCACCCACCCTTACTGCAACCTCATCAGAGAAATAGAAATAAAGAGTGCCAGGAAACTCACTAACGATTTATATTTTGCTTAAGACAACTTCTTGTAAGCCTCCAGGACAAATGAAGAAAATATCATTTGTGGAATTAGATCCAGGGAGGTAAACTACAGACAGTTACACAATTAGAGGATATTAAATGAGGGCCCTGGTCTGAAGTTTTTAATCACTACCGAAGGCTGTCTTCCCTCTGACCTGTATCCACATGTGTCCATTGCAGGACTGTGCTAGAAGCATTAGTGGATCATAGGTTCACTGGGAAGAAAACTTATTATTAATAATAGTTTTTCTACAGTAATTTACTGCTATGTTAAAACCTGCTTGTATTTTTGCAGTATTATTTTAGAACAAAGTTATCTATGCTCTATCTAGTGGCTAAGAGATCTGTTGAAGGTCACCAGCCTATTGCTGGTGCAATCAGAATTTAAACCCAAATCCTCCAACCCTTCCAGGCCTTTCCACTGCTCACACTGAACAGACAGGCAATTGAAAACTAACTGGCTCTGAGCTACATTTATTCTTCCTAAGACCTTGGTGTTGTCTTTATTATTATCATTATTCACCCAGAAACGAGTGTGATTATTCCTCTATACAGATGGCTCAGAGAGAAATAGGAGCAGCAGTGTCAGAGGAAAGCAATAAGAACTTAGACCCAGACATATTTTGGGCCCTTCGTGAACAGTCTGGTTACCAAAGTGATTTCAGAGATCCCAGCTTTTGCCTCATCTTCCACAAGAGGGGATCACAACACAAGCCTTTGTGGGTAGCCCTGCATGTGAGGCATTTCAAACAGCAGCTGGTATACAGTAGGTGCTTAACTGATGACCACTCACATGAATTCTCCATTCTACCACTTCCACAGCCTGTTTCTGCTTACGGTTTTTATCAGCTGGTACCCTAGGAGAGTGCTAAGACACTACAGGGGAACAGGATCAGAACAGGAATGCCACTGAAGGAGACCTTGCAGTTTCATTTTTCTTCATCACAAATTATATTAGCTAAAATTGGATAGCATGGAAATTTGGTGAGCTGGATTATGAAAAAGTCTGAGAAACTTTAAAATGCTCTAGATCTAAATAATATCTGGTTGCACTGACAAGAGCCTTAAAATGTCTAGGGAAGGGATTTCACCAGCTTTCATAATCTCTGAATGTTTGCAATGTTCAAAGTAATTACACAAATAAAAACAGGTCTGTACTAGTTGAAAACTAAAATGATCTTAACTAAGCCAAGATTTACCTAAAGCACCCAGCTGAGGGGATGAAGAGATGACTTGCTGCTCTTGCACAGCGTCCAAGCCAGGTTCCCAGCGCTCATGCAATATGTCACAGCCATCAGTAACTGTATTTCCTGGGGCCGTGACACCCCGCTTCTGCCATCCTTGGGCACCAGGTATACACACGGTGCGTATATGTGTAGAGAAAACACTCAGACACATTAAAAAGGTAAGTCTTCTTTTAAGAGATAGAAAAAAGATGAAACAAACCAGCCTAAAAATTTGTTCCATCAGTTGAACAATTATCTTTCTGACAGTCTGTCCATCCATCCACACTTCTCTCCAACTGCTCCATTCACAGTTTAGAATCTAAATATGTATGTGTCTATCTGTCTGTCCATCCATCCGACTAGTTCCTGTGTTAAATACCCTCTGTTCAGAATATGAACATGAATTCTTTTCCTGGAACATCCTGAGCAGATTGAATGTACAAGGGACTGTATCCTACTACTTTAATGAGACCAGATGTGTAGTCATATTGTTTTAGGGTCAAACAACAATTCACACACACACACACACACACACACACACACACACACACAAAGACACTAAATCCCCTGTCTGAAAACTCAATACTGCAAGCAAGAGCTCAATTATATTCCTAGAGGCTAGCATGGGCTACAGAGTGGGACGCAGTAACAAAAGCAGGCACACAATTCCTATACATCAACAAATATGAATTTTTCCACCTACAAAACAAAATACCTACAAAAATTTAATGGCAGTTAAAGAGAAGTTTAAACCTATTTGTGTGAAAAAGTTTTCAACATTTGAACATCAATAATGTTTTAAATATTAGGCAAAATGTGATGTTGAAATGACAGCAGCTCTTAAGCCTCTCTTTAGGGAATTTTTTACTAATCAGTTTGTTGGTTTTGCAAAAATAATTTACACACTCAAGATTGACATCAGTCCATAGGAGTGAGTGCAGGCATGCAAGGACCACAAGTAAGTTTTTAAAAGTCTTAACTTTAGTATGAAGGAGGTAAACTTGATGTAAAACATATACAATGAAAAATATTAAAGAAATTTATTTTGGAATATTTTTGATACATGTTTCACTTGATTATTTATTATTAAAAATACAAGAAGATTTATATGTGAAGGATTTTAATCTTTTCTGAAAGTAGTAAAACTTTCAATAAAGTAGGAAAACCTAAATAAGATATTTATTTAAATATGATACAATTTTGTTATTAAGTAAAAATGTAATCCATCTGACACAGTATAATGGGAAATCATTAGAATATAATGTAACTTCTAGCTATGTGGGAAGATCAGAATTTACAACTACACAATAAATGACCTGAGCATCAGCAGCAGTGAAAATGGGTGAGTGCACATGGCTGGAGCATCAGCAGTGAAAATGGGTGAGTGCACATGGCCGGAGCATCAGCAGCAGTGAAAATGGGTGAGTACACATGGCCTGAGCCTCAGCAGTGAAAATAGGTGAGTGTACATGGCTGGAGCATCAGCAGTGAAAATGGGTGAGTACACATGGCCTGAGCATCAGCAGCAGTGAAAAATGGGTGAGCACACATGGCCTGAGCATCAGCAGCAGTGAAAATGGGTGAGTGCACATGGCCTGAGCATCATCAGCAGTGAAAATGGGTGAGTGCACATGGCCTGAGCATCATCAGCAGTGAAAATGGGTGAGTGCACATGGTCTGAGCATCAGCAGTGAAAATGGGTGAGTGTGCATGGCCTGAGCATCAGCACTGAAAATGGGTGAGTGCACATGGCCTGAGCATCTGCAGTGAAAATAGGTGAATACACACGAAAAATGTTCTTGAAACTTAGGAAGAATGATTATAAAAGAGACAAGGGGTTGGGAAGTGTGGAGGACAAGCTGGGTTGATGACACTGAAGAAATTAGTGGCATTTATTACAGTGTCAAACCTGGTATGAATGCAAAATATGTAGTTTTGCTTCAAGAAAAAAAAACCAAAAAACAAACAAAAAACCAAAATGAATCACCACTGTTAGCTAAAAATTAAATAAACACCTTGTTAAGTAAGATTTTGATCCTGTGGTGGTGTGTTTGCACTGTACTGCAAATATTTTGGAATAAGCACAAAACCTTACATAAGACGAAAGATATTGCTATAAAAATTAAAAGTAAGCACACTGAATAATACTGTTATAACATTTAAAAGGAGCCATATTAAATTTCACAGGACTCTCACACATCTGTTATTAAAATCATTTTATGACACTGTGGGTTGGAGTGAAGGTATTTACTATCTATGGTACTGTTAACATGATCTTATATGAGGTTTTCTGTTTCTATGGTAACATGAATTATAAGGTTCAATGAAGCTGGATTTGGTGATGTGTATTTTTCTGTTATTCAAGGTGAAAAGGAAATGAAACAGTCCTAACATTCATAAACTGCAGCAAATGTCTGAATTCCATTTAGAGATAAGACGATAATTACTAAAGTAATTAGAATTCTTCCTGGATGGAATTATTTTGCACACAGTAGAAATTGAGATTTGGAAAGGAAAGCATGGGTGAGTACGTTCAGCATCGCTAATTAATTACAGCCCAAACCACTCTGCCATTCTGATACCTTGGAAGTCACTATACCTTCTTCTGTCGGCTGCTGACTACAATGGGGAAAAAGCAGCCCCCACCCCCATCCCTTAAGTCAGAAAGATAAAGTAGGTGAAATCATTTTATTCAAGAGAAAATCCAATTACAGAAATAATCAACTTTCCCCTCTTGCTTTATTTTTTCATATTTGAAAGGGCATTCACATTAGCAGAACCAATTAAACGAATATCAAGACAGGCTACAAACTACAAAGTTGGGCAAGTTTCTTAAATCTTTTAAAATTAGACTATGAGAAAAAAAAAAAACCCACTTATTGAAATTTCTGCAGCTCAACCCTGGATCACAGGATTCTCTAATGGGAAGCATTATCAGAGGATGAGAAATGCTGAGTCTTGAGAAGGATAATTTATAAACTTATATGGCCATAATACAGTGCTCCTAATGCACAGTCCAGTATCACCAACAAATGATGCTAATTAATATTCTCCATGAACATATTATCATTAAAAATTGGTGTTCAGAGGGCTGAGGCCACAGATTCAGTGAGTAGATTGCTTGCCTAGTGTGCAGAAGCACTGGCTTCAATTCAGGACCATATCCGTGGTGCACACCTGCAGTCCCAACCCTAGGAAGGTAAAGGTGGGAGTAACCAAGGTTGTTCTTCGCTACAGAGGGAGTTCAAGGCCATCCTGGACTACGTAAGAGTCAAAGGAAAGAGAAAGGGGGTGAGGAAGGAGTGAGGGAAACAGGTAGCAAGACAAGAAGATATGCCTGCATAATAGAAATCAAGCAGTCCACTAAAATCAAAGCAGATTGGCAATTTGCAATTATTTCATTCCTAATCAGTTGAACTGCTTGTACTGTTGCCTTTACTGACTTCATCCTGACCATCTCAGGGTTGGCAGACTATGGCACATGTGGCAAATTGTTCTGTTGCTTGCTTTATAAATAAAGTTTTACTGAGTCCCAGAATGTGCATTAATCTGCATGTTGTTTACAACAGCTTACTCTGTAAGATTTAAGCTGAGGCACCATCACTGCTCCAATACACAGCACAGGGTCTACAGAGACTCAGCCAGTTACCATCTGATGCGAGTCCCATCAGGCCAGGACCTCCCTGGCTGCTGTAGGGGCCACAGTTGCGGAGATGATGGTAAGTTCACGTGTGAGCAAACTCACAGCTCACTCCTGGCCTCCAGAATCTCCATGGCCTACCACTCTGAGAACATTTGCATGATTTTCATCACAGCTATGGGGCCTCACATGCTTTTGTCTCCTAATGGGCCATGAGCAGCAGGTAGTCTTAGACTAGGCAGCAGCCTCACAGATGGGGGGCACAGGGCTTTAAGAGCCACAGACCCTATGTGATGTCTCTGGAAAATTGGGGAACAGACAAAGAGATCAATAAGTGAATTTAATATGGTGACAGGCTTGACTTGTCTACCAATGGTTAATGCCTGTTTTGCCTGATACCAGTTTCAGTATTTTAGTCAGAGAAGGTTAACATTAGCAGGGGAAGGGAAAATGGATATTCACAGGACTCTATAAATGGCTGGCTTCTCCTGGGAGAAAATGTATACTTTACTGCACTGCGGATGATGATGACATCCTGTCTCAAGTGAGCACTTTGTTTAAAAGTGCATGTTTAACTAAGAGTCCTCTCATCTTCAATTGCTACCTCTAGAAATGATTGGAAGGGCAAGGCTGGGTCAATGCTCATGGTGCATAGCTTGATATTATGTACAAATTTTTGTCAAAACTTGGAGGCAGAGGGTGCAATAGAGAGTCCTAGAAACAAAGGCAAGTGTTCACGTATATGTAGAAGACTCTAGATACTGACTCCAGGTCACAGTAGCCCCCTTTTGTGACCTGAAAGGGACAAGTCCTATTACGGTAGTAGTATCTCTTCACTGCACAATACCTTACCATAGGCTCCCTCTGAACATCTGAGAGGGCCCAGAGCAGCAGGTGACCACTAGGTTGTCCCATGTGACCCTGATATGGAGGCGGTGGTTTATCCACTGGGTTGTCTCTTGTGATACTAGCTTATGGATACTCACTGGTCTGAATTTTGACCTTGGAAGCTCTAGTCTATTCTGTCCCAAGCCATGTCAGGCTGGCCTTTCACTGTGATGAGCATTCAGCTTCTATAGCCATAGGGTTCTTCTGTGGACAGGCTTCACAGCCCACAGAACCCCCATAGGGTCCAGCCACTGTAGCTGTTAGGAAGCAGTCTTAACATACCTGACATCATGTCCAAAATCATCCAGGGTCTAGACAACAGCACCAATGACATCACTGTTAGTAGAAGAATTGAGGAATCTTGTGGTAACTACTTATAGCTCAAGATACCCTGTCTTTCAGTCTGTAGCCTGGTATACAAACCAAGGTACTTTTGCCTCTCAAACAATTCACATCTAACTGATGGCTCAGAAGACTCACTGCAGGCCACAAAGCTCAGGATCCTTCTGTGTTATTTCTACTGTGCTAGGGTTCGACTCAGACTTTCCTCCAAAATTCACCATGAAATACAACCCCCAGTGCTGCAGTGTCTAGAGGTATGGCCTTCGGTGGTGACAGGGTCACTAGGGACTAGTACACTTTCCATATGACTGGATGTGAAAGAGAGCATTTTGTTTAGTTTTGTCTTTTGTGTGGCTCCATCAATGAAGAATGAGACCTCACTAGACCCTGAACCTTCAGGTGCAGGAATTGTGGTCTTCAGCCTCTGCAACTGTATAAAATGCCTAGTTATAGTCATTGTGTGAAGCAGGGGGATCATTTAAGAAACTAAGACATAAAAACATCAGTCTGAGATTGAAACAGGTGAAAGTGGGCAGGAAGATAGTGATCCTTGCAATGACATACTTCTGGTTAGTTGGAGCACATCCCACACCAGGAGGTGGCAGACCACCATCTCTGCAAGTTCAGTGCTGTGGGGCTACCAAAACACCAAGGTCTGAGTTTGAATTCCCAGCATTCATGTCAAAAGCTGGTTGTGGTGATGGCTAACAGATCTCAGTGCCAGGGAGGCAGAGGTAAGCAGATACCCTACATGCACATACACCAAAAAAAGTAGCTGACATGCACAGAGAAATGAGAAGTTGATTAGAGTCTTTTCTTAAACCACTGACCAAATCCTTGGAAACTGTGTAGAATAGTAACTAATACTTTTATTAACCATAAAGGTTAACGATAAATTACAAAAATAATAATTATGTACAAATTATTTGAATGCATTTATATATGTAAAGCATTGCTGAGTACCAATGTGCCCAGCAAGTATACAAGGGTGTCACACTGCCAGCCAGGCATCAGAATGGAAAGGTCTACCAGGAGGAAGCTCTAGTTTAGACAGGACTGGGCTCAGTCTCATAAAGACAGTGAGATCCCACAAGGAGGAGCAAGGAAACAAGAGCTGAGCAATGTTTTGCACCAACAAGGTGGTAGTGATCATGATGTGACCAGCAGAGCCAGGTATAATACAAGGCAAGGGAGAAGGTGGAACACGGAGGCACAGGAGAACACAGGCAGCTATGTGCCTCAGAGAGTGACACCAGAATAAAGTCACAGGGGAAGCTACAGAGATGGGTGGTCTGCCACCTCCTAGCATAGGATGTTCTCCAACTGATCAGAAGTATGTCACTGCAAGCGTCTCCACGTACCTTGTTCTACAATGCAGCTATGGCTACAGCAAGCACTGATGACTTCTCATCAAAATTTCATACCAAACAAAAAAACAAACACAAAACCCAAAACAAACAAACTAGTTTGTTTCATGACTATACTATCTGTTCCGAAGGACAAGATCACACATTCCACTTAGCATTCCAGGAAAGCTGTTCTTAATGTCTGCTACTTCTATTAGATGGGAACAAAAATAGGTCAAGCACAAACAGAAACATCCAGAACTAATGGAATGAAGCAGCAAATCACACTGCGGGTCAGGAGGAGTAGTAAAGGTCATGTAGGCTCGCTATACTGGGATCAGTTTCTGAAAATGTGAGCAGAAGAGGTAGTTAGGGCTCCTATAACGTCCCAAAAAAAACCCACCTGGGTCAATACTGGCAATCGAATTGATAATTGATTTAATCAGTGTCAAAGGAGGAGGATGTTTATGCTCTAACACTGAACCATGTGTTGAGCCAGATACTACAGCTTCCGGGAAAAACGTCACTCCCAGATGACAGGTGCTCACCAAGAGCAGTTTAAATAGCTACAGCTTTAGCAATGATAGTGTTCAAGGCAAACTCACATGGTATGCACTGAAACTGGCACACATTCCCTCATCTGATCCCTCCAATATTCACACAGAATATTACTATATAATACTCCAAAGCGTCTTAAACTTTAAAAGTGTTCTGTGGGTACTCAGAGAGGTTATCTGACTTCCCCTAGATGACGTTAAGGGACAAGGAGAGCTGTGATCTTTTCCTTTTGGTTTTGCTTCGAAGTCTACGTGCTTAGTGCCATACGCTAGTATCTTCTGGTCAAGCAAAATGAGAAGGATGCAGGAAGTGATGATGAGCACAGGCTGAACCAGGAGATGGAGGGAACTGGTGGAGTGGGGGACACAGGGACGGGGTGGGGGGCACGGCACACTCAGTGATGACGCAGAATAAAAAGAGCATCTATTTATAAGTGATACTAAAACAAACTAAAAACACAGAGGGAGGTGTGTATGTGTGTATGTGTGTAAAATTGGTTATTGGTGACCTTTAACCAAACAGAGATTAAGTGTCATTTTAACTTCTCAGTATAAAATCTAATAAAACACTACACACCCCCTTTGCAGTACTAAGATTTTGAATGTTAGCATGTGTTTCCTATTTATAGAACAGTTCAATTCACCACATTCCATGTGTTCATGACACAGGTGGCCATGGCACCTGTTAGCATAGGTAGAGAGAAAAATGGAACACGCATTCAAGTGAGAAACAGCGAGAGCACATACACTCATGTACAAAGCGACAAACACCATGGAATGTGGGGCAGAGCCATGGCAATGCAGAAGTTTCAGCTACAAAAGAGTCAGACCAGCGTGAAGATGTTGAAGATGTTTGCAAAAGGATAAGGAAAGGCTTGGTGGGGAGTGAGATGGTGCTGCCAAAGCTTTCTGCATGCAGTAGATGACAGTGATGATGAAACACACACAGTGATGGCCCCAGCTATGACAATGGCAGGGAAAACTGGACAGAATGAGAGGATCCTCTTTGCTCACAGAGAACCCAGAGCCATTAGCGAAGTGACGATCATGCATGAGTTGAGATGTAGTGCAGTGTGGAAAGGGACCAGTGGCATCAGGTTTGCTTTCCTGGTCTACACTGCACTGTAAATGTCTAAAGTGTGACTGGAGGGGACACACAAGGAGCATGAAGCTGAAGGACAAGCTAGATGACAGATAAATGGAATCAATTCGCTGACTTTCATAGAGACAATGGGAAAGAAGCTGCAGCTGACATGGAGTAGATTGAGACTGAGCACTTTGATACCAATTTCCCCTGTATAAAATAAAGAGAAGATGAAAATAGTATGGAAGAAACAAAAGGAAGGTCTCCATCAGAAAGTGTGAGGCTTTCCAGTCTGTTTCACCAGATTCAGAACACACATCAAACTCCACTAAGGCTGGAAAGAGTGCTCAGCAGGTCAAAGCCTGCTGAGCTGACTTCAATCCCCAGGCCCTTACAGTGGAAGGACACAGCTGACTCACAGAGGTGGTCCTCTGACCTTGCATGACACTGCATACATGTGGACACACAAACACAAAGTAAATAAATAAATAATTTAAACATCCTCTAATTTTAAAATTAAGGCCCTTGGGTGGAGGATATGGCTTGGTGGTTGAGAGCTTGTCAAACATGCACAATTCTCTGGATTTGACCTCCAGCACTTTAAAAGATTGGGGGAAAGAGAGAGACAAGCAGCTAAAACTACATGCTGCCATGAAATCATCAAAACCAACTTCAATGATGGAAACATTTCTTTACACTGACTGCAATAATGCATTATGACCAAGTATAGACCCCTATCCATACACTGTAGCCTAGAGATTTAACCATTAAATCCATATTCATTGAAACATAAAACCTCTACAAAAAAAAAAATTGTCAGATTATCCAACACCCAATGCAATGGCCAAACACTGTATGTTGTGTATATTAAGAAAGATGTGAAAATACATTTTTCACAGTTAACAATGACAACAATCTCAGCTAGAAAGGAAATTTGATATTAAAACTATACATGATTCAATTGGAAATTCAGTTAAAAAGCATAACATGATTTTAAACCTGAAACTTTTAAAATGCAAGCCTTCTGTTTCCATTACTTTTTTGCAAATTTAAACCTGCCGGTGGTGTGCATATTTCCAATAAATACAACAGCATGAGAGTCCACACCGGCAGGACACCCGCTAACATCTTTTACTCATGTTCGTGCTCCCAGTGCAAAGCAATTATATTATTTCTAATATTTTAAAATGTTTTCTGTGACTACCTACCAAAACCACAGGTTGCCTTACAAATCATTGCTTTCCTTTTACACTGTCTAAATCTGCAATAGGATCTGTGGTGCTGTGCACACAAGTGCGTAATTGCTCAGAGGCTCTGGCAGTCTGGTGCAGTTGTACCTTATTCCAGGAAAGAACACAGCCCTGAATGAACTGCAGGAGAAAGGTGTGCCTACACAGAATATGCTTCCTGTCCCAGATCCAGCCAGCCCCTTGGTACTGGATAGAACAACTGCCATAAATTCTGGAGAGGAAACACCAATGCTAAAAGCTGGTTACTGCAACTCTACAGACCCTGTCACCTTCCCTGGTCTCTTAGCAAGACCCAGCATGACCAGAAGTCTGCTCAGGGTTTCATCCTCAGATATGGGCATAGGGGCAGAGAGAGAACACTCTGCCTGAGACTGAGACAGTGAAAGAATCCAGGGAAGGTGGAATAAACATTTATGTCATTTGTTTCTGTATTTAGTGATACAACAATTATGTAATTCAGCTTTTGACTGAAGCTGGCATATTTAGCAGGCAATGTATTTCTGTGTACTAATTCCAGATGCACATGTGATATGTAGTATGTCATCTATTTCTATTTGAGGGGGTAGAGGTAGCTTTGAAGATTAATATGTTTATTTTAGATGCCGAAGTAATAATCTTAAAATATAATATTTTAATAAATTTGAAGCTGCTAGCTGACATTTGTCAGGTGAATGAAGATTTAGTGAAGTTACTCAATTTATTTAAATCCATAATTATACCATATGAATTATTAGTTGTGGCTATTGACTGCTACCAGACCATTACTTATTCTAGATCTTTGCCATCTAGTTTTTCTCAGTAACATTGACTACTCAAAAAGTACATTTAATCTCCGCTTGGCTGACATTCAACTTAGAGTGAATATTTCACACAAAGCCTCATCGCAGCGACGACACAGGACTTCAGACCGTTATTGTTTTATGACTAAAAAATGAGTGACTTAAGACAAAAAGCTCAACATCCTTAAACTTCATTTCTATTCATTCTCTAATAAATACCATCTGTTGTGTACTTTAGGGATATAATACCCGTCAAAAACTCCATCATATTATGAGAAGCGGCACCGAGTTGATCTGAAATGCATATTTGAACAGATGTGTTTAAATTACATCTCCGTCTATCCACACGCATTAATTCAGAGCAAGTGTGTGTTGATTTAAAATGCATAAAAGGGGGATTTGGAGATGCATCAAAAGTGAACAGCATCTCCGAGGATCAAGGCTCGAATTACAAAAGGTCATTACTAAATATACAGTCTGTTGTTTCTTAAGGGTTGGACTCAGGAGCTGTTCATGGGAACCGACTTCATGTTTGCTGCATCAAATCAAGATCTAAACACTATACTTTTTTTTTTTTTAAATAGTTCTTCCAAGTAAAACATTCAAACTGTCATGTATATGAAGAAAAAAAATGAGACAACTGTATTTTTTAGATCTCTATAAAATTATAAAATACGCCTGTGAGTTCTCCAGATATTGTAATGATACGATCTCATATTTTGTAGATAAGTTTAAAAAAATCAATCAAATAAAAAAGCAACTGCAAAGTTTATCAGTGATCAGCAAGGAACCAAGTAGCTGGTTCATACCCACTGTCTTGGCACTATCAATAACGGCTGAGGTGGGGAGGGCCATGGAGATTTGCACATTCTCCATCCATTAAGGGGACAAACAAGAAAAGGGTGCCATTCACCATAGGAATACAGCTCTTGACTTTCGACTTTCAGCAAAGAAGCTGACTTTGAGACTACTAGTGCCTTACTGTTTGTAGAATATTCATTCCTAGACAATGCTATTACCTAAATCCTGGCTGGGCCTAGCAGATATTTTCTTTAATGACAGATTAAAACAATCGAAGTTTAAACAAAAAGCTGAGGAAAAGATTTCTACACTTCCGATCTTCCAAGTTTAAACCTCTGTTTTGTTGGGGCAATTTAAGAAAATGGAGATGACCATGTCAAAAAGAATTTCAGGTTGATTCATAAAGGAGAACTCAGAAAGGCAGAAGGAAACGAACATGCCGTCTCTGAAAATGTCAAGTGACACTGCATTTTACTGATAGAAAATTCTCTTAAGCTTGAACTACTTAACCAAGGAATAGTACTGAGGGCCCAGTAACAGGATTGTGAATTTTTTTTATTTTGTTAAAATGTCGTATATCATCTACATAACATGATGATTATTTTGTCACCAGCTCTAGCCACACCCCAGCTGCTCTGCCTTGTGTGCACAGAAGGCTAGGCCTCTACACACTGCTCCAGGTCCAACCCAAGGAAAGCCCATTCCCTTTAAACGGCCATCTTCTTCAGAGCGCTTCCCACAGAGCTGGCTCTGCTTAGTCTTCCTCTAGCATGGATGGAGCTAACCCCTTCCAACTGACACTGGAGAGTGTGAGTCTTGGAAATCTTCCTTGAGCAGCCAGTGCCCCTTTCATGTTGCCAAACCCCTTGTACTTCCTGGCAATCTACTACAATCACCTGTTAGTTCTCTGTTTTTCCACTCCAGCAAGTACCTTTTTTAAATACGGTGTTCTTGTGTCTGCTTTGCACGGCACAACATTCCTAAGGTCCAGAGCTCAATGCTTGGCATGAAAGAGGTGCTGAATATGTTAATCAGTTTGTTAAATACTTACCTAATGCCCCTTTGAAAGGAGAAAAATCAGATCTCACAAACAGCATCTATACTTGATTCTTAGCTTTAGGTAAAATGAAATATTAGTGCAATACATGTAAGAAAACCTCTAAGATAAATATACTTTGAATAGTATTCATTCAGAGAGAGCAAGAGCAGAATAAGAAGAAGGGCTGGACAATGAACTAGTCTGAGCAGGAATGAAAGTAGAGCAGAGGTGTCTCACAGGAGGAGCTAGCTATTCATGACTATCTAAATTAACACAAACCAAAAGCAAGGGTCACTGAAGACTAAAGTTGCCAATTCCCTTGCAAGTGTTCAATTGCCAAGTGTGGTCAGTTGCTGCCATGTCTGACAGCACAGGTTCAGGACATGCACATGGCAGAACGAGTTCTGGTGGTGGCCACTACTTTACTTTGTTGGTTTTGGAGACTGCACCCTAGAGCTTTCTTTGCACATGCTAGGCCAGCACTCCACCACTGAGCTATATAGCCTCGGTCCATTCTTTATTTCCATGTTTAGGTTTTCAAATATGATCTCACTAACTTGCTCACTCTGTCACCCAGGCAAGGTCACCCTTGTGACCCCCTGCCACACGCTCTCAATCAACTGAAGTCACAGGCCTGTACCACCGCCTGCCTTAGATATCACTGTTCTATAGAAATGAAATCCTGTGACAGAACTTGAAACACAAACCCACTACTATATATCTGAGTTATCATTTCCTCATTTTGCAAAAGGACAGTAGTACTTATGGGCTATGTTATCATGATAAGAGTGAAGGGTTCTGAATGCAGTTCTGTCCCTCCCTTCTTCCTATAACTCAGAGAGTGTGTTCAAAGTGCATCTACTGGGTGTTCCAATACCACACAAGCGCTCTTCTTTACACACTGCTAATGACAAGGCTGTCCCCCCCCACCCCCAGACTGACCCTTGGAGAAGGAAAAGACATTGAGGGATACTTCAGGACCGTGGGGTTCTCGATCTTACAGAAGTCTCCCTTTACTGAATTAGATGTAGATTTAACTGTTACATATTGGGCCTACTCAGTAAATTTTGTTTTCTCCCATTAAAGGATGATAGATGAGGGCAAGTTAGCAAAAATAAAAAGTCAAATAAACAAACACACCAATATCAATATCAAAGGCAACACTGAGGCCTTGTGGGTGGCCTGCAAGAAGGCCACTGTAACTGAAAGCATCATTATTTCCATATTGTACACACACTACAGCGAGGCCAGAGCCAACATGAGTAGCTGACTTGAAAACAAAACAAGTATTTCTTAATGAACTTCCTCAGTCTTGGTGAGTTGACAGTTATCCCTAATATTGCTGAGTCTACTACGAAGTGCTGTAGCTGGTAGTAAAGATAAGTGTGAGGGCCAGAGAGAGGGCACAGCGGCTAAGAGTGCTGCTATTCTCCCAGAGAGCCCGAGCTTGACTCTAAGCACTCACACTGTGGTTTAAAACTGTCTGAACTCCAGCCACGGGGGATCTGACACCCTGTGGGAACCAGGCACACATGGAGTACACAGGCCTCAATGCTAATGCAACGGAAATGCCCAATGCCTAATAAGCCATTTACTTATGCCTCTGAAAAGAGCTGGCACTGAACTTTTAAGTGGATGTAAGTAGCCTGATGAAGGATTCTTACATAGAGAGAACTGAAATGGAATTCAAGAAGTGATGGCCAAGTACAAATACATGTAGCCAAAATCATGATATACTGCCACCATGAATTGCGAACAGTATTCTCAAGAACATGTATTTGGAACAAGGTAGACCACAGGAACATCTGGATTCTATATAAATAGCAGTTTAAGTAGTTTAATGTTTTTTTAGTATTTTAAAACTTTTTATATATACATTTATATTATTTACACATATTTAAAATAACCTACATACAGCAAGAAGAACCATAAAAAGTCAGGAATTATATTAATGTTATATTCATAGTGTTTTGGCTACTTGTATTTGGCAACCTTGAAGAAAACACCTTTCTATCTTGGTGAGTCTAAAATTCTGAATGTAGATCAATATCTATCATATCTTATCTTTATCAACATCTATCTAGACTCAAATACACCTTAACCTCTGAATAACTAAGCTTAATTGTAAAACTAAACTATCTGGTCTTCAACTCTACCAGAGACTTGAGAAGGAATAAAATTAATTACCTGAGTAAACAGGAAGTGTAGGTTAGCAGCTTCCAAAGTAAACAAACAAACAAACAAAAATGACAGAGACAGTTTGCTGCCTGAACAGTCATCTAAAACTCTCTATAACACTGGAGCATCAACTTCAGCCTTCTGGCCTGCTTGCCTTTAACTCTAACACTCAGGAGGCAGACACAGGAAGGTTGTATTGTGGGTTCAAAACCAGCCTGAGCTACACAAAAAGACTTTATTCCTACACAAAACACTAAAGGGAAGCATAAGGTACTAGGCCTTGTTTCAGCTATTGTCTGTATTCTATTGTAAATAACTCTATAAAGAAACTATGAATTTAGCTGTTTTGAGGACTTCCTACATGTACAATGTGTCTAAGTGGACTGTAAATGGTCCTAGACTCCAGTCACGGGATGCAGAATCTATTGGTAATTGAGAAATTGAAGACTTGGTATTTTTAAAAAATCTTTAAATATAGGGTCTAGCTTTGTAACAGAGGATGGTCTCAAATTCACTATATAGTTTGTGCTGGCTTAGAATCCTGTCCCCACCACCCCAGGCTACAGTTATAGATTCACACCACCTGCTCAGCTGAGAAATTAAGTGACAATCAGTAGCAATACGGTCCCATGATTGGCTGAGATGGCTGCAGATAACAGGAGGGATGCTAAAACAAAACCCATACTGATCTTCAACCACAAATGCTAACACACACACAGAGTCATAGAATAAGCATTTCAACAGGAAAGGTTCGCTTCACTTTGTTCTGATTCATCAGAGGGAGCCTCCCCGAAAGGCATCTGCTCTTTGCATGTGACTCGTGGACACTCTGCCACACTGAAAACTTTACAGAGTAAAAGATTTAAAAAGGAATTGTGTTTACAATTCACAAACAAGCATCCTAAAATAAAATTTTATATCCTTACGGCCCTTTTTCTAGATAGGGAAAATGTCATATGTGAACTGTTCATATTTGATTTGATTTCTTTGGGTTTATCAAGTTGAACTGAGATTGGCTTTTTTTTTTTTTTTAAGATTAGCTTATCCCATTTTTTTTCTTCCTGGATGAATGAACAGCTGTTCCAAACCAACCCTATGTTCATATGAACAAGTATTTCACGCACTGAACTTGCAGCCAGTTTTTGTTGGCCTGATAACAAAACAGGTGTTTTCCTTGGTGACTTGGCTAGCTTTATTAGGTAGGGCTACTCTTGATACCAGGCTACATGTGTCCCAATAAAACAAAACCTTTCTGGCTACCCCAGCTATGAGCTGCTTCAGTTGGTCACCTTCTGGAAACTAAACAGGTGTAGTTCTGAATATTGATTTTTATTTTATGAACATCTTTTATTAGTATTGAAAGTAAAAGATGCCAGACTCTCCCATGATAGGACAATGATGACTCTGAGATACGCAGAAACTTGAGCCAATAAAAGGAAGCCAGCAAGTGTTTAGGAGCTAAGACAGAAAATGTCAGGCAATGTCACCATTTTGCTCTCATGCATATATCTCAGTGTAATTTGGCTTACTTTTCTGAATTTTCCTCCCAACTCTGAAATATATTAGTGCCTTTTACTTTTTTCCAAAGGCAGGCCCTGGACCTAAGATGGTCATTTTTCTTACCTTACTCCTCTCTACAACATCCTCAGACTCGTCTTTTGCAACCCAGGCTTTTCCCCTTCTTCCTCACAACTATGTACTCTTGCAGTCTCTCTTACAATCCCTGGCACTCTTCCCTTGCAATTAAGGAACAAATCAACTCAGTTTGTGTTGCCGAACTCTTTTATCCCCCTTCCCTAACTGGTTCCAAATATTCCTCTTTCCAGATGTCTGCAAGAACAGACTGCATCCCTTCTTTCACTCCTCACCACTAACTTGCTGGTAAGTCCTCTGCATCGTGGCTCCTGCCCCAAAGTGCTGATGAAATTCTGACCTCATAACAGGCAACTCCTTAAATGTTATTTTCTGTTCTAGTTCTACTTGACCTATATAATGTACCTGATACGCCTGACTATCCAGTCTCAATTATTCATTTGACAAGCTCATGCTCAGGTTCTAGAGCTAGGACACCTGCCGTAACAGAACTCACAGCCCATAGCTAAACGTCCTAGGAAGGAGGAGGGGGCAAGGCAGATTAGGCAGAGACTGTGTACAGCTGGGTTCTTCCTGCAGCACTCTTTCCTTTGTTCAGGCACTCACTGACTTGTAAACTGTCTCAAGTGCTCTTTCTCTAAGTCTTGCCATCTGCCTCAGCGGTGCCTTTGATGCCTCTTCTCGCGATCTAGTTTTCTTCTCTTTTCTCCTTTCTCTTTCCCCCAATAGCAAGAGTGGTTTCTAGTCACTCACATGAAAATTTCCCGGGTCAACATGAAGTCCTCTGATTTATTCTTTATATCCAGTCAAGCTCCAATAGAGAAGATAAATAGCTAAGAAGCTCAGAGGTCTTGCCTGGAATATGCATGCCCTGAGTTCAATCCCCGACACTTCATACTAAAAGGAACAAACTAGAACAAGACAAAAGCAAGGAGGTATTAACATATTCATTTATGAACATACTTCTAATATGACTTGTGTGACTGTGTGGCCACACTTTACCATGCCTGAGCAACCCACCCTCCCTGTTCTTTCATACAGTTCACCAGCTGTAATTTCTTCTAAAGCCTGACTAGTTTGCAACCCACAGCAAATGTGCCTACTGATCACTGTACAGAAGAGGTGTGTGAGTTCTTGTTTGGACTGTGGCCTTTTCTCCTCTAGCCAAATTCAAAAGGCATTGTCTACACAAGATCTTCTTTTAAGAAAGGCACTTAAAAATACTGAAAGTGACTATTATTGGCCTACTATTACTTAACTTGACATCACCATTGGTAATGGGAGAATAAAAGACTAGCAGACTCCACTTAAGACTTTTGATAATAGTCAAGAATTTCCTGAATAATGTTTAGAACTCATGGGAACAATGCACTACAAGAAATTGGGTTGGTATAAAGACAAAAAGTAAAGTAGCTGAGTGGGTTATTGACATCCAAACCAAAGAACAGAAATACAAATCATTTACATCTAGGAAAAGCCAAACTCCACTCAGCTCCACCCAATGCCAGTCTTGACTTCTAGTCTCTAAGGTGCTTTTTTCACCTTATATTTGAGGCTACTTAATCTTTTTAATCCAAGACAGAGTATGCCAGACAGAACTCACAGTTTCCAAACCATTCTATTGTAAAGGCAGTCAATCAAACACAAATCTAGGTCATGACAATGATGAGCAGTCCTGTAGATGTAATTAAGGACCCAAATCTGTGAGCATTATGATGAACCCATGTTCTGATGGGTCTGGCACACAGAGTGAGCCTGCTGGTAAAAGTAGCATATTTCCAATGATTGCTAGCACAAGAGAGTCAAAGAACATGCCGAGGCTGGCCTTAAAGATATCGTATATCCATGCTGTCAACTCTCTGTTGGGCAGTGCTTAGGAATTGACATTGGTCCTAGCCAAGAACCCAGTAGGAATAGTCAAGAAACCACAAGACACTGAAACTATATCCATCCTCAGAGATTGGCTAAGAGGAACGTAAAGCCCAGCTGAGAACACAGCCCTGACCATATTGATCTTACATTCAGGAAAAGCTGAGAAGAAGAACATACTGGCTACTAGTATGTCATCTCAACAGAAACTAGAGTCATCAGAGGAAAAGCAGCCTCAACTGAGAAAACATTTCTATATGAGATGGCTCAGAGGTTAGGAGCACTGATTGCTCTTCCAAAGGTCCTGAATCTAATTCCCAGCAACCACATGGTGGCTCACAACCATCTATAATGAGATCTGGTACCCTCTTCTTGCATGTGGGCAGAATGCTGTATACATAATAAATAAATAATCTTTAAAAAAAAAAAAAAAAAAAAGATTGGGCTGTAGCCAAGCCTGTGGGTCATTTTCTTAATTAGTGCTTGATATGGGAGGGCCCAGCTCATTATGGGTAGTACCACCCTAGACTGGTGGTCCTGGGGTCTATAAGAGAGCAGATTGAGCAAAACATGAGGAGCAAACCAGTAAGCAGCATTGCTCTATGGCCTCTGCATCAGTTCCTGCCTCCAGGTTCCTGCCCTGCTTGAATTCTTGCTCTGAGTTCCCTCAGAGATGCCCAATAAACCCTTTCCTTTTCAACTTGCTTTTGGCCATATTGTTTCATCACAGCAATAGTCACCCTAATTAGGACAAGAACTAATTGGTACCATGTCAAATTTCTATCAATACAAATTGAAAGAATACATTTGTGTCAGTCAAAGCCACTAAATTTGAGGTCATTTGTTATATATAGTGAGGCCAAACAAACACTCAGAGTATGAAATTAGGCAGCCCTGCCAGGCTCAATGAAAAGAAAATAGGTCACAAGAGTGACCAAATCAGCAAACTTCCCCAGAGAAGATAAACAGACAGAAGACTTGCTTTGTTTGAAAAAAAAAATAAAAAGAGAAAGCACAACTATATACTATGTGTTTGTCTTTTTAGCAGGATCCTATGTAGCTAAGGTTAAACTCACACAGGCTATGCAAATGCAGTTGGTTCTGAACTTGCCTCTCTATTGCCCAAGCACTGACAAGTACTACCAAGCCCAGTGAGAGGCTTATTTCCAAAGTACCTCTTAAAAACAAGAACAAACAATAAACAATTTTTAAACAATTTTTTTTCATTTTTCCAAGGAGATACACTCTCTTCTGTAAAATAAGGAAAAACAAGATGTTTTCCGTGATGTTTTCATATTCATACGTCTTTATGCTTTATTTTTATTTTGTGCCCCTCTTTGCCCTTCCCACCTCTCTTCTCTTGGTGGTCCCCTTCCAGTCCTCAAGGCGGCCTCTTCTTTTATAACACACACATTAATTGCATGTGATTCCCACTCTTGTTCCCATCATCTTTCTTTTCTTATGATATCTTTCTGTTCATTTCATGCTAATCAAAACATTAATGAAAATAGTAAAAAGAAAAAAATCCTAAAAAGTAAATAAAATTACTGAAAATAAATTTTATCATTATAACAAAAAGCATGTGAGTTTTTAAAAAGTCAAAAGAAGGTATTTGATTAAAAAAATCCCTATGTTATTTCATACAACCTTGAGGTTGGGAAAAGTAGCACATGCATCATACTCCCCCAACCCTGAAAGCTAAGGGAGTCTCCATAGCAACCCCCATCACTCTGACTCCATACTTTGAATTCCTCTTGTCTTTCTCTCTCTCTCCTCTCCCCTCTCTCTTATTTGGCTAGTGATCAACACAAGAAGAAGAAGAAGAAGAAGAAGAAGAAGAAGAAGAAGAAGAAGAGGAGGAGGAGGAGGAGGAGGAGGAGGAGGAGGAGGAGGAGGAGGAGGAGGAGGAGGAGGAGGAGGAGGAGGAGGAGGAGGAGGAGGAGTTCGTGACACTAGTTAGGTGATGATTACAAGAAGCAAGCAGAAAAACAGCCTCCAGTTCAGCACATGGGTTGCAGGAGCTCCTGTTAACTAGCTGTGGGACTTTGAGCCTCTTTACATTTCTACTGTTAACATACATAAGGAGGAGAATCCCAAACCATTTGTTATACAATGAAACGATCTCCATCTCCTAGCACTGTAGGCTGTGCCTTGGCCCCCAGCAGAAATATATGTGGTAAATAAAGTCCTGAAGAGCAAACCTTAATTCAACAGGGATGCTGTCCTCAGAGGGTGACAGGACAGAAAGCTCTCTGTCTCTGCCTCATTATCATATAGAAGATGTGGCGAGAAGGCAGCCATCTGCAAGTCAGGGCAAGAGCCCTCACCAGAGACAGAATCTGCTGCTGCCACCTTGATCTACTTTCAGCCTTTAGAACCTCAGGAAAACAAATTTTTGTGGTTTAAGCGACTCAATGTGTGGTACTTTGTTATGACACCACAAGCAGACTTACTAATAAATGCCTGCTGAATGTTGGCAAGATCAAAAGAGACAGTGCCTACTCAGCTCTAAGACCCTGCCTGGCACAGAATGCACCCTGAAATGGCACCAATTCTTATGCTGAGGTTGAAGAGGGCAAGAGTTATAAAAAGATGACCAACTGGGAAGTTCTTTCAACAGTCTAGAAAAGATCTTTCATTGGTAGATCCCGGGTTCATTCATCAGAATGACTATCCTGTCCACTGACCTTATGGCACCACAGCTTCCTTCAGCTTCTGGCCTGTTGCATGTGTTCCTGGACCCAGCCTTATCTCTCCCTCTCCACATTTCCTTAGCACCCTGCGTGCAGCAGGTTCTAAATCGGGCTCCTGGGCCAGAGCCCTCACCAGCTCCACATAGGTCCTCCCTCATACAGTGCTTCTTTCTTGAACACGGACACCAGAGTCTTCAGATCAGTCATTACCACTCCTCATCCTTGTGCCCACAAGATCTACTTGATTGCATCCCAAGCCACACTTGAGGTGGGGAAAAACATGGAAAGGCCAGTGTACTAGTGAGATCTGTGGGAGGAGAGTGGCTGAAGCCGCGCTTGCTGGGAGGTCCTATCTTACTGCTGAGGATTTGCGTTGGCACTTGCAAAATTATACATAATCGATATGGAAAAGATTTGGTATGGCTATGTGAACATGTAGGAATGTACTCAGAAGGAAAGAGACTTAGGAACCCTAAAGGCGGCTCCACAGGTCACCGTTTGAAGCAAGGTTTCAGCCATAGAGGACATGCGCGTGCCATTGGTCACTGGAGGACACATGGGCAAGAAACACACCAAGCCTGTTGTATGCGGCACCACTAAGTGCCCTAGTAAGTACCCTGGGGCCCAGGCTGTGTGGAAGCCAGAATACCAGAGAGTAAGGGGTCAGGAAGAGGATGGACAGTAAAGAACAGGAGGTAGGCTGAAGCACGCCAAGAAGGTTCTGAGCACCGCTGGTGTTAGTCACTACCGTAAATGGACAAAGTAATTCATAAGGTCATGTCCAATAACAGATAAAGACACCCAAACAACCTGGGGTGTCTGGAAAGGAAACAATTTTTCCCTGATAACATCTTCGTTAAGACTGCGTATGTGTCTGGTTTTATACACGGGTTGTCTCAGTTTTTCTCCACAATTAATTCCTGGAAAATGCATCATGCAAGTCTGCCTTTTCTCACAGGAATAATAAAAACATGGACTTCTGCTCTCCTGCCTATGACTCAGCACGGAATAAACCGTGATAAGGCCACAACTATACCATAAAAGCAAAGATATAACAGTAACTCACATATCCTGAGACACAGAGAAACCGCAGGATCCAAGTCATTTAGGGTAGCATGTTAGAATGAAAGGGACCTCAGAGTTTGTTTAGTCCTCTCACTCAAATGGTGGCTTTCACACTGAAGCTAGAGAAATTAGTTTAATTCAGATAAAATCTATCAATAAAACTTATTGCTTACCTGGAAAGCTGTCATAGCCTACTTTAAAGGAATTACCCCAAGTTGGCTAAAATCGGTGTACTTTAACCATAAAGCACCAAAAGTAACCATAAAGAAATGCACAGTCTTCTACCACAAAATGGTAAAATGCAAATGCGCCCAGGCATTGTTTTATAGCATCCAAGATTTATATATTAGTTGTAACAACAGCACACATACACTTCTCTTTGATTGTAACCTGTAACCTGTGGTGACAGCCTCCACCTAAAAAAAAAAAAAGAACTTATGCAGAACCCTCACATGCTCCTAGCACACAATCCAAGTGTTTCGCCATGAGCAATGACTAAGCAAAGGAGTGAACTGATACAATGTTATATAACTGCTAAACAAAGATCACTATATAAGAAGACTGGCTGCACTGCACAGCTGTGATCTACTCTCCAGTGGTGTACGTTTGGTGACACAGATGCGCTTGAGGCACCCATGCTCCTATAATTAACACCTCACCCATACAAACAAACAAATAATCAAAATTTGAAGATATGAGCCTGCATCTCACAATTTTCTGCAAACTGCTTCAATTTCTGAATGTATCTGTCAGAACTGTACAGCCTCATGCTGTACAGTAGTATCAAGTAGTTTTAGAGTCTTTACTAGTCAAGAAAATTACTTCAAATGTTTGGACGTTTTATTGACTTGTTTCCAAAGTTATTCTACATCATACAGCTGTGAGATATAAATTAGCAATGTACTTATTTCCCTGGCTAAAATATACCTGACAAACTTGTTATTTTATTACCTTTATCACTTGCATTAAGAAGTTAATAAGAAATTAATAAGAATCAGAATGTTACGTGTTAAAATTCACAAATACTTTTTGAAGTGCTGGTGGTCCCCTTATGTGAAGACATTGAGCAAAGCAACTGTGATTCTATTTTCCCACACCTCACCATGTGCACAACTCACATACAACACTAGAGTGGGGACTGTGAAAAATGATGACACCAGAATGGATGTGTTCCCACTTATGTCAAACAGAAGCTAAGGAGACGTGATCAATAGTACATAGACACAGCAGCACTCTGTTTATTGTTTCTACTCTGTCTAAAAACCTACACACTGCTGTAGCATAAATGAGAACCTAACTGGAAAGTAAAAAAACAAATCAGGAATATTTTGGGCAGATATTGCTTAGAGGACAAAATCTTGGTTATTGGAAAATAAAGGCATGTACAAATAAGGCGCAAGTTAACCAGATGATTTAGAGACTAAAGTTTAAGACTCAAGAAGGGATAAAATTTGACATGAGTATGTAGAAAAGATATTCATTTAATTTATGTGCTTCAAGACTTGGGCATTCTGGCTTTCCACTACGCATTCATTTAAAGATGATCGGCAAAGGCTATTCCTATCAAAGCACTGCCCGTAAGTTATCCTGAGGCTCACAGGAAACAGAAGGGTAATAACTGTTCTCCAGTGCCTTCTCCATGGGACTTGGTCCTTCAGAGGATGCTGATGAACTGAGCAAACGCACTTTACACCTCATATCACCTGACGTAAATCCGTCCCAAAGCCTAATAAATTTGCATTAGTATGTGTATGTACAAATTGATAAAACTGGCTATCAGCAATGTTCTTTAAGGCCAATGGCATGAAGGATTAAATCATAATTTATCTTCAAACTTTAAAAAGAAAACCTCCTTAAGACAAACTGCTGTTTTCCTTGTATTTATCCGCATGCTTTCAACCTTAGGTCACTCTTCCAGTCATTATTTAACCTGAATGATCTAATCAGACCTAACGAAAAGTGATTAATGCTGGTGCAATGTAATCTCTGCCTTTCCTTAGCCTAAACCACACTACACAAAGAGTTTCTGAAGAAAACTACATATACACATGGGCCATGAAATCAATGAATCAAGTATTTCTTACTAAACATCAACAATGCAAACTAGAAATAAACAGAAGTAACAGCAAACCACAGTTCATCAGCCCCAGCAATGATGAGGCCAGATGACCAGCATGGGCCTAAGGGTTCTACCAGGGCTGAACGCTGCCCTAGCAAGCCCTGAATGGCCCCAGAGACAGGCAGCAATATGTCTGGTGAGACAGGGGTTGAGCTGGGCAGGGGCCATGTGCTCCCTCTCAGACACAGAGTGGGGGTTTACTGGCAATGGGTTACAGCTAAGCCGCCTGACCCAAACTGGTCTCAGGTCTGAGTATGCGTCAAACACTTTTGACAACTTAAATCAACAGTGTGGGAGCAGTCATCTGCAGCTTAGCTGGGTTCCTGCCACAATCTATTGTTTGGAATTAACTGAAACTGATTACATCTCTCAGGACCCTGGACAACAGCCAAACCACGAGTGTCCTGAAGATAATTCACCTCTAGCAAATTATGCTCAAAATTCATGCTGGAACTCAGCATGAACCTCTAGAACACTCTTTTGTTTTTATTTCTATACTAACAGGAAGGCCAGATAGTGACAGGCACAATCTAACGGTTAGCACTCCCAGAATGCTGCCAGAGAGAAGGCAATGCTCCCTGGGTCGCCACCATCCCATAGCTTAGTAGCTTTACTTAAACTTACTGAGACCATTAAAACAAAACAAAACAAAACAAAACAAAACAAAACAAAACAAAAAACATGTACCTGCTCAGGGAACACAGGTGCAGAAAAACGTAGCTTGTTATATGAGTCCTTTTTCTGTTGCTACAACAAAATACTAGAAGTTGACATATTAGGTTGAGGTTTATTTGGCTCACGGCTTTGGTGGCTGGAAAGAGCAAATGAAATGACACTGGCCTCCCAGCATGGGACCCCTGGCTACATCACACCATGACAGGGAAGGGGGAAAGGAAGCACTTGACACTCATGGGCAAATGCTCCCTTTTCATAGTATCACTCTTGGGGATATTAGCCTGGCCTGATAAAACTACTCAATATCCTCTGCAGGTGATGACTTACGGCGTCCTGGAAGGGGCCACCTCTAAGGGCTCAGCTCCAGCAACACCCTCACACTAGAACCAAGCTTCCCACTCGGGAACTTCTGGAGGGCATCCCAAGCCATATCCATGTTACAGGCTCTCATATGCTGGCCTCCATATTCCTAGCTTGGTATTCTGTTATTTTTTCTTTTACTTAGAACCCAAACACCTATTGTAACTAAGAAGGATGAGTTTCCATGCATTTTCACCAACAGTTTAATGAGAATGAGTTCATTCAAAAAGTTACCATCAGTGCCCACAACAGTGGGGAGGCTCAGTGAAGAAGGGACAACTGAAATGTGTGAAAGCTGACACATGCAGGGCCAACTTAGGATTCTGGGTGTAATTCTAGGGTGGGAAGGGAAAAGGAGGGACAGAGGAGGAGAAGGGGAAGCAGAGAGAAAAGGTAGAAACCAGAGAGTGTGAGATGGATGAATGAACATGAACTCACCAGTGTACATGAAGGGCACGGGTCTAGAAGTGATGAAATCCCTGATCCTGAAAAAGCAATCTCATTTTACCCGTAAAAACTCTGATAGCATCACTCTGTCAAACATCAGTGTGCATTAATTAATATGTAGCGACTGCTATATCATATTTTGGGCAAGTTATGCCCAGTGAATGATACTTCCAACCAAATATGACATTTTATAAAAAAAGAAAGAAAGAAAGAAAGAAAATGATAAAAGAGATACTTTCAATGTTTTTCTTCAACTATGTGTATGTATGTATGTGTCTAAGTGTGTATACATGCATGTATTAATCTATGTATGTATGTGACTACGTATCTGTGACTCTGTGCTTGTATCAATGAATCTATATTTATATGTATTTATGTGTCTATTAGCATGGTTTAGAATGAATGGCCATGAGCGTTGGCTGCAAGCACACTGAAGCTGATTTGATTTTTGTTCTGATTCTTTTTAGAATTTGTCCATGGCTGTGGGCTGCACCATGGGTGTCTTTGTTATCATTACTATTATTAGGAGGTGAAGCTCCCTTTAATGAGTACTTACCATGGGAAGCCTGCCTTAACATATATTATTTTATTTAATTCTCATAAGAACTGTAAAGGTTTGGAAGAAGGTTTTTAAAGAATGTTGTCTTCATGTTACAGACAAGAAAACAAGGTGACAGAGGTTGAGAAACTTGCTCAACACTTCAGCTAGGATTTAAGCCTGGCTCAGGACCTAGTCCTGCACTGACAGCCACTGAAATCAAATCTGGATTCTTATTGTCACCTAATTTAGGTTTTTCTCATTTTATTCTATTTATTTATGGTGTGTGTGTGTGTGTGTGTGTGCGCGCGCGCGCGCGCGCGCGCGCGCGCGCACACGCACGTGCTTGCGCGGTGAGAAAGAGGAAGGGGTAGGGTCATGTCTGGAAGTCGAACAACAACTTGCAGGACTTGGTTCTTTCTTCCCACCATTTAGGTTCCAGGCACAGAAGTCAGGTCGTCAGTCTTGGTGGCCAGTGCTTTAGCCAACGGGTCTCTTTCTCTTCCACTATCTAGTTTTGATTATTCCTGCACAGAAGATGCTTGGTCGTCAATTTTGACATTCCAGGACCTCAGCAGCTTTCTACTTAAGTAAATCCATCCACACAATATTTATTTGCTTTAGTAATTTTCATTTAGTTGTTCACTTAAAAATTTTATTATATTAGTTATGAATCTTTGTGTCCAAAATAGTTGTCTTCAAAATAGCCAACTAACTTCTGACCAGAAGGTGCCAAAGAAAATCACCTAAGGTTGACTTCAGGCTTCCGCAGGCATGCATGCACACCTGGCACGCACACACTCACACACATGCACACATACATACAGAGAGGAATAAAGAAAATCAGATTTCCCTAGTCAGATGGAGGGAAGGAGGGAGAGAGAGAAGGGCGGAAGGAAGGAAGGAAGGAAGGAAGGAAGGAAGGAAGGGAAGGAGGGAGGGAGAAACCAGGATGTAAAGAGCCAGAGCCAGGGAGAGAATATGAAAATAAATGAATGTATGAAATATTTTATCAAGCCTTCTGATAAACACAAATGGGGACATTCTCAGCCATCTTCTAATTTTACATGATCATCTTAGACTGGCAAAACCACGCATTCCTTAGTGTTCATTCTTTATTTTTCTATTCTAGAGGAGAGGCTCTTCCTAATGCTGCAACCCTTTAATACAAATCCCAATGTTGTTCCAACCAAAAAATTATTGTTGTTGCTACTTCATAAGTGTAATTTTGCTACTGAGAAGTGTCTCAGTTCCTAAAAATCACATATTTCTGATGGTTACAACTCAGACATTGAGAACTGCTATTCTAGAAAAGGGAGAAAGAATAAAGAGAAATGTTTCTAGCACTGTAACCTTTTAGACTAATAAAAAGGATCATTGTCTGGTTTAGTGATGAGGGCTGAAATCTCACAGGTTTTGAGGTAGGAGGTTCAAGAGTTTGAGTCCACCCCAGGCTACAAACCACAAGACACAAACAAACCAATATACATTTAAGAAATTGGTGTTAGGTAATCCTCTCTGGACTAACTGGTGGTCTGGGAAAGACAGTGTTGACCATATTAACACAGTGCTCTAAAAAAGCAACAAGCTTAAAAATTAAATTATGAACAACTTTTAGGACAAAATAAGAAAATTAAAGCATCCCTACGAATGACTTAGCATCTCCTGGTGGTCTGTTGACTGTGGTGAACACTGAGAGAAGAACCTGAATCAGGCGGTCACATGCGGCCTTCCACTGCAGAGAGGATGCCTTCTGTACACATCCAATTAGTAGGAAATATTTTCAACCACTATAATGTCCAGAAGACAAGATAGCATATTTAATCATCTACACCAGCGGAGCCCATGGGCCTCTATGACACTCAAGGGCTGCCTACAGCTTTTAGAAAATGTGATTTGCATTTAATGGACCTAAGTCCCTAGTATTTATGCTAGATGGCCTGCAGTCTATTTTCTAATGTGGAACAAAAATCCTGTAGAAACTCTAATTTCACACCCAGCACCTGACACAACAGTAGGAAGATGATGACACAAATCTAAATTCCAAAATATAAAGGAAGTTTGTAGTACTATAACAAATGGGCTCATGTAGAAATAAATTGTCATAAAACTAAGGCAGAGATGCCCTAAAAGAAAAATGGTAATTTAATATCTAGGACAACAGGAGGAGGAGGAGGAGGAGGAGGAGGAGGAGGAGGAGGAGGAGGAGGAGGAGGAGGAGGAGGAAGAGGAGGAGGAGGAAGAAGAGGAGGAGGAAAGAAAAATTATGTAACAAATGTAGAAGATGTTGGAAGTATCACACAAGGTAGAGCATGGAAACCTATCACTTCCCTGAAATGACTGCAAATGAAGGACCAGAGTGACTCCCTACCTCCCAAAGAAAAGCAGGCAACAATAAATGCAAAGTAACCACTAGGAACACAACTGTTCAATTCAAGCCAAGAGGGTTTATTCTGCTAAACCAAAAGCATCCAACACCATGCAGCTACTCACAAAGAAGGAGGCTGCCAAACATCGAGCTTCTACCACTAGGCAGAAGATTCTCCCAGCCTTCATGAAGCAAGCCCCCCCTTCCCCTCCCTTCTCTCCCTCTTTCCCTCCCGCCCTGTTTATGTTTCTGAGACAGTCTTACTCTGTGCTGCAAGCTAGCCTTTGTCTCATTGTGATCCTACTGACTTAGCCTCCAAGTGCTGGAATCAGAAGCCTGTGCCATTACACCTGGATTTTTTTTTAAGAAAAAAAAAAAAGTAATCACCAATAATACAAATATTGTTGATATCATGTGCAAAACCAGGCATGATACCCAAAAATAATGATTATAAATTTAATTCTTTTTAGGGGCAGATAATAAAAACAAAGTGAGAATGCCAAAAACTGTATATTCTGACTAAGAGACTCTTGGTGGCTGTTGCATAATTGTTTCATTTCATCCAAGGATAGATATATAAATGTCTGGAACAAATGCTGTAGTTTGCAACTTCCTTTGTGTTTGACCATGTTCTATTTAAATAATTCCTACAAAGACTGGCATATTAATACAACTTGCCACACTGTCATCTGCATGCTTTCCCTCTCTTAGTGCTTGGAATACAGACTTGAGGGTTAGCTTTGAATTAGTTACTGTGAGCCTTGAGATAGAAAGTCCTGTTAATGATAGCTGAACATCAAAGCTACCCTGGGCCATGGGACTTAAGGTCTATCCTGTAACCCCAGGGCTCTACACATTCCCTCTGCCAAGCTCTGATCTTCACTGACACTCAAAGATCAGCCTCTACCTTCTTTATTCTATCACTTTCAATTCTCTCACTTGAAAATAAGCCAGACTGTAACTTTAGCATACATAAAAATGGGCACACGCATGCCAGTTTGATCTAGTTAAAGCCTTTCCCTAGACTGCTGGGAATAAATGCATCACAAACAAGGTCAAACAAATTATACTCTTAGCCAAAAAAAGTTTTTAATATAAGATTGGTAACTTTGTATTACCTTATGACAGAAAACAAACCAAAACAAAACAACAAAACCCAGCCATTCATGCCCTTCCTCTTTACTGATTAACATATTTCACTGTGGTGAGTCTCGCATCCTGGCACAGGCACTTGTATTTTAACCACAATGTCCATGCATCAGCTCTTGGCACACAGTTTTATTCACATTGTGGAGTTTCATTAATAACTAGCACAAACGTAAGCATTTACTTCCCTTTTTTTCTTTTGTTTTGTTTTTGTTTTTTGTGACAGGGTTTCTCTGTGTAGTCTTGGCTTTCCTGGATTCTTTTGGAGACTAGGCTGGATTCAAACCCATGGAGATCGCCTCTGCCTCCTAGAATCCTGGGATTACTAGCATGTAATCCCATTTACTTTCTTTGTAAGTCAAAATCAAACTATGTAGTCAGGCTGACCTCAAACTGATAAACCGCTTGCCTCAACCTCCCAGAACTGCTATCACACCCTACTTGGCTTTTTTGAAATTAATCTTAATCTCTAAGAAGCTTGAGTATTGCATTCTATGAAGAGGAATCTATCAGATTTCACAAAAAGATCAGTAGGAGAAGTCTTTAACTACAGCAGGGTGAGGATACTACTCCAAGCCTCCTCCTTAAGGGGTTCCAAACTGAGCAGCAGTCATTCATCAAACATCTGCCATTCCCTCCCACCCCCTAACTGTACTGCCCTCCCTGCTGTGTGCAGTGGACATGCACACAGGGATGTGCACAGGTCTCTCTGACCTGGGACAGGCATCAACCTTGAACAGATGCCCTTTTTGGAAAAGAAATGCAGCAATACCAATTTTTTTGTCCAACTAGCTTGTCCACAGGTGGCCACTCTGGCTGACATTAGGCCCTTCCCACCTGTCTTTCCATAAACTGTAATGTCCCCTGGCTTCTGCAAGGTTAATTTTTTCTGTCTCTGTGATGGTTAATCTTGATTTTCAACTTGACCACATCTGGAACCAACTAAAACCCAAGCAGCAGGGCATGCTTGTGAAGGATTATTCTTGGTTGGATCATTTGAGGTAGGAAGACCCACCCTGATTGCGGGCCATGCCTTCTGGTGGCAGCCCACATAAAAGGACATGGAAGGAAGAAGCTTTTGCTTTTTGCCTGCTTACCCTCACCCTCTCTGACTAGTTCATCTATCCTGCTGCTAAGGCACTCTTTCTCTGTTTATTAGAGCTTGTATTTTTGAAATTCTAGCATACTTTGAAGATGAACAGAGACATTGAGCCACATGGACTCTGGGCATTTCCATCAGGAGACAGCCATTGCTGAGACTAGCCAAATGGCAGCCTGTAAGCCACTCTAATAAATCCCATATATAAACTCAGTGCGGTAGCACATGCCTGTAATCCCAGTGAGGCAGAGGCAGGTGGATCTCTGTAAATTTGAGAACAGCCTGGTCTACAAAGCTAGTCCAGGGCAGCCAAGACTACACAGAGAAACCCTGTCTTGAATCCCCTTCAACCCCATATATTCATTCTTTAAGTTCTATTCCTCTAGGAAACCTAATACAGTCTCCTCCTCTACTAGCCAGACCCTGTCACTTCAGGGTATCCCAGATCCATTCTCCTTCTGTTATTTAAATATTGGTGCTTCCTTGACTTCCATTCTTGTGTGCATACAAGCATTTATTCTCTCCTTCCCGCCTCTAACACACACACACACACACACACACACACACACACACACACAAATCTGCAATTAAAATGCTTACCTCAAGATCTGCATGTTTCATCTACCCCTTGACCCATAGTTCCTGCATCCTGTGGCATTACCATGCCCTCATCCCAGGTCAGGATGGAGCCAATCCCTTTTGGCCCCCAGCTGTATCGGCTTCTGTCCACTTACCCTGGGACATGTCACCCTGGGTATTGCTTTCTAGAAGCAGGGAACCCTTTAAGCCTGAGCTTTCTACCATTAAATGAATTTAGATCATTGTAAGACAAAAGACAGGGAATGTGGCCCTAAACACTTGCAGTTCTCAGGACCAGCCTGAACATTTTCTTCTTCAACTTCCTTTGAAAAGAAATTAGTACACTAAACTTATTGTCACCTATACTCTCTGTACATGAGCAAAATGAAGCCACCAGATTCCTGACCAAAATGTCACATGAATAGTATCCAGGCCAGCTCCAAATAGAGTCTTTGTTCCCCTAAGAAAATTCATGAGCCAGGCCCACTGTCCATATTTCTCTCAGCATTCTTGTCTTCCAAGCTCCTAACTAAAAGGCCCTTTTAAAACACTTCTTGCAACATGAAGGGTTGGAAGCTAACAGTACACACTCTTCTACATTTGACCCACAAAACAGTTCTAGTGGTCTAAGAACCCAGTCAAGTTAATCATGGCAGTGGGTCCAGTTCTTGGTACCAATTTCTATATTAGCTTCTTTTCTGTTGCTATGATAAAATACGTTGACAAAATCAATTTAGGGGAGAAAGGGTTTATTCTGGCTCACAGGGCACAGTACATTCCATGTTGGTCATGTTACACATGAAATCAGAAGACAGCATGAATGCATACTGCCCCTTTGCTCCTTTCTCTACTTAGAATCTAGGTCACAGCCAGGAATGGCACTACCCACAGTGAGTGGATCTTCCCATCTCAATTAAAGCAATCAAGATACCCAGAGGCCTATTTGCCAGGAGACTCTGCACTGTGTCAAGTGACAACACTGCGTATCATATATTCCAACTCACTGTTTGTACCTGTATCTATGAATTTTGTCATTATTATAGCTAATATAACTATATACCTATAACATATAAGCATATAGATATAGGTGCACATGTGGAAATGGAAGGATGATTTTCAAGAGTTGGTTCTCTGCTTCCAATGAGTACTGGTGTCATCAGGCTTGTGTGGCACCTACTTGCTAGGCTGACCATGTCTTGAGATCAGCTACCGAGGAGCTGTGTTTGGCATCCTTATGTTTTTACTACCTCCAGTCTAAGTGGACTCTGCCCATTTTGTTTCCTCATTATCTACCGAACATACACTGTGGTCTCCATTGCCAGACAGCAGAGCACACTGTAGACTGCAAGGAATACTACACTAGTCAGAGCCGAGGCTGAGCAATCACACAGCCTGGGTGTGCATAACAGCTCTGTTGCTAACTGCATGACCTTGGACAAATTACTCACTAGCTTTCTCCTTCATGATGAAAACTGTTAATGCGTGCAAGGTTCTTGGCATACAAGTAAGTACTCAAAAACTGTTCAGATACTGGTTTTAATATTATAAAATTATCATTGGTATTGCTGTTGATACATTTACTTCATTTAATTAACGTTGGAACCAGAATAAAAATCACAAGCTGAAAATAACAGTCTCACCCTATTACTCATTAGTTCATTATTGCAGATTTCAAGAAAACTTTTTAATAACTTCCCCAAATACTCACTTGGTACAATGTAGACTAAAAGCATTTGTATTGTCCATGTGGTTAACCTCTGGTGTAATCATGAGACAATATACAAATGGACTATGAAAATGCTGACAGAGAAAAGATGTTCATTACAAATATCCTACTTCACAGATCTGGACTCAGAGCACTGAGGTAGGAAAAATGTACTAAGGTTCAGAGGATAATAGTTTTTTGTTTTCTGAGAGGATAATGCAATCTTAAAGGCTATAAAGTGGCAGGAAAGGTGTAACAATTCTTTTAACTAGGCTGGAAGAAACTGGGAAGCCGAATCAATAGACATACTCATTTTCAAATAAATGAATTGAAGTTGAGGTGCTCACAACGTTGTACGGTATTAAAACAGATGATATAAAAGAATTTACCCAGAATGCAATTCTCCAATTGTAAATGGAGTACACACTGCAAAGAAAGTCAATGCGTTTCTCTACTGATACTTGTTCCAGTGAAATATATTTACTCTGTTATATATTCTGAACATAGCAACAGAAAGAACATCACATTGTAAAACAAAATGACAAAGATAAACTAGTGAACAAGACGTCAGGGACTTGGAAATAGCAGCCTAGTTAGAGGCATCAGAAACAGCATAATCCAGGAAAGCCAGAGAACACTTCTTCTTAGAACATTATTTCTGAGGGGCTTATTCAGAGAATACCAGCACATCTGGAAACGCACCTGGAGGAAAATATAACCAATCCTTGCTAAGCTGGTCTGCTTTATTTATCTTTACTCAGGCTATTTTATTTTGACACATATTGCAACTTACATCCCCCCCATATCTCTCTCTCTCTCTCTCTCTCTCTCTCTCTCTCTCTCTCTCTCTCTCTGTGTGTGTGTGTGTGTGTGTGTGTGTGTGTGTGTGTGTGTGTGTGTGTTTCTCCTGTTTTTGAGATAGGGTCTCATTCTGTACTCTAGGCTGGTCTTCAAAGTGTGACAACTCTCCTGCCCCACTCTTCCAAACACTGGGATTATGGCATTGCCATATGCAACCCCTAAGCCACTAAGACTAAAACTAAATGGACAAGGTGGAAGAAAACACAAATTGAACACACTTCATCTCTTTCCGGGTATGCATGGTGATCCAGCCTAATGACAGGAGGGAACGCTAACCCAGTATATGTGGATGGACTAGCACAGTTCTTTCACAGTGTCTGGGAAGGAGTGGGGAATTCAACCCTTTATAATAGGGCCCCAAGTCAAGGAATACTACTAAAAGTAACATGACATAGGAGAAAAATCCTCAAACTGTGGGGGAAATACTCCAAAATTGCACAGAAAAAAAAAATGACTCATATTCTTAAAATCTCAGGAATACACTAATAAAACGTTTGTGTACCTACTAACAATGTAAAAGCAGACTTAAAAAAAAAAAAGAAGTGTTTATTGTTTTGTTAATAGTTCTCTTCCATGTTCCTACAAAGTCCACTATGCATTTCAAGAAACCATCAATTCATTTAGTCAAAATCATCCGCTGGGTTCATATATCTAAGTAGACTTCAAGTCATATGACTCTCTGCTTGTGGCCAGCTATTTTAAATGAGCATATTAAGTAATTTAGACACTTTTTTTTTTGCAAAGGCTGCAGATTTAATAAATTCCCATATGCCTCAACATGTGCCAACCCTACCAGGTTATCTCCAGTCCAGCTGCTGTTATGATAATTGCTGCCAACTTTCAAACAACTGAAGAGAATAATGAATAAGCTACGAGTTGGCTCACAGGTAAATTTAGATGGCCCCCAGCTAAAACGTGGGCCACTTTCAACTGAAAAAGAAAATTAATTAAAAAGAGTTCACCTCCACTCCACTGTGTGAGAAACAGAACTCAATAAAGACCGTTGAATTTGTAGTTTAAAAGCCTGCAGCTTCAGGTAAACTCCTTAAATCTGTGGGTTCCAGGCTTAATGCTATAAGTTGTGGTAAACGCTGGCTTTTTGAGGAGACAGATTGGGAAATGCCTCATTCACAGCACAAAGATCTGACAGCCTCACAATATTGGAGGAAGAAAGTAAGTGGCTCCTACTTGTTAAAGATTCATTACAAAAGACTCCAAAGACTTTAGGGGAAATGAGATACAGAGCAGAAGAAATACACTTATATACATGTATGAAATAGTCAAACAACAATATTAATCAATAAAATTGAGAGAAATAAAAGATGAAAATATCAAATACAGCAGTTTATATTAGGATGATTTAGTGATCAACAGCTGGACACAATCAGGATGTATGAATCTCTCTAAAAATGAATGTGCTACACCAAGCAATAATAAATAACAGACAAAACAGTATTACTACTGATCGTAGACCAAACTCCAGGACTTCAGTATTCCTAAAATAAGCATAAATCTATCTTGCACAAGCCACGTTAGTCTTTAATGTGGTAAGGAATTATACAATGAACAATAGCAACTAGTGTAAATATCCCATCAATTTCCAACTGCCCATAATAACTGAGAATCATTTACTGGATGGATGAACTTCCTTAAGGGGCTGGACAAGTTGTCCTCCTCAGAGAACAGAGCTCTTTTGTGTTGCCTTCAAGATTAGACATGGCCTCATTCTCCCTAGTTTTATGGTTCTGATGAATTTTCTAAAACCATGCAAGCACAGCTTTATTTACAGTGATGATGACTTTATAGGGTACCTGAGGTTTTCTCAGTTATCATATTGGGTTTCTCATACAGTTTTCCACTGTATTCTACTTATTAACTGTGAACTTCACGATACCAAGTTTACTTCTGTCCTGGACGATGCTTAGTAGTTTAAAATCTCCTATAGATGCAGACTGGCTACCATCACACTTCACACTTGCAGGCATGGAAACTGAAATTATGAAATTAGCACATGTGTGGAACAAAGCATATTCTCCAGGCATCCTTAGTCCTTAGATTCTCCAGAGATCTCCAGAGTCTGTGATACTAGAAACACTAAAGGACCCCATTAGAGCTCTTGGGTCTAAGATCTCTAGCTAGTCAACTTATCCCGGTGGAACTACATAAATGCCACAGATAATGGAGACTACAAAGAAAAGACTGAGAGTTTACTCTGTGAAATGGCAGCATCTTAATGTGACTCATATCTGACCTCTATACAGCTCATGGAGGCTGCGGAGAATGTTCAAGATGCAGCACACTCAACAGGTCCATCTTCAGAGCAACACAAAGGCTTGCTGCCCAGTTTAGTCATAGCAAACGACTGAGTCAGCACCTACACAACCATGGCAGAGCGAGTTACCGAGGCCTAAGTCCCATTCCAGCACAGCAACCCAACATAGTACTTGGAAGCGACTCTGACCTATTCTGTATAAAAGGATGTTTGGCTACACTGTTAAAACATTGTATAACATGTATGAAATGTGTGTGTTCATTGCTGCTACTTTAATATCTGCAAGGTAAGAGATTTCATAGCAGTAATAATTCCTTTGCTATTTGGGAAAGCTTCTCCAGTGTCACAGTGTTTGGAAGGACTCTATTACAGGAGACAAGCTTACCTACAAAAGCAACCACCAATGCAACGAAAGGATATGGCATAAATCTGGCATGAAAATCTACATTTTTTAGCTTGGGCCAGTTTCACACAAGATGGGAGAGCGTAGGAGATGGAAGGGATTGGCAATAATTCTGCGTTACTTTGAAGGCTGTACAGACTTAATACTAGAAGTATGCAGCCCTGGAATAAATACACTTCCTACTCCTGATTTGAATATTTGAACAATTAGCCATATTTGTTTGAATGTACCCCTAAGTGTCTTTATTCTTGGTGATTAGAATAATCAAGACATGCCTTGAGGTAGAAAAATTATTTAAAAAACATGTTAAGGAAAGATGAGAAGAGGAAACAGGAGATTGGAAATAGTGTGTGCCATAAAAATTAGTGAGTAATTAAAGGTGGAGAAGATAATTGCTGACAATTTGTCTAAAGTAGTCATACCCACGTAGGACATTCACATGGCGCAAGAGCACATAATTATGAATAACAAGATGGAAACAGCAACAATGAGGGTAAAACATAAATTACAGACAGGAGAGAGGACCACACCACAATGTGCCAGGATAAATGACACTCTCCTACAGGGGATGATGGTGCCCTAGATTCGAGGAGGGTCTAGGTGACCGTAGCTAGCACCTCAGTTTCCTGCCTTGTCTAATCACAGAACACATTCCATGTTTGGAAGAGAAATTTTGAAGAACATAATTATGGGCTGCTAGTGTTTTTCTGTGGAAACAAAATTATCATTCATGTCTGAGATTGTGTAAATATGCCTTAATTTTGGTCAACAGCAATTTGAACTGAAGAAAATAGAATTCTATAGCCTCCCTGTAAACTTGGAGTACTTGAGTTAACTACAAGGATCAGTGAATAAGAGCAAAGATATTCCAGAAGCTGTGAAAACACCAATCAGAAGAAAAAGATCCACACTGCCTTGACAGAATTGGTCACTTCCTCTGTGTCAAAGCCAGCTCACAACTTCAAAAGGCCACATGAAAGGAGATGTAAAGGCTAGCAAAGGGAGGGCAGTGTTTAGCCAGCTGGTCAGGTATGAAAACAATCATAATTTGAGCTGCCTTAGGAAGGCGGGCAAGCTTACACAAATCAGTGGTGCTTAGTGCACTCATGGAAGGGGAGAGCAGAAGCCACATCAAGAGCCCCAAGGAAGCTGACGGCTTTGAGAGCTTCCTGGGTCTTGCCCTCTGCCTCAGACCTTAGGTGCAAGGCTGGAGTAAGTGCCCGGCTGCCATATTCCTTGGGAAGAAAGGAAGAAACGTTTTTTTTTAAAGTGCTAGCAGACTTACTTCTCCTTGAGAAAATCCACAACTCTTTTGAAGTCAGCCACGCAGTACTCTCTCTTCATATCCATGAGCACACTGTCAGAGGCGGACTGCACTGGGATGTGGAGGAAAGCGTAGACTCTGGGGTGGTTGAGGATTTTCGCCATTTCCTGAGAGAGATGGTAGGGGAAACATTCATCATGTGAACAAATCTGAAGCAGCGGCAGCACTTCCCTTTAGATCTACACATATAAGTGCTGTGAACACTCCACAAACGCGCTTCTCCTTACAACCCATAAGGCAGCACTGCTGGCACTGCTCTATGGTGATACTGGGGTCTGGTACAGCCCTCAGGACTCCATGAGTGAACTTACTTGTTCACTGTCTCTGGCATGATTTTCAAAAAAAGTATGTGAAATCAGATAAAGTCAAGAGAAAAGGTATTTTTGAGTGCTTCAAAAGTAACCAGCATTCCTTCTTCCTCACAAAGAAGCTTTCTATTCTACTTGGTGACATTAGCAGAAGACATCTCCAAGTTAAACAGCTGTGACCTTGTGTACTTGTCTCCTTGAGTATAGAATGTCCCACACTTATGTGCAAAAAGTACTTTTTCAATGCTGAAGATGAGAGGATCCAGAGGATCCTTTTAAATTTTTTTTTTAAATTCAGTTTACTAACTGACAATGCGTTTCGAATACTTAGAGCAGGAAAGACAGGTGACCATACAATAAAGAAAGCCAGCTTAGCACAGCATGCACGCGAGGGAGAGGCCGAGGTCAAAAGACAAGAAGGAAGTGGAGAGGAAGGATGAGGAGAAAGAGGTAAGGAGAGGATCATGGATGCTGCAAACAAAAGACAAACTCTGAGGGAAGCAAATTAGGCATGTCTGATTTAAACCTCTCCTGAGAAAACAAAGTAGAATTAGAAAGAATGGAAAGTCTAAGTCATGAAAAAAAATGTAAAAAAGGTGCTGTTAACAGTGTCGTGTGCGCAGTGGCATCTAGTTCTCACAGGACACAACAGGACAGCAGCGGCGCACACCTCCGGTTTCCTCCTTAGAACAATGTTTTGAAGGCAAATGCCTCCCGGTCGCCCCTCAGTAACTCCCAAGTCAGTTCTCTGTTCTTTGCTGCCCATTTTCCTTCCCCTGGCTGAACATTAGCATTGTCAGGAAAGCAGAAGCAGAGGGCTCAACTCCAAGGAGACACCTCCTTAGTAGAAGCTTAGCTCTCCTCTTCCTCCTCCTCTTCCTCCTCCTCTTCCTCCTCCTCTTCCTCCTCCCCCTCCCCCTCCTCCTTTTGAAAAGCCCCTTTCACCAAGTGCAGATTAGCAAATAAAGTTAATCCTAATGTCCCTTCATTTGCGTGCCCTCTCCTAGGAATTCGTAAACACACACACACACACACACACACATGCACGCTCGCACTTGCATGGCTATGGAAAGACTATTACAAGCTGGAATTGAGTTTTTTTTAATATTTTATTATTTTATTCATATTATATCTCAATTGTTATCCCAGGGGTTGAGTTTCGAATAAAGTAGCAAATTAAGCAGATGCAATGCCACAGTCAGGAGTCCGCTTGAAGGAGCACAACTTACTTGCTCTGCAGTGAAAGCTTTGGCCCTTTGCTATGATTCCCACCTTTCTGGTTTCTCCAAACGAAATCAAGGTACAAAAACCTTGAGAAAAAGATTCATAAGATCTGTTTTCTCAAGGGGGAAGGACTCAATAGTTTAGATGTTCTTGGACACTATTGTTGTGGTGAGAAGGTATCTGACACACACGATAGTTGCAAATGTAGTGATGGTTGCAGTTTCTGTGCCTGAAGTCCTCATGTGTGGAATGGGATACTGACAACACACCCTCATCTAGCCACTGGGCTACTATTTAAAAGGCAGTAAAATAACCCAGATGTGCTTTACCAGTGAGAGGGTCACACATAAAGGGGGGCTCCTACGTACTGAGCTGTACAATGGGAGCTTAAGGTTCTCTCACCAGGCTGAGCAGGAGAAATGCACTTCCTGAAAGCACACACACAGGGTGGACACTGATAACAGGGCATGCCCTGGCCATGACTTGGTTCTGCAACAGTATGACAGCTTACAGAGTCAGGCAGTAGACATCCAGTGGCTTTTTTTCTTCTTACATTCTGGAAATAAGTTTGGCTGCTAGTAGGCACCCTCTGCTTGGCACTACATACTTCACAGCTTTGAAATGTTAGGCAGTGGGGCGCAAAACCAAAACAGCCAAGACCCTTGAGTAACTGGGGAAGCAGGGCAGTCAGTGAAGTGCTTGCCTGGCACACAGGAAGCCCTGGGTCCAGCCCCAGCACCACATATGACCAAACATGATGCTTCAAGCCTGTCATCCAGCATTCCAGAGATAGAGGCAAGAGGATCAGAGTCCAAGGCCATCCTCAGATATACAGCAATCTCAAGTTCAATCTCAATAATGACTATGTTCTGCCACTTCACAAGGATCCCCAACAACACAGATTAGTGCACCCACATGCTCTGCTTTTCTTCTAGACCTTCTTTGGTACTTTTGGTGAAGGATAGCCCTTGCTTCTTCCCTTTCCAAACACTTCTTCCACTCTGTCTCAGCAGCTAGACCCCAGGGCTATCCACGTTTGCCCATAGTCTGCCTGGCAGTGATGCAAGATCTCTAAGACTGAAAGCTACACAAGGGCAGGAGTTGCCTCAACAAGGGTTCCCATGACACTAATAATCCTTAGAGGCATTGAAATATAGAGTCATAGGCGTGGTGATATGGTTCAGTTGATAAAGGTGCTTGCTGCCAAGACTGACAACCTCAGATCCTTGAGACTCACGTTACAGAAAGAAATAACTGACTGCCTAAGGTTCTCTTCAAATCTACACACACACACACACACACACACACACACACACATCTATTTTATGAACATACAGTTACTAGCATATATTAAGAAATAGAATGTGATGTTTTAAAGCATGCTTGCATAATAATGAAATTAAAACAGAAAACATCTACATTTGATAGGAAGACAGTATTGAATCAGTTTGACAAAAGCAGGTCAACAGAAATCACCTTACTTTAATTTTTGAAATGAGGGAAAATATATGTGAACATGTACAAAATTAAAACCCAAGATTGCAAAAGTTACCCCATTGTAGAACCTATCTCTATAGGTCTCTAGAGGTTCAGATTTTAATCACAATATACAACCCAACAGAAGGAATCTGCAGCCCACCCATTGTGCTGAGACTCACCCAAGAAATTTATAGCCCACACATGGAGCCTAGGTTCACCAACACAACTTTTAGTTCAATCCATAGGGTTTAAATTTACCAAAGGCCTACTTCAGCAATGGTCAGCAACTCTAAGGTCACAGCGTGCAGCCTAAGCATGGGATTTCTAACATGGCAGAATTTAGCATGGCTCCTTACATCGGGAGAATTTTGTTCTGGTGTAGCTCTACGTGTATCTGGGGGCATGAGGAAGCAGAAATGTGAGGAGCATATTAATGTACACAGAGAGAGAGAGAGAGAGAGACAGACAGACAGACAGACAGACAGGGGGGAGGGGGGACAGAGAGAGGAGGAGGAGAGGAGGGAGGGAGAGAGGGAAAGAGGAAGGAAGGGAGGGAGGAAGGGAGAAAGAGAGAAAGAAACAGGCAGAGACAGACAGACACACATGTGCGTGCACACCAGCACATGGGATATGCATATGAAAGCCTTTGTGTCTTGAAAAGCTCAGGTTGCAAACAGCGTGATAACACTATTCCAGCATAAGGTCATTCATAATTTAAGAGGTGATATGCCAAGGCTGATCACGATATGGATCAGGCATGGAGTGAAGAATGGCTAACCAGATCAATAAGCCAGTGTTTCTTTCCTTTGCTGCTATATAAAGCTGTTATCTTAGAAAATGGAAATTACATCCATGCTTATTATTTATTTCTGAACTCAAAATATCAAGAAAAAGCCATAAACTGAATGCAAAAGGTTCAATTGGAAAGGGCAGTCTGGTGAGTGCATACATTTTAAAACAACCATTAAGTGCTGGTTTTGTTGCATTGCAGTCAACAGAGCCTGCCTGGTTTTGAACGTGTGCCCCACCAGCTCATGTCTGAGTATGTGAACACAGTATGAGCTGGGAAGACGGCTCAGCTGTTGAGAGCACATGCTTCTCTCCTACAGGACTCAGGCTCAAGTCCTAGGTGCTGCAACTCCAGGTCAGGGGTCTAGCATCTGTCTGACCTCCATGGCACTTGCACTAGTATACATATCACCCACACAGATATATCACTAAAAATAAAATAAATCTGTAAAGAAGAGAGTATAAAAGCTATACATGAATGAGAAACTGTGACATTTATCTTCCTGTGTCTGCACTACCTCACTGACTTACCTCATTTCTATCCATTTCCCTGTGAGTTTAGTAATTTCATTTTTCTTTACAGCCAAATAAAAGTCCATTGTGTATTGATGCCACATTTTTATTATCTATTCATCAGCTGATAAACAGCTAGGCTGTTTCTAGGACCTAGCTATTGTGAGTAGAGGAGAAATGAACTAACTGTTTTATTGTGATGATACATATGTTAGCCATTTTCACTATTTGTACAATACAGTGCTATCAGGCATAGTCACAGCTTTAACAATGTCACAGGTTATTTATGTCCCAAGGTTTATAATCCCAAATTAAAGGTAAGCACATTCAAGATCAAGACTACACGCCCCTCTCCGTGGGCTCTGGGAAAGACATCTCTTCTTTGGGTCTGTGACTCTGAAGACCTGAAGTACCCCTCCTATTTGGGATCACACTGTCTAGAATTGTTTCATCTCTGGTGCATTTTACTTTGCAGAATCTCCTAAGGTCCATTTCTGTTGTAGCAATTTACATCCTTGCTTTTTTTTTTTTTTTTTTTTTTTTTTCTCTTTTAGGTGGCTAATGTCTCTACTGCTATGTCAGAGGACACCATACAGATTTCAGGCACATATTTCCTTTTCCTACAATTACACCACACATTTTCATACCCAAAGGTTATAAACACTTTTATTTCCCTACTTCTCTGATCTCTAAATTATATCTCAATCAAGTATCAAGCTGCTTAAAGGGAATGCTGCTCTTATTATACATTTGATCATATAAATGAGTGAGCAATACAACCAGTTGGCATGATTTCTTCCAGTGAGTACCGTAACAACTGCAAGAGGATATTCAAAGGAGCAGTGCCCCAGTGCTGGGCGATCCCATTCTAAAGTCACCTTCAACACTGGCAAAGTCATGCATGCCCCCATAGAAGACAATCAGAAACATATTTCATCCACGGCTTCATTAATAGCGTCAGAGCAGCATTGAGTCCATCAGCAGTGCCCACATTTCCTCTCAGCAAGTGAGCAATCAATCACCATAATAGCATCCGAAAGTGAAGGAGTGAGCTTGAACGGGGGAAATCCCCAGTCCTGGTGTCCCAAATGGAAAGGCCTGGATATTGTGAACAGATTCCAGTTTATATTTGAACTATAGCTTGAAGATGTCAGCTTTTAAACTACAAAGAGTTAACATTTTATAGAATTTGAGCTAAAATAGGTTGAGGAAAAATGTGTGTCTTAATTAGTTTCCACAGAAACACTCAAGGACTTCAGCACACCTTCATCTTCCTCCATCTCAGTGTCAGGACCAAAATCACACTTTACATTACAAAGTTAAAAATACTCATTTCCATACTAATGTCAAAATACTAAAAGCTGAACACACACACACACACACACACACACACACACACACACACATACACTTGTTTTCACCTGATATCTTCTGTGTTTACCATATGTTCAAGGTATTTCTCTGTTCTCTTAAGAAATCAAAAGTATAATGGTGGTAAGAAAGTGGGGAGGTGGATCAAGAAAAAGTTAGGAGAAGAAATGAGGGTGAATATCCTCAAAATCAGTTGTATGAATTATAAAGTCTCAATGAATAACAATGTTATATTAAAAAAAAATTTTTAAAGTTATAGCATCCTGGCTGTGGCAGTACTTGTATAAATCTTTATGTATAATAAAAATCATGGAGCTGAACACAAACCAACAGTTAAATTCACCATATTAGTTTTAAAATAAAATAACAAGCCTAACAGGAAATTGGGATTTTATTCAAACATTCTATATGATGAACAGATTCTAAGAAGGAATAATCTTCTTGTTATTTTTCTTTTTGCATTTTTGAAAAGACTGAGGCTACAAAACATTCCAAAAACAAATCAATAACTGATCAGTTTAATGGGTAAAGGGCAAGCTAGTTAAATTAAGCATTCAGCGGAGACAGCTCAACTGCCTTCTATTAAACACGACATAAATAATTAAGGAATCTAATGAAATGGCAGATGCTAAAGATTTGTTTTAAAATACTGATATCATTTATCTCATCTGATTATCCAGTTTGAAGCTTACCTCAGATATCATTTGTTTCACCTTTTAGGCAAAACATACTTTGGTCTGGTTATTCACCAGCTTTGGCTACGTGTTAGTTACTTTGCATGTGATACAGCTAAGCAAGTACTTATTCAGCGTCAACTATGTTCCAACATTAGCCAGGCGAACAGTGAAACTCTGCATTTCAGAATAGGTGCCCAGGCAACTCCCGCCCTTGACAGTGGCACACCAGTTATATCAGCTGCTCTACATTACAGTCCAAAGTACGCCATTCAGCTCCTTCCTCCAGCTCTAAACAGAAGCCCTGTTGCTTTCGCTGTGTTCCCACTGGTCAAATATTCCAGAAGAAGACACCCCTGACTTGCTAATGAAATGAGGACAGAAGCTCCTGTTGTAGGTGGCTAGCCTGTGTTTCATTTCAGACTCAGTTCTGAGGTGTAAACAAGTTAGCGATGGACAACAGCCAGGAGCAGTTGTTGTATAGTAATAACAGGGGCAAACTTCCTTCATAGCTGCTGTGATTTAGTGGTGCGCTTCTTGTACAACATAGTGTGCATTATTTTTCCTGTCTTTCACAGCTGATGTTAGCAGAAAGCTTGACCAGGCTAACGGAGAGCCACAAAAAACCTGACAAAATATCTTGTCCAGATTTTAAAAACTGACAGAACAGTGCACCTGCTGTACCTGTAAGAGTAGTTCCAGAAGATGCCAGTATTTAACCCATTAGAGTAACAGGAATTCACATTCACCAGTGGGCACACATCATCTGACCTACTAGGGACCCAAACCAAACAAACTGCAGAAGTAGAAAAATAGCCTCCTCTTGAGGGCTGAGATTTCCTTGTTCTTCTCTTGGGTAGAGGTGCCACTGCTCCCAGGCCTTTGGACATCTGAGCACATACCAGTAGTTGGGAGGTGCTCGGGTCTTCAAACTGAATGAATCAGACCATCAGCATCCCTATCTCTCAAGACTCAGATGCTCCACAAACTGTGACAGCTAAATCCCTAGTAAACACCTACCTATATGTTATTCTACACACACGTTTGAACACACATACAGTAGCCTATGTGTTAGTCTACAGATGTGTTTGAGCACACATATAGTAGCCTATGTTTCTTGGAAAAAATCTGGATAATTCACTTTATGAATTAATGTCATAGTTAACTTACGGGTAATATAGCTTAACATTTAGACATTTTTAGACTAGTATTGAATAATTAAGTGGAGTTGGCTAACTGGAAGTGCAAGTGTATCACCTATCATGGCAGAACAAGGAAAGAAATATGGTTTTCATCTTCATTAGTGCATATTAACTGCACACAATGATGGGTTTCTTTATGCCATCTGTATTCAGGTATGCTATCCACCATCCCTTTACCCTCTCTTGTTCCTACCCTGTCTGGGCCCTCCCACTGGCCCACTGCCTCTGTCCAGATTTTAAAAAAAAAAGGATTTTAACTCTGTTTAATTGGCTGTAAGCATTTTCATCATATAGAGTATTCAACTTGGATGATAAACAAAACATTTCTAATTAAACCGCAAGAACAAATGTTCAAGTAAAATCAGAGTGGAGGCCACAGTTTACAAACTCACTGAGCATCTTTAAATGACCCTAACATCATGCTGATCCCTCTAAGACATGCCAGTCCTCGCCAGGAAAGTCTAATCTAGGTTTTGTCATTCCCACTATGATCCAGTGGAGCTAATCCAACTGCCTATAAATCAACTTAGACAGTTTCCTTTGCCTTAAAAAAAAAAAAATCACCACAGACAATTCCTTTCTTTTAAAAAATGTATAATAAACTCTTCTAATTTTGTTTTCTGTGTACATGCATCAATGTATTACAACAAAAGCTATCCGCCCTGTAAAAGCAGCCCACGGACCCAGAAGGTCAGTGCTTTTCCTTTTTCTCTAACATTGCTCTTCTATTTGAGCCTCAGCCAGGAGGCTGGGGCAGGAGGATCTCAAGTACCAGCAGTCTGGACAACACAATAAGAATCTTTATGAAAAGCATGACTTAAAATTACAGCTGGAGGAATGTAGTACACTGGGAGGCTAGCTAATATAGTCAATCTATGTATTATTGTATCCAATAAATTGATTGCTAGGTTTTTATCAAAATAATTCTAAAGAGAATTGTTCACTTGATGGGTGATTTATAGACTATTGTAAATTAAATTTTCTAAACTGCTTATAAAAAATAAGCATCAGATAATTAGTGCATATAACAGTGGAAATGACCCCTAAAGGTAATTAATTTTCTCTATTATGACTGTAACACATTTTTACATTAAAAATCTAGGAAATGGAGAAAAAGAGAACACAAAGTAACAATTGCTACCCACTGCCCACCCCAGGAAAGAAGAAGTGACACTCTGTAGCCCAGCCTAGTCTTCAGCTTTGGATTTCCTTGCCTCCAAGTGCTAGAATGACAGGTGTGCACCACTGTGATTAGCATAATCCTTAATAAAAGAAAATGTCAATTCTTCCTGAAACTGCTAATATAAAATTATTCCTGATACCATCTACTGGGATTAGGCAAAGTAAAATAATTTTTAAGAACCTACGTAATAGGTTATAGATTATTTTCATAGAACATGGGGTGTATGACTTTAATTTTAGCACTCTAGACACAGAGTGAGTTAGAGGCAAGCTGGGTTTATATCCTAAGCCAGGTTTACATACTAAGTTCCAAGCTAGACAAAGCTTCATAGTAAAACCATGCCTCAACAATAAAAAAAAAAAAAATTAAAAAAAAAACCATACAAACAACAAAATTGATAGCATTCATAACAGTGCACTGTTAAGGCTGAGCTTTGTTTCCAAATGTAGGAAGAAGTCTTTCTTCTACTCAGGCCCTTGTTGGCCAAGCACTAACACTGCAGGGAAGCAGAAAGCTTCCGCATTAGCGTAGCCAGAGAAATCTGAATATGCAAATAACAAATAAAGGGGAATGAGATTTGTGAAGAAGTTACACCACTACTGCATCATTCCTGGAGCTGTGATGAAACAATTGCAAAAAACAATATAAAAGGAAACAAACTTCTTTGTCAGGAAAGACCTTACAAACAAAAAAAGGAAACGAAGAAAAGAGAAATGAGCAATTCTTTTATTTAAAGTCTTATAAAAAGGCGCCATGAGAAGTCCTTCACTGGCTTGATTCAGGGTCACAAGGACAGTTGCCAGTCTTTTCCAAATTACAAATATATTAGTATGATAGGCCCAGGAAACCATGGTCTCAGTCAGAGTATGTCATTTAGGCCTGCAGTGGAATTTGCTTAAAGGAAACTTACAGGCTGCCTGAACAGCAAGGTGACTTCCATCCCTCAGCCTTAGGGAATCCCTCTAAAGTTCCCTTATTTGGCAGAGGGAAATTCTTCCCTCAGAAACATTGCTTTGGTCTCCCTCCCTCAAATCTCAATGCCCAGGGTAAGCTAGTAACTAGAGAAAAGACTCAATGCCCACAGCCAGATTTCCCTTGGATTCTGCTGCAGCAGCTTTGGAAGGGCTCTGTCACCAACCTGGTCCCACCAGTCAGCGCTGCCTGCAGCATGAAACCAAGGTTCAAGAGAGTTAGTTTTTTTTTTTTTTTTTTAATTTTATTAATTTATTAAGATTACAACTCAATTGTTATGCCATCACTTGTATCCTCCCATTCCTCTCTCCCTCCCGTTTTCACCCTAATCCCCTCCCCTAGGTCTATGACTGAGGGGGAACTCCTCCCCCACTATATGGTCATAGGCTATCAAGTCTCATCTTGGTAGCCTGCTTATTCTTTCCTTGAGTGCCATCAGGTGTCCCCACCAAAGGAAGATGGCCAAATATGGGGCACCAGAGTTCATGTCAGAGCCAGTCCCCGCTCTCCATATAACTGTGGAGAATGTCCTGTGATCAGGGCCCAGGGGGTCTGCTCAAATTATTGCACTAACCAAGGACAATACAAATAGTAATAATCGAACCCCTACTCTGATCTACCCAAGAGAGCTAGTCTTAGGAGCAAACTCAAACTGAGCCCCAGTAGAAAGGCAGGGAACATCTGGGCACCATGAAAGGGAAAAGGAGCTCCCTCACCAGGAGCAAGAATAGAACAAGAATTCCAGCACAATGAGCAACTGCTGGAGGCCTTCTCCCTCCCCAGAGTAAGCTAGCCACTTTCTAAGAATCTCAACTGAGACTCCATGACATGTACCCCACTCCTTGTCCAATTCCAGTGGCTTCTGCTTTCATCTTATCTGACTATAATTCTCCCCAAGGCATCTCCAGAACCACTCCATGGCTCTCTCCTATTTAAAAAAAAAACAAAGAAGGGAAGGGAAGGAGGGAGGAGAAAGGTTTTTAGGTTCTGAGATAGGACTTGAGAGTCACCAAAAGGCTATATTTGGCTAATGGTAAGATAGAATTGCTTACTCTCTTGAGGACCCTGACGCACGTTTGGTATGATGTACCTTCTGCAACCTTTGATTTGAGGTGACCATATTGACTACACTCACCGTCTTGGGTATATCTTCCTTTCTTCTTTCTCAGCACTTGTGTGTGAGTTTTATCTTTAATAAAGCCCACCTCTGCTTTACTTTACCAAACTGCCCTGAAATTCTTTCCAGCACTAAAACTATTCAGAACTCCAGCTCGATGGTCTGAGTTGGCATCCTTAAAAGTCTAGAGAACTCATTACTAAGGCTACTGGGGTGGCACTGTGGAGCTATGTCACTGTTTCCTTATCTCTGATAAAGCATCACCCCCACATGTGAGACATCTGAGTCACACTCATGATCTCATTTGAAGTCAGGACAAATCTAGGCAGGATGTTTCCTTTACTGAATCTAAGACTCAGAGCACATAGCACAATGGTGTAACTGGCATCTAACATCCCCTGACACAACCTCGCAAAACCAAAGCATGGACCTATCTGTGTATTGCAGGGCAGCTGACCCCAGGCTGGAAGGCCACTGAGGATGAACCTTCCCATATACTCAGCAACTTCTAAATCCAGAAGCTGAAAGGGCAGGATACTGACTCTGTTCAAAGGCATTCAGTCTCTAGCCCAGAAAGAGACATGCTGCTAGAATAAAGACACTGCTGTGCCATCCCTTAAAAGTTAATCCAGGTCTTTCTGCTTCTGGGTTAACTCACTCATTATGATCATTTCTAGCTCAATCCATTTATCCACAAATTTCGGGAATTCCTTGTCTTTAATAGCTGAGTAGTATTCCACAGTGTATATGTATCACAGTTTCTTTATCCACTCTTCTACTGAGGGACACTTAGGCTGTTTCCATGTTCTGGCTATTATGAATAAGGCTGCTATGAACATGGTTGAGCAAATTTTCTTGTTGTGTGCTGGAGCATCTTCTGGGTATATTCCAAGGAGTGGAATAGCTGGGTCTTGAGGAAGCCCTATTCCCATTTTTCTGAGATAGCACCAGATAGATTTCCAAAGTGGCTGTACTAGTTTGCATTCCCACCAGCAGTGAAGGAGTGTTCCTCTCTCCCCACATCCTCACCAGCATGTGGTGTCGCTGGTATATACTCACTTATATCTGCATACTAGCCCAAGGGGCATGTCCCACGAAAGCCTTCACTTACCAGGAAACTGGGACAGAGGGGAGGGCATCCTATTGGGACTCTAAATGAGAGACGCATTGGAGAATAGCAAAATAAAAGGATCCAGAGGGTCCTAGAAATCTACAAGTAGAACAATATGATAGGCAGATTTGGGCCCAGGGGTCCTGCTCAAACTAAGGCACCAGCCAAGGACAATACAGGAGGTAAACTTTAAACCCCTTCCCAGATCTAGCCAATGGTCAGAATATTCTCCACAGTTGAGTGGAGAGTGTGATATGACTTTCTCACGTACTCTGGTGCCTCACATTTGACCATGTCCCCTGGAGGGGGAGACCTGGTGGCACTCAGAGGAAGGACAGCAGGTAGCCAAGAAGAGACTTGATACCCTATGAGAATATACAGGGGGAGGTAATCCCCCTCAGGAACAGTCATAGGGGAGGGGAATAGTGGGAAAATGGGGCGGGGGGAAGGGAGGAATGGGAGAATACAAGGGATGGGATAAACATTGAGATGTAACAAGAATAAATTAATAAAAAAAAAAAAAAGTTAATCCAGGTCTGGTGTGCTGATGGGGTTAAAGATCTCAGCACGCTGGCAGAAGACCTAGGCAGAAATCTGGGAGCTTGTCGCCATTCTGGTCTACATAGTGAGTTCTAGGACAGCCAGAGTTTGTGAGACCCTGTCTCAAAAACAAAGAGTTAATCCAACTGGACCTGGCCCTCACACACACAGATGAATTTCCTCAGAGAGCTATCTGTTCTAGACATAATGCAATGGACTAGGGATGTAACCTAGGAGTAGCACATTTGCCTAGCATGCACACAGCCCAAAGTTCAATCCCCAGCAAAATGTGTGTGCGCGTGAGCGCACGCACACGCACGCATACACACACACACACACACACACACACACACACACACACACACACATCTTAAAAATATAGCTCACTCACACTAACAGAACTTTGACCACTGCCCTCACAGCTGAGGGTGCCTCCTATTATAATGTAATAACTTTCTGTCTGTTGTCTGGACTACTCTGTGCGTCTCATCTGGATTCATGTGACTGCAATCACAAGGTCTGTCTGGGAAGCAGAACAAAGATAAGAGCAATCCCTGTAATATTTACCCCAGACCCTAAGTTATTTCCCGTGAAATAGCCAAGCACAACTTGCACAAAATTGTTAATGAGGAATGCTATCTGAGGGATGGAGGGATGGCCCAGTGGTTAAGAGCACTTGTTGCTCTTGCAGAGGACCCAGTTAGATTCCCGGCACCCACAGGGCAGCTCACAACTGCAGCTCCAGTTTTAGAGATCTACTCTCTTGTGGCTTCCACACACAGATGGTACACAGATGTATATTCAGCCAAGATGCCCATACACATAAAAGGAAAAAAGTAATTGACTTTTACAAATAACAGGCACCATGTCTGGGAGGTAGGAAGAAGGCAACGCTGGAGAGAGGACAGACAGATGCAGGTGCCCCTAAATTCAGCGTGGGATTGTGCCCCTTGGCCTCATAGTGAACATCTGATGGAAGAACTGGATTCAGCAATCTACTCAAGTTCACAGGTTAGCAAACAGCATGCTCTAGGGTACTGAAGTTCGCTTGAGGGCATAGACCGACTGACGTCTATGGCTGCCTGTCTCTGCCCAGTATCCTAAGAGAGCAAAGTGCATCAGAGATACCTAGAAAGATATCAAAATTCAAATTCTGATTTTTGTATCATTATAAAGGAGAATCTTAATCTAGTATAAGTAGAAATTATGTATGTTTATATACAATCATATATACATATTTACATATGTAATAGACTCATAAAAGGCAATTTTAATTTTATAGTTTGCAAAACTTCCCTTAGATGAATGAACCTATTTTTTTCTTAATTCAGCAAAATATTTGATGCTAGGTATCTTCAATGAGAAAGAAAGCTCTGAATCTCAGTTGTTCCGTTCATAGTTCTGGTCATTCAAGAGCGCATACCTGGCGACGACCTTCTGGTTGGAATGTAAATAGTAAAAGTCTGCAAACAACAACCAAACATAAACTATACCAAAGGGACCCAGGAGGAGACAAGGCATGGATAAGTTTGTTGCTCAGTTTTGAAGACAAGGTCTTGCTGTCTGGGATTAAACTGGGATTAAAAATATCGCATGGGAAGAAAGTGTACCGTGCGTGCTGGTCCTTTCCTATGAAAGAACCAGGCTCTATCCTAGGTCCTTCTCATCCCTCAAAGGCCCCACCTGCAAAAACAAAGATGAATTGCCCCCTTATGAGTATGGCAAGACAGGGTTCACTTTCAACACTGGGACCTTCAGGGACACATAGACCTGTGGACTTACAAAGTACAAATTAGTAAATCAGCATACATTTCCATAACACTGAAAAGAGGGACATGCACTCTGCCTTTTGCACACAGCTTCAGTCCGCTCCAACTGCCCTCACACATCAGTGCTTTCCCTAGAACTGAAGTAAAGGAAGCTGCGTGATTCCACAGTCAGCCGGTGAGTCTATAAACACTGTGTCAAGGCATTTTCTGAGATTCTACTCTGCTTCTTTCTACACACAGTGAGCTCCACAGATAGAGATCAGGAGGCTGCATGAGAACGTTAAGATTAACTTAAGTCCTAGCAATAAATCTAAGTGTGTGTGTGTGTGTGTGTGTGTGTGTGTGTGTGTGTGTGTGTGTGTTGGGGGATGTATGCTTTGGCTTTCCATCTTGTTTGAGGAGACAAGATTTCTCAGTGAAATCAGAGTTCATCAGTTGGCAAGACTCATTGGCCAGCAAACCTTGACTTTCCTGCCATGGTGGACTGTACTCACGAGCTGTCAGTCACAATAAAGCCTTCCTTCCTTCCTTCCTTAGGCAGCTTCTGCCAGGGATTTTATAATAGCAATGATACAAGAAACTAGGACGCTATAGTGCAAGTCTGGGCTCCTAGAACCAAGGCAACAGGGCATTTGTTTGGAGGTAATGCAACGCCGATGCTTACAGGTTTGTTCCACCGTCACTTCCCACTGCTGGTTCTGACACAGGGACCATCCTCTTTTCAAGTACACAGCAGACCTTGTCCTAAAGCCTATTGACAACCAAAGTGAATCCACAGCCCATCACAAAATACCCTGTAGTCACCTCTCTATAGATGTTACCTCAACCTGTATTGTAGCTGCCCACCTCAGGCTCTGTCTTTAAAATTCCACTCTTGTCAACAACTGCTCACGCAAGGTGTAGGTCACATCCATTCATACTCATTTCTATAAAGCAATGACCACTCCCTCTGTTACCTCCCATTTAGCTGCCCTCTTTGGCAATCCCCCTGCCACCTCACACTCAACACTCCTGACGACTAAATTGCCATGGGCATTGGCCGCACAAAGTTTCTAAGACTGGACAACGCAGGCAGCAAATTCAGTATTCACAGACAAACAAGCTTTATGTTGACTCTTTCTAGCACTATGTATGAATGAACCTCAACCATAGATAGTCATTCTGAAAATTCTGCATATCGACTCAAGATTACACTACTATTTTGTAAGACAGTACCCAAGAATAAAATCATTATTTGTAAATATGAAAGACTAATTGTGAATATTGCCAATTTCAGGAGCTCTCTTAACAAGGCACCTCAGTGAAGAGAGGCAGCTACTGAGATACTGTGCCCCAAATTTTTCTTTTCTTTCTTTCTTTTCTTTTTTTTTTTTTTTGAGACAGGGTTTCTCGGTGTAGCCTTGACTGTCCTGGAACTTGCTCTGTAGACCAGGCTGGCCTCGAACTCACACAGATCCACCTGCCTGTGCCTCCCAAGTGCTGGGATTACAGATGTGTGCCACCGCGCCCCACCCTAAACTTTTCTTAAACTTCCTAACCAGAGGAGACTCTCTAACTAAATGAAGCTCCAACCACTTCAGACTCATTAGTCATTTTACTCTTTGCATCTCTAAAACATTAAAGAATCAATAACTTAATTCATTTGTTTTCACCAAACACTGAAATATACAGCATGAGGAACATGCACCTCCATTTAAAGAGAACCCACCACCGCACTTCACTCAGTAACAAAATCTTGATCTCTTAGGAGAGCCCCCATTCCGCGGTACAGCTCAACTTTGTAGTGTATGCCCGGTTCCTGCTTCCGCGTGACTTGCGTACAGACTGGACACTGCTGTATGCAGCCATGCTATACTCCAGGAGTAGCAGGGCTCTAATGGTGCCCCATCATTCAGGTCAGGTGCCATACTACAACGCAGCTGTGACGTGGAATGGCGGTGAAAGGAAGCTTCGCCTCTCACCCATCAGCACCCGCTGCAGTCCTTGCTCACACCCTGAGGCATTCACTAATAATGTCAGGAAGAGCATCAGCCACCCATTAGGCTGCCTCAGAACAGCCACAGGCTGGAGGAGCCTATCCAATGACCCGCAGCAAACTGCTATGGGAAACAGAGCCTTGGCAATGCTACATACAGTGTGTGCTTCAAGATTTCTATGAAAAGCAGCTAAGCAGCAGCTGCATCTGTGTCACTGTGCAAAACAAAGAGTGGCCAGTAAAGTTTTCAGTTTGTTTTGAAAAAATAAAAAATAAAAGAGCATTTTAGGTTACTATATCCTGTGGCATCGCAGTACTCTAAATTTTTAGGTTGACTTTTGTGACTTTGAGGCAGTTAAGGAAGTGAAATATAATTGATTAGATTACTAACTTATCAATTAGACAAACAAGGAAGTAAAACATGTTCAATTTAAGTGATGTTTTAAACTCAGAGGAAAGAGTGACGAGATGGACAGGCAGGCCCTCTCACCACTCTTGACAAAGAAAGATCGGACCCGGCGACATAACTTGCCTATAGCTACACTGTGAAGGTGTGCTATAAATAGATTTAGAAACAATGTCCTCAGTTTCTCAACTGTGCTTTTTAAATGCATTTTGTACTGGAGATTAAGCTAATCTGTTTCAAAGCATAGTCTAATAGAATATATGGTTCAATTATTCAATCTACCATTACATCTAACACTAAAATGTTATATTCTGAATTTCATTATTTTATGTGTGCCTTACATTTACCACCCACTGGGAAGGATGCCTGACCCTACACATCCCTTTTTGGAGGGACTTTTATCACACTTGGTCATGTTGATGGGCACTTAATAACACCCCCAAAAAAAGCCAGCACCCATGTCTTGGATGTGTTCTGCATTTTCCCTACATATCTTTCCATAAATACCCAAAAGTAAAACTTTTCCTTAATAAACTCAACTTTGAAGAAAAAAAAAATAATGGTAGTGTTCCATACAGGGATAAGACAACTGATCACGCCTACCTGGCGAGCCTGCAATTCCACTAAAAATGGTTGCATATATTCATTAGAAGACATTAAAACATGTTCATGAGAAGGATGGCTTCTTATAGACAAAATCTAGAGATTACTGTAATATTGAATAAGAGAATAAGTAAATAAACTGCATTTATTACACAAAACTTCACGATAAACCAGAAACAAATTATCAACACATAACAGGAAGAACTCAAATAACTTTGTGGGGAAAATAAATTCAAAAGAGTACATACTGTATAAGCCTACTTACATGACATTCAAGAAACTGAAAGGTACCTGTGATGGAATTTCTTCATTCAGAGCAATGGCTGTCTTTTGGAGGTATTAATGGGAAGTGGACATGGGGATGGGGGAGGCGGAAATGACGCAGGACGCGTCCTGTGTCTTTTCATGGTACCCAGGGCACAAACATATAGCCAGGAGAACAACTGTAAAGACTCAGGTCTGAGCACTGGGGATTACTGTACTGACTGCATTTGTTATACCACAGTGAAAAGGGGACAGAGGCAAAAGAAGGACAGCGAGTAGCTACACCATACAAGAGCACGGGATGTGATTCAAGGACCATGGCTGATGAAGGAAAGATGGACCTATTACTTCACGAAGGTTTCCTTGCTTTGCTTTATATACCCCCTTTTATAAATAATGTTTCACTTAGGAATATATTTTATTAATATTTGATAGATGTATGAAGATTTTATTTCTTTGAATTATATGTACGTATTTATTTCTTTGAATTATATGTACGTATGTGTCAGGGGGGTTGGGCATCTGAATACAAGTGCCATAGAGGCCAAAAGAGAGTGTTGGATGGCCTGGAGCTAGAGTTACAGGCAAGCATGAGCCATCTAACCTGTGTACTGGAAACTGAACTCAGGTCCTCTGCGAGAACATAACATACACTGTCCCTGCCCCCTGACTCTGGTTTTTTGCGACAAGGTTTCTCTGTGTCACCTTGACTGTCCTGGACTCACTTTGTATGCCAGGCTGACCTCGAAGACACATTGATCAGCCTGTCTCTACCTCCAGAATGCTGGGATTAAAGGCACCACCACACGCAGCTCCTACAGTACATACTTTTTAGCCATCTGCTAAGTGATTCCTCCAGTCCCTGATAGACTTTCCTTTTTAAGTATAAAAATTCTACTATAGGGATAATCTGTGACAATTCAGATACTGAAGCATTACTGAACACACACAGACACAGGAAAAAAGAGCTATCAAGGCAAGAAAAGATACAGGAACAATATATGACGATTAAGTAAAAGAAGCCAGTAATAACAAGGTTATTTACTATGATTCCAACTCCATGCAAAACTATGGAGAGAATAATAACATACCAGCGGGCTCTGGGTTAGGGAACAGAGTAAAGATAAGATAGTCGATCATACGTAGTCCTGTCTCAACAGGTTTATCTTGAATTCTAAGCCCCTGTGTATGGGGAAGAAAAAGAAAGGCAGGTCCACAGGAAGATGGGTGCAGCAGGATTCACTCACCAATAACCTCTATTTTGGAAATGCACCTGAACCTGAAAACAAGCAAGGTTGGCTAGAATGGAAGAGATAACGGGAGAAATGCAAATAGGTTATTGCATTTCCCTCTTCTGGTGGGGGTGAGGAGGTTTGGCTTAACTTTCAGACCAATATCCATCACTGTGCTGTCTTCTTTTCTGAGACAGTTGCATTCTATAGGTCAGGCTAGACTGGACCTCACTTCCAGCTTCAGCCTCTTGAGCCCTGGAATTACTGGCATGAGCCACTGAGCCACTATGTCTACTTTGTTCATGCAACTTTCTTTTTTAAATTGTTAAAAATCTGAAGAATACAGGGAAAAAGAAATATAACAATAAATAGAAAAGCTTGTAATGATCAAATTAAGAATGAATAAAGAAAGAGTAGTTGATGCCCTGAGAAACTTCTGAAGGGCAGAGGAATTGCCAGAGGGCTGTGCATGGACCCAGCCATCAAAATGCTCCAGTCTCCTATAGGGCCATCCGTGGGGAGCAAGAAGTCTGTCAGTGGGTCAGTCAATCTTTGTCTAACAAGATCGCAATGAGATGCTTTAATGTGAATTGTGTGTTTACATTGTATTACCTGCAGCATAGAAAAGACTTGCAGGGGAGGAGACAGGGTAAGATTTACACAGAAGAAACAGCCTAGAGAAGGACTCGGGTCCCAGGAGAGAGTTCCTATGCTCAGGATAAAACAGGAGCCTGGGCTTCCACACCTCCTTGACAGTCTCAGACAAACATGATGCCCGGCTGTCACAGCGCCATGGAGATGATTCATCCACAACGCCCAATGCTGAGATGACAGGACAGGTCTCTGAAAGGCCTTTTTGTCTTTATGTTCCAAGTCAGATCAAGCAAAATGAGTTTGAAGAGATTGCAGAAGGCTCAGAATAAGACCTATGTCGGCGTGATCCTTTAAACTGCTGTTTCTTTCATTAGAAAAGTCAGATGTGAATGGACTGACCATGATTGAATTAACTTCCCAGATGAGTGATAGACCTAATTCCAATTCAAAGCTTCTACTTCTGTGAATGAGCCACACAACTAACAGTCAGTTGGAAGAACAATAAAATAAACTCACCACAAAGAAGTAAGAAACACACTGGGAATAGAAGTGAAACACACTAAAATCAGCATTTATTCCAACGATGGCAAAACTCATGCTTTCCACTTGTGGAAAGCTTCTTCCTAAACTATCAATGCTTTTCCACGCCTTACTTCAAACTATGTGGGTTACAACAACTTATTTCTAGTTTGGTATCTTTTCGGTTTAGTAAAGAGGTGTCAAGAGCAAGCATCTTCCTGACGAGCACTGCACTAATCATCTAATTAACTGATGTACAAAGACGAAGAAGATGCTCTTGGAAGGGCGTGTCAACCACCTAGCAAACTAAGATTCACTATGCATGTAGGCCTGCTGCAGCATCAACAACACAGCATTAAGAAATTATGGCACATGAGCATACATCGGAATAGGAACAAGATATACAATAAGGTTTTTAATAAAAGTTATCAGTTTGATGTGGGAAAAACAAATGACTGTCAGAGGCATATGTAGTTTATGTACATGTTATTTTTTATGTGGTCTCCTGAGCTCCAAGGATGTAATGAAATAAGTATTTTATCTGTAAATCTCTGTACTTTCTGTGATGGAGACTCAATTAAGAGTGATCTTTGTTGCCAGTCACTGACTAATGCCACAAATTCCTGCTCAAAAGCTCTGCTAGGGCAGATGGCATTGCAAGTGATTGATGGTACCTTTGATGTAGAACAAAAAAAATTAAGCAAGAAAACTGATTTAACCTCACACATGAATGGCCTGACAAACAGGCAACCCATCTCCAGACACAAATAATATTTAATGATGTCAGAAGGAAGGTGGGGGTAAAAATCTCTGAAAGTCCCCACTTCCATCCAATAATAAAGCCAGCGTCAAAAGGTACCATAATCATGGTTTTAAGAACTCAGAAAATTAAGTAGAGGCTTTCAGCAATGAAATACCATAAATGAACTATGGTAAGAACAGTATGCTATATGTTTGCAACCTACACTAACTACATAGCCCTCTCCTTAGCTCCATGTACCCTTGAAAAGCAATGGCCTACAGGTCATTGGTGTACAGGGTACACCAACAGTCAGCCGCTGGAGCTCAAAGTCTTATTCCCCCACAGAGCCATTATCAGGCCTGTGCACATGCAATAGCTGACTTGTTTAACGTGACCTGGCATTCACCCAGTGAGAAGAGCCTTTTGGCCAAGGGCATTTGTCAAAAATAATCAGTTGCCAAGTGCTTAGCATCATGGGTGCCTTAGGCTCTGAAGAATAGTTGGGGCAAACAAAAAGGAAACCAAGAGGCTTGAAAGAAAAAGTAGAGAATATGGTATTCATGGGGGACTTGAAAAAGCACAGACATATTCTTGCAATTCTAGAAGGCCATAAACAGGTGTAGGACTTTCTCTCTCTGCCTCTCTGCCTTTCTGTTTGTCTCTATCTTTGTCTCTCTGTCTTTCTCACCCCCTCTCTCTCACTCTGTGTGTGTGTGCATGCGTGTTTGTTTGCGTGTGCATGCGTGTGTGTTTTCTCGTTCATTAATTCAGGTTATGCAAATGTTCAGTAAAAACTCAAAGAGTTGCTAAGTTCTCACCTTTCTCTAAATCTGAGCCATTCCATAAACAGGAAATGAAGGCCAAGGTACAATTAAATGGTCTCTCTGACCAAGCAACGGAGGCATGGAGTAATGCTTATATAGGACTCCTTTGCAAAAGCCAAGAAATTCATGGATTCTGTGCATTTAAAAAACGTCTTTTTAAATATTAGTTGATCACTAATCAAAATAAGTAGAGATGTCATACAAGAGCTGGGGTACAGACATTACAACATTAATTCTATAAAGGCATTATAAACAGCAACAAGAATATAAGCTAAGCACCTGCTTTCTAGAGCTAACACCCCATACTGTTTCTAATGTCTGGTTTTCATAAACGGCAACCAAAATCTCCCTGTAGATAAGCAAATCTGGCTTATATACAAAGATACTAAATAGAAATAGAAAGAGACCAAGAAAGGATTAAGCTCAATACAAAGACTTTCAATCAGTGTTTAAAATACAATCAAAGAACTAAAAAGATTCCTACAGAACTTGATGAAAGCTGAAGAATAATGTCTCACTAAATAAACGTACCATGAATAATATGAATATCATCACTCCCCACCCAACAAACACACCCTTCTGTTATGAAGTGTTTATGAGCTGAAGTAAAAGTTCATGTCAACTTTTCAGGAGGCTGAACAGGCAGAGGAGTAGATAAGTCCAACAACAGATCACTTGAGGCTCCATGGACACAAAGAAGAAAAATATATAGGAAAATGAACATATAGGGTTTCCATGAAGCCACGTCACTGGCCAACAAACAGACTGGAACACATAACAGCAATGTTTCAGAAGTCCAGGGAGAGAAGGAGAAAGAACACCTGAACAAACAATGCCAACACCTTCTTATTGAAGGAGAGCACCATAGAATCTCTCCTCCCCTAGGCAGTATCTCGACCTCCATACTGCATAAGCAAAGCACTGAAGGTCAAATGCAGAGAAAGCACCTGGGCCATTGACAGAATGAGCTCAGCATGTGCACGGGGCTCTCAGGAAGGTCAGTGGTTGATTTTCTTTTTTCTTTTTTTTTAATATCTAAAGAAAGTAGAGGCTGGAAGTCAGTGGGATGAAAGAAAAATACCATGAAGCAAAACTTCTTTGTTCTGAGAAGCAATTGCTCAAATGTGAATAAATGACACACTCCTGGATAGACAAGAGACTGACAGACCTGGGGACATACCTGCCATTCTCTGACACAAAACAGATACCTTTCCATTGACAGGAAAGGGCACAGGGAAAACTCCAATCCATGTGAAGAAATAAAAAGCCTTGACAACGATCACTCTGCATATGAAGACAGTCTACCTGTGCAAGCACTCAGCAGAGTGCAGCACTGAGAGTGGCTCAGAAGCAAGAGGGAAGGAAAGGCCTTGCCAGCAGGGTTGGAAATGCTATTCTCACCAAGCTGACTTAAATTCAAACTAGAGCGCTGCAAATTAGGATTGGGACCTGGGGAAGAAGTCCTAAGCCCTCATGTCTGTTAATGTGGCTTTTGTTAAGAAGTGGGGTAGAGGTAATCAAGTGAAAACGGGGTCGCTCTGAATTAGAAGAGAGAACTGTGTTACAGAGACAGAGAGACAAAACCAACTCTAGACTCAGCCCAGATCAGGAAGCTCTATGGCAACTCTCTCAGGCCTTCATAGGTGCTCACCCTATTAGCACCTTGAGTAGAAGTGCAGTCTCCAGAATGGAAACAATTCTTTTTTTCTTGTTCTTTTTCTTTGTTGTGCCCCCCCCCCCCCCCACCCTTTGAGACAGGATCTCTCATGGCCCAGGCTGGCCTAGAAATCCAAATTGTTAAGTAGGGGCAGGAGCGATGATGGCTCAGTGGTTGAAACGTGCCCTGCCGTTCTCCTCTAGAGGACTCCAGCTCATTTCCCAAGGCCCATATCAAGGGGTTCAAAACCGCCGACAACTCCAGCTCCAAAGGATCCAAACTGCTGTAGCTGAGGATAGCCGTGGACTGTGTATGCTCCTGCCTCCTCCTCCCAAGCGATGGGATTATGGACATACAGAACTGAGGATATAATGCAAAGCTTTTTCTACCAGCTGAGGGACACTCCCAACCGAGTTTCTGTTACTAGTACTGTAGTTTCGCTAAACATAAGGGCACCGAGGGAGAAGTTGAAAAACAAAATTAGTAAGAGTGAAATACAGAAGCCAAACCAAGTCAAAGTATAATATCTAACATTTAAACGGATCAAAACATAGGCAGACATTCAACATGATGCGGTAGGATAGCTTAACGTGTAAACTATGAAGACTTCCTTTTTTCCTTTATTTAGAGACAAAAATCCCTTTATATAGATCCAACTGGCCTTAATCTAATGGGAATCCTCCTGCCTCAGACTCCACTGTATGCTAGATTTTAGCAAGATTACTTCTTTGTTGCCAACTGTTAGAGCCACATTCATCTACACATTTTCCCTTTACAGGTAGCAAACTTCTCATAGAAATTTTAAGACGAAAAAAATACATCCTATAAAAATAATCATGGCCAGGCATGGTGGTGCACAGTGTAACCTCAGCACTTGGGGAGGCAGAGGCAGACAGAGCTCTGTGAGTTCGAGGCTGGTCTAGTCTACAAAGGGAGTCTAGGACAGCTAAGGCTACACAGAGAAACCCTGTCTTGAAAAATATAAACAAGATGTAATATGAATTAATTAATTTTAAAAAGATATTTTTTAAAAAAGAAAAACATAAACAAATAATAAATGTCAGACTCTCTATTCTGCAGGTTGGTTTTACATCAACTTGATACAAGCTAGAGCCACTGGGGAAGAGGGATTCTCACTAGAGAAAATGCTTCCACGTGATTTGTCTGCAAGCAACCCTTAGTATATTTTCTTAATTAGTAATTGTTGTGGGAACACCTAGTCTACTGCTGGTGGTGTCATCCCCCAGGCAGGTAGTTCTGCGTATTAAGAAAATAGTCTGAGCAAGTAAAGAGGAGTAAACCAGTAAGAAGCATTCCTCCTCGGGTTCTACGTCAGTTCCTGCATCCATGTTCCTTCCCTGATTGCCCACAATGAGGGACTGACTGTGAGAGAGAAGAGCATGTAACTGAAATAAACCCTTTCCTCTCCAAGGTATTTAATCCCAGCAATAGAAAGCTAACTAGAACACCTCTCAAATTAGCCAACCATGTGCAAACTTTCCACGTTGTTCTAAACAGATTGATTTGTATTGGTCCATATTCTACATCCTCCTGTGCTAAAAGTCACTGATTATTCTATGTAGACCTTTTGTGCCTGTGATCATCTATTCTACTCCTGCTAAGGCACATGCAAATGAAGGTGTTCTCAGCCGTAAAAATAACTCCAATGTTTCCAATTTAGGAAAAAGTTGTTATTTATTGTTAAGTGACATTTAAAATTTCTGGACCAGAATTGCAAAAGCTTAACATTTTCACATGTATTATTTCTGTGAAAGGAAAATCAAGACAGTGGGGTGAAGGGAAAGGCAGTGTCCCTATATGTACGTACGTACATTCATACATACATACATACATATATACATACATACATTCATACATACATGCGTGTGCATGTGTGTGTGTATTTAGGTAAAGTGTCCCTCAACAATTGTATGAACCATTAATTTCATTACCAGAGTTTCTGTTCTACACCATGAATCACCAGAGACTATTACCTGACTGATATAAAATATGAGAATTTCATTTTATTAAATGGTGAATTCACTAGTGCCTAAGGTGGCTTTTAGAAGGCTACCAGAGCAAAGACATCAATACAGAAAGAACCATGAAATCCAGAGAAAAATTACTGAGGAATGTTGACTGTCTGTGTGCCATCGATTCTCTGAGCTTGTGAACTTAGAAGTCAATGGTCACTTTTCTTAATGGCCTGAGCATAAGTAGAATCCCTAATGAATCATGAAGAAAGAACTCAGACATGGTGCATCTTTCTCTTTGAACTATAATAATTTTTTACAGGTGACTTGAAGGCCTTCTCAGCTACTCAGAAGAAATAATGTATTTCGCAAACTGAAAAAGCTTTTCAATAATGAAAATAAAAATGAAGTCATACTTGTATCTTAGGCCCTCTTATATAAATGCAAACCAGAATATTAAAGATGAAATAGGAAAATCTGTATGCTATAAAAGAACCATGTAAATTCCATGGTTTCTCAAATATCCTACAATGAAAGAAAACTATTGAAGTGCCTGTCTATATTTAAGAGGACGTGTGTGTGTGTGTGTGTGTGTATGTGTGTGTGTGTGTGTGTGTGTGCGCGCGCGCATGTGCGTGCATGCATGAGCACGCATGCATGCGTGCATGTGTGTGTAACAGATACAAGAAGGGATATGGTCCAAGATATTAGACTATGGCCTCAGTTTTTCATATAAGCATTGTAAAGGGCCTGTTAAGACTTTCCACTTTCACTCCTCTGCTCTTCTGGGATGAACACGCACACAGGACAGTACTTCATGACATATTCAGTCACTCAGGCCACAGGGTAGAGACGAAGAGCTATGCGCTTGGGAAGAGGACTCCAAAGTTTACGTCACAACATGGATGAAACCACCCTAGGGTAACCACTCTGAAGTTTATGTCACACAATGTGGATGAAGACGCCTTAGGAGAAGAAAAAATGATTTGCCCACACTTGGTTGAGACTCTTACGAATATTTGTATAATTTAGAAATTGGAACCGAGGGTTGCAGTGAAGCCTGCAGGGCAAGGATTTCTCTATAAAGGATAAAAGGCATAAAAACAATTTTTAGGCAAGGCATTTTTCTATTGTTTTCCCCAGGAAGACAGAGATATCCAAAATTGTTTCCACTCTTACGAGTTTCATCCACAAAATAGCTCACTTTCCCCTTAAAACATATCCAGAAGATGAATATAAAATAGCATTTCCAAAACAAAAGCATACGTATGGAGGAGCTGAGCAATAAAAAACAGAGTTTTCTGCCCTGAAATCAAGTTTGTCTGTTCATGTCAAAGTCCGTCAGTGTCATGCTAGTTAGAGGCTCCGCCATCCAGATCTCATGCCAAACTGAAGCTCAGTAAGCAATGGATGACTTAAAACTTCTTGCTGAGTGAGAACTGCTAAGGCATCTTGGGTTGGTTTGGCGCTAGAGGCTGGACCAGGGTACAAGCAAGCATTGTATGAACAATGAGGCTGATCTCGTGAAGGTGCTAACAGTTCAGTGGAAGGCTTGACTGAGGCTGCTGAACTGGACAACCCAGACCCAAGGAGGAATCAAAAGGGCAGAAAATTAGGTTTTGAATAAAAGCTGACAAACTTGCTCTATTATTTTAGTTAGTGTATAAAAATTCTGGGTTTTTCTTTTTGTTTGTTTCTTTGTTTTTATTTTTTTGAGACAGGGTTTCTCTGTGTAGCCTTGGCTGTCCTAGACTTGCTTTGTAGACCAGGCTTGCGTCAAACTCATAGAGATCTGCCTGACTCTGGGCATTTTCTTTTTAAAAACATTTATTTATTGTTATTTTATGTGTATAAATACTTTGCCTGCAAGTATGTATAAGTACTGTGTCCATGCCTAGTGTCCAGAGGAGGGCACGGTAACCTTTGGAAATGGAGTTACTGATGGCTGTGAGCTACCACATGGGAGCTGGCTGTAAACTCCATTATGGCATTTCCATATATGTTGTTATACTACCATTCTCCATGATTCTTCTTTACATCTTAATGATCCCTTTCTTCCATTCAAATGGTCCCTTCTGGTGTACACACACACACACACACACACACACACACACACACACACACACACACACACACACACACACAAACACACACAATCAGTTCGCTTTCTATTGCTGTGATAAATATCATGATGAAAACCTACTTGGAGAGGAAAAGGTTTATTTCATCTTACAGCTTATAGTCTGTCAGGTCAAGTCAGGGCATGAACTTAAGGCAGGAAACTGGATGCAGGAAGTGAGACTGAGACCACGGAAGAATGCTGCTTACTGGCTTGTTCCCCATGGCTTGTTTAGCCTACTTTCTTAATACTCCAAGACCATGTACCAAGGGGTAACACAATCAAGAAAATGCCCCCACAGATCTAACCAGAAGGCTAATAATGGAGATGTTTTCCTTTATCAAGCCGTATGTGTGTATATATGGATATGAACTTTCCCGATTAGTTTCTTTCCTCCCTCCTCTTCCTCACAATTTTCAGATGGGCATAAACTATTACCTGCCACACTTTCAGAGACAGTCCTAATCTTCTGATGTCTATTTGCAAATGCTGGAGTTAAGCATGAAAGAGCACTAGTATTAACATGCTGCAGCAGTCAGGTGAAACCATACATGTATGCTGATGGCAGAAATAAAAATGTTTTCTTTCTTTCTACCTTTCTTTCTTTTTCTTCCTCCTCCTCATCCTCCTCCTTTGCTTAAAACCACCCAACACACACTTTTATTTGTCAAAATCCAGAAAATATTTAGCATATAGCAGTACAGAATCAAGTTGCATATTTTCCTATTGCTCTGGAAAGTATCAATCCTGGGGGAGGAGATGCTGTAAAAACCCCATTTGAACTGTTCGCTGGAAATTCTGAACGGCTTTGATAAAATGTAAGCACAACAGGTACTGAGTCTGCCATTATATTGACATTATGAGGCATTTTAAACAGTCTGCCAAGCCAAACATATTATTAATGTTCATAAATTACTATGCACTCAAAGTCCTTGACAGGCATCCATTGTCTTTCAGCAGACACATGTGTTCTGGTAAGCGCACAATTAGGTTAAAGGATAAGGTCACTTAGCTAAAAACAAGCATGCTAATATCTACAGTAGTAGGAGGCTGGCTGTTGCAGTAACTAGAATATTTCCAAACAAAAGCATAGGGAGTGTTGAAAGTACTCCTGTTTGCATTAACTTGTAGGACCATGACCCTTACTGAGTGCAAATCTTTCAACAGTGCTACTCAATGCAAATCAAGAAATAAAATATAGTGTAACATTAATGTGAACATAGTAATCATTTCCTACAATACTTTATAAAACTATATAAAATTTGAAATGTAGTTTATTTCATTCATATTTTGAATGTAAGAATAGTTCTTAATAAAAAACCCAGTGTAGGTGAGCCCACCTGCCCTCTCTAAGCAAGCTGAAAGGGCTCATTAAACTTCTGTCCTGAATTTGAGACATATAGGACTCCTAAAATGAATGAACAAACTGTTACTTTAAAGTCATCCTAATAAAAGACTATCAGAATGGCTTCTTAGTGAGCCAAGGAGGCCTCGGGTGAACGTGTGAAAAGCTAATGAAATCCTGAGAAATTGCGTACTGCCAACATGGGTATGGCCGTATGGAGAACCAGTGCCTCAGACCCATGAGAATGGCAAAGCCTTCTCTACTCCTCAGCCTCTGGGATAAAGCTCAGGGGACGCCGAATCCTTCCTCTGGTCAGAGTGCAAATATTGACAGTGTGTGAACAAAAACTAGCAACTGCAACTTGCTCCTCCCAAATGTTACAGACTGAGGCTACTGGCCTACAGAGCCCTGCAGATACTAGCTCACTCTTCACTCTGTGCTGTACATAACAAGCATGCTGAGGCCCTGGGTTGTGATGCAGTTGCTGTAGCTCCACCAGAAATGGCCCATATGAACTCAGCTTTTCTTTGCTTGTATCTGTCCTTTCTTTTCTCCCTTGTCACCCCCTCCACCCCGGTCACATTGCCAGAACCAAGCCATGCTGGACACAGTATTATGTAAATAAAAGTACATTTTCCTTTCAATTCAGCAGCTTTAATAACTTTTTTCCATTCGCCGGTCCACAAAATTAGAGCCAAGGCAAATTGTGTATTGTTATTTTTCCTCAACTATACACTAACCAGTTCCCTAGTGAAGATTACACATAACACTGAAGGTAAGAAAAAAGAGAAGAAGGATACTAAGGGTCCTGAGAGCTACAGCTTCAGGAGCCAGGTAAGAGCCTTATTTTCTCTAACATATAACAGCAGATCCCATCACCATGACAAAAACCAGGCCACTCAGGCTATATATGAGCTCCAAGCCATCCTAAACTACAAAGCAAGACTTCCCTTAAAAAAGAAGAAGAAGGAGGAGGAGGAGGAGGAAGAGGAGGAGGAGGAGGAGGAGGAGGAGGAGGAGGAGGAGGAGGAGGAGGAGAAGAAGAAGAAGAAGAAGAAGAAGAAGAAGAAGAAGAAGAAGAAGAAGAAGAAGAAGAAGAAGAAGAAAAAGAAGGAGAAGAAGGAGAAGAAGAAGAAGAATCAAACGATACTATCACTGTGGGTATTTTCATAAGGCACAAAACAAGACATGTCTTAAGTTTCCCCAAGAAGGGAGGGTGGGAGGGAAGGAGAGAAGAAGGGAGGGATGGGCTGACTTTTAAGTCCATCCCAATCTCTTCCCCAGGCTGACCCTCAGGGCAGATACAAGAGAGTACTCTAGTATCTAAGGCAGGTAGCTGAGGACCAGCTCTAAACTTAGAACTGCCGCAGCATTCCGTGTACATTAAGTGTGTGGCACAGGTGCTGAAATGCAGAGCCAGGCAGGAAAACTTCCCCAGAAGGTGACAATGGCTGTATTGGGAAGACATGGACGTAAGTCATTAAGGTTTAACCAGAAGGCATGGGGCCCAGATCTGCTGTGAGCGTCTGCAAAGTGGTGAGTGTTAGAAAGCATTTCAGAATGAGACAAGATGAGAAACCAGCTCAGTAGTGATCTGGCTGCATGGTTTAGCCAGTGATGTGACCTTCTTCAGACTGGGGGGGGTTGGCCAATAGTATGCAGGCAGTAGCATCTGCACAGCTAACTACTGTGAGAATGAATGAGATGCTATAGGGAAAGCACTCTTTATGTGTAAAACACACACCCCTGGAAAACCATACCGATTGATTGTTGTTACTCAGTCCTAGACAAAGTTGGCCTCAATCTCTAGTGTTGTCTTGGCAGTCCACTCCATCACTGCCACTAATCTCACATCTTGCTGGGCTCATGTGTGCAATGCCTGGGGTATGGGCAGCATATTAATATAAAGGTTAAACTAAGCAATGTCCTCACACATGTGACCAAATGCGCAAGCTTCTTTATTAGCTATAAGGGCAGCATTCCTGAAAGAAGAGTGTGCCAGGGTTATATTATGAATGGTGTCAACAGGAAACATCTCTGTTTGCTGCTCAAGGAGGTGGGGGTGGGGTGGAGTGGGGGGATCTTCCTTAGCACATCTGGCAACACATATGTGTTCCGAACACATTTCCAGCCGTGGTCTTACACAGCAATGCAAGAAATCTCAGGAGTATGGATTTTTATCTTAAATATGCATGGAGGATTTATAGCTGGTATTATAAGGGTACTAAAGCAACAAGAGAATGGAGATAGAATTTGAAGTGTGTTAAGGATACCTAATGACACAAGAAAGAGCTTCTTGCTAACTTGTCCTGATAGAGAGGCACCAACAAATGTTGAGGTGGAAAAGCGTTTTTCATTCTCAGTTGTATCTACTGTTTCTATTATCATAGGTAAATATAACTATAGCACATACATTCATAGCTACATTTCTTCAATTCTGTCAATAGTTTCTAAGCATGATTTTAAAGGCAATACATTAAAAAAAAAAGTGGTACTTAGATGTTCCAAAGGGACAGTTTACTCCTGGTCTGCATGCTAATAGTGAAGCATTGCTTGCTTTATTCTGTATTTATTCAGTATCTACTACGGAAAGTATCAAACAGATCGCCAGAATCTTGACCAAGCCATCTCTTTCCATGGAGAGCCAACTAATGCTGATCTCTTTTCCACACCATATTTTCAAACAGTGGAAATTCTGGAGCTGCCCTTAAGAAACTTCCCCTTATCCTGCTGTCGGGTGGATGTGCGTGTACTCGAGGATGCTTTCTCACAAAAGGGACTCTGGAAATCTAGCAAGTCACATGGATGTGAAAAGATCAGGAGTCTCTTAACTAAAGTCTGTGGTGAGCAGCATCTTCCAGTATCACAAGAGGCCATGTTTCAACAACAACGTCATCAGGATATCTTCTCTTCCGGGACACTAAAGCTCCGCACTGCTATTTCAGTAGTAGGCTCATATGCAACCCTTTCAATCCCTCGTCCTCTTTCCTTTCCTCATGTTTTCTTTTGGATTTTGTTCGTCTGTTTTTATCTTTTATTTTTCAAGATATGGTTTCTCTGTGTAATCCTGACTTGCTTTGTAGACCAGGCATGCTTTGAACTCACAGAGATCAGGGGCCTTTGCCTCCCAAGCATTGCAATTAAAGGTCTGTGCTACCACTGCCCTGCCAGCTATTGTTTTTTATTTTCATCTTGTTGCCCTCCTCAACACCTTGCCCCTTTTCTTTCTTCTTGCTGACTTCTTAGCATCTTAGGTAAGTCCATTCCTTTCTGTTGAGTGATATCACCTAGTGAGAGAACAGTGAAGAAGAGAGATGCACTGCAGAGCAAATGGCTGAATATCTTAAGTTGATATCTCTGAAAGCCCTTTGGGCCTTGGAGCCCAGGGTATCTTTTGTGCTGTACAGGGTATATTTGCCAATCACAACCTGGATCTGCACCACAGGAGGATGCAGGTACCATCATGGTGTGAAGGTATTGTTAAAATGCTAAGAGTTTAATAGTTCTTACTTCCAAAGGGCCAGGACTTTTAAATTTTATGCCAGCCTTTGTTCCTTCTGTTGCTTCGGATGGCCTATTTCCCTGGGAGATACATTTACCTGCATCACTAATTTTCTTACTCATGAAACCATGACTTTCTGTGGGGCGTGCTCCTATCCTTGAAGCTCATGTATACCATCATCCTTTGCTGTCTCTATTGGTCACAGTGTCATGACTTCAAACTTTGCTGTTTTACTGTGGGTGCCACAGTTTCTTTTATGAGGAAAGCTCTTCCTCATTCAGTCATTCATGCTCGTGTACTGAGTACTCTTGACTAAGACAACGACAGTGAATAAGGAAAGGGAAGACTGTTTTAAAGCAAAGAATAAAAGAGTGCAATGTCAGGACAATTAGAATTTGTTATCATGTTGAGCTGGGGATGGAGCTGAGTTGAAGGCGCAAACCCAGCATTCCTGGGACTCTGCTAAGACCACAAAACTTAAAAACAAACAAACTAGCCATTTGGTGTTTCCCAGATACAGAAAAGTTACACTGCACAATACTCTTGATTCCTATGAGGTTTTCTAGAACACCTTTGGGAGGCCAACAAGTCAATTACTAGCTTATATGGACCTCTCGGGCAAGTGCTATGAAGACAGCATCTGCGGCTACAATCCTGCTACCAATTAAAGTGTTGGATTGAGTCCAAGAAGAACTTGCTTGACACCTTTGAGCAATTTTATTCTTTTCCTTGTATTTACTCTCTATCTGAACTCTGTCAAAACTACTTTAGAATCTAGATCAACTTTTCTTTCCCAATCTAAAGGAATTGGCATGTTATCATCAATTGCATATCAGTGAAGCCCAACCCCCTTCCTGCTGAAGACACAGCTAGCAACAGCTAGCACATTGCCGGGCCTCTGCCACGCGTGCCTCACACTTACTGCAAACACAGCGAGACTGCCATGGTTCCATTTTAACTGAAAGCACTTGCTTTCTCAAGTGTTAAGTCAAAGTGTTAAGTAGAAGTTGACATGCTGGTGACTCATTTTAAAATAGCAAATTATAATCAGCTGACACTGTATGAAGCATGAAAGTTGTTCCATAAATCACGTCTATAGAAAGACTGAGCAGGGAAAATGGGAAGAACAAAACTGAACCATGTCTCCATCATATCTTACAATTACCAGTTTGTCGTCAACTGTTTGAAGGATTTCTAAAATATTAAGGTTCCTGTTTAACAGAACTCTCAGCTAGCCCACTGAAATAAATTTTAAAAGATGTATTGGGTGAGTGTCTGTTGTGTGTCTGGTCGACACACACACACAGCAGAGGGCATCCTGGGGTACACTGAAACTGGAATTATAAGCAGTTAGGAGCCACACAGTGTGGGTGGTATGAACTGACTCTGGAACAGCAGTAAGTGTTCTTAATTTCTGAGCCATCTCTCCAGCTCTCGCCATCATCCCTCACGTAATCTTTTCAATGTTTAAATAACTATTGGCATTTGGGCAGCAAAATTTGCTTTTAGCTTTTTGAAATATAACTTTTCTGTACAAAAGTGATGCAAAGAACATCCTTCATGAAAACCTAGACTTGTTTCCTTACTGTACACGTGACTAGCAGCATTTGGGCGTGGGGCCCAGACTCCAGATCTACAGTAATGTTTCTCTAATACTAATCATGGATCCTAGACTGCTCTTTTTCATTCGAACAATTGCTCTTTTGTCCGTGTTCTTTACTTGGCTTTATGTACTATCTGTCATCAGATACCACAGTTCCTTGGATATATGCCCAATTTTTTTCTAGTTTGACATTTGGCTGCCTAAGCTAAAGGTTAAACTCTGAGGTATAGAAGTCTCTACGCCACTCTTCTCCTTCACTCCCAGAGCATCCTGAAGTTTCAAGTCCCACGTTCCTTTGATTCTACTTGGTCCCCCACTATTTCCAGAAAAAAAAAAATGACCAAACTGAAAAGTCACTTCAAACTTAGACACAGAATCTTTACAGACACAGTTAAGCAGTCCAGATAAATACTGACTGCTACTTCAAAATTACTGCAACATATTAGCAGTTCTCAACTACATGCAGTCTTAAACTGGGGAAACCAAGTAAGATTTAATTGTTGAGAAACTAACTACATGAACACACACACACACACACACACACACACACACACACACACACACACACCACGAAGAACCATGGCAAGGTACCAGGGACTAAGTAACTTAGGAAACCTTAAATAATGGTGAGGAGAAGGAGGACGGAGAGACAGCTCAGTAGCCGAAGCATTTGCTGCTACCGCAGAGGATCCAAGCTTGCTTCCCAGCACCCACAATGCAGTGGCTTATGGTTAGAGTTACAACAACCTGTAACTCTAGCTCCAGGAAGGCAACACCCTCTTCTGCCTTCCTCAGGTACCCTCACACAAGTGGCATATGCTAATACAGACATAAAAAAAACAGTGAAGTTAAAAAAAAAAAAAAATTGCCAAGTGTGGTAGCCCAAACCTTTAATCCCAGAACTCAGGAACAGATGGCAGGCAGATCTCTGAATTAGAGACCAATCTGGTCTATACAGGGAGTTCCTGGCCAGCCAGGAATATACATGGTGGAATTAATTAATTATTCAATGAAATATTGAGGAAGTAAAAGTCAACAGAATAGAATGAGAGAAGAGGCACTTTGCAAGTCTCATTCTCTCTTGGGAATATGAGACCACAGACACGTGACACTGGTTCAAAATGACACTGAGGCTACCACATGGTCTGTCCTATCGACATCTGTGTCAGCATATCAATGTGATCTTTCCTTACCTCTAGATGCTCTAAAATATATGGTGGATTTGTCATGCCCAGCCTCAACATGGCTCCCTCAGGAATCACTTCCACCAACTTCCACAGCAGTGTAGGGAGATCGGTGCCAATGTCTCTGCCATAGGCCCCGGTGTCTTCGCTGGTCAGCCATATTTCACAAACGCCCTCTGTGAATGAAAGAGAATAAACAACAAATCTGTGACCCAGCCATTTCCTTCAGCATACAGCTGCTCACCCTTTCTAATGCAGTAATTTTCAACATGATTATGCAGGCAGTCTGGGTGCTCAATTGCAGAGAAAAAGCAGCTTATCCCTCTGTAGCAGTGGGTTATTAAGTTCATCCTATGAACACCAGAGAGTTTCCACAAGGTCACAAATTACCCATGTGTCCTAGGAAGTCATTAACACTCTCAGCCAATCAATTCAAGTAATGCTTCTCCAGAATACCCTAATCCCAGCTGGAGCCTCCACCCCACTCACAGAACACTAACTCAACTCCAGGAGCCCTGGAACGGAAACAGTCCTCCACAGAATAGGAACTGAAAACAGGCAACTCGTTAGTCTCCAACCCACAAAGAAAATGTTAAGTGTAGTTAAGGATTAACTCACGAATTATTATCCCATTTAGCCCATAGTAACTATTTTAATCTGTCTCCTTTGTTCAGTTAAAATAGTGTTCACTTTATTTTCACACTAAAAAAGAAAAAAGAAAAGAAGATGGCTGATGCAGAGACTAAATGGCTGCCTTGGAAACCCTGTACACTAGCTGTGGAGACTTTAGGACCTCAGGAAAAACTGCTTATTTTTGTTGTTGCTGCTGCTATAAGGAACCCTATCTTCAAATGCTATGGCTTGAGCTGGGCGGGGCAGCATGTGCCTATGATCTTAGCTTGGACTGTACCAAGTACGAGACCAACCTAAGCTTCAAAGTTCCAGGTTATTCTGGACTATGGAGCAAGACCTTGTCTCAGAAAGTACAACCAAATAAGCAAAAGTTAAAGCTTGTAATAGCCACCTCCCCAAACCCAAGAGAAAATACTTCTGGATCACTTAGTACCACTAAAAAATGAACGAAATAGGATGAGCAAGAGCCACCAAGATTTCCTGATAGACACACAGACCCTTTCTGAACCCACTCTATTGAGTGAGAAGATTATTGACATTAAAAGGTCAAATGATTCAAAAGGCCAAAGCAAACAAAATGAGCATGAGGTTAGTTCAGCTTCAGGTGCTCCCTGCTTATGAAGATCTCAACACACAGGGGCGTAAATGTAGTTCCCAGTGGGAGACATGCGAGTGTCTAGAAGCTGTCTTAAAATGGTCATTTAATTCATGGCAGAAAAGTTTCCAGAGCACATTTAAACTGTAAAAGCCAAGAGAGGTAACTAATGTGATTAATTTGTAAACATAAGTGGACACCAACTGAACAGAAGAAAATCCACGCAGAGCTTTTAATACCAGTAACATGGCCCACAGCTTTGGAGTTGTGATCTCTGGAAACTATTCTTTCTTTTGATAAGAGCTATAGACCTTATGATTATCAAAGCTGCAAAACTAAATCTTATCCTTCCGAGATATGCACATGATTCAGAAGACGCAAGGGTAGATGGGAACTGTTCAGTTTTCCCAAGGAGAATCAAGGTCAGCAATAAGAACAAAAGCTATTGAAAGAAATTCACTTAAAAACAGGCACTGGGGGTGGTTTTAGTACTAAAGTTAGCAATGTAGCTGGATGTGATGGACACGTTTAATCAGAAGGCAGAGGCAAGCAGATCTCTGGGTTAGAAACCAGGCTGATTTAGATAGTGAATTCCAGGCCAGACAAGGCAGCACAGTGAGACTTTGTCTCAAAACCAAAACGAAAAACAAAAACAAAATCAGTAATGTTAGGAATATACTATACATTTCCTCAGTTTGAATATACAAGTTCCAGAAATAATAAGCCCTTATCCTCCAAAGAAATAAACCTAGCATGTATAAACACTGTCTTTAATTAAATAATTTTTTTCTACTTAAAATGTAGTAGGTCAACACCCACCAACCCCCAGGCTCGGGGAGTATCATGGAGGCCGTGCAGGAAGAGTGAAAGAGCAGTGTTATGAGATGCTGCCTTCTGGGCATGGCAGTCTTCATGTTGAGAACTCAGGATAGCTGTGGTTATCTGCGCAAGTCCTGCCTGAGGGCAAACCAAGCTTAGTCAGCATTCTAGCAGGCAGCAGTAACTGGACTCAGGGTTACACACAGAGAAGAGGAGAGGGCACCAGGACATGCAAGTGGGAGAAGGAAGTGTTGTGGCTAGCCTAGGGGAGAAAGAAGGGAGTCTGGTGTGGATATTATTGGAAATATGATAATAACAAAATCAAGAGGCCAGTGGAAATGAAGTAGTCTTTTATATATAATTCTACAGAAAGGGACACAGCATTGAGAAAAGACAAAACGGCGTCATGTGAATTTGGTGCAGGGCAGTTGTTTTTAAAATCCCTGCCTCTTTGCTTACAGGTCAGACATTGCACCCCTCCCAAACTCCCCTTCTCTTTGGCATCTCATTGTTCACCTCACAATGTGCAGCTTGGAGCTTGCTGCCGCTTGCTGCCGCTCGCTCTCTCTCTCATTCTAAGCTCAGTCATGAAGCAGACCACCTGTAACTTTCTTTAAGTTGTGAGACAAGAAGAGGTTAGCCCAATGGGAGAGAAAAGCTAATACACCCCGGGCCCCTGCATGAGCTTGTCAGTAACTCTGAAAATAGAACTATCAATCTGTCTTTTATAGTATGATCAAGTTATGTTACATACATGAATGAAATTTTCAAAAAAATAAAGAGACTCTATTAAAAGTGTCTTTGATTAATGGTGTTATCTTGGTTCTAAAATTATGTATGCCATCAGAGACTGTACTCATGCAAACTTGGTTCTTCATGTACCACAGCCTGGCCTAGAACTCATTCTGTAGCTGAGGATTGCAAGCCTGGGTTAGCATCCTGTCTCAGCCTCCCCCACCCCAATAATAGGAGTGAACCAGCCCAGATTCATACAACCCGTTTTAAAAAAATATAATTTAAAAAATAGAAAAGCTCCAAGAAGAAAGATAGCCAAGAAACAACATAAACACAATTTAAAACATTCTGAAAGAGGTCATAAAAACAGGACATTAACTGTGATTTTCCAGTTACTGGCATTTGAGCAACACATGTGAATGTTTTCAAATGAAAAGAATTATAATTTATAATTTTTCCACCCAAATGGTTCCACGTATGCCTTGTGTAGAAAGAGCAAGCTCCTGGACCAGTGCCCTCTCTGTTGCTAGATGAACACAGAGCGGAAATCACCCTGGACAGAATGGAAAGTGCATCCACTGGAGAGAACAGTGGTCAGCTCTCACAACTGCAAGGGTGGGGGAGTAATAACCATGGGGGCCTGCAGCTTCAAATTACATCACACAGAGGGAAGCAGCTGGGATGCTGAACCTCCACAGCAAAAGCAGCAGTTCCTATGTTGCTAAGATAGAGGCTGCCAGAGTGCTCAGGCAGAGGAGCACACATGCAACAGTAAGCCCTGGTGTTGACAGCCCTGCCCTGCCAGATCAATCCAAACATATGTGAAAACCTGCTATCGCTCATCAAAGTGCAGACTTTATAAGGCTAACTTCCAGTCATTCATTCTGGGGAGAGGCCACTGCTCAGTTTTTAACATGAAGAAGCCATTATACAATGAAAGTAAAACAAGGTTAGATCCTCGTCATGTTTGGTGTTCCCTGAAAACTCATGATTAGGCATACTGCAAGTAGTCCCTGCCAGACTAAGCCTGTGCATGAATGTGATGGGGGAGCTGGGGCTACAGACTTGCACTGAGGTACAGAGATGCTCATGTGTGCACTTTCATCGGCTGTACTTGCAGGAAGCAGTGCTTGTCTGAATAGCTTCAATCTGGCAGGACTTCAGGTATTCATACTTTATTTGTCCTTGCCTAATGTGTGCCACACAGCTGATGCAGATGCACCCTGAAGCCTCTGTACCCTAACCCTAGCTGCCACATAGGCACTATCAGGGCCACTGGGCAGATATTCAGACTTCTTGTTCACTTCTCAGGAGGAGCAGGGCTGGCCTGAGAGACTAACATGCCAGGCCCAAAGAGACCACTCCAGCTGTACTGTACTTCAACTTTTTAAAAAAAATAGCATATAAAACGAAACAGAGATGTAGGAACAACCAAGAATCAAATGCATAACAAGCAACTCCCATGCCTGGAACAGTATGAAGAAAACACTAAAAAGGCAGGAGACACTAACTAGCATTCTTTTCCTAACCCGCTATACCATCCTTCCCCAAGCTGGTCTGCCCACCTGACATTCTGAAGTGCACCAGACTCGTCAGGTCATACCACTTGATGAGTGCTAACTTTGATAAACATCTAGCTGTTAGGAAGTGATGAGATGCACTTTGCAGGAGAATCTCTTCCCTGGCTCCTGTAAAAATGTAGCCATCAGAACCCACTCAAAAGACTACAGTCCCGACACTAGCCACTTCTTTGTATGTAGAGACAATGCCAAAGCTGGGTTCCCCACCCTGCTCCACAGTAAGCTGAGGTGACACAAGATGGGTAACACAGAAGGCATAAAGGGTTAATAAACAAAAGCTAATATCCTCTAAAAAACAAACTATTTTACAATAAAGAAAATCCTGTTTTTAAAAAAAAAAAATCAAAACTTGCCAAAATGCAACTCTAAAAGACTCTCCTCTGTATGAGTGCCACTGTAAAAACTGAAACACAAACACTGATCAATTTCCTCTGCTTTATCACTGGAGGAAAGTTCCACCACAAAAAAGATGTTTCAATTATCCTATTGTTAGAAAACCTTTAAAAGCAAAGATCACAGAGGTGTAACTGCAGGGGCTGGAGAGGTGGCTCAGTGGTTACCTGTACTTGTTGCACAACTCGAGGGCATTCCAAACACACCTACAGTCCCAGCTCTGAAGGAGTGGAGACAGGAGGCTTTCCAGGACTTACTGGCTTCTAAACTAGCCCAGAAAACATGGTCTACAGGTCCAGGGAGATACTCTGCCTTGAAGGAATAGGAGGGGAAGTGACAGAAGAAGACACTGATGCCCAAGTCTCTTTTCAACATATCTGTGCACTCCTAACACTCGTGTCCATACACTCAAACACAAGCAGTAAATATATACATCTCAAAAACTAACGGTGATTAGGAGAATCCAACAGTAAAGGAGCAATAAAGTATAACAACACATAAAGCCACAACAATATCTATACTTTGCATGTGCACTGGATGGCAGAGAAAACTACATCAATTTAAAGTTAAACCTACCATCTCAAAGTCTGTTCCATTTCCCTTCCTCCCCCATCCCATGTCTTTCTGCCTTTCCCTTCCTCACTTTGGTAACATCTGACTCCTTCCTCACCATTTCAATTTTAGACTTCTTACTCCCAATAAAGCCGCACATGAAATGTGTTCTATTTATAGACACTGCATTAAGTCACCTGGTCTTGGCCTCTTTCTGCTATATGGATTGCTGTGCATTATTAGGTTTTATGGAGTTCTTAGAAAAATTTACCCTGGGAAGTTCACAAATACCTATGTCTGTTCCTTAAGCATCTGAAGGGTCATGAGTAACACATGGACAGGGCACTCCTGCTCAGCCCGCTCACTGAAGTAGACATTTCAGCCCCTGCATTAACATTCAAAAGTTATGTCTTTATTTTAGACTGGGGATGGGGGTAAATAAACTTATTTAGAGAAAGCATCATGGTAAGGCTAGCCTAGCCTATGCTGCATCAACAAACCTTTTATTTTGGAAGCAAAGTCTAGGTATGCAGCTCAGGCTGCCCACAAACTGAATCCTCTCTATCTTAAGCCTTCTGAATACTGAGGCTGTAGGTGAACATCACACCTGGCCATTGCTACTGTTATTAGTGGTCACCAGACTGGGTGTTTCTCAGGTCCAGGCTTCTTATTCAATGACCTGTAGAATCTCAGACAAACAGGAAAGTGTCAGAAGCCAAGTGAAAGTTAAGGACTCTGTAAGAAAGCTAAACGCTCCAAGTAAGACTCACTCAAGAGCCCCAGTCACTGCCTCGGGCTTCTGTTTGTGGATCCATGAGCAGGAGTTGGTTGCTTAAGGTAGAGTGTGATTTCTTGACTGACAGGCCTACCTAATGTAAGCCTTTGCTCCTAGGGCATGGCTTTCCCATGTTGCATCTGATTTTAATCATATGCATGCCCAATTGTGCATAGGCATAAGTTGGCAATTAAGGAATTTTCCCTGAAAGTTCACTTGGAGGAAAACCACTTTGTCTTACCCCAAATCAGTCCAGAATAGATCAATGCAATGCCATCCATTCCCGAATATGCTTCAGGATGTATATGGCAAGATAGAAGAAATGACTAGGAATTGTTAGGCAATAAGACCTCAGTGTTACCCCATTGCTACCTTTGGAGAGAGCTGTGCTTACAGTTCAAGGCTAGTGTGGGTCACAAGTTACGATGGAAAAGGGGTTTATGTTGTGTATCAAGGCAAGCACAATCCGAGTTGGTGAGCTACACCTGCCCTTTGGCTGTCTCATGGTGCTTTACAAGTATTGCATTCTTCATGAGAGTCTAACTCATAGCTCATCATATAAAGACTATTAAGTACCTATTTCTCTAACAATACATGTACACCGTTTTTTATTTTTTAGAAAATGAACCAATCTGAGTCCAGTCTCTGTGCCTGATTGTCTCTAGAAGGATTGCCCAGCCAGGAAAATCTTTATGCTGTCTTCCAGACGACACCAACTGTAGCTTGACCATGGCTCTGCAATTCAAAACTGTACCTTCTCACCTACTTCTGCAGAGGAAATTACTGACAAATAACCCCCCTATAAGGTAAGAAAGATTGGGCCATTCTAAAGGGCAGGTCAATCACTCAGCAAATGCCCAATAATGACAAATGCAGCACCTTTGCAATCCTGGGCAAATTGTTGGCTTGAAGTACATTAATGACACCACAAAATTCAACCAAAAGGAAATACTGCAGCAGGCCTTCCACTGCCCCACAGAATGCATTAAACATTATAGAAACCTTTCTTAAAACTGAAAACCAGAAAAACTGATGATGTGTATGGCTTTACGATCTAAAGACAAGGAAGAGCCTGCAGTACAGGACATCATCTGAGAGAAACAGTCAAGGGATCCATGAGCTACCAGCTGACCTGGAGGCATCTGCCAGTACAGAAAGGAGCAGGAGAAACAGAGCCCAATACGCCTGCTCAGTTAGAGGGATTGGAGGTTAGAAAGTTAGCATGCACAGCATTAAGTACTTGGAGAGAGTTAGAATATCACATGTTTCCCACCACTCTCAGGCAATGGTCTAAGCATGCGCAGAAGGACAATAAATCACAAGATGAGAAAAGAAATGTGAGAAAGTAGTAGGTTAAACTGCTAGAAGGCCACAGAAGACTAAGAACATCTAATGTCACCACAAGCAAAAAGGAATACTGGGATGGGTCATCAAATTGAGTTTTTGTAAGGATACCACAATATTATAAAGAAATTTTCTGTTAAAAATAAAGGCTGCTCTGAATTCATACTAATAGACCTTAAATGCCATAAAATAATCAAACTGCTTTCAAAGACTGTAACTACATGGTGGAATGAAGCAGGAAAAAAAAATTAAAGGAACATAGCAAACTCAATGCTTGACAATGCACAATCCAAAATGTCTGGCACTTGCAGAAATACCAGACATGTAAATGAAAAAGATTGACTGTTACTTTTCATCTGGTTATAACTAATCAGTGGTAATAGAACATCAAATGATGGAATCCCAAAAGGAAATGGAAACAGGTACTGTAAATGTGACCTATACTTTCAAGAGTACAGGCACAATGAAAGATGGTGGACCCCATAATGTGGACTCCAGAGACTCTGAGGCACAACTATTATGAGTCTGATGCTAGCCTGTCATTGTAAGAACCTGTTAGAGCAGTAGGGATGTAGGAGGAAGGAAACAAGAAGGCAAGCAAGAAGGAAGGAAATAAAATAGAAGGATAAGGAAAGGAGGGAGGAAAGACATAAAGATAAGCAGATGTAAGAAAATAACTGCATATGGACACAAGATAAAAATGGAAGATTTCTCAGAGTCCATGTGGCCAGAATGTAATGAGGAGGGTTGTGTTCAAAGTCAGATAAAAGAAAGAAAGAAAGAAAGAAAGAAAGAAAGAAAGAAAGAAAGAAAGAAAGAAAGAAAGAAAAGCAGGCAGGCCTGGAAAATAGCTACTGGATGTGATGGGGGTTGGAGGGTGGGGTGGGGGAGGGAGGTGAAGCAAACTAATGAGGTTCTTCAGGCAAACAGCTTGGTGGGAGCCTATTACAGCAGATCTGTAACTCCACACCATCAACACCATCAGCAGAGACCTTTAAGAGCTGAAGAAAAAACATAAGCAAAAGGAAGATACCAGATGAGATGCAGGAATCGTAACTGTGTGGGCCTTCATGTAAAATATACTTCAATTTTTATCTCTTGAAAATGTATGTGTGCTAAAGCAACATACTGTGGAGGTTGCACAATGTGGGGAGAGGAGCAAATATGTGACAGTGGCAGAAAAGACTCAAAGGAGAAAGAAATGGACATGCATAATTATATAGAGTTACAATTAAAGTCTGTAACCAGAACAATTCATTATTGAAAAGACTTTGATAAATTATAAGTGATAGTTAAGCCCTACGGAAGCTGTCGATCAAAGATTAAAGCAAACAGGTATTTCTAGCAAAATGAAAATAAAATGGAAGTCTAACACACCACCTAAAAGAAGGCAAAATAGACAGAAGGAAGGAGACACCAAGGGCCACAGCAAACCTCATCTAAGGAGCAGGGGGGGGGGGGAGGTAGAGACGGGATTCACAGCAAGTGCCACACACATACATCTTTCCATGTTTCTTTTAAAACAATTCGAAGTAAATGCAAAAAAAAGTTAAAATGTGATACACGTGGTATTTTTAAACCGTGTTAATTTAGTTATTTTTTTTTTAGATTGTAAACAACTCTTACAATTTTAATGACAATAATCTGATAAAACAAACTTTGTTGAAGTTCATCATTTTTCTATTTTACAAAACACTTAGGGCTCTGTAAGCATAATTAAGAGCAAGTGACCTTTATTAAATCTTTCTTATTAATTTCTTATTAAATATCTTCTATGTGAAGCTAATTTAGAGAGCTAATATTCAGTATTTTAAAATAGAATGGTAATGTTCCTTTTAGCCCAAGGGTGGAAATCAGAATGACATTTTAAAAGTACCACCCCAGAAAAGGCAAAAATGATCATTTCTCACCATCAATAACTCGAGGTTTCAGGCACACGCCTGTCATCTCAGCACTTCAGAAATGGAGCCAAGAAGGTGTCAAGTTCAAAGGCTGGCTTGATGTGAGATGGGGTGACTGTGCTTGAGCGAGTGTGAGTACTGTCTTTCTTCACAGTCTATGGTCACACTTACTAACCCATCCACCACATTTTGTTCATAAGGCTGTGTCTAATACTCTGTGGTAAGCAGCCAAAGTGTGGGAGTTTTAACAAGGTCAATTAAAAAAATCTATACTACCAAGTTAATAAATACAAAAGATTACTCCATTTTCATTGGAAGATCAGAAAGTCTCTCCAATCTGTCCTAAGGTTGTACAGTAACCAGATGTGGAGCCTGGATTAGAATTAGCCCATTAATTTTCCAGAAAGTACTCCAATAGCCTTTTTTGTGGTGGAGGTGAGTTCATTTCAGTGACTCCAGGAGAACACCTACAAAACTTCAGCTGTAACCACCACAATAGGATACATAGCAACTAGAACAGAAGAAGAAAGCCTTGGTAATGTCACAAACAAGGAACAGTTGAAGAAAAGGAAAACAGCGTCCACAGGATATGAAATGGTGTAAGGGGCAGAAGGCAGCATTACATCCAGCCTCAGATGTGGTTGAGCACCGGAAGTACAGATGGGCTGCAGGGTGTGCTTAAGCAAAGTATGTTGGAGTTGAAAAATGTAGGAGAAAACCAAAAGATGTAAAATATTTAAGACTTTCCAATATTGACTGCAGGTTTCAATTATTCTATTTTGGAAATCTCAAGCTAATTCAAATACTCAATTAACATATATTCAGTCTGCATTCGTCAATTTCCCATGAGCTGGCAATTAGAGCATTTTCAATTACACAGGTGGCTATCATACTTTTGTTCAATATACTTAGACTTCAGAACTGCCTGCAGTGAAGCTCTGTGACAGTTAACAGGAATTTAACTCACACCATGAGGCATCTAGCAACAAATGGTGCTTTCTTTTACATACTTAACAAACAGAAATGGCAATGTCCTCAGCTTTCTGATTATAAGCCGCTACACCTCACATATTTTATACTTCACTTACTTTTATTTGCCTTTGTTTTGACATAGTTTATTAAAATTCTCAAAATCATATTACTGATAAAAATAACCACTCACAAATTCCTGACTCTACAATAATCCTACTGTGCATTATCTTTAACTCATTTCTCACAAGGAAAAATAATGAAATGGTATTAACAAAATAATAAAATTAACTTAGTATATATGAATATTTATAATCCCTCAATCCCCTTCCATAAATCATTATGCATAGATGTACCATGTTCCCCCTGTTTCTGTAGCCACAATATTACTATGCCATTAACCATGATTTGTAAACAAAATAGAGTGCTTATGGTAACCGCTTGCTTTGGCCAAAACTTAGCCAACTATAGCAAAGGCAGTTTTTGAAAGAGTGCTGGTTATTTTCTTCTGAAAGATTTTTTTACTCCTATCAAGTCTCTCAAACCTTTTCTAATAAGTTTTATTTCAATACTTCACATTTGAGTTCCCCTAAACAGTCAACAATACTCTCACAAAAGGGCAGAGGAAAGCTTTATTTTGTCCTCTGCTCACCAGTTGCTATGTGTTGTTCCCTGGGGCTTCAAGTGAGATGAGACTAAAGCTGGAGGTCCAGGCAGGTCACTAGTTGATCCTCTAAAGATTCCAAGCGGTGCCAGATGGAAGACAGAAAACGAGCCTCCTAGCCTGCCCTGCAACTCATGTCTACTCATGTTACTGTGTATTGCCTGCTCACCTCATCGTCAGCTGAATGAAAGGTAAAGAAAAACTGAGGCTGCCTGCAGCTCTGTTCATAGATCTTCCCTCCTGCCACGAACAGTGCCTGGGAAATGCATTGTATTTGGTTAAATGAACAAATGGCTATGACCAAGAGAAAGAAGAAATGCATGAAGGTGCAAGGAATGCTGGGCCAAGGAGAAAGAGCGGAAATGCAGTAAGAGGACGCAGTGTCACTTCTGGGATGTGTTACACCACCAAAATATTGAAAAGTAACAATATTATAAACAGCAGTAAATATAAATTTATTCTCACTATAATAAAATCATACAAACAGAAAATACACAGAACGCATGCATTTGAAAGGGAAAAATACAGCACAGTATATAAATTCCAATTGCTTCTCAATTTTTTCATTAGGGCTACAGTCTATAACAGAGGTTTGCAGTAAAAACATTTACGGTGGCTAAACTGTCAACATGACACAACCCAGAGTCACCCAGAAGAAGGGCCTCTGGAAATGTGTGTGGGGGACAGCATCCACTGTATTAACTAATGCACACACCACTGTGAGAGGCCTGGTATTCTGGGCTAGGGAATGTTCTGCTTGAAACAGGTGAAGGCAAGTACACAAAACCACAACCAATCAAAACGCAAAGTTGTGGATTCCGGTCCCAGTGGATTATCTGCAAAATACTCTTAGATCCAAGGCTCAGGGAACATTGCAAATGGTGGTGGTGGTGGTGGTGGTGGTAGTGGTGTGTGTGTGCGTGTGTATGTGTGTGTGTGGTGTGTACATGTGTATGTGTGCGTGCGCACAACACCAGGACAATAACATACAATGACAGTCTGTAATTAGATCTGTGAGCCAAAGAAATCCCTTCTCCCTTAAATTGCTTTCACCAGTATATTTTATCACAGCAATAGGAAAGAAAACTAATACTATATGAGAGCCATGCACATACTTTAAAACGTATAAGTTTCTTAAGAAATGGCGAATGCAGGTGTGGTGGAACACACCTTTAATTCCAGCATTTAGGAGAAGGAGGCAGGTGGATCGCTATGAGATGAGGCCAGCCTGATCTACAGAGCTAATTCCAGGCCAGCCAGAGCTATACAGTGAGACCCTGTCTCAGGAATAAAAGAATGGAGGGATATTGATTAAATGGAATTTATATTTTCAATCCTTCCTTCCTTCCTTCCTTCTATCCGTGTTTCCTACTTATATTCTAATTTATTATCTCTTTCATGCACTCAGATAAATGTGGAGTCACCATGCAGTAAGAAATCTAATGAGAAATACAGAAAGTTGATATGACTCTACACATGAATTACATTTCCTATAGAAAGTGAGAGAAAAGGAATTTTATTTTAATAAGAACTAGGGAGCCAATAAGGACCTCTAATCTCCACACAAGTGTCCTGGATGCTTTCTGTTCAAATAGAATGTTTTACATGTGAGACTTAAAGAGCAAGCTGAGAAGAGACCCAGATATAATCAACTCAGCCATTTCGTAGCTTCTGAATACCTTGTCCAGCCATGAGCACGAGGGCTCTAGAGAAAGACAAATAAGTAAGAAAGGACTTGGAAACAATATGGCCCTGTCAAAAGAGCCCAAGAGTCACCCTGAAGAAGCTCCCTGTGACCAACAAGGTACAGTCAGAGTGATACAATAAATGACAACAGCAATGGGTGTAACATGAGAAATGATGTCCATGAGTCCAACCTTAAAGAAATAAATATCTGAGAACAGTGGAAGAGGGCACAGCTCTCTCATCAAAAGTACTTCAAGTTATAGTAAAAGAATAAGAGCGTATCAGCCATGCAGGGGCCACAGTATTTCCCTGGTGGGACAAGAATGAGCAACGTGTGTTAGCAGGAGGCGAAGTGAGGAGGAGGAGGATGCTTGCCTAGTCACTAATTAAAAGAAGAAGAAAATACTAACTTCAAAGTAGGGAAACCTGGTGCCCCCTCACCCACATGAGGAGCACGAAGCTCAGTACACTCCTGCGCTGCAAACTGAACATCCTGATGGCCTGAGCACATCACTTCACTGATGTCCTGGCGCCAGATTCTCAGCCTGAGTTGTGTGGCAATGCCAAGAAGAACCAAACACAGACAGACAGAGAGGCTCTATAATATAGCTGGCCAGTATGTTCCTCAAATATGAAGGTCATGGAACACTAAGGAAGGCAGAATACCAGACCAAGACTAGAGACAATGAGATGAGGGAGACAGTAACTAAAGGGAGCCTGTGACTCGAGACCAGGTCTGTGACCGGGAAAGTGATGCTGGTGGGGAGATGGGGGGCATTTCAATGGATGGGCAGATGATGCACTAGTAGTTTGTTGATAGTAAGTTTGGGCTCTGGAGTGTTGCACCATGTCCACCAAGGGTAACATTTAAGGAAGCTGGATGCAATAACTCCACTATTGCCACTGTTGACACAAGCTCTCACCGTGCAGTCAAGGTTGATCTCCAACTCACATGTCTCGCAGGCTGATTTCAAAGTCCTAATCCTCCTACCTCAGAGCACTCTGTAGCTCTGTCCAGTCTACATTACACACACACACACATTAGAAAGACGAGAATATCGTGATTTGTGGAGTAAAGAACTATGGGGACAGGAAACCTCTGCTCAGAACTTCTACTCCACAAGCATCAGGTAAAATTTAAGTACAGCAGAACCAACATGGTCTTTGTTTAACCAAATCAAGAACCTATTTCCAGCTGGGGATGGTGGGCACACACATGCAAAACTCAGGAGGCCTAGGCAGGAGTACGGGAAGCCTGGGTAACAGCAAATCTGAGCTAGCCTGGCTTACCACGACCCAGTCTCAAACAAACAGGATTTGAATGTAGCTCAGTGACAGACTGGTTGTCTAGCAAGATGCTGGGTTCAAGCCACAAAGGAGGGAAGGAAGGAAGGAGGGTGCAAGAGTGCTCACAGCCTCTCACTCTACCACCAGATCAAGCTTTGACTGGAGTAGCTAATGGCAGGCTGCTTCCAAAACTTACCATCTATTTAAAGTGCCAAACACATTCTTCATCTAATTAGTACCTTACACAGGACACAGGAAAATTTTCAAGCCTGTATCTGTATGCTTTTCTGCCTTCTGAAACATGTCGCAGTACTGTCACCATTAGCAAATATTACATAGTTGCCAAGAGGCCCATGTGAAAAGTCCCAAGGCATATAGCAAAATTATGACAGAGAATTAAAGAAACTTGTACAGAAAATTGTTATGTGGAGTTAAACAGGTTAGCACAGCCACGGTGAGGGGAGTTCAAGGACACAGACATAATGTGGGGAAGTATGGGAAAGAATAGATGTCGCAGCTTTTGATGCCTTAATCTTACATATAATGAAAATGAATGTGTTACATATACAGAAAGAATAAGCAGGCTACCAAGATGAGTCTTGATAGCCTATGACCATAGAGTCGGGGAGGAGGTCCCCCTCGATCACAGACCTAGGGGAGGGAGGAACGGGAGCATATAAGTGATGGGATAACAATTGAGCTGTAATCTGAATAAATTAATTTAAAAATTTAGGAAGCATAAAAAATAAATATAAAGCATGATAAAATGTATTAAATCAACACAGGAGAAACGCAACAAAATGTAGAGGTAGGAAAGAGTTGAGAGTTTTTACATTTGTGGTACATGCTTGTAATCCCAGCACTTGCCGAGGCAGAGGCAGGTGGATCTCTGTGAGTTTGAGGCCAGTCTGTTCTACCAAGTGAGTCCAGGACAGCCAAACTACACAGAGAAACCCTGTCTCAAAAAACCAAAACAGAAAGAAAAAAGAGTTTTACATTTGAAAGAGGAGCCTCTTCTCAGGGCTCCAGAAACCATGCAGAAGAGGAGGCAGAAAGGCCACAGCAGCTGGGGGTGGTAAAGGACTCCAAGAAAACAGCGTCTTCCAGACTCAACAGTGTGAGGTACACACGAATTCAGAGAATATGGCAGCATACATAGGAGCTGCACAGGCTCTAGCTAGAAGGGGTCCCAGCACTAGAGTGAGGAGCTGTTTGAGAGTCATACCCTCTAGCAAAGGGAAGATCAGTTGTATCCAATAGTGCGTCACTGAGTTCTCAACCACAATCCTGGCCAGGCCCCAAGCCCAGCTGGCCAACACAAAACAGAACTCCATCTTGTTTTTATGTGAGCTTGTTTCATTTTGGCGTGTGTGTGTGTGTGTGTGTGTGTGTGTGTGTGTGTGTGTGTGTGTGTGTGTTTGTGTGTGTGTGTGAGAGAGAGAGAGAGAGAGAGAGAGAGAGAGAGAGAGAATTAAGTTAGATAGGTAGAAGGTGGAAGGAACTGGGAGGAGTTGGGGGGACTTGACTAAAAGTTATTGTATGCAAAAAACATTAAAGAAAAAAAAAAACAAGGAGACCCTGATCACTAGTAAGCTGGCAACCCAGTTCTGTACCAGGGGAGGCAAGGCTGCTCCCCGGCCAGCAGAAGAGGAGTAAACTTTGCCTACTATGCAGTGCTCCTCTAATCATCTCAGCGACAACAGGAAGGATGAAGACCAAAGCAACCATTCACATGCCCAGCAAAGTTTATGGATCAGCGTTGGAAAAGCAGGCCTTCGGCAGTAACTGCCACTCAATGCACTCACTATAAACTGCAAGGCTGTTGACAGTCATAGTAAGAAAAAATGAGGTGAAACACTGTTTTAATGTCTTTTAGTTCATTTAGTTAATTTGTTTTTGTGTATGTATGTGTGAGGAAGTGGTTTGTCTGCTTGTTTGCTTTGGGTTTTTTTTTTTGGGGGGGGGTCGTCCTACAACTGACAGAGGACTTCTTGTGATGTCTACTCTGTCCTTCCACATTTATGAAGTCTAAGGAATTAAAATCAGGCCATTGAGTTTATATTATCAGGTGGCAAGCAGTTTTGCCAACTGAGGCACATGGCAAGCCCCACTCCATTGATTTTATTTAGAAGTCTGATATAGGAACTCACTCTGTAACCCAGGTTAGACTCCAACTCAAGGCAATCCTCTTGCCTCAGCCTCCCAACTGGTGGCATCACAGGTCTGGATCGAAACACTTGATTTAATAAAACAATGTGTACAAGAAAACTAACTGCATGTTTTTCCCCTGCAAAATGCTTAATATACTAGACTATTTGAAAATATCTTCTCTTTCAAATTTAAAAAAAATGAGAAAGAGACATTAGCCAGAAAGAAAAGCCGTAGAGAAGGACCCAGTTCCCTTATCAATCAAAATCTTTTTAAAACAGATTTTATTTTATTTTTTGGCATATACATTTATATTATTACACATAAATAAAAAAAGCTACATGCAACAAGAAGAACCACAAAACAATCAAGCATTTTATAAATGTTACATCCAAGATATTTTGGCTAATTGTATCTGACAACCTCAACAGTTTAATCACTGGCTACACTCGGTTCCACAAACCATAGCCACATTCCGGATGCTGAGCATCACACTGAGAGCTCAAGGATGAGTAAGAAGCATACCCATCTTCTTCCAGCTCCCCTGCCTAGTGTCGCACAGCAGCAATGTGTACCACAAGCACCTGGCTCTTGATTACCTGAAACACAATGCCACTCCACCAAGAGATGACACCTGCTGCCCTCCCCTCAGGCTAGAAGTACCTTCGGTATCTTTAAATCCCAGGAGCTGTGCAGGCCCTGGCCTATCTTGCAGCCTCACAAAAAGACTCTCCAACTCATCTTAGCTACTGCGTTTTATCCACTCTTGGTCTTTTGTTTTTTTTTTTGGGGGGGGGGGTAGGGGCTTTTTAAAACTACTGTAATCATGATAATGGTTCCTAGAATGCCTTCAACATTACTGGTGTCTCAAATACCTCTCACTTAAAAAAAATAAAAATAAAAAAGGTTAAACAACAAATGAATCCAGACTGGAGAAATCTCTCCTGACCATAAAATTGCTTTCAATGACACTCAAAGCTATTTTGCTATAAAGGCCTTCAAATTATCAATATGTAAATTATCTTCATGCCAGAAATGTACCAAATATTCTAGGATTCACAATGCTTAAAAATATTCACCCAACTGGGATGATTTCAGATTAAAGAAAATAAAGACTCTGTAATTATATACACTTACCTTGACAAAGAGAAAGCAATCTGTGATTAGAACATAGCAATTAGTTAGAAAATGCTTCACATGGATTTAATTACCCATCCGTCTACACGCAGCTCAATTACTTTTATCTCATTGCATCAGTAAAAGATTCCTGCCTGAGGCAACTGCCAGTCATGTATTTATAAGGCTTCTAGACTTTACAGTGAATATATTACTGCATTTGGGCGCATGTGCTAAAGTTACAGTTTAGAGACATTCTTAATTTTAGGTTTCCAGTTTTAGCTCTGATTATCTCATCCTTTCCAAGAGTCAACCAGCATCCGGATTTCAAAGCCATGGCGTCACATGTGCCTATGTGCTGTTGTTGACACAAACATCACCTGCTTACTTTAGTCCTAAGAGGGCCTAAAGAGAAAAACCTCAACATGATCTTCCTGCTTGAGAGCAAAGAAGACAAGGTTCTTCCCACCCAAGGTTAAGTTAGATGTTCAGAATGAAAGCAGCCTCTTGGTTTGCAAGGGCTAAGCAAGGTTTTCCACTTCTTTCAACCCTGCCATTAGAGAAGGCCGTGGTTCGGGGCAGCCTTCTTAAAACAGACTGCAAGACAGAGCCGCCATTTTCTTCTCTGGTTGGTATGAGAGGCACACAACTTCGAAATCCAGCCTACAAGGCTTTGATTCCATGTTCCTTTGGCAGCTCCTGCTCAGTGTCGCTGCAAAAATTACTTAATTGCCCCGAGGGTTAATCACCATCTCATTTGCCTGCAGGCTTCTGCCACACAATGAAACTCAGCAGCATGAGAAACACAGAAAGGCCATAAGGAGGGTGTATCGTGTGTGCCATGTACTGTGCCTCCCCGGCCCTCGTGGAGCCTACGCAGACTGACACAGCCACGGAAACACAGGCCTCTCAGGACTAAGGAGAAAAGATAGCCATCTCTCTATTAAGAAAACATCTTTGGCTTTGGTTAGCAAATATTAGCCACATTCTAGCTTAGAAGCAATAAAGGTGACTCCCTTCTATTGAGGAAGGCAGGTCCTAGGCCAAATGGTCTTATGTCATTCCACTGACAAAGCTCCCAAGTGTCTATCTACCCTTCGGGTTCACAGTCATTAGGAGTCTGCCCAAGTCCATGTTCCTTCTGCTTATGTTTAAATATAAACAAAACTGAAATGTCCTGGGTCTCCACTCCCACATTTTCTTTAATTCCATCTCTTACGTATTCCTTGGGAAGGTTCACTAGGAGCATGGTGGCAAAATCCTTAGCAAATAATACTTGATGTCCCTTACAGTCCTGTGGTGTGTGCTTCCGAAGGCTGTGTGAGTTCCAGGATTGAAATGGCCCCACTGTGGTAAGGCGATTCCCTTGAAACCCCTCAGAAGAAAAGTTATTTTTACTCCTGTAAAAAAGCTAAGAAATTTCCATCTTGAATTTAGCTACCATTCACACTAAGATTTTCCCTTTTCCCCAATTATTGATTTCTGAAAGATATAAAGGCTCTGGACTGTTATAAGTAGCTTAGAAATAGTCCATGCATTTCCATGGTGTGTATACCATTTACTACATTTGGGAGAAATAAGATAGAGGAGGCAGGAATGATAACTAACAGGATTTTAAGAGTTGTGAGTGGTCACTTTGTAAAGCACAGAAGAAAATAAAATCCCTTAAAAACTGAGGTGCATATTAAAATATGTGAACATAAGATAAACTATCAGTGCTGTCCTCCCATGACTGAGGTACATGCTAGACAGTTGTTTCTCAAAATAGTATGATGAGAAAAATTTTTTTCATAACCCCCAAGATTTCTGTGGTCAGGAAATGAACTTTACTATGTAATCAGAAGTCAGGGGCAAATTATCACTACACATTTCATCAATATTCAACTGTAACACTTGGAAGTGACTGACCGGTTCATATCAGCAACAACAGTTTTATTTGAGCATCTCCTCTGGTTCTCTCTTGTCAGGCAAAGGGATGAATACATTAATATTTCTTATGTTTTTGTGCAAATAATGGGCACAATGGCATTGGGTTTTTACAGTGACAGCCAATTTGCCAATAACAGTTTCAGTCGGGGACCTGAAACCTGGCACAAGGCCAAGTATTACATATAGTAATTCTTTTAAGATACACTAACTTCCAAGATGAACTGTAACTAGATATCCTGTGCACAAATAGATGCCAATCATGGCCTTATGTCCTAGAGGAGACTGATCCATGCTATAAAGGGGTCTGTGGGAGCCTGAGTGACAACTCTGGCTTTACCACTTGCTATGGAAGTAGTTAGAGTATGTCTTAACTAAGTCTCCCCAGACAAGATATCAAAATAATTGCAACACCTCAGGAGTTAATGTGATGATTAAATGACCCAATCCACAGAAAGCAACTCCTACTCTGACTGGCACATGTAAACCATCAGTATAGATTCATCGCATGTTTCAACATTGGCTTTTTTTTTTTTTTAAATGGACCAAGGGCATCACATTGGGAAAAGAAGAGAAATGAAAGTATTTTCTAAAGCATTTGAGCTACCCTGGAATTTCCATTTAGAGGGGAAAACTCGTTTTTCTGTCAATAGAGTTACACAAAAGAGATAATTGTGGCAGAGCCTATTCAGACCTATATGCAGAAATCATCCCATTTGCAGATGGGAACTACCCAAGCGCAGAAATGGGACTCGACGTAGGGCTGTAAAAACAATAAAGTTAATTAAAAGAAAAAAAATACTTTTGATAGAGTTCAAATCCAAGTTAATTTTTTTCAAATTCACATTTATGGTGTTAACAGTCAAGAAGTTTTTTAAAAAGCAATGAAATAAATACTTTAAAACTACTACAACTGACTTCTCTTAAATAGCTTTCATTAGTTTGGTTTGCATCTTTAACTTAAGTGTTTTCAAAATTAGACTTGTTGTTTTAACACAGTTTCTCTTGGAACATTTTGGTCAAAGCAAATAGTCGAGAGATCACTTACACTTTGGATCCGGAAAACAACAATCAATGGGACAAGACAGGCACTAGTCAACCATGCTTGCAGAGACAGGTTAAAACAAAGGGACAAGTTTCAGAGCATCTAAGCAAGCAATGAAATTGTAAATCAGCCAAAGCACTTGAGCCTTTACCTTTGCTTTTTGTTTTGAGAGTGGGGTGGGAAGATGTTGACTGAAAACTCCATCTGATGAAGCCGCAAGGAGGAGGAGCACCTGCCACTGACCTGGAAGGTGGATAGGTGGCAGACACATACATGCCAGCCTAAGAAACATACCATGTCGGCCTGCATCCAACCTACTTCTGAACACTAACACTGGAGATTTGGATGATTGTGAACTTAAAGGAAAAGCTAAATATAAGTCAAAAGTAATATCCAAATATGAAAGACCTATATTAATCAGAAAATAACCAGTCTAGTTATGAATGAGACCACTGTTACTGCCTCTTGACTCTCACCCACTTCATGGTCTTAGATCTTAAGGGAACTATGTCTGCTTTCTAGGGTCTTCCCTTCTCTTACACTGAGCCATACAGAAGACAATGGTCCACGTCTCCACAGTTAGCCTTTGTCAACAGGGAGTAGGACCCGATCTGTGCCCGCCTAGGGTAGACCCCAAGTTGTCTACGGAAGAAAAGGCTGATAAACGGTTGCTTGTGCAAGTTGAATAGATTATTCCTAAAACCTTTTTGATAGCCAGGTTTTTTTACATCTAGATTATGAAGGAAAAAGGAAGTCCCAGAGAAAGTCAACAAAAGCAAATATTTTAATTCTAGCTCTTCCAATCTTGTCTAACTTTAAGTAAACCCACTTTATTCTGTCAGATTTCAGTTTATCTGGAGAGAGACGTTTCAACCAGCGTACTTAGCTTACGTATCTCTAGGTAGAGATGTACTTTGAAAAGAACGGATATTACAGCCTTCATTTCATTTGAGGTACTTTGTACCTCACTGACAGAACAACTATCAAACACTTCAGGACTGGTTTAAAAGTATACAATTTTGTTACTATTAATTCACTTTTTTTTATAGCTTCACTAAACAAATGTTAAACAAGTATTATCCTTACTGGCCTGCCCATGCCTCCTCCACAGCCATCCATTCTGCATTCATCCATTCTGCATGCTTGCAGAACAAGTGTAACGAGGGTGGTGGTACTGACTGGCAGGTGCCTTTATTATTATTAGAATCAGGATTTTGCTGACTGAGGCCTTTCAACTCTTTCACCAAATGTTTCATGAATCCAGTAGCTGAAGCTAATGAAGATCTTCGAAACAAAACTTTCTTATTTACATCAAATACAAGCTGTCTGCTCAGAGAACTAGGTAAGACTAGTGAGGAGACACTGACCTCCTAAGAAATGATACAGGAAAGTAAATGGTCTTCTGAGATCTTAATTTAAACACACACACACACACACACACACACACACAAACACACACACACACACCCTGAAGTTCCTACAATTAAAGATGCACAGTTCTCAATTTAAGTTGGGACAAGGCACCTCTCTAGGGGGAAAAAAAAACTATCATTCCTTGATTCAGGTTTATTAGTTACCACAACAAATAAGACAACACAGATTAAGCAAAATAATCACAAGTCCTTCAACGTTCAGAGAGACTTAGAATGTAATTCTCAAAATACCTTTCATGTTTGCAAACCGATACCCTAGGACACATCTTGCCTCCCAACACAGGTCAAACATTTCCCTTCATCTTTGTCACTGTGGTTAAAAATTGATTAAAAGGCAATATCAATGCAAATGAGATATAATCTTTCTAAATTATTAATAAGCAATACAACTGTCAATGTTTTTGTTTACCAGTCTTCACTGCCCTTGCAAATGGTTTTAGAATGGGAGGTACTGGAGCACAGAGCCACCTGGCAATTATGGCTGGGGACTTTGTGGAATCATTGTTTCCTTTGGTTCTTAGCAGACACTGTGGACTTTCTTTGCAAGATCCCTTGCCTTCAATAGAGGGAATGTTTAAAATGACCCACATCTGCCATTTTAATGTATTCTTCCCAAAGACTAACATAAATATTTAATATAAGAAAGGTGATGTTTAAACACAATGAATAGCTATGAAATTAAAGTTAGCTGAAGGATTACATAGTATGCAGAATACACTCTAAATAATGACATGGAAAATACGAGCAGCATTACTTTATCTCACTTCTCTTGACATTTCATAAACAATATTCAAAAGACAATAGACATGAAGGTCAGCTTAATTGACAGCACAGGGTAACTAACTTTATAGAACCAGTCTATTCTTGGTCTATGCTTGGAAATTCCCTCCATCCCAGATAGGCCACTCACAAGCTAGAGAAATGACTATCCAAGTGAACCTGGAGGAACCAATAATTTATTGGAGTTACTTACAAGAGCACAGGAGATTCAGACAGCTTCATCAAGGAAAACCCATCATGGCCAAGACAGCAGCTGAGGAAAGCTGCATCCTTCATGTCCTACATAATCTGGCACAGCCCAAGACCATGTGCAGCTGAGGCAGGGGGACAGGCAGCTGGGAGATAGGGCTAGGAGCAGTGACGGCCTCAGATCTTAACTGAAGACAGGATGACCTCTCCTCTTATCTCCCTCTAGAAGAGAAGTTAATAAGGCTCCTCTTGAGAGGGTCTCCTCACACAGCATCTCTGATTTCCACAAAGCAGCCATGTCCTGTACAGAGCACAGCATGGAAAAACAACCATGCCTATATCGTGAAACACTCCTCAGTGAGAAGATAGGTCAAAGGTTCCAGTTTTCCAGAAGTCTCAGCTTGCTGCCCATGTTAACAGAAGTCACAAAACCAGACAGGGTTGACACAGTTTCTTATATTTGCTGAGGTGGTGGCACACACCTGTAATCCCAGCACTCAGCGGGCAGAGGCAGGTGGATCTCTGAATTCAAGGCCCACATGGTCTATAGAGTGAGTTCCAGGACAGACAGAGCCACACAGAGAAACCCCCCTCTCAAAAAGACAAACAGAAAATAAAAACTAAAAAGTTTCTTGCACTTAGGCACTAATCAGCATTCAATACTGGGTATTTTCCCAGAAGACCTCCATATATGCTAAGCAACTGAGGCAATATAGTGGCCATCGATGCCACATTCATAATCTCTAAGGAAAGATATCACAGCCAAGCTGCAAGCACTCTCTTCTACTCAGTCTTTATCATGCAGTAAGAGACAGCAGCTGGTGGTGTCTCTTTCCCTCATAAACCCCATTCTCCTGGTTTTTCCATCCAAATCAAACAATTTCATCTTCTTTTAATTTCTCTCAAAGGTCTCTTTGCCTGACCTATCCAACTGAATTCTCCAGAGGGTAACAGAATAATTTCTCAGTGCTTAGATAGTAGACCCAAAGTAAAGTTCACTCTTACAAGAATAACATATCCTTGACATAACAAAAGTGCGCAGCCCGGATTCTATTTTTCACTGGGTGAGTGCCAAGCCCCAATCCTTAGCATAAACATCTCCACGATCCGACTTATCATACAGCTACTGATGGCTCTGACCAAGCCATCACAGTTAACTAACATTCTTTCATTCTCTTGATGCCAACAATTTCTCCTCTGCTGATGTCACATGCCAATAAACTTCGCATATTTTTCATTCCACTTACTAAATACAATGCAATGCTGTTCCAGGCTTATAAATTTTCTGTCAAAAATCATCCTTGGGTAGTTATCAGAGCTCTCTAAACATCCCAAAATATGCAGGGACTCATCCTACTAAACTGTTTTTGTTTGTTTGTTTTCTGAAACAGGAGCTCTCAACATAGCCTAGGCTGGTCTGTAACTATAGAGACCAGCTGTCTGACACTCTGTCTGCCTTTGTCTCCTCAGGTGTTGGAACTAAAGGCATTTCCCAACCACTATGCCTGGACCCTATGATTCTTTGGGAAAAACATGCTGAAGTCAAACAAAATTTTCAGAGGCATCTGCATAACTAACATTTCTCCCTTCAACTCTAGACAGGCTATCAGTCTATCCAACTTGAGAGGAAGGGGCTCCCAGAGACAGCAAACCCATTCTGATTAGTATCTCTACTGTCGGTTCTGCTCATTTGCTGTCATTAATACCAACTATAGGTAAATAAAATTAGAAGGTGATTACTGAAGTTTAAGAACTTAAGACTCAAAGAATACAGCATATACCCTAAAATTAATACAAATTAAAAGTACAACAGGAAGTTGTTAAAAAAAATCACAAGAGGTAGATGCATTTAGATGTAAACACAAAAGTGAGTGCACCCTAAAGCATACTAAGCAAGGCTCTGAGTCCTCTGCTCTGTAATGGTTTGCTTTACAATGAGCACTGACAGGCATCCACCACATAAACCAGAGCACTGGAAGTAGAACGAATTGGTCTAGTCCCAAACCAGTACTCCAGTGATCTCCAGGAGAACTGCAAACATCTCACGCACCTAAGAGGCTAAATACAGATGATTTTGAATTCCCATATTGTCTATAATGTTGGTTTCAATGAAAGTGTTCCTTAATCTAACACCACCCACCGGATAAATAACCTTACATTCAGTGCTCCAGTCATCCTAACACATGTGCCTTCAGCAGAAACTATGCTGGTCAATCAATTATCTTAAATGATAAGCAGATGTAGCTAAAACATATAGCAGTGATGGAAAACTCTGTGTATTATCTAGTACATAGACAGACAGATGGACGGACACACACACACATAAAATTCAACTTTCTCATCCCAGTCTTAAGTCAGATTCTCCCAACTACTATCCATAATCCTGGGTGAAAAAGGAAAGTCGTCAAAACAGTTAAAGCCTCAGACCAAATGCAATCCACGAGAAATTCAGCAGCCCAAGTACCGTCATCACTCCTCTAACTGCCATCTCTTCTCACACAATGACAACAAATATGCACCCATGTGACCAAAAGCACAGGGATACTGAGGCTTCACATCTGTGCGAAGAGCTTAATCAGGCAAATGCCATCCAATCTCAAGAAAGAGAGGCAGTTTGAGCATGCTCTGAAAGCACCCCTATCTCTTGGTGGCCATATCCCAAATTACTGGGTCAGTCAGTACAGACAGGGTATGCCAAAGTCTCAACATGGTGTCTACTAAACTGAGAGCATGCCATGGAAAACTTCTAGGTACACATACCCAGGGCACTTTTTCACAGTAAACACTATCTTGCCCATACAGTCCCATAATTAAAAATAAGCATCATTTGTAATGTTCAATAGAACTATGGGTAACAATAACAATTTATGATTTTGTTCTTTCCACATACCACAGGAAAAGAATGTGATTCTTTGAAACTACTTAGACATTAATAATTATGTAAATATGATGAGAGTCAGACTCAAAGAATGGAATCAAAGAATATCTAGTCAAGGATGAACCAGATCTACTCAATAGAAACTGATTACATCAATCCACTGAGTTCCTGATCCTCATCAAGTCAGCATCTTACGACTGTTCACTCTTTATTCCTATGCCTCCATCTCCAAATCTACACCTAAAGATTACTTCATCCCAGATACGCCCAGCCCTGGCTTTTGCCTATCTTGCCACTACAGCAGCCTGAACAAATCTCCTCTGGGCACCTAAGTAATACACTTTACTGTGGCAACTGAGAATTGCTACCTTTCAAGATAACTGTTGTGAGCACTAGCCACTAATTATTAAAAGAATTCTGAGAATTAGGTTCAAAGAAATTTTCCAGAAATGACATCTAGTACAGTACAATGCAGGGCTAATGAGAAAGTTGCCAAAAAAAAAAAAAAAAAAAAAAAAAAGAGAAAGTTGCCAATGACTGCTGAGAGAGAGAGAGAGACAGAGAGAGAGAGAGAGACAGAGAGAGAGAGAGACAGACAGACAGACAGACAGACAGACAGACAGAGACAGAGACAGAGAGAGAGACAGATAGAGACAGAAGGAGGAGGAGGAGGAGGTGGAGGAGGAGGAGGAAGAGGAAGAGGAAAGAGCTGAATGAGAGCCGGGCGTGGTGGTGCACGCCTTTAATCCCAGCACTCGGGAGGCAGAGGCAGGCGGATCGCTTTGAGTTTGAGGCCAGCCTGGTCTACAAAGTGAGTCCAGGACAGCCAAGGCTACACAGAGAAACCCTGTCTCGAAAAACAAACAAAACAAACAAACAAAAAAAAACCTAAAAAAAGAAAGAGCTGAATGACACAAGCACCTGTGTGGCTGAGGGAAAAAATGGATTCTAAGCATAATCTTATCACTGCTTATTTCTGAATTTTCTGTTGATGGTGAAATCCAGGTCACATTCTTGGGCCATTGGAACATAAGTTCTCTGAATTCCCTCATGGTGAAGTCATTTTCATAATGTTGGAAATCCCCCACATTATAGAGGATTGTTCAAATCAGGCTGGAAAGGCTGAACACGCCAACGGTGCCAACTGTACGGATGGATCTATAAGTGCTGATAATAAGTGAGCACTCACAGAAAGAAGAAACTGAGGCGTATCCATCCCAGTACACAAAAATTGCTGTGAGAGCTAAAGTGAAATCATGGGCAATGAGTGACACATACAGTTGTTTGCTCTCTCCTGTAGTAACTCAGGGTTACTGACATTTTACTCTGATTACTTCTCAGATAAACCTCCGTCTTTAAGCAGATAGATGTCAACACAATCAACAATGGTAATAGGAAGATTTCACTCTGACTCAAGCAGACAAATTCCAGGCTACAGGAAGCACAAACACTGCTATTAGCCTATACAAGAGGGTGGAAATGCTGGTGGTGTAAGCACTGGTGGTCTAGCTTACCTCAGCATCTTACAGGGAGAAATACTACGAAGGAACATCGATCAGCTTGCTAATGCCCCTTCCGAAAATAACACCTTAGGCAGTGCAAATTACATACAGGGCTATACATACAAGAAGCGAAGGAACTGAAAAAATGATAACCTGGATCCAGACAAGGCAAAAAATTGCTTTCATATGTCTGAAACATAACAGTGGGACACAGAATTTCACAGTACTTGAGTATAGGATACCCAAGCTTTGTCAGCCTTGGCCTTCTTCATGGGATGCACAAGACTCATGCACCACACCGTCAGTCAGGAAGAAAGCAGACCAACTGGCGTACTGGAATACAGTCGGCAGATACAGTCAGCAGCAACAGCACAACTTATGGCAAAGTTAAATTCAAGATTAATTATGCAGCTCATTTTGCTTTTAAAAATCCTTTTCCTTAGCATATTTACATCAGGTAAAGCTTGCACAGCCCAGACAGTATGTCTTCATATGTTCAGGCTTCTAGAACGAAATATCGGGTGATATATACCCGACAGGCACTTACTATGCAGGCTCTTGAAGGCAGAGAAGTCAAAGATTGAACTGCTGGCAAACTTGGTACTGGTGATGGCCCTTTTCTCAAATGAAACAGCCGTGCATGTCCCTCATGTGTGAGAATATGAACTGGGGCTAAAGCTTGCTCAAGCCTTTTTATAAGGGCACTGATCCAGTTCATGAGGAGAGGGCATAATCTCAGCACTCATCAAAGGACCCTCTTTTCATACCATCACCTTGGGGGTTCAGTTTCACCATATGGACTCCAGAAGGACACAAATATGCATAGACTAGGAAGTAATTCAGTCTCCTAAAATGTGCATGGGAACACTGTAATCAAAGGCCATAACAGAGCAAAGGTGTACAGTGCATTCCACTCACACATTAGTGCAATGACATCCATGTCCAAAAGGCTTGAAAGGCAGATGGTATTGATTACCCATTTGCTTTTCTATAAATTGGAAAAGAAGAACTTCTTTCAAGGGAGCCTCTTACCACATCCATGCAACATTGTGTGAAAGGTGCAGACACACACCAAGTTCATGCAATTAGACCAACTTGATAATGTGCTAGAAATTAGAAACGGCCTTGGGAGCTTCTTGTCACTTTGCAGCTTTCATCCTTGGGAACTGGGCTTGGGTCTAGTGCACCATCCCATGTAAGTTTCCTAATTTTTGCACTGAAAAGAAGGTCTCAGGAGTGTAGCAAAGGGGACGTACCTTCTCCACCCAACACACCCTGTCTACCTTCAACTTGGAATCCTCTTTGGTCAGCCTATTTCCTTGCAGACATTCATCCTCTCAGTTGCTAAATCCAAAACCTAATGTTGTGCTCTCCTCACTTCTTTTGCTCCCTTGTCTGCCTTTAGTTATTTCCTAGCGGCTTCTTGTATAGTGGGAATTTTTTAATCTTGGTTTCTTTTAAAAAAAAAAAAGACAGAAATGTTATGGGAATATGTTTTTGTTTTAATCTCGGGTATGAGGAGAAAAGGCTGCTTCACAGCACTTGACTATGATTTGCCTTGTGCTATAGCAGGGGGTGTGGCTTGGCCAGCTGCAGATAGTTTCTACAAGTGTGTGACACTTTGAATTCTGGGAACTTTTCAGAGGCTCTATAAATTCTAGGGCTGTGAGCAGCACCCTAACCAGAAGGAAATAATCTAAGGATAACTTTACCCCGTTCTTCCCGCTATCCTTTTTTCTCTCCATTCTAGTGTTAGGGGGTTTAATAAAGGTGGAGATGGGTAGAAGAGAGAAAAAGAAATGCACAAAGTAGCAGACAGCAGCAACAGCTTGAATCTATGCAGACCCTTCATCTCTTTATTCAGTTTTGAATTAGTTTGAATGATAGTACAGTTGCCTAACTAGTGAAGAGCTCCTGTGCAGCCTGTGTGCAGGTTTCCCTTGATGATGTCATCGAAGCACTCTATCAACTGTCAGACCAGAACACTGACACGTTTACAATCCTAACTCAGTGGCAGGCTTTGATTGTGTTTTTAGCAGAACGAGTAGAGTTCTATAAACTTTTACTGTATTACAGATTAATGGAATGGACACAGCAATTGGTATACAGAACTTTTCAATCAGTCACCCTTAAACTCCCTCATGACCTTAAACTCCCTTCTGACCACTGACCCCACTGCAACACTAACTGACATTATGTCCTCTACCCATAGAACTATCACTTTAGGAATACAAACTCATATAGTATACAATCATTTGAGATTCACTTCTGTAAAACTCAATACTCCTGAAATACAATCATATGGCTGCATTTATCAACAACTGCTTCTATTTATTGCTGTGTAGTATTCCATACTACAGTTTGCTTATCCGTTCACATGTTTAAAAAGACATAGGTGGTTTACAGTTTAAGGCTGCTACTAATAGAGTTGCTACGAACCTCCATGCATAGGATTTAGGCATGCAGAAGTTACTTGTGTATTTCCAGGAACAGGACCTCCAAACAACTGTGATGACTCAATTTGGTCTGTTGACTGGACACCACTGCGGTACTTAATTGCTAGGCTCGACCCCAGTCAAGCTGCTGCAGTGAAAGTTTTCAGAAATGAGCAACATCTAAAACACTAGATAACCCTCCACAGTGTGGGCAGGCTTCTTTAAAATAAGTTGAAGGTTCTATAATACAAAGATTATAGTCCTTGAAATTGGAAAAATTGTGCCTTCAGACTGATTGTTGCTGAAATTCCCAATCTGTCCCAGCATGCCCAGAGAATTTCAGGCTTACCAATTTCTAACTCTGAGAGCTACTTCCCCTATGCTTTAAATTTTAATTTCTGACTCTGTACTTACCACAGACCAACAGACCGACACATAGACAGACAGACAGACAGACAGACACACACACACACACACACACACACACCCCACGAATTGGTTTTGTCTCTTTGGAGCAGCTTACTAATTACAATGCTATGTGGCCAGGGAATAGGCAAGGGTATTTACATTTACCACCTTTAATTTCCCCTCAATATATAAATATATTTGTGACCCAAAATGCAAATCAACTTATGACATACTTGCCAATGATGATTAAGAATGAATTTCTGGAAATATGCTATGAGAATATCCCAATGTAAATTCCATTACTATTATATTATGCAAGTTATGCAACAAGGAATGAAAATAAACTGCCATATATTCTGTTTTACACCCACCATGGTAAACTATGCAACTATGCAAAGCACACATGCAAGCACTCTTTGAGTGTGAATGCTAGCCATCCATCAGAGATACAAAATGCACTCATTAAAATAGTAGATTATTTCATATGCCTAGCATCAAAGACCTTTTAGGAGGTCCGTATCAGTTATAGAATAGAGGTGTTTTATTTTTATATTTTCAAATTTTGCCCTAGTGTTTTAGCAAAATAGTGCAAGGGCTGAGCATGGGGACATGAGGATTGTCATAAGTTCAAGGCCAGCCTGGACTACACAGCGAATAGGAGGAGTAGGAAGGAAGAAAAGGAAGCGAGGGAGAAGGAAGGGTAGAGCATATAGGTACAACAATGTAGAGTTGGCATCTCTGCAGCAAGACGATCTTCCAAACACAAGAAAACATTACTACTGACCTGTTATTTTCAGTGCACATCCTAGGCTCTAGCGATTCAGATCTTTAATAAACCCCATGCAAATGCACATGGAATCTGCAAATAGCTGGGGTGGGGTAAGATGGGGGGGATTAAAGTAGTTCAGAGCTTGACAAATCCCTAGTAGGAAAAGAGAAACTGGGAGCTGTGTGTGGCAACATGTCCTAATTTAGACAGGATAGACAGGGCGGCCCTCCCTGGGAAGGGGTCACATGTGTATTACATGGATGGGCTGCTTATGGTCAGGATGGCCTCTGCCCTCCCATAAATGAGCTAGAAATAGAGATGCTCAAATTTTTCTCTTGTGAGGCTGATTCTCACCTCTACTCTTTGGGCCTTCAACTCCTGCTTCCTGTTTCCTGGGCTATATACTGTCCTCAGGGATCACTGGAGACCTCATTCAGCTGCCCTGAATCTTTTGTGTCCGGCTACTCATGTGCCTTGCCCTCACGCAGGAACTGAAGGTCTGATCAACACACCAACTACATCATAAAACTTCTCATCTCCAGAAAGCTGGGAACCAACTTTACCTCAAGAGAGACTTAACCCTTTATCTCAGGACCCTACCAACAGTGCCTCCAACATCCCACCCAGGCAGGGGAGGCCGAACACTTTGATTGAACTCCACTTAGATGAAAGAATGAGAAACAAAAAAATAGCAAAATAGAAAGTTTGAGGCAAGGCATAGAAGGGAATTAACACTCCACATTTTTGTGAATTTGAATTAAACAATAATAAAACTGCCTGATAAAAATCACCAGCAGAAACGGTGCTTCTTTGTATACTTTCATTCGAAACAATGCTAGTAGACCCTGGGCCCATCAATCACCATGCAGTAGAAAAATCCAAGAACTATCAAATTATTGGGTGGTCCTTCTCAGAGGAAGCCTGTCAGAGCCAGCTGACTTTGATCTCTCATTCACAGAAATAGCCCGGAGAAACTTCTCCACCCCATAAAAATAACAAATCTCAGAAGCCACACAATCTGCAGGCCAGAAATCACCTGTGGTGAGAAATCCCCCTTCTAGTGCACCCGGCGATGTTAACTGTTAAGGTGCTATATGAGGAACAACACAGTGAAAACTCTGAGGAAAAGAAGCCAGGGCCACAGAAGTCAGAGCTTGAGCAAGACCGAAGTGGGGGAAGGGAGAAAGATCAGTAGCACACCCTGGGTCAGAAAGGGTTTCCTGCCACCAACCTTTTAAGGAAACTGCTAGATACAAACAAAAATATAAAACTTGGAAGTGAAATTTAAGTTGTGTTTCCAGATCTAATAACCACACTAATGGAACATAAATATGTTTCTAATACAAAAAATTCAGTGTAAGGTATCAAATTCTGCTGTTCTTGATAAAATTTCATAAGCAAAAACATTTTTGGGTGACCCTACCCATATAAAAGGTGACTGATTTGTATGCACATACGCAGTGTGAACATATGAAAATAACTCCAAAGCAAGAGAAGACAATGCAGCTAACCAAGAGTACCTTCCTCACACCCTCCCCCAGGGCTCTCCATCTGATGAGTGTCCGTCCACAGAAGCAGCACACAGCCCTGCTTAAACCTGAACAACCCAGCTAACTGAAGAGAATCCTCCCTGCCTTGCCCTTCGACTAACGGGTGAGGCTCTCCTGCAGAAGCAATTAGAAAGGGGCTCAAACCTGTGGACTTGGCCCTGACTTTGGATTCATCACCATACCTCCTACTGAACCTCAGGTTTCACATGGAAAATGGAGTGATGCTGCTGCTATGGTCTCACAATGTCACCAGAAATATTGTGTTAACAGTTACTGTAATGCTAAAGAGTAGGACAGGACCTTTAAGAGGTGAACAGGTCCTGAAGGTCACAGATATAGAGCATTGCAATAGCAATGGATCACTTATCATGAGAGTAGCTTAGTAAGAAAGGCAAATTCAGCTCCACCTTGCTTTCTCCTCACCAGATATTAACTGCCAATGCTGGACTTCCCAGGGCCATGAGCCACAAAAACTTCTAGAGTTTGCAAGTCGCACATCTGGAATTTTCCACTATAATAGAAAAATAAATGGACTAGATGTGGTTCTCAATATGCCAGTTATAGTAAAGTTTAAAAATCAAACAATGAGTTGAAATGCCTGGTATGTACCAACTACTCTACAAAAACAATTATTGCCATGATAGGAAATTAGAACTCTCAGTTGCTGGGGTTAAGAAACACCTTGGTGAGGTACACCTCTGGGCAAGTCTGTGTGTACTCTCAGCCTGACTAGTGATGGCTGGTGGAGGACTCGTGAATGTTAGAAGCTCCATCCCACTGTCCAAACTCGACAAAAAGGGAAAAGAGAGAAAGGCAACCGAATGTTAGCATGTGTCTTTCTGCTTCCTGATCACTGCTCCCAGTTACGAGCAAGCAACCCCCGGTCCCTGTCACCACAGCCAGAAGACATGCCTACCATCATGTTCCAGCCATGACAAACTGTACCCTCAGACAATGAGCCAAAAGTCAAACCTTCCATAAGCTGCTTCTTCTCAAGCATTTGGCCAAAAGGATGGGAAAATTAACTGCATAACTAGTAGGCTGTATTCCATTTACATGGTAGTCCTACTAAGCTGTCCTCCACATTTACATGGTAGTCCTACTAAGCTGTCCTCCACATTTACATGGTAGCCCTACTAAGACAAACACCACATTTACACAGTAGTCCTGCTAGGCTATATTCTATCTTTACATGACAGTCCTACCAGGCTATATTCCATATTTACATGCTATTAAATGGCATGTTCTATCAGCTAAGATTTTTAGTGAGCTCTAACAATTCACAGGCTTTAAGAAGAACCCCCTACCCCGGAAAGATAGGTGGCTGCGGGGCTGGTTAACTCAGAGGGTTCTCTACTCGCTGCTTAGTGAACATGATAACAAGTCCTGCCTCTAAATCAGATCACACTCTGAGGCATTTGAATTTAGAACTCCTAAGTAAGAAAATAACGACGGGACAATATTCACCTGATAACACATACTCCTTCAAAATAGCCAGCAAATCAAGACACACCCAGAATGTCTGAAGCTATGCTGATACATCAAGTCTGAGAGAACTAACTCCTTGCCAGCATTCATTAATCAAGCTTAAGTTTGAACCGTTGCTTCTGCAACACAAATCCATTTTCTCCACAGTAACACTGCCAGGTAGAAAACCCAGTTAATTTTGAATTTTAAATAAATAATGATTTTTCAGTAAAAATAGGCTGCATGGAGCCTCCTGTGTTTTTATTGGCTAGAGCTGGCAACCAAGCCATGGGTGGGTGGCAATGCCACACAGAATTCTCAAAGGAAAGCAGTGTCCTTAAATTTCTTCACAATTGCCAGTGGAACCTGTTGTGTGAACCCCCAAGTTCCCAGCAAGATACCCACACTGTAACCCTCATAGGAGGGGTCTGAAAGGCTGTGTGAGCAACTAGGAGCTCACACCATTTTTAGCAGATACCAGACACCAGGATGCAAGGGTTAAATGAAGAGTAAAACCTTAGTAAAAAGCAGACAAACTGAAGCTCAGAACTACAGCTGGGGCTCACAACTGCCTCTATAGAACAGAAGAACACAAAAAACAGAACCAGATAACAGTAGCAAGGCTGACCTCTGAAGAGGCAGCAGTGGGAGTGGTAACTGTAGTGAGGCTGCTCCCCAGGCTCCTTCATGCAGCAGGTGTACAAATGTCAATCTCAGCTTATACTGGATTGGAGTACACCCTGGGAGTGGAAAGAGGACCAGCTGCTGGGCCCTTTGTGTCCTGCATCTTTGATGCTACCTGGGACCTGCCTTGGAGAGTATTCCCAATGGAACATTCTCCTCCTCCCTACAATTGAGTGCAGAACCGTGCATGGTTTGTGGGTGGTCTCACTGTAGCTCCAGGTACTAAAATATGTTTGCAGCATGGAAAAAAATAAGATAGTAGGCAAAGCCATGGTGGCAAGTGGAACACTAACAGAATATGTGCTGAAGGTGATTCTCAAAACGAGCTTCGCTGGCAGATGCTGTGACACTGTACTTATGACTCGCAGCCATTTAAGCCGGTATTACCAGTTCACGCACAAATGGTGTAAAAAGTAATGCTACAGTGAGGATTTTGGAATTGTGCTTTCTTTAAAAAACACAGCAATATTATATCTCCACACCTAGGATTAAAACAAACAAATATTTGTTTTAGTTTATTGCAGCACAGCAACTGACTATGATTGCCTCGTGCTCTAGCAGGGGTATGATTTTGCCACCTGGAGATAGTGTTTGCAACTGTGTGATGTTTGGAATTGTGGGGACTTTTTAGAGCATATATAAATACTAGGGCCCTGAGAGGTGGGGCAGGTTGTTGGTTGGCTGTTGGTTGCTGTTGGTCACAGTTTGTTAAGTAGTTGGGTGCAAAGAAGAAACAACAAAAATAAGAAGAAATTAGGTGTCCTGGTGGTGAAGATCAAACTTGCCCCAAAGAGCGTGAAGGCTCTAATCAGCAGGAAGTAGTTTAATGATAATGTTGCCCACTTTCAGATCTCCAACTATATTCAGGGATCTCTTTCTTTTCCTCTCTATCCTTTTTCCTCTCTTAGCTAGTGTCAGGGGGTTGAAAGGGAGGAAGAAAGTGGGTGGAAGAAGGAAGAACCCACAAAGAAGCTAACACTGACTACATAAAACAGAACTGACTAACTCTGAAAGATGCATGTTTGTCAGACAGCCTGAGTCATTTTTTATCTTGCTCTCAATTCTGACTACCATATCCTAATTAGTTTACTGAGGTTGATATTTGAAGGGTTCTGAATTCTGTAAGAGTACACTCTATTCCAGAGGGGCTGTGCTCCACAGACACAGATCACTTCATGTACTCATCACTCACTTGCAATGGCCACCATTCCATAGCTTTAGGATCTGAATTTATAGTTTATTAAAAGGGTATGCAACAGAGGTATAGAACAACCAGAAACTTAGAGAACTCATTAACACAGGTCCAATGTCAGCACCAGTGTTCATTCAAATATACTGTAGCATGGCCTCTGTGATGATGGCTAATCTTGGTTTTTGCCTTGACTACCTCAGGAACCAATTAAAACCCAAACTTCCGGGTACGACTGTGAGGGATTTTCTTCATCAGGAAGACCCACCCTAAATCTGGGCCACACCCTCTGATGTCAGCCTACATAAAAGGACATGGAAGAAGGAAGCTTTCACTATTTGCCTGCTCACCCTCACTCTCACTGGAAAGTTCATCTATTCTATTGCAGAGGCAACCATTCACCTGGATTAGAACCCAATTATTCAAGACTCCAATTCAAATAGGAGACCAACCAACAGGTTTTGCAGGACTCTTCTAGGACTCAAGCACCAGTCTGGGGCAGAGTCTCCTTTCATTTGGAGACTGCCACTGTAGGCCTGGGTGGGTAGCAGGCTGTAAGCCAGTTTAATAAAGCGCATATGTATGTGTGTGTATGAGTTCCTTGTATCAGTTCTGTAACTTTAGAGAACCCTGACTAATACAACACCCAAAGATACAAATACTGTGACAAAATATTGTATTCTTATGATGAATGGAACAATGGTATTTTTACTAAAACTATACAGTAAGATTACTGTTATAAAAATAATCACAAAATAAGATTACTTCAATATAAGTAAGAATATTCACCCAGTTGACAATAGATCTAAGCAAACCACAATGAAATCAGACAACACACAATGTAGGGTATCTATTCATTTGAAGACTGTTACTCAGAATAAAAATGTTTATGCGTAAGTCAACTTCTTGTCAGTTGCAGGAAACAGTTTCCCTTAAGACATAAAAATATCTGAGGATTGCATAATACCGCAGAATTTCCATATAAATTATTTCTTTTAATCTTCATAGTGAGAAATCCAAAGACAACAAAAAATATTTATGTAAAATAACAAGGCCAATATTAAAATCTAAACCATGTAACATTCAGACAATTTGCCTACAAATAAGAACCAGAAAGGAATTTCTTATACTTGATTAACTAAAATAGTACTTATAAAACCTCTTTAGAATAAAGTATCATATTTTTAATCAATAGTAAATTTTTTTCAAATAAATCAATGAAGGCCAATCCAAATGTAACACAATTCAATTCTATTAAGTTGATTTTACATACTGAACAGTGCCATTAGCCTTTGGTGAAAATAAATTAGTCTTTCTCTTATCCTCATTTACTAATTCTAGATTTGAAATGGCAGAGAAAAAGCAATCCACCTGCAGAAGCCTTATTAGCCATTCTGTGGAGGGTGGTTCAGCCACAGGGCCAGGATAGAATCCCCAGATAACTATCCTATGTGCTTCTGGGGTTATTATAGTCTCTGGAGCAGTTCAAGAAGGATGGGCACAGAAGAGAAGCAGCAGTCAACATGTTTGGAAGACATCGCCATGGTTAGAAGATGTAACAGGAGATGCAGAGCTGTTGAAGGGTCCAACTTATACTCCCTGACCTTCATCCTGTGTCTAGCTCATCCTTGCACCTGCTCATGTTGGTTAGTTCAAGCCAGATGCCCACCACCATATGCTTGGCAACAACCCACGAAAGCAGCTTTCACTCAGTGGCACAGTGATCCAAGCTCCTCCACAGCCTGTTTCTCCCTGTCCATTTTTGTGGCTGGCCTTGCTGCGGTTCTGAATCACTCCAATGGTGCCTGTACTCCACTTCCTTAGATCTTCCTGGGGTGTCGAAGGTCTGCTCCTGTCATAACACGCTGCCCCATCGCCCATATTGTTTGGTTCCTCTTGACCAATAGCTGGGATGACAGATTAAATCACCCCAGGTGCCCTCAAGGTTCTAGTACCTGTCTCAAGTCTGCAAGTGCTGAGATAACCGGTGTGCACACCAAACTCGGCTCATCTCCACCATGTTACATGTGTGGTCCAGAAGTATTGAAAGTATATACATTGTTTACTACCCATGTGTAGCCAGAGCCTTTTCTCCTCCTCAAACTGAGACTCCTGCTGCATTAAACAACACCTTACTCTCCCGCAACCCCTTCACAGACTTCTGCAAGGCCCATTCTCCTTACAGTGGATTTTATAACCTCAGTGCTCATGTATGTGAAACCATGCAGGTGTTTTGAGACTGACTGATTCCACTTAGAACTATATCCTCAAGGTTCATCTATGCCACGCCACACATCAATATAGCATCTGCATCAGCATATATGTATCAATATGCCCGGATAGAATGGATAGAGGGTATCCTAGAATATCCCTTGTTGCTGTGATAAACACCATGACAAAAGAAATGGAATTCAGGAAGAAAATAATTTATTTCAGCTTACAAGTCCAACATTAAAACCCAACATTTAAGAAAGTCAGAGCAGACATTCAAGGCCAGGAACTTATATGCCTTAGCAGAAACCATGACGGAAGACACCCTACTGGCTTGCTCCTCAGCCATTCCTCCACAGCCTAGAAGCCCGACATGCAGATGGTACTGCCCATGGTGAGCTACCCCATTAAATCAATTAGCAAACAGGAAAATTCCCTCACAATATGCATACAAGTCAATCTAACCAGGCAATCCCCAAACTGAGACTTCCCTCAGAGAGCTCTAGACTGTGCCAAGTTGACAGATGACACAAGAAGAGGGGTCTTTGAAACTAATATTTTTAAAAAATTAGTCTAAAAGTCATTATTATAACTTCAGTCCTTAAATGTACATCTTATTGTACATATAACTGAAGAGAATAATACATGTAGACTTATGGTTTTATATTTTTAGAACCATGATGTATGAGGATGTAATTGTGTGACATTAGCATCCAAAAGGATTGAAGGCAAATGCAAATGAGTAGAGTGTTGTACATAATTGGAGTTAAAAAGATACCAAGCCAAACTAGCGTAAAACTAAATGTTACCACCAATAAGATGTCCTATAACAAGTTAGAGAGAAAACAAGAATGGAATTTGAACATTTCCTTACCACCTCCTCATCACTCAAACACAAAAGGGAATGACCATACATGAAATGGACAGAAAGAATTTATAGTGGTTAGAAAAAAAAAAAAAAAAAATGAAAGGAGGTGGGGTGAATATGGTAGTGTTGACCTGGAGTCTCAGTTTGAGGAGGAGAAAAGGCTCTGGTGGCAAGTGGGTAGTAATGGTCGAGTAACAATATGTATCCTTTCAATACCTCTGCACAACTCATCTAACACTGGTGGAGATGAGCCAGGTCTGATGCACACTCATAATCTCAGTACTTGGAGACTGAGACAGGGGTCGCACCTCTTAAAGGTTACATAATGAAAACCAAAAAGCACTATCCTAGAGCAGGACAGTTGGCCACTTAAGATTTACGCTACAGCTGCTGAGCCCAGCTTCCCCAGAGGTGGCTGGATTGTTTTTTCCTGTTGCTGCAGGCTACCTACATGCCAACAATTACTCTGGGGTCATACTTTTCTGGGTCTGCAACTTTCTCAACCCACTAGAAATGTCTTTCTAATTTTGCTTATGTGTAACTATTTTAATCACCCTATTATTTAGTATCTGGCTCCCCAAAGAATTTTTTCTTGTGAAAGTCATAAAAGATAACACCTCTATGTTCTTTGGAATTCACATGAGTTGCAGAAGAAGAGGTCTTGTAACAATGGGAGGAGGTACACAGACAGGCGTTCGACACTTCCTTGTCTTTAACTCAAAGATCAGAATTTGAAATAAGGAACTAGGGCACCAGTTTCTGGTTCTCGGAAGGCAGAGTACCTAGCTGACAGTGGTTGCTTCTCTGCTAAGAATTAAAATAGCTTAACATAACCACAGTTTACTATCAAAAAATTCCCCTGGAAGTTGTAAATCTTCAACTAGAGTACAGAATTTCAAAATAATCACAAAATGAGCACACAAAACAGGACTCATTGCTGGGCTTGTTACCTACAGTCAGATTCTAGATGCTTCTACTCTGCCATCTTCCCAGAATTCTCTTCACACTCACTTTTTAAGCTATAATCACTAACCCAAAAGGATCTGTGTCTATCGTGATAAAATAAAGCAACTCTTCCCTATGATACAAACGTGAACAGGTCCTGAGTTTCACTTTATGGAAGGTGTAGTTACAAATGTTTTCAAACAAAAACACAATCTGCTTAGAAGCAGGATTTCCTTGCCAGAAGTATTCCTTCCTCTCAGTTACTATGCTCCATCAATGAAAAAAAATGCCATTATGATCGAGCAATCACAGGAAAGCATGTAGGAGCACAAAAATGCCCTCAGCGTCTTCAGTGAACATGTGAAGATCTGTGTAAAAGCAGCATCACTAAACAGGACATCAAGATGGATCTCTGAAGACTCCCGAAATGATGCAGATCTCTGTTCAATTATGAAATCTCAAAGGCGTGCTGGCAGAGGAAACTGAAGAACATCTATTTGGCAATTCTAGCCCTACTTCATTCAGGACCGTATCTCCCAATAATGATGCTTCAGAAGATGAAAGCACAGAATGTTTCAAAGACTGACATCCTCAGAAAAGCTTTGAAATCAGAGTGCGACATACAGGATTAGAGGGGTGGGGGTTGTGCACGTGTGCGGGTGGGAAAGGGAAGAAGGAAGCTTCTTTAGAGCAGTGGGTCTCAACCTTCCCAGTGCTTCAGCCCCTTACAGTTCCTCATGCTGTGGTGACCCTTAGCCATAAAATTACACCATTGCTACTTTGTAACTGTAATTTTGCAATTCACAATGAATTGTAATGTAAGCATCCGATATACAGGATATCTGACATGTAACCCCTGTAGAGGTCATGACCCACAGGTTGAGAACCACTGCTTTAGCCTGTCTAATCAAATAGGGAAATAGGCATAAACTTTGATGAGTAGGCTTCACAACTAGACTGTTTAAAAAAGAATGTGTTTGTGACTGGGGAAATGGCTCAGTGGGTAAAAAGCTTATTACCACATAAGCACGAGAACCTACTTTGGATACCTGAACCCACATGAAGCCAGATATGGAAGCTACATCTGTAATCCTAGTGCTCCTGTGGTGAAATCGAAGACAGACAGAACAGAATCGTTGCGGTCTCTTGGGCCAGTTGGTTGGCTGTATGCGAACAACAGAAGAGCTTGTAAACAAGGTACAAGGCAAGGAGGCTGTCCTGTGCTCTCCACACGTGCACTACACCATGCTATGGCTCAGCCACATATGAACACACATGCTCCAGACACCTCCACATACACAAATGTATACACACCCCATAAATAATATAATTATTATGAGAGCCAACACTGAAGACAGAGGGAGACATGACTACTTGTGTTAAGAGTTACCTTTGTCATTGAATATACCACAGCATTCTGGATAAGGAAGCCAAAATACATCTCCTACTCACTATCTGTGTAAGCTCAATAAACCATTTTTCTGTTCCTTTCGTACATTTCTCTAAACTACCATGCTAAATGTCATGCCTATTAAAATAATATTACATTTTTATACTCTAACTTGAAGAGATTTCATCCATAGTATAGTATGCACCTGCTCTTGTGCTCTCTCTCTCTCTCTCTCTCTCTCTCTCCCTCTCCCTCCCTCTCTCCCTCCCTCCTCCCATAGTAAGGTCTTAACTATGACCTACGTGTTGGTAATCCTCACGTCTACCTCTTTCACCCATGGTGTTTTAAAAACCTCAGCTGCGTGGTCATACTGCATATCTTGACTTTATGTGTTGTGAATTTGCACATGCAAGTACATGGTGTGTGTGTGTGTGTGTGTGTGTGTGTGTGAGAGAGAGAGAGAGAGAGAGAGAGAGAGAGAGAGAGAGAGAGAGAGAGAGAGATCTGTTCACTCTTTCTGTCACTCCTGCTATTGTGTTCAAACTACTACATGATTTCTTTGCCTAGCCTTCTGCCAGGACCCTCCACTGCCACACTGATCCCTACAATTCATTCATCATCCTGTAGCTATGGATCTCTTAGAAATGCAAATCAGATGGTGTCATCCCACTGCCTGAAACCTTCTGATAATTTCCCATTGTTCTTGGGATAAAGCTCAAAATCCCTAATCTGAACATACACAAAAGCGAGACTAAGCCACAGTGTTAGAAGTCAAGATGGTGGGTACTCGAGGTGGGTGGCTAAGGGAAGAGAGAGAGAGCTTTCTAGGTTACTTGAAATATTCTGATTCTTAATTCGGGCGCCTATTAAACAATTGTGGACACTGTGAAATTGCCAAAGTGTATGCTTAAGCACAGGGATTTGTCTGTATATATGTTATGCTTAAATAAAAATAGGAAACAAAAAAATGTGAGAAGAAAAACTAATGGAGTCTGCAAACAAAGGAAACAGTGAGAAATGTCATCCTCACATTGGAGCATCGTAGAAAGGCCCCAGCACACATCTGTCCCTCAGATCAGTCTCCGTTCTCCTGCCACTGCTCTTCTCCCTTTCTATCACATACTGTGAGCAGCAGTGAGGCTGTCATCTGGATTTCAAACAGAACACAAAGGCTCATCTTTTAATACATGAGCTCCAATAGACATTATCTCATCATAAATATGAAAGAGGACGTGTCCCATTGATTTTCAGAACATGATTGCAACAGAAACTATTATAGCTCACACAAACCATCCGGATAATGACTTCTCATTCAGTTTTAATATTTAACTTCCAGGAAAAAATTACACAAATGATTAACTATTCTATCATATGTTCACCTCCATTTCGTTAAGGAATGCTGTCCATTATCTTTCATTTACAGTATATTACTTAGGCAGAAATATCACAGTATGATTTAGAAAAAGAGTTTGTATTTTCATCCATTATCAAAAAATCTATTAGCAAAAAAGCAAGATGATTCTGTGAGGACAAAGTTCGAAAGGACGCTGCCCCACAGGTGTTGTTTTAGAGTGACAGCTCTGACAGGAGAGCAGATGCTGAGGGGAAGGCCCTTGAATAAGGACAGCTAATGATGCTCTGCCTCATCATTCAGACTTCTCACTCGAGGAGCCCAGCCACAATGTGCCACCAGCAACTTCTCAGGAAGGTGCCACTGCTTTCATCTGCATACTGCACCAGACCATGCTACATTTGAAGTGAGAACAGTAGGCCACACTGATGGTGCTGAGGAGGAGGCCTTTCACTGCTCCCAGCTTCCTCAGGAACCAAAACTTTAGCACTGGCGAATTTTGTTAGTTAGTCATTTGGAGGAGCCATCAAATATGGTTTTCATCACATCACCTCATTTGGCAGTTGGCTTTAGTACGAATCTAGGTATTTGCTTCCTGCCACTTTCTCAGAGAGTAAGAATGGACACTCAATATCTTTTCAGTATCAGGGAGGACATAGGAGTTAAATCCTACTTGGGAGCACATTTCAAGCATGTGGGGATGACTATTAACAGCAAACATTTTGTGAATCACAGACTCCGGTCGACCTATTTAACATATAGCAACTTAATCTACATGCATGTAAAGACATGGGATTTACTCACTGAGACAGCCAGGGTGCTCTAGTTCTCTCCAGCAGGAGCAGGGTGTCCAGGCAGAAGGCCAGGCACTTGCATCTGGTCACTGCCTAAAGCTAGTGCCATGTGGTCAGAAGAGCAAACCATATGCTGTCTTCATTAAAGGTCTCATGCCCTCTTTGTCTCATTTCTTTCTCAAGTAAAACAAAGATAATAATAACAATTTCACAGCCTACTGTGAGAACAAAATCAGAACTGGTAATAACAGAAGCCACTACATGCTGTGTTTGGCCATCATCAAGCAGCATTGCGTTTTGCTCAAGATTCACTGCAGTAAGACCAGCACACGCTAAGCGCTCCAGATAACACCTGGGCAGGTGAAAGTGCCTGCCATCAAGTCTAATGAGCTCGGTTTGATTCCTGGAGTTCACATGGTGAGCAGAGAGAACCTACTCTTGAAGCTTTCCTCTGACCAACATCCCACCCCGGTACATGTGTTTACACACATGCATTCACATGTACACACATACACATCTCCTGCACACACAAAACCAAATAAACATAATTTATAAAGTGAAACTAACAGCCTGTTAACATAACAGAGCAGTGAGGAAATAACTACAAGTCCTTGGTTCATGGGAGTCACATCTGTGCTAGAGAGTGCACACAAAGCACACCAATGTCACAACTACACATTGGCCTCACCACACACACCAACATCACAGTCACACATGCATCAATACCAGAGTTATACACTGGGCTCACCATACACAGCAATGCCCCAGTCACTCACTGTGTTCAACAGAACTGGAGTTACACACGATGCAACAGCGCCATAGTTATATACTGTGTTCACCAATGCTAATTGGGCAGCATGTTCTTACCAATGCAACAGCTGAGCATCAAAAGACTAAATTTCTATCAAAAGAATGGTTCACATGCTAGTATTCACACATGTAGCCCGGGTGGCCAATGGGCAATACAATCTAGGTTTGTCTAAATACCTGGTATTTACAGAGAAGATGCCCTAAAGAGACACATGTCAGAATGAAACCCCAAAGTTAATGGCAATAGCCAGTTACAGAACACAGGAAGTTATATAGACCTCATTTCTCAAGTTTTATACAAATAAAATATGAAACTTTGAAGGACAGCCTTCAAGACACTCTGGCAATTGTATTCTGTGGAGAATTGAGTAGAGTGCACCATTGGTATAGGCTGGTAAGAAAGGATAAAGTCAAAGAAAACTGCTTTAAAGAAGTATGCTGGGCTAGAGAGATGGCTCAACAGTTAAGAGCCTTGGCTGCTCTTCAAACAGACCAGAGTTCAATTCCAAGTGCCCACTAGGAGGCTCAAAACAGTTTGTAACTCTAGTTTCAGGGAATCTGACACCTTCTTCTGGCCTTTGTGTGGTACAAAGATAGACACGTAGGAAAAAATAGCCATAAACATAACACAAAATACTCATAAACATAACAAAAGATTTTTTAAAATGTCATCCTAATAAGATTATACTAAAAAGGAATTACATGCATGAAAATGAAAATAAAGCACATATAGTTGACTTTATGAAATGTTGTTCTATCCAGTCATCTGCATTATGATATCATACAAGCATACTGGATTTACCCATACTCTTGCGAAGTGTGGTACAGAACCCACTGGATGTAGGAGGAGGATCTGGGTTTCAAACTCTCTGATTTCGGATGCCAAAGAAAACGGTCATGTGGACAATAGTAAGTCACTTCAGAATTACAAAAATGGAGCTGCCCTTGAGAGGATGATAAGGAAAGCCTAAGTAAGGTGCCATTCTCAGGAGGACCATCATATTTAGGAAACATGTTTATTACTACCCAATGTTAATAAAACTCTAAACAGACTACCCTAACCAGAGACAGCAGAAAAGTCATCAGGAACAGGAAGAAGTCCTCAACATTATGAGTATGATGGGGGGGGGGGGGGGAAATGAGAGAAAGAGGAATATAATAGGGGGAATGAGAACAACAGGAAGATGAGAGGAGGGAAGTGGAAGAGAAAACGGGAGAGAGGAAGGGAAAGAGAGAGTAAGGCTACACAACCCAGTATTAAGGCTACCTGGAGGGACAGAGTAAGACAAACAAGGCATTTTAATAATTAACTACACTTAGTAATTAAGTATGTTTGTTATTTTATGATTTAGAAAATAAAGGTAATTCATGTTCAGTATCAAGAACAAGGACAACGTACATATATTTTTAAAAAGCCATTGAATATAAAATTAAAACAACGTTTAAGCATTTTAGCAATAACTTTGTCTACACTTATACAAAGACTTGATCTTTATCTTATGAACTTGCATAGTTATCATGGTATTTGACTAAGGAAGTAGACTTATCTGAACATAAAGTTGAGTATCTAGTAGAAAGAGCTATTTTTTTTTTAAAAGACTTTTTAGTGTCTGTGTGTGTAACACAGATTCATGTTATCTGAAGAACCTGAATATCCACTAGGCCCACAAGGTGAAGGAGGCTACAATAAAATGGTTTTGGTCAGGGGCTGGGCAGCCTCCCCTTTAAGAAGTGTGGCACATTCACCAACCCTTCATCTGAGCCTGTCCCTTCACCCCATCAAGCAGTCCACATTTCCCCTGCGTGGGGAAAAATAGCTTCCTTTTTCATGGTGTCCCACTTGGCTTACCTGGTTTCCAAACAACCCTAGACAGTGGAATGGTCTTTAATTGAAGCGCACAGACCTTGGTCTTCTCCACACTCAGGTATGGAACCTTTGGAGGGGTCACTGTTAGTGGGCATGGCAGTCAGTGCCATTTTAAAAGGGCTGAGTGCAGGGCAATCTTCACTGTTCCTGCCACATGTGAACAAACTGGAAAGCATCACATAGGAGGTAACAGGTACAATCTGTGAGTATATGAAACTTCCACAAGTGAAAATAATACTATTATGAATAAGACCACTATGAACATGGCTGAGCATATGTCCTTGTGTGCTGGAGCATCTTCTGGGTATATTCCAAGGAGTGGAATAGCTGGGTCTTGAGGAAGCCCTATTCCCAGTTTTCTGTGATAGCACCAGATAGCTTTCCAAAGTGCTTGTACTAGTTTGCATTCCCACCAGCAATGAAGGAGTGTTCCTCTTTCTCCACACACATCCTCACCAGCATGTGGTGTCACTTGAATTTTTGATCTTAGCCATTCTGATGGGTGTAAGATGGAATCTCAGAGTAGTTTTGATTTGCATTTCTCTGATGACTAAAGACATTGAGCATTTCTTTAAGTGTTTCTCAGCCATGTGATATTCATAGTGGCCTTATTCATAATAGCCAGAACATGAAAACAGCCTAAGTGTCCCTCAATAGGAGATTGGATAAAGAAACTGTGGTACGTTTACACTATGGAATACTACTCAGCTATTGAAAACAAGGAATTTCCAAAATTTGTGGACAAATGGATTGAACTAGAAATGATCGCAATGCGTGAGTTAACCCAGAAGCAGAAAGACTCAAATGGTATATACTCACTTATATCTGGACACTAGCCCAAGAGACATGTCCCATGAAATTCTTCACTTATTAGGAAAGTGAGACAGAGTGGAGGACATCCTATTGGGACTTTAGGTGAGAGAAGCATGGGAGAATGGGGAAATAGAAGGACCCAGAGGGTCCTAGAAACCTACAAGAAGAACATTATGACGAGCAGCTCTGGGCCCAGGGGTCCTGCTCAAACTATGGCACCAGCCAAGGACTATACGTGCAGTAAACATTGAACCCTGACCCAGATCTAGCCAATGGAGAGGACATTCTTCACAGTTGAGTGGAGAGTGGGGACTGACTTTCACATGAACTCTGGTGCCCCATATTTGACCACGTCTCCTTGAGGGGGAGACCTGGGAGCACTCAGAGGAAGGATAGCAGGCTACCGAGAAAAGACTTGATACCCTGTGATCATACAGAGGGAGAGGAGGTCCCCCTCATTCACAGTCATATGGGAGGGGAGTAGGGGGCAAGCAGGAAGGAGGGAGGAATGGGAGGATACAAGGGATGGCATAATTATTGAGATGTAATATGAATTAATTAATTTAAAAAGGGAAAAAATGAAAATAATACATGTATTCTGTTTACAGTTTGCCCAGGTAAAAGGACCGCCTTACAGCAGCCCAGTGCAATAAGACGCAGGTTCAGGTAAGCATCATTTAAGGGTGCCCTGTGAGCATACTTGGAGTTCCAAGGCTGAGAGGTTTCCTTTGAGAACTATGAGAGGGAGCATCTTGGGGAGCATCCCACCCCCACTCAGAGCTCGGTAATAGGCGCCTCATTCTTCAACAACAGGGCACAGAAACCCAAACAATTGCACTGAAACTGAAAATCTGGTGAGTTCAAAATCAATCACAAAACTCAATTCATCATTACTGATAAAAAATATCGACAACGAAATTACTTATTAAGTAATTGCAAAAATATTTGTTTTACATCAAATCATCATATATAAATATTATGATTATAAATGTGTTTTTACCAAGACTTTCTTAGGTGTTCTCCCTCACACCATTTCCAAAGTTCATAAGACAATTTTAGAAGAAGAAAGAGGAGGAGGAAAGTTTTCACGAACCTTCATCTTCATCATCTAACAGGGTCCCCTTTCCTTTCCCCCCTCCTTCCTCTTCTTCCATCCTTTCCCTCCATCCCTCTCCTCTCTCCCTCCCTCCCCTTTTTCTTTGCTATACAGCCCATGTTAGCCTATAACTCACCATGTCATCCTCATTGACCCTGAATTCATGACAACTGTCCTGCCTCTACCTTCCGTGTGCTGGCACTACCTTGTCTAATATGTGTGTGTGGCGTTAGTGGTGAAGACCAAGGTGTGAGCAACAGTAAATCAGAAGCAGCCACAAAGAGAGGAAAGGAGATGTCTCCTTTAGAAAGGGAAGCACGGCTAAGGAATTATTGGTGAGTGCACTCCCAAAGGCAGTGGGGAGCTCACTTTGTACTCTGGCATAGCCGTGCTAAAATCAGGAGGATTATTATTATTCTTTCTAGGAATGGTTACAAACAATGACACTTTAACAGTGCTAGAAAGCATGACATTGTAAGAGGAGGGAAAAAGGAAAGGGAGAGAGAGAGATTTCTCCTATCTGTCAATTTGGGTAATACTTGCAAATTCTGAAATCTCCTAATGAAAATAATAATCATAGTGATGATGAATATACACTAAGCTAATGATTACCATAGTGCTGACAAGTATCTCCTAAGTGACTGTGCCTCTCTCTGTTACCGGCGCATGAGGATATGAGGCAGTCACATTTACTCTTTCTCATCGACATTTTAACAATAAGAAATGAAGGAAAAAAAGAAGTCTATGAGGACATGTAGGTAGTATCCAGGTGCAAAACAGGTATATTCATTAACCTAGAACAGGCAATCTATCCTGATGTAATATTCCCTTAAACAGAAAAGCACATGAGCACCCAGGAATCTGTGATTCTGATACAATGTTTAAAACAAAAAAACAAGCCAAAAACCTACTATGCCATGAGCAACCTGTGAATTACCAAAGCTGAACACTATACTGCAAGTGAAGTGGGTGAAACCAACAATGACTCAACAGACAGCTCCAGGAAATCTGAATGAAAAGAGAAAAGGTTAGGGTTGAAGAGATGGGCCAATGGTTAAGAATGCTGACTGCTCTTAGAGAAGACCTGGGTTCAGCGGCCAGCACTCACACTGGGTAGCTCCCAAGTGCCTTGAACTCCATCCAGTTCAGGGGATCAGATGTCCCTCTTATGGTTTTCACAAGCACCTGCACACCTGTGTGTTGTGTAGCAGTTTCCTCTGAAGTTAAAATCTGCCATCTTGGAGGAAACCTCCTTAAGACAGGGTGTAAAAGGAAAGCAGAACAATAGAGTATTTTAGGAGTGTGTACATGTACAAGAATTTGAAACATGAGGATGTTTGAGTGAGGGAGAAGAAATACTCCATTCAGCACAAAAGCCATTAAGACAATATATTCAGGTAAATGACTCAACATAGCTATAGGAAGTTCCTGAAGCTGACCAGATACAGTAGATTTCTCCTTTCCCAAGAGTATATAGCCAGTATAAAAGCAACTCTTGGACCAGCCAAGCTGCAAATAAGACTGTAAGACAAGCTGAAATTAGTGGAGACCAGCAGAACTGCCCTGCAAGACGCTCAGACCAAATGACTCAGCTGTAAAGAAGACTCTTCATGCACTGAGCTGCCGGCAGGTTGTGCGGTATGCTCTAGATTTGCAGTTTTTGTGAGCTATACCCCTGCTGAGGTGGGCTTTGGTGATGAATCTGTCTTGAATCACTTTTTTTTCCCTACAAGTAACCCCAGTAACATGTTTGCTCACCAAGTTGGACTTTGATAGTGTCCATACTTTGGTCTCTCCTAAGCTCTCTTTCTGGGATGAGTAGACATGTGCACATCACATCTCCCCAGGAGCCTGTCACATAACACTGTGATAATTCACACACACGCACACAAATAAATAAATACTTTTGAAAATAAAAAGCAAAACTAAAAATATATTATAAACTTATAACCCATAAACATTCCTGGGTTGAGAAGGTGGACAGGTGTGCATATCAAATTCACAAGACTAGTTGGTTCTAGAAAACAGGCATGACAAATGGACTACTGGCTAAGGAACTTAGACTTCATCTGTAATTTATTTTTTAAAAGAATCCAAAAAAATGGGATAAAATTAAAATTTACTAATTTTCTAGAAAACCTGGCAGTAATTTTTACTTTCCTCAAACTAAAGTGTCAAATGTATGCCTCAGAAAAAATTAAAGTAATGTTGACCCATACAGATGTGGGCAATTGTTATGCCATTTAACCTAAAAAGGAAAGACTTTCCTCAAACTTCTCCAAGTGGCAACTCTCCTACTAAGAAGGGTTCACTTCACTACAAGTGTCACTCCAGCTTCCTTAATTACATAATTTTGTAAATTTAAAAGATGCCCTGTGTCAACATGTTCTTTCTCCTGAGTCACATAAAGTATTGTGTGGTATGTGTTTGAAAACCCAGGACAGAAGAGGGCTGGTGAGATGGCTCAGTGGGTAAAGGTCCTTGTCACCAAGATTGACAATCTGAGTCCCAGCCCTCAGATCCATAAGTTGAAAGGAGAAAACCAACCACTCTAAGTAGTACTCTGACGTCCATGGACAAACCATTTGTTACTAAATATATAAGCATCTATTTATAATGGCAGCCTCCAAATTAATTCCCAAATAACCCTTGGATATTTATTGTGCAGACAGAAAGCCCAGGAGGTACCTGTCAGCATCTCTACCAACCCCACTCTCAGTCACTAAAGGCCCTCAGCGCTCAGTGGCAGGTCCACAGCTTACAACCTCGTCCCTCTCTGTGTACTCAGTCACAGCACGTCAGTGCTTCAATAAGGACCATTGCATTAGCATGAAAGAAGCTAAAGAGCTGACTGCTGCTCTGAGAAGCAGCATCCAAGCTTATGCACTCAGTCTTCTGTTCCGTCCTCACTACAGCACCAGTAGTAATGATGATCATAACAAGTTGTTGAGCACTGAGTCCGTGCCTAACTCAGTCATCAGTACCGTGTGCAGATTTCATAATTTGCCTACTCCCACCAACCACTCTATGATGTTAGTTCTGCTATCACCTTCACGTTCCACAATAGACAAAAAGGATACAGATGTGAAAGGTCTTGTCCCGAGTCAGGCACATACCACAAACATGAGAAAGTGTTTTAACGGCCAATGGAAGTCAGGTCTTTAACTAGCAGATAATCTAGGTAGACAGGATGCCTTGTGAACAATATAGCTAAAAAAGATTATTACATCTAGAACAAAATATAATGCCACAAGGCAAAGCCAACACTACTAATTTATACCACCTCTCACAGGTATTCACCCCTTACACTTTATCCCAGCCTTTGAAGACATTTAGTTGCTGTGGCTATAGGAAGTAAACCAAATGTACCAATAAACATTTTGTTCTAGAATGGTGACACACTGAGCTCTATCAATCTCTTGCTCTGAAACAAGCAGAAAGTCAGAGACTATTTCCTGCAGCTGCTGGCCATGAATACAGTTGGTGCTGCAGCCTCAGTGAGTCAAAGTTATCTGAATGACTCTGCTCACAGTCCTAAAGAACCGTGTTTTATTAAGATGCCCCGATGCACTTCTTTTGTAATGCCAAGTCAAAAATATCAACGATCAAAAATAGGCGGCTCTGAGAGCTACATATTTGGGTTCATTCCAGACCCACCTCAGGGCAATGCCACTCTGCCTCCAGCAGCTGTTTCTACTTACCTGTAGAGAGACAGGTGCAGCACAAAAGGAGCCCGTGACTCTGCACCTGCTCCCTCGGATCCAGCCCAGGTCCTCGGTAAATATGACCTTTGTCAGCCTGTCACAGGAGCAGATGGTCAGGGGAAGACCAGGGCTCTCTCATCCACTTGACTTTGCTTCAGTTTAATTCACTCAATTTAACCAATCTTACAGAACTCTATTCCAGGTGCTTAAAGCCATCCCTGCAACAAAGGTAGGCTCCTCCAAGAGAGCCCTGACTGAGAGCACTGCAGCCAAACTTTACCAGGCCAAGATAAGTGGACAGACAGCATGAAATTAAGAAGGGAAAACCTTAAAGACACTGTGGGGACCACACTTGAAATCCTAGAATTGGGAAAGCTGAGGCAAAGGCATTGAGACCTCAAGGCTAGCATAGACTACATATAAAGTATAAAAATCACACACACACACACACACACACACACACACACACACACACACACACACACACACTAATATGGGCTGTACAATGAGACCCCCTCAAAAAACAAACCCACATACTTGCTGCTAAGAACTGACTGATGCTGTTGTATCTTCAGCCAAAGGTTTCTGGGTCCTGCTTGGCTCAAGATCACTCTTGCCTTAATAACACAGCAACAAGAAGGCTGAAACAGGAGAATTCCAAGTTCAAAGTCAACCTGTCTTGAAGCAAACTACAACTAGAACAGGAAAGTAGGCCGGGTGGGATGAGTGGTACGAGACAGTGATGAGGAGAAGTAGGAAGGAAGGCCTGTGCACTGGGACTGTTGATTTGACTTTGCCCCACTCCTAATCCTACTGAAAACTCACTCCAGCATACAACATGATCTAGTCACTCATCCTAGAGGCCACATTGTGATGATATAAACAACATGAGAGAGTGAAAATTCCAGTTATCTCACATCCACTTAAGGATATTTATGAATAGTAATACAACAAGCTGTGTATATGAGCAACTTTTAATTCCTTATTTTCAGTTCTACGGGATATGAGAGAAAGCTGTAGTCATTTGTGAAGACTATGGGAAATTCAGAATAGGCATTATGACTATGAGGTGGCTCCACCCACATGCCTTCCACAAGGATGGGAAAGTGGCCTGGAGCCCCAGCTTGAGCTTCGTTTCACCTCTATCCTATAAAAGCTTCATCAGAAAAGAGAAAATACTTCAAAATCCCCACAGACTAATTCCCATCCATCTTAAATGTGATTTTTTAAAAGTATTCTTTTCCAAGTTTTTTAATCTTGTTCCTTTTTAAAATCATATCCATAAAAACACAAAAAGACATGGATACTGAGATTTAATCATTAAATATTGTATACATGCACCAAAAAAACCACACTGTACCATATAAATACATAATTTAAGTGATGACGCAAAGAAAAACAAAACAAGAACAAAAATATTGGTTCCAGGAATTAAATGGAACTATCATTAAAAGACATGTGACAATAAAGAAAGTCAATGTGGAAATGAAAAACCAGGCCACTAAGTAGACATGTAGATATCTACAAACATGAGAGTTTTCATAATAGCTTTACTCATAAAAATGAAAAAAAAAACTGTCAAAAGATTCCTTAAGCCCTTCAACTGATTAATAAATCATGGTACATGCTTAAAATGGAATACCACTCAAAAGTGAAAAGAAATCAACAAGGAGCAATATTAATGAACCTCAACTACATTATGCTAAATGAAAGGCTCATAGTAAAGGGAAAAGTATCTATTTCTGCTGTCTTCATGGATTTTCAAGTTGGACCCCGAAAATAAGACTGATGAAATGAGAAATAAAAATGAAATATAAATATTTATTTAATAGAACACAAGAGGATTTTTCTTATAAAGCTAAGGGTCTTCATAAGGAAATAAATACTGAAATGGTTCAACCTGCATGGGTTTATGCCAGATTTGGTAAAGAATAAAAGTGATGAGAAAATATGGCAAGGGGGCTGAAGCTGAAGGCAGTCAACCGAGAAAAGCTGGGCAGGCCTGTCCATACAAACCCTGCTGGTGTCCTTCAGTCACTGAAGAAGAGAACAAACCTTTCCACTGGGTATGTGGAGGGCATTTCTCAAGTGACACTTTCCTGTGAATGTCACAGTGGCCATTTCTCAAATTCCTTCTGTCTAAAACAAAGATACCCTCAGATACCACATTTGGAGGTAGCACATTTGGAACTTTACCCAGACTCCAGACTGGATAATTCCATCCACATGCCATCTAGAAATGAAAGAACCCAGAACAGAGAAGCAATCCCTGCCTGCCAGGACTTGCATTGAGAAGATGATCTGGCAATCAAGGTACAAGGATGTCATTTTTCAGGCAAGCCAACTGCACTGGACCTGGGCTGTATTTGTAGCTACAGAGCCCCAAAACAATATATTTCAAAGTATGAGAATATAAAAAATTGAATTTCTTGGAAGGCAGAAGCAAGAGATTTGAAAGTACACAAAAATGAACTTAAAAATAGACTTAAGAAATTAAAACTATAACAAAAAAAACCCCGAAAAACAGATAGGAAGGAAAGAAGGAAGGAAGGAAGGAAGGAAGGAAGGAAGGAAGGAAGGAAGGGGCATTTCATACCCAGGAATTTCAGGGTTAAATGGAACCCAAAGAGAAAAACTGAAATAATATGGTTGTTTACCAGCAAGCCCCAAAGAAGCAACTAAAAAGCCACTAGGTTAATAATTAATTTAAAAATGCGCAATTAAGTTCTAGATAAATATAGCAAAATCAATAGCTTTCCCATTTATAAATGATCAACCTAGAAAATATAACAAGAGTCCATTCACAAGTGAGCTGAAAGTAAGTTCAATGTCAAATCCACAGAACTCACTATACAGACTCAAAGTCTATGCACTGATCTATCAAACACAATACATGCTTCTGTATACCATAAACTATGCTGTGTAGTGAAATGTCATCCTGGACCAATACGTCAGTGTCATTTTACAACATGAAAGAAATGCAAGTCTCAAATTGCAACCCAGAGCCCTCGGGACAGAACCTTGGGACTGGCCTCCAAATCTCTCTTTATGACACATGGTGTGACAAGGATGCTCAAGAGCTGAGACGTAGATGGTGCTGCTCACCCGCAGAGAAGCACTAGTGTGATTACAGCAAAAGGGAAACACTTTAGCTATATGATAGCTTGTCCTCTTCCACACCTCCATCCTGGAATGAGCTCTGGGTGACAATGAGTTAAGCGCAAAGAGAGTTGTGGGAGAAGGAGATACTTCCTTGGTGATTGGTCTCATCCTCAGTCCCTTGCTAAGAAAGTCCCAGAGTCCACCCACAAGATTTCCCATAATTTCTCTTCTACCTAATGAATATGCAAATGTCCATGAAAACAATAATAAAAAAAATATTGTTCCTCCCTTACCAGAACTATTTTATAAAGCTTCCTTCCTCCTTTTATGAAAGCAATTATTTGAATTTTAGATAATCCACTTCCAAATGTGCTTTCAAACTCAAAATAAATTCAAGAGACTAATTACACATGAGGCATAATTTATAGAGAAATATACAAATAATTTAAAAGATCACATAAAATATAAAATATTCTTATATATAAAATATGTACGATGAGATATTATAGAATTTTGACTTCATGTCTAAGCATTGTGAAAACTGAAAGGGTGTTGCTTACATGCAATCCCAGAGCTTGAAGGACTAAAACAGGAGTACTGCAGAGAGCTTGGGGCCTGCCTGAGCTCAAGATCCAGTGAGGTTCGTGGAGAAACCCTCTATCAAGCAAAAATAAATAAATCCTTAGCATAAAATATACAGGATTCCATGCTGTTACCTCATATTCACAGTCTGTATGTTCTGGATCCTTGGCAACTTCTCATGTTGATTTCTAAGAGAATTTCTTACAGAAACACCAGAAAAAACAAACCGTGCCCTCTGGGCTTCTATCTGTGTTATCTAAAGCACAGGTTTCTTACAGGAAATTTGTGTTGGTCACTGAGTGGTTAAGGCCCCAAACGCTAAAGCATGTAAACCCTTTAACACGGCAAACAAAGCATGGCTCTCTAACAAGATGAAAAGCCAAACCCAAGCCAGGTCATTTTCTACCAACACCAGAGAAGCAGAGAAATTCAGAAATGAGGGGCAATGGCCCTCAAGAGAGAGAAGATGAAGAAAGCTTGGGAAGAGAATCGACTCTATCAAAACTCTGCACTGTGGGATGAAAACCTGCCAGTCAGGAGAAACCCTTCACAGACAATAAGGAAAGGCTCTGCTTACAAATAAAAGTGAACTTGGCCAAGATCCTGTTTAAATGTGTCCAGTTCTGTGCTCTGAAGTACTCCAGAGTATGAGTCACACGCTGGCTAGAAGAGGAGCCAGAAGTTAGGGTGTTCCTAGAACACCTAGAAAAGGGGGGGGGGGCGGCTGCTGAGAGGTCTGGGAAATGCACAGGGAGAGGAGGGATTTGCTGCTATCAAGTGTCAAAGACAAAAAGGGTTAAATGTCAATCCACCAACAAGAGATGGGTAAGCCCGCCCAGATAAGCCTCCTGTCTTGTGTATGGTTCTTTGAGTCTCCAAGTCTCCATCTGTCCAGGGAGAACAAAGATTACTGCAACTGCTGTTTTTAAAGTTAACTGGCGTGGAAGCATGCAGGGTAAATTATTTACGATGAGTTCTAAACCACATCAGAGCAGTCTGGAATTCAAGAGGTGAAGTCTACTTACGATCAGGGAAGACAAACTCTTCCTTATATGACGAAAGTGACTTTCCCCACTTAGGGAGCATGGCTTTGAGAGTGTGTAGAGGCTCTGAGGCACAGAAATGAACAGCACCATCTGAGTTCAGGTCCAAGCTTGTGCGGATGCATCTCCCAGGTACAAGGATGCAGGCCATGATGGTGGGCACAAGAGCAGGACGGATTCTGTACAGGTGAGTCCCAAAAGACTGTTACAGATGAAAGCCTTCAGGGAGCCAGGGAGAAGCTCACTAGATAAACAGGTAAGCAAGACATTTGGCCCTGTTGCTTTATTATCTAAGCCTGAGTCCCTACTCTGTTCTACTAACAAAATTCATGACATTGGATATGCACAAAACTACTTTACAGTTTAGTTGAGGTGACAAAATATAGCACCATAACTACAATGCAACACAGAAAAGGTAAATGGGTCTCAGTGTGATGGGGCAGGAGAGACTTCTAGCAAGAGAAATCAGGGTCCATCCCACAACTGTTATAGCAATTTGAGTTAGTGTGAATGGAGAACAGAGAGTCAGTAAGGATTCCTATCTTGGTCAGAAAAGTCTAGAAAAATGACCCTCACAGGAACAACAGGAAGTAGAGCAGTCAAGGCCAAGGCTGGAAGTGGAAAGCACATGGATTATTTACCAGCCTCAGATGCTAGGTTAAAGCCACACACAACCAACTGCAGACACAATGGACTGTGCAAGGAACAAGTCAAAAGAAGGCAAGAGGTAGATTCAGATTCGAGGAGTAAACGGCTCAATCAAGAGGGATATCAAATGTACAGGCTTAAAACAAGGACCAAGTAATGACTCAAGTATGAACAGGGACCAGTAAGAAATGAACATAGAACTGAGAGTCATAAACAGGTACTCTGGGTTCATACTGAGCTATAGCTGAAGAGGCGGGATCAGGGTCAGCCTGGATGTAGGCCAGTGAGCCTATGACAAAGGTACCAGTGCCAGGGCAGCCAGCTCATGCTGGCCTGTATGATGGCTAGATAGAACCAGTTCAGTCCGTTGACCCAGAAGACACATGAGGATTCTGTGACTATGGGAATAAGGGTAACAGAGGGTTCTGAAAAGGTTCTGGCATACTTTCAGGGCAGCAGGCTAAAAATTCCCCAAGTCCTGTCAGGTTTTAGGCTGCAGAGCCCTGGACGAGAGTCAGTTTTGTCAGGTCAGAAGCACCACCCTATTTAAACGCTCAGGGCATCTCTGTACCTCTCACTTACAAGTTGCTTAGGAACCTATTTTTGTTCTACATTTAACAACATGGCCTGCAATGAAGCTTGTCTCGCCACACTGGTCTTCCTATCACATGACTGTTCAAACCAAAGGGTACACACCTCGTTCTCTAGAACTCACAGCAGCCACACCCTCCGGTTCTGTAGCATAAGCTGTGGGAGGCTGACTTTATACTTCATCACGTTGTCTTCCAGCACCTTGTACATAGGGCATGTTAAGTAAACGCGTCCACCGACCTGAATGCATTGAACTTCTTAAGCTCATAGGGCCAACATACTGTTCCAGTTTGTTTTCTGTTGCTGTGATAAAACACTGGACAAAAGTAGCTTGAGTTTATTTGGCTTTGGCTTCCACTTCCAGGTCACAACCCATCATTAGCAAAGTCAGGGCAGGAGCTCAAGCAGGAAGTGAGGGAGAAACAATGAGGAACGCCGCTTACTAACTTGCTCCCAGGTCACGCTCAGCTACCTTTCCTATATTGCCCAGGTAAACACCTGCCATGGGATGGCACCACCCACAATGGGCTTGACACCACTCACATGGGCTCAGCCTTCTTGTGTCAATTAGCAAGCAGGAAGAGGCCTCACAGACATACCCACAATGCCATCTGTCATGGCAATTCTTCAGCTGACATCCCTGTTCTCAAGTGTGTCAAGCTGACAACCCAGATTAGCCATCACACACACCTACCCCTCACGCTTTAAGAATGGGAACAAATGCTGCCTGTGAGGCAATGGTCACATGGCGATTTCAGATATGACCATGTTTCAGTTCCGAAGCAAGTAAATAACTTCCATTTAGCTAAATCTCTGCCAAGGAAAAAGCAATGAAAACATACTAAAGGCAGGAATACTACAATTCAGGCACATTTCCACAAAGAAGAATCCAGGTACACCCACTGTAGTGTAGCTACACTTACGTTATTACACACACAGTACTAGCCCTTATAGCAGCTGCTAGTATTCACAGCCTCACACTCGCACACATCCCTGCGCAGTTCTGCTCTAACCCCCTGGGCAAGCATTATTCCTTCGAAATGGTGCGATGACAGCGGCGTGGCACTAACAGGGCACTGCCATGGTTTGCCTGTAACACACTTTCATTGTCCAGGAACAGTACCAGCCCAGAGGAACAACTTCAGGGGGTAGATGTTATTACCAGCATTCTATAGATGAGGAAACTGTGGCTCAGAAAATGTAGGGGATTGGACAAGATCATGATCCCAGGCAGCAACAGAATTTAAATTCAAACCAGACCTGCCTGACTCTAAAATGTATAGTCTTACCCAGGCAGATGTGGCACATGCTTGTAATCCCAGCACCCAGGATGCTGGGAGGAGTATTGTTTGAGGTCAGCCTTAGTTGCACAGTGAGACACACATATGTATATTTATTCTTCTAAGAAATGCATTTCTTACATGCTCCAAATAAAAACATAGAAAGTGAAACAAGATTTATGAGCTTAATTAGAAGCATGACATTTCTTAGCAATAGACAAAAGTTTCCATTTTTCCCTAAAATATATCTATTACTTAGATTATTTCTAGCCGACCTTTGAGATGGCTCAATAGAGGTACAGAGGAATGTTGCCCGAGCTTACAACCTGACTTCCATTGCCAAGACCACATTGTGGAAAGAAAGACAAGTTGTCCTCTGACCTCCAAATGAGCATGCCTGTGCCAACACACACACACACACACACACACACACACACACACACACACACACACACACCACATCCTCCCCCAACCCCCCACAACCCTACACCTTCCCTCCTATCCTCCCCTCTACAATCCACTGTCCACCCACCCATGTTCATCACACAACCCCTCACACACACACACGGCACAAATGACACACACCTCACATCCACCAACCCTATACACACCCATATATACCACACACTAAATAAATATGTATACATTTTTTTAAAATCTGGGCTAGGGAGACAGTTAAGTGTTAAGTGCTCTTGCAGAAGATTCGGATCCATTCCCAGAACTATGCCTGCCATTGCATGGGATCCAATCATTTCTTCTAGACTCCACGGACAACAGGAACACACATGGTGCACATGCACATACATAAAACACTTTTTTAATGACTAGGAGATGGCTGCTAAAGTTTTTTCTTGGTTACTTTTCTCTCCCAGGGCAACTCTACCCCGAGGCAGCAGTGGCCTCCTGAGCCTTCTGCCATGTTGACAGCAAGGAGCAGCAGTTTGGCCTCCTCATTTGTCTGACAACATCTGTACAGAAAGTGGACACATTATATCCTGTCCCAAGTGGAAAGATCTGCTACTTATAGATGGCAGACTTTCCTAATCGCTAGGCTGGCTTTGCCAGTCTTAAAGCCCTGGTTCTTAAATTTAGCAGCAGCCCACCAATGTGCTCTGATCCCCAGCTCCGAGCCCCAGCAGCAGCTGGTAAAAATGGAATGCTAATTCATTATAGATGGTACAGCACAGCCTACATTTAATTTATTTACATTTTCAGAAATTTTGGATCTTCCGTGACGATGTCAGATTATTTTAACATGTATGTGTAGACTTTTTTTTTTTCAATTTGGTCATTGCTCAGTAAAAAATTAATGTTTATATGTTAAAAATTCTTTTAACAAGCCCTATTAGGCCTATATTCCCACAGTGTGTATTTTATAAGCTATTTAAGCTGGTGAGCCTTTTCTGAATGTCTTATTACACAAATCACATGCAAAGTTGGAACAAAATTAGGCCTAAATCGTACCCAAAATGTTTCCAATCGAACCTTTGCCATGAGGCATGCTTGGTGCCTTTGTGCTCTCCAGCCCTGCCAGTTCAATGAGACTAAGAGTTTAATAAATTATAAGATTATTAAATAGCTCTAGAGACCCCCCTTTCTTTCATCACTTTAGGTAAAAGTGACTAATAAAACAAATCACTCCTTAATTTTGAATAGCCAAGTATGCAGAGAAAGAATGACCAAGCTCAAATGTTCGCAGCGTTGCTGCCCCCTCCTGGAGTCAGTGTTCCCACCCCCTCCCCACGGCCCAGGAAATCTTGTAATTCAAACACTAGAAAGGTTCAATTTTTTTCCTGAGTTTTTTAAAATTTCATTTTTATTAATTCAAAAGTACACACACACACACACACACACACACACACACACACACACACACACACACACACACGTGTGTACATGCACACAGAGTTATCTGGCCATAAACAATGGTTTTTCATCAATCTCCCACTAACTGAGTGGGTGTGGTGGGAATGTTAATTTTGAATGTCTTGAATCCCAATTTCTCAGGATATTTTTACATAACACCCCCCCCCCAACAGGATCTTTTGCCTGTCATGCCAGGATAGGACATGTTCCTGGACCCTTGCTTGACTAACCTTATCAGAGTGTTCCATCTGCTCTGAAATCATTCTCTCGTCAACTAAGATGCTGCTCGCCAGTAACTTCAAATCTTGCTTTCTACTTCCTTGTTCTATTCCATCAAGGAACAAAGTAGCTTACACTGGATCAAAACCAAAATTAAAACCCCTGTCCTCCATACAGCTTTATTTCCTAGCATACCCTTCCAATTCCTTAAATAGCTAGGCATCCCCAAAGCTAGCTTGTGTGGGCCTTTAGTGATGTGGCATGCCCCCCAAACCAGCTTCAGTTGTTAGCCTCTACAGCCCAAGCCCAGAGCCTTTCAATCCAGTTTAAATACAACTGTAAGCAGCATCAAAGCACAACCTTGCCATCCAGGTCTGCCACCCGCAGACCACTACAACACAGAATTCTGGAACTGCCAGTCCTATTTCTCAATTACTGAAACTGGGCTTCTTTGGTTTCTTTTTTCTCTCTTTAGCAACTCCTGTCCCTACAATCAATCCACCTACTGCATCCGCTCCTCACTATAGCCTCCCAGATACCAAAAAAAAAAAAAAAAAAGGCCTCACCATGAAAATAACTTTGGAATCAAGAAATAAAAAAACAAACAAACAAAAACAACAAAAAACAAGGTGAAGACAATGTAAAGAAATTACAATACTATACAAAGGAATGCCTTTAAGACATCCATAGAAGCAAACAGGATGGGTGCGGATCTGAGGGAAAGAAAAATCAAGATTTGGTCCACCATTGCTAGGCTGTGTGTATTTGAGAAAGTTATTGAAACTGTTAGCCATTCAGCTGCTCATTCACAAACCAGGAAAATGGCAGTGCATATCTGATAGGGTGCCTATGAGATTGGGACTATAACAAACAGAACAATGCTTGGTATACAGTAAAGCAACTCTTAGATAGATAGATAGATAGATAGATAGATAGATAGATAGATAGATAGATAGATAGATGACAGAGAGAGAGACAGAGACAGAGACAGAGAGAAAATATGTAGTTTTTAAAATTCTTTTCTAAACATAGGAACCTGTGATCTAAAGAACAAATCAAAAAAATCAGTTTCCTAAAAATTTAACAGGCTTCCAAGTTTTTGTTTACTTGTTCGTTTGTTTTTTGTTTTTAATGCATCCTCAAGTTTCAGGACAAGTAATCTAACTGTTCTCTAAAGTTAAACCGTGCGCTTTGAGTTGCCATGTCAAATGACCTGTTTTACACCTCTTTAGCACTGTGCTATACGGTCCTAGTTCCAGAACCTTACAATTAAGCTTCAGGGGATGGTTTTGAGTAAACGTGTAGAAAATCCTACAGCAGAGAGACTCATAACTCGTCCTAGTCTATTGACATGTCTATGACGAACACCGCAGGCCAGGTAACTCATAAATACGAATGGTTTGCGGTTCGCAGTTCTGGAAGCTAAGTTCAAGAGCAAGGCATTGGCTAAGTACGTGTCCTATGAAGGCCTGTGTCTCACAAGTGGGGGCAGGAGGGGCAGGAAGACAGTCAGACTTCCCGGCCAGGCTTCTAAAGCAAGAATCCCACCCTCAGTGCTCTACCCTCAGGCCCACTGGCTCATTAATGTAACTAACTCCTTTATACCCCTGCAGTAGCCTCAAACCCAAGACTAATTTTTCAGTGTGCTCTGAAGACCCTTGCTAAATGTTACTTTTACTTAATTCTGAAAACAATTTTGGTAATCAAAATGATAATACTGAACTAATCTTCTGAAGAGATAATCCAAGAAAGCATATATTTGGAAAATAAAGAAGCTCTTGCTCTAAAATACACATCTTAACATGTATTAAATAATGAACATTTGAATATATTTTGAGACACACGATATACTTTTGTGGCTATTCATGTTTACAATGGAAGATATCTAGAACGACACAAATAATCTCTCATATGAGGGTCAGCCTGTGTTCCCCCGAGCCTTGTGTCTCAGGCACAGGACAGGGGACTGAGACTGCAATTCAGTGGAATCGGGCTTGCCCACCATGTACAGAGGAAGCTGGATTTGAGCTTTAGCACTGCAAAACTCAAAACACACATTTTAGTTCACACATCTATGTGAGCTGAGACCAAATTGTTTGTGAACGCTAAGCCCGTGGTACCCTTAAGCATTCTTAGTTCACAGAGAGGGGACAAATAACTTGTTAGTAAACAATTAAATGGTGTAGTATAGTGATACATATTAAGCAGGAAATCTGAAACCATTTCCTGAAAATTAGAGTTCTGGATCAAACAAAATACTAAGTTTGAGCCCTGTGAAATTTAACCTTGTCAATCTACATGTATTTGGAATCACCATGGATGGATCTGTGAAGCTATGTAGGAGGGGCATGCTATCAAAGAGTATATTAGGACCTATAATGCTCACATGCAGCCTGCTCTGAAAGGCCTTGCTCTTGTGCCGCCATGCCTTGCCTGCCATGAGAGGCTGTTGTGCTATATGTTGCCACTTAAACTGTGAGGCAAAAGAAATCCTTCTGTAAGTTACTTTTGTCAGGATTTTTGTCAGAGCAACAACAAAAGAAGGAACGTGTAGAATCTAGACACAAAGTGTGGAGGATCAGCAAATGAGCTCCGAGCAAACCCTTATTCAGTAAATAATTTCTGGGCTACAGTTAATCTCCTAAAGGGGACTGACAGATGCAGGGTTAGAATTGGGACCTTAAATGTTCTACAGATGCCCATGTGGTGAAGCTTGAGCCTCAGCTTGTGAGGTTTATTGTGAGGGGTTGGAAGCTTTAGGAGATGGGGGAAGGTTAGTCAGGGTCATGCTCTCACAGAGTACATTGGGACCTCAGCCCCATATCCTTGTAGCCACCAAAGGTCGAAGCAGCTTTCTCTGTCACTCAATCTGTCACATCTCCTGACTGACTGGAGTCCTTACAGCAACTGGGTCAAGCATCATTGACAAAAACCTCTGAAGCAGTGAGCAAAATAAAATTTTCCTCCTCCAAGTCAATTTCTCTTACATGTTTTATCACACGTTTCAGAAATGCCTAATGCAGGTAGCACTGACGATGCCCAACCAGGAGTCTCAGATTATTGTTCCAGGTTATCTGAAGCATCCCCACTACTTTCAATATATGTAATTGTTAGCACCAGAGACACAGTTTGTTATTTAAGGTAGAAGAAGATATACCATGAAGACTTTTTATATTGATAATAATATTTCCCTTTACTCGTACGAATTTTATATCACAGGTTTAAAAATAATCACCAACAGAAGTGGGCGCCGATATTCCCATGATTGGCTCATTCCCTGAGGTCACCTGAATTTTCTGGTCTATGACCTCTGAACTATAGGTATGTGGCCATCTTTGCAATTAAGGAACGGGAAGTGCTGAGAAACATGATGGGGGCTTACCCCCTACTTTTCCTATGTAGTGTCATCTCTGAAGATAAGATAAGCATGGACTTTTCATTTTAACCAGGTATGTGCCACAGAAGTTGTGAGTAAGCACGAACCACAACAGTCTCTACTGCCGAGCACTATACTGCCGTGAAGTCTCATAATTTACTCAAGGGACAATGTTGCTACTTCTGAGTTGCAAGCCCACAGTTTGTTGAGTAAGTTACGTGCTCAGAACCATATCTATATGGCTGGAGGTCATCAGGCAGTATGGCCTCACAGCTGCCTGGCTAGCAAGTGGGACCTAGCAAGTGACTGCTGATGAGGGACAATATCCTACTGGTGGGATCTGAGCACATATGAGCAACCTTCAGGAGATACAGAAAGTTGCTGATGTTTCTACATGTAAGAACAGGGATTTTCTAGCACTTCCCAGCCCTATATGAATATATAGAAACAAGAGGCAGAAAACCAAGGTGAATTTTCTCTCACAGTAGGCATATTCAAAACAAATGTGAGGGAAATCAGTTGAGCATTTTAAAGGGGCTTGATGTATCTGGATACTAGGTGGGAATCCAGTGGGAAAATGAGATGGCAGCAATGACACCAGCAGTAAAGTTTTCCCACCCTCAGAACCACATCACTGGGCATTTCTAGAGCATTCAGAATATCACAGGACTTAGTCTGAGGGGATTACCTCTGTGGGCAAAATCACTAGTCAGGTAGTACTCAAATACAGTCCCAGCTCCAGAATCCTATCTGAAGTATTCCGATACATAAGTAGCCTAGAGAACTCAGCGACGGGCAGACTTTCCTAATGCTGCTTACGTTCTACCGAATAGATGCTATGCCTTGCCACAACAAAAAGAACCAGATGGACACTCCCTGCTGTCCTTTCCTGTGCTGCCCTAATGCTATTAAGTGCTTCAGCAAGGTCTAAACACTCTACTTCCCTACGTAACAGACCTCAGACACTTTTTCCTTTATACGATTTCAACCATTCTTCAGTGTGCAGCTCAGTTCCACTTATAGCACTCATTAGCCATGCTTCCATTACTGTCCTTTCTCTTCTGAATCACACCTGAAAGATAATCTTAAACAAATAAAATATAGTTTTAAAATAATCACAGAAAATACACTTTAGTAACTATTAACACTTTTCCATATATATCATACTTTAATTTGTAAGTCCTTTCAAAGGCCAAAGATCATTTGGCTAATTTAAATAAGCAGCTGCTCTACTTTATTAAACTATTGAAATGGTAAGCAGTTTAGAATTGCCAGTCATGTGACTGTCATTAAAGATGGCTAGCATTAGTCCCAAACAAAATCAAGTTAATGATTTATTTTAATATATTTCCGACGGCCGAGATCATGAATGACATCACCTCAATCCACTGCTGAGAGGAGACACTGAACAGATGAAGTGCTGTTCAAAGTCAGCATTGCCCTGACTTACAGGACAGAAGGATTAATGAGAAAATGAGAATCTGCCACATGGTGCTGCGGGGCTCCTTGCTGTGGTTTCAATGCATGCAAAGCCCCAGGGCCCCACCTGGTACCCTAACTGTGCACTTATGTTTCATTACACCTTGGCTATTACTATGCACGCTGATTACAAGTATCAATTCCTCTCATTGTCACACACCTCTGCAGTCCCACAGCACTCAGCTGTGAAAACTCCGCACTCCAGTTTTTCCCAACACAAGGCACATGCTGCTAAAGCCACAGAGAGTAAATTATTTGTCACTCCATGGGGTGCCAATTCGGTTTCATAAGGATGACATCATGCCCATTTTACCAATAACAATGGCACTAACAAGAACTTGTAATCAACAAACCTCAGGCCTCTCCTAGCCCTGGCAGGTGCAACTCTTTTTATGCTAAAAATAAGCCAACATTAGCTTCAGCTCAAAACTATTTCTTTTATCACAATGCTAAGCAGAAGTTGGCTTCCATAAGGCAGTGCAGCTGCTGCTGCCGAGGCCGCTTCTGCAGATGCCTGCATTAATTGTATCAAGGACATACTGAACTAAGTGCTTATTCAGCACAATGGCTATTGGGGAGCAGCTGGAGGCACAAGACGAACTGTCTTGAAGGGAATGTCCCAGCTCAGTGTGTAAATTACAATGATGAAGCACAAAGAGTCTAAGTTTAAGGGTCTCCTATAACTGCAGAGTGGAGCAAAAATCTAGTGTTATCAGTGGAGTCCAGATCCGATAAATAAGAGAGACATGCAGATTTCATCACCATTGCGTTACCCTTGTGGGCAATATAGAGACCCATTACCACACAACAAGAAAGGAACTCATCACTAGAAATATCAGTGGTATTGACACTGACCCTCTTGCATGTGCAGATCAGAATGCAATTCCCTCATGTAGGGAGTGGTACGCATATTTGCCTTAACTAAGGTGGCAAAGCCAAAACAGCCTTTTTTTTTTTTTTTTAACTGCACACAAGCAACACTTGGCTGAAAATTAAAGAAACTCCGGCTAGGTTTTTTCCTCAAGCAGGGCCCCTATAAGCATCACTCATCTGCTCTTTGAGCATTTCTCATTCTCTTACATTAGTGAATCGTGGTGAATTCAAGGTGATTAAACACCATTCCAGGGCTGGAGAGATGGCTCAGAGGTTAAAAACACTGGCTGCTCTTCCAAAGGTCCAGAGTTCAATTCCAGCAACCACATGGTGGCTCACAACCATCTATAATGAGATCTGGTGCCCTCTTCTGGCCTGCAGTTGTACATGTGGATACAACATTGTAAGAATAATAAATAAATCTTTAAAAACAAAAACAAAAACACCATTCCAGGCGTCTGATCAGAGGAGTTTAGATAGAGATGGAGAAAATATGCCTGCAAGCACCCCTGGAAAAGGACAAGACATAAGGGGAAACAACAGGCCAGGGTCAGGTTAGGAAGTCATGTGCTTCTCTCTCAGCCTTTGCCAGGGTCGCTGCAATCACATTTATCTTCTCTAGAAAAGGTCAAGTGAGGATGGCCACACCCATGCATTAGTAGGGAAACTGGCCTGAAACCATACAGTGAATCCAATAACAAGATCTGTGTGACTTGACCTTCAATGTGAGCCTCTGTGCAAAGCTACCCAGCAAAGCAAATTCAGCCTTGGGAAACCAAAATTGCTTTTTTTGAGAAATAAAGAAATAGTTAAAGGGAGTGGAGAGATGGATCAGTGGTTAAGAGAAGTGGCCACCCTTCCAGAGGACCTGGATTCAATTCTCAGCACCCACATGACAGCTCATAACTGTCTGTAGCTCCAATTCCAGGGGACCTAGAACCTTCAGACATACATGCACACAAAACACCAATGCACTGAAATAAAAATAAATCTTACGGGGGGGGGGGAGGCAGGAAGGAGAAGAGAAGTCGTTAAAAATGATATTGGTGAGATATGAACATCAACCATCCACATAGGACAAGTACACTTTGTTTCCACTTCAGCTAAAGGGTGTAGCGCATCAAATAAGTACATACACTGCTAGGAACACTGAAAAGCATCCTCAGACAGGATTGACTACACCTGTTCCCAGCCTGGAAGCCAAACCCTCACTACCTCAGACACTATTTCCCTGTATACTCAGAACTTCCAGGGACACTGTCATCACAGCAAAATGCTGTTGCTGTCACATACAGACCAAGATCTAATAAGCATTTCCATACAATACCAACTAACTTCATAGTAAGCACAGATGATGTACGAGGCTGAGTGCAAGCCTTCCACCCAATTTTATCCTAATCGGACATAACTTGAATAACCTCACCCCAGTCACTCAGCCTCATTGTCCAGAAAATATTAAATATTATATGTATGAATAGTTGAAGATTTAAAACATAAATTTAAAAATGAAAGAAAACAAGTTACTGTATAAAGCAAGGCAACTCTCCCGTCCACGTGGGTCTTGGTGATGTCTGTCCCTTGAACTGGTTCTTTGAGGTGCTCAGTCTCTGACAGCTCTATTAGCCCAGGGGCCTTATCCAGCATGTTTATTTTTAATAGGGTTCCCTTACAAACAGCTGCCTAAGATGCCTGCTTTTTCTTTCTTTCTTGGGCCTTTCGTAAATATTTGAAACAACTACTCATTAACCATAGCACATCTATTCAGTCCTGTTGTACGGTCTGTGAACTGGAACTGGCTTTTCTTTTATTTTGCTATCTGCTGACCATACTAGAAAACTCCTGCTGTTTGGGCTCAATCTGTCAAGGTTCAAATTATCCTCCAACTGAGAGCTAATCTAGGGCGTCTGACCTGGTTTGCAAGTAAACAAGGAACAAAAGTGGGTTTATTTTTTTTTTCTTTCTAGGGAGCCCTAGCTCTCACAAACTGAAGCAAAATACAAGCACACCACAAATGCAATTGCATAAAATTAGAAACAGACACAACTACCCACTGAAGATAGACTGGATTTACCAGGCACTTCAGAGGTACCCGTTTTCAAGCTATAAATCCATTTTTTATAGAAATTGGTTTGCAAATACATTCCAAATTAAAAGTCACAGTTCATTTAACGCATGTCTGCAGCATGCCGAGAATGTAGATTTGAAGCACTCACGCTACTCCAATGAGGACACTGGAGACTTCAAGTATCTTCATAGATGCGAAACTTTGAGTTGCTGGGTACACATGGCAGAATTAAGCTTCCTGCACCATTAAGTTCATAACTGTATCCACCTTATATAGACCTCTACATTATGAAATGTGGAATAGGTTCCATTTTAAGCTGTCCTGTTGCCTCTGCTGCTGCTGTGCTGACAAGTCTCACTCCACACCTCATTCCGCCATTCCCTCTGGAATATTACTAATACATCTGGTACAGTAAGGTCCCAGGGACTGAAATTACCCCTTGGGACTGATGCTCAGGGTTCTTTTGTTTACAACAAGTATCTAATCTTAGAAAACAGCCCAGGACAGCAAAGCTGACAAGGGGAAAGCTTCAGGACTCATCCTCGAACATTGTGACTACAGTTCTGTGAAGAAGTTTTCTTAAACTGCTATCAATGGATGAAACTATCAAGTTATTACAACGTAGTTAACTGCAACGCAGCAGCAAGGAAATTGCAGCAACCAGCTAGTACCTGAATATAGCACTTTCCCCAACAGGCAGCAAAAGACAAGGCAAAGTACACCAGCTCATCCGTGAGGAACTCAGCATTTTAAACTCGTCCTCAGGTGGCAAGCAGAGAGAGCAAGCACCAGCAGCCAAGAGGCACTGGCAACTGGAAGGATGGAATGAAAGGCCAGAGAGAGGTACACATAAACACAGACAACAGAAAGCAAGATAAAGCAGATTGGCATGCCACTTGGAGTCAAAAGTACACAGAATTCACCAAGACGATCACCATAAATGCAAATGAACATACAAAAGGAATAAAATTAGAGATGTACACCGATTCCACCTGGCTTGTGAAGTAAGGCTTTGTTCGTTTAGGATTAGCAGTTTTGAGGAATTTTCAAAGATTTTAAAGAGTTTTTAAAGATTATTATTTTTTATTCTGTATTCACATGCGAGTCTGTATTTGGTGTGTTTGTGTGACTCCTGGTTCCTGTGGAGATGGTAGCCAGCAGCCTGGCATGGGTTGTGGGAACAGAACTCCTGTCTTCTGCAAGAGCAGCACTCACTCTCCACTGCTGACCTATCTCTCCAGCCCCAGGTTAGCAGTGCTGACGCCTGGAATCCACCTGTAAGAAAACTCAGCAGTCCATGGTTGAATCATGAGATCAGAATTAGCTGATCCCCACTTGAGAAGGATCTGGTTTCACACAAAATATATCCTACCAAGCTTCCATTTAGTTTTTGATTTATGTGCAGACTCCTAGGTAACATACCTACCATTCTGGAAGGTCATATGACTTAGTACTCTAATGTTTTATTGAAAAAATAAAGCACCCTGTTTCATAACTTTATAGCAAGTCCTAGTTAGAAATTAGTCCTTGTTGGTTCTAATAGTCCAGCATTCACCAGAGAAAATGCAAAATATAAATAGCATTGTCTTTATATTCCAAATCCTCTACCTAAGAGGTACTGAAGAATGTTTGTGAAACAAAATAATAGTAGAAACAATTAAGAATAACATATACACTAGCCTCAGCTAATGTGCTATTTGAAAAAAAATCATGATCCTCTTGTGTTTATTGAAAATAAGCTATTTTAAAGGTCATCAATTTAAGTCAAGAAACATGCAATAAAATGCAAAATGTTAGGCAATCTGAGAAAAAACACAGGTTTTCAAATTTTACACGGAGAGCTATTTTTCACTAGATTAAAATATTTATGAATTTACAAAAAGCATACATTACTTGAAAACTCAGTTCCAAAAATATTGCTGGATACATACAAATATTGGGCTAATCATGTTAGAGACATTATTTAAAAATCTTTATTCAATTTATTCTCCACTTAACACTGAGCCAAGCTCCTCCCATCTCCCTGTCTTTTTTACATAAACTAATTACATAGTGAATTACATTTGAAAGTCGGTGCAATCATAACTAAAGGTCAGACCATCAAATATAAGTTATTTCAAGTCTGAAAAATAAAGCCCAGATGTTACTACACTGAACAAATATAAAGATAAAAATGGAAATGAATTCACTTGGTGGAGTTTATAGCAACTCCCATTTTTTTCCAAAGAAAACAATCTTTTCTTTTAAAACCAGTTTCTTCAACAATTCCTACGGGGGGTGGAGGGAGAGGCGGGGGAGCCCTTGTTTCCGATGTGCTCTTGGGTCGCATTATTTGTCTCTGTACTATAGATGGGTATGTATTACTATTCACTTGTGCCTAGTCTATGTTGTCCCCTCAAGTGACCTCACACTTGTGAACAATCCATCTTTCATTACTAATCAAGGGTAGTGTGGTGGCTAGTCCTTCGAACTCAAGGATGCCGACATGTACATGTTCCTTCTGAGAACTTTCCCTACCTTGGCTGCTAAGGCTTGCTATCTCATTATGAGAATCATCACAGCACACAGCATGCGCTCATTCAAAACACATTTACTAAACATTAATTGAAACATGGGGATAAGCGAGCCCCAGGCCGTCCTAGCTGCCAAGGTGGTCAAGTAGAAGGCATAAGTAGGCTGCTCTACACTAGCAAGGCCTGTCACCACAGATAAACAAAGAACTCTCTACGGCTTGGACCAGACTATGCTGTTAAACAACATGAGGTGATGGCTGAAGGACAGCCAGAACACAAAATATGAAGGCCATGTAAATCACCTCATTCTCTAGGAACGTTCTAGCCACTGTGACCTCTATCAGGATTACCTAGGAGTTTAAAAATACAGACTGGCAGGCCCTACCTAACCCAACCAATAATGCATCCCCAAGTTAGCAAAATTCGCAGGCAATCTGCATATGCTTTGCGACATGGAAAACATGCTTGAAATCTGGTGTTTCTTCTGGAAAGGTTACTGAGGCATGGGCATGTGAAACCACGCATGAGTATGTACACATACAGTCATTAAAAACATGTTGGAAAGAACAGTATAATTCCCAGGCAGTGGCTTGTTTTCTCAGGGCCTTCCCTTATTCTTTCCTTTGTGTTTAGTCAGATAAACCGAAGTATGGTTTCCACAATGATGTAGTAAGATTGGGATTAAGGTTTTTAAGAAGTGCTGTCCTATCACGAGACACCGTGAAGTGTGGAGAAAGCTCAACTGCACAGACCCAGGGACTCCTAGCTCCTGGGGCACAGCCTTGTCAGCCACCGTGCTTGCTGACAACAGTGGGGCTGGATTACTGCATGGTACCTTGTCATTTTGATCAAGAACAGGACAGTTGCTATTCTGCTTCCACAGCTGTTGGCTCCATGACCTTAAGGAAGCCATTTATTCTTCCTCCTCAGTCTTCCTATCTGGAAACTAGAAGCCAGGCATAGTTAACAGACAAGCATCATAGAAACTAGCAGCACAAGGCTGTGTCTGCGAGACTTGGAAGACGCTGACTAAATGGTTCCTTCCTGTTATTAGTGATCAAAAATTAGGACGAGAACAGGCCGGCCCCGGCAGAACGAGCCTCTGCCAAGGAAGGCTGCATTCTTTGCAGCTTTTCTCCTATGTCACTTCACTAGTTCCTCAAAAGTACATACAGCTCATATTTTGTACCCCTTTCTTTATTCGTTGTTACTTTTTAAGTTACTGAGAACAGCTGTTCAGTTCATCATTATTTTTCATGACAAATGCTATATGTTAGGCCACAGTAAATATTTGCTGGAGGAATGTATGAGGCCAATGATAATGTGTAAGTTAGAAACAGGCTCCTATGGCACTTAATGTAGTGTGCTGCTTTCTTTTCAGAGCAGTCAGCTTCAGAAAGGAGAGCAGGATCCTCCATCCTCCAAAAAAGAACAACAAAGAACCACCTTACAAGGGAGTGATATCTAAGTCTTATCCTTTTTATTGAGATTATAATATAATTAAAGCATCCTTCCCTTTCCTTTCCTTACTCCAAAGCCTCCTATACTCCTCCCTGGTCTCCTTCAAAATCATGGCCTCATTTTCATTAATTATTATGGAATGCATAGATGCAAGACAAGGTTTCCATTAAGTATTTCACACTGATCTGAAACTTTTCATCCTCTGGAGTGCTGGGGCTACAAGCAAGCCACCTCATTTGTCACTTCCCCAAATAGACAGCCATGCCAACGCCACTGAGAAACCTCTCAGAGAAAAGAAATGGGGGCTGGGAGAAGATTAGCCACCACAGTGCCTACAGCACAGGCATGAAGAGCTAAGTTTGGATCCCCAGCACACATGTAATGTGGCAGTGTGAATTTATAACCCACACCAGGCAGCTGGGGATGAGAAAGCCCTTGGAGCTCATTATGCACATAACACAAGTGAGCTCCAGGTTCAATGGAAGATCCCTTCTCAAAAGACAGGTGGAAGGCAACCTCTGGACCACACACACACACACACACACACACACACACACACACACAGTGGGATGGAAAGCCGTGTTTTGTTTAGTGAGTAAGGCAAGGTCAGGAGAGAGCCCCTGTGAGTGGAGCATGCAGGCAGAGGCCATGAGGCCCAGCAGATGCCAAGGCCAAGCTGCACTGCTCCCTCTTATGCAGAGCACTCATCCTGGTCGCTCTCCTAAGAATTCACTGCCTTTATCTCCCAGCTCATAATCTTCCTTTCCCTAAACTATAATGATCAGTTGTGCTATATTCTCCTGTGAAAATAAATCAAATTATGTTTTCTAGTAGAGATGTAGATTTCTACAATATAAATTTAAAATTTCTTAAATTTATTCTTCAAAAAAATACACACAAAATTACAGGAACCAATACATTACTCCAGTACTTATATAAACAAAAGGTCTGTGGTGGTTTAAATGACAATGTCCCCCATAAGCAGTTATTTGTACAATTGGTCCCCCATTGGTGGCGCTGCTTAGGGGCTGACTTGTTGAAGGAAGTGCATCACTGGAGGCGGGCTTTGCGAGTTCATGACTTTGCCCCACTTCTAGCTCTCACTCTGCTGTGTTCACAGTTGACTATGTAATCCCTCAGCTTCCTGATCTTGCTCACCATGCTGGACAGAAGAAACTCTAACTTCTCTAAGATGCCTTAGTCATGGTGTATTATTACAGCAACAGAAAAGCAATTAATACAAGTTTAATTAGTTCATTAGCACTAAGCAAGGGATTATTTCCATAATATAAGACATGTTTATTTTATAAAACATGTTTAAGGGACTTAAAGGTCTCTTGATTCTACTAATTATAAAAAGTTCTGCTTTCAAAGAATCAATTCACCCTCATCAAAATACATGATATCTAAGAAAGGAAATTTTGGTAAAATTCAAAACCAGGCCCCCCAAAATATCTAGGCTATTAATTCCTAAACTTGTGGAGTTTTTAAAATATGTGTTCTCTAGCATATAGCTCTCTTAGTCTGTTCAGAAAGCTACTAAAAAATATCTCGGAATAAATAATTTATAAATAATATATATTTACTACTCACAGTTCCAAAGGCTGAAAGGCCACAAATAAGGGGCCAGTACCTATGACAACTGGTGAAAGAAGATTCACGCTCTGTGTCAAGGATGGGGCCTCTGGCTGCATTCTCACATGTGGAAGGGCACATGCAGCAAGTTTCCTCACAGGCTGGAGAAGTGCAGTCTCCTCCAGGCCTCACTTACAATGGCGTCACAAATGCCTGAGCTCACAGACTACTCACCTCCCAAACAACCCCCTGAGAGCATCACTAAGGCATTTTTTAATCTTGGGAATCCTAGAAATTTACAACCATTGAGACTAATGGAAGCACTTGGTGAACTACCAAAAACTTCTAGGGTAGACTTGTGAAATCTGTATTCTAAAAGTTTTTTAAAGAATGAATAGCTAAAACGTTGATGTAAACAGCTTTTCCATCCTCCACAAAATTCAAATGAATGCCAGTATACCACTAAAGGTGGGGCAGCGGAAGGAGGGACAGCCGTGGGGCTTCCTTCTCTTTCCCTTCCACCACTAACTCCAGAGCACAAAACAAGAAGCTGCCACTAGAAACAGACTGGGCCCTTCCCAGACTGTCGCCAAATCCTGGACTGCCAGTTTGCAGAGCTGTGAGGAAATAACTTCCTATTCTTTGTAGACTACTAGATGTGTCCTTTTGTTGTTTATGAGACAGGGTTTTACTAGGTAGCCCTGGTTGACTTGAAACTTACTATGAAGACCAGGCTGGCCTTGAACTCACAGAGATCTACTTGCCTCTATCAGTGGAGTGCTGGAATTAACTGTACCTCCCACTACTTCGTGTTATTTCATTTCTGTCATCGTGTCTTACCATGTTATTCAGGCTACACTTGAACTCTAGAATTCAAGCAATCTTCCAACCTCAGCCACCTGCATGATTGAGAATCCAGATATATGGCACCATGTCCAGAAGACGGTGCTGTTCTTTGTAGCAGCACAAGTGTCCAGACACAGCATGCTTACCATGGGGACAACAGTGCTCATATATATACATATTACATGGGAACATTCAGGCCAGATTTTTGTTACCACACATGAATAGAAATTTCTTCACTATTTCACTGAAATTTTTGATAAAACGTTGGCCTAAGTTTAGCCATAATACTCCTCCAAACAAAGTCTCTGGAGGCGCGCTACATTCCCACTGTCATCTCAGTTATGTGCGCTGATCTGTTCAAGATACAATGCATAATACCAGGTTTGTGACGAAGGTACCAGATTAAGAATTTGACCAGATATTTGCACTTCAACCAATGGTCTAGAGTCCAGACCTCTGAGTTTAAAACTCATATCTATAGTTGCTACCTCACCAACATTCAGTTTCCTTAACTAGAAATTCAACATATTAATGTGATCAGGCTAGCTTTCATAGTTTTGAAGGTGCTATATACTCTGCCAGAGGAGAAAAGTTGTCTTCAATCTCAGTACAGCATATAACAACAACAACAACAAAATCTGGCTGGTAAGACACGCCCACTGGTGCAGCAGTGGCACAAATGTCATGGGAATTTTTCTGCTACTAATGAGACCTGCTCCACAAGATGGAACTCATACTTGGCACTATGATGACAGCCAAGAGCCTGTGGCCAGACAGGTCATAGACAGTAGGGGGTGTCCTACCTCTACTATCCTGCTAAGGGGCATAGTATTAAATGACTGCTACCGGCTTATAGTGATAAGTGCCTAAAAATTAGTGCATCTTTCAACCCTCACTGGAGAAGTTACTTTTTGCAGTAAATGGTGATTCTTTCAAACATTCATAACTGGTCAAGGTGAAGAAAACCTCCTCCTCCCAAAGCAGAGGTATCATTGCAGAAAAGAGATGAGCCAAACAAAAATGCCACCATGGAGAGGGAAGGAGGTATAAGGTCCTACAATGTCTATGGAACTAGTGGCAATTTTAGCTGCTGGGAGGGGGAGAATCGGTTTTCTTTAAGGGTATAGCCCTAGTAGGTTGAATACATTTCAGCATTCTACTCAAGAATGTATGGGCTGTACAAATGTACCTACAGGTTTATTGATTAATTGTTTGAAGACACAAAGTTGGGTGGATAGGAAAGGGGGAGTGTACAGGGAGAAGTTGTGGCAGTAGCAAATATGACTAAAATATATTGTATGCCATTCCCTAGAATAAATATTGGAGCCGGGTGTGGTAGCGCATGCCTTTAATCCCAGCACTTGGGAGGCAGAGGCAGGCAGAGTTCAAGGCCAGCCTGGTCTACAAAGCAAGTCCAGGACAACCAAGGCTACACAGGGAGACCCTGTCTCGAAAAAACAGAAAACAAAAGAATTAATATTGGAGTTTTTGTTTTTACAACTACTAGTGGTAAGGATGTGCTAACTGTAATGATGGAGGGCAGCAGCTGAAACCAGAGTTGCCAGGACTCTGAGGAGGATCTCCACTTCCTACCTATGTACGTACCTACACACACACACACACACACACACACACACACACCATATACTCACATAATTACATAATCACGTGTTTCTTTAATCAGGAGATTCATTTATTCACCAACTTCCTCTTACTCAGCTACACTGTCATTGTTGGATTTCCTGGCCCTCTGGTTTCACCCTCCTCTTGCTAACACTCTCAGACATGATGCATTAAAGGGCATGTGTTTCCAAGTCAGCAACCTAAATCAAACTTTTTCCCTATATCACAAGCAGTAAGAAATGTGTTAGAACTGACCAAGAGATATAAAGAGCATATGGAGGGCAACAAATAACAAGAAACACAGGAATTTATAACCTCTGCAGTCAGCCAAGGTCCCACTAACAAACATTGTTTTTCATGCAGAAAATTGTGCTCACCATACGTGACATTGTGTAAGGGTGTTTACGGCAATTTAATATCCACGGGAGCAAGAGAAGAAATTTAATAAGTTTTCAAATGTGGGGAACTGACAGCCAGTGTGAGAAAGCGCAGACTCTGCAGAATAAGCGCAAGCTGGCATCACAAAGCAGTGCTTCTTCCCAGAAACCATCCCAGAAGGTCAGGTTCACAAACCACCAGGTAACAGTATCGCTTTCACATCTTCCCAGGGTGGTTAACATTGCCCTAAACAGCCTCCCAAACTCACTTGCAACTTTCAAAGTTCACCAAAAACATCCCAGAAACATATCAGCCTCAATTCAAATCCTTGGGGGAACTTGTGTCCCCCGTCACCCAGAGTAATTTGCAGAATGCTGTTAAGAATCCAAAAACCAATGCAAATGTATATTTATGCACTAGCCATTAATGGAGACCTAAGTCCACATACCCCCATCCATAAAATGGGAGATCCCTGTGAACTGTCATCAAATGACTCTCCATAGTTACTCAGCTGGAACTCTAGGGATGCCATCACCACTACACAGCTGTGTCATACAATCAAGTCTGCGCTCTGTTAATCACATTAGATCAACACCTGAAGCCAAGTGGCATTTCTTGCTCATTTCCAAAACAGGGGATTTGCATGCCACATTTTCCTTACAGGCCCCAAGTAGCACATGGAATTACATGAGGCTTGATCATCTCTATGTTAGCCACTCACCAAACATGTACTGTGTACTGGCCAAACCCACAAACACCAACACATGTGCTCAAACCTAATGTCTCCTATATAAACCACCCCAGACCAATAATACCATATACTGAAATCATAGCTTTTCCAAGGTTCTATCTTATTAGCAGAAATACAAACTGGTTCCAAAAAATGCTCAGGAAACGTCTTTTGGGTGAACAGTAGCAATATAGTTCTAATAGTTATTTTAACTCAGGCTCACTGGGTTTAGTTTTGTTTTGTTTTTTTCCTCATAGACCTCTCACATAACATACAGAACTCAAAAGCCATCAGAGATGACAATGGACGACCACCCAGGGCCAACAGCCAGCAAGACTCTACACAGAGACCACTGCTGAGCAGGCAGCCTAGCAGGGAATGCCAGTGTTAGGAAGCATCTAGAGAGGCAGAAAGGCTGCTGACTAGCTGACAGCACTCTACATGTTCAGGTATGCTTTCCACTCCAAAGCCATGTTAAAGAAAGGTCAGTGAGCTCTTAACCTAAGACTTGCTTCCTGGTTCTGTATCCTTTAATCTTCACCATTCAAAAACCATGCAGGGGATGCATACCTGTAATGCCAGCAGTTTGAAGGCGAGGCAGGAAGTTCAGAAATACAGGGTGATTCTCACTACATAGCAAATTGTAGGCCAGCTAGGGCAAGGTGAGACATTGTCTTATTAGTCCCACTTGGTGCCCTGTTTCATAAACAGAGAAGTGTGCCCTGAAACACAGTCCATGTGGGTTTAATCTCTTTCATTCCTATGCTTTTCAAAGTCAGTACTCAGTGACTGTCAGCAGTGTCCGCGGTCCTGGTTGGATGAGGACAAAGGAGCCTGCTCGTCTTCCAAGCCTACAGGCATAGATGTCTCACTATACACGATGTATTTGCCTTCTGTGCTCATGAAATTATGGAGCTTTCCTTTTCTCTGCTTGTCTATACAGCCAAGATTCCCAGGTTAATAAAGTTATCTTCCCTCTTTTAAAGTATACACAGCTTTATGCAGCTTTCATTTTCATAGTCCATTACATATAATCATTTACTGTGTGGCACTTAAATCCCTTCTAGAGTTGATAATGTATAGCAAACATGCAAATGAAAGTGATCTATAAGAGACATTAACTTGATTATTTTATTTGAATATTGCACAAATGAAAAAATATGGGAATTCGACATTTAACTGCTATACAAATTAATAGACTGACACTATTGGTCCCTTTTTATCTTGGAGCAAAATCATTATATAGTAATCATCACTAGAGGTGATAGTCAAACGGGGGCTTCATGTGAGCTCTACAACTGAGCAATTTGGATAATACAATAGAAATCCAATATTGCTTCCAGCATTAACTACCCAACGTAGCAGAAAGCAATGTCCTTCTTGCTTTTCACAATTAATCTTAGCCATAACAGGCAGTATTCTTTTGCCAGCCTTGAGCAGCAGTAATACTGAAATCACTAGGCATCAAGACATTGTCTTGCTATTCTGAAACATTCATCCATAATTTATATTACATCCTCTAAGTGGCTAATGTCACTTACCTTGCAAGGGCTTTTCAGATTTATAAGGGGAGAAAAATGTATGTACGGGGCGGGCACAAACGAGATCCAGAAAAGCACACGATAGCTGTGAAAACAGCCCATCCATCATCCCCATGCTTTGACTTAGAGATAGCTATGGAAGGTGCTGTTTCCACACCACTCACCCTGCGTGCACGCACGCACACGCATGCACACACACGCGCACACGCATACACACACACACACACACACACACACGAAGCTTTGCTCCACTGAGAACACAACTGAAACTGATGGATTAGCTGCTAAAGAAAAATCGATATAGACACCCTAGAAAACACCAGCCTGTGAATTCATTCTGGCCCCAACAAAGTTCTGGTCACTGCCTGACATGTTCTTCTAGATCTCTAAAAATACAGCTACAATGAACCCAGCAATCTTAGCCCAAGAACCACATTTATCCCTACGATTTTATTACAGGAAAAAAAAATGCTCTGACTCAGCAGAGAGAAGGAGGTGGGAAATGGATTTCCCAGTATACAAATGTAGATGTGCCCCTAAACTGAATAACATTCAGAATGTTAAAAAACAAAAAAACAAACAACAACAACAACAAAAAAAAAAAAACATGAAAAATGCCCAGAGGAGGATCAAGATGGGTGAGAAAAAGAAGAAAGCAGCTAAGAAACCAATTAAATATGTACATGCTTTACGTATAAGAGAAATTAAGGTTTCTGTTTACAAAATATAATCTTGACACCAGTGCAGCCCATTCAAAAGTCTGTAAGTGCACTCCGTGCAGCAGATTCAACACCTAAGGAGGCCACTTTACCAAGAATGGTTTCCTGACTTGTTTATATTCTCTTCTGAGTGCCTTTACCCTGCACTTTCACTATATAGCTAGGAGTTAATTTTTTTTAAAAAAAGATTCATTTATTATGTATACAGTGTTCTGCCTGCATGTACACCTGCAGGACAGAAGAGGGCATCCGACCACATTACAGATGGTTGTGAGCCACCATGTGGTTGCTAGGAATTGTACTCAGGACCTCTGGAAGAGCAGTCAGTGCTCTTAACCTCTGAGCCATCTCTCCAGCCCTGGAGATTACTTTTTATAAACAAGAAATATTTCAAGAATATGCAACTAAGAAAGACATTACATATTTATTGTGCATTTTATAACATGGTGGGAAACCCCGCTTCTAATCCTATTCTACACAAATTTAGTTTAAAACAAACAAACAAACAAAACCCATTTATATTTCTGGCCCACAGAAGCCAGTAAACAAAATAAGAAAAGGAAAGAAAAAATGCCACCAAAACAGGGTGTAGTGATACATGCCTGTAATGCTAGCATTCTGGAGGCAGAATCCAGACAAATGCTACAGGTTTGAGGCTACCCTGATCCACATAGCAAGTTCAATGTCCCAAACAGCAAGACCTTGTCTCAAAAAGCCAGAACAGGGAAAAGAATAAGAACGGAAGAAAGGGGACATGGGGAGACCATTTTAAGGAAGAAATTTCACCTGTACTAATAAAGGCATTTACTGGTAGCATACTTCATTTTTGAGTAACTCTTCACAGAGACATGTTTGCTACTCATAATGGGGCAAGCCTTCTAAATAAGAGTAGAATGGCTGTAGCTTAAAGGCACATGAATAATTAAAAAATAAACACGTCTTAGAAATAAGAAAATGGGACGGGTTTTTTTTTATTATGTTACCTGTGAAATTACTCTTTGTGATTTGAAAATGCAGACTTTAGAATTCTATAAGACTGTTGGAGAAACAAAGATAATACTACCCACTTGGTGTGTTTACAGTGTGAGCCTACAACTTTATACTTCCTGTGATAGGACAAAAATCTGTATTTTTCAAAACCAGAAAATGAAAAGTGATTGTCATATTAACCAGCTAATCTATAGAGAATTTTCTCACAAAACATATTTTAAAGCAAAAGTAAAGCCTATGAGTGGACCTCAGACATTGACATCTGCTACCAATGTTACAATGCTCTGTGCAGATTGGGTTTTTTTCCTCCTGGATTCACTTCCAATTCCTTTACTATAAAGAACATATCTACTCATTCCCTGTCACACAGCCAACAGTGCACATCCGCCACCTAGAATTCTTACAACAGATAATGCTAAATTGGCAGTGAGGAGAAATGACAGCTTGGAGAGGCCAGGCAGCCTGTTCAGATCACCTGGCAGTGAGCAATAGAACAGTGTTCCAAACCCAAACTACCCACAGCAACCCTCCTGCACACAGTGGTTCCCTTAGCAAGTGCTTCGGCCACAAAGCCACATGCCAATCAAATGAGCCAGCAATCTAAGAACCAGGGTCTCAGTTTCAACTCTAAGATACAGATAACAAGACACGTTCCAAGCTTACACTGCTAATACTCAGTTCAGTATGAAAATAACACACAAATTACAAATGACAGTAATGAGGTGATCTTCCAGAACTTTCTCTATAAGTGGCCACTAACTGTTGCTAACCTGTGATGAGGTGAGTCAGTCATTGCCCACTAGCCCAATACTGCACAGCTGACACTACCAACTAACCCCAGAAGCTGCTCACAAGTGCAATCAGACTGCTGAAGTGAAAGTATTTACAAAAGTTCCCTAACTGATTTATAAAGTCCATGTTCCCTTTTTCTTAAGTCATATATAAGACATGAGAGGGGCCATATAAAGGCTTGATGCAATCTTACCAAACACAAGGATCAACCATGAAGGAATAAAGAAAATTCTCCACTTCCTAGTCATTTTATAGCTTCATATTTTTCCAATCTTTTTAAGTGACATGAGATAAGGTTTTTAAGTCTCTGCAATTTCATAATGTTGAAGAATACTGTTCTTCCTAAATATGTGGTGGTTGGTATACAGACCAGTTATATTTAATATCCCCATTATCAGGCAGAGACATGGAAAAATGAGCACCAGTAAAAGTGCCAGCAAAGATGACCAGGTGCATAGAGAAGGTTTCTAGACACTTTGCTGCCCCTTCTGAAAAAATGGTTCTAGGAATCATGCTGCGGAAAAGACAATCTCTCAGGTTTTCCCAGAACACACAAAAGCTAACACTAAAAACAGTGCTACCAAGAGCCAACAAGCCCTTTGCTTCTCATCAGTACCCACTGAATGTGAGCATAGGGAAGAAATACGTTAAAAACAAATGATTTAAAAAATGGTTTTTATGTCAATAAGTGAACCAAGGGTGTGTTTTTCTCTACTGCAAGAAACATTCCAAATTCATGTTGATAAAAGCTTTAGATAGACTGAATAAAGAAAAGTGTTTGGAACACAAACATTGTGACATTCTGGGTTTGAGTACTGAATGCAGTGCTTGCTAAAAGGAAAAGTACATTGCCAGGAACTATAACCCACAAGTTGAGGAGACAATAGGATCGCTGCATGTTGGGTGTAAAAACACACCACTGTTATATACACAGATTAAAACAAAGACAAAAGAGGAAGTTCATGGCTTAAGCAGTTATGTGTCAAAACAACTGTGACTCATGTTAAAGATAAGGCTTGCTATTTGCTGAGGGCAGGAGGCCCCCTCTCCTTCCCCCCACCCCCCACAGCGTGCCACACTTGCCCAGCCGGCCCCACAGCTGTGTATTTCATTCACTCTGCAAAACTCCTAACAAATTTCATAGCAGTGTGAATTTATTTATTTACTTTGCTCATTCAACCCTTATTTTCCCTTCTCCGTGATATCTAGAGATGGGTGACACTGCAATGTGTTGTTTACCTGAGAGTGGTTAAATGAAAAAGTGGGACATGACCATACCCAATATAAATACAGCTTGAGCAATTCCATCTGATTCTATCATCTGTTAGCTGAGCAGACGTATTTATAAACCTCAGACAGCTAAGGAAACTAGAACCTTTTTAAGAGAAAATATCGCTTAGAAGATGAATATGACTTATTCAGAAGACTGACTTCATACATAATTCTAGAAGCCCTTACCTTGAAAGGACTGCTTGGCTCTCTCTACAAGTTCATCAATGGGATAGCTGGCCAGGTTTCCTCTGGCGTGTTTAGTTTTGCAGTAGGTACAAGCATTGAGACACCTGTTCAAATGGATGCAATAAGTAAGGCTCAAAACCATAAAGACAGGGCACGCATAACCCGACAGACAAAACAAACTGTGCCGTGACATTTTAGTAACATTTGCTTAATTTATATGAGATACAAAAATAATTATCTAAATGAATCATATTTAACTTCCACGGGAAACAGAGTTGGTAATCCTTGTGACTTTTAACTGTGAGAGGTGAGAGAATGATCATAGAAAGCCACAGATTAACTTAAAACACACAAGTCTACAAGGAGCAACGCTTACAAATATTTTATAATCAAACACACATGTGTTTGAGGACTAAGTTTATAAAACCCCATGATTAATCAAATGAATTCAAATCACAGCATTCCTTTTGGGGGGTGAGGAGGTAAATCACCAGCATTTCTCTGGCCATCAAACAACTAGAAAATGTTTAGTATTGCTTATATGTAGCATTTTATTAGGAACATTGAAATATATTCATTAAACCTTTAGCTAATGATTTCTCACAAAACTAGGGACTTTTAGAAATTTTCAGATTAGCTTTTACCCCTCGAGGAAAATAGTAAGAAGTGCATGTAAGCTACATTAGCCAGAGAAATAGGAGATGAAAACATTAGCTGGGAAAACTGATTCATGTCCCAGTAGTCTTCAGCTATGGCTAAAAGTTATTTCTTTCAAACTAGAGTACTGATTCCTCTAGTTTTAAAATACAACTTAAATAAATATGTTACAAAATTTAAAACATTTTTAATATATAAAAAGATGAGGTTTAAGAACTGAACAAAACAGAAGTTATCTATTCTTATTGGCTCACTATCAACTGAACCAAGAAACAAGGCCCTCAAAAGACCACTGTTACACAATGCTTCAAAGTTTCCCATTGTAAAAACGGAGTTTGATAAATGAACCTTAACAACATGATTTTACTGGTATATAACTGAGATCTGTATGAATCACTGTCCTTAGTCATCAAACCAAGAATGTTTAATGTCTCATAGTTATTCATACAGATCTAGGGAGCAGTAATGTGTCCGTTCTCAAATGTATTTTATTACTTAGCAAACCACTGATCATTAACTGCAAACCCTGTTCCTCCCAAGCAATTCGTATTTAATTGAAAATACTGAGGACTTTCTGCAATTTTGGAAAAATGATGTTTGGCTATGCCGCCAATAAAGGATAGCTCTTCTGTTTCTTCCTGACTGAGGAGAACCTGTTAGTGTAGGCACACAGGATGTCATTTAGCCTTGTACGTGTGGTAGTGGGGATATAGCATATTATCAACAATGTCCACCAAACAGAATGGGAATCCACACCAAAAAGGCAGACAAGAAACTAACCCAAGGCCATATAACAGCTCAGGGTCAAGTGCAGGCTTGCCAGATTTCATGTCTATGGGTCTTCCTTATGAACAAGTCCATAGAATAAATTTGAATCTAACATCCTTGAGGTAGGTTACTATATCCTGTGTTTAGCCCAAATGAGGCTCTCGGTTCCATTTCCAGCATTTTTAGTATGAAGAAACACACACACACCAACAGAGATCATCCTAGCAGCATACAATTGGAGGTAGAAGGTCCTCATCCAGCATGTGCTAAGGTAGTGCAGCATGTTTTTGACAGCCCTTATTTTCCTCCATAAAAGCATTTGTTTAAAATATGTACTTCTCTCCTTTAGTTCTGAGAACTCTTAAGTCAGGCTTCCTATCTGAGCAGGCCCATACTTGTTCTTTGCACTGCTGCTGTTGTCTGTTTTCTGTTTCTCATCTTCTTGCTGAGTCAATGGGCAAAACATGTCTCCTCATATGACTGGTTCTGGTTCAAATTCTGGAACTTGATTCCCAGTAGTGTGCTGGGTACACTGGGAGTGTGCTCTCTGAGTCTTCCTCAAGTGTTCTGACTGGCATTCCCTGAAATCAGCTCTGTGCTAGGCAAGCTGGTACTTCGAGCTCTAATGCTCCTTCAAGGACCCTGCTCTCCTCATCTCTGTCCCACGCAGGGCACTGAGGAGTCTACAGACAATTGTGAGAGAAGCCACCAACACTTCTAACTAGGGTTGCCTTTTAAAGATACTACACCAGAGGAAAGTCTGTGAGAAGAAAACTGGAAAGAACTAAAGTGAAAGAAGTAGTTTAATCAAAACACAGGTGAATTGGTGCAGGTAAATCGTGTAGAAAAGCTTTTACAGTTAGTAACTTGTAAGTACCCATCACTACTAGGTGTTTCATGCAACTAGTGTTAAGTAAAGTTTAGATTATCATGTTACAAGCACATCAAACTCTGTGGAACAGATGTATTGTGGATAGCTTAGTTTAAAAGGAGGTGTGAAAACAGAAACCAAATGATGGATTATTACTGTCTTACTCAATAATGATAGAAGTACAGCCTCTCCAGGATTGTAAAAATGTACCAAAAAGTTGAAGTGAGTGATATTCTAAAACATTTCTAATAGTCAGAAAAGCCAAGGCAATATAAATTCTACATTAGGAATTCAAAATACTCTTCACGCAACTGTTCTTCCCCAAGTTGTTGAAGAGATATTCTGAATTCTAAATTTTCATTCATTAAGATAGATTCATTCTCATCTGTCCTAAAAAAAAAAAAAAAAAAAAAAAAAACCAAATTTTAAAAAGACCTACTATTGTTAGTAACCTCAAAATCAACAATGACTACACACTTCTATAAGCAAGACCCAGCAGAACCAACTCAAGAAGTCTTATGTCTTCCTTCTTACTAGAAGGGTCTGTTATGATACAGGGGAACGCACAGTGCTAAAGCAGTAAAGAAAGAGCCTTTTGATGCTTCAAAACAATTTTCTTGCAGTCACCAGGAACTGTGGTGACCAATCATTTCAACACTTTAAAATAAGGGAATTCATAATAGACAGTTTCAATTGTCTGTAAGCAATTAAATAATTGTCCATGAGTAAGAACTCTGAGCCAGTTTCTTCAATAATCAAAATACAAAAGCTCTTTGAAGGGTTACCGCTGAATACAAGGACGCAGGAATGCCCTGGCCATAGTGACAGAAGAGAAAGCACAACACACCTACACATCATGTGAGCTGGCCATTAGCCAAGAAAGACAACAGGCTCAAGAGCAGACAGAGATTAGACAAGTCATCAGTGCAGCGCCAAAGCCTGAAAGAGCATGCGTGGTACAACACTTTAAACTGATAAACTAAACAAATGAAGTAACAATGAAGGTTCAAAAACATTGATATCCCGAGAGATTAGAACACAGGATAGTATATTTACTCAATACCGGACTACATGAAACGAATACAGACAAACTCCCTTAGAATAGTCTTTTCAAAAACCTTAGTACTGTAAGTTCTGGAATAATTTAGAAACTGTAGAAACTCTAGAGCATGGCCATATGACCTGATTGTAATAAAGAGGGGCAGAGTGAGGAGCCTAGTATGACTGAGGCCCCTGTTTCACCTTGATTATTGGTTGAGCATAAATTTAAATATGCAAAATGCATCTGAGAATAAAACATAAACACTTAAGTATTAATTACTGAAATAGTGCATTGCAGTCCCTACATATACTTAAATCCTTACTTATTTTTAATCAGTTGGCAGAGAGTAAAATCTTTTTAGAAGCTTCAAGTATGATAAAATAATAAGCTCATAGAGAGAGCTAAGTCTTAGAAAAGCTGTTCATGTTCTTCTGTACCAAGATATCATCATGCAAACCAAAAATGAAAATTCAAGAAACAAGACTGTCACAGGATACAGGTTGAGGAAGGCCTGGATATTTAATAGCACCTACTGTGCCTTTGCACTGGGACATTAAAAGATTTTCCAAACAAAGAATCAAGTGTTTGAACTACCCAAACAAATGCAGGAAATGCTATCAGAAGACTGATGAGATCCTCAGGTAATAAAAAGATGTCTGAATGCCAAGGCCGAAACCCTACCCAAAGGAAAATGGAGCACCAGAAACACTGCAGAAGTGTGGTTCCAGAATCAGGCACCTAAGACTCTCCCACCAGAGATAATGCCTCCCCCCCCCGCCCATCACTGACTCCCTGTTCTCTCCAAAGGCCAGTCTCCCTGATAACTCAGTATCGTCTTCCATTGTGCCCTCTCTAGACACTTCTCTCTTCTGCGTGTTAAAAATTACATTATATAGATTGCACCTCCATTCCCCTGATTCCATCCCATCAGCTCCATTCTTTACTTCAAAAGGCTGCATTAATGGATTTTCACTCCCATGGACTTCATCTCCATTTCTTTTACCTGAAAGGATGATTCTTATAGCCAGCACTCATTGACTCTCATAAAATTCAAGTCCTTTAAAATAATTTTGGTAGGAATAGCAGCCATAACAGCAAAAGAGGATGGTTGCATGCTTGCCTGGCACTAAGTTAGGAATCTTAAATAATAAAGATGCAAGAGGCATTATCTGGACCTTTCATAGAGGAAATCAAAGCTCGAAAGGATTATAAATTGTGCCCAAAGGTACAGAGAGCCATGTCAGATGCACTGCCTTCCTCCTCCTTTTCTTTCTGTGATGCTGGAGCCCACACCCAGGACCTCAAGCACGTCAAGTTTGTGCTAATATAACCCCAGCCCTAGACACAACCCATCTTATGTGAGATTGCCACAGCACAAATTATATTTTGCAATGGTCTAATAACACAAAAAACCAACTCTGTGTAAGAATACAATATTAGCATGAAACTTTAAAAGCCTTCAGTTGGAGCTGATGAAGCACCTTGCTGAGTAAGAGCCCTTGCTGCACAACAGTAGGGATTTCAGTTCAAATCCTCAACACTCAAAAAAGCTCAGCATAGCCACGCACGTGACTATAAACCACATAGCATGGCAGGAGAGAGACAGCAGGACTACTGAAGCTTTTGGGTCACCAGCCACGTTGTAGGCTCAATGAGAGATACAATCTCAAAGGATTAAGGAAGTAACATAAAGCAAGGCACACTCCTTTGGCCTTTGCATGTTCCCCGCTATCTACATATACCACACACATGCACTTACAAATTGCCTTCAGAAGTATGCAACATTTTCTACTGTATACCACAAGCTTTGTATACCACTGAAATACCAACAAATACTTGGTGCTGCTGGAGACTCCACAATGGACATGGCCAGCTATCAAACATTTCTGCTCCGTTAGGAGATGGGCTATGCAGGAAGGTTCTCAGTAAGACACACACCGGGAAAAAGAAGGCATCATGTTTAGTAACAGGAACTTTCTCTAAAGGTAAACTATCTTGTCCTCCTTCTACTGATTTTTATGCTTTTGGATTTGGTTTGTTTTATTTTTGGTTTTGTTTTGTTTTGTTTTGAGATTGCGTCATTTCCCCTAACTTTTCCGCTCTGAACTCTCCTGCACACCCTTCATTGTCTCCCTCTCTCCCTCCTCCTCCTCCTCCTCCTTCTTCTTTCTCTCTCTCTCTCTCTCTCTCTCTCTCTCTCTCTCTCTCTCTCTCTCTCTCTCTCTCCTAAATACATAAGTACAGCCTGCTCAGTCTCTATACTGTTTCTTGTACATATGTTGCAGAGCTGACCATTGGTACACTCTTCCCTAGAGAAGACTACGTTTCCTTCTCTCAGCTTTTCCTAATTGCTCACAGTTCTTTGTGTAGGTTTGAAGCCTTGTGGGCCTCCCCCGTCCACATTAGCATGTCTGCTGTTGATGTCCGTGTTCAGCTCATGATCACAAAGTTGTGCTAGCTTCTGACATTCCTAGGAGATAATCTTACAGCAAACTCCCTGTACTCCCTGGCCCTCACAGTCTTCCCACTCCTGTTTGTGCAATGATTGCCAAGCCTTACAGGTGCAGGAGCTGTATTGTAGACTGAGCTCCACAGCTCACATGATGAATGTTGTGGCTTTCTGTAACGGTCTGTCTATTGAAAAGAGAAACTTCTGTGAAGCTGGGTAAGGACTACTCTTATGGGTGGGTATAAGGACTCGCTGTTACTGTTTAACAAACAAACAAGCAAAATACAAAGAGTGCCAAAATACAAGCATACACATAGAATTTCAAGAAAATCATTATATTTTACTTGGATTTCTTAGCTCTCCAGAGACCAGCAAAGAACCAGTGAGGTCTCTGGAACCTATTTACAGATCATTCTTTATCATAACTCCAAGTTTTCATTATAAGACTAGAAAAATCCCCAGAACTTAAAATGTACAGAAAAAAAAATGGCAAAAAAAAATCTTTGTTCAACTGAGTATTGCCCTGAATAGTCATGGAGTTTAGAATGAACATCACTCATACGTGGCAGAGAGAATGTCAGGTGAATTGCCCATGTTTTCCATTTGTAGTTCGCAGCTTACTTCTGGGAAGTGGTCTCATGCCCACAGCAGCAGCAACTGTGTGGGGAGGTACTTATTAAATAGTATGCTCTGCCCACCTATATTGTTGTTTCTGGTTTTATAAGATATTAACAGTAGCTGGACTAATAGCTGAGCAGTTAAGAACAGTGGTTATTCTTCCAAAGGACCCATGTTCAATTCCCAGTACACACAAATGGCAGCTAACAACTGTCTATAATTCCAATTCCAGGGGACCTGGCACTCTCACACACACAAATAAGCAGACAGAATACCAATGTACATAAAATGACAAAAAACATTAACAGTAGTTAAAGAAATAAGGCAAGACATTATCTATTCCTTCTAAACACCAACTGCAAATAACACAATTTTGCCAATAAATAAAAAATATCTCACTGGCCATTAAAGCTACAACCAAGCCCTCATCACTCACACTTACATACAAAAGGGGAAAGAAGGGAGAGGGAGGAGGAGGGAGAGCGCGAGCAAGGGCGGGGGGGGTTCCTCTCATTACATTAGACTACTTGTTTGGGGCTTGGTTTTCTTTTTATACACACATAAGATACCTGGCCCATTTACTGAACTTACTAATAGAGTATGTAAGAATATAAACAAGGCATGCCTCCATAAATATTTTCAGTGGTGGTGCTATTACATATGTCTGAGGTAAACCCAAATTTATGAGATGATTATATGAGAAACAGCATTTATTTCCTATGAATTCACAGCATTAATCTGCTGTTAAGTAAGCAATACTTGATAACTACACTCACAAATACTGTCAACATATAGGAAGCAATCTCCAGTTAAGACTGGCCCAGAGGTTATGATGATCCTACTGAGGCACATGCTACACATCAATCCAACACTCTAAAGAGCAGACCTCCTGCTGCAGCAGCTTCAGAGAGGGATGGAGAGGAGAACCACTGCTTCTGCTTCCCCCGCAGCTCTGCAGCCTGACCTCTGCCAAGGTGAAAGCTACAGGAAACTCTACTTGCAGCTAATTCTATCCTATTTACCAGGTGCCCAGTTTGGTGTCTAAGATAAAAGATATTGTTCTAACATTGGTCAAAACATCCTGAGAAACGTGGGGGAATCCTTACATCTCAAAAGTGTTGAAACTAGAAAGCTAAGTGCAGACATGTATCTCACATGTGGAAATATAAATTGTGTTGATCACAGGGTAATTTCATAAGTAATAGAGATGAAGAGTTTAAAGAGAAGCCAGAAAAGCAAAGCCTAGGCATGCATGCAGCTGCCTGGCATTCACACATCAACGTAGTCTACAAATCTGGAGAAAGGGGCTGGGAAGGAGTTCTACTGATAATTATAATACCTTAACTAGAGTCCAAACTGTCTCTGCTTTTTGAACTGACTACAGAAGCAGAGCCAGGACAGATACTATTACCAGAGAGACAGAAACAATGCACAAAGCTCTGTGCTATCTAGTCCCCTGGCTATCAAGCTGATACCCCAAGTCATGTGAGAAGAGAGGAGCTGCCTCTCAGGACCTGGGGAAAGAGCAGTTCTGAGCAAGGTTTGGGTGACTCTTTAAGAGCTTTATCTCTGGGGGCTGTGGGGATGGCTTAGGTATTAAGAGTACTTGCTGTTCTTGTAGAGAACCCAAGTTTGGTTTCCAGTACCCACATGGGACTTCACAACTATAAGCAAATCCATTTTCAAGGGTTCCAAGATGCTCTTCTGACCTCTGAGGGTACCAAGCATGCATGTAGTACACACATATACAGCAGACATTCATGCACATAAAAATAAGCTACAGAAATCTTTTTTAGTGACCCCACAATGTAACTAATTCTATGCTATGTTTTAAACTATTGTCTGAAAAGGGCAAAGTGCATGTTGGATGAGGGAGATAAGACAATTTAAGAATCCAAATGGCGGAGCTAGAGTTAAGCTCCACAATAGAGTATTTGCCAAGCATGTTGGAAACCATGATTCCACTCCCAGCACACCCAATGTAGTTTGAGTGAGGTGGTCCCCTATAGCATCAGACATTTGAGTACGTGGTGCGGAGCAGGTGTGCTGTTCAGGTAGGTCTAGGAGTTATGGCCTTGTTGGAGGAACTATGTCATTGGAGGTGGGTTTTGAGATTTCAAAGCCACACACCACTGTAGTTTGTTCTATCTGTTTCCTGCTTGAGAAACAAGATGTGAGCCTTGGGCTTCCTGCTCCTGACATATGCCTGGCTCTGCCATGATGGACCCCTCTGGACTCCTAAGCCCAAACAAACGCTTCCTTTTGTAACTTGCCATGGCCACAGTGTTTTATCACAGTAACAGAAGAGTGACTAACATGCCCACCCAGAGACACACAGGAAGAACCCTTTACGATGAGAAGTATGTCAGTAGGGAGGAACTTCCTACTATGAGGTGGTGACAACCACACCACTGATGCAGCTTATCTGGTCACACAGGCAAAACTGCAGTATGGAGAATTAAATCCCTCCTAGTCTGCTCTTCCCAGCTCTTCTGGCATTTAACATTAACACAGAACAGCCACAGAATAACTTCAGCTTCTCAGTTTCATTACCTGGGTTGCTTTCTCCTTTTTTATATATAAAACAGTTTTGTGACCATATGTGAGCATTACAGTGTTGGTAATATGTTAATCCTTGCCCATCAAACAGGCTTGGTAAGGGATTTGTCTGTTTGATTTATTTCAAGGTTTTTCTTTCACTGCTGCTAATTCTTGATTCCACCTTAAATCTTTAAAGTATCTTCCAAGCGAAGGACACAAGTGCTCTAACAATTCTGTCACAGAACAAGCTGTAGTGGCCTTTCTCATCCTCTTTCTCCATCACTGACTTTGAAGACAGAAGGAGGAATGCCTGAGGAAGTGAAGACTCATGGTGTCTTTTTAACAGCCTGCGCAATGAAAAGGCCAAGATAGGGAAGTTGTTGTTGACGCAAAGTTAAGAAAGTGGGGCATGATACACAGCCCATCTTCATCTGTAGCCTTCATAGGCATCTTGGGTTCAGGGGTCAGAGCCCCATTTCCAGAAGGGAACCCTGATGGTGAGAAAATATAGGGTATGGCACCTGCATCCACTGAAGAGGTCCTTTGATTGGAGGCTGGACATGGGGCAGGAAGTTCATTTCTGCTTCACAAGTATGGATTCTGTATTTTTGTATTTTTGAGACTTATATACAAACATCGAACTTTATCATTTATACCCTTCCTCCCCCTTCCAGTTCACCCCAAATCCCCCAGCACCCCCTCCAATCCATGACCTTGTCTTCTATAATTTGCTACTATACTTAATCCTTTTAAAGTGAGAGTAGCTAACCACGGTCACTGGTGTGCTTGCTTCAGGACTGTGAACAAACACAAACAAGTAACACTTTAACTAGGCATTCCATGACCATGAAGCATCACTATGGTCCTGAATGAGGGACCTGGATGATACTCTGAATGTTCCTGTTCTGAAAGTGGTGATGGGATATCCCTGAAGGTCAATGGCAATTTACTAAGGAGTATGTGCAGGGGAGGGTGTTGAGATGTGTATGACCATCTGGGGAAAGAGAGGGAATCATAGCGGGTTTCCATCAGAAAGGAATTTCTTCATGGGGGTCCAGCTCAGCCTTGTATGTCTGCATCAGCACTGTCATTCATCATGTCTAAGTACTATGAAATGATTCTTGATTCCCCCACAGTTTGGTGTACTGTGTGGGCATTGTGTTGACCTTAGCTATTTGGAAATAGCAGCTCCATTAGCAGGGAGAGTTGTTATGAGGAGATACCAAAGAGCAGTATTAATCCCAGCTTCTCTCCTGTTTGCTCTACTTTCATGAGTTCCTCACAGCCTCTGGTCTAGACTCATAAATCTGCCTTGTGTACTCAAGCAATAAAATTACTTTAAATGAAAAAATTAAAGATTGTGTGTGGGTTGGGAAGGGATATTGAGATGTGGTTGGCTGTCTGGGACTAAAGGGGATAAATTATACTGTGTTTGGCTAGATTCCATCCAGCACTTATCCCAAGCCTTTTATCAGGGGGCGGACAGACAAACAGACAAAGACAGACACACAGAGAGACAGAGGCAAACAGACAGAGAGACACACAGAAAGAGGCAGAGACAGATTAATTTTATTTAAAAACCTACTTTTCTCTCACAGTCTAGAAAGCTCAAAAGAAAGGCATGTCAGCTCCTGCCCCAGAGTACCCAGCGTGGCTCATTCAGACATTCCTTTCCCCTGTTTGGTGAATGGTGAATCTGGGAAGTGCTTTTCGACCAAAATCTGTTGGAACTCAGCATTCACATGGAAACTGCCATCAGCCCAGAAAAGTACAAAGGCAAAATTCCTACCAGGAAATGCACTGAACATTCCTAGGGAGATACTGCTTTATGCTTAAAATAGAGCACTTCTTCTACAGAAGGTAACAAGCTTGTGAACCGCACCATTTGATCCAGAGACTGCAGACTGAGAAAGGACAAATACAGAGGAAGGAACTCAAGTAGAGATATGCGGACCATATAACCAACACATTGGCTAACATGCACCAGGAATATCAAAGAAACAACTAAAAGGCAGAATTTTAGACCCTCTTTGACCATGACAAAAATTTCTGGAGACAGAATCTCACTGTGAAGCCCAGGCTAGCCTAAGACTAAGGGTCATTCTTGCTCAGCTGGGATGACAGGTGTCACAACGTCCAGCTTGGAGACAGTCTTTCTTGGTTGCAGTTTTTCAACTTGCCAACTTTGAGAGTGCTTGGTGTTATGTCATACACAGTAGAAATAATGAACAAACAGTCCTTGCATCAAAACCTAAGTAGATTAGCATACTACAAAGGCCTGGAGAAGGGGCTGCATAGAGAACTATTTAACTTAATGAATTTGTGGGGGAAAATCAAACAAACAAACAAACAAACAAAAAGAGGTGAAAAACTTCAAACATATACTCATCAAGCTCATCTCTCTAATTTTACAGATAAAAAGTAGATACTGCACAATTTAGCTGTTAGAGCCCAAGAAGAAAACGGAGATTGGAAACACAGCTTTCTTCCTAGTGAGAGACAGCATTAGCATATATAGGGGTCTCACCAAAAGCAATAACCCTCCAGAAGGATTGTGTAAGTGCAGAAAGAATGGCGGGCAGGCGGGGGGAGGGGACCATTCCCAATGTTTAGGGGTAGACAATTCCTTTTAGTTGTAGTTGTAATATTTTAAATGTTTGTTAGTTTGTATCATATTTTAAAAATTGGTTTCAAACATTTCTAAACTTCTTTTACTTAAACACAGTCTTTGTTTAACATACCAATCAAATGCACTGTCTTTGTAAGCAGAATATGAAGAGCAAAATCTCTGGAGTGCCTCAATCCTGTTCTTACCTTCAGAAACCAATGGAAGTGCATCAGAGCCAAAGACCAACGGATGCTGTGTTTTCCCTTCTCACTGAGATATTTTTTTTAATTTGGCAAAATAAAAAGGGGCACATATCATTATTATAAACATACTTTCTTAGAAAAAAGATTATTTCATTTTCATTTATTTTATTAGTTCTGTCTGTCTGTCTGTCTGCCCATCACTATATATGTGCATGTCCGTGGAGACCAGAAGAGACAATAAGATTCCCTGGAGCTGGAGTTACAGGTGGTTCTGAGGCACACAACATGGATGCTGGTGAATCTATAAAAGCAGCAAGCTGAGTCATCTCTCTATTATCAATTTACTTTTGTTGGTGGTATTTTTATTATTATATTTTATTATAAGTTGAAAAAAAAATTCACACTGAACACAATCCATCAGGAACTGGGGAGATGACACGTAATTTAGACCACATGTTGCTCTTGTAAAGACATAGTTCTGGTTCCCAGCATCCACATGGCAGTTCACAATCATCCCTAACTCCAGGTCCATCAGATGCCCTTTTCTGAACTCAAAGAGTACCATACACACAAATAGTGCACAGACATACACACAGGCAAAACATTCATATACATAAAGTAAAATAAATAAATATAAACAAAACTTTAATGAAAAAAATTGATCAAGTACTAGAAGATACACGGTATTACTGGCAGGCTTACCTACAGATCGCAACCTCACTCTGAAAACCAAAACTATCACAGCCAATGCACTGCCATGCTTTCAGAGTAGAACTGTGGGGTGAAACATCTGGTCATTCTTACGTGTCTTCTTTTATTTTAGTCTTTCAGTGCCTTAAAAAAATTTCCCCAGATCTCTGCACACAAGATTCTACCTACTGATGACGGGATCTTTTTTATGTTAACCTATATGACCAAGCTTGAGGGGTGATATCTTATATCGCACCCACCCAAAAACCATGATGTAAAGAAATCAGGCAGTACAGCTAATATTGTGAACATCTGTAATACTAACTGATTTGCATATGGAAAAATTAAGATAAATCTTTTGTTGACTATATACAAGAATGGAGGATTATTTTGATTGTTTTGAAGATGTCCATTGACTGACTCTCAAGAAAAGCGGACACAAATTCTACAGATTATAGAAGTGTAAAGTAACACTGTTGTTACAGAAAACAACATGGCAGTTCCTCAAAAAGACAAAGTAGAAATATATGATCTGGAAACTCTATAGTAAGAAAAACACTATACACCAGGACTTAGTAGATGTTTATTAACAAATGTGTCTAGTAATATTACACCCATAACAAAAATTCCAAAGAAATGCAAATATTGACCAAAATTAGAATACACAAAGTAAATCTGGTATGCACATAGAATGGAACAGTATCTAGCCTTGAACAATGAAATCTGCCACATATACTACACCTTGAGAGAATCATAAATATACAACACTAAGTGTAAAAAGCAAATCACAAAAAGATAAAAAGATGTGATTTCAACTGAAAGGTAAGTCGAAAAGTCAAATTCAGACGTGAAAAGTGGAATGGTGGTTGCTTGGGATGAACACAAGAAAGAGTAGGGATGCCATTGTTTAATGAACACAGCTTCAAGTTAGGAAAATAGAAAGACTCGGGAGCCAAATGGTGGGATGTGTGAAGGCAAGTGTTCCTAAGTTGCACAGCCAACAGAAGTAAACTGCTCAGTGTGTGTGTGTGTGTGTGTGTGTGTGTGTGTGTGTGTGTGTGTGTGTGTTTTATAAGCTTGAGCCACCATGTCTGGTTTAAAAAACATAGGCTAGTTAAGAGACTGAGCAGAGAGCTTAGCTGATTAAAAAAACTTACCTGGCCAATTGGAAGTCTCAAGCCAGTCAGAGACTTCTCCCAAAAAAAAGCACATGTATGATTAACCTTTGAACAGCACGTGCATGCGCGCACACACACACACACACACACACACACGCACACACACACGCAAGCATGCACAAACCTGTAAAAACACACTGACATGGGGGTGGGGGGACTGGTTAATAACACTAGATAATAAAAACTGGAAAAGGGAGAATGAAATTCTACAGACAACTTCATGAGATCACAGATCTCCTGAAGACTATCAATCACCTATAAGTGATTCATGCATGTTAAACATCAACACAAACATGAAAAAATGGGAACCAAGGAGCTTTGTACAGAATTAGTTCTATGTTGTCCCAGTAATGACTGCCAACTAAATCCCATGCCTAAATATAATGAAATTTATTAAACAGCAGAAATGGTTCTTTCTATCCAAAGCTCTTTCCAAACAAAAACAAAGCATGAGCAACTCGACATGTGCTGTTTGTATTTCATCACTGTTTTGCACAGAACAAGAGAGTTGTTGCCTACACACCATTTCTCAGCATCGACACTCATTTTCTTATGCAATTTCAAGTTTGGTTGGCAGGTTAGAGAAATTTTTTTTTCCAACCACAGACAAAACGTCTTTTGATACTCAAAAAAAAAAAAAAAAATAGTACAAGGAAATATTCCCAATAAAAGACAACAAAACAATGGTTTGTAACTGCATCAGCAGTCTAGGGAACAGCTGAAGTGACTCCAATTAACCTCAGGTGGGATGTGACAAGACACTACCAACACACCTAGTCTATGTCTCCAACCAGAAACCTAGAAATGCTTGCAGAATGCCACAACATTGGGAGTGAGGAAGGCAGAAATTTTTATTTTATTTTTGGGGGACAGTATCTCATGGAGCTCAGGATGACCTCAGTGTTTTTTCATTTACAACATTTTTTTAAAAAATAATGAAAAGGACTCATGTTTGAGGGTACAGCCCAGGGAGAAGCAGTTCTAGCTCTGAGGGCAGGAGCATGAGCAGATGGTCACAGCATCTCCACACTCAGAAGGCAGAGAGGGATGCTGGTACCCACTCACTCTCTCCTTTATATGCATCTCACACCAGCCCAAACTCACAGTGGTCTTTCCTCCACTGTTAAAGCCAGAACTGTCTGAGACTCAAACTCTCATCAAGCTGACCAGAAAGACAGATCACCACAGGAAACACAGCACTAAGCCACAATTTTCCCACAAAGAAATTAAGACTTTGGTCTCAGAGCTCTAGATAACTACCATTTTTCTTTCTACCCCCAAGACTCTGAGCTACTAGTCCTCCGGCATCTACTCTCCCACAGCTGGGATTACAAGCATATGCTACCGCACAAATGGGATAAACTCAGGGCCTCATGCATGCTGGGCCAGAACTGTACCAGCTGACTGACCTACAGTCTCAGCCATCAGAACTATATTGTTGAATCTTCCATGTAATCTTATGACAACCTCTTAGTGTTTAATATACTAACATAAGGCATAGAAGGCCTTGATAATGACTGCTTTACTTTAATTTTTCATTTTCTTGGGATATTTACTTTTTTGAAAATTTTAATCCTATCATTTATCTTGAAGTCTCAAGAGAGGTTTATTCATTTAAACATATAGTTATAAATTATATGTGTACATACATACACAGACACACATACACACACACACACACACACACACACACACACACACACACACACACACACACACACATATATCATACATGGACTGGAGAGATAGCTCACTAGCTAAGAGCACTTTCTGCTCCTGCAAAGGACCTTAATTTTGCTTGCAGCAGCAGTGTTGAGCACCTCACCATCACCTATAACTCCAGATTCAGGGAATCTTATGCTCTCTTCTGGACTCCTTAAATACTGGCACACATGCACATACTTCCATACACCAATAAATAAATAAAGACAAATTTTAAAATGTGTAAAGCTGTGCAATCAAAGACAGACAATAATAGATAAAGCACAAGCAGCACTCATGGAAGGAGGCTTCACTGTTCCAGGCTCTTTAGAGATACTGTGCAAACCCTGAAAAGTTACCCCATGAAGTGGCTGCCACTGGCATTCTCTCCAAGGATGGACCAGACGTAGAAACATAAATAATCTGACAAATGTTACAAACATTACACAGCTGCTTAAGTAGGTGAACCAGACAGTCTGGCTCCACTACACATAGTCACAACCAACACACACGCTACATGTCATAACATATCGGAAATAAAGATATTTTTGATAATGCCTAACAAGCTCTTTAATGGAAACATAATACAAAAGATTTCAGTTGACTTGCTAATCCCAGTATTATTTTTGCTTTTAACTGTAAACCTCTATCCTAATAGTGTGTGTGTGTGTGTGTGTGTGTGTGTGTGTGTGTGTGTGTGTGTAGACGGTTAAACACATGAGTAAAGCCTAGATTTTTAGTAATATTCATTACCATTAGGAAAATAATTAACAGCAATTACCAAGGGCTACTTCTAAAGGTCTTTTGCAAGAAGCCAGGTATGGTAAAACATGTGATTCCAGCCAGGAATGGCAGAGCATGTAATCCCAGCCAACTGAGAAGGCTAGGCAGAGCTATGAGGTTGGGGCCAGCCTTAAACCAAACAGAAAAAAAACAATGTTTTCTAATTCCACAATCAGTATATGAATATAAAAATAAAGGCAGTAGGACTGGTATGTGGTACAGCACAGAGACAAGCATATTATCTCTGCATGGCGTGAGAGTGCAGGTGACTGATCAGAACTTTCACCCACTGACACACACGGGATGAAAAGTTTCAGTGCTTCATCTGCACGTTGTTGAGGGCAGGTAGACTACCCCAATAATTAGAGGTCTGGAGGAAGCACAGAGTTCATGCGAAGCATGACTCATGCATCTTGCAGCAAAACAAAATTCACCAGACATTTATCTCTTCAAAACAAGACACTGGGTCTGGCAGCAGCCCACAAGTAAGAAAGACCACGTGAAAGTCAGACACTCGTGTGCTGGTTAAAAATAAAAGGGTGGGAGGCACATGACGAGTGATGACTCCAAACCTGACCTCTGAAATATACGACACCGTTTATAGCTTCCACAAAATTTCAAAACACCTGAAAACAGCAAGTTTCACAAGACAAGTTAGGAAAGAAAACCAAAAGGCCACTTTGTAAGTCAAAGTTTAGGATGTATTCCAGTAAGATGTACCACATCTAAAGAACAAAACATGGAGGTCTCAGTCACACTGGCTTCAGTGATGAGGGCTTTCCCCCTGCTAACATGAACTCGGGGTAGTCGCCCCTCCCTGCCTTAAGCTGTGTAAGCTGGTTCAGAAGGCATGCAGAAGAGACTTCCACTTAGCAGCCCAGCCTCCCTCACAGAGGAAAAAAGACGACAGACTCACTGGCGCTGATACATCCACCCAAACACTGACTCTATCTGTAAGGTTGTGAAATAATGACCCATAGCAAGAACATTTTCAGACCCAATTCAAGTCTCTTCTGTCAGGAAAGACAAAGAGGTTTGTGTCCTCAAAGTTAGTATAAAGATTTCATCTCACAACAACAATAAATCAATAAAACATAATGGGAAACCAAACCCAAGAAAGTTGCCATGAAATAGGAGTGCAAGGGCTCAGGGTCTGAGAAGGAGCCTCACCAATACTGGAAGCTAGCAGTGTTTCACTGAGTCATGACTAATTAACTAGCATTAATACCAGCAAAATGGAGCCATTTGTGATGCATTATTTGCACTACTATCATCAGCAAAACTTTTTTTAGATTTATTTACTTTTATATGCATGGATGTTTTGCCTGGATCATACACATACACACACCCACACGCGCGCGCGCACGCACACACGCACGCACACACACACACACACACACACACGTTATCCATGGGCATGGCTGGTATGCATGGAGGTCAGAAGATGGTGCTGGATCCCCTAGAAATGGAATTAGGATGGTTACGAGTATTAGCCATGTGGCTGATGAGAATTGAACCCAGACCCTTTGTAAAAACAAGTGTTCTAAACAACTGAGTCACCTTTCTAGCTACAGCCACAGTTTTAAAGCAAATACAGCCTGTGACTGAGTAATATACAACCATGCCCAGAACTGCCAGAGGAGCAAAGCCATGTTTCATATGTTCAAGACAGTAGTTAGGAAACCCTAGGGATATATGATATCACAACTTACCACATAGATAGATGATAGATTACATAGATAGATAGATAGATAGATAGATAGATAGATAGAAAAAATAGATGATAGACAGACAGACAGACAGACAGACAGACAGACAGACACAAAGCAAACCCTGCAAGCACATCTGAATACTCTCCCTACCTCTCCACGTACCTTCTTAGGCCAGTGACTACCTTGTACCACCCACCAGCCACTATACCTGGAACAGACCTGATTTTCAGCTCTACCTGCTTAGCTGCCCACTTACACCCATTAATAAAAACCCAGGTCTTAGCAGAGCTCAGTTGAAAAACCTGCTATGATCAAGTGGAAATGCAGCTTGCCATTGAAATCACCAATTCCAATGGATTTTTTGTTCATTTAACTTATGGGTGAAGAATAAAAAAGTGACTACATCATGAAATTTTGAAGAAGGAAGACTCCGCAAGAAGAGAATAGAAGGAAACAGTGAAAAACTTAAAAGACTCAGAAAAAAAGATACACATAAGAGAAAGGGTTAATAATGGAAAGTCACTAATAGTCCCAAACACCACCAAGAGGTCAATCTTGAGAAACTGCTCTCCCCTGCCTCATCAGAAGAATGTTAGGGATGGAAACAGGGATGCCCAGAGGCAGCAGAAACCTAAGTATATATCCAATCAGATTTAGCAATGAACCTCAAGTCATAGCCTAGAAGAGTTGAAATATCATACTTTTTATTCTCACAAATACACCACTTCACTCATTACTTATTCAACAGAACTCAGTGGGCCAAGGCATTGCTTCTAGGCATCCTGTATGTATAGACCTCTCACGACAGAGTAAAATGGCCTACAATTTCCTGCCTCCTAGAACCTACACCGTGTGTGAACCTTTGTCTACAGTGTGGGCAGGATCTGAAAACCACTTCTACAGAATTCCTAAGTGATAAGAAGTCATTTGCATGATCCATAACTTCTGCCCACCAAGAAAGTACTCCTTTTCTGGCTTTGAAGGAACACACTGTCACCTGTAGAGACAGCACTGCACAGAGCTGGGGGTGCCCTCCAGTGGAACTCCAACAAGAAACTAGAGACTTTGATCCAACAGCCTATAAAGAACTACATGTCCCCTCAAATCATAAAACTTGAGAAAGTCTTCTCCTCAGTTAGAAGAGCCTTCAAATGCTACTGCAAACACCTTTATTGCAGTCTGGCTGGAGATTACAGAGCCCTGACACCTGACTCATAGACACAGCCAAGTGAATGTGCTGGGAGCAGCCACAGTTAGGTAATATGGTTACACATCAGTAAATAACTAATGCCAGGACCCACACCATTGCATTGCTCAACCCTCAACAGAGAAGCTGCTTCTTGGAGTAGATGGCAATTAACAGGGACACACAACTTAACAATATACACACAGTAAAGAGACTCAGCTCTAAATGGGATGTCCACATCAAATCCTACCCTCAGGGCTCAGAGACCTGTGCTGAAGAGAAGGGTGGAAAACTCCAAGAGCCAGAAATGGTAGATGACTCCAAAGGAAAAGCACAACGGGACTTATGTAGATATAAACTCAGAGATTCACAGCAGACACAGTCATGCACATGTTCAAACCAACAAAATCTCAGCATTGAGAAAGGTGCATGACCATAGACTGACCTTTAAGCCATCTGCAATTGATAGCTGATAGGAACAGGAAAATCAGTTTCCTCCAATGGGTACCTCTGTGAATGTCAATCACACTGCGGCATAGTCCTCATGCTCAGGTGTAGTTGACAAACATAAAAGGACTGTGTGTTTGTGTGTGAGTTTTGCTGCTGTTATGGATGATGATGATGATGATGTTAGGGTATGGTTTGGTGGGTTTTGTCTTTTTTTTTTTTTTTAAGTTTTTCTTTTGTTTTGTGTTTTTGTAGCTTTTTTGTTTCTGTGTTGAGAGGGAGAGAAAGAACATGAAGTTAAATCGGGAGGGGAAGGAGGGTCTTGGAGGACTTGAAGGAGGGGAAAGAATATGATCAAAGTGTATTGAATAATATTTTAATAACTTTTAAATGTAATAAAAGTAAGAAAAGGAAACAATGTGGAACCTTCAGAAATGTTCATTTCTAAGAACACAAGATGGTCAGGAAAATGTGTTCCGTCTGGCAATGGTTCAAGAAGTTTCACAAATTCTAAGCTTCACCACGGAACAGACAAGCCACAGCACGCTCCCAGAAGAAGACTGAGCAGCAGCAGTGATGAAGAACACGCCCCTTCTGAAGGTCAGCCCACACTGACTACCTGAGCAGATAGGCTCCATCTTTACAATACTGATAGTCCATCACGACCAACCATAAAAATACACTAGCATACCATGTGGTTCAAGTTGGGATTGGCATTTTTTTTATGTAGTATTATATGGGACAAGGAAAGTTCACAATGCATGCCCTCAAAATACACGTTGTATTGACTCATTCCAATTTTAGAACCACTGAACACTCTGCACAAAACATTGTTCCATTCACTAATGGGATCAGAAGAGAGGAATCTAACAAGTGCACAGGTAGCTATACACAAAAAAATATGACAGGGGACCACAGGACCACTAAAGTAGGTAAGGAAACAGCATAATTAGGAGCAAGGCAGCCTTCCTGAAAGAGACAGCACCGTGACAGGCCTTGCGTAAGAAGCTATACACAATTGAACACTGGAGTTTGGAGAGGGAGAGCAAAGACATTCTTCAAGATACAACATCTAGTCATCGGGGTACAGTTTAAGTGGGAGGAAGCAAGTGGAGAAACAAAAAGAGGAGTGGGTGTGGTAGCAGAAGCTATTCAGACAGTCAGGCTACAGGAAAGACTCAATGACTGCTCCGCTGAGAAGTGTGTGCTTAATTTACTAGGCATCTATAAAAAGTTTAACCATGCTGGGTCAGAGAAAATGGTACCGTTTGCCATGTGGCTTGTTGTTGCTGATTCTGGGACTGATATCAGGAAACAACCTTAGGGCAAGGCTTACAGTGCGGCCTGTTACAATTACAAAGCGTGGGACAGAATGTTGAGCCTAAAGTGCTCAGTGACATTTCAACTTGATTATGTGTACAACTTCCCTTCCAATTCTGCCTTTTGAAGAAAATAAAGAACTTAGTGGAAATAAGTCTAATTAATTCATGAACAGATATACTCATACTCTTCAAATTTTTACTAAACAACTTCATTGGAACAACTTTTCATAGACCAGATCTATACTGTAAAATATAATACATTATAATTTCAGAGTAATGCTCTGAATGGGACCTAATATCTTTTACTGTAAAGTAACAGAATATCAGATTTTAAGGGCCAGAGACTCTGTACAAGTACTGAACTTTATTCAACAGCAGATGCAGCAAATGACAATACAAAACTGTGTGAGCACAGCCATGATGCAATGAAATGTTATTTAGAAAGAAGCCAGACTGGGTCTACCCATGGGCTATAGTTTGCTGACTTCTAATCTGTATTTTGCTCCACTAATTTCCTTTTCCATAAAAGAGTAAAAGGGGGCTCATGATATAATTATGTCCATGTATTAACAGAGGTTGTACCTTATACAAGATACTAAGCTAAGTTTATTAGCTCCAAGTTAACAACATCCAGAAGTAGATGAGAAAAACATACATAAGAAAGTTCTGCCTACAGAATTCTGTCTTCAGAATGCCTCCCCTGTCCAATTACTTCTCCTCCACCATCATCCTTAAGACACCCATGCCATTCATCTGCCCAGTACACACTGTATCTAGCTCCACTCAATACACTCAAGACAAAAAAGAAAACCCTCTGCCCTTGGAAAGCTTACACTCTGGGGAGAGATGTCTGATCAAGCTGCATAATGAATGAGTGAGTGCAGCGGCGTCCTGACAGGGCTGTGCAGAAAAGAAGAAGGCCTTGAGTCCAGGGAAGAGGAAGCAGGGACATCATGAACCATAGAAGAGTTAAACCTGGACCAAAGACTAGAAACAGTTCCACTGGTACTCCTCCAGAGCAAGGCCTACATGAGGATGCTACCCCCACCCCATCTCACCAGTACTACCACAGGGTCTGGCTACTCCCATTTTGAATCTATTACCTTCTCCACATAGCAGCCACTGTGCCTCTGTCCTGTTGATTACCGGTAAGAATGAATAAAACCTGAGTGACACTGATTCCCAACTGGCTTCCTACCCTGTCCCCATCATTCCCACACAGTGGCCTCCTTGCTGTTCCATTCCCAGTACCTTATCAAGTCTTTGCTTTGACTCTAGACTCCAGATACCACTACCACTACAACCACCAAGCTCCCTCTCTCACTTCTTTCACATTTTGGACCAATGACTCCCTCAAGGCCATTCTTAAGACTTCTCTTTCCAAAATGGTTCAAGCCCTTGCTCTATAACTCCTTGGCCAGCTGTCTTTGTCCTCTGCACACTCTCAGTCACCTTATATTTGACAGTAGTTTTTTGTTCATTAGTCTGTCTCTAGAATGGAAACTGCATGAAGATGAGGGCCTAATTCACAGCACAATCTCTAATTCTTCCCATATAGCAGAGCCTTAATAAATACTTCTGAATAAAATTTTCAAATAAGTAAGAGATATGGGGTAGTCTTTTACAAAAAGGAATAAAAATTCTGAATGAAAATTTCAAATGAATAAGGGATAGAGGAACTCTTCCCCCCCCCAAAAAAAATAAATAAATAAATATATAAATAAAATAAACACCTGAAAGCATTCCCAATGTCACATAGCCAGAAAGTGGCCAAGCCAGAACTGAGCTCAGATGGTTCGAAACTAGGGTAACATACATATCTTGTCAATAACCTACGAAGGCACGGCCCCACTGAACTGGAGGGCGCTCAATAACCCTGCCTCGGTACAAGACTAAATTATTTTAACAGCTGGGTTGCTTGCTGCCTAAGAACATCTACCCAGTGCTTTACAAAGCTTTCTAATAGCCAAATCAAAAAAGCAAGCAAACAAAAAAAGCTAGTTAACTGAGATATACCTCATCTGTACATTTGGAATAACATAAATCTTTCAACTCACACAATTGACTGGAAGAACAAGCAAGTTAATCTCTTTAACTTTCCTTAGAAAAAAGGTTAAATAAACAGGGAAATTGGTCACTGAGAGATCATGACAATGAAGAAATGAAAAGGCTTTAAGGCAGGAAAACTTGAGTCAAACTAGCTTAGTTCCTGTATTAGCACACTTGAAGTACTAATGTGGCAGGGAATATGGTCAGAGCCCCTCAGCAGTTCTTGTAAGAGGTCCACAGCAATGCTAGTGTGCCCTGTGTAAAGACTCACATGCTGCCTCTGTGGCCCCTATATCAGGTTGCAATCCTTGTTCTGAGAATCTCCTACCTAAACTTCGCTCCCCAGTTGTTCCCTGATATATTAATAAAGCAATTTAGCAGCCAGTCACTGAGCAGAGGAGAGAACAGGGCTTGACTTCCTGCCAGCCAGGGGAGGAGGAGATAAAGAGAGAGACGTAGTGATTTGTTCACAAGGAGAGGTCCAAGAGAAATCATGAGCAGTTGAATCAGAGAGAGGCGTAAAATGCAAGTATATTGGGGATTTACCCTGGGAGGAAGCCAGGTTAGGTTAGAGGGTTAAAAAATATATTAATATAGCTCAGTTATTGTGGCCTAAAGCATGTTAAATAAATATAATAGTCTAGTCTCAGTTTTTGGGTCCAAGGTGGGTTAAGAGAAAACTATAACACAATTTTAAAAAAACCTTGACACACACTACCGACACTTTGCTAGGCCTATAAATGTTTGCTTTAGAAATTCTACAGAGTGTCAGCATACAGTAAAAACACACTCCCGGCAGTAATTCATCTGCCTCATTGCAGGCCATGCACTAGACTTCAAGTATAGGTGAAGGGAGGTCAGATGGAAGAAGGCTCATCCTACAGGGTCAACAGGAGTTACTGAGCAGCATCAGCATCTATCTGTGGCACCACTAACAGGACCGTTGGCAATAATCCAAGCCTTCCGGCTGACTGGGTGGTGCATGTGGTGTCTTCTCGAATGGCTCAGAGAAGCACTACCTAAAATTTTTGACAGTAGATACAGTGTTATATTTCTATAACAAAACTCCTCTTGAAAGAATTAAAAAGTCGTACACATTAGAAACAGTTTTGTACTTTGCACTCCTTTTCAAATACAGAAAACTGCCTTATTTGTTTATTAATTAATATTTTAATATAACACAAGATACACATATGTAATAATGTTTACATCACCTCATGGAAAAACAACTGAAAAAGAAAGGCTGGCTAAGGATGTGTGGAGCGAGGATGATGGACACTGTGGCCATTAGGTGAAGAGAAAACAGAGCACCAAGTGAATAAAAGCAAGCATACACTTGCCAATGCAATGGGTAACTCCACCACATCTTTTAAAAACTAAAAATTGTTATGTTCACAGAAGAAATTTACAAGGCAAAACTGTAAGAAAATATTTTAAAATACACTAGCTATCATCTCTATTATAGATGGAGAAATGTTTGCTTCAGTCAGCTGGAACTTTTAGGACAGGAGGCTACTTACCTTAGCTGAAACTAGTCATTAGTAGAGTTTAAAATATATAATTTAGATAAGTACTGACATGCACGTATGCAGGCGCATGTGGGTGCACGCACGCGCGCGCGCACACACACACACACACACACACACAATCAATATAGCAGACATTTAGCCAAAAAACTATAATAAAGTATTTGAGCTCCATGGACTGGGGAAATAGAGAATAGCAATTGAAATGGTACTTCAAGAAGCTGTTGTGAACACTCTGATTAAGCAAGCAGCTTTTGAAGCACAAATAAACTCTAGTTCAATCAAATGATTGTTTTAATTTAAACCATAAGCTAACCAATGACTTGTGTTACCCACAACTAAAACAACACAAGTTTTCCATCTATTAGGAACACATATATAATACAAGATTTTGAAGAATCTATTTTATATAACCTAAATCCTGAACATATGAGTGCTCAAAATGTGTCACAACAGGAGGAACAGATAGCCTCTCCCGCTGTACTCTCGGCTACAGCACCTCAATGTGCCTGCGTAGCAGCAGAGTCCCATGCATGCACATGCACACACAAAGAAGCACACACACAGAAACACACTATATTGACAAGACACATTTATAAGAATTGAGTTTATATGAATTCTTAAATGTTTGCCTAAGTCTAATATGTGTTCTGCAAATACCTGTTCTCACTCTAAAGCGTGTGTTACAAAGCCAGAGTCATGAATGACTTTAGGCACATGCTGCTTTCAGAGGCTATGATGCAAATCTACAACTGTTTTAAGCAGCTGGCTTCAAGTACAGATTGAGCTCCCATCTGAGAATATACTATCTAGAGTCTGTTTTCCAGTACCGAAAACTACAAAAGAATGTGGGCCCCTACCATTCTGACCATTATATAGTTTCCAGAATTCAATTCAGGATTATGTCTCAGGGGAACAAGCTAATAACTGATTTGAGACATGTGGGCAAGAGACTGTATTCTAATTCTTGATTGTGACACTTTAGTGTTTAGTCCCATTAAGACTAAACAAGAGATGCTAAAAGCTCTGAAGTGAGAAATCACCCAGAAATGACTTGGTAATCCAGGAGAATACCTTCAGAACCTAGTGCCACACTATAAGCAGGAAGCTTGGAGCCATGAGCCATGTTCATGAAGCATACACAGGACCACCCAAGTCTGTTCCCCGCCCATATCTCTCTCTCTCCCTCTCTCTCCCTCTCTCTCTCTCTCTCTCTCTCTCTCTCTCTCTCTCTCTCTCTCTCTCTCTCTCTCTCTCTCACACACACACACACACACACACACACACACACACACACATTTATGCAAAGGTCATGTGTGTAACCTCATCTGAAGACTTGGGAGGCAGAGGTAGGTGGATAATCAGTTCACTCAAACTTACATAAGATCCTTCCTACCTAAAAATAAAAATAAAATTAAAATAAGCAACAACAATAGCAAAACTAAAACAACAACAAAATTTAAAAATCCTTAGTAACAAATGGTGAATCTGTGCTCTTTGGTCACATCATCCTGGCTATACAAACAGTGCAAATAGTGAGTTGGTGTGCTCTTTGCGGTACACAACAACTATTCACCTCCATTACACTTCACTCAGCATCTGCTCACATCTCTCCTATCACTACCTGTGGACAATAACTACTGAGGAAGGCCCAGCCTGTGCTGAAACTTGCTAAGTAACCCATGCTGGCCTTAAAACTATTAATCCTGCTGCTTGAGCCTTCTAAGTGCTAGATTACAGGTATGTGTCAACTCTTTAGTTTAATTGTATATTGTTTTTTTTAAATATATATCTAAACATCCTCGTCTCATTTGATAACATACAATATACAGGTTGCAAAAAAATACAAAATTTATTTTTCCTGAATCTCAAAAATAGAGAAAAAAGTAAAACGGTAATCTACTGTAAACAGATAGTTCATAAGCAAGAATTGAATTAAAAGCAATAAAAACTAAGCAGGCTCCTACTTAAATTTTTAGAAGTGGGTCACTGTCAAGAAGACTTTACAAAGGATATTTATATGCATCTTCAACATGACACTATAAGATACATATAGACACATTAACAGAAAGGACTTGTGTTACACTCGAGCAAAATCAGAAAGCCATGATCTAAACACTAAGTTAAACTATACCAATAATTACCAATAACTATCCCTTGATTTTTTTCTCCATTCCTTAATACTTAATTAAACAAATGTAATAATTCCTCTCATTAAGTTTCAACAATTAAAGAAAAGGCCACATGTAACACGCCACAGTGTGGACTTAGGATTCCCTCCTGACATCCAACCTCCACTCTGTTCTATCTAGGCTAATGAAAATTCAAAGTGAACTCACTCATTGTGATAATTTCTAGTTCAATCCATTTGTCCACAAATTTTGGGAATTCCTTGTTTTTAATAGCTGAGTAGTATTCCATAGTGTAAATGTACCACAGTTTCTTTATCCATTCTTCTACTGAGGGACACGTAGGCTATTTCCATGTTCTGGCTATTATGAATAAGGCAGCTATGAACATGGTTGAGCATATGTCCCTGTTGTGTGGTAGTGCATCTTCTGGGTATATTCCAAGGAGTGGGATAGTTCAGTCTTGAGGAAGCCCTATTCCCATTTTTCTGAGAAAGCGCCAGATAGATTTCCAAAGTGGTTGTACTAGTTTGCATTCCCACCAGCAATGAAGGAGTGTTCCTCTTTCTCCACATCCTCGCCAGCATGTGGTGTCAGTTGAGTTATTGATCTTAGCCATTCTGATGGGTGTAAGATGGAATCTCAGTGTCATTTTGATTTGCATTTCTCTGATGATTAAGGAGGTCGAGCATTTCTTTAAGTGTTTCTCAGCCATTTGATATTCCTCTTTTGAGAATTCTCTGTTTAGTTCTGAGCCCCATTTCTCTATTGGGTTATTTGGTTTTGTGGTGTTTAATTTCTTGAGTTCTTTATATATTTTGGATATTAGACCTTTGTCAGATGAAGGGTTGGTGAAGATCTTTTCCCAGCCTGTAGGCTGTCGCTTTGTTCTCTTGTCAGTGTCACCTGCCTTACAGAAGCTTCTCAGCCTCATGAGGTCCCATTTATTAATTGTTGACGTTAAGGCCTGGGCTGTTGGTGTTCTATTCCGGAAGTTGTCTCCTGTGCCTATGTGTTCCAGACTCTTCCCCACTTTTTCCTCTAACTGGATTCATGTCTCTGGTTTTAGGTTGAGGTCTTTAATCCACTTGGACTTGAGTTTTGTGCATGGTGACAAATAGGGGTCTAATTGCATTTTTCTACATGTAGACATCCAGTTAGACCAGCACCATTTGTTGAAGATGCTGTAATAAGTGAGTTCACCCAGAAGCCAAAAGAGTTAAATGGTATATACTCACTTATATCAAGACACTAGTCCAAGGGGTACGTCCCCATGAAAAACTTTACCTACCAGGGAAGTAGGTCAGAGGGGAGGACATCCTGTTGAGACTTTAGGTGTGAGAAGCATGAGAGAATGAAGAAATAGAAGGATCCAGAGGGTCCTGGAAAACTACAGGTGGGTCTGGGCCCTGGGGTCCTCCTCAAACTATGGCACCAGACAAGGAAAATATAGGCAGTAAACTTCGAACCCCTACCCAGACTAGCCGATGGATAGGACATTCTCCACCGTTAAGTGGAGAAGGAGATCTGACTTTCACACAAACTCTGGTGCCCCATATTTGACCATGTCCCTTGGATGGGGACGCCTGGTGGCACTCAGAGGAAGGATAATAGGTCACCAAGAAGAGACTCGATACCCTATGAGCATATACAGGGGGAGGAGGTCCCCCTCAGTCACAGACATAGGGAAGGGGAATAGAGGGGGAAGCGGGAGGGAGGGAGGAATGGGAGGATACAAGGGATGGGCTAACAACTGAGATGTAATATGAATAAATTAATAATAAAAAAGGAAAAAAATAACACATTTAAAAATAAAATAAAATAGCACATCAACTATAAAAAAAAAAAAGAAAATTCAAAGTGATGGCATAGCAATAAACAATTAATTCCCCCATAATACAAAATAGCTATTGACTCTTTAAAAATGAGCACTGACGGTTGCAGATAAACTTGTGCTTAAGAAATGAGAGAAGTGACTGACAATGTGGCCGTTTAGGTACGAGAGGGCCAGAACATACAACAAGATGGCTTAGGAATGGGCTGTGGAACCCAGGTAAACAAGACTCGAGATAATACTGTTTGGGGGTTTTCTGATGCAGTTTGATTATTTCTAGTTGCTTTTATGATTCTTTGAGTCGGGAGAGAATTAATTCATTTGAATCACTGAAACATGTAACACGGATAATTTTCAAGGATGGCAGAACCTAAAATCTTCTCAAACTGATGAAGGTGTAAAAGTTGAAAGGGAGTGTGGTGAGCTCTGGCTCACTTTTTTAGGATGGTGATTTGTAGATGTTGGTAGAAATCTGTGTTGTTAAATAAACAGTAAGTACAGCTGGATGCTATCACACCACAATACACACATACACCAGTGCTACTGTGATCTAGCAGCAGTACTGGTTTAATTCACCTTCAGGAACAACATTCTTGAAATAGAACAAAAAATGGCAAAATTCATATATACCTGGACCCTTATTTGGAAATAGTGCTTTATAAACAGAATCTAGTTTGGGTGAGAACATTCTGGAACAAGTACGTCCTAATACAATGACTGTTTTTTTTTTTTTTTTTTTTTTAAAGAATGAGGAATTTGGATAGGAATAAGCAAGGCCAAGGAAGATGGGCTCGGAGAGTTTACCCGAGGTCAGGAAGGAGGAGCACCCATCAGAGTTGAAGAAAGGAGGACTTTGCTTCAGACTCTAAAGGAAGCATGGCACTGCTACATCTTTAATTGGAGTTACTGGACTACAAAAGTTCTAGGAGACTCAATTCCAGGCCATCCAGTTTGAGAGTCTTTGTTTTCACCTCCTTTGGAAACTAACACAAGTGTACGCTCAGAGACCTGATCTCAGAGAACAGACTAATATGTAGTCGCATGCACACTAGCGTGTGAGGAGTTATGAGGCTCGAAACAGTGATTATCTCTGAATGAAACACTGTTTGTTTGGGCTTTTTGTTCTACGGTTTGTGCACTCGCCACATTTTATAAACCTTTTTTCAATAAACATGTTTACTTTCATAATCAGAACAAAAGCCAACAGAGATGACTCCACACACACTCAAAAAAATTATACAGAATTAAGTTAATCAGGAAACAAGGCATAAATAAAGACATGCAAAAAATAGAAAGGGCAAGGAATGAAAGACTATAAAAATACATATTTTGTTAAAAATAAGAGATATTACACAACTTTTTGTAGATGATTTTGAAAATCCAGATAAAGTAGATAATTTTGTAGAAAAATGCAATTTACCAAATCTGATCCCAAAAAAGGCAAAAATTCATTTTTAAGTCAAATTACCATAGTTACAAACTCTAAGCATTTGTTCTATGCAATCCTAAAAGAATGAATGATACAGTGGGTACATAAATAATTCCTAAAACCAGAAAAATGAGAAAAATACTTGTAGAGGAATTTTAATCCAGCAACATGGCTACACTGGCAAAGGATCACATTCAAAGGCTGGAATACAGACATGCCCTTAGTATACACCTTTAATCCCTCTGGCCGGAATATAGACACAAATATCTTTAATGCCTCTGGCCGGAATACCGACACGCCTTCAGTATACACTTTTAATCCCAAACAATGATATCTAAGTGAGGGGCAGACAACATGATGAATCAGAGAAAGACTTGACAGAATGAGTCAGGAAAAGGATATGCCCAACTCTCAAGAGAACAGACAGGAAAGAGAAGCTACTTAAGAGTAGTGCAGAGAAAGGAGGGAGGAGAACAGTACAGTATAGAACTACAGTAGAGCTCATGCAGTCAGTACAGTCCAGGGCTGCGCGCTTCAGTTGAGTTCAGTGCGGGCAGTTTGTTGTAGTTCAGTTAGTGGACTTCAGAGGCAGTTTTTCCAAGTGGAGCAATTCAGTGAAAAGCTGAGAGAAGCCAATTTGAATCAGTCAGCTTGGAGGAGTTTTGAGCCAGAACAGCTGAGCTGAACCAGCCAGAGTTCAAAAAGAACAGGAAAGGGTAAATTTATTCAGCAGGAAGTTTTGGAGGCTGAAAACATTCTAGGCCTAAGATAGCAGGCAGAGTCTAAAAACTGAAGTCTTCAGGATCCAGGCTTGTAGAAGATTAGATAGTATGGAAGCTAGAACCTTCCAGGCCTAGGGATAGTCAGCTAGAAATACTCTGAGCTCGGCCCACGCCATGCATTAGGGTATAGCTCTCATCTCGTCCCATCCTCTGAAAAAATAAAAACAACATTTACAAATGCCACAAACATTTCTTTTTCTGTCATATTCTGAATTCTGACAAAGAAACCTGTGGAGGAGGGGTAAGGGGAACCCCTCCATTCTCCCGAATATCAACACAAAAATACTAAGCAAAACATTAGAAAAGGATTTGGATTCTGGACAAGGATGGAATGAGAGGAACTTGATCTTTCCTTCCAAGATAAATAAAAATGACAGAAAACACATGCAAAGACATTTTCAGATGACGGACAATAAACAAACAAACAAATGCTGAATAGCGAGAATGTGAAGAAAACAAAGCAGGATGCCCTTTTCAAATCCCCCAAGGGCTTCGTGAAAACTCCTTCCACATCCCAAAGTCTTTAGATGTATCCTAGGAGAGGAGGCAGCACTGGTAGAAAAGAGTTAGGTACCAATTCTAAGTGCATAAGAACATGTAGGCTGGTACTTGTCAAGTGAGACAGCTTTACAGAGCTCTGGAGACTACAGCAAGTCTCTTATGGCTGACCAGACTATGTACATGAGGAGTTCCTCATCAGTTGGAAGAAAAAGTTGTCCCAACGCATAGGGCACTGAGCAGACTCTGTATTTATTTGTCTTGAGGAGAGCTAGTCCTCCACTCAAGCTATCCTTCAGCTGCTAACATCAATTAAGAGAAAGTCCAAGAAAAGACCAACTGTTTCCAAGTAACCAAACTGAAACCAAGAACATATCCAAAAATATTTGGGAGAATAAAAATAAGCCAGCAACTAACAACATAAAATTTACAGTCTGGTTATTAATAACCAATTTCAGGACAAGAGAAGTAGGAAAACATAACCCATGATGATGAGAAAAATAAGTCACTAGGGACAGAATGAGAAATGACAAAGATGATAAAATTAGTAGACAAGAGCTGGAACAGCCAAACATATCCCATGTGCTCAAATTAGTCGAGGAATCTATGAGCACAATGAGAATATGAACTGATGTAAAAATATATGTGTGTGTTTAAAAAAAGATGCAAGTCAAACTTCTAGCAGTTAAAAATAGAATAGTAAAGAAGAAAAATGGATGGGATGAGTAAGCCTGAAGCCCAAAATAGCAATTAGCCCTAATGAAATGCAGAGAAAAGATGAAAACATAAGAAACAGACTACAACTGAGCTGTGGGACATAAAGTAGACCAACCAGCTACAACAGAGTCAAGTGGCAGGAAGGATTATTACAGAAAACAATGTCCAATTTCTTGAAACCTCTAAAGTCTAAACCCTTAGGGACCACATGGCTTAAGGAACATAATACAGAAACAGCACAACAAACCACAAGGCATACCAGGATTACAATGCCCAGAAACACTGATAAAGCTGTTCAGCATCCAAAGGAAAATTTAACATATACATTTTTGCAAAATAAAACCAACTGAACCCTGGTAAGACCCGAAAAGCAGTAAAAAGCATCTAGGACACTCTCAAAGCACTAAAAGATTAAAAAGTATGGAAAACACATTGAAAGTATTAAAAATACTGAAACTATTAAATGCATCGAAAATGTTATTTCAAAATCAGAGTGATAGAAACACTATTTCTGACCTGGAAAAAAAAAAAAAAAGGATAAGAGAGAGCAAACTAGACTGCAGGTGACCTAGGTGGGAAGCTGAGCACACAGAAAGGGACTGGAAGCACAGGAACTGATTAAGAATACAGATTAATGTGTCCATAGCAGCCTTAATCATAATAGCCAGAACCTGGAAACAGCCTAAGTGTCCCTCAGTTGAAGAATGGATAAAGAAACTGTGGTACACTTACACTATGGAATACTACTCAGCTATTAAAAATGAGGAAATCCTGCAATTTGTGGACAAATGGATGGAACTAGAAATGATCATAATGAGTGAGTTAACCCAGAAGCAGAAAGACTCACGTGGTATATACTCATTTATAATGGGACACTAGCCCAAAATGGCTGTCCTCTGAAAGTCTTCACCTACCAGAAGATTGGTATAGATGTGAGGACTTCCTATTGGGACTCTAGGTGAGAGAAGTATGGGTGAATGGGGAAATAGAAGGACCCAGAGGGTCCCAGAAACCTACAAGAAGAACAGCATGATGGGCAGAACTGGACCCAGGGGTGTCTACTTAAACTACTGTACCAACCAAGGACAACACATGCAGTAAACACTGATTCCCTACTCTGATCTAGCCAATGGTCAGGACATTCTCCACAGTTGTATGGAGAGCAGGGACTGACTCTGACATGAACTCTGGTGCCCCATATTTGACTACTTCCCCTTGGTGGCACTCAGAGAAAGAATAAGCAGGCTACCAAGATGAGACTTGATAGGCTGTGACCATATGGTAAGGGAGGATGTCCCTTTCTGTCACAGACTTAGGGGAGGGAAACAGGATGAAAGAGGGAGTGAGGGAGGAAATGGGAGGATACAAGTAAAGGGATAACAATTGAGATGTAATCTGAATAAATTAAAAAAAAAAAAAAAAGATTCAAGCCGGGCAGTGGTGGCGCACGCCTTTAATCCCAGCACTCAGGAGGCAGGAGCAGGCTTATCGCTGTGAGTTCAAGGCCAGCCTGGTCTACAAAGCGAGTCCAGGACAGCCAAGGCTAACACAGAGAGACCCTGTCTTGAAAACCATAAATAAATAAATAAATAAATAAATAAATAAATAAATAAATAAAAGAATAGGGGTTCAGTGATGAGACTATAGTCCTCCTGGGAAAACGTCTTTAGTAAATATATAGAAGATAAGAATACAGTCATCTAATATATAAACCCCAAAAACCAGAGAGCAACAAGTAAAGCAATGAGAACAAAGAAAAACAGAAAAACGTCAATCCATGTTCAATAAAACAAAAACCAAAGTTATCTGAGATGAAAAGATGGCATAGAAGAGAATAAAACTGAAGACAACTCAAATCTATGAAACTTATAGGACCTACACATACCAATTAAAGAAAAAAGAGCAGATATTGTCAGACTGGATAAAATAACATCAGAATATATCAACTCTGTAAAAATAAATAAATAAACCAAACAAAAAACACTATCAAAATAAAGGCCAGGTCAATCAAATTAAAATGAAAGGAAAAGGCATGTCAAATTCACACCAAACAACAGAGCATTAAAGTGACTCTATTAACAGAGAAGAAAGATGTTAGAGCTACAAATGCCATCAGAGCTTGACAGCGCCTCTTCATCATTAGCATGAGCAGATTCATCTACAGGCCATGGGAATCGGAACTGCGCACTACATAAAACCATAGCTGTAAAGTCCACAGAGGAAACTAGAAGTGAAAGCAGCACTGAAAAGGCCACTGCTACCCTTCAGAGCCTCCACAGACAGCTCTCAATTACGAAAGAGAAGGGACAAAAATGAGTAATGTCAACGAGAACCAGAACAGAGCTGCCAACAACTTGATCTAACTGACATTCTTATCAAGAGCCATGAAATAGTCACCAAAACACATTACATTCTGAACAAAACAAGTTCCTCAAATATTTAGATAAGCTGAAATCATAGCTTCTGAGCAATAGAGAATTAAGACAAAAACATCAACAGAATATTTTGGTAGCTCCTGAAAGTCTGTGCTAATAAACATGTTTCTCATGATACAAGGGCTAAATATGAAATCACAAATGGAACTTGAAATAAACAAGTAAATAAAGGTATGGGGATATACGTCAATTCACAAGACATCTACAATAAAGATTCCAACATTAACAGCCTTAAATACTTTTACTGCAAACCAAGCCTAAAATGAAGAACCTAAGCTTTGTAACTAAGCAAACAGAAAAAGGAGAACATCGAGGAAGAACAGAAGTGCCTGAGAGAAAATGATCAGAAAGGAAATCTCTAAAAGGAAACACTGAAGAGCTGACAACAGCGGAGATCAGCCACACCAAGCAAGAGAGAAGAGACACACACACAGCAGGAGTCCTCCTCACACAACTGAAAACCCACAGACGCAAGTGGGAAGATCTGCCAAGAATCCCCTGCCACCAGAGAAGACCACGAAGCGAAGAAATTCCCTTGGAGAAAAAAATAGCAAGCAAGCAAGGAACACATATGTATTTAATTCTACTTGCAAGTGGCTACAGCAGGTAAAGATGAAAAAATAAGAACGATATTCAAATGTGGGGCTACTTAGTGACTTCATCTAGCCTGGGCTACAGAATAAGTTCATATCTCAAAATTAAAAACAAACAAACAAAAACTACCAAAACAAATAAAACTCCAGACTTCAAGGAAACCACAGGCCTCTGCTGAACCTAAACCTTGACTGCCTCCAAAATAGTAAATTTGCCAAATGCCAACACACTGAATCCCAAAATATATAAAATGACAATGTACCACCTCCCACTATAGTTCACACTAGTAAAGCAATGGTGTTTTAACGAACAGTAACAACTTACAAATAATTCCCCACATTAACAGACTAAAACAAAAGTTAAGTGACCATCCCAACATGGAAAAGCACTTGACAAAATCGGGTATGCATTCATGATGCACACAGAGAAGCTAGACTCCCTGGACAGATGTGGCCGATGGACAGCACATTCTCCACGTGCGGGTGGGGGCGGGGGGACGGCCTCTGACATGAACTCTAGTGCCTGAGATCTGATCACTTCCCCTTGGCAGGGTAGCCTTGAGGGGACACAGGGGATGCAGGCTATCCTAATGACACCTAATAGGTTGTGATCAGATGGTGGGGGAGAAGGGTCCCCGCCCCCACCCCAGTCAGAGGTCTAGGGGAGGAGAATAGGGTAAAAGAGGGAGGAAGGGTGGGAACGGGAAGATACTAGCCAGGGGATAACAATCGGGATGTAATGTGAATAAATTATAATAATAATATTATTAATAATAATAAATTTTTAAAAGGAAAAATTTTCTAACAAATTCACAAAACAAGCAAACTTCCTCTACCACACAGACCTCACAACCTTCCACCTGATAAGGAACACTAAAGTGTCTGCTCTCAGGGTTCAGGGACACAGTAAAAAGTAAGAAAAAACAATCCCAAGGCATACAGAAGGAAGTAGCATTACACTCATTCACAACGTGATTGCACAAAAGTTCAAAAGGAAACTTTTAAAGAGTTAGATTCTTAAGCAATTTTAGCAAGATGGTACAATGTAATGTTAACACATGAAAAACCTCAATTACATGCAATATTAATGACTATTTAGAAGCTAAAGCATTTTTACTATCATTTATAAGAACTTAGAAAAATGAAATTCTTTGGGAGGGGTAAATTTGAACCCTACCCTTAAAAAATATGAGAACTTTTAAGAAAAACAAGAAAACGTTCCCATTTTAAAGAGCCATAGGGTTAAAAAGTGGAAAGCAAGACCTGAGTGCCTACTAACAGCCTGAATAAAGAAGACAGAGAAAGTCCCCCTACCTCCCCATTTCCCCCCTCCCACCCCCCGAAAGATGGCCCAGATGGAAGGTGCAGCCGAACACTCAGTTGGGAAATGCTGGCCTGGGTGTTGTTTTGGAAAGAGTCCTCAGGCAAAAAGATCACAGATTTCGTTATACTCTACACTGTAAATGAGTGTTTGCTTTCCCTCTGATAAACACTGTGGTTTTTGCAAGCAACGTTAATGAAGCCAAAATGCATGGATGCTCTTTGCCTCGAAAAAAGTTCTGGATTCTACTTCAAGTAGTACAGCCGAGGGGCAAACTTGTATGTAGTGAAAGAGTTAGAGCGTCAACAGAAGAGAGTGACATGCTCTGCTCTGTATAATCCCAAAAGACAGCCCAGCTAGTGAAGGACCAGCATCTGTTCCAACAGAGTTTCATAACTGAGAGGAGGACTCTCTTCCTAAGGCCCTCAGAGCAAACTTAAGGGCCATCCACACAGTGGAGCCGATCATCAGCTGATATGACGACATCACATACACCTCCATATCTCTCTGAAATCTGGCTGCAGCCCTGTGGTGTGCTGGGTTGGGTTTTGTTTTTGTTTTGTTTTCAATCTGATACAATCTAGAGTCACCAGACAAGCAGGAACCTCCACTGAGGAAGTGTCTCCGTAAGAGTCTCCCGTGTGGAGCCGATGGGGCATTCTCCTGATTACTGATTGATATGGGAAGACTGAGCTCACTGTGGGCAAGGGCACTGCTGGGCACACGGTGGTATAAGGAAGTCATCTGAGAAAGCCATGGAGACCAAGCCAGTAGGCACTGCTCCAACGTGTTTCTCTTCGGTTCTTGTCTGGGCTTCCCTCACCTATGGACTATATAAACCATAAAAAAAATATTTTTTTTTCCTCACCAAGCTGTTTTTGGTGAGTGTTCTACCACAACAGACAAACAAGCAAGAACAAGACACAAATTGTCGATTGAAGGCTGAAAATCTCTGCAAAGAATCTCAAACACAGGTCCAAAATTCAACTGGCTCAGCATAGCTCAACCCCCTCTTTCTCCTGAAACCGATGCATACAGAACAGTGCTGTATTGTCTATTGTGGGAACACCACTCTGGGACCACATAACCCTCCCCACCCTCCTTACAAGACACCAGCAATAAACCAAAGTAGGATTCCACCAAGGCAGGACTTACAGGTCCAATGACGTAACTGTGTTTACCAAGTGTAAGTGAGGGGTGGCTTACAGAAGAAGCATGGGTGACCCAAAGCTGTGCTGACCAGAACATCTCACCCAGTATGAAAAAGACTTCCTCACAGCTGGGTGGAAGGAGTGCCCCCTTCCCTTAGCCACCTCCTAAGAACACAGGGTCACATAAAATTATGGCAGACTTCCATCCAGATGACCAGGCAGTAAGAGAGGGAGCTACTGAAACATCACCTGAGGATCCAATACTCCTCCCAAGCCTCCTTCTATGATGAAACTCAAGCCCAGGGTCTCAAACAAGTAACAGCTCTTTTGGTGAAGATAACAGCTATTAGACATGGAGGCTAGTGCTCTACAACTCTGTCCCAGCCAGCAAGTATAGATGCTGACTCTCCCTTTTTCAGACACCCTCCCTTTGTACATCATATCAGCTATTTTTCTGTAAAGAAACTGTGAATATAAAAACAAGGAATTCCCGAAATTTGTGGATAAATGGATTGAGCTAGAAATTATCATAATGAGTGAGTTAACCCAGAAGCAGAAAGAATCAAATGGTATATACTCACTTATATCTGCATACTAGCCCAAGGGGCATGTCCCATGAAAGCCTTCACTTACCAGGAAACTGGGACAGAGGGGAAGGCATCCTATTGGGACTCTAAATGAGAGACGCATGGGAGAATAGCAAAATAAAAGGATACAGATGGTCCTAGAAATCTACAAGTAGAACAATATGATAGGCAGATTTGGGCCCAGGGGTCCCGCTCAAACTAAGGCACCAGCCAAGGACAATACAGGAGGTAAACTTTAAACCCCTTCCCAGATCTAGCCAATGGTCAGAATATTCTCCACAGTTGAGTGGAGAGTGTGATACGACTTTCTCACGTACTCTGGTGCCTCACATTTGACCATGTCCCCTGGAGGGGGAGACCTGGTGGCACTCAGAGGAAGGACAGCAAGTAGCCAAGAAGAGACTTGATACCCTATGAGAATATACAGGGGGACGTAATCCCCCTCAGGAACAGTCATAGGGGAGGGGAATAATGGGAAAATGGGGGCGGGGGAGGAATGGGAGGATACAAGGGATGGGATAAACATTGAGATGTAACAAGAATAAATTAATAAAAAAAAAAAAAAGAAAAGAAACTGTGAATAATTGCAGACCAGTCTTTCCATGCCAAAAGGTGGAACCCAGGTCATTGAGTTGATACTCAGAAAGTAATAGCCTTCTTGGCAAAATGCAAAGGATGGCAATACAAATAAAAATGCAATGTTTTGATCCAAGCCTATTAAGAAGAATAAAATTTCCTTAAAAAATAATGTTTTACTTAAGTATGAAGTTTACACCTCTGAGCATCAAAATCAATCACAAATATATTTCTGTTGTACTACTGTAACAAGATTTTATCTATTTCATCTTTTTAAAATGTCTTGACACAGATAAGTAACTGTAAATGCTGATGGCACACATTCCACAAGCCTCTTAGTTGAGCAAATCCATCAGTAGCTAGCCCCTATAGAATTTGCCCTCTGTATATTTTCAACCTGTCATTTACAATGCAGATTAATTGTTTCCAATGTTGACTCTGTGAGGAGACAGTTTTTCCCTGAACACCTAAATAAACTTTGAAATATGGAAATTGCCTTTGATCTTGCCTAGAGATGGAAAGAAGGAAGGCTCCTAGGATTGCAGGTATCACTCTAATCATCTATCTGCTACAAATCTGGGAGAGAATCAGGCATGGTTTGGTGTTTGCTGCCTGCGGGCAGTAAGCAGCTGGACATTGCTATACTGTGAATGTTGTTATCACAACAACTCTACTGTAATATAAATTCTATACTAGCTGTCACTTTGCCTCTTAATTTCAGATTACTTATATTAAGAAATGTTGATAAGCTTCTGGGAAAATCTAATTTCCTGGCATATTTAGGGTTCCAAACCAGTAGTTGAAGGTGGTTCTACTCCATGATAAACTCTGAATTTTGCCCCTAATCATAACTATAAGAAAACAAACAACAATAATAAAAAACACACCAAGTATGGTGGCAAATACCTGTAATTCCAGCACCCAGAAGGCAGAGGAAGGAGGATTGGTAGTCACAGGCCTCATCTGTCATCCCCAGCAGCAACATAAGCAAACAAACTGACCCTGGTAATGCGTTGTCATTGCTGAGCTGTCCAAGAACTGTCCTCTAGAAGAATGTCCAATTGTCCAGCATTAGTTCTTAAAAAACTTCAGGGAACCAACCATGGCTGAGTCTTTGGAGAGCAATGAGGTTTAGCAATGACACTACTGGTTCAAAGTTCCTGAGAGGCTCACCTCTTCTATCAGCATCTATTTATGGATGACAACTGTATACAAATACAAGAAAAACTAACTGACCATCCAAAGATAGTGGGTAACTGTGTCACACCTATCTGTCATGAATTTGTGACTCGAAGCCCTTTTTTTTTTTTTCTTTTTGAAGATTTATTTATTTATTAAATATACAGTATTCTGCCTGCATGTGTGCTCACACACCAGAAGAAGGCAGCAGATCTCATTTTAGATGGTCATGAACCATCGTGTGGTTGCTGGGAAATTGAACTCAGGACCTCTGGAAGAGCAGACAGTGCTCTTAACTGCTGAGCCATCTCTCCAGCCTGACTGTAAGCCTTTTAACACAGACACTTTTACCCTCACCAAGTTAATCTTACCAGACTCAGCCTCTGCTTAGCTGAATCTGTGCTTTAATTCCTTTATAAATAAGAAACGTCTGACCATGGGCCCACACTCGACTCATCTTCATTCTGGCACAGTGAGTATGCTGTAGCAATGAAAGACAGAAACATAGAAGCAGTGAGACGCATCCATTCACATCACCACTGAGGTTCTTACAGCTATGATGTGTGGTGTGCAGAGCAGGAATGCAAACCCCCAAAGCCCCCATCACAGGGTCCTGAGATCAAACACATATTCGGCAGTTCAGCAGAAGAGCTCAGTGTGGGGAGGCAGTTGCACACATGGCAATTATCTATTATAGCAATCAGCTAGGGAGAAAGGCAGGGGTGAAGCCTGGAGCAGCACATGCATGAGCCTTGAACTTTTTCTCAGAGCTGAGTCCAGTGAGCATACTCCTTCCCCAGCAGACACGTGCATGCAATATTTATGCCCAAGACAGGCCACTCAAGAGTTAGGCAAGAGATGGTATTTTAGTCAAGAAGTTGTAGTCTGTCAAATTGACAGGATCCCTGAAGAAAAGCCCATGTTCAATACCAAACAGGTAAAATAGTTTTATCAAGTTCACAAAAATTCTACAAGCTGCATTCCCATATACTACCAAGGATCTAACCCATTGCCATCCCCTTTAGCCCTGGCACTTCTAGACATGCTTGGCCAAGTCTTCTCTTTGGAGAACACACACTCTCTGCTGTAATGCTCCATGGCCACAGGACACACTGTAAACACAGAGGACCAGAAGTTCAGTCTGGGTGGTTGCTTCCCCATACAACTCAACCAACATTAGAATTTGAATTTTATGTAATTCTCATGTGTCTCAAATTATTCTTTGATATCCCTCCTTTATTGCTTAAACACATCAAATCCCTTCTTAGATTATGAGCAGTAAAAAGGCAGCAACCATACTCAGCCCACACAGTGTGGTTTGCCAACCTGCCCATCACCTGCCCTGGGATTTATTTTATTTTATTTTATTTTATCTTAGTAATTTATTCAGATTACATCTCAGTTGTTATCCCCTCACTTGTCTACTCCCATTCCCTCCTCCCTCCCTCTTTCATGCTATTCCCCTCCCCTAAACTCAGAAAAATACACATGGTATATGCTCACTTATAATTGGACACTAGCCCAAGAAAATATCCCCCAAAAGTCTTCACTTACCAAGAGATTGGGATAGAAGCTGGGACTTCCTACTGGACTGCAGGTAAGAGAGGAAAGGGAGTGGAGAAATAGAAGGATCCAGAGGGTCCTAGAAACCTACAAGAAGACCATCAAGTCCAGCAGATCTGGACCCAGAGGGGTCTGCTCAAACTGCTGCACCAGCCAAGGACAATGCATGCAGTAAACCCAGAACTCCTATTCAGATCTGGCTCTGTGATTTCTTAATCCCAGTTACTCTCCCCTCTTTTCTGACTGTCTTTGACAGATTTAGCACTGCCACTGTTTTTCCCATAAGCTTTTAAATTTCAGAATTCTTCGTTTCATCACTCTATCCATCACATTTAAACTCTAGCTGCCTCACAGTATGCAAACAAGATGTTTCTGCTAAAAGTTGGGAAGATGGCTTTGTGGGCCACAGCAGTTTCTGCACAAGCAAGAAAACCATAGATCCCTCAGATACACAAAACCCACGTAAAACTCTAGACATGAGCTCTGCACAAAGTGCGAATGGCAACAGAGACAGGAGGCTTGCTGGGTCTTACTGACTGCCAGTCTAGACAAAACAGCAAGCCCCAGATTCTCAAGAGAATAAAGTGGAGCATGAGAGCCCAAGACATCCTACATCGTCCTCAGGCTTCAACACCTGCTCACATACACGCGTATACACACTACCCACCACCACACACAACACATATACAGCCCACATACCACATATACACACTACCCCCCACCACACACAACACATATACAGCCCACATACCACATATACACACTACCCCCCACCCACCACACACAACACATATGCTGCACACATACCACATATACACACTACCCCCCACCACACACAACACATATACAGCCCACATACCACATATACACACTACCCCCCACCCACCACACACAACACATATACAGCCCACATACCACATATACACACTACCCCCACCCACCACACACAACACATATACAGCCCACATACCACATATACACACTACCCCCCACCCACCACACACAACACATACTGCACCCCTCCCCTTTCTGTTGAATGTGCTGAGCATTCTAAACCAAAATCCAAAGTTTTCTAGATGTTGACATAATCCCAGATTCTAGACAGGAAAGTTGTCTCATGAAAGAAAATTACTACAAAACACGGAATGAAATTATCTTCAGGCTATCTGTATAAAATACATGTAAACAAATTTCATATCTGGTTCAATTTTTTAACAATCAAAAACATTCTGACTCCAATCATTTTTAATGAGTGATACTCAACCTATAATACATGTTTTAATGTTGAATTAAATTGAAAAGGCAGTATGGTAGCCCACATCTGTAATCAGAATGATGGGGTTACAGAGACCGTGAGTCTCTAAACTCACTGGCAAGTCTAGCCAATCAATAACGGCTCAATGATAGTCAGTCTCCCAACCCCCCTCAAGATGAAAAGTAATATAAGAAGATTCATGATGTTAACTTAGGACCTTGGACCTTACACACAGGCACACAAATATACAAAGTGATCAAACATACAAAAATAAAAAGTATAGATAGACTTCAATGGACCATCTGTAAATATCTGTGACTCAACATATTTATACATGTGTGCATATGCACACAGGTGTGTGTGCCCACATGTGCAAATGCAGTGGAAGCCTAAAGTTGGCCTTGGGTGTGGCTCCTCTGAACAGTCCAAACAGGTTTGGCTTAGCTGACTTGGCAACTGCTCCAGTTGCCTGCCTCTGCCTATTAGGCTTTATAGGAGATTCTGGAACTGAACTCATGTCCCCATGCATACATGGCAGGCACTTTATGAACTAATCTATCTCCTCAACCCCTCAAGGCATTTTAAAATTAACTAAAAGTCTCACCTTTTAGTACTCCTTTGCAATCACATAACATTTTCCAAGAAAGGTATACAAATCATGATTTTTTTATTTGACTAGATAAATGACAATTTCGATAGAATTACTGAAGAAGAATGTTAAGGAATTAGTACACTCTTCTTTTTCTTTCTTTGTGGAAAGAATGGGTGAAATGATGCTATGCTTCAAAGGCTTAAGAAAGTTCTGTAAAAATCATTTCTGAAAGAAAAGGAACTTGATGTCACTTTGTTTGTTTGTTTGTTTGTTTGTTTGTTTCAAGAAAGGGTTTCTCTGTGTAGCCTTGGCTGTCCTGGACTCACTTTGTAGGCCAGGCTCAAACTCACAGAAATCAATATGCCTCTTCCCCCAGTGCTGGGAGTACAGGCATGTGCCACTGTGCCCAGCCTTGATGTCACATTTTTAAGGTCAATAGAAATTTTACGCAGTGATGATGGAAAAACACAGTTTTGAAGAAAACATTTCATCGAATATGTTATTTAACAGTGTGTTGAAAATACTTAGAGCATGTAAAAAGGACTCTACAAAACTGACTAGTCATCTCTAATCTAGTAATTTTATGAGGAGGTTGAGTGGGGGATGAGAGAGGGGAGTGCACCTCCTTCTCTCAACTAAGCAGATACAGAACACACAGACTTCCTGACATATTAGGGAGTTTCTCTGTTTCCACTAATGAATTTTGTGTGAGCAGGAGAGAGCTTACAAATTTTACAAGAAATATGGGATTTGTAGATGAATGCAACTATAAAAACAATATATTCCTATTATGTCTAGATCTTTCATAAAAGCTCAAAACACTACACTGTATCCTAAGTAGTGCTATCACACCTGATGAAGTATGTAGGACAAAGAGCCATGGGGTCTACAATGGAAACATAACTCATAACAACAATAGATACTGAGAGATAAACAGAAACAGATGGATTGACAGACCCAGAACAACAGTAAGTATAAATAGCAGGATCTTCATGGTGGATGTGCAGGGTCCACTGACCAATTCTTTCACTCTTACCACTTGAAATTTTCCTTAATTATTTAGAAAAAAATTCAAAAATTACTGTGCTGTCAATATGCAAGCTTAAAGGTTCGTTTTGGAGGATGCAAAATTATCTCTATGCATTGCTTCTGCCTTTGAGTGTCTGGATCCCCACAGCCACTTTCAAGGGTTTGACACTGACATCTGATGACCCTTGCTGTCTTATTCAACTCTCCTTGATTCTGATTTTGGAAAATGTCCTACTAAAAGTTTCCATTAGTATTTCTGCTACATTAAAAACAGAAACTACCACCTTATGCCTTCTAAAATATGGAAAAATGACATGCACATCCCCATCACTGTGATGTGTAATGATGAAAATCAAACAAATTGTCGCAACTCTGTATACAGGCAGTCCCACCCAGGTCCCAAAGAACTAAAGTAAGTGATCCAGTGCTTAAGCTGGCTGAGGTGACTAGGAAAGGGGAGAGAGGAAGGAAACCATGAAGTTGTTAATGAGACAATGAATCCATAGGAGTAGACATACAAGTTTCAAGGATTCAATGACCTAAGTCAAAACATATAAACATTTGAAAGTCATTGGTTTAGTGGGGGTAGAAAAAGGAGAGAAGAAAGGGTTTGCAGCAGTCCCCCCCCCCCAAAAAAAAACGTTTTAAAATCACTAATGAAAAGGCAACTACAGGCCAACCCTGGTGGCACACACCTGTAATCCCAGCACTCGGGAGGCAGAGGCACATGGATCTCTGTGCGTTCAAGGACAGCATGGACTACAAAGAAAGCCAGGGGCCTCCAAAGTTACACAGAGAAACCCTGTCTCAAAAAAACAAGAAAGAAAGAAAGAAAGAAAGAAAGAAAGAAAGAAAGAAAGAAAGAAAGAAAGAAAGGAAGGAAGGAAGGAAGGAAAAAAGGGAAAGAAATGAGAAAGGAAAAGCCAACTGTACATGTAGGCATATTAACAAGATGCTGAAGAGATGAGATCAGTAATTTATGTTGAAGAACAAGATGAACTAAATCACCTGGGAAAGCAAACTGTCACACTGGCTCTTCCATTATTTTCTTTGCACCACACAGCAAACATTCGAGATCATTAATTTGAATTATAAATGACACTGGTGAGGACAATCAGTTTAATGATTAGAGGCAAGGAGCAAAGGGTCCAGTGCTATGGTTTGAGTATGAAATGTTTCCGACAGATTCACGGATTTGGAGACCTAGCTCGTGCTGGTGGTGGTGTTTGTAGGCAGTGAAGCCTGGGACTAAAGGTGTGCACTAGGAACTGCAGCAACATCCCCTTTACTGTTTACAGTCTGACAAGATATGAAGAATTAGCAGCCTCAAAGAGACAGAGATGCTCCAGCCAGGATGCCTTCACACCAGGCAAACAAGCCCCTCCTCCCTCCAGCTGTTTCTGTGTTAACCCAAAGTGCCTAGCATGTGCTCATGATAGCCAAGGAGGCCCAGATGTGCACCTGGAGAATATATGTGCACAAACTGTGGGTGGGGTAGGGTTCTCCAGTGGCCTGTGCCCAGCAAGATAAGCGGCTGACCACTCCTACTTTCAGATGTATTCATCACCATTCTGATTTATCTTTCTTCATATTCTAAGGAAAATATCATGAGAATAGATGAAAACATGGAACTAGTTTAGGGGAAAACCTGAAACCAAAAGACAATGCAATGAAAAATATATGTGTGTTTCTATTAAACATCAGAAGAACTCAAAAAGCCAGGACTTGACAGTTAGAGAAGTTCCTCAGACATACAGGGGTTAAATTTAAAACAGTGATTCCAAATCACAGTGGCTATAGATTCTGGCTTAAAACAAAGTACAAATTAATTAATAATCTCTCTGCAAAACCTAGCAAGAAAAATGAAAAGGTCTATGACACATATGACTTAAGGAGAAGGCAGTATGCACAAGAGACAACCCTCTCCAAAACGCTCGCTTCTAATCAGACGTCAGTCTTGCCACTCATACCCCTAGGAGTGATAGAAGGCTTTCACCAAAGTGAAAAGGGCTTTTTTAAATAGGAAAAGACAGCACATAATTGAGCAGTCTGCACTTAATAAGCTGGATCAGGACACCACCCTGATCTTACTCTGTCCAGAGGAGACAGTGCTCCATTCATCAGTGAGGGAGCACCAGGTAAGCTTCATATGCACTCGCCAGCTGATCCAGCTCTCAGTTCCGCTCACTCAGTGACCCTCAGCTCAGTTCCAGCCTTCCCGTGTGTATTGGGTACAAACATAGATTTCCATTTGCTCCAGGTCATCTTTGCTTGGCCAGATCAATTAATATTTTAAAATCCTTAATAGTAAAGCTGATGTTTTGTCAGGTATACAGCTGTATGAACTCCGCACATAGATACAGATGTGTAAAACCAACACCAACATTAAGGTACAGAAGCGTCCCCTCATTTCAACGCTCCCCCAGCCAACAGTCCGTTAATAGGTATAGGTGCTGCCCTTCCCTGAGGTGCTACCAACCACAGGAAACCACTAGCCATGTCTCTGCCAGCACAGTTTGGTCCTTGAGAGATTGGCATGTAGATACTTGATGGGCTTCCTCTACATAGGGCTTTCAAGGTCAACCCAGAGAGCAAGAACACTAGCACTCATTCTAGTTTGTGGCTCAACAGTTCTCAGTTTGAAAGAAGGCAGCAGTTTACCCAAAGATCCCACAAAGGACACGGGAGTGGTTTTCAGCGTGCAGCAATTAAGAAGAGAGCTGCCGCAACGCTTGCTTTCTTTCTTTCTTTCTTTCTTTCTTTCTTCCTTTCTTTCTTTTCAGCATTTCACGTATGACACTATACTTACATCATATTTCCCCTCCCCTCTCCTTCTTCTTTTCTCTCCCCTCCTCAGTCCCCTCTCAAATTCATGGTTTATCCTGTATTGTGGCTACATAGATAGAGAGACATAAACTTATAAATTCAACCTGCTAAGTCCCTTTACTGTTGTTCATTAGTATATGTGTTTGTGACTGTCAACCTGGGAGTGGATAAACTGTGAGAGGGGTGCCCCTGAAGAAGACTGATTCTCCCTCTCCTAAAAGCCATTAACTGCCTATAGCAAACCATAGAGTGGTTTGGATCTTGTGAGATTATTCCACTCACATGGGCTCTTCTTTCTTTTTTTTTTAACTTCTTTCACACAGTACATACTGACCACAATTTCCCTCCCCTCTACTTCTCCCATTGCCCTCGCATCTCCTGTCTCCCTCAAATCCTCGTACTCCTTCATTTCTCTTCAGAAAAGAGCAAGCCTCCCAGGTATGGCAACTGAACACAGCATAACAAGTTACAATAAGACTAAGCACAAACCTTCATATCAGAACTGAGCAAGGCAACCCAATAGGAGAAAAGGGATCTCAAGAGCAAGCGCAAGTGTCAGACACACCCCCACTCCCACTGCTGGGAGTCCCACAAAAATACCAAGCTAAGGGACCATAACACATATGCAGAGGACCTAGTGCAAACCCATGCAGGCTCTGTGATTGCTACTTCAGTCTCTGTGAGCCCTATGAACCCTGCTTAGTTGATTCTGTGGGCGGGGTTAAGCTCGTGTGCTCCACCCCACTGGCTCCTTCATTTCTTCCCCTCCCTCTTCCACAAGAATCCTAGAGCTCCAAAGAAAGAGACCCAATGGGGATCTTCAATTTGTGTTCTCCCTCTCTCTGTGTGTCCAATGTGTGGCTATAGGTCTCTGCATTTGCTCTCATCAGCTGCTAGAGGAAGCATCTCAGAGGACAAGTGGGAACGTTTTCAACTGGTGTTGGGGTTGTGCAGCTCCTGTTTAGGCAGCTACACTGCTGAGCTTTCATGAGTGCACCATTCCTGGTCATATCATAACCATCTCCATTTGCTTCCAAAGGGAGTTTCCTTGTGAGAGGTGAGATCCACACTTATCTCTGGCTACAAGGATAAGCAGTTAGAATGAAGTTGGAAAGTATACTGGTTTAGGAAAGCAGCAGAAGTAGGTTCTGCACTAGGGTCAATGGCGGCCTCACCACTATGAGTATAGGTTTAAAGCACCAGGCTTGCCCTCCTAGTGAGCTAGCCTTAGGTCTATAGTGTTTGGATACCTGCAGGATATTGTACCTTACTGCTTCTTTTATGGATATTTGGCTGTTCAGTCATTGTTGTAATCTGAAGTCATTTCAGCTGGGGAGGAATACTGATTGCACTTTCAGTAGCACTTTCAGATACTACGTAAAGGAAGAGGCTTCTGCATCAGATCTAGCTCAACTTCCTCAAGTCCTACTCAAAAGTGTGTGGTGTGTTCAGCAACAAGGTCTTTCCTTCAGTTTCTAGGACAAGGGCAGTACCGTATATTGTTTTGAGAGTTTCACGAGCTCCACTGACCAACAATCCTAAAGAGGGTTCCCCATACCTGGCACTGTGGCTTTCAAAGGGAGCATTGTCACCTCAAGTTACATGACTTGAATTAAGCTAGATAGATATGCATATATATACACACACATATATATGTATACACATACACTTATATATATAATTTTTTTACGTTTTTATTAATTTATTCATATTACATCTCAATTGTTATCCCATCCCTTGTATCCTCTCGTTCCTCCCGCCCGCCCGCTTTCATCCTATTCCCCTGCCCTATGTCTGTGACTGGGGGTGACAACCAAAAAATATATATAATTTTAAGTAAACATAAAATAATATTATTCCCAATAGCATTTTCATATGTATATAATATTTATTATAATTTATTCACATATTGCATCCCAACTGTTATTCCCTCACTCTTATCTTCCCGTTCCCATCCTCCCTCCCTCTTCTATCCTATTCCCTTCCCCTACACCTTTGACAGGGGAGCCCTCCTACCCTACTGTCTGGCCACAGTCTACCAGGTCTCATCAGAATAGCCAGCATCTCCTTCCTCTAAGTGCCCACAAGGCCATCCTGCCAAGGGATAGTGACCAAATCATGGGCTCCAGAGTGCATGTCAGAGGTTCAGTGGCAGTGCCCTGGACTGCCACTGGAGAATGAGCTGTCCCTCAGCTACATCTGAAGGGGGTCTAGGTTCTCTGCATGCATTGTCCTTGGTTGGTGCATCAGTTTATGCAGACCCCTGTGTCCAGATCTGCTGGCCTTGATGGTCTCCCTGCAGAGCTCCTGACCCCTCTAGGTCCTTCCATTCCCCCAATTCTTCCCTACAACTCTCAGAGCTCTGCCCAGTGTCCAGCAGTGCCATAGAGAGATTTGGGGGGAAATGAGCCTTAGGGAGACTTTAACTGGGAAGTGCGATGGGAGGAGACATAAATAACACTAAGAATGTTGAAAAAGCCATATAGAATAGTATTCCATTGTGTAATGTGTAAATGCACCACATTTCCTTTCTCTGTTCTTTGATTGAGAGACATCTAGGTTGTTTCCAGATTCTGGCTATTAAGAATAAAGCAGCCATGAACATAGTTGACCAGATGGCCTTGTTGTATGGTGGAGCTGCATCTTCCCATATGCCTGGATGCACCAAGACTGTATCTTTGCTCATCTAACTGTTTAGTTTAGGAGCTGTTGATAGTGATGCTTTTCAGAAAGACCTGACAGCGCTTACTTCCTTTGGGATCTCTCCTGGGGATGGTACCTGTTCAAGTCTTTCAAATTGTGTTATTGTCCTCTTTGGAAGGTTCTTTTTATAGTCTGGGTAAATGTCACCCAACCTGTGGCTTGTTTTGTAGTCCATAAATCGGATGAGTTACAGAGCAAGAGCTGTCACTTTGGTGAAGTCAATCTTTTGTCCTTTAATAGATCATATTTTGTCTTTTATGTCCAGGATCTCTTTCCTTAGCTGCAGGTTGCAAAAATGTTCTTCTATATTTTATTCTACCATTGTTAGAGTCTCTACATTTTATATTTGATGGGTTTATGGTTTATCCAGTAGAGGTTGGATTGACTGTTGTGTAGGTAGGCAGTTGGAATCAAAGACCCCCCCTTTTCTATATAGATATTCATCATAATGAAAATACTGTTGCCTGTCTATACTGAACACTCAAACCTTTGACAAAAATCAGTTGGCTACATCTGTGTATTTCTATTTCTAGACTCACTATTTTGTTTCCAGTGACTGATACGTGTCTGTTCATCACTTCTAAACTGCCTTGGTGTGGCTACACCACAAAGCCATAAAATGGGGAATTATTTATAAAACTTTATTCATTCTCAAGTATATTTTTAAAAATCTACTTGCTTTGTGTTTCTTCTATGAAAAAAAAATACCAATGACAATTACAATGGAATTTCTTTAAATCTATCCATGAATTTGAGAATTGGCATCTTTCCTACTTTGATCTATTGATATTTCCCATTAGTAGAATAATAGTAGTAGGTTCCCCCTTTGGTCCATTGCCTATCTAACCACAGGTTCTGGATCTCATTGATGGTATCAGATGTGGGTTCTACTTCATGGAGCAAGACTTAAATCCAATCAAAAAGTAACTGGTTACTCCCATGATACATGTGCCACCATTTACCAATGGACATGTCTTGCCAGGCTGGTCATGACTATGGCTTGTAGGTTCATAGCTGGGTAAAATTGATGGTTACTTTTCTCCTCTGACAGCATGCATAGCACATACTGGTATAATGAATGCTAGGATAAAGCATCCAATAGAGCATCAGCTAAATTTCTCCATGTTCTACAAGTCAAGTAATAGTATCTTCATAAATAGGGTCTTATCATCATGTTCTGGAGGACAGCAAGTAGCACTGCTAATAGCCTGTAATGTATATAAAGGGTCTATGAGACCCCATTTTTCAACAATTTAAAATGGGTAATTGATTTCTGATACTGGAAGGCTATAATGGTAACATATGCCATCAAATTGGGATATTGTCCCCCCTTTAATGAATAACTTTGTATATACTCTGTGAGCCTTCTTCTGGTGTTTTGACCTCTACTTCAATATAAGTAACATAAAATGTGGTTTTTATGATGACGAACAGTCCAGAAACCTTCCAAACTACCCATTAAATGCCAAATTTCTAAACATAACACCAATCTCTACTTCTTATAAACCTTACTGTCCTGAAAGCCAGGACAGCTTCACTGTTTATGTAGAAAATAAAAATTTCTACAATCTTTCTGCCTCTAGAAATCTATGAATATATGCATTTTCAAAAGGATTTTTAATCATCCAGATTCATATTAAGGATACTTGATAGTTGGCCATGAGGCTACAAACAATAAAGGGGCTTATTAAATGTTTTGTAAAATCTAGGAGGGTGTTTTTTCCATCTCCAATAAAAGCACGTTAGACCAATCTCATTAATTGGCAAAAGATCTTAAGCAGTAAAACACATTAATAAATAGCTTAAATCAGACTGCTGTTCATTATGTGAATTATCACATTATTCTGGTACCCATCCAAACACTTTCCAAAGCAAGAATTAAAAACTACAAATTTACGGTAGAAATCCATGAATTCAAATAGTTCTTTCTCATATACTACACCACAACAAGGAGGTAGTTAATAAGATGTGGTCATAAAAACAATCGGAATTTTAAAAGAAAAAAATAAAGAGTGGAAATGCAGAATGTGGAAAGGGGGAAGACAAGAAACTTTTAAAAAGTAAAAGAACTAGGGACTGACTTTCACACAATCTCTGGTGCCCCATATTTGGCCATGTCCCCTTGTTGGGGAGGCCCAATGGCACTTGGAGGAAGGATAGCAGACTACCAAGATGAGACTTGATACCCTAGCATCATATTCATGGGGACGAGGTCTCCCTCAGTCAAAGTCATAGGGAAGGGGGATTGGGGTGAAAGCGGGAGGGAGGGAGGAATGGGAGGATGCATGGGATGGGATAGAAAATGAGATGTAATATGAATTATTTTATTTTTCAATAAAAATGTGTTTTAAAAAAAAGAGAATATAAAATGTAGAACTAAAAGGTCAACTGATTACAGAGAAAAACAAATGCAAGGTAAAGAGAAAATTAAATAAATTAGACAATGCATTCTGATGCTGCTTCAAATAAGCATTGGTGAAGTACACGAGCGCCTTTGCATGGATGAGTCCTGAACACAGCTGAACACTGTGTGAGAACAAGACAGTGGTCAAATTAAAGAAGGACCAAACTAAAAAACATGCTCATCATCATCTCCTCTCCATCACCCTTGACGTTAATGGTAACAGAGTCCTCAACCTATTAGTTACATTCCAAATAGAATAAGTCAGCCCAAAAGGGGGGGGATGGAACTTCACAAACTAACCATGTGAAAAATAACAGAAGAACAAAATAAGTACCGTGAAGTCCATTCCACACACAGACCCTCCCTGTGCCGTCACAGCCACTCCTGCACACTCCAGAAGCCCGGGCAAGCTTGATCCCATAGCACGGGAGCCCCAGCACCCCCTTTCTCATGGGCATTTGCTAAAGTCAGGCACCTCCTTTCCCAGGAGTCAGCATCAGTGTCCTATGGCACCCTGTCCTTCTCTTGTTTTACATCACTCTCTGCATTTATGTGAGAATTAAGGTAGGAAAGTAAAAATAAAAAACAACTCAAAAGTACAAATATAGACAAAAAAGAAAGAAAAAAGCTTTAACAGTCTTCCATTTTAGAAGTGACATCAAGGGTTATCATAGGGGCATTGAAAAGATAATCAAGTCAATCCAAATTTTGAGTAAAAGGAATATGTGATGGTGGTACCTGAATTCTCACCAGTAGCTCATTATCAAGGTAGGTGCCACTAGCTAGCAAGGCATTCATAGTGGACATCACTACCTCCCAGGTCCATTACAGTCATCGTCTAGTGTAGGAAACCTGTTATTCATTCTGGACACTTATGGTAATTTCAAGAACTGTACCTACTAAGTCCCATACACACAATCAGCAATATTATCACAGACAACAGAATAAAACCAAAGTTAGTGACCAGTCAGCTAGGACATTAGGTCACAAGATCCTCCAAGCAGGGACTTAGACGCAGGCATTGTTTTCTTCTTAGCACACAGTGTCTGATGACTACCAAGCGCTCTGCACATAAACTGAGTGAGCAAAGGAACACAGAATGGTTAGATGGATGTGCCAACAGAGAGTAACATGCCATCAATGTGACTGGGTATCTCCCAGTTACAAGGTCCTAAAGAAATAAGTCCATTCTTGGAGTCCCAAATATATATTTTACAAATGTATATGCATATGTGAGAAAATAAAAGATAAAAGGTAGGGAAAATGGTGAAAAATTCCACCACACGCAGAACTACACATAAAAGGTATTTCACAGGGTAAAAATGAACAAACAAACAAAAGCCTCTATATAAAGTCATTATCTTATGTCTAATACTTGTTTTGGGTTAGTCTTTAAAAGTCACAAAAATATACATTACAAATCACTAAATCACATATGTTGTTTTAAAACTGAAACCAGAAGTTCTTACAAATGACCTTATTGTAAAACCAACTTTTTCAGTGAACTTATAGGAAAAGCAGGCATTCCTCAGAGACTATTTCATCAGATAAAGTAAATGAGGTCTTAACTACATGCACTATTGCCTTTTTAAAAAGCCAAGTAAAACATTGTGCTTCGTCAGGGCTAGAAAAAAATAAACCAACTGAGGCTACCATGCTGATACTGTAGTAAAATGAAAGCAAAGTGGTTTTCAAAGTAAATATGGGCTATGTATTATTCTAGTGTTGGAGAAAGCTGACAGGCCGCCAAACATTACATGTGTATCCAATTACACATAATTTTGGTCAGGCTACACAAATTTGGTCCTAACCCCCTCTTCTGACCAAACTGGAAGGGTAGTTTTCTTGAAGCAACAGGACCATTTACAGAAGGCCCTTGATATACGCAACCACATTTGCTGATTCACTGCACACAGAACCCAGTGACATGGACCACAGTGGGAGCAGAGGCTTGAAAGGAGAAAATAAGACAGAAGGACCAGGAGAGTGGGCATCATCTGCAAACGTGTGTGTGCTTTAGGAGTCCCACCCTTCAAAGATCCTATGAACGTGCAACATCTTATCACTGGTCAACTGAACACACTAAGGAGCGCCAGAAGTTCTCAAGCCAAGCCTCCTCTTGAATGGGTCACTGTTATGCTATCTCCATTCCCTCTGAAAGACATTGGTGTCCACGTTTCTTTCTCAGATTTCATAGACTCTCCTGTGATTAATCTCAAACTTTACCTCTAACTGTCTTTCCTTTCAGAACTGCATTAGAAACCACTGATCATGAAATACTGACTGGTCACATGCTATGGTTCCATAGTGACTCTGTGACACTATGAAAACTGCAGTCTAAGGAAACCTCAAAGTTATCCTCAGGCTGCCACTGTGCTGAGAGACTTAGTAGCATCTGAGCATTTCTATTAACCCCACCCACAAATTAAAGAGGAGGGGTTTAAAAAGTAAAACTGGCAAAGGCTAAATAATGTTCACAATACCATACAACAAATAGTGAAATGATGGCACCACATCTGAACCCAAATAATCCCAGGTTCCTTTTTTTTTTTTTTTTTTTTTTAAGGCAGTGTCTCAATGGGCGGGCCTGCCTTAGCTTTCCAAGTACGAAGGTCACAGGTATATGCTACCACACACAACTGTCAAACTCTTTTCACTCCTTCAGCCACTATTTTTTTTAAGATTTATTTATTTATTATTTATACAGTATTCTGCCCGCATGTGTGCCTGCACACCACAGGAGGGCACCAGATCTCATTATAGATGGTTGTGAGCTACCATGTGGTTGCTGGGAATTGAACTCAGGACCTTTGGAAGAGCAGACAGTGCTCTTAACCACTGAGCCATCTCTCCAGCCACCCCACCACCACTATTCTTTAATGTAAAACCCTAGCGTACCGATCTCCTCATTATTCTATATACAAGGCATGGCCTTTCACAGTAAGTGCGGTTGCTCATGGATGTGGGGTGCCTTTTCTATTAATTAATTTAATTATTCACTTTACATCCTGTACAAAGTCCCCTTCTCCCATTCCACTCTCCCTTCCCTGAGAAAAGGGGAGCCCCCTTACCCACCCAACCCAGCTCATCAAGTCACATCAGGACTGAATTCCTCTTCCTCTGTGGCCTGGCAAGGCAGTCCTGCCAGGGGGAAGTAATCAAAAATCAGACAACAGAGTCCATGTCAGAGGTAGCTCCCACTCCCCTGACTAGTAGAAGACCCACATGAAGCCTGAGCTGCCCAAAGCTACATCTATGCATGGTCCTTGGTTGGTGCTTAAGACTCCACAAGCTCCTCTGGACCCTGGATGGTTGGCTCTGTTAGTCTTCTTGGGGAGCTCCTGTCACCTCTAGGTCCCTTTATCCTGCCCACCACTTGTCCACTACATTCCCCAAGTTTGGTGTGAGTCTTAGCATCTGTTTCTACCACTGCCGGGAGGAGCCTCTCAGAGGACAACTCTGCTAGGCTACTGTCTACAAACATAGCAGAGTATGATTTTTCACTCTCTTTTGATTGCCTCTAAAGCTATCAAAAGATGAATTAAGACATAGCCTCCACATCCTATTCCCTGGAAGCCCTCTCTAACACCCCAACAATCCACCAGGACCCTGAGCTGACTGTGTTCAATTCTAACCCGTTGTACTGCACGGCATTGTTACAACACTGCTTTGTGTTTGTGTTTGTGTTTTTGCCTTTTACTGTGAAATTCTCAGAGGAGACATAATTGTACTCCTACTAACCAGAACAGATAGGAAATTATCAATCACATTTGACCAAAGGTAATAAAGAATACATAATAAATTTCCAAGTGCAAAGGATTCTGTTTTCTTAATGAACAAGCATAGAAGCCTTTTACAGATGCAGGTAAGCTGATATCTTACAATTATTTCATTTTATGCATTCATATGTTTGTCTGCCTGTATGTACAATGCATGTGCTTACTGCCAATGACTGACAGGAAAGATATTGGAGCTCCTGGAACTAGAGTGAAAAAGAGTTTTGAGCAGCCACATGGGTGCTGAGAATAGAACGTCAAGTCTCTGCAAGAGCGAGGGGGCTCTAAATTGCTGAGTTCTCTCTCTAGGCCCCAAGAAGCTGATACTTCAAGTCAATAGTTAAGAAACTTCCTAACTTGTAGAAGCATCTCCAAGTTGTTATACTGATGTACGTCTACTCCATAGATATGTGAAATAATTTGGATAAACTGTCAATCCTTCCCCTCCACTTACTTTACAGTCATGTCTAAACTTGTATTGAGACTATCGAGTATCTTGAGAATCCTATAGTATGTTAGGAGTTAAATGATTTTTAAATCAGATATTTATATATGCTAGTGGTGAATACATATATATGTATGTATATATAAATAGATTTACATGTCCATAACAAAATTCATGTAAAATAATGGCTATTAAAAGAAAATTTACAAAACTTAATATTAAGCCTATCCCCTAATACTGTCTAACCTCTGTTAACTTTAAGGATATCGACTGAGCCAGCATTTGGAAGTTCTGAAGTTTAAGGATAATTATATCACAGGTATTGGCCAATAGTGCCATCCACTGTTCCTATGAAGATCTTTCCCAAATACAGTTTTATAATACATTTTTTAAAAATCTGTTGTGCTAAGATTTCAATTAAGTGAAAATAATGCATTAGGAGATTCCAGTGAAGACATGAAAAGAGCTACAAGAGTGAAAATATTATCCATTCAAGATAGCTTTAAGGATTTTAGTTTCCTGGTATTTAATTATTTATGATGTTTCTTTTTTTTTTTTTTTTTTTTTTTTCTGTTTTCAACGACAACAAAATCATCTACAGGAAGAAAAATAAAAGTACAATGTTCCAACTGGGCCAGAAAAGGTTTCTGCGTTTCACCTCGCTGTACCTCAAGTGCTCAGCAAATTCCAATGGGCTGAAGTCTAGAGGCCACACATTGAAAGTCAGAAACTGGGATACATCTGGTTATTTGCCAGGCATTCACTTATACTGAACACGTGCTCTCCAGGCATGGTGGTACACTTGGTGGTACACACTTGAAAGCCCCAACACAACGGAAGAAGAGGCAGCAGAATCGCCACTTTGGGTATATCCTGACTCAAGAACTAACAAAAGCCTGAAGCATTTCAGTAGAAGATGAAACAGCTGGTGAAGGAGGGTTAGACAGGAGCTCGCCTTAGATGTGAGCTCCAGAAGCTCCCTTGGCTAAATAGTTAAGAGGATAAAGCCTCTAGGAGGAGAAAGAACTGAAGGAAATGTTCATATAGTATAAGATTCAACAGACCCAAAGTTCTGCAGGAAAATCTCAATGTATCTGTTTCAAACATAGCAGACAGCATTGTACCCCATCAGAGCAGAGACGTGTGCTGAGAAGCACTTAATTCATCCGCGTCCCCAGCTGGAAAACAACAGGATCTGTGACTCCAGACTCCAAGCACAGATTCAGCCCAGTGAATTCTGTGGCCTTCTCCAGAACAGGCTGGTGTCACATTCCACCCAGAATACTGACTGCTCTGCAAAGCTTGCACAACATGAGTAATAACAGCTCTGCCTCATCTTAGGAGGTGTCAATTTACAGTCACAGTTTTTAGTGTCTAGATTTCACAGGCCATCTTAGAATGGCTACAAATTTCCTTTAAAAAAAAAAAAAAAAAAGGATGCAAAGCAAATACAGACTGGGCTCTGCTTTGTGCTACCGCTCTAAAAAAGCCTGCTTTTGACCAAAATGGCCACTCCCCACAGAAATGGCTACATGCTTTTTAGCTATCCTTGAGCTCCGGTCAACATCTGAGACTTTTCCAACTAGCACATTAAGTTTTCTTTTTTTTTTTTTTTTTTTAAAGAAATGGCAAACTACTGTAATGGCTAATCTCCATTGTCAAATTGGCTAGATTCAGAGACATGTGGGATGAGTAAAGCACACTTTGACCTCCACAGACAATACACACAAGCGGACATTAACACAGGGGAAGAGGCACCACGATGGACCCGGAACACCTAAATACAATAGAGCCCAGATGGGACAGAAGACGACGAGGAGCTAAGCAGGCAGGCAGAGGCGTGCTCTCTGCCTCTGCAGTTCCTGCCCCCTGCACCCAACAGTGTACCCAGCAACCAGAGGCTGAAGCTCAGAGCCCATGAACCAAAATAACTCTTTCTCCTTTTGAAATGTTTCACGTATTTGTCAGAGCAGCATACAAGCCTAATACAAGTACTAACAATCCTAGCTGTCTAGCCACATAAAAACAATAGAAATAATACCTCACTGGGGGATCAAGGTCAGTGGTTTCTATGAAGACCATACTGTCATTACATCCTGCACTGTCTCACATGGTGAACCTTGCCCATACGATTTGATTCAATCACCAAAGGAGACAAGGGGAGGGTCTTACAATGATTACAAGAATAGCTGGACAGTGCCAGACTGGGGACAGTCGCCCTGAACAGTCTCTTGGGGGACTTGTTTTCACTGTAACCTGACAGCCGAAATGAGAGAAGAAAAAGAGTGGGAGACTGAGAAGAAGGGAGAGAAGGGAGGAGAGAAGAAAGAAACGCAGAAGGGAAGGAGGACAGGGGAAAGAAGGCGGCGCTGGGACCGAGGGGTGGAAGGAGGGAAGGCACATGAATAATTAGCACAGGTTCAATCTCAACCATCAGTGCTCAATGTATTGTTAAAAACAGGCAACATTTAGTGTTGTATATGTAACAATAATACTTTAAAAGGAAGAAGTCATGAGTTTGATGTGGGCTGGGGGACAGGAGGAGCTGGAGAAGTGGCGGGAGAGGTAGAAATTATGTAAGGACAGTACTAGTAAATACATCCTTTAGGAGGCAACATTTGCTCAGGTTACTTACATTGCTGAGCACTTTCTGTCAAGTATCTGGTCTTGAGGCACTGTTTCTTTGGACAAAGGTAGCAAGACCTCCAAAGAGTTGTCTGAGGGCATACCACAGAGACAGAAAATTTTACAACAATCAGATCTGGAATTTAGTTGATTCATTTAATGGGGATGTCTAAAAACTGGTCTCCATGAAGTAAATAAAAATAAATGAGTATCTTTGGTTCTTGACAGCATGCTAGATATAAAGTATCCAAGAAATTCATTGGTGCATACTAAAATATATAGTCGCCTTGCTTTGCTCTCTATTGTTACGAAAAAACATTCAAAGGCAACAAGGCAACATGAAGTACAAACAGTTTCCTCTGGCTTACACTTCCGTGTCACGGTCCATCACCTAGGGAAGTCAAGGCAATGAATCTGAAGCAGGAAGTCAAGGAAGAAATCTGGAGGGAGGAACTGACTCTAGGCCATGAAGGAACCCTGTTGAGTGGTTTCCTCTCCACAGACACCTCAGTTTACCTTCTTTCTTAGCCCAGGGCTGCCTGCCCAGAAATGGAACTGCCCACAGTGGACTGGGCCGCCATGACAACCACTGACCAAGAACATTGCTGTATAGGCCTGCCTCTAGGCCACTGCAACAAAGGCATCAGTTGAGGTTTCCTCTTCCCAGATGACTCTAACTTGTGTCAAAATGACAAATGTGGCGTAAGTTTAAGTATGACACTGCTGTAAAAAGCCTCTAGAACTTTGAGTCTAAGGATGTTTTGAGGCAAAGACTCATTTGCAGACCAGGCTAGCCTCAAACACACTTGTCTTGCCTCCGCCCCATAAGTGTTGTGGTTATATGCATGGTCCACCATGACAGGTAAACTTTTACCTCCCCACCCCTGTGCCCTTTAGACTATTTGGATTTTTGAGATACAGTTTTACTATATAGACCTGGCTGACCGGAAACTCTGTATACAACAGATGGCTTTAATCTCACAATGATCTTCCTCCCTATTGCTAGGATTACAGGTGCTGCCATCACACCTGGCTACAATACTTCTAAGAAAACTCAAAAACACTCTGTGTATAGAATATACTTTTCCCAAAACCACAATTAACGCTGACATAAAGAGACAGCGCATGAGATTTGTATTGCAGTGCTGAGAAAAACTTGTGTTTGAGGACAAACGACGAGGCGATGCAGCTCATTCTACTACACCTTGCTGCTTCTGCAGGTGGCAGAGAGTGACAGCAAGAGGACACCTGAGAATCCAATGGCCCTACAGTCAGAGACCTGAGGAGTCATCAGTGGTGCCCTCAGCACCAGAAAGACAGCCGAGGCATTTCCCCAACACAGAACCTGTGCTACCTCTGGTTGCAGCTGGGTATTTCCGTCGTATCAGTTTTACAGGTGATTTGAGAGAACTTTGGTTATTTCTGTATTCTACAATCTGATAATGTCATGAGCACAAAATAATTATATTTTCAAATGTACTGTGACTATAACCACTAATAATGTCTATACTTTAAAGAGACTCAGAAGCTAGCAAAATAGCACTAGTAGTCACTATTTCTGTAAAAATAAATTCAGTTATGCAGGATAAGTTTGCAATCACTGCCTTTCATTCATGTATTCATAGAGAGGCTCAAGATCAAGAACTATAAAAGAGCGTGATACATGGCAGACATTCCAGACAGTGAAAACATCTGAGTTAGAATGTTTTCCTGCAGCTCAGCTGTTTACAGGGGGAGAAGTGGGGAGTAACCGCTACTTTTTATAAATGATAATGAGTCTAATCTCAAAGAAAATGAAATTCCCCTCAACAGTCTCCAACTACCATCTTTCTTATGTCTGACTGATGAAAATTAACAAGACAAGATAAATAATGAAAGAAAAGTCATCAGGCACCGGGAGGCCAGGTGGGTTTTCTGAGATGTGTTTAACTGAGGAAGGGCCTGCAGCCTTCCTTCACCCTGGGATAAATCGAACAGTTCTGAAGACTACACTGTCCTCGCAGGTAGCCAGGTGGCAATCAACTTTCTGCTATGGAAAATGAGAAGTGCCAAAAATGATAACCTTAACATCAAAGAAACCAACAAGTAAAACACAGATTGCCATGACTTCTCAATCAGCTTCTTTATGTCTCTTGTACCACTCTCTGCTACCCTTGCCTCTACACTGATCTCTCACTGTAGGAACAGCAACATATCACTCCAGGGACCTCTAACAAGATACTATGGCATTGTTGGGAGAACCCTTTCCATGGGGACATATGACCAATGACTACCCCCTCCTTTAAAGGCACCCACGGCAAAAAAAAAAAAAAAGTACAACTTGTGGAACTATGAGCTTTATACTCACTTACAGAGCATGGTAGAGGGTTTGCTTACAGGAACATGGGTAACACCAAAAGAGCTAACCATAGAAAGTCTCACCCCAACATGAATAACAACTCCACAGCTACATAGAGTCCTCCCTTTCGGTTATCCTTGCCCTACTATATAGTTAGCATCACGGGGCCACAGGCAATTAGGGAAGAATCACACACAGCAGACTGCGGAGGAGAGAGGCTTGCCAGAAATGCAAGTGGAATGACTCTCCCCTTGCCTTCCTATAAGAGGATGTCCACAATTCAGACTCAAGGGTCTCTTGCACGTAGCCACAGGTGTTCTGATGAAAACAATGGCTCTTGTTCTTGGAGGAGCATGCTTGCAACAGGAGGAGCCACTGGTAAGGCCTCCTGAGAACAAAACTCATGCACACTTCCTGTAAATGACTCTAATGAAACTGGTGTGGTCAGGCACACACACACACACACACAGGAATGAAAGGAGAGGCTAGCAGGGAAAAGGAAAAGGAAAAATAAGGCCAGGAGGAGAACAAGAGAAGGTAACAGGAGTGAATATGTATACATATGTATAAACATGTTATAACCATTACTATATGTAACCATTATATGTTAATAAAATATTTGAAAAGACAGACTGTGATTACTTATATACAACTCTACTCAACACTAACTGGCACACTTCATCTTTCACTTGGCCTGATCACATGAAGGACTGAACCTATTTTCTCTGATCTGAGTCAATAAAGAAACTAATAGGAAAAACAACTGAGATTTCACATCCACTGTCCTCTTTAACTCCGGCTTCTGGAAAAGACTGAAGTGTTCTTCCTCTCTAAGGCTGATTGTCACTGGTGCTCATGGGACATATGCAGTTGCCATGCTACTGCCTCTAGTCCTTGATCCTCTGCTTCCAAACAGACTCAGATTCCAGGGAAAAAAGAGAATGAGAGGCAGGGAAAGAGAGGGAGAACTTTTTCCCTACAGACCGGTCATACTTTGTAGCGGAGCACTCTCCCATAGCAAACCTTACTAATTTCTAAACAGGTCTCTCATTTTCACAGAGCACGGAAATGGCTCACATCTGTCCACGAGTCCTCTGTGTGTGTGTGTGTGTGTGTGTGTGTGTGTGTGTGTGTGTGTGTGTGTGTCTTTGCACACACATGAACACGTGAGTACTAGGAGGTATTAACACCTGGGCTTTATGAATAGCAGGAAAGCATTCCACCAACTGAGTTACATCCCCAGACCTCAACCTGTCTTCTTTTAAGGAAGAGTCTTACTGTCGACAGCCTCCCATCAGCGGAGATCACAGGTGTGCTCCAACAGCTAGCTTGCCGACCTTCCCTTTGAGCACTATCCCTGCATTTCTCCACCTTCCCACACCAACCCACATTACAAACTGCTGCCAGGAAAATCATCTCTGCGCTTGGCTCCCAGCAGCTTCACATTTTAGCATGTTTCCCTGTCTCTAGCAAGTCAGCCTGGGCAATCAGATCCTTCACACCGAAGACCACCATGCTGACGTAAGCTAAAATATCCAGACAACTGAACAAGTTTACACAGGGTATAGACAACATGTCTGCTGCCTCTGCAACTTCATCTTTCCTGTCTTCCTGCACTTGCTTTTCATACTTCCTGTACCCAACAGGAATATCACTCCAATAGTACATGTATGCTAACCTCTAGAACACTGCAAGGCAAAGACGGACTTAAATTGCAGTGAAATAAAAGCTGACATTTTTAAGTCAATATTAAAAAAAAAAAATAAGTGTGCAATTCAAATGGTGACCTAGCAAATCATGTTATGAAACATTTACCAAATGGGGCCCTCTTCCTAATATGAATCACATATATGAATGGTCTAATAACACATTTCATTTGCAACAAAGCACTAAGTCTTAGGACTTTGATAAGGAGAGTGACTATTATAAACATTACCATTTAAAAGTATTTTCAAGTAAGTTTTTTTTAAAAAAGCAATATGCTACACAGGCAATAGGGGTTAAAAAATGAAATCCAAGCAAAGATGTTACAAGTTGATACTGTGGAGTGACACTCGTGGGGCTGCTTTCATGTGAGAGAAGTGATAAGGCTGCAACAGGCTCAGCAAAGCGATGACCAGCCACATCTCACTAAGTCCTATTGCGATTTTAGATAATACAAATTGATGTAGCATCAAAAATACCCTTGCTTACTGACTTCTAGGGTGAATTTGTCCCTCTCTGATGGGAGGGACAAGACAGCAAAAGTCACAGCAAACACAACTGAACTTCAGCATTCATTACAATCCCATCCTGCAAGCCCTAAATCCATAGGAGAAACGCTGAGATCACATGAGAGCAAATTTAACATAATGCTGTTTTTGTTGGCTAAAACACAATTTTAATGCAAAATATTTAACGATATTAGAATAATTAATATATGGAAAAATTGAAATGACTTTAAAGTAAAACAGAAAGGGGCTAGGGAGATGCCTCACTAGATTGTTTGCCATGCAAATGTGCGGATCCATGTCTGATGCCCAGCACACACAGGCCTATTATCCCAGCACTGAAGTGAGAAAGGCAGAAAAATGTCTAAGCTTACTGCCCAGCCAATCAGTAGAACTGACCTGCTGAGCCGCAGGTGCCATGACAAATCCTAACTCAAAGAATGATGGGGAACAACTGAGGCAGACGCCCTGACCTAGCACTTACTGAAGGGCTCGATAGCTCAGTTGGTGAAGTTCCTGCCTGGCAACAACAAAGGCTTTAGTTTCATCTCTAGAACACAGATAAAAATTCCAGGCACAGTGTCTTGTACTTATAATCCCAGCTTTGCGGAGGCACAGTTGGGCAGATCCCTGTCTGCTTGGCCACATGAGCAAAAAGGTGGACAGCTCCTGAGGAATAGTACCTCAAGGTTTTTCTCGGGGCTCACACACACATACACACACACACACACACACACACACACACACACACACACACACACACAACGCATGCATGCGTGCACACACAGACATGGGAGGCAAAGGAAGCAGCAGCAGCATTCTGATGCCTGAGGAAAAAATAGCTGCAATGAAGGAAGCTGCAACTGCCCTTGTGGTGATGACGGCTGCGGCAGTCACTGCTGCCAGATAGATCTTGCTTTACTCTGGGTTCTGAGCCTCTGTCCAAGCTTCTGCATCTTCAGTGCTGAAGGCCAAAAGTCTGTTCCACAAAATTCCCCAGTCAGTTAGTTAAATGCCACCCCAGAGGGATCTTAATGAAAACCCAGAAACCTCTTCAGACTTCTGTAGACCACAGCAGCAGTGTGAAGTGTGACTAAGGGAGGAGGTGGCCATTGACAAAGTGGACAAGAATGCAGACACCTGAGAACTAGTTTGGGGGGCGGGTGCGGGGAGACATTGGAACAGCTGCAATGGAAATGGAAGGAAGACAGAGTTAGCACACGGCCAACCTCTGGCGTGGAAAGGAACTGTTGGGGTTAAGGAATGGAAGCCCTCTGTCTTCCTGTGACCTGAGGAAGACCATGGCTTTTGGGTGGAGCCTAAGGTAAAGGAAAGGAAGCCCAGGAAGTATGAGCAAAGATGAATAAACAGAGAAAAGGGCAGTGGAGTGGCGTGAGAGAGCCTCAAGCCAAGGGGTGGCAACTGACAAAAACGTTAATATTCTCTCCCAGGTTGTTTTAAGATGAATGTTTTAAAATGCATATTCCAGATAGCAAATAATCAAACAGGGCTAGTACTTGCAGCAACCTCTACCAAAATCTTAAGGCAAAGCAGTCAGAGATGCTACGTTATCAGCCTTTCCTGAGACTGTTCCAACCCTCCTGTTCTGTTTTCCTTCTGAGAAAGGCTGGTGAAGGGATGAGACTGGGTCTCCCTCACTCTGGCACACACAGATTTTGATCTCCAGACCCTACACAGCCTGGGATTACAGGTGGAAGCTTTGAGATGGTTTTATTGAAGATTTCTACAAGATTATTTTACCCAAGAATATACCTACAAAATAAAATGTTTATTGCCCCAAATGAGAAAAATAATATCAAAAATATAAAATCCTGCCTCAAACGCAACGCACTTTAAAGACAAGATACATCTAGAAGAAACTGTACTCAAGAGCTTTAGCACTTTTTGTGATTTTTCTTCCCCAAGAAAACATTCAACTGCCTTTTGGTGTCACATGTCCAAGGACGTCCAGGTTGAGCTCATGGAGTCCATTACGTAACGAGCAGCTCTGAGACACTCACCCTGTGTTGATCGAAATGATTTCTATGAGTGGATTCTTCCTGATCTTCGGCAAATCCAGCCTCGCGCCCCCCAAGCGCCTCCCGTTGTCTTTCTTCTGGCCCAGGAGCCTCACTGAGTGACCTTCAAGGCAAGCACGAGACACACATTAGCATGCCACGCAAATCTACCGTCATCCACTGTCCTCAATAAGTACCTTCATGATTGCACTTGATTTCTCTCCCTTATTGGAGAGCAGGGAGAAAACCATCCTAAAAAAGATGTGATCATTTGAACCTAAGAAATACAGAAAAAAAAAGGAGCAACTATGTTCAAGGACCAACTATTCTTGTCAATGCTTTGCTCACATTATGTGCGCATGTACACAGCACACCTTAGACAGGCTCAGTTTCCTTAAAATAACCTCACAAGTGTGAACACTATCTACACTGACCAGATACCATAATGCATCGGAAAAGGCTTACCTGGGCATTAGGCCTACCTGCTGTTTTCTGACAATATTAAGGCATATAGCTAGGAAGGAACACTTGATGTAAACAGCGCTCAACACTTACTTGTGCTGATATTTTCTACAGTCACCTGCTCCTACCCTCCTCTTTCCCTCACAGCCTCACTCATGTTCACATGCTACATACATACATATATACACATTTGTGTATGTAGTCTCTATAGTGTATACAGTATATATGTATATGTACATATATGTACATATATGCTATGTATGATAGGGGAGGTGTGTATCTTTCTAAAATCTAGGCCTAGGTATTTTCAAACAAAAAGTTTCAAGTTTACTTGTATAAAACATGACCAAGTGACTTCTAAGACCCATTTAAAAATGCTGTGATTATTAAAAACTTCAAAGTACTTTCAGACATTTAAAAAAAAAAAGAAAGAAAAAAGAAAAAACCCCAAAGAGCCAAGAATTTGACTGTCCCCTCAGATTCTCGTCACAATTTTACCATATAGTGTTTACTCTGCACTCAGGCATTCGTTGCTTATGACGGCACCACGCAACACAGGCCTGAAAGCCCACCATCTCGGCTGTGCACAGCAATGGTTTCAAAAACATTTTTACAATGATGTACTATTTTTTATAATTTAACCAGTGACTATTCTAAAGAATATAAAAATTGTCAACGGTGAAAACAATAATGAATGATTTTAAATAAATATCTACATTTTTGTAATCATGAAAATAACCCAGTGTAGGACCATTTCCATCAACACAGGAAACTTCTTTTGGTTTAGCTTAGCCCATCTCTGCTCCCATGCCATATGTTGTTAGTCCTTTATCCAGAAGATGGACGTTTGCCTCATTTCCAACTCACAGATGTTATAAGAATACTTTTAAGAACTTTTGCTCATTTGTACACCCATGGTTTCACTTCTCGTAGAGTCCTAAGATAGAAATTGCGGAATCATTTCATGAATATATTTTTTACTATTTTAGAAATACCTGCTTTGTTACGAGATAACCATTTTATATTTCTACTTTTATCAGACATTTTCTCTCATTCTGTATACTACATTTTAACTTTTAAGATGGTATCTTTTGGGGGAAAAGTATGTCAGTTTAATACACTTCAAATCATCAACTATTTCCTTCACGGCTTAAGTTTTTGGTGTTATTCCTAAGATCTCTTCATCTTTCTCAGAGGTACAAAGAAAGGTATTTTTACCTTTTCATGTCTATTCTATTATTTGGGTCAAGGGTGTACTCCGGTACTTTTTGGGTAGTGAGGGCCCATGTTAAGCTTTCCATATTAATACTCAGTGGACACTGTGCCATTTCTTTCTCTTATTCATCCACATGTTATTCTTGTCCACATATTAACATAAATAATTATGCAAAGCCAAAAGGGAAGTACTATAGTTATCATTTTAAATTAAAATATACATTTATAGAATAGTTTATAATTATCTACCAAAATACTATTTCTGACACTACCTATTGCTTCATGGAATTCATCTCATCATATGGTACCACTTCTTTTCTTCTTGACCACCCTCTTTAGTGTTTTTCATAAAGTAACTCATTTAGCAACAAAGCAACACTTCTTGCTTATCTGAGAACATTTTTACTTTTGCTTCATTTGTAGAGGATAGTTGTGCTGGATATAAAACTGCTGCTGTCTCTATGCAGTGACTATCAATTGTCTGAGGTGTTTATTGTTCATGATCAGATGGCAACTATTAATCCACTGTTACAAAGAATGTAACAAGTTACTCATTCTCTTATGCTTCTCAGACCTCACTTTGGTTCCATCAGTTTGTTGGGGCCCAGGTGTAGATTTCTGCAGCATCCTTTATGGGACTAAGAGCTCTTTAAGCTCATAAAATGATGTTCACTTAGGTTTTTGTTTTTCAATTTTTTGTGTCATTGTTTTTTCTATCCATTCTTTTGCAACTCCCACAATACACCTGTTAGTATATAACAGATGTGTCCAACAGGTGCTTAAAGTTGTTTTAGTCAGTGTTCTACAGAGACACAGAACTGATGCATATAGAGGTAAAATATGATTTATTAAGAAAACTAGATCACTTGATTATAGAGGCTGAACAATCCCATTGGAAACCAATAGCATATCTCAGTCCATAGCAAAAGGTTTCAGAGCCATGAAACTGATGGTATAATTTTCAGACTGAAATCAAATGTCAAAAGCCCAGTAGACAGATAATAGGAGTGTCAGAATTCAAAGGTCAATATATTTGGACTTGTCCAATAACTGGAGATAAAGAAGTCTCAGGTCTTAGAACCAGATAGCAAGACACTGGCTTTTCTTTAATTTTCTTGTTTAGTTCAGGTCCCCAGCTAACTAGAGGGTGCCCATCCATTCAGAATTAATGATACCACTCAATTCCCAGTGCCATGTACCAGTCTCTTCTGAAAGTATCCTCACATGAGCAGGACCATTATAGCTATTTCAATCAAAAACAAAATCAAATGGGCTTTCTTTTAGCAGAAGAGGGGTGGCCACAAAGCCTCCCAAGCATAGAGAATGAACAGCGCTTGACTAGCTGAGTACCCTTTTGTTCAGTCAGCAACCACAGGTCAACAGTCACACTGGCGTTCATCTAACTTCTGTTCTTCAGATGAGCTGACTCCTCTAAATCCATTGTAAAACTTACTGATATTTTCCCTCCTGCCATGAAAAATCTGAAACTGAGTCATCCCAATGAGAACCTCACTCAGACAGTGCTGCTTTCATTTGCAGGCAATACTTTTCTTTGTTTTTAAATTTTTACTCTCCAATATGTGTTCAAGTCATTGTCATATTTTTCTTAATTTTTCTTAGCATGACTTTACTTGGTTCTTTGAAGTTCTTGTCTTCTAAATCCCATTGGTTTTTAATCAAAATTAAGGATAATTAATATTAACAATTGGGGGTTAACTGGGTTATACATAGCCTCTTGGAACCTATAATCATATAATATGAAATAACAGACATTTTAGACACTTTATTGTAGCAAATATAAATTTAGATTCCCGGCTATTTTTGTATAGTAACTTTCTAAGTTAAATCTATGAAACCTACCCTCTCTACAATGAATAGCTCTTAATATCTCAACTCCTTTTCTTCCTCCTTCTTCTTCTGAAGGGATGCTTATTTAGTTTTTCTTTCAAGGATGGCTTTATAGGAGTCAACTTGGTGTAGGCACAATTTCCTGCTAGTCAGATATTGACTACACATTTGGACAAACATCATGAATAAGTAAGAGTCCTAGTATCTACTGATAGATCTAGGTATGGATCAATGACAGAAGAGTACCAGCCATTTTTAAGTGAGCCCTGCATTTTACTTTAACCTGGGCTCCCACAGATCCACTCTGGCCTTCTTTCAATGTGCATACAGACAGATAAGAGTGGGTAGGTTAGGCTCACTCCCAGGGTATATACACCCTCAAATCAATGCAAAGAATCTGGGGGTTTCTCTAGGTAGCCATCACTGTCTCACAACAGGCATTCCTTGTTAAATCCGGGGATAGTGGATGGTGTGCCTTGTTTACATCAAACCGGCCAGTAGCTTCAGTGCAACAAGGCGACACAGCTGTCTCACTGGTCATCAAGATATCCACTGTAAGCCGGGCATGGTAGTGCACGCCTTTAATCCCAGCACTGGAGAGGCAGAGGCAGGTGGATCGGAGTGAGTTCGAGGCCATTCTGGTCCACAGAGCAAGTCCAGAACAGCCAAGGCCACACAAAGAAACCCCGTGTGAAAAAACAAAAAAACAAAAACAAAAGATCATCTCTGTAACTAACAGTTACCAACTGAGCCATTCTGTAACGGCAGTAGAGACAGCAGGTTACATGGTGTGTTTCTGTAAGTAGAACAATCCTGTGCATGGTACCAAGAAGGAAATGGGAACAGCTCAGGCACCAATACCACACACAACAATTCTTAGCCAAACTTCAATAATATTCACAAATGATAACTTTTCAACTCGTGCTTGAATGCTTTTGTTGAGTTTCCACAGGAAGACAGACATGCTGTGGATCTTTGTCCAGCATTACCATTGTTTTGTGGGGATATTCTGTGGATCAAAAAATATAATCATTCCAAAGGCAAATCAAAGGCAACTTTTTCAATCTCTTAAAATAAGCTCAAATGCATAAACAATGTTACACATGTCTCCTCAGCCTTCATTTCAGAAGGACAGACTGTTTAAACACCTGAAGAGACAGCTTTCAGGACCAGAACCAAGGCAACCACAGTCAGAGCCCTTGCTGCACTAACCACTAGACGGGATTGTATTCCGACAGTGTCTGTTCTAACAGTGTATACAGCCAGAGTCTAACAAGTACTTGGCTAACCAAATCCTACAGATGGTCAAGGAAAGATGAACTCCTCAATCAAGGTCCAGCTAACGAAGAGATGAAGAGGGTTGGTAGGATAATACAACATTACTCTGAAAGAGACCAAAGGGACAACAGCGACTGTCCAAAAGGAGAGCCATTTTCATATGAGCTCCAGGCAAATTTCCTCATTGCAGTCTGCTCTAATAACATTCAATAAATTATTTATTTTCACTATCTGCATGTAAATAGAGAATCATATCTATATGCAATGACATAGAGGGCTATTTTCTAATCCAATGACTCGTTAAAACGTGTCACATCTAACAATAGGCTAATCGGTGTTTAGTACACCAAAGACAAAAGAGAAAGCATAAAAGTCGCTTGTTATATATAGAAAAAGATGAAAGGAAGGAAATCATTTCCTTTAAAAAGGATTAGCAAAATAAAACTCGAATTTCTGATATTTTATCTGTCTTTAATATCCTGTTTCGAAGGAAATAATTTCAAAATATTCATCAAATACACAGGCAATGGAGTTAGAATACACATTATAAATTATATCCTGTTTCACATGCAGCTATCAATTTTGTTGCCTTCTGAAGCAAACAAAGAATTTTTAACAACAACAACAAAAAGAATAACATGAAGGAGATGCCATAAGCAAGGTATGACATTGAGATGAAACAGGAAGGACCAGGGAAACATGCTGAACAAAGGGAAATGGAGGAGGGGCAGATTCCTGGAGCAAACTTACCAGGAAAATGAATATGTAAGATTCACATAAGGACCATGAAGCAAGGACTACAATTAACCATCACAGGCTGTATCTTGGCTTGACCCATCTTGTCAGCTGCCGGGGTCAGGCACTGTGATACCATGAATGACTGCTAGCACAGCCTGGTGCTGTGGGCCTGTGACTCCAGACACCGAGGAGGCTACGGCAGAAGGATCACTAGTCCAAGGCCCACCTAGGCAATTTCATAAGACTCTGTCTCCAAAAGCAAATTCTGTCCATACGCCAGGCAAGGAAAGGAATTTTTTTTTTTTTTAAATGGAGACAGATTGACTTTTATTTTATCATCTTTCTGGTGAGAATTAAGGGAGAAGGAAAAAAAAGTCAAGACAATAGCAATTAACAGAAATAGAAGGTAAAATAAACAGTTTTACATCAGGTCCATGTTAAAGAAATGAAAGAGAAAGAGATGGAAAGAATGATGCTCAGGAGAGCAAGGCTGAGTCCTAATACTCTCACTGAAGAGAAACTAATAAAGATGGAACAAGATGAGGACAGAGGCATGCAACTGTAACACAAAAAAGAAAGAGAAGTGGCATCACACGTGGAATGGAACCCACAAATGCAGTCAACTTCTGGGATGTTCTTTCCATTTTAAATATAATCCCACTTCATCTCTCTCTATATATAATGGCCACATATAGCTGAATAGATTATTAGCCATCTTTAATAAATACCTCTTAAGCTAATACTTTTAAATATCACTTAAAACTCAATACTGTAAGAACTAAATTCAATTATAAGCCATAAAAGCTTTCAGCAGCTATTTATAAGGCAATCTCAAACCCCTGATTCCATGATGGTTTTACATTGGAACCAATGTACTGAATTTTTTCATGAAACCATTTTATTTTACATATTAGTCAATTCTGAACCTAAAAGGAAGCTGCTTATGATTCACAACCATTTCCAAATTCACAACAATAAACCTGGATTATGAAAAGCCAAGCCATCCTATATGGTTTGTGCAATAGTCGCTACACACATTGCTTCAACACTCATTGTTGTCTATGGATCAAGATCAAAAATCTCACTAAACCCCACAGTTCTAAAGACCTTTATGAGAGGGGGAAGGCTACCTAGCCAGGCTTTCACAAGCCAAGACACACAGTAAAAGAATGTTAGAAACATGATGATCTACAAAATATACATTTACTAGCTGAGTTGTGATACTACACATCAACGTCTTCCCTCTTCTCATTCTCACACATTAGCTTGGAGAGTCACTGCATGTGGTAAAAACATCAACAATCGACAACTGGGACTCCATTTGTTACTTCTGTCTTTCAATTTCTTTCTGAAGGCTTTGTAAAACAGCCAACAGCCAGACGTTCCTTCAAAACTTCATTCAACTCTCCTCATTTTAGAAGCCAGGCCATTGGTTTCTTGCTATGTGACCACCCAGCTTATCACCACCACCAACAGCTCCTGCCCAGACATCTTGACCTCTTGCTGGATGTTAACATTGCACAAATGCAGACCTATTAGGTGCAGACTAAACTGGCAGCTCTGAACCCTAAGCTCTGGGTCAGCCTCCTGGAAACATCCCAGGAAAGCAACCCCACATGATGCAGGGGGCAGAGGGCAGAAAGAAGTCAAAGTTGTTCTCTACTCCATTCAGCCTAATTCCTCAGAGACAGCACTTTTGATGGGGAGGGGCATTGTAAGATATTCACAGAAAAAGTATGACCCTCCCTCCAAATATTTTCATCTTGAGAAATGAAAACTAGAGTGAGTTCAACAGAAGCAACAGCTTCCTCACAAGAATATGTAATATTAAAACTGGCTTGACAACTCAAGCTCCTATTCAGCCAATAAGACGAGACAGCATGTTCCTCAAGTAGAAAGAACTTAGCAGTAACTAAAATAACAGCACATACAGAAATACTGAGATGGGGCTGGAGAGATAGCTCAGCAGTTAAGAGTGCTTGCCATTCTTTCAGAGGATCTGAATCTGGTTCCCACACATGCATCAGGCAACTCACACATGCATATAACTCCAGCTCCAAGTGGATCCAAGGCCTCTGACTTCCTAGGGCATCATGCATATATTCAAACAGACAGACAGACACACACACACACACACACACACACACACACATAAATGTTCTGATTTCTCCATCATATTGCTTTATATCATATGATAAATATTGTAAAGTGTCAGTCCCACAAAGAATTTGTGTTATATATAAACTTTATATTCTTTACTCTATGTTTGTAAAACACAGCAAGTTCTGACTCCATTACCAAACTATCTTCACATAACATACATAATTCTAATATACTTTTTTATATTCTGCCTCTCCAAGAAAAGAGCCACCTCTCCCAATTAACTGGGTATCATTGGATGTCAAAGAGTGTGGATCCCACTGGGCTCCAGAGACTAAGGATTCTACTAGATACTAGAAAGCAAGGATCCTACTGGGACCCAGAGAGCAAAGGTCCTAATGGACAAATATGTGAGGGTCCTCCTGGGCACTGGAGAGCAGGAGTCCCTCTGGGTACCACTGAGTAAAGGACACAAAGTAATACAGCACATAAATGCCAGCCTGAATGGACATAGATGAATGTGGAAAATATCTCTGGAGAGGCAATCAGAGGTTACACAGTCCTGTTTGGGAAAGTAAGATAAAAACAAAATCTACAGGAACACTTTCAAATCCTCTCCAGTTGCAGCTGAGAACACTAAGCATCAGGAAAATAATGTGCCCAAAGGCAATACACAAGTGTCTCCATGCTATGGTGGAGGTGAAGGGGGCCGGGCTCATCAGTTCTCTGACTTGGGCTCTCTAAATAAAGTGTGGACAGTAGAAACAGAAGGGGAAGAACGAATCTTTTACACATTAAGATGAAGGCAAAGCCTCTGCCTCAGTCTTCTGTTAACAAAGTAAACAGCCACTTACTTAACCTCTACAGGTTCAGTGCCTACACCTGTCAAGTGCACCTGTCAGGCCCTCTCATTATATCAGTAGCACTAAAACCATCAATTACCATCCTCTAAACAGCCAATTCAAATTCCCATCAACTTCATCTCTGCTCTACTATTGTTTCTCACAACTAAACTCAGCAAAGCCTCTCCAGTGAGTCTATGCTGTGCCAAACTCATCAGTGAGATGCTGTCCCTCATCAACCTAGCCTGGGAGAGAAAGGCCTCTGTTTCCTACAGAAACTGGACCTCCACACACCTCCAGCGAAGGTCACTGTTGAATACCACTCATTTTTAAAATCCATTCTATTTTTCAGAGAAGCGTTAGGTTCGCAGTTAAACTGAGCAGAAGCAGAGAGCGTCCATCACCAATGCCTATACGCTGCCCCAAGTGCCTCAGTATGCTTGTTAATGGACAGCCACTGCGGTTCACAGTTGTCAGTAAATATCTGATGATTTGAGCAAATGTATAATGATACGTGTTCACCATCACAATATCACATCAAAACTATCACTGCCCCAAATATCTTCTGGGTTCTGCACACTTAACTCTTCCCTGCACGTCTAACTACTGACAGCCACTGCTTCTTTTATTGTTTCTATAGTTGCCCTCTTCCAGAATGCTATATAGTTGATAACACATAGTATATTGCTTTTCAAAATTAAAATTCTTTTAATAAGATTAAAGATTACCTTGTTTTACTCTGAAAATCCACAAGTCCCACTATGTTTATTCATGACTTCATTACTCTTTTTTTTTCCAGTGCTTTACAGAAAACTTAAATTAAAAACTTTAAGAAACTATGAGAATTCATTGGTTCACTTGTGAGCTGCACAATATATAAACCTTCTAGTCAATATGGTGAGTCCAAGGACAAAATTTATCTCTTTTATCCTACAATAATCTCCTTTATAAAAATGTTCAATAAGTGTTTACTGAATAATATATCAAAATTTTAGTTCAGAAAATGCATCTTACATTCCATCATTACCTTTTATTGTTTCCTCCACAACTTCTACCACACGGTCTATCTGCTGAACCTGGAAAGGGAGACAGATAAGAAGTCAGAGAGGGAACTGCATTCATACACCTGCTGGAGTTAAGGTGCATTTTCTAAAAACACTGATGTAGGTTTTACTTTATTTACTCAGTATGAAGTAATATTTAAATTTAAATAAAATGTAAGTTATATTAATACACACATACATATATACACATAAAAAAGATTAGATAAAGATATAGGCATTGATAAAGGTTTAACTTCAATTATATATAATATATATACAGTTTTATGTAGATAGATAAAAACTATACCTAGATTAGATGATAGATATATTGATAGATAGATAGATACAGATAGATAGATAGATAGATAATAGATAGAACCACCTATGTATGTTTTACTTGAATTACCTAATTATATATATACATTAGGTAGATGATAGATAGGTAAATAGATAGACAGACAGACAGATGATAGATAACCAAAAGTAATTTATGTGACTGTCCTGTGCCTGTGAAATAGTGACATATGTCAACCAATGGTAAGTATAGACATCACACAATATGATACAATGTGTTTTCCTATTGCATCATGGTTACTGGGGACTGAAACATTACCCCAGAAGAAGAAAACAGGCTCAGAAAGCTCAAGAACTTCTAACATTAATGATACTCCTAACCCAACATTAAATATGATGTAAACAGTTGCTGGAGAGATGGGGGATTGCTTTAAGTTGTATTGAGTTGTTCCCCACACAGGGGTGGGATTTGCAGCAAGGAGCCACCCTACTTTGTTAAGTAACCCCTGTAATAAAGTAATAAACTCACAGGTGCACTAAGGCTTCAACTGTGTTGAATTATATATTTGATCTATTGTCAGAGTCTTAACTGATTGGATAGACATTTGCTCTTGTCTCCCAAGAAAAAGCCAGGCAACAGCTATCCACATAAACTCAACACAAGCTGAGATATAAAATTAGTTTTAATAAAGTATATCTCTTCCTACAAACTTTCAAGTTACAGGGCACAAAATGGCACAGCACACAATGGAATGTGCTAATATTAAAGAGATCTGTGGGAAATCCAGTACTTTATTATTTCAATTTTGAAAATCTTTTCAGTGAGTTAGTACCACGTGCTGTGTAGCATATTCAGTCCTGGGCTACACAAGGTCAATGGAGAGGTCGCTTTCTACATACAGGTGAGCAGGGAAGAAGTCCTGGAGTGCCACAGGACAGGGAGTGCCACAGAGGGAGAGGTTAAAAAAAAAAATAGAGTGATGGACCAAAAGTGTCTTCTGAACAAAGGCAGGAAAAGACACTAAGAAAATTGAGGGAGCACAGATGAATTTAGAATCAAAATAAGACAGTATTAATACATAAAATGATGATCTCAGAAGTTAGAGAAGTTATTTGAAATAGCTCAAAGCTGATCCTTTAAAATGTTCCAAGTATCACTGTTCTATCACACACAGGCACACACAGGCACACACGCATGCATGTACACACACGCGCAATACTAACCTCAAGCTCACAGAGACCTGCCTGCCTCTGCCTCCAGAGTGCTAGGATTAAAAGCACATCCTGCCATACCTGGCTCACCTTCTAGTTCTGCAGCACAAATAAAATAACTCGTTATGAACACTAGATACTAAGATTCGAGTGCATGTGAGGTTTCTCTGTGGCCATTTTCATTTTAACAAACCATAAGAGGTTTTCATATACACAGACAAGAAAAAACACAAGGGGCAGGTGTATGTGTACACATCATCCATGCATCCTGTTCCCCATGCATCCGTGTCCCAGCTGCCTAGCATCCTGTTCCCTAAAGAGACCATATGCATTTATCCACAATCTACTGATTAAAACACAGCACTGTCATTCCACAGTGACGTGTTGGACCTAAACTGGGATGAGAAGGACTTTTTACACAGGATGTATTAAAAATACATATGATGGCTCTAAAAATGTTTCTCTGACCTCAGTGTCTCACACACAAAAACTGAAGAGGCATGCAACCATGAGTCATGTACTGTCTCTGCCTGCTCTCAGGGGAGAGCAGCCAGTGTCGACACTGCAGATCATCCAGCCCACGGTGAGGACTTCGGAAGCCTCAGGAAAAGGTACAGGTACAGTGGAAACAAGTTGCAAGTAAAGAAACAGATAATGTAATGTATTAACAATAATAACTTATATACTTAGGCCTAGGTATATTTCTTAACCGTTTAAATGCAAAGAGGAAAAAGGGTGGAAAAGAAATAAACGTTAAAATCAGATAAATAATTTTTTAAAAAGAGGTTGACACCATAAAAGCTAAAATATAGACTTTTCAAAAGTCCAGGACCTATTAAGGAATAGGACAGGGTTAAGGAAGGAGGGTACTAGAGGGATTTATATGATCAAAGTATATTATATACATGTAGGAAAATGTTATGATGAAATTCATTCTTTTTGGAGACTAGGAGTACAATAATAAATTTAAGAGAAAATGGGAGGAGGAGAGAGAACAAGAGCAGGCTGGGGAGGGGGAAGGAGATGGGGGGATGAAAGGAGAAAAAAGGGAAAGAAAGATGGCAAATAAGACTAGAACGGAAAGTCTCCCATAGAGTCAGAGGAGGAGGAGGAAGAAGCACGGCAGGCAGAGCAGGCACTCCTGCAGAGGGTGCAGGAGATACAGACTCATCCACTGGCCTCCGTGGTTTTCAATAACATAAAAGGTCACCTACTAAGAATAAGGAATATAGGGGATAAGAATGGAGACCAAATAGTGAAGGACATGGGGAAATTCTCAGTTGATTATTTCTGACAGACTTAACAAGCAGATGAGATTTTCTCAAGGTAAACTGGCTGTCCCAAGGTTTTCTCTTTATCTTTCAGTCAGCTGGCATACAGCGAGTGTCTAATGTATGCCACAATGAACCAAAGGGATGGAGATAACACTGCATGGAGAGACTTGTGGCACAGACTTGCAGGAAATGGAAGTAAATAGTTGACAATGCACTGGGCCTCAGATGAAGCCTAAAAAATACATGAATAAGTAGAGCCAATGTGTAAGGCAAGGGAGAGAGGAAGGATTGAGAGAAGGAAAAATATATGAGGTTTTAATTAGTGTGGGCTCAGCTATTTGGTACCTGTGAAGAAAAGTGAGGGCTGGTATCTGCTTATAGAAGCAGGGTGCTGGAACAGCATGCAGGTGATTCCCACTGGAGTTGACACAGAAGAAACTGCAAGTTTGGGTGAGTGTAAATCACAACACACACAGTGTTTGCCTGGGATTTGGACAGCGGTGAGAGGCAGAGGACTTGGCCAAATTGTGTACAGTATAACCAAGGTTATCGGTTGAGAACAAAGATAGAGGATAAAATGAGAAAAAGATGAGATAACTCAGTGATGGAGGCAGAACAATAATGTTTTCCTATATAATAAAGAGAAAGGTTCAGGCAGAATCCAATATGTACTCTTATAGCACACACAGAACAGGAGGCAGGAGAACAGTGAAGCATTGTGGACATTGGTTACAAAGTCAAGAAGCTAAACTACGAATCCTACTAGGACAACTGAAGCGTAAGCCCACAAGAAGCTCAGATTAAATGGTGGTTTTGAGGCAGATTGGAAGGATCCACCTATCTCTGGGACACTGAGGCAAGAATTAATCATTGTTACAGTATTGTTAGCTACTTTTAAATATTAAAATTATTAAGTTAGCTACTTAATAATCTTAAGCATTTGTTAAAGAACCAGCCCCTTTAAGCTAAGAAAATGGAGGCCTAGACACTAATTGACAAGTTGGATCCTCTCCTGGTGCCCCGGCTGCCTTGAGCTGGACTACCAACTCTTCCGAACACCTCACTGAGGCCTTGAGGAAGCTGCACAGCAACCACAGCTGCTTGCTACCGAAGAACAAGTCCTGCTCCAGAAGACTCATCATCCAGCTCACACCAAACTTCACACCATCAAAATACTCAAATCTAGCCACCATTTTTACCTAGCATGTCCCCTGCTACCTCAGCAGAACGTCTTTAACTGATACAAACCCAGACCTTCATTTCTGTAAGTGACTGTGCCATGACTGTACAAACACCCTTGCCCTGTCACTTCAGGACATACAGTCAGCTTACCCTTTAAGTTAGTCAGAAATCTCTCGTTTGTGTTGCTCCCAGATACAGCATTCGCCTTAATGAAAGGCTTCTCCAACCATGTCTTGTGCCTACTTTTATCATTATCATCATTAGACTGAGTGGAAATGTGGAGAGAAGCCAGCCAAAGCAGCCACAAAGTAGCAATAGTGGCAACTAGCACCCTGCTGGGAGTAGGAGCCACAGCCATGGGAAGAGAGCTGAAGAGTTACAGAACAGCCAAGGCAGAGACCAGAGAGAATGGGGAGCAGGAGGTACTGGAGCTGAAAACTGCCTAAGGGGAGAGAAGGCAAGAAAATGCAGTGATCCAAGATTGAAAAAAGGCAACCAGCTGGAGAGCAAAGTTCTGGCTCCACCAGTGACAAAGTTCTAAGGAGTTGGCAATCCTAAAGGCAAAGGTCTCAAGGTGACCTAGACCTGAGAGTTTTAACACGAGCCACCAGAGCCGTTAAGACTCATCCACAGAGGGCTGAGGGTCCCAGCATTTGTGGCCTGTTTGACAGCTGTGTCACAAACAGTGACACCTGCTGCTGGAGGCTGCAACTGCTAGGAATACCATACATTTCCTCAATCCAGAATTCCAAATCTACTCAACAAAAATAAAACCTATACACACCAAAAACTTATACACAATGTTCACAGTAACATACATAACAGCCAAGGGGTGTGAACTCAAATACCCACCAACTGATAACAGAACATTAAGTTGTAAAAAGGACAGGAGCAATGAGAGATACTACATACCTATACACAGTGAGAAATCAGAGTGGTCCTCATACTTACAACCCCATTAAATGAAACATCCACAAGAGAAAACATCAGAGAGGTAACAAGTTAGTGACTGTCTGTGGAAGAGCCAAAGGGGAAATGGGCAGGTGCAGTAAGGAGCCATGTGTTTCTTCTAGGAGTGAAAAATGTTGTTTATGGAGATGGTTACACACTCTGGATGAACTACAAACCATAAAACTACACACTACAAACGGATGCATTGTGTGGTATATAAATTCTATCTCAAAAAAAAAAGCTATTACATCTAAAAACAAAAAAAGATGAACTTAACCAAATGTTCTACTATGATAGTCATTAAAGGAAAAATAACAACTGAGGAAAGCATGCAGATCAAAGGACACTGAGGACCTCAGAGCTCTATGCAACTGGACTTCAGGAGCTCTGCATCCTTAAAGGGCAAAGGACCAAAAAGAAATGTGCATAGAAACAGAATAAAAAAATGGTTATTTTTACTTAATTACAAAGGAGCAGAAACTATGGTTATTATGTAATTTGGGGGAACTTTTGTGTCCATTCACAGTGCTGAGGACAGTGAGAAAAGGTGGAGAGAAGGAAGAGCCACAAAACAGGCAGAAGAAAGAAGAGAGAGAAGTTAGGCCACAATCCATGCAGCTGGGAGGAGGGGACAGAGAAACACCCTGAACAAAAGCAGACCCACACTCCCCTTGAAGAGGGCACAATAGACCGAATTTTCTTTGGGAGAAGAGGAAAGCTATTCTCAGTTAGTACCATAAATTGCAGCCCTGGATACACAAAAGCTTATTCAACAGCATATAATTCAAATAAAATAAGTAAAACCGTGTTTGTGCCCTTCGGGCACTTGATTATAAATATCCAAAGAGAGAAAACATGCAGCATGTTCTCATACTGACTCCATATGTTCTCAACAAGGAATAAAGAGTTGGTGAACAAACAATTCATAAATAACATTAATGAGTCATCCTGATGAGGGGCTTTCAAAGAGCCCATAAAAATATTTTACCCTGCTCTCAGAAAAGACTTCAGATTCATAACTAATCATGCTGAGAGGAAACAAACCAACATGCTGGCACCCAAAGCAAATGAAAAGTGCGAAGTGCTGTTCTCGCATCTCCCAATTGTTGACCGTAGAGCTTTCTGCAGGAGTGGAAATACTCACAGCTATGAGTCCACAGTGTCAGTTACCACCCACCCATGGCCACCACATACTCAGCTGAAGCCCTGAATGCTTTATTTAAGCCTAAAGTGAAATAGTCATATGGAACAGGCAGGCTTGGGGAATTGGAAGTCAGTAGTCCACTTTGCAGTTCAGCTGTTAAGATGCGAAGGAACACCTTAAAGACAACTTTCTAGTTGGGCTAGAAAAGAGGTCCACACACCTGTGTCCGCAAGAGACCAAGTGGAGGGCACACCATTGTCGGAGGTTCTGGTCTGACATCCATCTAAGGAATCTTTTTCCTAGACAAGCTGCCAGACAAGTCAGCGTGTAGAGCAGTGAAGCCAACATTTCCTGTTAATTCTTTGGTTTCTGGTTGCATGCAAGTACTGAACGTGAGTTATCACTTTTTATCCTAAAAGTCCTGGGCATCATACTCAGGACATTAGGCTTGGCAACAAGTACCCTTACCCACTGAACCACCTGACCCGCCCTTATTTAAAATAAAACTTAATTTTCACGATCATTGGTGAGCACTTCCTAAGATCTTCAGGAATGGTGGGAAGAAAAATTACCACCATGTACTAAAGAAATACTGACTGAACCCAACTACACTCTCGGGGAAGCTTCTTAAACATTTTCCACTGTAACTCCTTTTAGCCAAAAAAAATTTTTTAAATATATATATATGTATGTATGTATGTATACATATATATATATATGAATTTCAGGATAAAGATATACATTATAAACTCAACATATAAATCAAACATTTGCTGATAATAAATCATAAAGAATTTTATTTTAAAATTCTTCATCAGGGCTGGAGAGATGGCTCAGAGGTTAAGAGCATTGACTGCTCTTTTAGAGGTCCTAAGTTCAATTCCAACATGGTGGCTCACAACCATCCATAATGTGATCTGATGCCCTCTTCTGGCTGCGGGTGTACACGCAGACAGAGCACTGTATACATAATAATAAATAAATAAGTCTTTTTAAAAAAATACTTCATCAATATATATTTTCACCATTTATTTAAAATAAAAGAAAATTTGCATACTGATGAGCTACAAGGGCTTGCTCCTCTAAAACAACACAATCCAAAGATATACCGACTTGGTAGATACTGAAGAATGACACTAGGGAAAAGCCAAATCTCTTTGTTCTCTGTACTTCAACTATTATATTTCTGGAAGAGCAGAAAGTTCTTTACGTACAGGAAAAGGAAAGCAGGTCACAACCTGTGCAGTCTGAAAACACTGCAGTTCACAGCATGAGCAGTCTGGAATCTGAGCTGAGGCAGTTCAGGAGAGATGTCCACCTGGGCTGTGGGACCTGACAGCACGCTCAGTACAAACTGCACAGACCTGTGCAGAGCCAGGCTACAGGTAAGTCATGTGAGGCAACACAGGCACGCACAGCCAGAGACACTGCACACTAGGAGCTACATGGTAACTTGGATTTATTGTTAGTTGTTGGGCACTCGGAAATATTTCTCACTTGCCAAATGTGTCAAGACCATCCCATCCCGCTCATTTGCATGACTATGGGGTCACAATTCACAGTTTAAGAAGCTTTGCATGGGGTCATTTTGTGAACTAAGGCAGTCTCTGGATGTCTCAGATGTGACTGCCAAACAGTTAAGCATAAGAACATAACTAAAAATGGAAAATTATTTTTTGGTCAAAATAGTCAGTGAACATTTAATGGGTACATTTATGTGTGCATGAGTGAAGACGGCTGGAGAAACACACAAGTTGTTAACATGATGAAAAAGCTTGTCCTGGCGTGAATAATTAAATTGGAGCTGGGGGATGGGGTGGGGAACTCACTTAACTGCACAATTACATTTCTAAACCTAAACTCCTAACTCCGTGCTCTTAGACACAGTGAGCAAAGGTACCAGAGATGGGATCCTGGAGGACCCCAGCACAATCAAGAGCTGTGCAGCATGGGTGGCACTGAAGCTGAGACCTGGATGTGAGGAGGACACAAGAAGAACATTCTAAAAACATACATTTATGTACTAGGGAGGATAAACAGGTAGTCAGCAAGGTGGGAAATTAGGCATAATTTGGAGAGCAACAAGAGTGGATGAAGATCAGGTCATTACAGGGCATAATCCCCTTAATGTGGCTTTTTAAAGTGAAAGTTTCTTAGTAAGAAAACCTACAACATTGTGTGTATGTGCGCATGTGTTTGTGTGTGTCCATCCATCTGTCTGTCTCTGTGTGTGTCTGTGTGCTGGGGTGAAAGTCACACAAACAGGACAAAGTTTCAGAGGTGGTAAAGACAGTATGTTGAGAAAAGTCGTAAGTAAACTAGAAAGAGGAAGTAAAGTGAGTTAACAACATGTCGTTCTATTTACGCATCAGGTCCACTCTTACCCCAATGATGCTGAGTCCTTTGAGGTAGTCCTGACGAGGCTGGGCCTGGGGAACACAGCCGGCTAGGACAACTTTCTTATTCTCCTCTTGAGCTTTTCTGTAACAATGAAGAAAATCATTGTGAATTCTATTGCTCACTGACACAACATTAGAAATTGGAAATTAGTGTACCTAAGTTCTCCAGTTAACAAGACCATCGAACATAAAGCAGGATTTTCTGGCAATGGGCTAAAGAAAACATTCATAGTTAAACTTATGCACTGTGTGCCTGTTTCTCATATCACTACTGCATGTGTCTTATTAGTGCTTTTCATTATCGTTACATTGCCAAACAAAACAATCATACAAAATTTTTAATTTCTTATGAAATATTTGCGAAGATCTCTTTTCCAGGTAGACAGACTAAGCCTTCAAACAAGCCATGCATTTAAAATAGTAATAAAATACACACAAAACATATATTCTTTTTTAGACTTTGACTAATATAAAGTATAGCTCAAAACAATTCCAACAGAGGAGAAGCATAGAAAGGAAATATCTCATACCATTGAAACTGCCAAACTCCCTGCCCGCTTCTTCTCCCTACACAACCTATGGTTATTGGTTTCTTGTGTTTCCTGTGATCCTTCACACAGTATGATTGGATGATGTATGTATCCATGCATATGCAGGGATGTACATATTTGTACACATATTTATATACACTTTTGAATATTTGAGAAAAAATTACAGAAAACCTTGATGTGGAATCTACATTCCATAGCATAATGTTACAATCTGGATCTGAAATGACCCCCCCAAGAGCGATGAGCAACAAGATCTGCAGTTGGGAACTCAATGAGAAAGATCAGCTAATGAAGCTGACCTCATCAATGGGTGAATCCATTAGTGACTTCATAATTAGATGGCAATGTGGAAGGGATGGGAATCTAGGAAGCAGGACTAGCTGGAGGAAGTACACTCTTGGACCTTCCATCATTGCTTCCAGATTCTTCCTCTCCTCCTTTTCTGGCTGCAAAGATGTGAGCAGTTTTGCTCCATCATGAAGTTCTCACCACTAACAGAATCATCTGGCAGTGCAAGTCAAAATAAATGTCCTTCCTATACACTAATTTCCTCTAATATTTTTTCACAGTAATAAAAGCTAACGAACACACATGAGTTCTAAGTAGAAACACAGGTTCAAATGCACAGCTGGCTACTTTATGAAGCATTTCCTTGCTGAAGAACGAATGGGCATATTTGTATGTGAGCATTGCCCATTCATTCAGTGCTTTCAGCAACACTGATTTTATGCTATTAAAAGCAGACTCACATAACTTCTAAACTTCCTAGAATCAACTATATCCTTTGCTCATTTTAAAATTAAATGTCCATGTCTTCATCTCTTTTTCAAGAGCATTAATAAAGAAGTCTGTTACTGCCCTTACTACTGTATTCTTGAGTGCCATAATTTATGGGCCATGATGGGTCCCTTGCTACCCTAGCAACTGAGAAAGCTGAGATGCTTGCAGCATAGTCTCTGGACTTGACCCTAGAATATATGTCAAGAAGTGACTTGTCACCCAGATCTAGCCAATGGTCAGAACATTCTCCACAGTTGAGTGGAGAGTGGGATATGACTTTCTCACGTATTCTGGTGCCTCACATTTGACCATGTCCCCTGGAGGGGGAGACCTGGTGGCACTCAGAGGAAGGACAGCAGGTTACCAAGAAGAGACTTGATACCCTATGAGCATATACAGGGGGAGGTAATCCCCCTCAGGAACAGTCATAGGGAAGGGGAATAATGGGAAAATGGGAGAGAGGGAAGAATGGGAGGATACAAGGGATGAGATAACCACTGAGATGTAACAAGAATAAATTAATTAAAAAATTTAAAAAAAAAAAGAAGTGACTTGTCTCCATACTCAGCATATATTTGTTGTTTTCTGACAACTTTTCCAGTGCACAGGTTCAGTAGATATAAACTTACTATTTTCTGGGGGATTTTTTTTTTAGATTTTAATTTAATTACATTTCTTCTGTTTTCTTTGTCTAAACCTTCCTGTATGCCCCGCCCAAACTCTCCTTCAAATTCATAGCCTGTTATATCATTAAACATTTTTGCATGTATATATATATTTGAATATACATATATCCCTAAATATAACCTATTGAGTCAATATAATATTACGTGTGTGTGTGTGTGTGTGTGTGTGTGTGTGTGTGTGTGTTTTGAGGGCAAACCATTTGCCACTGGACAACCATTGGTGTGCTCTTCCTTGGGAAGGATAACCTCTCCCACTCCCAGCTTTACTCAGTTGCTTATAGTTCTTTGTGTAAGGCTGAGGTATCATGGGCTTTTCCCTGTCTGGTTTGGCATGTTCATTAGCATCTTCCTTGTTCAGCACGTTTGAATGATGAGGAGGAGAGCATTTACAGGTATAGCTTCTGGCATTACTGGAAGACATAATCTTACATCAAACTCCTTGATCCTCTGTCTCTTATGGTCCTTCCACTCCCTCTTTCACAATGTTCCCTGAGCCTTAGGTGCAGGAGTGTTTTATATATGTATCAATTAGGACTGAGCTACATGATTCACTCTGCATTTTGATTGGCTGTGCTACCTATAAATTTACTATTTCAAGAGCCTTTGTAAATGTCCTCCTTTAGTAGTTGTCTTAAGAGTCTTTTAACAAAATTTCCCCACTTGAAATTCTAAAACCACTTGCTAAAAGAATTTTGTTAATAACACAAGATTGGCTGACTCACAGTGCATCCAAAGGACTTGTCAGTCCTCTCTGCCACCTGAATTAGGCTTTATTGATAAAGCACTTCACTTCAAACAAATACATTTAATGGCGAATGTAAAACTCCTTATCAAATGAAAATACCTTTCCATTTTCATTATTAAATTCTATATGACAATTAACATCCTGCTTTTTGAGAACCTTCACTATACCACATAGAATCACAACCAAGTATCCAAAAGATCACCAATAATTATGACCAAAGAAAATGTCGGGGGCCATAGAGATAGCTCAGCAGTTAGGAGCACTTGTCTCTTTTGCTGAGGAACCAAGTTCAATCCCTAGCAACCACATGGAGGCTCAGAACCATCTGTAATTCTAGTTCCAGGAGTTCTGATACCCACTCCTGACCTCCTTGGGCACCAGGCATGCACATGATGCATATGTATACATGCAGGCAAAACACTCCTACACATAAAATAATTAAATATTTTTTAATTAAGAAAATGCCTGTTTCCTACAAACTGAAATAATTTGAAGGGAACACAGAAATGAGGAAAACTCATGGCTACAGTTCATCAGACACTGTTAATAAAGGATAATTTTAAAAAGTTATAAGCAACCTGGCACCAAGCACACAATTCTTGATCACAGAGAAAAGAGCTGGTGACTTGAAGAGAAGATCAGTATGCAAGCAAGAAGAGCCATCATGAAGACATCTTTATAAGCAAACGTAAGAAGGAAGGAGCAGAAACAGGGTCAGAGAACGATGCAGTTGGACAGCAGGGACAATGAGGACACAATAGAGCAGAAAGACAGTGTAACCACATCACTGCACAGAAAAGGCTGTCTGTAAAGGAATAACAACACCAGAATACTAGGAGCGAAGGTTCAGGAAAAGGCCTGACTCAGTAACTCACTAAGAACTGTTCCAAGCTGTTGTTGAATTCGGCTTTACAGCAAAAGGGCAGACTAGAAGTACCATCTGAACCAGATCTCAGCCCAGCCGCAGCACACTGATGCCACACTTTACTGTGACCAAACTAATACTCCAAAGCTTTGATACAGATTCTCAGAATGTCCTTGTTCTAAGCATCCCTCTCTTACAGTCTGTTCTTCTTCTTTAATAAGCTTTGTTCACATAAATATAAGGTGAGATTATTTTTCTTTGGAAACATACCTAACACAGATATTTTTAAAGCTTTTATTCTTCAAATATGCATGCTGGTAAGAATAATAACAGGAAAGTTTTAAATAGTATGAATTACCATATCTTCCTTTCAGGTGGCACTATAATATTAATTAAAAATTTAATGAATATAAAGTTAATTTAATATATTGGTTCATACATTCTTGAAACATTTCTCTAAATAAGACTACTGACATGCACCTGCATAGACCATTAACTTGAGTGACACAGAAAATAAAAATAAAGCAGCCACCTCCTCTTCAGAATACCAAACATAAGAAATAGTTTGTACAGAATCTTGGAATTCATAGCAGCATGAAGATACCTAATGATGACTAAGTGGCATTCCTTTATCTTAAAGACAAGAAAACTGAGCTTCAAAAAGATGCGATGATCGTGGTCGAGTGTGCCAGAGCTGGAGGGAGCCCAAGATCACCTGGACCATTGAGTCCCACATTTTAGAACACAGTCACAAACACTGAAAAGGCTTTCCTTCTCTAGAACACATGAGCATGGACCTAACGCCTTCCAGGCAGAACCTCAATTCAGTATCTGACTGTTCTACTCACCCAAATCTAGTGAGCAAATCATCTAACAGGAGATGTGTGCAGGGAAGCCTGGTTCTTGCTCTACAAGGTCAGGTCAGGGGCACTGTGTGCTCTCCATCTGCATTTCCCTTATTCTTCATACCTAATCTGAAAATTGGTATTAATACAAAAGTATCCATTGAAATGTGCTCTTTTGCCAAAAATCTCTTTAAATTTAAAAAAAAAAAAAAAAAAGTCCCCTCAGTGTACGTAGGTTTTATACTGTTAAATGTAACACTGTTCCTCATGACAGCAACAGAAAGAGGGTCATGGCGGTGTATTTCTGTAAAAACAAGCACACCTCTACACTCTATGGGAATGACTTTTACAATCAGATGTTCTCATGACGGGTCTCATATTCTGTGAGTTGATGTATAGTCATACAGCCATGTGAAATACAGAAACACACCTAAGCAAATAAGAGAAACTCTGGTACAGCTCATTAACCACTATGCTTTCCCTATACTAAAACCATTCAAGAAGGAAATAGTTGGTGTGAATGCCACTGTGACCCTACAAGACTGTTGTCACAACTTGGACAGCTAAGCCATGGGCTCCCAATAACTTGAAGTAAAATTAATATCGACTCTAAGATTTACAAACCCAAAACAATGGTCCAGACAGATATATTCTGGGACACACAGGGATATTCAATTTCCAAGTAACTGGAGTATAAGCCAGCATCCAACATGGAGTGCTATTGTAATTGAGAAAAGTAAAGCATAAGTATTGGCCTTATGCTTTGTAAGAAGAAAAAAGTATACAGGATGGTGAGCTGTCTGCAGGAGACCATGCCTGTGACAAGAGCAAGCAGAGAGGCCACTCTGTGCAGATGACCAAAATACTCAAACCTGTTACACGCAAGCAGTAATTTCCCTAAAGCGCATCTGGATATGGTAAACTCTGATACTATGACGAGGTGGCCAAATGAATCCCAGGATGAGGGGTACACACCAGCTGGTGGCATAGCTCAGTCTAGTCTTAACTTAGCATGTACAATGAATGCCTTCATCTGAATTTTCCACATTGAAAAGTAAAAGGCCTCGATTCCATGAACCTTCATTGTATGGACTGCAACTCTAAAAATGAAGGCGAGGCAGACATCTCAGCATGTAAAAGCACTCGCCTCACAAGCCTGACAACCTGGGTTTGGCTCCCTGGGACCCACTTAATAAAGCTGATGCAGTGGTGTGGGTCTGCAATTCCATTACTCCTGTAGCAAGAGGAGACGCTGATGCAAGGGAACTGAACAAAAACTTTGAAAGACAGTTAACTAGGAGCACACAGCACAGTAACAAGAAACAAGAAAGATCGGGCTTCTAAAAAAAGGGAGAAGACAAGAACTAACTACCAAGAATAGTCTTCTTACTCCAAATGTGTGTATGCACAAACACACAAGTTGCTACATATGTGAACATACATGAAAAAACATAAAAATAATAAATAAATGACAAAAAATAAAATACAAGCAATCCAATGAGATGAAATAATTCTTACATTCAATTACACACAAAGGTAGTATCCTGACCCACATATGAATTTTATAAATCCTTAAATCAAACAAGTAAAAATCAAATCCATAAGTTACTACAATATTGTAGAGAATTTTCTGAGTGTGTAAGCCACACCCAACTCTCCTTTTTGTTCCATTTCTCCTCTAAAAGCACCAGGTGCGTTTACAGCATAACATCGGAAAAGTGACGTAGCAATAGATAGAACTAATTTGGCCTTAGTGTAGGCGACATTCATCACAAAGCTACATAATTAAATGCAACTTTTTAACTGTGGGGAGGGATCCTTTTCAAATAGCAAAGGCCTAGATATCTGCAGCACACCAAACCTTGAAATCACTATTCACTTCCAAACCAAGCAAGCACAGTGGTTTCAGAGACAGAAATACCACTGTGTATTTTTACTGTGTACAAATGCACTTTTGACAACATAAATGATCAAAACAGGATCCACTTTGGTGGGTTAAATTGTCAGTTTTCTATTTCGATGCCAGCTCATGGGCAAAATCACAACAACATCAATTCAAATTATGAGCTAAAACAACCACGAGAACAGCACTCACCATTTACCAAGAGGACTTAAACAAACCAAATTATGCTGTAATGTATAACTGAAGGCAGGTTTCCTCACTATGACCACCATCCATTATGCAGAGGAAAGTCAAGCTCAGCAGAATCATACAGAAAGGGAGCTGGGGCTGCATCAATTAGCTTTGGGAAAACACATACTCAGAATATGCCTCAATTGGATTCACTGTTGTTATCTCCCTAGGGAAAGCTACAATAAAATATCTATCTGTATCCATGAAAAAATGATACACAGCACTGCAGCAGTTGGAAAACCCTGAGCTAATCAACCAAGACCTACTGATCAATCACTAAGTAGAAAGTGTGAGGTACCTTAGGCCCAACACCAACAAGTATATGGACAGCACAAAGTGGAACCTATGGATTATCAAATGTCAAAGACATGCCAGGTGGCAGGATCGAGAGCTGGGAGGTGAATCTGGGAGGAGTTGAGAGTGAGTATGACCAAACTACATTGTATCAACTTATCAAAAAAAAAATTAAAGGATTATTAATACTGGATTAGAGAAATAGCTCAGTGGTAGACATGTTTGGCTAACATGCATAAGACCCTGTATCTCCCAGCATATGCAATTGGTTAAAACTAAATTGACCTGAAATAAGATATCATTGATGACTCAGAGCTATAAATATATATACTAACATAATTCCCTTTTCTTTCTCTCTCTCCTTTGGCCTTGCAAGATGCCCATGGGAAAGAAGGCCAAAGGGAAGAAGGTGGCCCTGCCCCCACCATCCTGAAGAAACGGGAGCCAAAAAAGTGGTCAATCTTTTGTTTGAGAAAAGGCCCAAGAACTTTAGCATCACGCAGGATATCCAGCCCCACGCTCGTTAAATGGCAGTGCAACATCAGGCTGCGGCAGCAAAGGGCCATCCTCTATAAATGGCTCAATTTACCTCCTGCCATTAACCAGCTCACCAAGGCCCTGGACCAGCAAACTGCTGCCTAGTTGTTTAAGCTTGCCCACAAGTACAGGCCAGAGACAACGCAGGAGAAGAGCCAACGGCTACTGGCGCATGCTGAGAAGAAAGCTGCTGGGAAAGGGGATATCCCAAATAACAGACCACCTATCCTTTGAGCAGAAGGCAATACAGTCACCACCTGGGTGGAGAAGAATAAGGCTCAGCTGATGGTGGTTGCCCACAGCATAGACACATTTAGCTGGAGATTTTCTTACCTGCCCTGTGTTGAAAGATGGGGATCCCCTACTGCATGATCAAGGAAAAGGCCAGGCTGGGGCAGCTGATCCACAGAAAGACTTGCTCCATTGTTGCCTTCACACACTTTAACTTGGAAGACAAGGGTGCTCTGGCTAAGCTGGTGGAAGCTATTAGGACCAATTACAATGACAGATACAATGAGATCCTCCGCCACTGAGGAGGCAACATCCTGGGTCCTAAATCTGTGGCTCACATTGTCAAGCTGGAAAAGGCAACAGCTAAAGAACTCACCACTAAACTTGGTTAAATGTACACTCCTAAGTTATCTGTACCTAAATATAATTATAAAATTTAAAAAATATATATGCTAAGAATAAATATTTTTAAAATTGCCTAACTATATAATCTTATTATAATTAACCATTTGCCTATAAAAATACTTTTTGTTTGTTTTCTGGCCGAGTAAAGGTCTAATTACAAGATGTTAACAAACCTGGTATTCACTAAGTAGCCCAGGCTGGTTTTGAACTCAGAGCAACCAACCTGCTTCAGCCTCCTGTCTGTGAGAATGTGTGGGAATTACACACATGTATCAATATTGGGATGATTTTCTAATGTTAGGGTAAATTGGCATCTATAGTAATTATAGCTCCGTTTCATCCTGTGGATTGTTCTGTGAACAATAAGGATTATTTACTATACTCTACTATGTTCAAAGTATACATGTACATACATGCTCATGGCTGTGTAAACACTGATGAGGAGAGTAGAGACAGCCAACATTCTATTGGACTAATATTAGCTAATTTTAGCACTGCAAGTTATAAGGAAAGAGCTACATATTACTTGTATTTTCACACATAAATAAAATTAGACCCTTATCATCGTACAAATACTTTAAAATTCTTAATTTGAAGCTAAAAACAAAAGGAACAAGGTCTGAATGAGATGACAAACTCCCACTCAGAATGATCATATGAAAATTGTTAGGGTAACATAAGTCAAAACCGGAATTAAAAAAATAAATAAATAAAAAGTGGTCCAGGTGCGGTGGCACATGCCTGTAATCCCAGCACTCTTTGGGGAAGAGGCAGACAAGTCTCTATGACTTCAAGGCCAGCCTGGTCTACAAAGTGAATCCAGGGCAGCCAAGACTACACAAGAGAAACCCTGTCTGAAAAAAACAAAAAAAACCTAGGGGAGGGGAATAGGGTGAAAGGGGGAGGGGAATAGGGTGAAAGTGGGAGGGAGAGAGGGAGGAGTGGGAGGATAGAAGTGATGGGATAACAATTGAGTTGTAATCCGAATAAGTTAATTAAATAAAACAAAAAACAAAAAAAGAAGAAAAGAGAAAAAAGAGAGAAGAAAGTGAACGTGAATTTAATCTCTCACTAAATAATTTTAACATGTAAACTTAAACACTACAGTTTGAGTCCTCAGAGGCTGAGATGACCAAAGGAATAGAAACTTCAAGCTCAGTGTGTCCCTACAATTAAACAGATGAGACAAAATCATACATGAAAGCAAATCTGTAACTTTGATGAAAATGAGGGAGAGACCAGAACAACCCAAATAGTGGACCCATTTGGGTGAAACTTCTAAAACCATGACACATAAAGAAAAGCCATAGACACAAGTGACGGGAACTAAAAGAGCAGACCTCTGCGATGGAAAATGAACCCATGTTGACATGAGTTTCTGAAAGCTCACAGTGGCCAGCCCCCAGGGTTACTCACGAATTGAGATTACAAGTACATCTCTAAACACACAGCACACATTCTTACATGTGGGCCTGTGAGCTTTATCTCCTCGAAGGCAGGTAGAAGAGACTCACATAGGCCTGAAAACCACAGCTAAAAAGCATCAGTAGCTCTTCCTCCCTTCAAGGAGGCCCATCCTTGGAGAACCATAATCATGGATAAAACTTGGCCCATAGGAAGCCAACAGTCAAGAGGTCTCAGATCTTTGATAAATTATAAGGAGAGGGAGAAATGAGAGAGAGCCTACAGATGAAAAGAAATATATGTGCTCCACCACACAACAAGAACATTTGTTCAACCATGTTCATAGCAGCCTTATTCATAATAGCCAGAACCTGGAAACAACCTAAATGTCCCTTAGTGTAAGAATGGATAAAGAAACTGGCTTCAATTATACTACAGAATACTACTCAGCTATTAAGAAAAAAGGAAATCTCGAAATTTGTGGACAAACGGATGGAACTAGAAACGATCATACTGAGTGAGTTAACCCAGAAGCAGAAAGATTCACATGGTATATACTCACTTATAATAGGACACTAGCCCAAAAGGGATGTCCCGTGAAAGTCTTCACTTAACAGGAGATTGGGATACATGTGAAGACATCCTATTGGGAACCAAGGTGAAAGAAGCATAGGAGAATGGGAAAATAGAAGGACCCAGAGGGTCCTAGAAACCTACAAGAAGAACATCATGATGGGCAGACCTGGACCCAGGGGGGTCTGTTCAAACTACTGCACCAAGCAAGGACAATACACGCAGTAAACAGTGAAGCCCTACTCAGATCTAGCCAATGGACAGATCCAGCCATTCTCCAGAGTTATGTAGAGAGTGGAGACTGTCTCTGACATGAACTCTGGCACCCCATAGTTGACTCAGAAAAAGGATAACCAAGATGAGACTTAATAGATAGCCTATGACCATATAGTGGGGGAGGAGGTATCCCTCAGTCATAGACCTATGGAAGAGGAATAGGGTGAAAGCAGGAGGGAAGGAGGGAGCAATGGATGGATACAAGTGAGGGGAAAATAATTGAGAAGTAATCTGAATAAATTAATTTAATAATAAAAAAATTTTTTAAATAAATTTTAAAAAAAGAAATGTATGATACAGAGCAGTTTTTACTTTACTGTCTAATGAAAAACAGTTAAGAAAAATCATAAAGAATCCTCAAAACTGAGCACTAGCCCATCAAAACTGTGGTCAGTTGTAGATGGAGCAAGCTGTAACTTCCACAGTGTGGTGATTTGAATGACAATGTCCCCCAAAGGTCCATATAGCTGAATGCTTGGCTCCCAGTGGGTGGAACTGTTTAGAAAAGATTAATAATTGTGGCCTTTGGTCCTGCAGATGCAAAGCTGGAGGACCTCCATGACATAGGGCAACAGCAGGATGTCCAAGAGTAGTGCCAGTAAGGACCCAGTATTGATAGGGTAGCAGAAGCCAGAGGCCTCAACCAGACCACTGACTCCCTGCAAGGGAAGCTGTAAGAAGAGCTGTTCGGGGAAAAGGGTGTACTGTGTGACACACCATGATATACGGCATCTTCCACAGAAAGATTGGTTTTTTTGCTGTTGTTATTTTAATTTTTTGTTTTTGTTTTTTATTTTCTTTTGGGATGGGTAGACTACAAGGATGGGCTTGGGGTGCAAGATGTAAAGTTCACAAAGAATCAATAAAAAGATTGTTTTATTTTAAAGTCATCTTCAATACGTTTTTTAAAGTGTGGCTTTGTTGGAAAAGATGTATTACTAGGGGACAGCACTGCAGTTTCAAAACTCATGCCATTCTCAGTTAGTAGTGCTTGCTGCCCCACCACCCCTGACCTCCTGCTATTTGAGGATATAGACGTCAACTCCCTATGATCCTCCCTTCCCCCACTGGGGTCAATAGCAAAGGGAGCAGAAGCAATGAATAGGGTTCAGACTGTCTGTGAATACAACAGACAAGACTTCCGAGGTCAGCTTCAGAGAGGCAATTCATTTTATTGTGTAGGGGTGAGATATATAAGGGTTCTTAGGCTTACGGGCAGCAAGCACTGATTGGTCATAACTCAGTACCTAATTATCATATGGGCAGACAAAGGAGTCACAGTGCAGCTCTCTGCAGGATCATCCTCCAAGCAAGGTCAGGTCTGTGCCTCGAGGCGCTCTCCAGATAAGGTCAGGCGGAGAAGAGGCGGCTGGACAGATGGGCCTCAAGCCTAATAGCAGGGTCATGCAACATCCTCAGCTACGGCTCCAGCACCAGCTCTGCCTGCCTTCTGCCATACTCTCCACCATGGTGGTCATGGACTCACACTCTGAAACCATAAAACCCAATAAACTCTTCCTTCTATAAGTCACCTTGGCTGTGGTGTCTTATCACAGCAACAGCAAAGTAACTAAGAGCAATGCTTAAAGCACAGAAGCAGTTTCAAAGTGACTAGTGATCTTATACATTCTTGAGTGGTAGTTAGAGGGGTGTTAGACTTAAACAATTTGTGGACCTCGACACTTCTTTGTGACTTTAAAATAATTAAATTAACAATATAAACATTAAAAATAAAACATTTTAATTACAAACAAATAGCCAGAAATTTCCCAGCAAAAAGAGGAAGAGAAATAAAACTGTGGTTGCTGTCTCTACATCTTTTGAACCTTCCTGTTTATGTCAGAACCCACATAAAAGTGGTTTTTCACCCATGGCATATAAACAGGATGTCACAGTTAGCTGGAAGAACCCTGATGAATGCCTTTGGGAGGAAAAGTATAGTGTTTGATCTTCTGACCATCTCAGAAGAAACTAACGTGGCATTTTTCAAACCAACTAAAAGAATTTTGATTAAAAGGATTTCAAAAATCACAAAATAATTGGTTTGCTTCCTACATTTGGTGGCAATGAATTCAAAGCTATATTGCAGAGAAGACAAGAAAATTAAGAGGAGGGAGGGTGTCCAGAATGCTCCTATGTTGGATATCTTGTGTAGTATGTCTGAGCAACATTATTATTCCTTCTCTGAAAACAAACCTTTAAGTATGAGCATGGCCTATCTCCCCAAAGGCCCATGTGTGAGAGCATGGTTCTCAGGGTGGTACCACAAGGGCAGAAGAGTGGACACGTGTTAGCAGTGGCATGCCTTTGGTGGACATGGTGGGACTCTGGCCTCTCTTCTCTTTGATGTAAGTGGCTCTGTCCTGCCTAGTGCTCTTTCTCTGACATCCAGCCTTACCACAGCAGAGCACACAGCCACCCACCCTAGACTACCATTCAAACTATAGCTCTCTTGTCTGTGAGTTACTTTTCCCCAGTCATTGCTAACTGATGTAACATGGTTCTGGGAAGAAGCTCAAAACTAACAGTCTCAATTCAGTTCAGATTCTGCATCTGTGGCTAACTGAGAGAAGATTTTGTCTTAGTCCTAGCTTTCCAACATGATAAATGGAAATGTTAAACTTGGGTTTAAGGCAAGGAAAATCTACAATTGTAATAGGAAACACTTAAGAGTCCAGTAATATTAAAAAGAAATACTATAGGAATAAGTAAAATCATTAGATTTTATTTTCCAAATAATTAAATTATTAGCAAAATTTCTTTGAAAGGGTCTGCAAAACACTACAAATTGGAATTTGGAGGCAATCTGTGGCAAACAGAGTACTGGGCATTCACTTTAAACCGTGAACAAGAACTCCGCCCAAGTCAGCTGCCAAAGAGCCAGCTTACTCGCTGCCTGGGACAAAGTCAGACAGTACTCAAACCCCAGAGGCTCCAGAGACAGAACTAACTCATGCCGCTGCTCTGTTTTTCCATGGTGCAGGCAAGAGACAGAACCAAGTGGCCACACAGATACACCAGAGTTCAGGATTTCAAATTCCCCCACTAAAAACAAAGAATAGAGAGTTCCTAATACTTGTCATGTGAAGTTGAGTGAAACCCAGGTCCCCCTGTCTAAATAAGAACTAATTTAAGCAAATAATGCTGGTTATAATAATTTTCTGAAGCACTGTCTCTAAAAAGTAAACATTTCATATCTAACACAGTCTCTCCCACACTGGGGTCTCAGCAAATCAATTTCCAGCTTATTTTACTGAAAAGCAAACTGCTGTTTCTGCACACCACCAAATCTTCACTGTTCTCCATCAAAATGCTGGTTCTTCTATGGTTTATCATGGAAAGTGCTTGCCTGGCAACAAGCCATATATGCCACATCAGATGTGCAACCCACAAATAGATCAACTGTCCTTATTCCCCACAACTGAGATGCTTTTGGTATAGAGTACATTCCAATCCTTCTGGAATATACTGTTGTAATTACATACTTTTCTTCTATCTAGCATTTTTACTTTATAAGAGATGACACCAAAAACTCTATAGATGCACATAAAACCACATCTTAAAAATCCCAGTACTAAAGAGACTGAGGCAGAACATAATTCATTTACAGTTAGCTAGAGGTACATACATAGAGACACAGATGCGCGCGTGCGCGCGCGCGCACACACACACACACACACACACACACACACACTCACTCACTCACTCAGGTATGGAGTATAGCCATCTCAACTTAGCATGCTCCAAACAGATCCTAATTTCTTGTTCCCAGACCCACACCACTCCATATAGAAGCAAATAGAATAGCAACTCATTTCAGACAAAGGATACCAATGCACACCCAACACTCAACTCCCCTGCCACAGGAAGGGATGGAGAGAGGGAGAGAGGAGAAGGAAGGCAGGCAGGAAGGAAGGAGGGAAAGCAGGAAGGAAGGAAGGAAGGAAGGAAGGAAGGAAGGAAGGAAGGAAGGAAGGAAGGAAGGCAAGAAACTAGACACAATCAGGACTGCTCTGTCTCAGATCCCATTCTCAATGCACCTGGAAAGGCCACTGCCTCAAGCTTTAAAACAGAATTCAAACCCAAGCCCCTCCCTTTTTTTTGGGGGGGGTGTAGAATTTTTAGAATACCAAAATAATGTTTAAAGTACTACAGCAAGATGATGTACTCCCTCATACCACCAGTGTTTTTCAATATAAAGTTTCTTTTAAGTGTCTGTTACAAAAACAATATAAACAACCTGAGGAAATGTTCAGAAAACCTCATCTATGAATATCAAAACACTCTTTCATAAATAAATAAATAAATAAATAAATAAATAAATAAATACAAAAATACAAAAATACAAAAATACAAAAATAAAATAAAACCGTAAAGAAAACCTATAAAATCATTTCCTTTACTATAACATGTAATTTTCAAAGAGAATAATTTTATTAAAAAACCAAATATGATCAGAATCATATCACTGAGGTTCACTTAGTCAAATAACCTGAGAAAGCAAAAAGTAAAGCTTGCTTTTTGCTCATATTTGAAATTTATACAAAGCAAACACAAAGGAGTCCCAAGCTCCCCATACACTCTCAGCATATAGTAATTTCCATCTGTGTGTATGGTAGCTCATGCCAATATTGTCAACTCTCAGGAAGCTGACACTGGAGGATTGCTATGAGTTCGAGGCTAGCCTGGGCTTTCTAGTAAGTTCCAAGCAAATCTAGAATACAGAGTGAGATGCTGTCTCTCAAAAACAAATCTCAATAATTGTATACTTTATAAAATAATCTGCAAGATGGAACAGCAAGTAGAGGGCGGCCACCAGCCTGGCCACCGCAGTTCCACCTCCACACAGTGGGAAGAAAGGGCTTGCTCTAGATGTCTTCTATGGCCACACCTCCCAACTAACGATAGACATCATTTTAAAGTTGTTAAAGAATACGTCTACTGATTTTTATATTTATTTTGTAATTATTACATTTTGAGCTGAAATTCAGTTTTGTTTTTAACAAGAGAAAACTTATTGGCATGAGTAAAAATCAATTATTAAAACATGATTGTGGTACCTTAGATGACTCTTATTCCATCAAGTATTTACTTATATAACCACTTGTCATAAGTTCTCAGGCTACCTTAGAACTGTTGCTTAGCCTTCAAAGCACTCTCCATAAATATACTTACCAAAGAACTATTCAAGAAATAGAAAAGAAGAATAACAAACTAAGGCCTCCAAACACGCGGTCTCTGGCCTGGATCCTAAGGATGTGGAGTAAAAAGCAACTACACAAAGTACTCCTTGGGATATATAGCATCATCTGTGGAGGCTATCGGAAACAGTGAAGCAGTTGTGAAAATATCATTTGAGGCAAAAATATGAATTCATTTTTGGATCATAAAAAAGAAAATATAAAAGTAAGTCTAACCTCTTACACCTAAAAATCCACCAATTAACTCATCCAAAAACTCAAGATGAAACAGACTTACAAGACCCAATGCCTCCCCACTATGTAGCATGGCTATACCTAGCTTCCTTACCTATGCTTCCTCAGTGACTAAAGACGGCCTTGATTTTCACTATAATACATACTTTTCCACTATAGGCATCAAGTTAAGAATCAATGCTTTATTTGGAAAAGTTAAGAGCCACATGATCACTACACTGATACTTAAATTCTTACAGAGATCAAAGACAGTGTTTCACATTTATAACACAACACTTTTAACATTACAGAGTTATATTTAAACAATAAGGATCACACTGAAACTTAGCTGTTACAACTGGACATAGTAGCTCATGCATATAATCCCAGCACTCGGGATACAGAGAAAAGTGGATCTCTGAGTTCAAGGACAGCCTAGTCTACAAAGAGAACTCCAGGACAAGCAGAGTTACACAAAGAAACCCTGTCTAGAAAAAAAAAAAAAAAAAATGAAAGGATGGAAGGAAAAAAAAAAGAGAGAGAGAATTAGTTGTTACACCTATAGCTAGCTAGAATAGGGCTAAATAATAATAGGACTGAAGCAAGTATCTGTCTTAAAACTTTCCTCAAGGCCAGGTCCCAGATACCATAACTGGGTATCTTGTTCTTCTAACAGTAGAAGAGCACATGGCTACACAGCTTATTCTTGCCTGGCTTCCTCCAATTCAAGCAATAAGTCAGATGTACTTTCTTTTAGAAAAGTCTTCTCTGATCATAACGCTGGGCTTTGTGTTTCCCCTATCGTATATATACCTCTGTGAATTCCCACATTGCAGATACATCCTTACTGTTATTTTAAAAACTCCATTGGTTTAAATGCCTGTTCTACTAAATACTAAAGTGCTATGATGCACCCACTACTGCCAATCAACTCAGACCACCCTGTGCTAACTGGTTTTCTATCAAGTTGGCACAAACTAGAGTGACCTGAGAAGAGGAACCTCAATTTATTTTTTTAATGTATTTAACTTACGGCCTGTAGGCAAGTCTGTAGGGCGTTTCTTGATTAATGATTGATGTGGGAGGGCCCAGCCCATTGTGGGTGGTACCCACTAGGCAAGTGGTCCAGGTTGTATAAAAAGGCAGAATACACAGGACAGCTCCCAGAATGGCTTTGAAGAAAGCTTCTGATCCCAATTGGTCTGTCTCATACAGACCCTCTATGAAGCCTGGAATTTCTCAACATTTAAAAACTGGACCACATGTTCAGTCTCCCTCCTCAACTAGCTGTGCGAGCTTTCCAGCACTCTACCTCCAGCTCTCTCCTTTGACTCTAGAACAGGTGATCTAGGGAACCCACACGTCTGTCTGCTGTTTACACACTTATTAATCTAATGCCATTCCAAATGCCAGGTGTCATTAGAAGTTCAGATCTGACTAATGACTACACAGACACACTGGGGAAATGTAATGTGCTTACACCTATAAGCACTTCCTGCCTAGTGAACTGACATGCATATTTCAAAACAGAAAGCTATTTTTTATACTTACCACATGCATTGAGAGCAGAACACATTTCTATCTCCCAATCTTGATCCACTTTTTACAGTGTACCACCACCACACCACACCACACCACACCACCACCACACCACACCACACCACACCACACCACACCACACCACACCACACACCACACCATCACACCACACCACAACCCACCCACACCACACACACACACCACACACACCACACCAACCACACCACACCACCCACACCACAACCACACCACACCACACCACACCACACACACACCACCACACCACACCACACCACCACACCAACACACACACACACCACACCACACCACCACACAACACCACACCACACACCACACCACACACCACACCACACACACACACACACCACACCACACACCACACCAACCACCACACCACACCACACCACACCACACCACACCACCACACACCACACACCACACCACACCACACCACACCACACCAACACACCATCACACCACACCAACACCACACACACACCACACCACAACCACACCACACCACCCACACCACACACCACACACCACCACCACACCAAAACCTCAACACACACCACACCACACCACACCACACCAACCACACCACAACCACACCCACACCACACCCACCACAACACACCACACCACACCACACACCACACCCACACACCACACCACACCACACCAAACCACCACACCACACACCACACCACACCACACACACCCACACCACCACCCACCACACCACACCACACCACACCATCACACACCACACCACACCACACCACACCACACCACACCACACCACACACCACACCACACCACACCACACACCACACCACACCACACCACACCACACACCACACACCACACCACACCACACCACACCACACCACACACCACACCACACAACACACCACACCATCACACCACACCACAACCACACCACAACAACACCACACCACACACCATCACACCAACACACAACACCACACACCACAGCACACCAACACACCACACCACACAACAACCACACACCAAACCACACCCACCACACCACCACAACCAACACACACACCACACCACACACACCCACAACACCACACACACACCACACACCACCACCCAACACACCACAAACACCACACACACCACCCACACACCACACACACCACACACCACCACACACAGACACACACACCACACCGACACACACCACACACACACCACACCACCACCACACCACACCACACCACACCACACCACACCATCACACACACCACACCACACCACACCATCACAGACACCACACCACATCCACACCACACACCACAACCACAACCACACCACACCACACCACACCACACCACACCACACACCACACACACCACACCACACACACCACACACACACCACACATCACACCACCATCACCATCACACCACACCACACCACACCACACCACACCATCACACCACACCACACCATCACACCACACCACACCACACCACACCACACCACACCACCACCACACCACACCACACCATCACACCACCATCACTCCTACATTGCTCAATATGTCAGTCAGTTCCCAGGACAGGAGGGGTTGTCAGTAATGAAGACCAAGCTGTGATGTTAGGGCACTGAGGGGAACTGCCCTTACAGATAATGGAGGAAGAGCGCCACGGAGGTTGGCAGTTTTACTAGAAATCACAGATACTTAGGGTCAGGGCATGTGGAGTCTAATTCCTAATTCAGTGCTTTCTCCCAATACCAAACTGCTTCTAAGCTGCCTATTAAATATTTACTGGGGATACTTGGCCAAACAAAATATAATCCATTATTGTGTTCAAGTAAACCAAAAACCTTTTAGTAAGTTAGGCTGACAGATGCACAGTGCCCTAAATATTGACATTTTATTTTTTGAAATAAGCTCCACTATCCAGCTATCTCTTCCACTCTTTTAGTCACAAGATTCTATTTTATCTGAATAATTTAAACACAGCAACTGTTATTAGTTTGTACACACTTAAGAGGGAGTCATGGGTGCAACTATTTTTTATGCATCCACTCTCTGTTTTATAAAAGCAATGCTGAGTATCATATTTATTAAATTTTAAAAGGCAGAACTTGCATTTTTATTTTAAATGCTATAATCTCCTTAACGAAGTAATTATCATATAATGTTGATTTCACCCAACAGCCTCTTCATTACCAAGCCAATAGGTATGGAAAATTGCAACTTGAAGCTATGGAAATCAAGTCTTCAGAAGTTTATCTATACAAGTGAATTCAGATGCAATTTTTGTGAGTGTGACAGTCAGGTCTCACATCCATCTCACTATAGATGACTGGTCCAAGCCAAACCCAAAGGAGAGTCTGGACTAATGACATATGAAGAGACTATTGGCTGGGCCTTCATGGAAAGACAGGCCAGCCTCTTACCCAATCAGGAGAGAAAAGAATAAGAGAAAGAAGAAATTTAGGTACCCGATAACACCACAGATCTCAGTGAATGCCCCCTGGTGCTCCAAAGACCTCCATTTGTGCAGTATACTCAACTTCCTTACTGCTGGAGTGACCCCGGGTTGAGGGTTCTGTTACTTGAAAGAAAAATGCCTTCACAGGCAAAGTAATAAATCAGGCTGTACTTGACAACAGTACTAGAAATGAAGGAGACTATGAACCCATAGTAACCCAAAAACAATTCTTTACAGGGACTCTCCTCTCCATCAGATTAATTACAGCCAAAGCCAGAGTTGACTGCTGAACAAAGGGAAGCCAAGACTCTCCCTAAACAATGCATGACAGGCAAGCTGTCAACAAAGCAAAAGCATTTCTAGATTCTTTTAAATAACTGTTTGGTGCCCAACACAAATTCCAGACTCTATGGATTAGAAATAAGCAGAACAGAATACTTGCCCTCAAAACTTAAGAAACTTAACTAACAAGTAAGCAAGCATCTTCATGAAGGACTCAAGCAAGTTCCCACATGATCCGTATCTGGACGTTATAAACAAAATGACTTGGTGAATTCTTCCACTGCAGTGGGAAAATCCAGGAAAAAAAGACTTGGGGGTAGGGGGGAGGTGCTGAAAGAGAAAAAAGAGATCAGGACAAGAGTACAAAAATGTAACAGGGAGAAGAAATTTACAAAATCAGACACCTAGAGGAACTCATCCTATCCTCAAAATTAATAATAATAATAATAATAATAATAATAATGATGATGATGATGATAATAATAATAATAATGTTTAAATGTTAAAAAAGGAAGAAATGGAGAGGTTGAGAGATCATCTGTTTCCATTTTGTCTTATTAGAACCAGAGCTCTGGGACAGATGGGACGTTGTATCAATTAACAGGGTCTTGATCCTGAGATCTTCCAACACCTTTCTTAAAAAACCCATCTCAGAGCAGAAAAACAAAGCAAAGTTTCCAGCCCATATTTTCTAATCAAGAGAACTAGGCCCTCTCTTGCGTTGAAGCAACAGCTCACTCTGCAGTGTCTGAATTCAATGACAGCCTCCTCAGCTTGTAGAAGCTGCCTCACAGCTGTGTAGGAAATGCAGGCCGCCTTTCCTACAGTATATAAACAAAGACTTGGGGAAACAGAGGGGACTTTTTTTTTAAAGAATAAAACTTTCCAAAGTTATAAACTCCAAAATTAAAAATTAACAATAACTTTTGATGTCTGGTGCCCCTTTTCTAACCACGTCCCCTGGATGGGGAGGCCTGGCGGCACTCAGAGGAAGGATAGCAAGTTACCAAGAAGAGACTCGATATTCTAAGAGCATATATAGGGGGAGGAGGTCTCCCTCAATCACAGACATAGGGGAGGGGAGAAGGGGGGAAGTGGAAGGGAGGGAAGAATGGGAGGAAACAGGGGAAGGACTAACAATCGAGATGTAATATGAATAAATTAATAAAAATGTTTAAAAAATTAACAACAACAAAAAATTCCAACGTTGAGTCTCTCAACAGTGTGCAAAGCTCTGACATAGCGCAGAGCCATGCAAGAGAAGGGAGCAGTCGGTGCTTCATGTCTCAGGACAGAGTCTAAGGCATCGGTGAGAAGCCACTGAATGGCTGTTTGGAGGAAAACGGCAAGGCCTGCGAAGAGGCATCAGGGGACAGCGTGCCCTTTCACACGTTAGTTTAAATCACTTGAGTCAGGACAACAAGCAGTTGTGATTTTAAACTTTAAAAGTTCTTACACTATTCTAATGGTTTCACAGTTTAACTCATAGGCCAATAGAAATGGGG